>NC_090209.1:14098721-16498721 GCF_033026475.1 Channa argus | reverse complement strand
GGAATGAAGTGCTTCTTGAAGTGTATCTGTAGCACCAGCATTCGACGACAGTTCCTGATATATAATTACACTGTTAGTTTTCAAATGGGCTCATTGCTAGAGAGCATTGGAAAGTGCAAAACGAGACTGAGGAGACTCACTGTACCATTGCCTACACCCAGCGGTTTGAAGGAGGCACTGGGCTGAACAGTGTTGGTGGAGTCGATGAAGTTGAGTGAAGCGCAGAATATCCCCGACAAAACATTTGTCAGCTCCTTCCATATGCCATCAACGCTAAAGAAGGCAGAGAAAATGTAGGAAAATGTGAAACGGCTGGCAAAGCAAATAATACACAGTTGCATGTGTTAAGGCTGCAACAAAACATAACGAAACTAATCTGAGTTTTCGTTCTGGAATTCATCTGATTTGATTATTGCGATCGTACGTAAAATCAGACTCAGAAAAGAAAAATAAAGGCTCTGGAAACCTTTCATTCTTGGAATTTAAATATTGATATTGAACCACTCATAAAATAAATATGCTTCCACGTACAACCATTTTTTTCTTGCAGAATTGTTGAAAATTGGTGCAAAAGGGTCCAGAAAGTCTGTTGAACTGTATCCAATCCATAAGTACAACTAGAAGATTTGCACAACTTAAATGTGATTATGAACCTAAATGAAAAAGAAAACTATGTCTTTGTTTTAGGATAAATTTGTTCCCAGCTCTGATGCTATGCAGCCACAAGAGGGCTCTACTCACTCTGTCACAGAATCCTGGAACCAGACCCAGAGCTCAGCCCCAGGAGGAGAAGGCAGAAAAGGCTGTCCCCACTGCATGGTCCTCCAGTAACCCTGCGTGAACGAGATGTGCAGCTCTCGCACTGAAAACTTCGAGATGACCTGGCCCAGAGATTTGGGGAACAGCCGATAGTGGGACACTGAGAAATACAACAGTTTATGGTTATGGGGAGCGAAAAGTCACATCAACAAGATCAACAGCTTTTGGCTTGTCCCTTCAGGGGTCGCCACAGCAGAACGTACATGAGTTTTCACACCGGGTGCCCTTCCTGCCGCAAAGCACCTATTTTTATCGGGGCTCGGGGTGGGATTCGAACCCGCAACCCCCAACCACTGATACACCCAGCCCCAATATGCTGAGTGAATTGTAATGTGTAGATAAAAAAAAATAATAATAAAATAAAGAAAATACCTCACTCGGATTTATATTTCACTGTTTGCCAGTAACAGATTAGCGTGACGCTACAATTGTGGTAAGGGAGTAGTAAATAAAAAGAAATGACAGTAATTCAATGTCGTCACATTTACTTTATTAAACTTTCAACATTAACTGAATATGATGCTCTTCACAGTAAAATACGGTTTCGACATTTGAGACCTACAAACCTCATAGTGTCACTAGGGAAACTTGCTGTATCAGCATAAACATCAGAGGTGTCTCCCTCATAAAGACTTTTCACGATCAACCCAAAGGCTGTTAGTTGTCACGTACGTGTAAAGAATTAGTAAATGATATTTTAAACACCACAGATTATACACCATTTATTATAGTATGAGATGACAAAGAGTTGCAGATATTTCTGACTCAGTTTAGCAGCATGTTATAATCACATTGCTAACAGCTAGCTTAACATTACCTTTGTTTCCTCTCATGAAATCCGTTTCCCACAACGTGCGGAACTGGAAGCTGGCATAAACATCTCCCGAGTGCAGCGGTCTGATGACCAATTCCTCCTGAAAATCGTCTTTAGGCTGTGTTACCGAGGCGGGGATTTCAGGGGCAGATGCACCGGGATTGTTGCTTTCTGTATCATCAATAATTGCCTTCTGAACCTCGGTTGCTTCCCACCTCTCCTCAGACGCGAGCTGCTCGCCGGTTTGTTCCGCCGTTTGCGGACTGTCGGCCGCAGTGGCATGGTGATCACCAGCTTGTGTCGTTCCTTGACTGTTCGAGACCAGAAACACCCACGAACTACAAAGAATTACGAGCACAGCCGCGGAGCTGCACCTGTAGGCTGCCATTTTTCTCCTCCGGCGTTGACTTCCGCATTGATGTGTCATATGTTGAACCAGCCAATAGGCTGCTTCCATATGGAGTCGGTGGCTCTGATATGAACCCGTTTGTAAATTAAATATTCAATTTTCTATACAATTGTACGAGTAACTGAAACAAACAAACAAATTCTGCTTTTTCAAAATGTCTATTTTGTATTTGTCCAAAATGATAGTATTTCAATTTAATCGGGAAAATATAGGTTTTAATAATGCTAAACATGAACTGCTTTTTTGGTTTTAAATTGTGCGTAACAATTAGACCTCGTGTAGGCTACTTCATCTTATGGCAAAACCCGGGTCGCGTAGATCCACAATAAGTCTTATAGACCACAAATAAACAACGTAAGGGGTGAACATTGATAATTTTGTGTTATTTGTTGAACGAAAAATCAGAAACAGACTACATTAATATTTAATAGGTTACAATCTCCATACACAGCACACAATATACAATGTGTGCTGTATATTGTTTGCTGTGATAAATATTTGGGTTTGGTTTAATATTTGCTGCTGGACAGGAACGGACATCATCGAGGGCATATCACCCCTCCCATATCCAAACATCATCGCGCACGCTGTCCACACACACACACTCACACACACACACACGGGGAATTTGTGCTCAGCCATGGCTCCCTGGTAGATGCTCAAAGCGGCTGTTGTCAGAGCGAATTAAATCTGCACTCGCTCGCTGCTTTCCTCCTGACCTTGTCTGCCTCTGGTTGGGTTTTCAATATTTTATTCAGGATCCTTGTGTTGTCTCCCCATGGCTACATCAGATGGACTAGACGGCTGTCTGCAACGAGGCAGATCTCAAAGTGACCCGAACATACTCACCGAACCGGGCATCGATTTGGCTCACGGCACAGGTAAGACAGATGTCATTGTCTGGGTATTTATGTGCTATATAGGCAAGTCTTTTTACATTGCCGCCTCTCTGGCGATGCAGCGGTTTCCAAATTTTACCCATTTGCTTTCTCAGTGGGATATCAGAACACCACTTGCTAATTAGCGCATATGGTTCCACGCTTGCACGTAAAATGCGGAATGAAACACTTAATATTGGAACTTCACATTAAGAATGAATGTGCTATTTCAGCGTCTATGAATGGCTGCTTGCCCTCTCCAGATTTGTGCGTTACAAAGACGCCTGTAGCCCATCGGGCTGTTATGACTGCAAGCATTTAGGAATCAACGTGCGGGCCGCTCGATGTGATATTACCGCTTCCAACGTTTACAGTATCTGTTACCTAGTGCTTGATGACACGCTCCCTATTCACCCCAGAAATGCACACAAATATTCCGCATGCATGTGTGCTCCACGATGCAGGCAAAACGCATGTGCTGTAATATCCGAATCACCATTATAGCCTCATTATTCAGGGGACACATTTTGTTTGCATTTTAAAAATGCACATGCACATCTGAGTGTAGAGGGTTTGGCCGGTACTGTAGCTCTGGCACTGCATATTGGCAGCTCTGACATCTCCACCCCCTTTGCCTCCTCTCTCCATACTCATCTGATCACTGTTGTGATCAGTGACCGGTGTCCTGCCGTCCACGCGATGTCGTCTATAGGCGGCATTTCCCCCAACTCAGCACAGCCATGCATTTACAGGTAGTCGACTCACCGGTTTGTGGACTGTGCAGGTGTGTTTTGCAACACTTGAGCTCTGTTTATTTCCTTGTGGTCTGTTAGTCATCCCTCTGTATATGAAATAATGAATTGAATGTTCATTAATGAGAGAACACCAGGGAGCAGTCATGTTTTGCACTTTTCAGATGAACTCCAGCAGACTTCATGTGGTTCTTGTTGTGTTAGCTGGAAATGCTTCTCACTTTTAAATCACCATTACACTGCACCTTCACTGCCAATACATGCTTTCCTTTTTACGTAAGTAAGGCTATTTATGGTCATATTGTGTGGGCCTGGAAGAGTCATTGCTTACACCCACATTTGGTGAGTTTTACGTACATGAAGAATACTTGACTGAATTATTCAGAAAAAAACAGTGTCACTCACCTTTCAACTCTTTGCTAATGAGGCACCGTGCTTTTTCAAGATCTCTGAAATCAAACCTTTGTGCACTCATCAAGTGGCCATAGCACATTTTTAATGGAACCATGCTGAATTCAAACCTCCTATGGATGATTTAATTCACACATAAGTGGATGTGATAATGTCACACTGGGTCTTTGACACACCTGAATAAACAAGGCAGCAGCTTGGCAGATCAACCACGCTAGTGATGAGAGCTAAAGCTACTAGGCAACAATGAATATCAGTCTTTAATGCTGGAATATTCACAACTTCATTACTGTCTTGGATGTGAATATACTATGCAAACAAAAGACACAATAAACACTTGTTAATGCAAGAACAATGTCAGTGTCTGGTGACTGAAAGTACACAGCATCACCTACCCCACCCACCCCACCATCTCTATGTGGATCACCACTGTGTTAGTGTCTGGGACAACAGCCTTTGCCAAAGGATTACTTTGGCTGTCTTTTTCCACCAACACAGCGGCCTTTGCAGCTGCAGAGGCTGACACTGTATTCATCCACTCACTCAACACTGGGGAGGAGACTCAATAGAGACAGCGGTTGTACTTGTCCATCACATAGAATTAGAGCAATGTCGCTTTAGAATGAAGGTGCAGTAATAACAAAGCGGGAGCCTCAGGCTGTCAGAGAACGACGAGTCTGTGTAGGTCTATATTAAACTGTCTGAAGAATAATATTTTTCTGTGATCGACTCAGATAAGGTGTTTTCTGTCATTGTGAGAATTTTTTGTGTAAATAAGCTGAATGGAGACATTGTCTTTGAGCTACTGATTTAGAACTATATTTTAATGGTTTGTAGGTGCCATTCCCCGTAGTTTCCCGTTCCTGTAGGAATCCGCAGTATTAAAACTTGTTTAGTCAGTTTGTTCAAACAAGGACCCCCTTTAATCTATCCTGCTAATAAAATGTCACTTTCACTCAAACTTCCACTTAGTCATTGTTGAATGTCGGCCAAGGTAATGGTGTGGAGAGGACACCTTGAAGCTTTGCGGACAGGGAGCATGTCCAAGCAGGGCTGTCCCTGTGGCTTCAATCCATAAAGTGATACCGCTGTCCTACAGAAAGACATACACAGCTAGAAAGGCAGTACACGACAATTGAAGTAGCAAGAATGGAAAGAGTCGCCTCAGAGTCCTATCAAGGCAAGTATAACAGGAACAGTATGAACAGACAAATATAGTGCAGATGCTGCAACTGCCAGAATCAATTTACTGATTTAACTTCTCACATTAAATCATTTATATTTTGTTGAATAAATGTAAAAATAGTAAAACATGTGCATCACCATTTTAAAAAAGTGGATGTGTCAAGTCGACACAGTAAAAATCCAAACCGTATCCAATTTATTACATATAATGAGACAAGAAAAACAAGAAAAACAACCTCATCATGAATTAGTATAAAGCAGCAAATGTTTTGCATGTCTGGCCATTAAATAACAAAATTAAGAAACAAATGACCAAAAGCATTGTAAATAGACTTTGGGAATTATCGACTAATGGCTTTAGCATTACTGTAGATACAAATGACCAACTACCCCTACTGGGTTTTACCCCCTTTTGCCTTCACAACTGCTTTAATTCTTTATAGCATCAATTCAACATGGTCCTGAAAATTCCCTTAGAGATATTGGTCCATACTGAAATGATAACATCAAAGGTGCTGCAGATATGTTAGTTGCACATCCAGGATGCAAATTTCCGATTCCACCAAATCCCAAAAGTGCTCTGGTGGATTGAGATCCGGTGACTGTGGAGGCAATTAATGTGAACTCATTTTCATGTTCAAGAAGCCAGTTTGAGATGCTTTTAGCTTTGTCACATGTTGCATTAATCCTGCTGAAAGTAGGTGCACTGTGGTCATAAAGGCATACACATGGTCAGCAGCATCCCCACACTGTTACACCAGAACCGCCAGCCTAAACCATTGAAACAAGGCAAGATGGTTTTGTTATTTTGTGTTTACACCAAATTCTGACCTCACCACCCAAATCTTGCAACAGAATCTGAGACTCATCAGACCAGACAACATTTTTCCAATCTTCCATTGTGTAAATTTGGTGAGTCCTTGTGAACTGTAGCCTTGGTTTCCTGTTCTTATCCGAGAGGAGCATCACACGGTGTGGCTGCTGTAGACCATCTGCTTCAAGACTTGACATGTCATTTAGACATGATCTTCTACATACCTCTGTTGTTCTTTGAACTACTGTTGTCTTACATCAGCTCAAACCAGTCTGGCCATTATCTTCTGAGCTCCTGCATCAACAAGCCATTTTCACCAGAGAACTGCTGCTCTTGGGATATTTTCCCTTTTTCAGACCATTCTCTGTAACCCTCAGAGATGGTTGTGAGTGAAGATCAGCAGTTTCTGAAATACTCAGACTAGCCCGTCCGGCACCAACAACAGTGCCACATTCAAAGTCACTTAAATCATCTTTTCTGGTGCTTGGTTGAATCTTCAGCAGATGGTCTTGACCATGTCTACATGCCTAAAGCCATAAAGTTGCTGCCATGTGTTTGACTAATTACAATTCTGCGTTAACGAGCAGTTGAACAGGTCGACTTAAAAAAGTGACTGGTGGATGTATAATGTTCCTATTGCTCATAACGTAAACATGGCGGATCTTTGCTCATATAGCAGCTTAAACCTGTCAGACCCAGGTGGTCTGGTTTAACCACCAGTGCTCTTTGATCATTGTTTTTTAGGTCTCATCCTCCTTCAGGTCCTATTGATACCTGGGTAATCCTCTCAGATCTGACATCACAAGTATCTCTGAGGATTTCAGGTATAAGTTGAGCCCCCATAATGAACAAGGAGATATATCAAACCCGGTGTAAACAGATGTTGCGCAGTGATGATGACTCAACCTGAACCAGAGTAATGTTTTGTACATAATACCCCCCTTTTGCTCAGGCGTTGATGAGTAAATAAGGGAAATTCTGAGTCAGTAAGTCTAAAAGAATGTGGTCCCCATTTAGGACGAATCTGTTTAAAATGAAGGAGTAACAATGTACATAAAATGCTATTAGTACCACAGGAAGTTCTTACGTAAGAATAATAAATTAATAAGCAACAAATTTTGAACGAGTAGCTGTATAACAAAACGACAATAAAGAAGTACACATTGAATTATCATTAAGTAGCATCCGGTTCCTGTTGTGCTGTTTTAGAATGTTTTAGAACATCTTAATTAAGAAAGTTAGACTTGTGAGACCTTAGAGGTTTGAAATAATAAGCTAGGCAAGTTGTGAAAAAATGTGAGATAACAACGGACCAGTTGTAAAACAATAAACATCTGTGTAATTGTCAATCCATGCAAATATCTATCTATCTATTGATTGTGAATGATTTTCATTATCTTGTAGTGACATCCTGTGAACTCACTGCCTTTCAGCTGTGGCTCATACATGTTGACTCGATAAAACAGTAGGGAGAGGAACAGCGAAGGTTTTCGGTCTAAAAATAAAAGTGAGATTAACTGAGAGTCATAACACCACAAAACAATAACACTATTTTCAGTTCAAGCCTCTAAATATTTCAGTATGACACAATGGTGTCTAGTTTAAGCCAGGCCAACACTAAGCAGAGACACATAGTGAAACTGTTTGTTTTTCTGAAAATTGTGAATTCAAGTTTACCTTTCAGACACAAATTGCAACAAGACGTGGTGTCGTTCTTCGTGTGTTCCACAAACAATTTTAAGATTGGCTCCATGTGCTACAGTATGTATCCAATAGTACTGTTAATTTGTAAGGCTAATGAAATTCCTACTTACTAAAGGAGCTTAACCCATTGACAAATGAGCAGGAAACCAGTCAACTATTTTCATAATTGAGACACCGTTTGAGTCATGTTTTTGAAGAACAATAACAACATTTACAAGTTCAAGCTTCTTGGATTTACTGCTTTACTGGTTATTATAATAATAAAATGAATCTGTGTTAACGAACAGTTGAACAAGTGTACTTAAAAAAGTGACTGGTGGTGGTAAACTGAATAGTTGTATTGTGTATTGTTGGAGTCATTGTTGGAGTTAGTTATGTTACAATAATTCTAATGTTTGTTTTTTTCAATACAATAATCAGCAGAAAACCTAAAAATGGAAAACAACTATTAATACTGTACTGAAAAACAATAAAACACAAGAACAAATCAAGCTTCATGGACACGACAAAGCTTAGAGGATACAGTCTTGATCTACACTGCGGCTTCATTTAGTCTTCAGATGAACAACCTGCACCTACATCACATGCAGCCTAATTAAGTCCTTACTTCCTATTTTCAGTATCAGAGCCATAATTCACAACAGAGTCACCAATGATTTGTCATGGGCAGCCTTAAGGGGCTGTGACTCAGTCAAGGCCACCTGTTAGTAGTAGCCACTGTGGAGTTATTAATTTTTCTCCCCTTTGCAGCAGAGAGACAAAGGAGACAAAGTTAATCAAAAGAAAGTACATCCTCAGCCATCTTCACTCTAGCAACACCCGTGAAATATTTCGTTTTTATTATTGGATGATGTAGTTGAGTTTGTGGAACATAGTAAATGTTGCAAAAAGGTCAACAGCGGACACTGTCTGTCCATGATATTACACTTGCATTGAGGCATTTAATTCTGTAGTTGGTAGGCACGGTGATGAAATGAAAATGTCAGTACTGTATTATTGTATTTTGTATGTTATTATAGTGTATACAGACTATAAGCCACTCAGTATTATAACAATGTGAAAACAGTGTGATCTTCACAGCCACAGGGGAAAGTTGCAGGTGATGTGTTAAGTTTTCGCCACAAACAAAAGATCATTTTACTATATAAATAATAATGTTTATCATACAACAAACAGTTCTCACTGCTATATTTTATGTTGTTGTTTCCCTTTTTTGTGTGTTATTATTAGGTTTGCGAAAACTATTGTGACAAAATTGGTTAAACAGCCAAAGATATTGACAAAATATGTAGTTATATTTTTAAAGGGGTGCTGTCTCTCCTGAATCGTCTTTAATGCTTTGTGGAGAGGCATTCAGCTCATTTCATTATTTATTTATCTATTGATTATGTTTCAGTGAATCAGTTGCTTGGTGTAGTCTATAAAACATGAATAATGAAAAACTTGAACGAAATCGTCCAAGTCTCCAGAGTTCTTGCTCTTTCAGACAAACTGTCCAAAACACAAAGAGAAAACAAGAACTTTTAACACTGCAAAGAAACCAGTAAATTCAACTCATTTCAGAAGCTGGAACAAGAAAGTACATTTTTGATAAATAACTGATAAATCACTAAGCAATGGTTACTAACGTTCAAGATTTATTTTCAGCCAAATAACTAATTACGTTAGTTAGACACATAGTAGACAGTATATTACCATATTTATCATATCTCTTGATGATTCTTGAAATTTGTTCACATACAGTAAAAGGTAGAGTATTACTGTGATATGAATGTGATAACATTCATATAAACATAAAGACCACCATCATCAGCCAATTTTTGTTTCTACTCTAACGACAATGAAGCCACAGAAAGGGGCTGTATGAGGCCTAACGTGTAAAATAGCATGATGTTGTCCTGCCTTATGTACTTTCACATTGTGGATCTGCGACAGCTCAGTAGTGAATGGGGATCTGCTGCATCTGGACGCCTTGGTAAGTTCGGCTCTCTGTGGATGCCTTTACTGTCTTTAAGCTACCCATGAAAATGAAGCACAGAAATGACAACAACAACAAAAGAGCTACATCATGCTTGCTCCCTGTGGATGCGGGAGCAGATTAGGAAATTTGACAGGATTTGAATCATGTGTTGTTGCGGCTGTTGTTTATGTGCATGTGCATCCATGTGTGCATTGAACTGCAGGAGAATTGGCAGGTCTGTGCAGACTAGCCAATGTTTAAAAAAAAAAATCACAAAATCACAGCCAGAATTTGCTAGAACAAGATAGTCAGACAGTTTAACAGACAGCTCGTGGAGAGCAAAGAACGAAGACCCGAGCAGCCCTGAACACCTGTCAGAGACCCCCGTGTATAGACAGTATATAATGGAGCTATTTAGCCTCTAAAGGCTGAGGTGAAAGGGAGTTCGGGAAGTTGTATGCACTATAGTGTGAAGGATTTTGAGCTAAGAGTGAAACATTGGAAACATATTTTAGAAGAAAAAAGAAGAACAGTGAAGAAAGGACAAGAGCTTGAGTCAGTGAAGCAGAAAGGAGAGGGAGAAAGTGCGAGGAGAGAAGAGATGAGGAGGAGGCTGTCTTTAATGAAAGAAAGCCAAGAAGTTGTCCTAATTGCTAACTGGCTACAGTGGGATGATGGATAGCCTATAGGACACCATTAACAAAGAGGCTGTCTGACTGTGTGGGTCTGATTTGGAAGCCACTGCATGAGCTCCAGTACCTGGCCAGCCTTCCTTGGATCGTATTTAGGCTTTAAAATTATGCAGTTAAAGTAAGAGTATTGAATTTCTCTTTTTATCTTGATCTATATAATTTTTACTCAGGCAAATTTCTAACATTCGCTCAATGCCAGTTGAATTGGTTGTAATATATTGTAAATAAAATATGGGTTGATTATTTACGTTTTCACATCTTCCCAACTTTTTTGGAATTGGAGTTGTAAATGATTAGTATGTTTTGCAAAATGGTAAGCAGTAACGTAAAAGTAATGTGCATTTTACATCATCTTTTATTGCCCTGTAAATGAGGAAAAAAGGTTTCCTGTTTTTTGCCATGACCATTACATTGGCCCTTCCACAGTATATTTCCATTCCTTGTATTTATTGTCTTAGGTTAGCAACTAGCCGTTGAAATACCAATCTGTCTGCTGCTTGATGCTGGGTGGGCACAGTGTCTCTTTAGAGCATTTTTGCCAAAATGACACTATGTGAGGTGAGAGTGAAATTGTGTGAAATTGTTGGTCATAAAAACAAAAATGAACTGAAAGACAATCCAAAGCCCTGTGCACAGAAGGTGAAGGACCCTGCAGCGTAAGATGATATTAGCATTCTTCATTATCATGCATATCTCTCTCTCCCTATTTTGCACACAGAAACACACCTAAATCGATGTAGTGTATCCTCACACCTGTGTGTAGCCGCAGCGTCCCTCACTGCCAACGACCTGCCAGATTCAGTCAAAGATAGATGAAGAGGGCATGGGGCAGTCCTAGGCCCCAAAACTGATAAACACACCTGTCTTAGGAAGAGAAACATAGGGAACAAGCAGTAGGGAGCCAAATGTTAAAGATTGAGTAAAAAAAGAGAAATAGGATGCAGGTAAAGCTTGTGCGGCTATATTAGCCGAGGTGTGATCTGACAGGCTTTGAAAACAACATGGAGATGAGGGAAAGTGGTGTGAGGCCTTCCACAGAGTGCCTGTTTGATAGGCTCTTACACTACAGTATTACTGAACATTTCCATCAGGAGCTCTCAGGAGATGGCAAATTAAATACATACTCAGATAAGATAACGGTACTAGAAGGAATACAGTCATAAAAGGGAAATGAATCGAAGATTTTCATTGTGTTGCTGGATTGTGTGTGAAGTAAAACATATTTCTGGGATAAAAAACACAGCAATATTTAAAGCCTAAGCTATATTTTTAGGCCTGTGACTAGATGGAGCCTTTTAAAAAAATACTTAAAGCATGACACATATAAATGAACATAAAATACAACAGTACTGGTAAAATAAAACAGGGATTTTAAAAAATATGAAATGGGCCTAATCATGAGTAAATAAATGATTGGTCTGCCACATTTCAGCTTAAACCTAAAACAATCCCAGGAATGACTCATGACTCATGAGTTCTAAATTATAAGGGGTTCTACATTCTAATAAGGAGCAACGAGTTCAAGTTCTCTTCACCTGTGAACCACTGGTTTGCACCCTCACTGACACAGGGAATTCTGTGTAGCACAATATACAGTTTGTTACGAGGCAAAGTCAAAATATTTATTCAGATTTGTCTCATCTGTTTTTGCCTCCTGTAGGCATGCATCATGGTAGCTAAATCTCAGGGAGTCAATATTACATGTGCACTACTTATACATTGATTGTGTCATGAAAACCACACAGAGAGAACCTATCAGCATAATTTGCAAATTACACTTCGTGACTTATGGATCATCAGAATACTATTTCACCACGGACTTGAATTATCATATACAGTAAGTTTGACCTTTATCCGTGTTGTGAAAATAATTTGATATTTATAGAGACACTCACATAAAATAGTGAAAATGACGTATTCCACCAGAATTTGAATGTATGGTGATTTTGGACACATGTACACTAGTAGGGTGAGTTTCAGCACCACGGACAGCACCAGGCTTTGCATTGCAGCAGGCAGCTAAGCTGAGTAGGGCCGTGCTCTGAGTGCTGATAAGTTTGTCCTGGATCGCAGTTGCCTCGACTCAACCGGTCTCTTGATCTGCTGGGAAAAAAAAGAGGTCCAGCAATTTGTTTTTGCACTGATGACACATTAATGAGGAAAGCACATTGTGCAGATCCAGGCACAAATTCCATTTAATCTAATCGTCCCATACATCCATGTAAGCCAAAGGCTCTAATCTAATCCCATTAAAAGTGCTTTTAGAATTGTGGCCAATACTGAGTCTTCGGCCAGTATTTATGAGTGAGTAGCTTCTAGAAACTTCTTCATCAACACTGATTCATTATGGCCCAAACCTGTTTGTCTACCAGTCATCTCACTGACATAGTGTGACTGCAGAACACTTGTGTGGTCACACAAGTGAATGTGTTTTAGTAACTGGGTAAAATCTTTTGTCAACTCTTTTCCTGTCTGCCATCAGTTCCAGACAATTCTCACAACAGAATTCACTGTAGACTCAGTCATTTTGCTCCGATCACACCAAAACAAACCAAAGCAGCATTTTTTTTAAAACTATGCAATTGTCATATTTTGAACCTACTTTGTGTTTTTATTTAGTTAAATCTATCACATGTAATCTATCTATGTATTTTAAAAAATCTTGTCAAACATCAATGAGGTGCACAACCATGTCGTACATTACTAAGAACATAGATTTCACTGCTGCCATAAATGGAGAAATATCACTGTAACATTTCTATTGAAATGTCTCTAAAAAACAGGAAGCACTTTTGTTTGACCTCATGCTATTAGAAGCCTATATCTGCCATAGCACACATAAGGTGATTAGTGGCATATTTATTACATGGAATAATGACTAATAGGACCATGCATGTAATGACTTCCCCATTCAAGTATATATTTGTACTGAACAGTGCACAGACTGATGTCTGCAGAGTCTTGGCCCCTGTTCATCCTGGCCCTGTGCGATCTGTTCGAGGTCCAGCACATGGGATAAATACAGCTTTTCAGACAACATGCTGAAAAATGCCAAGCTATTTTTAACTCAGTTTTGTGTTTTCTTTAGCAGCTTTGCACAGACTGCTGTTTAGTATAGCTACATGCACAAGTCCAGCTACTGCTCAGGGTGTAAAAATCAAGTTGTTTTTAATAAGCCCAATTTGCTGCATACTCACATAGCTGCAAACTTGAGGGAATCCGAATGTAAGTGGTATTTTTGAAGTGGGAACTTGTTTAAAGATTACAGCGCTAACAGTGGTGGTTTGTACTGTTCATCTGTGCACCTCCCACTGTCTTTCCTGCCTGGAGACCACAAAGTGCCATTCTCCCTGCAGAGCAGTGGGTGCCCAGTGGAACTGAGCAGTCAGCATCGCTGTCAAGTGTAGACTGAAAAACAGGTACACAATACTCATGTGCTCACACTGAATATTCGTCTCCTGAGCTCCCCCTCTCTCCCATGCACAGACACAGTATGCTTTATATAAATATTTTCAGGCATTGACCTAAATCAGTTACACACTATTGCTCACCCACCCAACTCTGCCACTGGAGTCTCTAACTATATCATCATTGACTGAAAACACCTACGCCCCATTGCAGGCCCATGGCTAACTTACCTGTGCATCAACTGGGAAAGGAGAAAAAAAGTGAGTAAGTAGGAGGAAGATGTTGTTCAAGGACCCAGTTTTTAGTCAGAAGAGTGTAAAATTGTAATTTCATAATTAAAATCTTTCTGTGAAGAGGAAACTCTTTTTCAAGCAGCACTTGTGATGAAACAAAAGGAGCTGAAAGAGTCAACGTGAATCTTTCAGTTTATTAGATTAGATATGATACACGGCCGAAACAGTGTAAGGTGCAACGGGTGAATCAAGACTTCCATTACCTGATTGGAGGAGCCTCTGATGGAATACGACGATGTTCTTTATTAGGGGAAAGTAGCCCAAACCTAACTGGACTGGACTGCATCCCAGAGTCATTCAGGGTCTGCTTTGTATTCTGGTAGATTGCAGATTGGTGGGGTGTTTTGTGGCTCGTCCTGTTGTGTGGGTGACAGGAAAAGCACTTTTAGTGCACTGTAATGACTGCAGCAAGGTTTTCTCAGTTAGTCAAAGGTTGCCTCTGCTTTTCCGGTTGCATGTCTGTATCTAAATATGTATCTGTGCTTGTTCATGTGTGCACATATTTTAAGTAGTTTTGTGTAACCGGTGGTTATGCACTTTGAGATTTGTTAACAAATGTAAAGTGCTTTATAAATAAAATGAATTATTATTAGTATTAACTATTTACAGTATTAATGTTAACTGCAGCCCTATCATAGGTAATATTGTATTAATAACTAGTTTTACTTTTTCATTTTTCAAATCATAATTTATATTAAATTACTTTATCTAGAAAAAAATGATTGAATTTTTTTGTCTGTGCTCTACTTATTGGTTTAAATGCTTAGTTGGAAAAAGGAGATCAGATATCAACATTAAATTAAAATGTGATGACAGAGGTTTTGTTGTTTGTATTTCCAGCATTGTCATTAACATCTCATCAAACCACACCCACACAGAGCTGATGACGCAGCTCACATTTTGACAACTAAACTCTTAATAAATAACTAGAAATTTTTTCCTAACCTCAACTGATTATTTTACTTAGTTAAAAATATGGATAATAATGTTATAGAAAAACACGGGTTTAAAATTCTTACAAACCATTTAGAGTAAATGCTGTAATGAGGTATTACTTTGAGAATCACACTAAGGACAAAAATGTCAACTATGAAACAGTGTGAGTCAAAGTGCTCTCAGAGACAGAAGACATGACACAGGATCAAAACCACTGTACTAACAGATCTCATTGTGGAAAACCTGGGAAAATGCCCCTTTATAACTTAAGACTTTTTTTTTCAGTGATATCGTGACACAGATATTAATATGCACTTGTTTATGCAACTACTACAGTCTCTATCAAAGTATATTGATTTGTACATGGCCCTACTTCTATTTGTCCACTAAATTTCATGAAAATCTAAGCTCCCAAGAGAAAAAGGAGAAACAGCTTCTTTTATCAGAAGCTGAGATGAGCATATGGTAACAAACTAGGACCTCAGGCGCTTCCTATTGGCTACTGGCCGGACTGACATCATTTCCCTCTCTTGATGCCAGTAGCTCACACGCTGGGTTTTCACAATTGGGCTGTAATCATGTTGATGATCCAGAGGCTTGACCTTTGCAGACTCATGTAGCCTTACACCATGACACCATCTTTTCCCAGAAATGAGTATCTTTCCCAAACAAATTCTACCAAAAAACATCCACTTGCGGATGAGTCATCTTAACACATTCATCTGGAACACAGCTAGTTTTGATTGTTTAGACCAGAAATTTATAAACAATTTAATTCAGGGTGGGATGTAAGACGACTAATGGACTACTAAAGTAGTCCATTACCTTCTGCTATATTAAAAATAAACAAGAAAAACATGAAAAATAGAAAAGCAATGACATGACCTGGGTGCCATCAGGGTGGATTAGGGTCATATGGGAAAAAGGTGTCCAAATACTTCACTCAATTTTAGATGAGGCTTTCAGATATTATTAATGTCTTATTAAATATTAAACAGTTTAGAGCCTGAAGTTTTGTGTAGGTGTTTATTTTCTATCACTCTATGGCTGTTTACTGATCCCAGTCTCTCTCTCATTCATACTCACTTTATTTTACATTACTTCTGCGCCCATTCTCTCCCTGCAAGTCGTTAGCTGTGTGGCCTGGCTGTGGCTGGGCCCCTGAGGCAGCGGGGCTACAGACAGATGGCAGCACAGTTGTAAAGCCAGGGGGGTAAAGCGAGAAAGTTATTTGGCGTGGCAGCATGTCAGGGGGTGGTCCATTCAAGGGCACATTGTCACTTGCCCTGGGTGAAAGGAGAAAAGGGTGGCAGAGGGAACCCAGGGTCTGTGGGGCATGCGGAGACGAAGGGAGTCAATGGGCTGGTCTGATGTTATTTATAGAAGTGATTAGACCACCAAAACACACACACACACAAACACATACACAGTGTTTAGCAGTTGTTGCATGATGCACAGTGATATACTGTTTCATTATTAGGGAATCTGCATTTAGATTCAGGTGCCTTCAACAGGTACAATATAGTCACAAGAGCCTACAGTTGTGGTAGCAGCTGCGTGAAGCTGAACTTAAGCACGTTGGCGCTTTGAGCAAAAATCCAATAATAGTATGACATGTTGGCACTGAGGGAATTTAAATATCAGTAATGGAGTTCTGTAGTTGTTGATGTATTGTGCTTCAACACAAAAATGACATATTTCTGTGTGGTCTGGTGTGGTCAACAGGCCTGACTTACATCATGGCTAAAAATGTTACAATATTGGATTTTGCTTAGCTAACAGATCAACAAGAAGACAAGAAAAAACATTTTACACTGAGCAGTAACTTATAGTACACATAGTATTTTCAGACTTACTTAACAGGATTGAAGGCCTTTGAGCATCAATATTTTAGAAGTGCTGCTTGTGTGCTGAGTTTTAAACACCTGCTTGTTAAATAAGTTGTTACATGAAATAAATACTTGATGTTTAGTGTGCTTGTAATGCACTCAAATGATGCAAGCAGTGTTGATTTTCCGTGAAGTACTGTTTGATTCTGATTTATTTTTTAATACTACGGACAGAGTTTCGACCTTCTTCCTCAAGTGATTCAGCAAACTAAGGCTTTGCCTCATACAACCTCACTGGTGCCATTGATAACTTCCTAGCTCTCAGTGTGAATCCCTTTCATAGCAAGCCTGAAAAGGTTGTTACATTCATTGCTCACTCACATTCTTTCTGTTCGTGGTTGTCAGTGTCACAACAGAACAAAAGAGGCTAAAAAAAAAGTGTGTTTTGTAGAAGTTGCCTTTCATTTATAGACTGCATTAAAAAACAAGAAGAAGTTCTCACCTCTGGCACCTAAGAGGGGCCCAGCATGTACATGTGGAGAGAGATCTTGTGCTGCTGAATGTGCTGACAAGCTGGTTAAGTGGGGTGTGGTCCCTAGTGGCACACTAACAGACTCTGTTGTAGTTTTCTTGCCAAGTCACATTATAGTATTGCCTACTTTATTCTGCTCTTAAATCATTTCACACTACACTGCTGCAGTGTAGAATTTAGCATCCATAGTTTACACTTGCTTGCATTCCAGGGATTGTTTATGAATTATATTATATGTTCTGCTGGCAATTTAATATTTTATCTAATGTAACACCACCAACTGATTAGACTTTTACTGTCAGACTAGTGTTGGAGACTATAGTCATGCAGCAAACGCTCTATTGGTCCACTGCATCAGCATGACACATGGATTTAACAAATCCTATTCGCATTAGCATATTAATTAAAACCGCACATCGTCACCACATGGTGCATGTAGTTCTCATTCATGCTTATCTGACACACATTTTGATACATCCTCATATGGCGGATCAAGGAAATCTCCATGTGCATGCATGTGTTTTCACCCAATTCCTGAGCTCAACCCAGACTCCAGTCATTTCTCTAAGCAACCACCCCTTCTATGAAAAATAAAGAGTTACTTGATATGCATTACAAATAGCTGCTTCATGATTGGACAAGGCTAAATTCTCCTGCAAGCTCTTCCGTATAGCAACAGCCCCCTCCCACCTCTCCTTCTCTCCTCTTCTCCATGGAATCCCCCATTTTTCCTCCTCCCCCCTTCCTCCAATCTCCTTCCCTCTTTCAAAATGCAGACAGATCTCATCCTCCATGTGCCTTCATTCCGTACCCATAATGCACTGGGTGCTGCCAATGATTTTAGATGTGGCAGGCAGTGTCTGTATAGGGGGCTCCTCTCCTCTCTCCTCTAAGCTACAGAGTGACTCGCTCCTCCCGCTGGCTCCCACTGCTGCGGCAGCATCTGGACGTGGTCACCATGGCAACAGCAGCAGGCCTGACCCCACCTCCTCCTTCTCCCTCTACACACACCCTCTCTCTCTCCCTCTTACACAGACACCTCTACCCCTCCTACTACCCCTCTCCTTTAAAGCTTTTTTTCCCTCTTTGCGACTGGGTGCATGTCCCCCAAGCTTGACCTGGATTGTGCGTGTTGCGCCAAATCTGCCGTGCTGTATGTGTGACAGTGGTGGTGATGATGACCCACTGAGACGGGTGGGCAACTGACCTGTTTCCAGAAACTTTCAGGGTCAACCTTGAAACTGCAAATCACCCTTTTATGCTCCATTCTCAATCACTTCCTTTCATTCACTTTCCTTTGCCTGTTTATTTTCTTGTCCCCCTCTCCTTTCTTAGTTGTCCCCTCCTAGTTTCCCATCATTTTCATGATGTCCTTTTTTCTGTCCACCCCCAATCATTACCACCATCCTCTCTCACATCCTTACCCGTGATCTTCAGAGAAGGAGCTAGGGGCTGCAGAAAAAAACCCAAGAAAAGGAGTCAGCTGTAATCTCCCTCCTCCACTGTACTCCACATCACACCCCAAGCCACTCTGCAAAACACCCCCACCCCATTCCAACCACCCCCATCACAAATCCTTCTTTCTTCCTCAGCTGAATATCTGAACAAAGATATCAGCTTCCTGAAGGCAGAAATGGTCTGTTCTTGTCTTAAATACATAACAATTATTGTATGTTTCCTCTTTCTTGTGCCTCTCTGTGACTAGATGTGGGCAGCCCAGCAGCTATGTGCGCAAATGAATCTATATTCTGCCTGATATGAGTCAGAGACATCATTCATTGAAATACATGCTTTCTTCAAAGAGAGAAAAGAACTATCTGTGATGGGATGGTAGTTCCGTAAATAGGGACAGCTCATAGATAAATTTATATCATGGACATTACTCTTATTGCTGCAGTTAGCTATCTCTTTGTACTCTTCTCTTCTCTTCTCTTCTTTTTCAGTGTTAGCTCTCTCCTTTCAAACATCAGCTGCATATTTTCTGATGTTCATGGGCGCTCTTATATTGGTGTGTATGTGTATTTCATATAGCGACACTTTTGAGGAAACTCAAGGGTTTCAACAATGACGAAAGAGTTATTTATCTGATTAAACATCAACATGAAGATGAGTGCATCCTGAGAAACTGACATAAAGACAGACAGGAATACCCTAATCATCATGGCTTAATGAAATGGAATAACAAAATTACTGTAGCATGTCAAAGGTTGCCTCTGCTTTTGATGTAGCATTAAGGAATATGGATAATTCCTGAATATTTTATATATAAATGTAGCAGAGGATGAGTATAATAGCAAAAAAAAGACTGAAACATTAAAACATTCAACCCTGTTTTGCCAGGGAGAGTCTAATGCTGTTCCTGGCTGGCACACCTGTTGGTCTCCAGGGATATGCATCGTTTGTAGCCTTATGAGGCACACTTGTCTGTGTGCACTCATGTTTCCTCCAAACTTGGACTGCGAGAGAAATTTATTTTGATACATGACGTATTGCTCAGAGGGAGGGGATTCACGGTGAACTAAATGCCATGACGCAGTGTGCCTTGATCAAATTATTCTTTTTAAATGAGTCTCTTCATAATGCTTGTCATGGTTTATTCAGTAAGGTGAGCATACTGACTGTGTTCTGCTTTCCTTCTCTCACCTTCTCTCTGGCCTCACCTAGTCCATACCACTGTCATCTAACAACACTTCTCTGGGCTTCTTCTCCCTCTCTACTGTGTCTGTAGTAGAGGTGGTCGACCAGCAGAGGGTGTTGAGGACAGGTTGCCTGGTGACCGGCGTCCACACTCCACCCATCCGACGTAACAGCAAACTGGCCACTCTGGGTCGAATCTTCAAGCCCTGGAAGTGGAGAAAAAAGAAAAACGAGAAGCTCAAGCAGAGTTCCACAGGTACATTGTAGGGTGGTTTGGTGAAGGGAGGCTGTAGATTTTCAGGTTCCAAACCAAAAACAGATGCACTCTCAAATGTTTCTCCCGATGTACTCTAATGAATCAGATCTTCATCAGTGTATAATGACTACAGAGGACCATTTACAGATTTTGACTTTGTTGAAGCCATAGTGATGTGCAGAATACTAGCGGGTGCAATTAAAATCTAAGAAGAAACAACCACTACTTGCAGGCATAGAGGTGCTGAAATACCTCATTTATTCTATTGATAAACCCTGAACATCATTTATCAAAACTTACTGCTGTGCTTGCAGCAGTATTTATATTAATCCTCAAATGAATATGAAAAAACACTCCATTCACAATGTGAAAAATTATCTTGTTTCTCAAACTGATATATTAAACATTGTTGCTCTCTCTCTCTACAGTATATATGCAATTACAGTGAAAGTAAATTAAAGTGAAAGTAAAATTACGTTTTAGCAAATGTGTTAAAAATATGTATTGTGTAACAATCTTTATAATTATTAAAATATTTTCATAACACAAGGAAGTGCTAAGTTAACTTCTCTTTTTTCCTGCCACATATTTTATTTTAATTTTGTATAGAAAATTGGATGCCTAGCTCTGTGACTCAAAGGTACCACAAGAGACACAAACAAGAGCTGCATGAGACAAAGTGTAACAAAACTCCACTAAATGCCTTTATTATCTGCTTCCATTCTACTTTTATAAATGTGGACAACTGAACTTGGTATAATGATAAACACAATGTAATAACATTGTCATGATACAATAAACGTGAAATATAAGAAACAGTAACAATTATCTTGTGTGTCTGATCTAAAAAATGTGGATTAATGTAAAGAAAACAGTGCTAAATGTGATGTTCTTACCGTGTCATTGAATAAAGGAGACAATATAATTTAGGGACAGTTAGTAACATCGGTGCTTCTAGTAGTACAGTCATATATGTGAGATAAGAGATACGTGTTGCAACATCTCTTTCATTCGCAAATTTCCCATGACAATTATTTTAAACAATAGCTAAAAATTAATTCAGATTAATGCCTAACAGTTTAACAAAAGTATCAACACACAAAACAGAAAGGTACCTTTTTGCTCTTATTGTGTTACAGATGTAGCATTATCCAGCGGTCTTCTATGCCACTACCCGAACTCCCCCACTCAGGGCTGCTGCTCAGAAGGTGCAGTCCTGCTTGGAGGATTTGGAGGACCTTTGAACCCAAACCTCACAGTCAGCAGTGTGGAATACCTTGGTCCTGAGGAGGAGAACCCCCCTTTAGGTAGGACAATATCTCACTGTATATTAGAAGCTCAGACATCAAACATTACTGATTACACGGCTTCAAAAGCCAGTCTTTACCATGAGAATGTATGAGATTGCTATGATCAATTTGGAGATGTATCGTTTACTCTCATATTTTTACACCATCAGCAACAAAAATTAAATAATACTAATTTATTAAAATAATTACAATAATAATGTATATGTTGATTTTGTTTTATTTAACATCCTGAATAAAATTTAAAAGCATCTAAACAACATTTTTTAGACACGCGTTTGAATTTATATTCTACACATGTACCATTAGAGGGCAGCAGAGACAATTCAATGACATTTCAGTAGGTCAATAATTAGAGGTTTACAAATGTCTACAATATGTATATACAATACAGCAGTAACCTAAAATATTAAATGGTAACCAGCAAAACAGACCCATAGGTCATTGTAGTAAAGGTCTAGGTTCAGATTTTTTTCCTCTTTGTTAATGTTTTCCACTAGCTGCCCCTCTCCAGGACTGTGAACGGGTGGAGGACAATGTACTGCTACCTGAGGAAGAGGGAGACAAGCAGGTGAACTCCACCGGGGAATTACCTGAGAGGCTGCAGGACATGGCAGAGCAGCTGGAAGAAAGACAAGAGGAAGACGTTGCTCCAGGAACTTCCCCACCACAAGTACCTCCAAAGCATTTGCCCCAGCTGAGTAGTGGAGATGGTGAGTGTTGAGAGGTAAAGGAAAAGTAAGGAATGGGTTGTAAAATAATCCTGTTTTCCTCAGTTTTAGCCATAGATGGGTGAAAAAGGTTTAGAAAACATGTGGAGAGTGATGACAAGCTCAAGTAAAAAAAAAAAAAAAAAAAAAAAAAAAAAAAAAAAAAAGGCCTTCAGTTACCAGATCTCAACTTAAACTCCTACTGTATGGGGGAGTTCAGAGTAATGTCTTAGATGCCCTCTGCTACCAGCATCAAAACTCAGTGCCACAGCAAGTATCTAGATACTTACTTTGTGATTATAATGTGATTATAATTCTCCTAAAATAAAATGAAAGACTATCCGAACATTATAATTCAAGTATTATAAAAGAATTATTAATTCTTTATTAATATTTTTTTCATTACAACATAAATACTATAGACACATTACAGATAACAGCAGTGGTTTGTTCTCATTTCTTTACAAACCTTTGCATTTTTCTCTGTTTATATTTTCTCCTACAGTACATGCATTTAACTTCCCTCTCATGCTAAACACAGTAAGCACCGAGTCTGAATTTCCATGCGTAATCATTTAAACGTGTTTCCCAAACTTCCGCTCAGCAAGATAAATTCTAGCCCTCGTAGCATTAAAATTAATCTCCAGTGTTTATTATGTTCTCCCCTCCCTTACAGATTCAGGTCCTATGTCTCTCCCCGCTCTCCTGCCCAACGCCTACCTCCCCAAGGATCCTCCACCGAGGTCCACAGAAAGCATGGCTTCAATGACTCTGCCACTACGAGGGCCCCTGGCCAATCCCTCAGGGTCCCCACATCTAGGCAATATAATGCATCCTCCCATGCCCCCTAGCTGCATTATGGAGGAGCTGCAGAGAGCTTTTGCTTCTAAGAACAGACAGGAGAGGTGAGGCTACAGCTTGAAGCCCAACTGTTTATGAGGACACTGAGAAGCTGATGTTCCACCATGTTTTCATGACATTTTGTGAGGATCTCCTGCTTTTCTAAGCTTCAGTGTTTAGACATACTATGATCTACATACAATGATGAGGGAAATAGGCTATAAGGATTATATTACCATAAAGGTCCATGTAAAATCAGGATGTTTACCTCGGCTTCATCAACAGTTACCAACATTAATTCTACATTTGCCTTACTAATTGTGTCTCTGCAGTGTCCATGAAGGGTGTGAGCAGGGCTCCCCTCCAAGGCTGTGGTGTTCTGATGGACGGCTGTCTCGCTCCTGCAGCTCGGAAAACCAACACGTATCATCTTTGGTGGGAGGCTATATGGGTGGTGGAGGGTCCGACTGGCCCAAGAAGGAGGCAGAGGAGAACAAGGAGAATGTGCGGCTGGACCAGTGCTTCTCCAACACCTCAGGCCTGCCCACCGACCTGGATGGCTGGAATGAGTCTGTCATCTCTGGTAGGTAGAGGAACTTAAAAGTATCATTAACAGCAGTCTGTAAACATTTGGGCTTTTTCTTTTTGGATCTGAGCTGTTGTTTTGTATTTTAAAATTAATGTTAGAATTAGTGTGTCATTGGCTTCAGTTTGAATGTGCTTACATTTGTATTCAACAAACAAGTGTAGAAAATGAAGTCCCTTCATTGTCATCCTTTACAGTCAAAAATACGGCTGTTTTAACCACGTATAACTAACTATAACTATATATTGCTTAGAGCTTCAGTGATGAACTAGCACCCTTATTCTGTCTCCTGGTTTTCTGTCAATTAGTTTGAGGAACGAAATAATAAAAGATTATGAAGTAAAATCAATGTTTTCAATGCAAAAGTGGGTCAAACGATGTGAGTAATGTACAGCTGCACTGTGACCCCTGGCTCAAGTCAATCCCAGCTGTCATTGGGTGAAAGGCCGGATAAACCCTGGACAGCTCACCAGTCTATCTCAGGGCCAACACAAAGAGACAAACACAACCATTCACACTCACATTCACACCTAAGGGCAAATTCAGAGTGACCAATTAACCTAACTCATGCAGGCATCGGGAAAACATGCAAAAACAAACGGAAGGTGGACCTGAACCAGCGTCACGCTTCTATTGTTAAATTTGTTCTTTAGTATTAAATATTCCCACAAAAATTAATTAGAGTCCAATTTAATTTAATGTAAACAACGTAGATGTGGTTTATATTACAAAATGTTTTATTCTCCCTGATGTCTTGATAAAGCATTGCAGCTGCATCAGCCCATGAAAAACTTCCCAATGGGGATAGTAAAGTACACTGGATCGTATTGTATTGTGTCATAGGATACAAACCAGCTCACATTTGTCACAAATAACCTGGGGGCCTGTAGAAATCTAATATCTTTAGTCATAGACTGGCATGCTCATTTGGTAATCCAGCCTTGGGAGTTGCATATAAAAAGGGCTACGAGTCATACTTTAAAACCGATGCAAACATATTCAAACACTTTTTTTTCTCTACATGTTCATGTTGCAATTCATTTCCAATGTGCTGCAGTACAAAGCAAACAACACAAATGTCGTTGTGCATAAACTTCTAAACTGTAGAATACATAATGTTCACTTATTGAGGATGTTTGTTTAAGCAGACATTGGCATTTTCATGATCAGGGACTGGAACGCTTCATTCTTTTACAGTACATTTACATAGTGTCTGGATTTGAAAAGGTGGAGGATTATTGCAAAGCTCTACAACATTGGTTATACAGTACGCTAAAAGCTTCCTGTGTGTTAATGTGTACGCCTCGTTGCAGGCACACTTCCTCGTAGACTAAGAAAGGAGCTGCTTGCTGTCAAACTACGAAACAGGCCCAGCAAGCAGGAGCTAGAGGACAGGAATATCTTTCCAGCAAGGAGTGACCAGGAGCGCCAAGAAATCCGCCAACAGATTGAGATGAAACTAGCCAAGTAAGCAAGAAGTAATGTTTGGTAAAGTTCACATTTCATTTCTCATTGCTGAACATAATGGACATTGTCTGATGATATAAATATCAAATGTAACTTCAAATTTCTACTTGCTCATGGTTAAATATATTTAATAATAAACTTACTGTACATGCTTAACAGTTTCAGTTACATAACACCAAACAGTTTTTGGAAGTGAGAGAAAAAAATGTTAACAAAATTATTTGATTGTTTTACACACGCTTGATTTATGTTGTGTAATCCGCTACTGCTCAGAGGAGCCGTTCTGCATGAAAAGCTTCTAATATATTCCACCCCAGCATATAATCATTTTTCACGAAATGGAGGGACCTTGTACATGGATATCTATTCAAAGTGAGGCGCCAGATGGAATAAGGTGCTTGAAATCCTTTAGCATAAGAAATATGCACATATTCTGTAGATTTTTTCATGCTCGTGAAAGAAAGAATGTTCTCACTATTTCTAAGATGCATCCAGTGCAGAAAGAAAAAGACACTTCCAGGAAATCACTTTGTTCAGGACACACAGCTGACAATTGTATGTGTGCTGTCCAGGCAGGAAATGATTGGAACACCTTGTGTTTCGAGTACAGCTAAGAAACATAATGTCCAAACACCGATGGTAGCAGTCTTAAATGTCTCACAAGACCCAGGATTTTTACCACCAGTGTGTCAAACAAGGGCATGCCACAGCATTACATAACATGTAGTACAATAACTCCCAGCCAAGCACAGAGCCACCCACGTACTGCAGAACTAGATCTACCGTCTGTCTCGAGAGAACTAAGAATACTGCCTTCACAATCTATTATTAGAATCATTAGAACAAAATGTTACATTATTTGAGAGAAGATAAACTTAGTAGGTGCTCAAATCTGGAGGCAAACAGCTTATGTCAAGGTTGGGATGGAGCACAGGATCAGTGCTTTAAAGCCAGAGAGGTTCGGCTTGTAGCACAGTAGTGAGAGCTTGTTATACAAAGACAAAGTTGGTCAACACTGGGTACATAGCCCTTTGAATTTATTTCTAATGGAATAAATGGAGGTCAATAAGGTCAACAAAATCTCTTCACTGTCAATTATCCACAATTTTGAGCAGTAGTGGGAAATATATTCACTTCTCAAAGGTTTCACAAAAAAGCTGCAGTTTCCCTTTTGAGCTTTGTTGGACTACAGGTATTATACATGCCATGATCAGTAATTTGTGACGGTCTAAATACATTTGTATACCTTAATATGCATTCAGACATATTTTTATGCTACATTTCAGAATGTGCATAAATTGAAAACATACTGCACCATTTTTGGGAGGAAAATCCTGGCTAAATATAGCTCAGTGTTGAATGGGACTTCATATTTATAAGTGTAAGACATAAATAAGCTAATTTCCCTCGGGCATTTATACAGAATAACAATCAATCACACCCTCCTCCAGATTTCGAAAGATTTGATGTTCAACCAGCTTCCCCCCGTCCCCAGCCTATGTGCAGATCATCTCCACTGTTAGAGTTGAAAAAAGCATCAGGACGTATGGTAGTTAATGACACCTCGTCTAACCATTGTGTCAGTAATAGACGACCTTTCTATCTTTGGAGACTCCCTGTCTAGCAAGCGTGCTGCAGTCGCTCTCTGTCGTTTCTAATTTTAGCTCCTGACACTGTTCAATAATGCATCTCCTGGTGCACTCACTTCTCTCCAGAAATGTGTTGTCAGGGAGTTATATCAGCAGAAATAATAGGAGAGGAGGAGAAGATGGGGGCTGCTACTGTACTTGAAAGAGGAAGAAAGCTGGTAATGGCCAATTTTGTCTTCAAGCGCAGTTGGCAGCTGAAATAAAAGACTGAAAGCCTCTGCCACCAACTCATTGTTTATCCATTCCTTTGTAGGGAATTTATATCCCTCTATTGGCTGGCATAATTAGATTTTCTATTTTAACTCATTTTATTGCAGAACATCCTGAGTGGGAAATGGAAACCCTAACGCCAACGGGTGTTTATGCGTCATTACTGCATTCTGGGGATACCTTTCAAAATCATATTTCTGCAATTATATACTAAATCTGGATGCAGAAAACTAAATGTAAGAAACCACAGTGAGTCGTTTATTTGGTTTGTGTAGTTATAATTTCAGCATCCCAGATAAACCATTTGTCGCCTGAGAATGCCACGGAGTAAAAAAGTCTAGTGATTCTTTTGACTCACTAATCAATACACACGACTTTATTACTAAAACAAGACAAAAAAAGAAAGCATACCGTTTCTAAAAATAGCCACAGATTCTCTGTAAAGCACATACAGCTCTGTGTGTAACAGTGAAACCCCCATTAGCATGTTGCTAGGGAGAAGTGTGAGTTTCTGCAGAAAGATACCAAGCTTGGTTGCTAAGCAACTCGACGACCAGGTCAATAATACAGTGGATGTACATATTCGCTGGAGCTTTGGAAGTGATTTTCTTTTTCATCTATTATATAAATAAATACTGTCAAGGCTGTGGGGACATTTTGTCTCTCTGTTTATTCATAATAGAGTCGTGAAGCAAAAGAGTCGTCGTGTTAAGATGTTATCCACCTGATGAGATCTGGAGATAGTCACTTAGAACACACCAGATAGGTTTAACATCACAGGGGAGCTAAAAGAAAATGTGCAACAATAACCATGATATATTTACTATTTTGTAGGTTTTTTTGTATTGATAAAAATGAAATTATTACACACCTGCACAGTGGAGCTGCAGTTGTTATAGACAACATTCTTGGTATTTGTGTTTCATTTTTAATCTTTTAGAGTCATACTAGTAAATACTTTCTCATGCTATTTCTGGATATCTAGTCACATGTGTTAATTAACAAAGACTGCCTGAGTAGTGTTGAAGTGGTTGAAAATAACACACTTCACACTTTGGACACTACTGTCATCCTGACTTTTATCCACCTCTTCTCATTTTCACTTTGGAAAAATAAGATAAAAATCATAGACACAAGACAGTTTCGTATTACATAATACATTTGGGGACTTGGTGCCTTTCTGTGTAAATGGTGGGGTCTGTTTTCAGGCCCCAATGAAACTGTACTGATAGGGGCTAGAAGACCATACAGGCCACATCAAGCTTTCACAACTGCTTTTTGCAAGTCTGAGTTTCAGTGACCTACCTTTGATCTTTTACAGGAAAGAACTATAAAGTGTCCAGAGTTAGCTTTAGTGAAGGGATGAAAAGAGTCCTGCTGTGTGGCGGCATTCTGTCCCTCTCTGTCCTTTCCACCTCTGGAGGTGTGCTGCAGGGTGTGCCACATGCTGTCTGGAGCTGAGCCCTGTGGTGCAGCTTACATTTATTATTTACACAAAGTATAAATAGTTCTCTCACACTCACACACACACTCCAGGAACATATTGGATTTTGGAGACTTTTTGGATGCTTTGATGGTGAGGAAACAAGACAGCCTAAGAAGGCAGTTTACATCTCAATGTTTAATCATAGCAACGATTAAATTTGAATTGGCTCATAAATAGGTATTTTGAATATTTAAACTAGTTTATTTCCTTGCTTGAAAAAAATGTCCTAAAATGAAAAAGGATGTTGTTTACATGACTAAAGATAAAATCAACTAGTTCAACAAAGGAGTGTAATACGTGCCAGGAGACTGGTGTACATCAGGCGGAGTTTGGGGATGCCGGTAGTAGGAGCCGTTTAGCTCCGCCTTCACTCATTATGTATGCAGTAACCAGGGAGACTGGGGAAGTCGCGCCCCAGCAGCCCATCACGACTCAGCTCAAAAACGCCTGGAGTCTTTGCGGACTGTAGAGAGGAGAGTCTGAGCAGCGGCGCCGGTGTAAAGTAAACGCAATACGGCAGCTGCACCTGAGATGCAGCACCTTGACAACAAACAGTAATTTGGTGGAGACTTCTCAAACAGGAGAATCGCGTTCCGCTGACTATCCCAGATGTGGCGAGCGCCTCTGCCCAAGCATCACAGTCGCGGTTTGGATGCGAGATGGAGACATAGGGGATTCCTTTCGAGAACGAGAACAGTGAAGAAGCTACAGCCGGTTTAAAGGAGATAGGACAGGACAGTTGAAGTCACAATGGTACAAAACGTTGTTCTGGTGTTTCTCCGCAGGAGGCTGAGCCAGAGACCGAATGTGGAGGAGCTGGAGAGTCGGAACATCCTCAAACGTAAGTTCACTCCCGATTTGTTTCCAAACTCACGCCTATTTAAGTAAATAACAATATTTAGACTTTAATATAACGTATTTAAGCCCCAATCAAACACAGTAAAACATTAACAAAACAGTACAGATTACCCACTGTGGGACATTATTCAGGAGCAGAAGAACGCATGACTGCAGATTCATCTTTCTACTGTGAAGCCTGTTAAAGACGAGACGAGCTGAAGATTTTTAAATTAGATTTTTAACGAATTTGGTTATACAACCATAGATGGACCAGTGCTCATTAACTTTTTGCATTAAAACAAATCCTAGTAGTGTTTCATGTGTTTTTAATAAAACATTTACTTTATACACTATCAATTTCTAACTGGGGTGTTTTCTTTACCCAGAGAGAAATGACCAGACGGAGCAAGAGGAGAGAAGGGAGATCAAACAGCGACTAAACAGAAAGGTACGTAATTCTGTGATTTAATATTTACGTATTTAGTTTGTTCCATTAAAATCGATTATAACATAACATTGTAACCAGAGGACTTCTGTTAATATAGACCTATTGTTAGCCAGTTATAAATTCTTGTCTTATTTCTTGTATATTGCAGCTCAACCAGCGGCCCACGGTGGATGAACTGCGAGACAGAAAGATTCTGATTCGCTTTAGTGACTATGTCGAGGTGGCCAAAGCTCAGGACTATGACAGGAGAGCAGACAAGCCCTGGACCCGGCTCTCAGCAGCAGACAAGGTGTGTGTTCGTATGGAACACAGGCAGATGTAATATTTATCAGAAAAGACACTTGACCTGTTGGTCATCACTTGGATTTATCACCAAAATAAGTTCACTATTTAGCCAGTGTGAGAACAAAATTCTCCATACCCCAACTCCCAGCCATATGACCTACTGCTCACCAGGGCAATCTACATGACATATAGCTGTTATCAGCTTAAATTACCAAATCCCCTTTTCAAACTTTTTACGTCTGATAATATTTTCTCTTCCTTCTGCTGTCACTTTGCTGTTTAAAGCACTCCAATGACTGATGATGCACTTAGGGATGCACTAATGCTTTTTTCTCACTTTCCTACAGGCTGCAATCAGAAAAGAGCTGAACGAGTTCAAAAGCACAGAGATGGAAGTGCATGCCTCAAGCAAACACCTGACAAGGTCAGTATACTGAGGTGTAGGTCTGCATTGGGGAATGTGTGCTTGGTCTATTCTTGGCATCAGCCGTCTAAATTTAGCTCCCCGGGTCATCCAATAGGTTCTGAGAAGCTAAAGCTAGATGGGAGGGCTTCTAAACCGAGGGTAGAGGGGGTTGTCCCCTTGAGATCTTGTAATGTCTGACAGACAGAAATGCTAACAGAATTCTTGCTTAAGCTTGATTGGACATCAGGTATCGTCCTTGTTTTGAGTTGTAAGTGACCCAGAGGGAGGATGGAGGAAAACAGTCCAACCCATCGGTGCATTTAATGACTGCTAAAAATAACCCCACATACCTGATTAATAGCTACAACCATAGCTGGATATGATGACAAAAGCACCTCGTTCTCACAATTTGTACAGTTCTCCTTGACACACCCTTTGTCTGCATGGTTGTCTCTCCAGGTTCCACCGGCCATGAAAGCAGAGAGTTTCTTCTGTGAAGAATTGCTGAGCTTGGGAATTTTCTGAAGCTACTACAAGCTGCTCAGCGGTGACAGTTCAAAGAGCCTGGAGCCTTTTCATCTTCAGCGTGTCTTAAAACATTCTTCCAGCACCCTTGACTATCGTATCCTCAGTATGAGTGCATGGGTGTGGGAGAGAAGATGATGATAATGTTGGCAGCAGTGTGTCCTGGAGACTACTAGCATCGCCACATGAGAGCTGGAAGGTGGAAGAGGACTTCGATCCTCTGCCTCTCTGGATGAGAGCAGAGGAAAAAACAATCTTGTCATTAAGTCTGTGTTTTTTGGGGGGGTTTTGTACTATTTCATGGACTTCTTTGACATGACGGCATGAATCCATGTAGTGGGAAGAGGTTGTGCATGTGACCAACTTCACCTTTTTTTAAACGATGAGTAATGAGTCAAGTGGACTGTGTAAAGACTGCAGTCTGGGGAAAGTGGATATGGGGTGAATTTGATATTAACTGTACATACAGTATGTCAATCTGAATGGGACCGTCATTGTCTTCACTCAAAAGCAAAATACCTTTGTAAGCTACTTGTCTTCAAAATACAAGGTCTTTTTTTAACAATGGCTCTTCTCATTTTTTTAAAACAACTTTATTTTTAAATAAGAATCTGGTTGAAAAGATATTTAAAAAAATGTGATGACATTTTAAATGTTTAGCTGGCCATTTGTCAGTATCAGGAAAACAGGAAAGATGAATCAAAAATATCATATGAGTATTAAAGACATGGCCAAAACGTGCTTTCTTACTTTCAAAGAACACTAAAAATACATGTATAAATTTAAATATTAAATAGTAAATTATATAGTAACATTTTAAAAGAGACAAACATAACAACACACCAGGTCAAAATAAACCAGACACATCCACATGGAATAAAAGAACCTTGAAAAGACCCACAATTTAGGCAGCACTTTGATATGAAATCAGTACAGCTGAAGTACAAAGAGCAGTGTGCATCATGTGGTGAAATGCATAAGGTTGTTTGTACAGTGTAAACACCTTTAGCAGGACTTCAACTCAAAACCTGGCTCTATCAGGGAAAAATAAAGCATGCAGACCTCTCTTCACACTCTGGATCTCCCCCTCTTGCTACAAAAGGTAGAAACATTCAGGAAAGACAGGTTTCATTCAAAACTTAGTACAATGCAAGTCACAAATTCACTCATCACTACATGTACTGTATATGTGAAGTACAGACTTTAAATGAAGAATTTTTGCTGACGAAGTGAAGGACATAAAAGGAAAAGAAAGAGAAATCCACTGTAATGATTCAAGTCTAATCCATCCAACTTGTGTAGCACTGACTTACCATATCACAGAGTAGTCTGTCCTGAACTGACTTCATGTCTTTTCTTATCAGGCACATCTGAAAACAGTAGACAGAGCAGCAGTGTTTGAGCAGTGGTAACACAGAAGATGACAAGCAAGCTGACAAATGAGATAATGAAATAAGCAAAATGCTCTAAAGGCCACATAGCAAAAACATATTGGACAGGCAGGTTGGGACGTATAAGTGACAAGTTCTATTCAAAAATGAAAATCAATTAGGAAATGAATATCCTCCCGAGAGTGAATTTACAACTTCTTGTGTAACTTGTGTAATAAAAAAACAAAACAAAACCTTGTGATTTATAATTCCTGAGCAACACAATGAAGTACAATGAAGATGTTAGAAGATGTTAAATGTAAGTTAAGGTTTATGGGTTATACCTGGGATGTAAATATTTCCTGCTCATACTCCAAGCTGGGGAACACATTACTCTGGAGGGCCTTTTTCAAAGTCTCATTTCTGGAGGGAAGGAGACCGTAATATTATAAGAATTATCAGGAGCAGATAATGGTGGGAGAAAATAGAGAGGCAGAATTTGGTCAACTCAAAAATATTCAGAGTGAAGAACACATGACAAAGTAATTATTGATTAGGTTTCATTCCTGTGAATTCTGCTTGGCTCATATGTTAATGAAAGCATAAAGAGACATTTTGAGGAATTTGGTGGTTTATATTGATATCAAGTACTTTTATGGCTATCCATTCATTTTTAAAAGCCATTACGATCATCTTACCCATTACCCAGCTCTTTCACTGGGTATACAAACCATAACAGCCCTTTGCAGTCTGGGCTGTAGTGGATATTAGTAAGAGAAAGCTTGTGAAAACTGTGAACTCAATTTAGTCATGCCAAAAATAACTAGTCAAAAAATAGCTTGAGCTCTATGGTGCAGATGTGGCTTATAATGATAACCCTGAGGAATTTTTTTTGCAGTCAAGCTTTTAATCCATGTTCCACAGAATAAGGACCAGTGTTTTATTTAAATAGCATTTGGGTTTTAGCCTGTGGTAAATGCATTGATTAGAGTGGGGCAGGAAAACAGTGTCAAACTAACAAGATGGTGCTAAGTGTTCACACAAGTGCACACTTGTTCCTAAGTTTTACCTCTTGGTGTTTTTCTCTTGGTGTAAATGGAAAGCCATGGTCTGTTTTTTACAGTAAATCTTTGGAAAAAACAAAACACACTCACACTCTGATTAGACAAGGGTCAATTAACACCAACAACACATATTATTTAGTAATTGTCAATTGTGCCTATGTGTAAGAGGGTGAGAAAAAGGAAGCAAGAGGTGCAGAGACAGAGCAACCTACACTCAAGTCTTTCTCCATGTTTTTCAACACAGTGTCATCCTGCTCCAATTTGTGGAGCTCTTCCAAAAGGACCTTCTTAATCTGCTCGAGCGTCTTAGCCCTGTACAGACAGTATTAAACAGTGAAGAGGAAATTTAAAATAAAATATAAACAAAAACAGTGTCTTTCTTTAAGTTTGTAGGAAGGCTGTAGCTGACCGTAAACAGTGTAATTAAAAAATATATACTGGTGGGTAACGAGCAATTAAATTAAGTGTTAAGAAAAATTAAGAAAAAGCATTTTCTCAATGGAAAAAAAATATTTTATTTGCACATTGGGTTTTGGTTACTTTTTCACTAGTTTTGCGTTAGGTCCAATCTTTAGGACCTACTACAATCATTAGGACATCTACTATGAAGTTATAAGTCGATATTTTAGACCCATTGGAAACTATAGGTTCTATTCCTCATTTACATTGACACTGTATCAAAAAACACAGTAGCTCTCTTTTATGGATGATGTAATTTTTCAAGCACTATTTTTAATGCGTTAAACTATTCATAGCAATTTTCACAGCCCTGGCTTATAAACTACAGTAATTTCATACTAACTAACCTGTTTTTTGTCACATGCATGCTGAGGGAGGAAATATGTTGCTGGACAGTCTTCAAAGACTGCTTGTTGTAAATCTCCATCATCTTGTTACGGTTCTGAATACAAACACATTTTATACACAGTGGTTCAGGAAGACCATCATGTACATTTAAGTAGCTCAGGATTTTAATAAAAACAAAAGAGGCATGAAGGTTTTAAGACAAATTGTAAGAAAATATTAAGGCAAAAAATATTTTCAGCTTTTCTTTCTATTGTTTTCAAACGCACAATACCACCAACACTCTAAACACTCATTATTTTCAGTAGCCTTTTTAAAAACTATTGAAAAAAGAAGGACTACTGTACATTATATACTGTGTCATACACATTGCAGAAACTGCTAAGTATTTTATTGCTCAACTGACTGAAATGTGTTCAACCTGGAACTTCTTCTTTAGCTCAGAGCTGAATTTCTGGCAAATGTTAGTTGGGTTTACGGCAATTTCAGAGAACTCGAAATCCTCATCCATTTCCATTTCTCCATCTCCTACATCCTCCTCTGAGTGACTGGTGTTCACAGTCTTGGCAGGAGAAACAATCTGATCCAATGCACCTTTAGCAGACATCTCAGTAACTGAGGATAACAAATAGATCCACTGATAAGTTAAGAAAAACAACTTCAGACAGTTCAATTCTGAGTAGACAACTAAAAAAAAAAAAGCATTAAAATGATGTTTTCTTCAAAAACTAAAAACGTATCTCTCATTTAAGTTATCCTTTACCTTCTAAGAAAACATGACCATCTCCAGATAACTAGATCTGCTCCTTTGCCAAATCACGTGACACGTGAGTGCGATCTCTAGTAAATGCCAGGGAAAGTGAACCTGTCCGTGGGTTGTGTCTTTTACAGTGTTATTCTTGCTATTTGGATAGATTTCTGATACTCCATTCTTGGTAACTTTAGGAGTTCTATCCTTTCCTCTTTTTCTAAGCTTTGTTCACCCCAGCTCTGGACATAACCATGAGGCCTGGCTACCTGTAACATGTGCACTATCCCACATGGGAGTCACTATTAAACGTAAAACAATGAAAAATGTTAATCTTTTCTTACTAACAATGCATTTAACTACTCATATCAGTCAATCAGAAGCTGGAAGACACCAAAAACACTTTGTACTGCCTTTGTCCACCATTACAGTATCTATGGTATCTCCAGGTTTTAACTAACTGAACACACCTGATGCAGGTAAGTGTTGCTACGGAAGGGATAGTTAAAAAAGAGGCATGGCATGGTCTCCATATTGCTGAAAATTAACACATAATCCCATGTGATTCATGGATGTTTAGATGTATATTGTGCTTTTTTCTGTAAGTGACTTGATTTCTAGATGTTATTCCTGACTGAATTTAGAACAAACTTTTAAATGCAAATAATATATTACAGGATTTAAATAACTTCCTTGGCTTCATCCGAGGAACACGTTGCCTTCTCATCTTGCTTTTCATCTTCTCTTCCTTTTCATCTCCCTCAGAATTACTGGACAAAGAAACGTAGCGCTTGCGACTGGGCCCTGGTTCCACAAGAAGCAGAATATAATAAATATGTTGCCCATTATATGGGACTTAATCTATAACATTTTGCAGAGTCCAGATGGAGGAAATCTGTGGCCATAATTATGCAAAAGGTCTTTTACCTGACTCATGAAACTGTTCAGGCTTCAGTTCACTGTCTGAAGAAGAGGTTTTCTGCCAGAATGAACAGAAAAGCATTAGTTATGACTTAGAAACTAATTAGTGTTCTTTCAGATATTGTATCTATCCATCCAGTAATAATACATGTGTGAAGCAAAGCCCTCCATACCTCTGTTTTATAAGAAATTGCCCGGGCAGCAGTAGGACTGTACTTAATTCTTTTCATGAGTCCTGATGACTTAGTGGATGATTGACTCAGGGAATCCTGCAATACTGTGGAAGCTTTGCTAAAGCCACAATGGCTTCCATCATTGGCAGCGTCTTCAGGGAATGGTAACTGAGGAGACGGCATGGATGGCTTGTCTAGCTCAAGAAGTGTGGATGTCAACAGGGGCTGAGTGGACAGGGACAAAGGAGACTGGGCTGCTGGGGAGAGACACTGCTGAAATGGCTTTATTGAGAAACACAGACAGAAAATGATGAACAAGAAGAAAATTCCAGCTCAATTTGCAGTTATCTTATGGTTGTTTTTGTAATGGATAAGTGACAGTAAAATTATTTTCCACAATGCATTCAGAGACACAGATGAAGTGATTAATACTGTAGGTCATTTCAGTCGTGTTAATGCTTTCAGAAGATTAAGTGTAATTCCAACGCTTTCTGCATTTTAATATAATGTATTTAGCAGGCAAAGTTGAGAAAGCTTAATGCTTTCACAGATTAACTACTCAGTAAGTGATGGTATGATCTCAGTCATCTAATGTTACTAACAACTGTTGGCAGCTGAAAATGGAGCAGTTTGAGATTCAAAGCTTGCATAAAAAATAAACCTCAAGTCTCACACAGTTCTTGAGGGAGGCAAGCGTTACTTCTTAACTTCCTCCACCCACATACTCTAAGCTCATCTAGGAATTTCCACCAACAAGGCTCAGGTCACAGATGTGCTCCTTTAAATTACAGGTCACTGTTTATGAAGGCTTCTATTCATACCATTCCAGTGATTTTCAAATGACTTGTGAGTAAAGTCAGTGAACTTTGTGGAGCATAAAGGTGTTTGATTCCCTCAGACATGTTAAACACCAGGAAACTCCCTACCAACAGCCCTAACATCATATATAAAACACTAACCAGATATGCAATGTATCATCAGAGAAAAGTAGCTTATGGTATGTGCTACATTGACACTCGTGAATGTGATTCTAACCCTGACATAGGATTTACAAGAATGTTTTACCTCTGCTGCACTAGGTCCAATGGAAAAGTCAGGTGCAGGGATTTGACTTCCTAGTGAATGAAGAGCGTGGACAGACTGAATGGATTGAGTCTTGGATGTTCTGAGTTTCTTTTGTGCACTGTAGAAAGAGGAGGGCTTTAAATTTTCTTTACTGCTGAGTGCAGGAGGTTTGGGTAGCAGTAGGATTGGCAAAGGGGTGTCTTGGCATGCAGGATCAGGGGAGGTAGGGAGTGGGGATCCCCGCGGGGTGAGGAGAGGGGAGCAGGTCAAATCCAAGGTTGGGGCTGACCTGTCGGCAGCTGTGAGGGTTCAAAATAAGCACAGATGTTCAGGCAGCTGGCCTTAGAAGGTCAGTACATACATGCTTTTTCTTCATATCAATTTACAGTTAAGTTTGGGGGCAACCAGGTCATTTATGTAAGATTTACAAAGACTATAAAACATTTTGCACAAATTAAGATTGTGTTTTACACGTTTAACACTAAATATCTAATCCCTGACACAAAGCTTTACATAATATGGATTCTGGGTAAACAAAATTCTCTTGTGCACATATCCAATTTAGGTTTAACAAATTTAATTCCTCTTCTGCATTTGAAAAATTTATATTTATATTTATATTTTTTTATAAGAATGCTTTTTTTCATTTGCCACAAGAGAAAATGACTGAGATGAAAGGATTACATGAACATATAATGTTGCTACACTGTAAGTTAAAAGCAAACATTATCTAATTCTGATGCACTACTCTATACAGAACCCAATAAAAAGAAAGGTTTGTCAATAATGGGAAACTATTTTATAGGTTAAAATATCAAAAGGGCTTTTACTTAATACAAGTGGCTATTGTGATGGAATTAACAAAACAAATGACATCCCATAAAGCGTAATAGTCATTTAGATTGAATGTGACATGTGACTTGTGCCTAGTACAAGGTGTCTAGTATTTCTTTTTAGGTACTGTATCATGTCCGTCAAGATTCCAGGCAAGGTAAGAGAATGGCAAATACAGATGTGAAAACGCTGCAGAGAAAAGTTCCACTGCTTTGCATCTAAACATCTGTATGACAGGTCTAGTTTACTGAGGGGGTACTATAAAGTATCTGTAGTGGAAAGCACATTACATAATACTGTACGAAAAGTAAGCCACTACTGCGTGTAGATTATCTTATGTAAAACAAGACAAGTAATTGCTATGTACATCTGATTATGGTGAATGGTTTGGACTTACATCTCATCCTCTCGATGCAAAAAGTCGAACAGATAGAAGCGTGGTTGGCAACCCAGGAATCCATCAATGCATTAACTGGCTTTTGAGCTGGGATGACAGCTTTTGACTTCAACGTTTTTTTAAGAACATTCCCAGGCCTTTGCTGCAGAAAAACAAAGTGCTTCCGTGATATATCAGGATCATTAAGTAGAAACTCCACAGCTCAAAGAATGACAATTTTTTTGCCATGCTAATTTTAAGCATTTGTAGGAATTTAATTTGCAATTTAAAATAATTATAATAATAATCATATTTGCCAAAACAGAACCACAAGTTTTTTACGCATTCTACTAGAACTATCAGTTTATTATGTCCAAAAATAACTCTAAGTTGTCAATCATGACAATAAACTTTGATTCAAGACCAGCTTTATTTATGTAGCCTAACCCTTTCCAGAGTCAACCGGGATGGGCCTAAACATACAGCTGGACCCCTACCTTGAAATCACATGTCTGTTTAAGATCTGACTGGTTGTTGCCGTCTACTCTCCTGTAGGTATCTGTAGATTTCTTAGAGGCATTTTTTCTCCTCTTTACATCTGAAACCCCAGAATGGGTCTTCTGACTTTTCCTTTCCTGGCCTATAAAACTGTTCTGTTAAAATTAGAAGAGGAGAAAAAAAGAATGAGATATTGTTGCAATAAATGTACTATTATTACTATTACAATTAGGGCATTAATATTCAAGTTTCTAAAAAGGTTGGATTTGTATAAGATTAAAATCAAAACATAACGCAATAATTTGAAAGACATTTAAACCCTGTATTTAAACGAACAGTACCAAATGTTGAAACTGCACGTACCATGTTTAACTTACCATTAGTGCTAATCAATATGTACAAGTTTTCATGTAAGGCTATGCTTATTTCTGTAACAAAATGCCAAACCACATTCTGCATTACACAGCACTGGCTTGTCTGCACTTCGCGCCAACTTAAGATATTAGGTGGAAAATAAAGTAGAAAATATGAGCCGCAAATGGTTGAGTGGCTAAAATCACACATCAAGCAAGAACGAGAAATAAACTGCTTTCAAAACTAGAACAACTGGTCTCCTCAGTTCCCAAACACTTGATGAATGTTGTTAAAAGAATATGTAAAGCAACACTGTAGTAAACATGGCATCAAAGCCAAAACAAGCACATATTTTTCTAAGAACATAATTTCTTAGTTTCTACCTTTTGATATGCTGTCTTTAGATTTTCATCCACAATTTAATTTTCTTGATAACCAGACGGTAAAATGATTCCCTCAGTTTCAATCCATTTAATCAACATTATTAGCAACCAACAGAATTTGTGGTGTAAGTATGGTAAAACTAAGACACTGTCATCGTGCTTTACAGTTGTGAAAGTTGTCTTGTAGCTTGTTTGTGTGTCAATTTCAGTCAGTTTAAAAAAACATTAGTGCAAAACAACATTAGCTCTGAAACCAACATGTGATGCTATCTGCAGAATTTGCAGATAGCATCAAAAAGCTCTGTTGTCTTTTTTCTTTTTTGGTGAATTATTGTTAGATGCTTTGTGGGGGCAGCTATAGCTCAGTAAGGCATCGATCCTCGGTCCCGGCTATATGTCGAAATGTCTGTGGGCAAGACACTGAACCCCAAACAGCCCATTCCCATCCTCAGCTATGCAGTGCCAGTCCAAACCCAGTAGAAATTGGGGAGGGTTGTGTCATGAAAGGCATCCGGTGTAAAAACTGTGCCAAATCAACAGGCAGACAATGATCCGCTGTGGCGACCTGAACTCATGGGATAAGCCGAATGGACGAAAAATAAATAAGAATTGTTGGATGCTTTGTAATACCATGCTCCATTGCTAGATTTGTTACTTAATTAACAAACCTATCGCTGTAGGCCTGTGCATATAAAATATTAATGAAATAGGTTCAGATGTGTTGAAAAAAAAAATGTACACACAATAATAAGTAGGGAAGCCATTTGCCTTAGGAACAGGAGGCTTCTCTGATTCTGACTGACTGCTATCGGTATTTGGCTCCCTGTAGCTCTTGGTAGAAATGGCTGCAGCCCTCTTGGGCCTTGTGCCTGCTGCATGTAATCTGCTGGATACTGCTGCTGGTTTCACCTTCTCTTTTGGCTGCTCCACACCAGGCATCTTCTAATAAAACAACAATGACACACTGTGGTCAACTGGGATAGTGCACTACAGACTTTAAAACATTTTCATAATCATATTCCATTTTATGGGCCAAGTACACCAACACATATAAGGAATTTGCTTCTGGTCATTGGTGGCTCTCAGGACATGTTCAATATGAAACATATAAAGAAGGAATGACAATTACAGAAAACATAAGAATGACACGAAGTCAAACCAACATGCAGTATAATACACAATGTAGTCTAGTGCCTGCTAGAGAGGAGAAGATAGAAGAGGTTGTGTCCAGGGTGAGAGGGGACAGTGGTGATTTTCTTAGTCCAATTCCTGGCTCCAGGTGTGTACAAGTCCTGAAGAATAGGCAAGTGCATACCACTGATTCTTTCCCAAGAACTTGAAGGTTGACACAGGGCTGGTAGACATGGTTAGAGGAGGGTGAGGGTGAGGGTGTATGTACGTATGTTACAGTCATGACCACGTCCACCTGCAGGTTGTTTTTAATGGACCACAGCAGCAGCCAATCAACCTCCCATTGGTATGCAGAGTTTTCACCGTCTCAGTTAACGCTGAAAACAGTTGTTGTTTGCAAACTTTAGAAGCTAGACAGTCGAGTGACTGTGGGTGCAGTCGTTTGTGTAGGGGGAAAAAGCAGAAGGGAGAGGACACATCCCTGGGGAGAAATGTGTCCCAGAATTTGCCATCAAATTTATAAACTAACAATACTGGCCTCACCTTTTTGGGTTTGGTACTGTCCTTCACAGGTTTTGGAGAAGTTGAGTGTAATCCTGGGGAGTCATCTGCAATGTGAGAAAGCAAAACAGGTTTATACAAATATTAATATACAAATACTAATGCCTGCTGTAATGCCTTACATGAAGTATGAGGTGTTGCAGCTTTAGGCTTGGCGGCTGCCTGCCTAGAGTATATGTTAACTTTGGGTCTCGGTTTTCTGCTCGACTCTCTCAGCCAGCTGACCTCTGTCATGGCACAGTCTGTGTCTGTATCACTGAACAGATGCTTCTTTACATATTGCTTCTTCTGCTACACAGGTAGGAGGAGAAAGAAAGAACAAGAGACGAGAAAGTGAGATGCTTTATTGGCTAAAACCTGGTACTTTTTTAAATTAAATCGTGAGTGCAGTATTATTTTAGCTCTAGTAACAAATGATAAGTCTTAACATCCTAAAAACAAAAGTGGCTCCACTGGCTACAACTTTCACAACTTATAAAAAAACACTACAGTACAATCACATTGTACTTTTGCCACAGGTTGTCCTTTCTTATTTGTGCTGTGAAGTACCAAGGAGTCATGGTTGTCACTGTCAAACAATAAGGGGGTATGAAATTAGACAAATTTGATTACAAAATCTCTAGTGAATATTACTATTTTAAAATCTTAAATGTCACATCTAATGTACCTGCTCAATATGGCCGAAGTGTTAACAAAGGATTTATCCTTCGCCTAAAGGGAAATAAAAGGAACATTAAACACTAAAGTTGCACATGAGGTAGTCATGTATAATACAGTTTTTTTGTTAAGAAAAAAAAATTATATTTACCCCAATACTCAATGGTGCATCAGTGTTAAAAGCAAAAATATCCTCTCTGCTCCACAAAAAAGCCATTACATACATTAAAAAATGCACAAAAAGCCAAGTATCCTAATGCATGTTCAAGTATCTTAACAAAATGCTATTACCCTTGTCTTGTGGAATTTGTTGCTGTTCTACTGTGGGATTTGTTTACAGCTCCAGATAAATCTTTCTAAAACATATAAAGATCATCTTTAGTAAATCAAGCCAAAGAAAAGTAACTTAAACTTACTGTACACCATACATTAAAAAAGGATAACTTACTGAAATCCAGCTGATATTAAGGCTTGGCCTATAACAAAAACACAAATGCTCATAAAGAACTTATGCAAGACATGAGACTTGTTAATTAAAAGACTATTTACCCCGACAACCACCAATGTTTATACCTATTTATTTGACAAGGAACAGAGTTCTGAGCAAAGTCTTGTGTAATCTCTTTTCCTTTGGATCGGGTGTTAAACCTATAATGGCTAGAGATGAGCTTCACCATGCTTCCTGCAGCCTCTGCATCTCTCTGAAGAGAAACAGCAGAAGGTGTGAGAATCACAAAATACAACACTAAAAGACTTAGAATCAGTGTTAATTTTGGGACCCTATTTGTATTTAGTTTAAGATGAAAATGTATATTCAGTTTTGTTATTTATTTTAATCAAGGTTTTTCTTGCATTTTTTAAAATGTATATCCTTAAACCATTTTAATCTTGACTGTGTACTGTATTTGAGTAGAAACTATATTAAATTGTTCACACACAGTTTTCTTGTCCCTCTGTTCTTCAGATGCTGGACTGAAGAACAGTGCCAGTGCATAGTATTTTGGGGTAAAAATACTAGGCACTGGCCTGACAGAAGAAGTCAAATAGTTAGGTAACATCTCTTGGAAACTATTGATGTTTGACTGGAAACATTGATCCCGGGACTTACTGTTATCTCTTAAAAAGCAACACAGAATTTGACCAACTGACCATCTTGCCAATTCTTTACTGTAGATTAAAGTTGGTACAAACCAATTTTGTTCACAAACTGGTAACATAGATTATAGAAACAGTTTCATTAATGCATGATGTTGACAGTCGTGCAATGGATCAAGCCTTTAAATCGACCAGTACTGATGACAAGATATACTTTTCTTTAAGTGGTGGAGATAACTATCAGTTGCTAAAATCTGAGGTTCCAAAAACTTCATGCTGATTCATCTATCTTTATAAATTGAAGGGAAATAAAATAGTTCAAAGATCCCTGTATGGGTTCTAGTCTTGTTTTCATCATGTAAAATACAGTCATATGTTGTCCACTTTTGCTGACAAAAATGTCCTGCTTACAAAGGAGACTAGACTCCTTAAAGTGTACAGATTACATACTCATTTCAAACTGTACCTTCTCTTTGCTTGAAAGGGCTTCAGTGGTTTCAGCCTCAACACCGGGTATTTTCCCCTGCTTTGCTTTTGTTGTGGAGAGCTTGACTGAAGATTTGTTTGGAGCAACACTTTCTTCCAGCGGTGTCTGGTATTTGCTCTTCTCTTTGGCCATTCCATTTCTTTGAGCCTGCTGCTCTTTGGGAGTACACACTGTGGAAGCACACTGGCCTGCAGAGCTTCTGGCTTTAAAGTCCCCCCTACTATCAGTTTTTTTTTTTTGTGGTGCAGCTGACTCCTGTGGTGCACAATTATGGCTTTTCTCACTGAGGACCTGCTGTAGTCGCTGGGTGAGTCTGGTGTGAGAAAGCTTTTGGCTGACTGGGCCTGAGCCTGGAACTGACAACCTTTGTGTCAAGCTTGGGCGCTGTTGCAGTGGTGCCAAACATAAATGTGGCTCTTAAAAGAAAAATGTAATAAATCAAAAAAAAATAAAAATAAAGGTCTAATAAGATCTTTATATTTTTGCTTTTAAGTTTATGTGTGTTACTAGCTTTAAACATTCAAAACATTTTGTCATGCCTAAAAAATTAAAGACGAATTATTATTATTCTTTGCTCACCGGGTCTTGGCAGAGTACTTATTTTCTGTGTGGGCATCATTAGCATTTCAGAAACTGATACTTTGTTCCAGTTAGAAGAGCTGCATTTTAAATATAATATGATAGTCTATGAATATTATATCAACTTTATTTAATATAAAAATAAAAATAAAAAAGTACAATATAAACACAAATACATTTATTACCAGTCAAAGAATTAGGTATTCTATCGGTTTTAAATTTGCATGTAGTGGTTCAGTGTATTTCTTACATGTTTATCCTCGTTCTAGGTTGGGTGTCAGGCACAAAACTATCGTCTGAAAGTAAAAATATGAGTAGTGGGTTCCTGGTACTATAAATTAACAGTGCAGGTGTAATTCTGGGCAAAGCTAAAGTCAATACAATACCGAGAGACATTTCTTCTACCTCCCTGGACAGAACCATTTCTAATGGTTTGGCCACCAGTGTGTTCTGTGTAGCAAATAGAGGTAACACATGCAAGTGAATGTTATAGCTTGGTTAATACAACTTCCACATAAATAAATGAAAAGCACATAAAATTGTGATGGCATTTTACACCGAACAGCCACAACATTCAAAACACCGACAGATGAAGTGAATACCATTGGTTATTTCACTAAAATGGCACCTGCAACTTATAGGACTTAAAGGTGACGCTGATGTCATCTTGGGGATAGATACCAGACAATTCAGAACTGTTTTGGCAGCAGAATTAGAGCTACACAATATCAGGAAGGTTCTTTTATTGTTGTGGCTGATCAGTTTATGTCAGAATAAAACAGCTGGATCTGAATTATTGCTGAGATGGCTGGTTGACATCACACAACATATGTAGGTACTAGGAAGAGAATTGGAAATACTGGTGTTCATAAGTCAGTGGAGATTATACCTTTTCGTGTTTGTTTTTATGGGTCTTTTTGTGAGCTGCATCCTGTAGAGACGTAAAGATTTTGCATACATTTTTTGGCTTCTGTTCAATGACCATTCATAGCTTAATACAGTGTTTAGTATGTTGACCACTTATTCTGCCTGTTTTTTTGTTTTTTTTGCAGTATATGAAGTTATGCATCATACCTGCTCTTTCATGGCACCTGCTTTTCTGCTGCTGGGTGTTGTATCATGGCTGCAGACCTTAGTCGCTGCCCTTTGCTCTCCCAAGTAAAATTCATCTTGTCTATCATATGCGTTAAACGTATCAAGAGATGTCTTATCTTTACCTCTGGCAGGATTGTCTGAAACGGAAATTTGCATGTTTTAGACAATACAAAAAAGTTAGAAAAGATGTCATGTAGATGCTTCCGGACATCAAGACCAACTGCTTGGAATAATCTGTGCTATTGTTGATGTGAATATGACAAGAATCGTGATACATGTGAAATAGACATGCTATCAAATACGACTTGAAGTTTTTTGTACTTTTTAGGACTGATGATTTTATAAATATAATACTAAACCTTATGTGACAGCAATTCTTGAAAATGTAGTATTCAACAACCTGATGACATAACAGCAGAGAGAGAAGTGGTACCAAGGACATTTCCTCCTGCACTGTTGCTGATGAGCATGGCAGACTCCGAAATCCTCATTTTGGCTGGGGTCATCATCTGAATGTAACATCAGACTAAAGGTGTAATAAATGACATCTTTAAACAGTCAATTTAAATGTGAAACTAAAATGGTCCCATACAACATATTTTATGTGTAATCCCTTTCACAAAGTAATGGCACAGTATTGGCTACAGAATAAAAATACAGAAATTCTGCAGTCAAATTACAATTCACTTTCTTGCACAATGATTTCTTGGAAGGGCAAATACTTGTCAGCAAAATGTCTGAAACTAATCTAGCTAATGTCCTTGCCCTCTATGCCCCCTGCTGGCCTTAAATGCAGCTTGTTTAGCATTTCAAATAGTCATCTAAGTGTCACATTTACATTGTCAAAGTAGAAGTCCAACCAACAGCTGCACATAACCACTGCCAGCATAATGCATGATTAGTGATTACAAATACTGCATCTATAGTAACCTATCCTTTTTTGATTTAATTACCATTAATCTTCAAACTCCTTTACCTCCATAGATGGCGTAGGTAAAAGATATGAGGCTTTATTTTTCTCAGTTTCACCAAGGGACACCTGGCTCTCTGGAACAACCTGCAAGGACAGTAACATACAAGATAAACACAGAAAGGCCTAATCGATGTAATTCACTTAAAATTGAAAATTTACTAAATATACTGTAACTGTCACATTATTTTCTGACAAACAAATCAGAGTCCTCACACCCGACTTGTACAGTGTCAGTCAAATTTGTGCACACATCAACCATCACCAGTTTTGTATTTAAACTGCCAATATTATTTTCATCCCAGCATTGTTTACCTGTGAGCTGTTGTCTTCCATTATAATTTTTACTGTGGTCTTCACTACAGATGTGCTTTTCTTTCCTAAAAAACCCTGTCAGAAAAAACACTTGTTTATGTAAATCGGACACTCTAAATGCTGTAGTTTTCAATTTTTACAAGCAGTAAGGGCTTGTTTACATTGGGACAAAATAAATGCCCTTTTTATCATGTACTTTATTGTCAGAAGAAAACATTTTACTATTTTGATCAATAACTATTAAGAGAGACAGGGCCTACTTTGTTTTTGCTGTGTCCATAGACACTACAGGCAGCTTGCAGGATGTCCAAAGAGGAACTGAAGTGGATGGTAAGACTCGATCCTTCCACTCCACTGACAACAACCACCTCTGATAGCTTTAACAGCAAAATTTTCCTCTTGCCCTCCTCTGGAGATAAAGAACGTACTATAAATCCAATTCAAAAAAGGTGGGACGATGTGTAAAACGTAAATAAAAACAAAATGCAATGATTTGGAAATCTCTTCAACCCATACTTTACTCACAGTAGAACATAAACAACATATCAGATGTTGAAAATGAGATATTTTACCATTTTATGAAAATTATTACCTCATTTTGAATTTGATGGAAGCAACACATCTCAAAAAAGAACAGGGTCAACAAAAAGCTGGAAAAGCAATTGCTTCAAATAAAAAAAAGGGCATTTTACAACTAATTAGGTTAATTGGCAACAGGTCAGTAACATGACTGGGTATTAAAGAACCATTTCAGAGGCAAAGCCTCTTGAATGTAAAGTTGGGCAGAGGCTCACCAATTGGTGACAAACTTTGTCTAATAATAAAAGAACAATTTGAAATAAATGTTCCTCAATGTAAAATTGTGAACACTTTAAAGATCCCATCATCTACAGTATATAATATCATCAAAAGATTCAGAGAATCAGGAGGAATTTCTGTGTGCAAGGGACAAGGCCGAAGGTCAAAACTAGATGCGTAAACTTCAGGTGGGACTGTATTAAAAACAGACACGATTCCCTACTGGACATAACTGCATGGGCTCAGGAATACGTCCAAATCACTGTTTATGAACACAGTTCGCTGTGCAAAAACAAATGAAAGAAGAAGAAGCCATATACAGTATGAACACGATCCCGAAACGCCGTCATGTTCTTCGGGCCAAAGCTCATTTAAAATGGTCTGAGGCAAAATGAAAAACTGTTCCGTGGTCAGATTAATCAAAATTTGAATTTTTGGGGGAAACCATAAATGCCATGTCCTGTGGACTCAACAAGACTATGTTAAACCACATACTGCATTCATCACAACAGCATGGCTTTACAGTAGAAGAGTCCAGCTGCAGAACTGGCCTGCATGCACTCCAGACCTTTCACCAATGTAAAACATTTGGTGTATGATAAAACTAAAAGTCCAGCAACAAAAGGCCCACGACTGTTGAGCAGCTAGAAACCTGTATCAGACAAGAGTTGGACAACATTCCTCTACTAAACTCCAGCAACTGGTCTCCTCACTTCCCAGATGCTTACAGACAGTTGGTAAAAGAAGAGGGATGCTGCACAATGGTAAATATCCCCCTGTTTAAACTTTTTTGAGATGTGTTGCTGCCATCAAATTCAAAATAAGCTAATATTTTCCATGAAATGGTAAAATATTTCAGTTTCAACATCTGATATGTTGTTTATGTAACACAGAATGCAAATCATTGCATTCTGTTTTTGTTTATGTTTTACACATCGCCTTAACAACCCTTTGGGGTTGTAGTTACCCACATCTTCACGCAAACTCAAAAGCAAATACTTACTATGTAAGCTACACAAAGCCAGTGACATGCTAATTAAATGGGATTATTATCTTATTGAAGGTTAGTGGTCTTCTCTCAGAAGTACTAGCATCAATTTCTGTGCTGCGATTACCTGTAACAGCATAGCTTTGAACTTCATTCTCGTTGATACATATTGTTTCCCACTGGCCCTCCTAGATGAAAGAGGGAACCAAATTAGACTATGACATATTTACATCTATTGTTAATTATGCACTGTAAATTTAATACATTGAATATTTTTGGAAGTACCTGGGTCTCCTCATCAGCTGAAGAGAAGTAAAAGGAAATGCTGTGGCTCCCAAGGTTGAAGTCAATCCAGAATTCCTCCAGCTTTTCATCAGCAGGCATCAGCAACTGACAACATTGTCACAATACTTTTAACACTTCTACTACTAAAACTTGGAAGTAATAAATCTTTTTCCACTTTACATGTAATAGCTAAAGGTAACAAGTAGGCAAAGGTGTTTTTATACCTCATATTTGTCCAGATAAACCTCCAAACAAGGGTAGGAATACACCCTACAGTACAGGGGGATAAAGTAAATCATTTGTATGCATACTGTATCAGCTGTTCCTGTTCCCTACTTTTGTCCTACCAAAAACAGTATCTGTTATATTGAGACAATTTAATAAAAAAGATTATATCTAAGAAGTTTGGAACACATTAATATAACTGTTTATTCTATGGGTGATTGACAGCACTGAGGAAAAAACAAAAGCAGTTATTCTTAGCCAGTTTAAATGCCTTAAAAGTCAAGCGTGTTAACTTTTAAATGTCAACCTAAATGAACACATACACCATATATTAGGAAGCACTGATTATACTGTCTGTTTACCTTCTCCTGTCTCCCTGCATGCCATTTACCAAGTTCAGAAACTTGCGACAATCCTGAAATCACACAGTGTAAATTCTACATAACCTGATATTATATTATTATAATAAATACTATAAAAACTTTGAAAAACAAAATGCTAAATTAATTATTATGTTAAATTATACCGTCTCAAACTCTGAATCATGGACCCTGGCAAAAGCGGTGGCCACATGCGCTATGCTGAACCACTGATCTGCTAGCTCCTTTCTCTGGTCAGGAGTAGCCATTCGGCACAATGCCTCCATCAGAGCTGTCTGCAAATCATAATCTAACACAAACAGAGCGTATGGTTCATGTTTGTTTCTGTTTGCTTATGTATAGTCCTAGGTTAAAGAGAATGTGACTATTCATTAAACACTTACCACCACCTTGCATTATTTGACCAGCAAGCTTGATCCTGTAAAACATGGTTGCCAAGTTAACATTCAAGAATGTTTGGATATTATAAAGAACAGTGTTACTGATCCTTACAAAGACAAAACTACTATGACATACATGATATCTGAGGCCTCCTGTGATGTAAGGATCTTCCTCTCTTTTTTAAGTTCCACTGGGATTTTGTCCAGAATTAGGTTAAATTTACGAATTGCCTGTAAGAACATTTTCAGCAATTTAATTTCCTGACTCACAGTTTTTACCACTACCCCAGAAAGGTTATTAAAATTAATTCAAACCTCTTTTTGGATCAGGATGTAGATTCTGGGGTCTACTCCCAGCTGACCAACAGGATACAAAAAGGACTCTGTAATTTTGTATGTTCCTGCAAAAAACATGTTACACCAGGACTGTAAATACAAAGCATTTTCTTATATTGTCTCATCATGTACAGCAAGTGTAGAAATGTTGTTCTTAGAAGCTTCTGTAAGTTGTTACATTGAAGTTGTCTTACTAAGTTGATAATGGGTTCAAAATAACATGTGTGATGTGTAAAAAAATAGTTTTCAAACGGATTTATGTAATATTATGATTTTTAGATTACAATTTGTTTGATAAATGCGTCTAAGCTATGTATGTAGGGGCATACATTTGTTTGTTTTCATTTTCATTTGAAACCTAAGAATAACTGACGTTTAAACACATATCATGAGGATGGAATACACATTAGAAAGAAATGTTTAAGTGTACCCTCTTTGCATGCTTCATGAACAACCTGTAACAGTAAAAAAAACAAAAAATTAGGAACACAGATTTTTCATACAAAGTGTATTTTATTGATAGATAATAGCTCACCATTAAAGCCTCAAAAAAGTCCTCCGAAAGGTTGAACAAGGTCTCATCCCACTGTGGACCACACTGGATCCACAACTGCCTGCATTTCTCAAACCACTGCTCTATGTGCATAATACCAGGTTCACTCAACAACTGACTAAACACATTCATTCAGACTGCGTGCCAGCAAATATTTAATTTATACTTATCTTTCTGATCAGGCCTTGAGCTATTAGGCCTGAGAGCCCTTGACCATTTCCAGGTAGTTTCAGGTGTTTCCCACATTTGCAGATGATATCGAAACCCAAACAGGCAGATTTAGAATCTCCTTGCTCCAAACTCTACATTATCAGTATAAACATGGTTTTATGAAACGTACAAACAGCAGAGGATCACAACATAATATTTAGAGTAGTGGCTGCATCTTACCCTGCTGACAAATCGATCCAGTTTGGCGAGAAACTGCTGGGAACATTTTATGGTGGTCCCTTCAGATATGTCCCTTTGCAAAAATGCCTCCAATGCTTGGACATCCCCACTCTTTAAGACATCACCAATTAGCTGTTCCAACTGTGCATGAAAGGCATTTAAAGTGTACTATTCAAGATGGCTCAACACCAATGTTTAACAAACGCTTTGTTAAGTGACAATTACAATACTGACGTCAGGCTGCTGATGGTTTTCATTCACCTGTCTGTCCTGATCTGGTGCCATTCTCTCTTCCAAGTAAAAACAGTCTTCAAAGTGATTTTAAAGAAAGACGGCAAACCTCCACCTATCAAGCATAGGCAAACTTCATGTTACACCGAAAGGCCAACAAACCTCTGAAAGCCAAATAGGGCACTCAGTCGAACTCCTAGCAAAACATTGAAGTTAATATACTCCCGTATGTTAACGTTTGCTTTTTAACTAACTTTAGGTCGGTGAGAGCGACTATCGAAAACGTTACGAAACCCTGAAACCCTACGAAACACTTAGATACATAGCTAAAACTTGACAACAGTGGCTAACGTTAATGTTAAGTAACGTTAGCTTAACGATAAAGCTACATGCTAAAATCTAATATTACCTGACGTAACAATAATTGTTTTCTGGTTAAACATTAGCTTAAATTTCGACAATGACTTTACAGCCACTGATTAACTAAACATTTTTGACTTTCCCACATCAAGTTCATTATTCTTACAATGTTACTTACTGTATTGTCAAATTCCGCACAAAGAGAGGACATACTTTTTTTAAGTTATTTTGCGGCTGGTCCGATCGAAACGCGCGAAGTCTTTACGATCAATGCGCAGGCGCGAGAAAAGTCATTGGCGCGCTACTGTCTTCCCGTCACTTCGGTAATTCTTCTTCTTCTTTTATATTTTTCGCAGTTCAGACGCGTCGGGGTGTATATATAAATACTTCTATATTTTCGCAATGATGATTGTTTTTTTTTCTTTAAAAATAGACATTGTTTTTTATTATAACCGTACATTTAATTGTGTACCGGATTATATACTTTTGAAAGTACTCACTATCACAACGATAATTATAGTTTGTTAGTGTTCGATGACCACAATCCAGCAAACTCTCTGTTGAACATGGTGACAAATAAAATGCCCTTTAGGTATCCACTGCATCTTCTTCTCTCGCTCCAACTAAGTTCATGACCTCTCTCACTCCATCCATAACTCTCCTTTGGTCTTCCTCTATACCTCCTGCCTGGCAGCTCCAACCTCAGCATCCTTTCTCTCTCCTCTAACCGTGTCTTAACCACCTCAATCTGGCCTCCCTGACTTTATCTCCAACACATCTAACATGAGCTGTCCCTCTGATGTACTCATTCCTGATCCTGTCCATCCTCTTCACTCCCAAAGAGAACCTCTTGAGCTCTGCTACCTCCAGCTCTGCCTCCTGTCTTTTCTTCAGTCCCACTGTCTTAAAGTCGTACAACATTGCTGGTCTCACCACCGTCTTAAACACCTTTCTTTTCATTCTTGCTGATACTCTTTTGTCACAGAACACACCTGACACTTTTTTCCACACGGTCAAACCTGATTGAACATCTAATTTCGTGCTACACACTTTCAACACTCTTCACCTCTTTCCACACTCTCCGTTGCTCTGAATCCCTCTAGCTGACATTGTTAAATAAAGTAGGAACTGTTGTAGAGGCTTAACAGTTCTTTCAAGGATAAAATGATTCATGGCAACTAGTCATTGCATTAAAAAAATGTACAGGTTATATAAATATGCAATTGAGTAAAATGTATGGATAAATATGTCAGGAGGTAAAATAATAATACATATATTTTTATTTTATACATTTTTTAATTTGTATAGTATTTTTAAAGTCTAAAAAGAGTTGCCTAAAATGGTCACATTTTTCCTAAAATCTCCCAGTAGTTTATTCCTGTCTAACATTAACATAATTATTGGTATTAATAAATTTTAATTAATTTGTTTAAAAGGCTACAAAAAAGTAGATGAAAACCCACTGAGGTGAAAGTTCAGGTTTCAATCTAAATAGAGTTTATACAAAGAAATAATAATACAAGCTGAACATGATGTGAAATTACGTTTTATTGGTAAACAAAATAAGCATTTATTCTTAAAAAACAAATTATATTATCTACACATGGTTTGGGAATTTGGTTTGTGGCTACATTTGCTTCCAGAATACACTTTCAATACAGAGCAAAATGGATCCGCAGACCAAATTCCGGCATTTTATAAAATTATTTTTATGTTTTCAACACGCTGGAACAAAATATTTTAGTGTGTTAATTTCAGTTTAACTGAATATTTATTCAAAGCTCACCCGGCATCATTTCATTACAGTGCAGTTTTACAGTATAGCCAAGAAATTGCAATAATATCTTTTAAAAGAAAGCACAAAAGTAAAATGTTGGCACTAAAGCTTGAATCAAGTTGTTGCATTGTTGTCTGACAAAATCTGTACAGAGTTAACAGTATAACTTTATTTATACTGATTTAGAGAAATTCTTTGTTAGCATTAGTTGCAACGCAGTTGTTCTTTTTTAATAACTTTTTATGACAACAGCCATAAAGTGCTTGTAATAGGTTTCTTCTACCCACAGCCAGCATCTTAAATGAAGTGCACCATGCTATCCTGGCATTCTTTAGGTACAGTGAGCTGGTAGTTATGGCAAACTAATTTATAATTCTCACCATCATTGTTGTCCCAATATTCAGCTCCACATACTTTGTACTGAATGGCAAATTCTAACACTGCTCCTGGATGCAGGAAAGGAGGAACAGGCAAGTGGAAATGAAATGTATCACAACTAAGTGAGCGTCCTCCTCCTTCCCAGGTATTGGTGATGGAGGACACCCAGGAGGCCTTAGTTTCGGTGCAGCTCTTCCACTCTGTAAATGAATAGCGAGCAATGACATCTTTCTCAAAGTCCAAATTGAGGACCTGAGTGATTCCAATGACACCAAGCTCAAAACAGAGGACTCTCTCCAGACACACTTTCTGTTCACAGAGGCGATGCAGGAATGCTGGCTGGTCACCAGGTTGTTGGGAGAACAACGGCTTCATGTATGGCAAAGAAATCTCCAGATGCTTTCCATCTGCTAACTCTGCACCCATCAGTAATCTAAAGGTAACATGATGTGGTACAAATGGATCCTCTCCAGATTTGAAAAACCTGATATCTTCCAGGTCGAGCCCCATAGCGTCAATGAACCGTACACCAACATTTCTGGTTTCTTTCTTCTTCCTTGCGGTGGAAGGCAGAGAGTGTGACCGTTGTCGAATGATGGGCTTAGGTATGGGTTCACAAGACAGACTGTGGTGGCACTCCTGTACTCTTGGCGGAGAGACTCTGGGGCTTGGCGGACGTATTGGAATCGGCTTCTTTACTGTATTAGGTGTGTCAGCTCGAAGCATGTCAGTCAAGCGGATTGTCATGCAGGGCCTTGAGACACTGCTCTGAGAGCTGGCCATCTGCGGTTCAGATTTTGCAGGGGCGATCCTCTCATGTCCAATAAACCACCCTCTATCCATGATGTGTGAAAATTAGTGTCCTCCTCCACTGTAAATAAAGTTAAGCAAAATGTACTGGTAGTAGTAGTAGTATGAATATTATGGCACTTTTAAACACAAAATATATTCCAATCAAAGAACTAATAAACCAGTTGTCACATTTGTAAACTCGTGTCACCAAAAGTTTCATGATGTTGTGATGAAGATTTTACAAGAACAGCGACTGTGGTTAATTTAACACGACAGAAACAGGCGCAGCTGGAAAGCGAGTGGGCGTTTACTCTGGAGTACGTGACTGGGTACCCGTGTGCAATCTATAACTCTCTCTCTCCTCGTACGGTTCTTAGGATTATGTAAATATAATTTAATAAAGTAGATGTTTATATCAGCTCACCATTTCAAGATATGTAGATTTAGTAACACTTAAGCCACAGGACGTCGCGCCTGCTTGACCTTCCATTTAAAGTAGAATTTTTTTTTAGCTGCGCGTTTCCGTGCGTTATTGAGTCTCAATACGATGCAAATCACATAACCTGATTTATAACCGCTAAGCACCGTTACAGCGCTGTCAAAATACACACGTCTGGAGATTGGTTTCACTGGAGATCAGCTAACATGCGCGCACAGTGCAATATGAAGCCGCAAACGGACCAGAAGGTCACTGACGCTGCATGGGAGACTGAGTGAATTCGGATTAACAAATAAATGTGTGCGCAATATTTTTAAGTTTTTTTTTCTACAAACACGGAGTTGGGCGTTTTCCCACTTGTATTCCTTATTTGTCAATAGTCCCTACACTCAAGGGCTTTTGCGGGCTTCGTTTGAAAGAACGACTGCTATGCGCGTACTTCAATTCCCATGATGCACTTGTGACGCTCACTTCAACGCAAGCTGCGAACCACTCAGCAGCAGGTAAACAAACCCATCTGACAGGGACGGCAAGCCAAACAAAGCGTAAGCGCTGCTTGACCGTCTTGCATTTTTAATGGCGAGAAAAATGACAGACGAAATAGAGAAGAGCCGTCTCTTGAGACCAGATTGTTAAAATATTCTCGGAGTCGTTCCTCAACAGCGATACGGGTCGACCACAAACAGAAAAACGAGTTTACACCTGCAACGGAAAGCCGACTGTCGACACCTGCGCATGATGCACTGCAGCACTTTAGAGAAAATGGGTGTTTTCAGCCTCATTCTCAGAATAGAGTATCAGATCCGAGATGTCGGTTGGGTTCTTTAGCTACCGCAGCATCCAATTGTGCTGGACTCGGAACAACATCCCCGCTGGCGACCTGCAACATGGGCCCAATTATGCAGGAACGCACAGCATCCGCGACACTGAAACGCGTCGTCTCCAAAGAGAAGATTCGGGTAAAAAATACCGAAAACAACGTACCAATAACCAGGTAGGCCACATTTTACACATTTAAGTGTTTTGCCTTAGCGAGTCTGATAAACCACTATCACGTTTCCACAGTTCCAAGAAAGGTAACAGGATGAAGAAAGCAGTAAGCCAGAAAAAAGGCCTCCCGGGACCTGATCAGGAAAAGGATATAGTGACAACGGTGCAGAAGGTGAGAGAATTCCACAATAGTGAATTAAAGGGCGTCTTCACCGATTTTAAGCTGGTTGCTTTTGGGTCTAGTTTGGGTAGTACATGTACCTAAATGCCATTAAACTCACCTTTAACTTCACTATATCAAAATATCTTACTACTTCTAGCTGAAAAATGCCACCAGATGACATAACTTGGAGGAACCTTTAGTTCAGATTATCTGATCCCCGTACTCTTGCTATAGAGGTTTTAATCATGGTCAACCTGCTTTTCTAGAGCTTCTCCAGATGATATCATCTGAACTACTAATGATGAAAAACTGAGAAATATTTTAATACATGGAAGTCAGAGGGAAGTTTAAAAGCCCTAAACTAAAGCCATAAAAGCAAGTTAAAAATTGGTGGTTGACCTTTAAAGATAATGTTTCAATTTCATTGACAAGGAAGCTACAGTTGCAACATGGGTTGTGACCAATATTAATGAAAGATAAATGAAAGAGCCACCATGATTGTTTTTCAGGGTGCACTGTCTAAAGGTGGCAGGGTCAAATCTGGCAGTACACGGAATAAAAGCCAACTATCAAGGTATGTATGGAGAGGGGTTTGCAATCTTACTAAGTGCTTTGCTTCAGCCAGACTAAATCCCTTAATAACAAGAAGATTGTCTGTCTCTTTACAGCCCTGAAGAAGAAGATTTGAGACCTCAGCTCCGCAAACACTTACACAGGAAAGAGGAAAAACGAGAAAATCAACGTGTCTCACATTGCAGCAATGAGGTGCAACAAAATCGTGTGGGGATGGGGAAAAATCGGCGAGCCCTGTCTTTGCCTCTGTCCCCAATATCAGGGCTACGACACATGCCAGCACATTCCCCAGTTCCCACCCCCACCCCAGAAGCACTACAGCAGCACTACAATCAGAAAGATGAGGACACTGACAGTGCCAGTGATCTTTCAGACTCTGAGAGGCTACCTGTATTGCCCTCTCCCTGCACCCCCTGTACCCCTCCTCACCTCAACCTTCGGGCCGAAGTCATCAATACTAATGACTTTCCCCCTGACTTCCCAGGACCTCGTGGGATAGTGGGTGATGAAAATGAGAGTGAAAAACCCATCTTCAGTTACCCAGACTTTCTTCCTCCTCCCTTCAACAGCTGGAGCCTGAGACAACTGGCTGTGTTTCTTCATACAGAGGGCCGTGGTGCTCCGCGGCCAAAGCCTGTAGGGTCCTTAGAGAAGTACCTAGAGAGGCTGCTGCAGTTGGAGTGGCTCCAGATCCAAACAGTGCAAGCAGAGAGCAGCCGTCCACCTGGGAGCCGTCCAAGGCCACAGAGCTTCCCCTCTGCTACCGGAGCTCACCCACCTAGGCCTCATACAGCTCCACCAACTCGACTCAACTCCCCTAAAGGGTTACGACAAAGCCAGCGAGCCTTTCCATTCACACCTGTCAACAACCCCCCATCACCTGCCTCAACTCAGCAACAGCTCTCCCGCTTCCCAGTTTGCCCTCACTGTCACATCCGCTACCCATTGTGCAATGGAAGCTGCTCTGCTTATGCCTACCAGCGCCACTCACGGCTTAGCCCGCTACTTGAGCGCCGAGCCACACCTGGGGCGCCAGTGAAAAGAAGCAGCAGTGAGACCCGAGCAACCTCCACAGAAGGTAGGAGCCCAGGAGGACAAGGTGGAGGAGGAGCCCAGACCCCAGTTAGTCCTTCAGCTGGAAGAAGTCATGTAAGACACATGCAGGCTGTAGGAAATGCTCGTAAGTATCCCCAGGAATGTGGAGCCAACCCAAACGGTAGAAGTCAGGTGCGGAAAAGTCGCGTCAGAGCTAACTCTGAGACAGATGTTAAAAAGGAGCCTGGTGGCATCAAAGCACCTGGTGCAGATAAACATGCTTTTGCTGCAAGTAAGCAAGAAGTAATCACCTCCAAGAGAGCAGAGAAGGACTGGCAGAGGATGGAGGCAGGAGGGCAGACTTCGAAAACTGCCGTAAAAAGAGCTGCTAAAGAGCCACAGTCTCTGTCCAAAGCGCCGCTTAGTAGTAAGCAGAATAGTAAAACAAAAAATGTGCATTTTGTTAAAAAGTAAAACATGAAGACCTTCAGAATAGTGCTTCACTTAATGGTTACTTGGTGAAAGAGCTTGGACCTATGCTAGCTTTCCATGTAATCTCTTAGATACTGACATGTTTTAACTGTTGTACAGCTGCCTAAATTTGTGTACAGCCTTTATAAGTCAACTCTGTCAGCCTGAGACCCTAATGTGGCGGTAAAACAGCATATATGTACTTAAACCGAAATGGTGTAGACAAACAGCAATTCACGTAAAATGTACAGTAATTATACATCATGATGCTCAACTGTGTTTTCATAGAAGGATCATTATAACCCTAACCCAGCTTTCATGGTAACTGAACTGTTGCACTGCAGTCATCTTTTAGTGTGCTACCAATGTTGAAGTAGAAAAAAACACGCATCTACTGTACAGTTGGAAAGCTTTTAGCATAAGTAATCCATAGTGAAGTTAAACACACAGTTACATTTTAGACATGGAATACAACCGTGGCCATTACTAGTGGAGTTTTTGATGTTGGAATGTGTTTCAAATACTCTTAATTTACTTAATGTTGCTTTTGACTTTTCTGTGGTGCCTCATGTTATAAGACAATATGTTCCTTAAAGAATCTTTGACTCAAGATGGAGGCGCAATGAATAGTCGTGTACTGCTGTAATGTGTTTCTGATATATTTGTGCAATGTTTTTACATTTTTGTTGAAAAGGGCTTTTCATGTATGAACAGCTTGAATTGTAGTCTATGATAATATACTGTATTTTGCATAGAGCTGAGCTCTCTATTATTGAAGATGGTGTAATGTTTGCTACGAATGTAAATGCATATTTTTCCAAATTTTATATACCATAGTTATATTTATGAAAAGTTTTGTGGTTGATTTGTCATCATTAGGTTAACATTGTCATGCACAAATGGAAAATTATTTAGTAAAAGCGCTGAATGTATTCTTAGGTCTACTGTGCTGTACTGTACCAGTTTCATTCCTGGGATTCAGTAAAATATAAACACATAGGTGTTAGGCTGCAACATTGAATTGTTATACATATCACCTCCATATTCCACTGTATACTTGAAGTTATTAGAACACTGTGTTTACTTTGGTGTGTTAACTGATTCTCATGCTCACTGTTTAAATTTATCAATGTAAATAACATTGTATGTATTTGTATTGCACTTTTGAATAGTCATGTAAAGTATCAAAGCCATAGATAGGGGCCAAGAGTGGCAATATTATAAATGTAATGTAAATTATGTTGACATGCAGGCAGAAAGATTATGGTACGTATTTTCTCAGTGTTGAATGCAAGTATTTGTAAGGCATAGAAATAAATGTTTTGCACACAAGGGGTATTAATCTGTTGGTTGTTGTTAGGAATGGCTAAAAAGGGTAAAAATAGCAGTCTTTATTACTGACACTCTGCGAAAATCTCAAACATAACCAGTTACACTTGTTAAATAATGGTAATTACTTGATTCCCAAGCAAAACATGCCAAGTTTGCAGTAGTTTTAAGTAAGATACTAGGGTACCAGGATATAAAATTGTAAGCGTGATTACATTCTCTTCTGGCCTAGAAATGGTTTCAGTAGTTGGCGAAGCTGCTTTTCTCTGTCATTGACACACCCTGGAACAAAGAATGAGTGCATGTTAGCAACAATGAGCAATAATAGAAAGGCAGAAGCTTTTTCACATGATCAGATACCATGGTGTTGATAGCATTAACACTTTGCCATATGTAGTAGAAGGCTTTTCCTTAAACTTTTATGTCTTAGAAAGGGAGCACAATACCAATGTCAATAAATATTATAAATGTATTACTTCGAATTATTAGCACAGGTTACCTAAGTGTGTATTGGCAGTAAAACACAAACTGCCAAATGTTTCTAGGTTCACATCCTCTTTATAGACAGGCCCATCGTTCCACATGAGATCATAGCCACCCACTCTTTTCTCTTTGCCCGTAAGCCTAGTGAGAAAAACAACGGTATATTAGAGAGCAGCACCTGCAGAAAGAGGTAAAAGGAACTCATTTGTTGCACATCATTTGCTCAGTGATGTGCAATAATCATTGTCAGTTGTTTATAGTTCCTATTACACATTCTGCTTGCAAAGTTTTTTGAAAAAACATTTTTCTCCATTTCCATATTCTTGACAGTCAAAAATGCCAAGCATATGCCAAATAAATCTGAGAAACAAAAACAGAAAATACCAATAAAGAATGTGATGTCTATAATATATGGGAGGTCAGAGAGCCCTCACACTCATTACCGTACTGACTTACAGTCAAAGGATTATGAGGCTTTTACCTTCCTTCCATATCAATAATATTCAAAGTGTCTTCCAGCAGTCTGCATTTCATCTCATAATCCTCTTGACTACTGGCCGTGTGTGATGGAGAGGCATTCACCTCAATTAACCACCTGCAAAAACACGGAAGACGATGGCATTTACCAAACATTTGTTTTAGCCTTTTCCCTACTCCGATGTGGAGCATCAAACTGTCAACAAAGATTGTGAGTTAACACATGGAACTAAATAAATGATACTGTACAAAATTTGCATTGGACAGATGAAATGTAATTAGTGTTATTATTTGCAATAGGATTATTGCATACTTGTCAGTTTTTTAAATATGATATACAGATTTATGAGGCTATTGACACATGGTTATTTTAAAGTCTAACACTTGCAGATTTACTGCTTTGTTTTTCAGCATCTAGGATTGAAACTCAAACGTCTCATGTTTGCTTGTCTGTGCATGTGTTTTTCTGTGCTTATTTGTGTGCATGCATGCCTTAGTTGTGTGTGTGAGTGAATACAATTAGGTAATGATGTATTTTGTGGACACGTGTATGCAATGTGTGTGAGCACTTACGGTTTGAGGTTCTGATCCAGTAGAATGTCATATCCATATAGCTCAAAGCAGTGTTTGTCATTTATAATGACCTTTTGCACACTCTGTAGACTGCGAACAAAGATGTTATCCATCTCTGTAAATAGGGTTTCTACCATCTCTCTACTGTGTTTTGCAGTCAGGTATCGTCGAAGCTGCTGCATCTGCCACTTACATCCCTTTTTAGAGATGAATAAAACAATGCAAGAATAACAACGTTACTATAACACAACACGTTACCTATCCAAGTTGTTCAAGGTGTTTGAATTACACACCTTTTCGGGATCATAGTCAGGTGCTGTTTTTTGAACAGCCACATTGGTGAGATGCATATCTGAAATTAATCATGAGGAGAATTTGAGAACTTTAATGACTTACTTCGACAGTGCCGTAGATGAATATGACAAAATTAGCCACATCAGCCTCAGAACTGAGGTCACACCAGGCTATTTAAATCTACCCACTGCATCAATATTTCATTTAAAAAAAGGCTCAACCTGTTAAAGGAAGTTTTGGTACTGAAAACCAGACTGTAACAACTGTAATGGTGTGATCATCTTCAGATGAATGGTAACAAAATGTCATGACCCCCCACCCCCTTAAAAAAAGGATACACTTGTCATCAATACTGCTAAGGGAGAATCGGGTGCTTGAGAAGCGTGCAAAGCCATCTCGATACAGCCAGGCCTTCAAGGGATTGTACTGAAATACAGACAAAAAATAGATGGACAACACAGATTCATGCATGCAACAAATTACATTGCGAATAAACACTATAATGTTAAACGTTTAATACATACTGATGTGACCAGCACATAGACCCTTAGATCAAATTTCCTGCCTGTGGGGGCAAAAAGCATAGAAATAAGTGAAGCAATTCCAATATTTCTGCATGTGTTTTTCTTATATTATTTGTTGAAACATGTTACAATGTTTTAAAAACACAAACAGGATAATTGAGTGGAGTACCACTAATTAGGTAGGGGTTCTCTATATAACGTTGTGCCACATAGCTTTCCACTTGAGCTGCATCCCTCTGTTCCTCTGAGCGGGTGCCATCCTGTTTAAATACACCATTATCAATCTGAATACGTAAGAATGTACAGTCACAAAAAAGTAATGGTATTGTTTGCAATTTTCTGTTTAGGCATAAAATGGTTATGAAATATGATCTGATCTTCACCAAAGTCAAAAATATCAACAAACCCCATATTTCTAAGCTGATAAAACATAAAAAATCATAATCTATTACAGTATGTCTTTTTTAAACATAAACATTAAATATACAAAGTAATGGTGGAAAAAGTAATGGCGACACCAGCCTTCCAATGTCATGAAAAGCCAACTGGAGTAAGGCGATAGCAAACCTGAAGTGCAATCAATGAAATAAGAATGGAGTTGTGGTTTAGAACTTGACAACCTTGAATTAAGAAATCTCAAACAGTATCAGTGTGCTATTGACAAGCAGCAGCAGCTGAAAGAAGAGATCTTAGAAGACCTACAATCAAGAGTTGTTGATAGGCATGTAGCTGGAAAGGGTTACAGAATAGTCTCAAAGACTCAACCTCAAATATTTAGCCCACAGTTAGACAAGACAGTTTGAGGTAACAGCTAAAGAGTTGAAGGATTCATTGGAATTAGTTAACATCCCTGTTCATGAGTTAACCATACACAAAACATTATACAAGCATGGTATCTATGGTAGGACACCATAGAGAAAGCCATTGCTCAAACAACCTTGCCGCCTGCCTGACGTTTGCCAAAGACCCCCTGACACTCTAAAAGACTAGTGGGAAAATGACTTGTGGACAGATGACACAAAGTTAGAATTTGGGAAGAACGCACAGCAACACATATGGAATTAAAAAGAGTGATGCACAGCAAAAGGAGCATCGTGGTTTGGGGCTGCTTGGCTGCCCCTTGATCTGGACCGGTTGCCAATGTAGAGGGGAAAAGGAATTCCCAAGTTGATCAAGGTCTCGTACAAGATAACATCAGGGTGGCTGTCTGCAAGGTGAAGATTAAAAGAAGCTGCGTGATGCAGCAAAACATTGACCCTAAGCATCATTGAAATCAGTCATCATTACCTTCTTCCAATCCATGATGTCTTTCAGTTTTCTGAACAGGAAAATGCCTTTGCCTTGAGATTTTGCTACCTAAAAAACAAATCAGTTGATTTCTATCACTGAAATGCAATTTGGTGATAGCCGTTTAGTTTCTGAGGTCATCTAAATACATTTGAGGCATTCTCTGGCTATACCGGCTTCATGATCCAGGTACTGCCAGGGCTTCTTTTGAACTCCTCTACAAAGAGGTGATATTCACTGGGCAGTGTGAAAGTACAAGGGAAAAAATCACATTTGGATGCCTCCATGCGACCATGTTCCCTTTCAAGGTTTTTACGGTATCTTTTGAGATTTTTCACCATGAGGTTTTTCCGAGTCAGCTGTAACATAAAAACATAACAGACTACATGACTTTTGATACTGCTAAAATATCCAGTTTAACATCTTGACATATACTAGAAGGATACCTCACCTCATAATGGTTGCGAAAATGGCTTATCCTTACATGTTCCTCCATATACGAATGATCAAAATTCTCCCTTAGCCAGGCAACATCACACCAGTTAAAATCCCACTCTCCATCACTATCAGAGAAGAATAGATATTATATGTAGGCTAAAGCACATAAAAAGAGAAGCAAACTCAAAACCCTACTCACTCTTTGACTTCAACCCAGCCTGGTCTCTGATGCAGGACATCCTGTATTGTGCTAAGTAGGCCACATTTATAACGCACACAACTTATCCCCTCCCTGATGAGACATACAGACAAAACAGTCAACACTACTATTAGAAAATTACTAGCAATTTTCCTCTAACTTAAAAGTGCACCCACCTATCTTCAATTTTGCCATTGTCATACGCAGATTTGTATCCAGATGACTGCAAATGTGAAGAAAGCACACCTTGATATGAATCTGTGTGATTTACAAAATAAGCATGTACAAATACTTTCTTGAAAACTGGAAATCGATTTGCTCAGACTTAACTAACGCTAGTTATTTGCTACTAACTTTAACGCTTCAACGCTCAGTTCGGGACTCTCCTATATGATTTAATGGGCAAACAGGTTGTTACAACAACTCAGGCAACACAATCGGAAAACAGAACTTTATTAACTAATGTAAGCTTAATTAAGCCAACATATGACTTCACTATCACAGTCACACCTTGTAACAAACGCTAATGTAATAAAGAAGTACACACAGCGCTTTACCTTATTTTTTGACATGGATGCGATCACCTTTAAATTGTATTTGCAGTGGTTGTTACTATACTATATATGAAAAACATGTGGACGTTGTTAGCAACAGCCTGCTAAATCAGCAAGAACGCGCTCCGTAACAGTGTTTGACAACTGTTACCACGGTAACCGCACCGCGGAGCAACAAAGGAAGATTGTCCTAAGGCGTTTCCCGTAGCGTGTAGAAGCGCAATACATACTGCGGCGTTAACCGTGTAGGCCTTCAACCTAAATAAAAAATTATGCTGTCAAAAATATATCGAGCAAATGTAAAATACAGGGTTTATGTAAATAAAATTTGTGTTTGCATGTCAAGGTTGACGTGCATTTTTCTTTTTGTTTGTAGGTATTTGGTCAAAGGAGGTGCTTTGCTTTTACTAGTGCTCATATTTACCACCTGGCGGAGCCAAAAGCTCGTCTAACTGTGTAGAATGATTTCCCCCCCCACATGCTTACCTTCAACGTCCCCTCCCCGCTTTGTCCTCAAATTTCTTTTTTTTTAGTGTTAAATATTGATTACTTAATTAAACCAATTGACATGTCAAATTATTTGAATTATTGACCCTCACTTATGTATCTGTATTTTGGTTTAGATTACCACAAAAACGATTTAATATGTCTTTTAATATAATTAATTTAATTATAATTTAATATAAATAAAAAATATGCAATGGTTCAAATCAATATACATATTATATAATATGTAATATATGGCAATTGTTTTACATTTGATGTTCTGTGCTTCAAACACACTTTGTAGCTGCACTGTTGGGTTAATTATTATTTATTAATATTCTGGTTATTTATATTATCATGTTTAACTGTGCATCACTTCTATAAAAAATTAATGCTTGTCTGTATAAATCTTAGTTGTTATAGAACCTTGGCGGAATGGGATACAGAAAATAAGATGCTTAATCTGTACTTCTGCAAGACACAGTATAGCATGATAATACCTTTTCTACCTACCAATTTCACTTAACCTATAACTACAATAATTCACACAAACACTTACGATTATTGTTTTAAACACCTTGTTCCCAGCACTGAGTCAGATTCCCGTGAAAAGCTAAATAAATTCTCCTCTGCTGATTTCTGTGCCGGTTTCTATTTGAGCCACCCACTACTAATCAATCAAAAGGTTTAAAATTAAATTTGTGGTTTGGTCAGTTACCAATTTTTCCACAGTATTAAAGAACATGCATGTTTCATAGGATCGCTAATTGAGCAAAAACCAGGGTTGAAAACCCTCAGGAACATGTAGGCACACTGTAGGGGCATGTTTAGCTTATACAAATATACGACAACACATGTTTAGAAGAATTTATTTTCTTTCTATGAGTTGGGGAACATTTGATATTATATTTGACAATCGTGAAGACAAGGAATAGACAAGATAATCTAGCTAAATGTGGCAGCAGTCATATTTTATATCCAAAACACTTGGCTAAAAGGTGGTGTGAGTTTTCTTTCAAACTTCATCAACATCACCTACGTGAATGAAGCTTAGAGAAGAAAAGTGTACAAATCTGGCTCTCTTCTGCAGCAGACAAGGAGAACATCTGTACATGTCATAGCTAATATTGGCTGGCTGGAATAAACGTGACTGTAGTGGTTAAATAAAATATCAAAATATTGCATGTGATGGGATTGATCGGGCTTGAAGTTATAACATAGTAGCTCAAATCCCTCTGTCTTCAGCTTAGTAATAAAGTGCTAGATATGTGTAGTGGCAAGATACAAATTTACAGTTACTTAGACTTGTAATCTTAGTAAAACAACATTTAGGCCAACAACAGAATCCCATCTTTCACAAAACTACTCTATACATTCAAATTACAGTATAATCATTATTGCTTCTGCATAGTTAGCCCATTGATGACAGTTTCCATTTCCACCATTTCTCCCCCTGCAAAACTTTATTTCCTATTGCCTTTTCCTAATCAGTAAAACCACCAGTACTGATAAAAAGGTCAGTCTCTCAGGAAGCTTTTTAAAGCAGCTTTCCTGCATATGTATGTGCAAGGGTTTTTGGTTTGGCAGTCATTCCTCCAGAGAATGTCAATCAGTCTAGTAGTAGCTATGCCTATGCACTTTTGGCAAACCCAATATGTTTTTGTCCTTATGCAACATGAAAAAAAAACTCCATGTGTATTTTGGAATGCATACTGTTATGAAGGATCAACCCATATGTGTGTCCCTTTCAAACATGCTGTGTGTTTTCTATGGATTTAAAGATAAATTCCAACTTAATTGACCAATTAAGATTTACATTGTAAATCACTAATGTAGACTTTCTAAATCTAGGTCATGTTTGACAGTGTAGATTTTATCACAGAATGTTTTTTTCCTAGATCTCAGTAGCATCGCTCACTGTGCATACTGCAAGTGATTGTAAGTTTAAGTGGGTCATAGTTATAACTCTTGGTAAACCATAAATATGCTTCTTAACAGAAACCATGAAACATGAAATCTGTGGGATCCCAGGGACCCCATTGTTTCTCTTAAAGGATGTACCTTGCTTAAGTGTGATAAGCATCATCGTGGATCTTGAACTCCTGGGTGGAAAGTTCACCCGGACTTAATATAAGAGCTTCTGTAAGTCCAGTAAGCAAAGCAAGAAGGGGTAAACTTTTGAATCAAGATAAAAGGGCCAATGGAACTTTCTTTATATGGGACTTTCTTCAATTCCTACAGGTCCCAAGCCCGGTAGGAATTGGGGAGGGTTGCGTAAGGAGGCCATCCGGTGTAAAAAAAAACAAACAACTGTGCCAAAACAAAATTCGGACTAATGATCCACTGTGGCGACCCTGAACAGATGGGATAAGCCAAAAGGACAATAAATAAATAAATATAAAAACACTTGCTATTCTGATATGAGAACCTGTCTTATGATGCTATATACTTCACAAAGAATATTCTTTGTGAAGTAAAAATTATTGTATTTATGACAGGTTTCTATAAGTGTACAGTATGTAATGAAATGTTCTTATATGTTGTCTTATCTACTGAGATCTATTCTATCCACAGCAATAAACTCCATCGTCTTGACATGGATCATGTTGTATGGCTAGTCTTTATATTTTTGTTTGTTGATATATATTATAAAACAAAAGTTTTCATAAACTGTATCAATGGCTTTTCATCCACTTCCGAACTTGATTTTTTTTTTACCTTTATCTGATTAGTAGAACCATTTTACATCACTGTTCCTTACATTTATTTTAAGAGGCTTTCTTATCTGAAGCCTCTGAGATAACTGTGTTATGTTTCTCCTAACTCCATGGCACTACAGAGCTAATGGATCTGCAAATCCCCACACCCAACATATTTTCTAACGAAATATAGGAGGTGGCCAAGAAACACAGGACAAAATGGCAGCTTCAATCCCTCTGAAATATATTATATTCCCTTAGATCTCCCAGAGCCTATAATGTCCGACATTGAGTTTTCTTTCTTGTTATTAGATGAGTACAGTCAACACCTCACAAGACACCTCATATTGTGAAACCATATGTACAGTATGTTTTCTTGACATGATAGAGAAAGTAGTAAGCTAAGCTAGCTTTAATACTTGCAGCAATCCAAGACCAGTAAATGCCTGATGGAAATGGATTACGGATTGTTATAATGGTAATTGTAATATAAACAAAGTAAACAATTTGAATATTACAATGTGGTGTGGTGTGGTGTGGTGTAAATACATTGCAATAAAGCAATGAAAATTAAATGAGAGAATAAATGAAGCCTACTTTTTATTCCACACCCTCAATCAATTAAATTGTTTTGGTCAGCAATGCCAAACCAAGGTATCCACTGCACATTTATAGTTTTGAGTGACGGCTTTGTGTAAACAATCATTTGTGATTATATGAACTCACCAGAGCAGGTTATAAGGGCTTCTTCACAGAAAAACCCTAAATGATCCCTTGAAAGCACGTGAGTACTTAACCACATGCAGTCAACTTGCTGATAGTATTCTGTCTCCGCAACTCTGGTCAGGAGGGAGAAAACAGAATATGGTCTTGATTTATCTGGAATTCTCCCTGTTTCCCAGTGTGGGGATTGTGCCAGAGACCTAGGGTATGGCACAAAACTCTATCCTTAGGGAATTTGGGAGGGAACCAGAGGGCAATCACAGGCCAGACCAATTTAGGTTTACTGCATGCCTTTGTGGGAGAGAACATGTCCAGGAAGAAAGGTACAACTTGTGGGAGATCATCATAGGAACGTTCTCATATCATAAAGAAGTATATTTTTTTCATGTAAGTGCATTTGTTGTTTATTTTATTCTGCAGTCCACTTTAAGTCTCTTATTACAGCCTGGTGTTTGGAAGATTGCTATTATTGTTAAAAAAAAAATTAGGGAATGTTTTCAAAAAGGATCTGAGCATTAGCACCTCATAAAATCTTCTCCTCACCTTTTTCACACATGATATCCTTCTCAGTGGTGTTCCCATTTACAGTAGCTTCCCTAATTACTTCACGCAGCTTATGCTAATTAAGTCAGCATTCACAAAGACACATACACCCTCACGAATCACAGTGGTTTGGTCACATTACAGCTTGACTGAGTCAAGCATTTTAGGTTGAATTGCACTGATTTTTAGTAATATTCAAAAATAGGTTCACTATTAATCTAATCACCTCCAGTTCTTTTTATCCATCTCTCCTCTTCGATGCTGGGATGGGCATGGTCCTCGTTGAAATCTGGATCTCACATTACCAGACACTTCTTCCACTGATGTTCCAGGCCTGAACTACAGCCATCATTCCTTTCTGATTGCTTCCCAAGTTCTTACCTTCAGTGCATTTTTCAGTTGAAGAAGCACATTTTATCTGTAGCTGGGTGATCCACTCCCATCAGTCCAGAACATATCCAGGGTCATTGTCCTGCTGCAAGACCTCCAACCTTATTCATGTCTGATGAATAGATTATGAGCAGTTTTTTCTGTTGCAGCAGAACAAGTTGATGTTTGTCTAATCTGTACACAACCATTATTTTCTTTTATTTCCAATAATCTACAGGTGCACAGGACTTTGTACACTTAAGGCTCACCAGAGGGTTCTTTAAATTCCCTTCTCACCTGTTACTTTGTTGGTCTGTCTTTCTCACTCTTAGGTCCTTACAATAGTCCTGGGATTTTGAAGGTCCTGCACATTATCTTAGGCATTCCTAGCACTGCACTCTGTTCTTCTCTGTCTTCTGATGTTGCTTATGGCATCTGTTAGAGCCACTGTTCCAGGTTAGGAGTCATGGCCCTGAATGATTTTACCATTACTAGGACCACTACACATCCTCTGCAGTTTCTGTTTGAGTCCTTGGTACTTCTTCAGTTTCTCATACTCTTTCTACATGATGTCCAGCCCCACTGACCTGTTCAGTTCCTTGTCTACTGTCACAAAGTCTGGTTAGGTTAGCCAGCACCATCCAGTCTATCTTTAGCTGGAAGACCTATAGGATCTTTGCCCTGTAGTTCTTTTTACCTTAAAAGGAATCTCTCCTCTGAATGACAACTAACTAATCAAACAACCAAGTAATATGTATCTTTTTGTCCATCTATGCGGAGCCTTCTATAAATAGATCGATAAATATAGTCTACTAGATCTCATATTTTATTCTTCGTCTTGATGCTTGTTCGCTGGCATTGGCTTATCTTTATTTTTCATGTTGAGAGACCTCTTCATCTGCCAGTGCAACTGGCACCATACCAGCTGTGGATTGCACCAGCTGTTTTTTTATAAGTTGCAGCTTGCACCACAACAGCTGGTTTTTATGAGTTGTTTCTAAAAATGCACCACCCTCTTCCCCTTCTCCCCGGCCCACTTTCCTTGCCACCTCCCATCACACAAGAAAGCATCTTCCATGCTTGAGGTAGTGGAATAATTCAAATTTCCACCCTTTTGGTAGAGCTTTCCAACACAACCTGCAAATTACAAAGGTTTAGTTCACACTATTCACATCTGATATGTTGCTAAGCAATTTTCCAAAGTAAGGTTAAGCTTTTAAAAAAAATCAATTAAATCTTTTTTTCATGGATTTCGTAATTGGTATTTAAGGACGCAGGTTAGGAGATGGCAAGGGGGGGTAAATGTTAGGGGAATATATTGTAGGGGCAACAACTGAAAATTGCTGCGATAGGAGGAAAGGAAAACAAATGCAGTAAAGGCAAATAAACACAGTAAAATACATTAACGTAAATGCAGAGGACAGGAAAGATAAACCAAATTGTAATGGTGCTGGGGAAGCAAGGAACCTGCTACATAACTAAGGCAAATAAAAAGGGAAACACCAACACGCAAACTAAAACACAGACTGAAACAGGAGGACAAACACTTAACATTGGCAGGGTTTAAAAGAACAGAGGAGCAGGTGAAAATAATCAGGGGCTGATGACACTAAAGACAGGAAGTAGGCTAAGGGGCTACAAAATAAAAGCTAGAGAAATGAAGCTGAGGAAAACAGGGACAAACTAAACACAGAGGACAGGATCGTGACACTTCCAAATAGTTCTAGCCTGTGAGCCCATGTTTATATCTTCGGGAGGAATTCCTGTGAAACATTGTAGGTGATGGTTTGAGAGAAACACAAATGTAGACTGTCATTAGTAGTTTATTGTTAATGATGAAGGGGATTCAGTATTAGTCTAGATGGAGAACAAGTCATCGTGGGAATGATGTCCAGGAGGGGGAATCAATAACAGTGTTAGGATGGATATCTGCTGTAGTTATGTAGAAGGATAACCAGGGTAGAATGTGGTCCAATTACAAGCGGCATAGTGTGATTCTACTGAGCTCTTCTTTTCACTCCAGAATGGACCCACTGAGAGGGGGGACAACTCCCCTGGCTTAATAGTCACCACATCCTTCAGTGCCAGTAGCAAAATCTTCCAAATGTTCAAAATCACAAGCTTTTGGGGACCTGACAGAAGTCTTTCCAGCTGTCCATCATAGGAGCTAATTGGTGATAAAGTGATAAAACAAGTGGAAAAGAATTTGTGTAACCATTTGTAATTTATTTTAAGCTAAAAAAAACTTGATTGGAACATCCCTACTTTACATGAATTAAAGGATCTGTGTGAATCTCTTTCTCTGGTTCAATTATTATGAAAAAAAATCTTTTTTTGGTATGTGAGAAAACTGCTCTGCTATTAACATCATTACAGAACAGAAAAAAATCTTGTTCAAAAGTCTTGACTTTCGCTTTTTCATATTTATATTCAAGTTTTTGTTTTAATAGATGACATTAATTAATTTTGCTTACAAAGATTATATATAGTTTCAACAAAGAAGCATGTTGTGATAAAAAAATATAGAATGTATATATATATATCTATATCTATCTATCTATCTATATCTATATCTATATATATATAGATATAGATATAGATAGATATAGATAGATATAGATAGATATAGATATAGATATAGATATGTATTTGAATGAGATCTGTAAAGCTGAAAACACATTGTATACAATTGAAGTGTGAGTCATGCAGCACAGTCCATGATGTGATTGTTTGGAAGCAAACTATGCTCTGTGTGCAATACTTTATAAACTGGGCCTCAAAGCATTAGATTCAAAGTTGTCGTTCCAATATGTGTTTTATTTAATAACTTGTAAAACAGCATTGCTTTATGAGTAGTTACTTCATTATGAGTTTTGATCAGGCAGCACCTTGTCTTTGCCTTGGAGCAGATATAAGATTATTATGATACAACTTTTAATAACTAAAGGAACTAAAGGTGTGAAAATTATAGGTATTTGCTTAATGACTTTTTGATGTGTCCAAATTAATTTTATTGTGGGGTGTGTTTTGTAGAAAAAACAAGACACCATTTTAGATGTCACTCTTTCTGCCTACAGTTCTCTCTCTCTCTCTCTTTCTCTCTCTCTTTTTTTTCTCTGTTTAACACACACACAAACAAACTGTAAGTTTGCTAAATGTGACGGGGTGGGTGTGGGGGCGTGGCCGTTTACCCAATCCTCTCCAAAGCCCTGTATCTTTGACTTGGGTTTTTAGAAGGAGAAGTGACTTTGGGGAGCTTTTCTCCCTGCTCTAAACATGATCTTTGCAGTGACTCACAGAACGATTTGAATTAAGAAACCCGCACTTTTCCGTTCACGGGCCGAAATTTTGACATTAAAGGAACCGTGCGACAAACATCCTTTGACTTTTGGACCATATGAGATGAGCTGCACATGGACATCCAGGCCACCGTCAATGGATTGTTACTCGATGCCGGTGAAAGAATATTTTACAGTGAGTTGCATCCTCCTCAGGCTGTGAATCTTTTTGGGAATATCTAAAACGGCAAGGATCCTATCTATTCTAACGAAAACCATGCTACTTAAAATATTGGCAATAATTCTCTTGCAAGGTACGTCTGCAGAACGATTATAGCCGGTTTATTTGCTGTAGGCCCACCCACTCATTCATTTGTTTATCTTCTGTCACAATCTCAGGTGTCGTGACGTACGATGTCTTGGACAAATCAGAGGTCAACTCTGGACGTCCCTCTGACTCCAGCAGCGTCTCCGCGGATTTACATCTGTATGAGGCAACGGAGGCAAAGTCTAGACCCAAGCGCTGCACCTGTTATTCCTACAAGGATAAAGAGTGCGTCTACTATTGCCACCTGGATATCATTTGGATCAACACCCCCGAGTAAGATATGCTTTGATAAAAACACAACTAATTTATCTCTCCAATGATTCACCCAAATGTCTAACTATCATGAAAAAAATGCACAATAACTCTTCTTAGGTCAATGGGTTTAAAGACTGTTTTAAAATGCAGATTAGAATCTGTGGTTTGTGCAACTGAAATGGAAATCGTGCAGTTTAGTCAATACACTGTAGCAAGTCAGGCCCCGTAGCTGCCCTCAGGACATAATCGGATACAAGTGATGGCAGGCCCCAAAAAGTAAGGACCTCACCCTCTATGGTCAAAGTCCATAATGGGAGAGAGGTGTAAGTTATTATTACAAAAGTTACTGTGCTTTGTGTCCCTTTTATTCTTTTAGGTTTGGCTTGTTCTCTTTTCCATATGGGCACAGAGGCCTATTGCTCACTTAGTAATATGATTTTAAGGATGTCAATAATAAGAAAAATCAAACAGTTGCAATTATGTTTAAGTAATGGCTTGATGTTTTTATTAAAACAATCCCTGCACCTCATGAATTAAGCTGCATATGGTAATTTGCATGCATGTTCCATATTGATCAAATACAAGAAAACCAAACTCCAACTAAATGTTGCTCTAAACCAAAAATAATCAAACCTCTTTCAAAGACTTTAGGGCAAACATACAAAGCAATTTCCCCCTTTACCGCGGACTTGATCTATGAATGTGATCTATGTGTTAATATCAGTGGCCAGAGTGAAAATTCATCATGCAAATCTAATAGTAAAAATCAGGGATGAATACAGTAGGACAGTTTTTCATTGTCTTCATGATGGACGTTACCAAATGCTTGTCCTTAAAATTCCACCTGTGGTACCAGTGGTGGTGCTGAAATATACATCTGTCCTTCATATGATTTTTCTTCTTTTTGTGTGCTTTCAAACTGTATCTATATCATTTAGATGAATTCACTTTTTACTTAGGTAGCATGTCCATCTTATGGACAATCTACATGAACAAACTAGGCAAGGCATTCTTCTTGATAATAGTGGAAGTAATTTGGCAGATGGGTGGTGTGACTACCAGTGCAAAAGCTGATTTAGTGCGCCCCAAGAGTTATGTGGGTTATGCAGCTGATAAGGATCTTTGGAAAGAGCCAACTGGCATAAGTACAACTCATAGACAGTTAAGACATCTCAGTTTGTGCTTCCACAAAGTGTTCAACATGTGGCCATATCGCCTATTACTAGTACCTTAAAATATATTTTAGTAGGTTTGAGGAGTTGTGCTTTGATCTACAACCCCTAAATTAATATTAAAAATCATTGGCAACACAGTAGGAAAGCATTCTTTCTTCCTCTTTTTTCTCGTGCCAAAATTGCTATTGGCACTTCAGGTAAACAACTCACTTCATTACTGCTTAGCAAGTTGAGACAAATTGACATAGTTTAAAGATGGAGCAGGGGTGTTATCAAATATGCTTACAGGAGCAGTGTATTAATGAGAGAAGGTAGAAATAGAAAATGTGTTCATTTAAGCTTAAAAGTTTGATTCATTTGAGCTAAAGGCTCACAAAACTTCAGTATAGAAAGTAAAAAAGAAGGCATTTTCTCCCTGCGATACTCTCCAAAGCTCTCAAAAATTTGACATGCAGATCAGCTATAAGTGACCTGGTGGTCTTACTTTCCTAAGTTCCAAATGTCACAAAAGGTGTCTGGAAATCCTTTTGTAATATATTAGGCCTTAGTTTGGCCGGCCCACCCACCCATTTCTGACTCAGGATAAAAGGTGTTTTACCCTAAGGTCAATCAAGTAAAACAGACACATTGCAGGATCAGGCAAACTCAGTGAAAGCAGCAGGCGGCATGTCAGCAGCACCAAGTATTCAATCAAATGCAGGCAGCAGGCAGTCTGACATGAGCAGACAAAATCAACGGAAGAAAGCCATTTATATGTAGTCCTGTGGATGGATCTGATTTCAGAATTCCTATGAAGACAAATATGTTGGAGCAAGGCATAGGCAGATTTTTCCTTCCCACAAAGTTCCTCCACAAATCTTATCTTAGCCCCAACTTGGCCAATCATGCATTAAGTACATTTAAGTCATAGTACCCACTCTCTGATCCTTTCTAAATCTTGAGACACTGGGATGGTAAGCTGTTGAACTGCTGTCTGTCCTGTAGGTCAGAGAGACCACCGTGATTAAATGTACAGCTCAGCAAAACAGTGTTGTGCACTGAGGCCAAAGGGTTTAAACACATTCAAATAGGAAGTTTTATACATCAACTGCTGGAGCATTTATTTTATTGAGCATTATAGGATCTTTTCCTGGTCCATTAGACATCTTAAATGGAGGCTAATAAATTTTAAGAGCTAATGGCTAATTTTAATAATGTGAACTGGAGTCATTTTTTATTTTATTCTAGCGCCATTGGCTTCACCTTAAAGTACGTATTACATTAATTTATGCAAACACTGAAGACATATCTCTCCTCATGCCAACACACAGGCTAGTGCTACTGCTAAAGCCATTAGCCAATACCTGAACTTTAGCACATTGAGCCAATAAAAATAAAATTAATTAATTAATGAAACTAAATTAAAACAAACAAACCAAAAAAAAGCGGACACGATAAAAATAATGGCTGCATAAGATGCTAAATGTAAATGATAAAAAATATTTTCCTCTTCATCCCCCCCCCCACCTCTATCTCATTTTATTTTTTTCTCAGCAAGGTAAAAATCCCACTGGAGTGCTCATATTGGTTTGAAAACACTTTCTTCTGTTCTTGGCTCCTTAAGACCTCGTAGCTCCTAAAGCCTAAACACCTTTGGATTTGTTTTAACTGAATTTATCACAGATGGGTAATAGCAGATGAATGGAAAGAGGGAGAAAATTGCGAGAAGTGACGCCAACATTTGAAGCATAAGGGATATCCAGATGGGGGCTCAGGTTAGAAAATCTAGAAAGACAACCGTACTGTGATGGAGACTCTGACTCTAAAGTAGATCTATGGAAGTTCTGTATTTCACATTTGCTATTTGGATTTATTTCAATGGTCACCAAAACAAATGTTTACAGGTAAATTACTTGATTTGTTATACAACATAAAACACAAAGCAGATTCACTGAAAACTCAACTGCTGCTGGACAATCATACAAGCCTCGACATAGATGGTTTAAATTGCTTTAATTGTGCAACTTCTGGGGAAGCATCTGAGAAGTTTCATTCTTAGCACGATCCTGGAGGGTTTATCGCTTTGTCCTCATGTACTTGCCTGTCAATAAAATCTTAACTCAAGATCCAGTGAGATGTCTATGTGTGACAGCTGACTTGGGGGATACTAGAAGATATGGCCATGTTTGGGTGCTTCTTGAAGTTAGCGATGTATCACACACTTTTACTTTTAATGGAAAATTGCTTCTGTGTGTTGTACCTTCTTAGACGCACAGTGCCCTATGGAATGTCAAGCTACAGAGGCCTTCAGCGAGGCAGACGTGCGGTTGGTGGACAACCAGTGGCATGTGATGGGGGAAAGACTCAGCGCTGCATTTGTGTTGAGCTTGACGCAGATCCTGAATGCCGTGACTTTTGTCTGTCAAGGTCAGTGTTTTAAATACTGTGAAAATGTAATGGGATACTTTTCAGCCAGGGGTTTCATTATTATTCATCAACACAACAATACACAGTGAGGAGTGAGCAAATTTTGAACAAACTTCCTTTCCCCTTTAGCTTTATGCATCACTAGATGACAGTATTATCCCTCGAATGTAAGTGTTTTAATTCAAAATGTTCTTTTTAAAGTGCCCTGCAGACAGTGCCTGTCAGGAGCCTCCACAAAGTTATTCGCCCCGGATGACAGTTTGATGACTTTCTATCTTCTGCTCTTCCCCTGGGAGAAATGGAAACCCTTACCTCCTCTCCTCCCTTTCACACTCCGTATATCCACTTAACATTCAAGGAAAGATCTTTGGAGTTTGACGAGGCTGAAATTCCTCCACATCAGAAGTTTTGGAGAAAGTTCAATCAAGATGAGTGGTTTCAAGAACACCTAAGCAAATTTGATACAGACCCCTGGAGGCTAACAGCGTGAGGAACACTTGTTAATTTTGTAGCCAGTGGCCTTGCTTCTGTCAAACTTGATCAGACAGACACTTTTGTATTCATACAAACATTTCAAAAAAAGGAGAAATGCTTGTGTCAACTTATAAGAAGCAAAGACATTTGTAAATAAAGTTCTTCGAGGAACAACGGAAAACATAGGCAAGGAAAATAATTTTCTCTTGCACATTTTTATTTTTTCCTTAATGGAACTATTTACTGTAACCGAGAAAAGTCTATGACAGTCTAATATCAATTATTTCACCAATAACATATACAGTAATTTGTGCTCTTTGGATCTCGACTGTCGGTGTTAAGTGTTGTTCTTTTAATTCACTGCCATTGCCAAAAATATCTGGACTTTTTATTGTTAAATTTACACCAAATTAGTTCAGAAACTCTAATATTTATATATTTGAGTGCAACTAATTACACCACAGTGAAAGATAATTTCTTATAACTTATATTAATTGCCTGAAACTGTGGGAGTAAGTCTAGCAATAATTTATAGTTAGTTTTGTTATAAAACAACTCATTTAAAAAGAAGAAAAGCATGGTATGTTGTATTCCTCTGAACCATAGCATTCATTTTTATTCAAAATTATTATAAACATCATGTATATATTCATATATGTGCCAGTGCCACAAATACTCTGTAGTGCAACAAAGTTCTTCACAGCTTTTTGAATTATTTCTTTTTACAGATTGACCTCTTTATTTTAAATAATTGGTTTGGCGATTAGTGCCACTTTGTTTGGGGAAGAAGAAAAAAAAGCTCTGAATCAGGTGCATAATTGCTTTTAGTGTTGTAATAGTACATTCCATTAATACACATCACATAATGCTATATCTTCTAACAAAGTTAAATATGATAAAATAACATAAAGTGCTCCACCACAGTGGACTTACTGTGATCCTTGCTTCTGGACCCACATGTGTCTTCCCACTGTCACGTATTGAATTTTTCCCGTTTCTCTCACCTGTGCCTCCACTATTCTGTCTCCAACCATGTGGGATATATTTCCTTTAATACAAACAACATTTAGATAATTATCTAATTAAAATGCACCTCATATAATTTTCCATCAATAGTACAAACAGGTCTGTTGCAAGAAGACTAGAGTTCACATATAATACAAACAAACGTGTGTCTGCTTATTGTCAGGGAGTGCTGTGTCCCACCAAACTAAACTGTTTCCAAACTGTGTGGTCTAGTCTAGAAAACACAAAGACAAGGACAACACTAAGTAAACATGTATTTGTTAGTGCATGTGACATGTAGTGCATGTGGTTGCAGTACACTGAGAACATTCCCATGAAAAGGGAGTTTAATATAAAGAGGCATTTCAGAACAACACTCTCTATATTGGGTCTAACCTTTTCCATTTGCTCAGTTTTGTGCATTGCCGCTTTTTTAGTGGAGCCATTCATTGTTGCTAAACAGTTTAATAAAAGTACCGCAAAAACAATTTTAGCAGGGTTTTGTTGTCTTTTTAAAAATGCAAAATTTAATTGTGACAACTTCACTGATATTACCCCACAGTAACAAAAAAAGCTTATCTGTGTCAGTAAATGGGGAAACACTCATCACAAATCAAGTATGACTTTAAAAAACCCAAGATATGAGTATGAGTTAGATTAATTCTTTTCTCATGTTTTTTTGTTCATTGAAATTACCACTTTATGCATCATAAAACAAGATCTTTAAAGACTACCAGAAGAATACATTAATTGTGTAGAACCTGATGTTATTAAATATAACTTAATATTGCACAATTGCTTCAGCTGTTTGAATGAGTATTTGTGTGTGTGCGTGTGAGAGACAGAGAACGGGACCAGTAAGCACTCATAGAACATGAATGTAATGTTAAAATCTATATTATACACATTCTAAAATCTATTTTTATAAGACAACCAAAGGCGAGTTTGTGATTATAAGCATTTACCGAGTTCATAGTTTCATTACAGTATCCAGCAGCAAAGCTCTTCTCTACAAGCTCGATGATGACAATCACATTGGACACATGGAGAAAAACTCTTACAAATATACCCTTTCGGCAAATAATTGCCATTTATTTTACAGCATGTATAGTTTGTATTTGATGTACATGTAGAAATGGCTTTCTATGTCTTTATACATCAGCACATATAAGAGGATATTAAAAAAGCATTTGCTGGGAGGTGGAATTTACTATGTGTGTGGAAAACAGAAACCATGCTGTAAAACTTAAATTGCTCAGAATGAACGACTTTCTAATTTGACTTTCTTGCCAGTAATCAACTAATAATGGTTTCATTATTGCTATTGATTTGAAAGCTGTTAGCTTTTAACTTGTAAATTAAAAATGCACATTAATAACTTGTTTGTGCCACTCATTCATTTCATGAGTTTTCCTTTCAACTGAAAACATTGCAAATGTATTAATCTTTAAAGCATCAGCCAGTCTACATCAGTGTTTATGAGCTCTGCTTTATGGCTTGGAGGAAATGGCATTATACTTTAAAACACTTTAACTTAATTGAAATACTGTAGTTACAAGAAGTAGTCATTATGGAGGTTACTTGTTTGTTTTTCATTCCTAATTGTAAAGGAAATCCTATGTTTCAGTCTGTACATTTGTGCTATGTAAACATTAATTCTTTCCTTTTGTGCAGAAAGTATTTTATTTCTAGGCCTCTGGTGTAATCTCTGTTCTACTACCCAGACCTCTAAGTACCCAGACCTAGTAGGTTCTTTCATGGGAATATTTTGGTCTGGGGAAAAAGTGCTCTATGTATGGCAGTACTACGTGCTGCACAGCTGTATAGCCTGGGGTTTTATTGTCTGTTAAGTGCGTATACAAGGTCAACTGCAATGCTTTAACCCTCGTTTTCTCTCAATTGTTTGCTCATGGCCATCTGAGTGGTATTAATGTGTGCTGAGCTGAATTTATGCCTGTCAACACTCCAGGCCTACTCCACATTCTCCTACTGAAACAAACCTGCTCAAGTTACATACACAATTGCTTTCAGTTCTTCAATTCCCAAGGCTACCTCTGGTGTTATTTCATAATTTATCTTGTAAACTGGGCCTTTGCATTGTACAAAATATATTTTGAATGTCAATATATAACAAAAATAAAAATATTTGCTGTCATGATCACACACACGCGCACACACTCTCACACACACGCGCGCACACACAGACATATATATATATATATATATATATATATATATATATATATATATATATATATATTACTCAGTGACCATTTTCTTGTTATTGTAAGAATATATATATATATATATATATATATAATTTTTTTATTTTATTTTTTTTACATTTGAACAGAACATATACCCGGCATGAATCTGCCATAATTCATGTTTATAATGATTTCCCTGTTCATCTGAGATCAAAGTAGTTTTGCTCAGTGACCATTTTCTTGTTATTGTAAGAATTGATAAAAAAAAATAAAATATGACATATATAAAGTGATAATGGGTAAATTTTCTTGTCAAATTGAGGATTTTCTCAAAATAAAAATATAATAACATATTAACAACAAACTGGCTTTACTGTCCTTGTCCTGTATGTAACATTTGTGTTTGTCTTAAAACAATTTAAAATGTTATGATTAAAATATAGCTATGTGTTTGTGATTTTTCAGTAGAACACCTCTCCCCTCATTATACAGAATGTGGGACCAACAAGACACTTGGAAGCTTTAATACCACCCATCATGCAGGAATGTTGTGCTAAGTCTACCCTGATTTAAAATACCCTGGAGCCTCGCCATAGACCTTCTTTAGTGAGCACCAATAATACACAATGGAGACAAAGGCCTATTCTCACAATGTAAAAGTATTCCTGTGCAGACATTCGGACCATTTGACTTTAAGTTTGGGACCTCAATCATAATGTATTGCTTGTTGGTTATGTACTAAACATAAATACTACAAATGTCCCACAGCATATATTTGCTAGTAACCTTTCCAGCTACACATGTTTCCAGACACAACAACACAATACTGTAATTATTCAGTAATTATTATGCTTGGATTTTAGAACATTACAGGTGCATAAAACAGATTACATAAATAAGTAAATAAAGCCTAAATATATTTTTGAACTGAAGGACTTGATAGCTGTTTTTAATAGGGTGGGTCTTGAACGTATTGATATCTTGCCTAAAAATTATTGATAGCTCCTATAATAAAATTTTAATTAATTTTGCACATATATTTATTTTAAAAGTGTATATGATTGGGACGCATTTGGTTTTTCCCTTACCATTTGGTTACAGCATTACCAACATTTTTTTGAATGCTGGACAGATGAAAAAGAAAGTTGATGAGTTTATTTTCTGAAAAAAAGTGTATGTAGTGTGCAACATTTAATGTCCCTGTCAGAGGACTGTTCTTAGATTTTCTAAAACAAGTGTAAAACTAAATAATTTTTCTTAATTTATAATTTGGAAAACTGGTATTCTTCCTTTAATATATTTCTTTAATTTTGTTGGTAATAAATACCCACTGTCAAATAAAACACCAACTTGACAGTAGTAAACGTAAAAACTCTGCACCACATCTTTAACCTCAAAGAGACTGGAAGTTTTCCCAAGTAGGCCCAAGCACTGCCCAGTTGTAATAAAAGCTCCCAGCCCTGTGATTTATGAAAAGCAGGTCTACTGGATTAGATCTGACATGGACAGTTATAAAAGCCTGCTGGGTTATTTTTGTGTCAAATAGTTTCAAATGTTATTTGAGGAATGCTCATAATGTAATTCTCTACAAGGAATAGACTAAATAAATGAAATCCTTCAAGAAAAAGTATTTAAATCTCCATTGTAAGTGCTACAATACAGAGGCATAGTACATTTAATACCTCCTAGCAGTGTTTATCAGCTGTAAATAAATGATCACACATATTACTTTGATATGTGGGGCTTAAATTATTTTGAATTAGCAGATGTGATCATAATATTCAGTTGGATTATTCGAAAAATCAATAATCAAAAGAACACGTGACAAGCAAAATGTGTTAAGCCATAGAAAGCCAATTCCAGTGTCTAAAACACTGCAATGCACTGCATTATTTATTCATTTACTCCTTCTAACTGTGTCTTGAATTCTCCTTCTCAACCCTAATATTTCAAGTTTAGAGGAGATAAAATGTTTTTTCTTTCTCATACAATTCTCATACAAATGAAAGTAATTTGATGTATTACACTTAAAAATTCCACCCACTTTGATAACATGCTCAGGGTAGGGACATTAACAATGTAACTTTTTATTTCCATTTGTTGATTTATCAGGGGAGGGGTCCCTGACGTTTGAGAGCAAACACAATCAACCATTTATCAAAAAAGCTTAGGGATGCTGCCCAACAGCTCTTCAGAATTCAAACTCAAACTTCTGACTCAGACTGACGTGCAAACACCAAGGCTTTAGATAAGGAACTTAGCATGTCCTGCCCAGTCACCCAACCAGAACCCTAATCCTGGCACCTTTGACCCTTCTTGCCCCTTGGCAGTCAAGAGCCTTGAACACCCAATGTCCATCCCAATGTGAGCTACACACACCCAGAGTAAACATTAGCTCACAATCGTGATTTACCTGGAGGAAGCTGGTTCGCACCAGTTTCAATCTAACACTTCCTGATTAAAATAACAGACGAAAGTAGTGAAGTGGATCGCCCCGCAACCAAACATAAAAGCAGCAGACAGCTTAAAAGATATCACCACTAATCTGAAGTAGAATTAAGACTTGCTGTACATATCAAGTCCCAGCGACTCAGACAAGGACATCCTGAGTACGTGGCACAAAAATGGAGCAACTGTTGCCAAGATTTGCCAGTTGCTGTGTCAGACCTGCCAACTGCCCCCAGCGCCTTGTGAAGGCTAGAATCAAACACCAGTTTTACTTCTTGGCTGTATTGGCTGAGGTATTATTGGTTGCAATTATTCTACCACTTAAAATGACTATTTATATTAATTTAATTTCAGTTTGTTGACTAAGTTTGCTAGTTTCACTTTATTTTAATTTTCCTAGAAATGATTTAATTTCTGTTGATAAAATTGATAGTTGTTATTTTACATGTGATTATTATGTTATCTTAAATATGAAAATTCACATACAATATGTGCGGTAAATAAAATGTTTTAAACAAAGGACGGTGTTGTGTTTTTAGTTTACTTACTTTCCCATGACAAACATGCTAAACACAATCTGACCTCTGTGACCCTGCATTTCTCCATGTTAATACTTTTGTTAAAGTAAGTACTTTAGAGTATCTAGAATTTTCCCCTACCCTGTATTTAGAGACAATATGTAACCTTTGTGTATTACTGTGAAAGCCATTTTATCAGCACAGCTGGCTGAATGTCTAACTTCAGTTTTCTGAAAAAAATGCCATTCTCCACTGGATATTGTACATGGTGAAATAAAACTGCTTAAAAACATAGTGGTCCTCACTTATAACAAAATCAGACCAATGTACAAGTATTAATAATAATTAAAATACTTACATCAAGAATAGACCCAAATTCCCTTGTGTTTACTTGGCCACCTAGAGACAAAGAACATACCATGCACACATTCTTTAGATAAAATGACCTCTATGGCATCTTTTTTCCAAGGGGACACGATGGTGTTCATGTGAAGCTGCTTTTCCATTATAAAACCACACACAAACCACTGCAATTGTACACAGAGTTCCTTAGTGGATAATCAATGTTTTTATATTATTTTGGATATAATGGATGTGAAAGGGGTCCCTGGATTGGTTGTTAGGAGCTTTATAGTCACTTTTGACTAATTGTACTTACAGCTCACTATTTTACAGTTTTTGCACTCTCAGCTTCTCACAATTGGATTTAGGCAGTTTATCCCTTTCTTCCTGACCGTTCTCTTATGTACAGTATGCTCAATCAGATTGGGTGGGAAGTGTCTGTGAACTGGCATCTTCGGAGTCTCCAAAGATGGTGTATGGGGATTAAGTCTGGGCTTTGGTTGGATCACTGAAGGACAGTTAGAGACTCATTTTGAAGCTACTCCAGCCTTATCTTTGTTGTATGCTTTGGATTATTGTCATACGAAAGGTTACCTTTCCCCTCAGCGCAGGTCTCTCTCTAGGGCACTCTAGGGCACGTTTTCTTGAAGATCCTTACTGCATTTTGCTTTTTTTACCTTTCTCTTAGCTCTGATTAATCTCTGTGTCTTTGCTGTGGACATGAGGTTGCTATTCTCATACTTTACTGCAGGGTGTGTGTAAACCAGATGTTGAGCATAACATTTCCCAGTCATTGGCAGAGTTTGGGTCATCAGACCACAGAATCTAGCTTCTTATGATTTTAGAGTACTTCAAATGTTATTTGGCAAACCCCAAATGGACAGCAAAGAACTTGTGACGTTCTGTGAGACTGAGCTTTGAGTTCCTGAGCTCCACCAAGCTCCTTCTTGTATAGTAAGTCAGTTTGTCCTGACTGTGCTTTTGGAAACACTCATCGTTTTAGAAATGGTTTGATGCCTCACCACAAAATGCTGTTGTGAAGGTCTACAGAGAGTTCCTTGTCCTCCAAGGAATGTTTTTTTCCTGACATATGTATGTGAATTGTGGGACATAATATACAGAGGTCTGTGCGTGAAGCCTTGTGCTGTTTCTGAGTGTGACACATTGTTTATTTCTCACCTTACTACCAGTGACCCTGAAACTAAAGCTTTGTTCTAAAAAGACATTTTTTGATAACTTTTGTTCTGGTGAAGAGCAGGAGATTATTGGCACTGTGTCATCCCAACACGGCGGTGCTATCATCATCAACTACAGACAACCAAACTTTTGTGCCTCACACTGGTGTTAAGAAGAGAAGTGGATGGAGACATGACAGTACACATTATTGATGTTTTGTGATTTGAAGAAGATGACAACACACAGCATTGGGCATTTACAATAGGCTACAGTATCAGCTTGCAGACAACCCACATTGCAACTCAAGTTCAAACTGGTCTTTGAGGATGAGAAATTTAGTTTTAGAATGTGCATGAAAAATGTCTCATGCCTGAGGTGTCAATCTGTAGAATCCTTCACCACAAAGGTAAATCATACAGGGCAAAGTCTTTCATAATATCTTACTACTTCAGCAGCCAAACATTGAATCTCACCTTAAGGAATGAAGTCGCATGCAAGTTAGGCAGGAGCATTGCCATTTGAACTGCTGTTCACACTCATTGACCTCAGATTCCAATTAAGATTTTAATTGCTGTGCTGCAAGTTCACCACGCCCCTATGAACTAATCATATATCTAAAAAAATCTTTATAAGATGAAACAAAACTCTTCAAAATAGAGTGCTACCTGCAATAACCTTTGCAAAAATCTCTTTCGATTGGCTGGAATATGGAATGTATAATGGTTTGTTGCCAAAATGAATGTGTTTTCATATGTTAAGGTAATAAGTATACGTGGGAGAAACCTAAATTAGTATTACGTGGAAGACTGCAACTTGAGACCGAGCGGCTATGAGTAATGAGTAACAAAAGCAGCATAAGTGATTGAGTTGCTTTGCAGCTTCTGTTTTTAATTAACTCTCTCCGTAGAATATGCAATAGGTGCATAACAAAAAAGACTTTTTTTTTTTTTTACATGGGACTTTGAACAAGCAGGGATGGTTTGCTGCCTTGAAAGTGGATAAAATGAAAAAAAAGTTGGAAAAGGAAAAATGGAAGGAAAGGAAAATATGAGCTAATGACTTTCACAATAACATGTTGGACTCATGTGTAGTGTAGTTAACACGGCCCGTCATTAATGACTTTAAGAGATCGGTCCTGTTATGTTTTTTTCTTTATACTCTTAAATATATCTCTCTTTCTCAATTGGATCTTTGTTTATAATTTAAAGAAGTTGTTTTCTTTCTAAATATCTCAACACGTCCCTCTCCCCAAATGCAAAATGGTGGTTTACACAACAGACGAAATTGAGCATAGCATGGGACACAAGTATTAGACCTGTAACAGTAGTAAATAAATAAGACCTCAAAGTGGAGACATGTTTATTAGCTGCAGTAAAAAGGTTAAATGTTTCCACTTGTATAAAGCATTCTGTTTTGGATGATGATTACATATAATTTATCTGAATATGCCTCTCTTTCATAGTCTTACTGTGATATGCCCCCAAGGAACAGAGAAGAGTAGTGTACCAGCACATGTTGTAGCACCTCACCTGCTGCAAGCAGATGTAATTATGTGTGAAGATTCCTCAAAGAATGTAATCGCATGAATTAGTGATTTGTTGGCTATTCGACGTGATCAAGGTTTGCCTCAAACAGCTCTGTTTCTACAATAACAAGTTATTCTGTGTACCCAATACAATAAAACATATATAATATGTAATGCATGACAACTGTATTTTTTTCTAAAGCCAAGGGTGGTGAGATGGTTTCAGGCCACAGGTTTCTGTATCAGTGGCAGTGATGGGAAATGATATGTGCGTGTGTAAAAACACACCCAGAGAACTGTACTTTTACTGAGTTTATTTCTGATCTAGCTTCCTTTCGTATAGTTACATGATTCCAGGCGGCTTCTACGAACACATGAAAACTGATTTTGTGATGGATGAAAATGATCTAAGTTGATAATATTATTGTGTGAAGTTTTTGACAGCGTTCCCTTTGACATCTCTGAACAAGACTCAAGGACACATTTTAATGTTAGACTAATGAAGTTATTTGCTGTAACAGCACTACAGCTCGGTACATCAAGTTGCAATTGAAGCAAGGTTGACAGATCTGAACATGTACCTTTCACACTAGCTCCCAGTACAAGAACAAAAACGCCAAACCCTATGTCATCTTTCTTTCTGTCTCTACATCTGAACAAGGCAAATCTAATTGATTTGACATAGTTTAGAAAAATACACAGTATATATGTCCCACAATTCAGTCTGCATGTCAGGGCAACAACCATCTCCGCAGATCAAGTTATGACCAAGAATGTTTTACTATGAATTACTAAAACTTCTATTTTACATTTGTATTTCTCGATTTCAGTGGGATTGAGTTGATCCTGTCTCCCCCCTCATGCCGTCAGAATTCATTCATCCTGGTAGAGGAAACAATAAACAGTCTGTCAACTGTCTGCTGATCTAAAGTTGAACAGTTTGTTCAGTGTTGAGTAAAAAGTTATAACAAGTAGAACCAGTCCTCCAATAAACGATGCTATGAAAGCCTAACTTAATTATCAAAACGGTTACAAATCCCTTCTGAATTGTTTTTTTTTTTATAATACAATATAATTTAGACTGGTTTGTTGAGGTTAATAAACACCCAAGGTTAATAGTTCAGGTTACTATCCTTATAAAAGCAACTGTTGTAGGAGGCGGACACAACCAGCTGTCTGCCATGTTGTTACTCTGTAAAAATGTCACCTTACTTCATTCTTTGCTTCAATCCAAATCATTGCAGGGCCTTTGTAGCAAATACATGTCATTCTAGAAAACCTTCTAAATTCACTGATGTTTTTCTTAGAGTTGGGTTCACTGAAGCTTTAAGATTGTCATTGAACACCAGCTGATCAGTAAGTACCAAGTGCTGCATCTGTTCAATAAACTTTCTGAATGGGACTATTGTGCCTTTTTCTGATCATTAAAGGTTTAGTGGGACCATCGTTCATCACAGGACAATGACCCAGATTTGTTAGGGCTGTTTGACCGAGGATGGTGGTGGGAGCGTCATCAGACGACTTGGCCTCCAACATTAGCCAAATTAAATCTACTTGAGATGGTTTGTGCTCAGCAAAACAAGTGCTCAGCATAAGTGGGAAAATCTGAAGACGGATGGAAAATCATTTCAGGCGGCTTTCTGATCAAACCGGTTGAGAGAACCCCAAGAGTGTCCAAAGCTGTTCACACAGCAAAAAGTTGCTACTTTGAAGAATCTACCATGTAGCATAATTTCTTACTTTTTAAAATTTCCCTTTTTTTTCTTGCTCATTCTTTGGGTTATTATGCCCCAGTTTCACTTTACAAAAATGTGTTTCTACACTTTCAACTTGTATTGTAACAACACCCTGGGTGTCAAGCTTCTTGTGTGTCAATGCTCCCAATACAGTATAAATGATGCGTATAAGGAAATGATGAGGACACCATTTTTGTTTCCTTCCAAAAAATACTATCAATGAGATTTTCATTGTAGTTCTACACAGAAACGTCCAAAATTTATGGGTGTGAAGATGTAATAATTGCAGAAATTATAAAATGATACATAGCTTGAAGCAACATTATTCATGCACGGTCTGGTGATGGTGGCTCCCTCTTATGAAACTACAAGCAGATATGGGTAAGTACATGTTAAAACTTGATGTGAGGGTAGAGCGTGTGCGGACTGTATAACACCGGGTTCTCTGTTCTGATGTTTGTGATGTGTCTGAAGATGGTATACAGTCGCCACCATGTGGACAAATGTCTTTGCAACTACTTGGAGAGACCTGAGTTTTAGTGAGTCGTAGATATGTGTTTATTAGTGAGGTCACGGGTGGAGGAGTGCATTATATTAAGTGTAGGGGGCCAAAACCTTAGAACCCCCTCTTAATATGATGCCCACCAGTTCGACTCGACTACCCATGTTAACTTAATAATAAACACATAGTAAAATTTTGACCTATCAGAAAGTTTCAACCGAAAAACTGAGAAATTATAACCTTGGAATTCATGGCAGAGCTGCTGTATTGAATTGCACTAGATTGAACAACTGTACCTAATGAAATGGCCAGTTAATGTACATCTTCACAAACAAATATTACAGTGATATCTAAATTTGCATTATTATGTGTGTATATATATATATATATATATATATATATATATATATATATATAATATGTTCATGTTACACCTTACTTCACTCATTTGAAAGGTAATAACTTACACTACATACTATAGGTTATGCTCCACAAAATCCCCCATATGGTAAGGAAGTCATTCCACTGCTCCTTTTTGTGTATCCTGTCAGCATCTGAAGGAGACCCACCGAAGCATGTTAGGAATTGATTTTCCTGTATGCATATTTGCATTTGAACAGAACACTTGTGCATGAAAGCCAAAGAGGGCGTTCAGCACAGACGACTCCTATGAGTCACCAGTGCAATAGATTATCCACTTTGCCTTCACCCATTCAGTGCACTGCTTGCTATTGGGGGAACAGAGCATTTTTACTTCTTGTTGTGAGTTGAAGGTGAGCTTCTAAAGCACGTACTACTGAATTTAAGGGGTTAAAGGGAGTTGGATGCGCATTCAAGCTAAATCAAAATGTGGTTTATCGCAGCACAATGAAACATAAGTGATCTCACTTAGCCCAATATAATTATAATCACCAACCTGTGTTTATCACATATATGGTCAAAGCAAGAAAGAAGTTACACTTTGCATTTCTTGGCTCCCTGGGCCTAAATCTCTCTTTATGTCACCAACTATCAATAGTACTTGCCATTAGTTTTATGCAAAGCCAAGAACGTTTTATGCAATGCCAAGAACATTGATTTCTACTTAAGGAGGCAAAATGCACTTTGCATTGGGACTCGGGATAACTGACAGGTGCTTAAATGGCCTTTGAGGCGCTCTGACACAGACAGGCTGCAGCCGTCCTTGTTGAACGCTCGGCAGCAGCAGCTCAGCAGGTGTCCTCTCTTCAGTCTGAGGAGGCGTGGCACGAAAAAATGGGTTTGGTTCAACATGAAATTGACATTGGAAACATGATGATTTTCAGTCTATTCGTTTTCTCAAACCATGTAGCCAAGCTTCTCACTGAAATTGCAGTAGGCCTAATTACACGTGATAAATTTTTTTTTTCAACTAGCACTGAAATTTGGTTGTTATTTGAGTTTGAAAATGGTTATTTCGGCAGCGGTGCTAAAACCCTCCATTGTGCTCTACGGTGGGAAAAGATGACCTGCAAATCAGTGAAGCGAGTGGCAAGAGACACTGCGTGTCCTACGCGGAGTGGTCCTTGCATATCACGCACGACGTTAGGAGTTCCCTTTGCTTACACCGTGAAAACGCCCCTCTACTCTCCTCCGAGCCCTTCTCGGCCGAAAGCCACCGCTGCCGGCGTGTGCGCGACTGCTGTCCCAGCCTGCAGGGTTGCATCTGGCGTGGCAGTGCAAAAGGCGGCTCCGAGGAGGTGGCGGCGTCCGTCTTTCAGGTTCCTGCGATCTCAATGATCAGAATCTGGACTGAAGCTTGACATCCGGACCCGTCAGGTAGGCTCTGCATTCCATTTGTTTCTGACAGGGTGCTGATGACAGCGGAACAGGTGCATGCTACATTTTGCCGGTTGTTTCGAAATGACATTGTGGGGAAGCACTGGGAGGCATATTCATGCCGGTGACAAGCTTTGCACAAAAGCATGTTCAGCATGCTCCGCCAAGGCGCCGCTTTGTGCCTCAAGTGTCATGGACGGATGGAGAGGGTGTTGCCACAGAGCTTTAATCCGACCAATATGGTCGGCGGGCTGGTTTAATAAGCTGCATGGGGTCAGTGGATGGTGTATTTCATGCACATCAAGGCCCAGTAGGCGGACACAGTCTGCAGGTGCTCCTTTCTTATCGTTTTACGGAATCGTATAGCGCCTTATTCGCTCCCTTACTGCATACGCATCCAGCCCACGTACATTTTCACACCTATTCTTGGACATGCCAGTGTGTGCAGGCTAAGCACTGGGATTTTGATGTGTGGGGCTATAGGCTAACAGCTGATGCTCGAGATAATGGGCTAATTGACGGAGGGTATTGTGGCGGGTGTGGCACAGGGGGCAAGCGTGGGCGCCCCGGCAATCAGGTCTCCCGAATGTGTGAATTGCACTGTGGGAAGGTGGGATAATAAACCGTAAATGTTCTTAATGTAGAAGAGTTTATTATTTTTTTTACTATTAAATTAGATAAAGGAAAAATAAATCGCAAAATTGTGTTAATGCAACCGACTACAATTTACTTAGAAGAAAAATTAATGTATCTAATTCCTCAGGTATTGGTTGTGTTGATTGACTCTCTTTAATTCTTTATTTGTCAAAAAATAGTGCCAATTTTATATTGCATTGGTATAGTCCCAATAGGAAAAGCTAAAGAAACAAAGAGCATAGCTTCTTCATAAATAAGTTAAGGAAAACATTAAATGTCAAGGTAAGAAAAATCTGCATAATTGCAGCATTCAGAAAGTTTTATTTCATTTCTCCAGAGAAATCCGGAGGGAAGTTACTAATATATGTAATGTATCCTTCCCGCTTGCCCAGTTCCTACTCACACACTGTCAGTCCTTGTTTATCTGGCTCCTTTGCAACCACGCCACAGGCTACAGTAACTCCCAGATTCTGAATTTGTGGAGGCAGAGTCGGGGAGAGGGCAAATTAGATCTAAATTGCATCCATCTGTCCATCCACGCCTCTGTCCCTTCATGCATCCTTCAGCCTCATTTTTCTTTCTTTCACCTGCTCCACTTTCAGCCACCCTGGCGTGCATTACAATGGTGCACGTATAAGCTGCGTAGTGCTTCTTTGTTATGCTTGTTTACTTGTTCACATTAGAGGGCAAAGCCTCTTTATGCGGGTGAATATTGTGTTAAAATTATCAAATACCTGTCTTCTAGGCTGTCATGAAAGGAGTCTCACTGTAGGTAATACAATAATGGAATTACATGCTACATTTCCCACAGCGTCAGTTCCTTTTATCTATGACAAGTAAAGTGTAACAAACAGGGAAACTCAAGTCAACACAAAGACACACTATCAAGGTTGTATGGAGATTTGTGTTCACAGGTGGTGATTGCGCAATCTGTTACCAATACACATGCTATAAGGGCAAGGTCATACGATGTGTTGCACAGTTGCAGAAATGTTGTGTATGTGTTTGGGGTTTTTATGCACGCAAAATCAGCTTGCATGCTTGTTTAAGGTAGCGCACTTCAATACAATTTCCCCCCTGAGTTCTATTTCAGGTCATCGTATAATCGATTTGTAATAGCTCATTGAAGTGGGGCCAGTGGTCTGTTCACAGCCAAATTGAAATTCTCCACAAGATAAAACCCACAGGACTTAGAAGTGAGGGGAGCTTTCAAATGCATATTAAAGATAGTGGCTTATAATAAGCTGTCACTTTCTGCATTATCATCACAAATTATGTGTATTATGTATAGGATACAGTGCCTAATTCAGCAAGCCACTTCATTTTCTGTCGCTCACAGATCTAACATCATATCAGGTTATGACTGGTAACACAGTCTCACACAGGTACATACTGCACTCAATAATCATCAACACTGACAATAAAATGCCATCATAACATGAGACTGATGGTTTAAAGCCCGAAATGGGGCATCTTCAGAGAAGAGTAATTGTAATTCATAGTTTCATCTACAGATAGCTAGAGAAGCTGTACAGGGAATAAATCCAGTTTGAAAGTGAACAATGGCCTGGTCTATTGTTGAGGTAGCTAAAGATTGGAAAGCTTGACTGCCAGTTTCTGTGAAATTTGATCAGAGGAGTGTTAGCTGACCGATTACCACAATTTCCCAGTTTATATAGAATCTGATCATTTAAATCTGATCATTTGCGGTGCAGACCATTAGATTGATTTTTATATTGTACACGTATTAGTCATTACATTGCATTAAATGACATTACATTGGATTTGAATAGTCAGACCTGATTTGCAGAGGCGGCAGAAGTACACAAAATCAGTACTGTCGTAAAAGTGTAGGTACTCCACTATAAGTAGTACTTAAAGTTAAAGTACTAAATACCTACCACGCTTTATGTGCAAAATATCAAATGCTCCACTAAGAAACTGGTTTCTCTGGACATCAATCTGAGTCCTGATACATTCCACATGTACTTCATAAGTAATTTTTTTTCGTAAGAATCTAAAATACTAAGGCCTTGTTCATTTTAATTCTTATACAGGTTCAAGGAGAGAACCACTTCAAATACTTTATTTCTGTTTATACAACATTCAATTAATTTACTCTAATGATAAACTTTTTAGTTAGTAGCAATGAAAAAAGCAAACATGGGGGACTTTTAAAAAGCAAAAATATCTAAAACTTATTTCCCATTCATGATGGAAACTGCAAACAAACTTCCAACAAGTGAAAATGTGGAAAAGAACATTTTTAGTAATGAAAAAGAAAGATTCAAGGCCAAATAATTAAAGGGTTATATTTTATATTCTGACAGGGAATTTATCAACAAAAAATCCTCATAACTTTGTGTACATAAATTTGTGTACAAGTTATCCTCTCTAAACGAACATTTGAAGTGTGAAGTGCAGATTGTCTCTCACAACTTTGTCCGACCACAGTGACAACACATACTTCGATATCTTGTTTCGCTGATGTGTTCAAGGCGAGCAATTTTAAAACGGACTAAAAGGTAGTTCAAACTGTTGGTCACGCTCTTCCACCACTGCCACTGTCTCCACCGTGTCACTTCAGTGAACCCACCTCCACACGGGCTGTCACATTCTTCAGCACAGTGCCATGTGATGCCTTTACTCTTCTTCCCTCTCACAAGTGTGTATTTGTCTACTGGCAAATAATGCCGTCAGACTGTTTTTGCTTTTGTCTTTTTCTTTATCTTATTTTGATATGCTTGACAGATGATGTTGGGCTAGAGTTCCCATGGTAACTGTATATTAAACAGGCATGCCTGATGTCTCTGTGTCAGTGGTGACACTCTCCCCTTTGGTCAAATAGAAAAAAACTGAAGTGTGCTACAGGCACAGCATGGTGCCTGTCATTACTGTCGTTGTGATAAAGAGCGAAGCTCAGTATGACTATAAGTAAAGGTCTCAAAAATGTTTAGAGGGAAAGTATTATGCTCTATGATAATGTCGATGATTTTACTGCAGATTTTTTAGTTTGAGTGTGACCATTGTGATGATCTTGGAGTTGTTGTACCATATGCTTGATAGATGTGTTCTTTTTTTTATGTTATGCTATGTGTTGAATTCTTCTGAGAAACCTAGATAATGCCGATTTTCTGGAGGTGCAGTACTTGCTTTCTTGTCAAAAACAAGATATTCATAGTCTTCAATCCTAAATTTACCTTAATAGTTCTGTCTCATACTGCAGGACTTCACGCACAGACTGTTTGTCTTTCTAGACTGTGCTTGTCAGAGTGTAGCAACAGTATGTCAACAAGTCTCAAAATCACTGTCATACGCACCAGTGACTATATAGTAATGTTTCTTAAAATGATCACGGTTTGGATAAAAACATAAAATCTAATGAGGTCATCAGTTTGAGTGTTCCAGTGGTGTTCTACGAACTCAAACTTCTTTTGACTTTTTTATTTAAGGTTCTCATGTCCTGTTTCATATCTTGACTTGACCCCCTCTTAAAAAATGGATTAAAGATTTCGATTTGGTGTAAAATGGAGAATGCTGGTTCTTCCACCCATGTTAACTGTTTAATATTAAAGATATTAATCTCATTCATCAAATAATGCATTTTGACAGCCTAATTTGAGATTTTACTGCCTGATTTGTTTTAATCAGTGAGGATTAACTTTACAATGACCCACCCCCCGCTCTAATAATTCTGATATGCCCATTGGGCACCGTCCATGACTTCCGAGCAATAATGAGGCAGGCACAGATAGGTTTGCAATCACACAATCTGTCTTTTCTCATCAGTTTTAAAGGGGAACTTAGTACAATAGATGTGTAGAAACTGTTCTAACCTCTGTAACAGCTTGTTCCCACAAGAACGTGCTCATGCCAATGCAGGTACAGTAGCACAACTCCCTCTGGGCTTGCTTTTTCTTTGGGAGGATGAACTTGCAGCCTCATTGGTTCAGATATCGTATCATTTATCTCAGCTGGGGTGTGACATGATTTGCAGCAGACTTAACAGTTGTGCTACGCAGTCTGCTTCCAAGACTGCTGAGTGCCAGAGGTTTGGAGAATGTATGTGGCTTCCCGTGAGCAAGGACATCTCACCACTCCCTCTTCTCCAACCCCCACTGTCCTATACCTGGTTACTCAGAGCCAACCTCTGCCAAGCAAGGATTGATAGACTGGCTGTGTATGCCATTAGGGCGAAGCACTGATTATCAAGCAGAGATTTGCAGGGAGCTGCATGATGGCATGGCAAGGGTCATTGAGAAATGCTCAGTGATTGGCTAATGCACTGGGAGGCTTCTGGGGAGGTCAGCCTAGTTAGATTAATTTACCATATAGCATGAAATTCTTTTCATGCAAGGTTTCCTAGACATTTCTTGATACACTTCAATAACATGAAAATCATAGATATTTATGCAAATTATTGGTAACCACACTGCGTTCATTAAAGTGAACACGTAGAGTGTTAGATTCATAAGAACATACACAAAGTTAAATATGTTATTAATATGATTAAGAGTCTACAGCCAGTGTTGATGTCAGCATGCTTTAACCTGTTAAGCAGGTTAAATGGTCACCACTTTAACTTAGCATGTCACTGAGGGGAATGAGACTGTCAGTAGCCTAGATCTGTAAGTAGTGCATTACAAACAAACATTTTGAACAAACCAAAGGTGTTGGCACAGATGAAAAACAAACTAAAATCCTCAACACAACAATTGTCAGCTTCATGGTGTTGCAAGAGAAAAGATCAAGACACCATCAAAATGAGTAGGATTCATCCTTTGGTACATAAATGTCAGATGCCAAAACAATCACTTGAACGGTTGATAGGACACAGCGGATACGAGCTGATTTGGGCGTTATCATTCCATTTGAACGGCAGGTTAACATTCAGCCCATAATTGTGCTTTGCTCTAGAAAACAACTAAAACGTATATAAACAAAATGTTACATATTTAAGTGATACAGTGTTAAAATTAGATGTGGGGATTCGAGCCATCTTCTGGAGGGGGATCAAATATTCTGAGCTCTTGTTTGGGAAACATTTTCAGTGGGTCTGTACATGTAGACACAGTTGATCTTCAGTTGAAGAGGAATCTTGTATAAAAAGTTGTTCTAAATGTGATCACATAGCTTACAGCTGCTTTGCTTTGATGAGACTGAATGCACTTTCAGCTAGTAGAAATATTCAGAAATTAAAATAAATGTTATTTTATCGAGGATGATTCAAACACATGTAATTATCAGTATTTTACAAACAATGTTCCTTGGCCATTTTTGTTGTTTCTGCTCAAAGAAGAAGTTTTGTAGCTGAATGTACATTATTATTACATTAGGATTATTTTGCATCCACAGAAAGCAGCTAAGCTATTGTGTCTGATAGAAGTATCCTCGCACTCAGTAGAAGGTTTGTCCAACATGTTTTATGTTGTGGTAAAATATGAATATTATTCGTTAAACTGTGACCTTAAAATTAATTTTGCTTTTCCCGTGTGTTGCTTTTTGCCACAAACAAAAGCAAAGAAACTGAGCTGATCTTTGCACATATTAGTTATAGCTTTGTTTAAATATCCGGCATCTTCAACATTGGTAGTGACAGTTGTGTGAGATATGTGTATGTATGTGAAATGTGTTCTTTAATGGTGAAAGCCCATGACGAGTAATGCGATTCCTGTTTAATCCTCTGCACGTGACTTGAAACGACAAACGGCTACAGCAGCTAGTAAAAGGCACCACGAGGTTGGATCAACATCCAGAAAAAGCCAACCTGTCCAGTTCACTCAGTGAAAAACAACAAGGATACTTTACTCTTGGGACAAAAATAACCTAGATCCACTGGTAAGTGTTACACGGACTGACAGTATCTTTTAAAACATGCTGAAGGAAACAGATGGTTTGGTTGGAGCAAACAGGTTTTGCGTCTGAGTGAAAGTAATATCCCTTTTAAAATTCCAACTTAATGAATAGCCTAATTAACAGGAGTACAGTTTGGGGCATGCTTTGTTCATTTTTGTAAATGATGTAGTTGCAAAAGACATTCTGGCAAAGGAAGAGCTGTGCCTGGAGCTCAGTAAGCCCATTATCTACACAGAGTGCTCCTATCTGCAGTACATTACAAATAACTACTAACACTACTACTACTACTACTACTGACATTCCTTCCTTTAGACATTTTTAAAAAGCTTTAATAATTTAGCAATAGCAAAACAGAACTATAGAAGAGAAGACAGGAAACAATGTTTGCAAAGAGCAAAGAATGATGAACAAAAGTCTTTGTAAGAGCGAGGCTATAAAAATAAAAACCAATTTAAATCCTAAACCCGTCTTAAAGTGTCTTAAAGAGGTCAGACGGTAAAGTAAAGAATACATTTTAAAACTTACTGCTGTAAGTAAAAATGCAGAATGGGGGCACACACCCTTTTTGGTGAAGATTTGAGAAATGCTCGAGAGGATGATGTTTTTCTTCCAAGAACAGCTCCACAGGATTCATCGAAAATGAACTGCCCAAAAAGCCCCTTTACCCATTCAGATCTGATCTGCAGAGTTAAATGCAACACTTTGATCTAACGGCTAAGAAAAAGAGCAATTGGCAGCATGTGGGGGCAGCTCTACTGTGCTGATGGAATTCCTAACAGTAAATGTTGTTGATGTTTTTAAATCTGAGTGGGCCATGTTTTAGAAATTATGTAGGTTGTCTGTGTAAATTTAGGCAGTGTAAAATGAGGATTTCCTGTGATGTTTTGTTCAAAACTGCTTCATTCCTCAGATGGCAAAATGGACGTGATTGCTCTTAGAAATCTGGATTCTGAAACTTTCCTCAGTTTCTGCTTTCTGTAAAATAATCCCAGAACACTTTTCTTGCAAGGCTTTCATATTGTGACCAGAGGTAGAGCTGATTACCTCTCTTTTCCTCACTTTTCTGCTCTCACGCCCATACCAGACCTTTTCTTTCCCTACTTACTCTGGATGAAAGCAAACACTTGATGCTGTTAGCACAATTTCCTGTCAGCATACAGTATTTGAGGAGTGAGAGGAACCTGCAGGCTGTCATGTGGGTCAACTGAAAAGTTAGATAAATAAATACATTATGAAAACATCAAAATAATGAGAGAGTTTACAACACACTGATCCTGGCACACACAAACTGACAAAGGGAAAAGCTTTTTTTTCAGGTTGTTTTGAGGATACTAATATGTAGCCTCTAATTAGGCTTCCTGAGATTAAGGCTTTTTATATTAAGGGGTCCATACTGAACTCCCTGGTTTGCTAAGATTACATGTACATGCAAACATAAATGAATTGGAGGTCCAGAAAACTGTTGGGCTAAGGCAGTAATTTTCCAAGAGTAATTGTTACACTAGAAGCTGTTAGCACATGCAAAGCTTCATGACAGCATACTGTTTGAGGAGAGAGAGGAATCCACAAGCTGTCGTATTTCCCCACTTCCAGTGTTTTGAGATGCTATATTTGACAGATTTCTCCAGCCCACCTGCTGATGAAGGATGGGCCTGTGGGCAACTGAAGCCTGCCTGAAGACACATACATTTTTGGGGCTTCTAAATTGACAGGCTCATTGTTTGAGAGATGGCGTGAAGACAAATGGGCAGAGGCAGGCTGTGGTGAATGGTGCATCATGGACATCAATCTGCCCTAGATGATCAGCCATTACGTCTGTGACTATCTGGCAATTTATCTGAGCTACTCTGCTGAAGACAATGAGTGTTTTGGGGCGTCACGTTATCTGCTTTTTGTTTTTGTTTTTTTTATTGGAGATTACAATGACATTTTGCAGTTTGAGACTTTTTTTTTTCCTACTACAGTAAAAGTTGTACCATGAATCCAAGCTTACATCTGGATTGATGTGATGCTCAGCATTGATCACTTAGTGTTTGCACTGACTTTGAGGTGTTAACTGCACCGGAGGTCATCTCCAAAGACAGACTGACACAGTGATGGAGTACTGAAAACTATTTCTTAATGATAGGGAAGAGTGTGTGTGCGTGTGTGTGCATATGAGTTATTTGTGTGTTACAGATTTTTTTTTAATAAAAAGAGTTAAGATGTAGTTATCTGTCAGTTATTATCTTATTGAAGCCTTCAATGTTTTGTTATGTGCTTGAAGAGGCAACAAAGCTTTTGTTTTGAAGATCTGTTTCTTCAGACCAGTCACATACCCTTCCTTCATTATAGACCATATTTACCATCTTTACTTTTCAACCAAAAAGCCAGCAAACATCTGAAACAAATTGCAGTTCGATTATAAAAACATCTGAAATAATGCTGAAAGAAAAATTCAAATTTTACAGATGTCTCATGTTTTAACACGGCGTTGGACCATCTTTCCTCTCTTCACTGCATGGATTCTGTTCAAGCGCAACAGATGTTTTTTTTTTTTTTGAATGAATGAGGTGCTAAATTTGTATTAATGGAAACAAATTCACAGGAAGGAAGGAGTTTGGCTCTAGGTTTAAGGTAAGGAATGCATATTGGTGGGGGTAGGAAAATGCTGTGCAATCACATTCAGGCTACAATTAGGATTGTCATTACACTCATAAACAACTTTATAATATTATATATTATTATATATAAGTTTGCAGTTTTGGCTTATATAGAAGTGTCATTTTTAGGAGAAAGGGTGGATTTATCAGTTTATAGTTAAGTAAGGTTGTATATTGTGCATTTTAGGATGGAGCGTGGAAGTATTGAGGCCCTGATGGTGGGGCTACAGCTACAGTAGAAAATAACATTTGAAGATTTAAACTGATAGATTTAACTGATTTAACTAATTTATTTATCAGTTTTTGCAGCATATTTCCTCTGGGCAACAAAACTAGAAAAATAATAGCATAGATGGTGGAATAAAAGCAGTTTGAAAACATACAAATAATCAGAAGTGTATTTCTATTTTATGTTTAAAAGCTCTTGGTATTTTAAAATTCTTAGCAGATGCTGAGCACAAATAGACAGTTCTGGGTAGAACTCACACTTTTGAATTTATTTTATTCACACAGATATACTAGAGATCACACTACTTATCCCACCTAGTGGTTTTAATATAACAATATTATGTTTTTATAAAAGTATTACATCAGCATGTATTATTTCATACAGTATCATTAAGGGTTAACTACAAATAAAGTGGTAAAAATCTATGTTGCACTGTATATTTGAAAGCTTTCCTAATCAGTATAACATTGACTCCTGTCTCTTGATGTCTGACACAATTTCTAGTAGTAGTAGTAGTAGTAGTAGTAGTAGTAGTAGTAGTAGTTACACATTCATACACAGATTAATATATAAACGTGGAGTCGAGGTAAAGCTGTCTGAGATTATTTCGGTTTTTGGTGCATGTCTCAAACAAATAGTAAAAGCTGCAGTACAGCATCACTGTGGTGCAAGAGTGTAATGGAATTTAGTTAGAGAACCACATTTAAAAAGCACTTTCCCAAATTTAGTCTGACATTTTTTTAATTCGGTCCATAAACCACTGAAGTATAAATACCAAAGTATTTCTGTCTTAACTTAAAAAAAGTCAACTCCTGCAATACAACTATTTTTGGAGGCCGTCTGTCCCACACATTCTTCTAAGAGCTTCACCTACCCTATTGCTGTCATACTTCACAGACTTTCATTGATGATCACTGTGAAGTTCAAGAACTAAAGGGCCCCAGACAATTTTGAAGAAAGACCTTTAATGGGAGTCAGTTTGAAGACAATGACTGTTACAGCCACAGCACCTTACTCATCTCAGTCTCCATCGTGTCCCTCACATAGATGATTAGGTGTGCGGAGACTGTAACCGATGTGGAACTGGAGTGATTGAATCACAAAATGACCCAAATGAAAGAATAGATTGGCCTCATGATCATAATAGGTGTGAAATGAGCGGCCTAGAGTCTTTGACACTGATTTATTAGGATTCATCTCGAGTTTGCTTGTGATTTGCTGATGCATTGTTCTGACAGCTGCTTCATGGGTTTGGTGTTACTGTGGACAGATCTAATCAGCTCACGCGAGTGAGTGTCGAAGGGAACAGCTATTTAACAGAGAAATAAGACGAGATCAGAGATTGGTGTTGTGGAAAAAGAATGTGCTTGGAATGATTCATTTTATTGTGCTCTTCAATATATAACGGATTTTGCTGTAAGAAATGTGCTGTTCTCACAGTTTCAAAGCTGAGGATTGGGCTTTCAGGACCATACAACCATAATGTCTCCTATTTTATTTGTTTATTTCAATTTCCTCATACTTCCTGATTGTGTCATGAATGTACAAAGGCAATGACAAAATTAAACAACAACCTTATTAGGCAGACGTGTACAATCTAATGCAATTCAATACAGACTCATTCGTAATGTTAAAATTTCTTAGTTGTAAAGTTGAAACTGTCAGAAAGGTGATGATAATGATAATAATAATAATAAAACAACTCTCTGTTAATTATTAAGGTCGAAGTGGTTAGAAGAGTTGTATTGGCGAGCATTATAAGAAGCCTGATGTTTGCATATAAAAAATACATAGTGAAAAAAGCAATCGTGAGGGATTTCCAGAGTTCTTAATTATTTAATCTCTTGAGTGCCATAACTGGATGGCAAAGCATCCAGTATCAACCAAGTCTAATTTTCATTGTGATTCTAAAAAGAAAAGTCAGTAGGAATTATCCTCTGGGAAAATCCAACAAAGTGGTGGATTCTCACTATTTCGTTCCACATTCTGAACCATTTTAAGCTTATTTTTAAAATATTTGTAGTGTAGATTATTAAGTTTTATTCTTGTTGGTATTAAAATGTTGAAAGTAGACTTAGAAATATTTTTGAACAAGCTGCTGGATGTTTTTCATGAGAGAGTTGTTTTGATCAAACAAGTTCACAAAGTTTGGTTTGACAGCCTTTCTGCTTCTTCATAAAGTACTTTATATGCATGCATGGAAATTTGCTGCTTTACTTGTTTCACTCTTGCATTGCCTCAATACATAAACATGAGTCCTATTTGGCAAATTTACACAAGGAAATCTATGTAAAATATATTAACAAGGACACTCTGTATTTATATAATACTCATACTTAGAATAAGAATATAATTAGTCATTCTTTTGAGTTTTTGAGCATCTTTTTATTCATTAGTTGGATAATTAAACAACTTGCAGCCCCTTCAGAGTTGTGAAGGAACATTGCACTGTGTGAGTGTGTGACATCTGCAGCCTTCCCGGAGCCAGACTGTGCTCCTCTTTGATCCAGCTTCATTATGCAGAGGGAGGCTGACCTATCATGAAAGCTGAGACATGCTGTGTTTCAGCCTTCCACATGGTAAACACAGCGATGTCCTCCGAAATCTGGTTGGAGAAAAAAAAATGTAATTAGGCCCTTTTCTTTTGGAGGTAAATACTACTATTTCTTTTCCTGCTTTACAAAGTCGTTGCTGGTTGTTATTAGACCAAATTAAGCTTGTGTTTTGCTCCTCCTTAATGACAGTTTTCCCTGGAAGCTTTGTGCTTTTTATCGAGGCTTTCCATGTCCCCTCCTCACTAATCCCTTCTTCTCATTTGTCTTGTCTTGCAGTATATTATATATTATTTTTCACCCACATTTGTCCTATTCACGCTTTAAGGTTTACACTACCAACATTTTCCCAAACCGTGATAAACTCCATTAATGCGATAAACAGTGACGATATTTTATTTTCTTATGTTCAAATCAATAACTAAAGAGTGTAGTTTGGTACTTTATTACTACTACTATTCTTTTTACGGCTCTATAACAGTTTATAGGTATTCATTAATGAGGTGTTTGGAGCTCTCCAGTTCTTCAACATGTTGCACATACTGTTGACTGACACATTTTTGCACATGGAGTTTTTAGTATTTTCTTTCATGAGAAATAAATGAAATTAAACCCATATTCAAGGAAACAAGGAACCTAATAATTAAAGAATTGGCACCCTGTATTTTGGCCAGATGAGCAAGAAAACCCCCATCTTAAAACCCCAAATACTGACCTTCATAATCCTTTTAAAAACACGGCATCATCTCAAGCTACAGCTAGCTTCAGTTACAAAGTGTATCTTGTTGTAAATTCTGAACACTATTTTCCCACATTTTCCCATCTTGGAAAACCTTGGATGCCTAACCCTGTGCTCATTGTTCATAACAAAGCCACAGATTGACTATAAGTTTTATCTCTTATAGTTCTTTTCTCTTTGCTGTTACATCCAATCTAGAATTCAGCTATTTTACTGTATGTCACCCAGGGAAAGAGTACAGCTCGATTATAGCAGTGGTCACCTTCAAATAACAAGCCTCATCTGTCTGCAGCTCATCCAAATATTCTATCAGCAATGCTTTATGTCACTGTCCAGCCTCTCTATTTTCTCCTCATAACCTCTGGCTTTTATTCTGTGCTGCTCTTTCCTGTCTCCTCCTCACATTGTTGTCCTGTTCCTGCTGCCCTCACCCTTCCTAGTCATCTGCCTGCCTATCTCTCTCTCTCTTTCTGTCTCTCTCTCTCTCTCTCTCTCTCTCTCTTTCTGTCTCTCTGTCTCTCTCTTGTTTTTCTGTCTCTGTCTCTCTTGTTTTCTGTCTCTCTCTCTCTTTCTGTCTCTCTGTCTCTCTCTCGTTTTCTGTCTCTCTCTCTCTCTTTCTGTCTCTCTGCCTCTCTCTCGTTTTCTGTCTCTCTCTCTCTCTTTCTGTCTCTCTGCCTCTCTCTCGTTTTCTCTCTCTCTCTCTCTTTCTGTCTCTCTCTCTCGCTCTCTCTCTCTCTCTCTCCTTCTCTATCTCTGCATGTCTGCTGTCTTGTGCCGTGCCGCAGGGCTCTCTGGCTGATGTAATTTATGCTATCTCCTTTGCTAGTGTGAGAGGAGAGCATCCTGAAGCCAACAGTCTTCATGCAGAGTGCTCCTGTGGGAGGCTATGAGCCAGCACTGGCTCAGCTACTCTCTTTCACCATCCTTCTATGCACAGTGACCATGCATGTGAAAACAATACTAATGTGTATGGAGATGATGGATAATTAAAAATATCAGATAGTAGCTGCAAAGGAAGTTGTGATGTTACTGCAGGTAATGGTTCAGTCATTTCCCCAACATGTCAGTGAAGATCTGCGTTTGCGGTGTCCAGAGGGAAAAGTGTTATAATTAAATCCCATGAGGTTAATACATCGGATGTCCATAGCTGTTTTGGACTTTTAGCATCATTAAACAGCTCCACACTGTTTCTGGAACCGGAAAAGATTTGATGCTGACTGCATATGTTTATGTGTTGCAGGACTGCAATCCATTTCTATGACAACAGAGAAGGGTTTGGCTGGGGAAATGAAGAGTGCATTGGAGGGTGACGCCAAGAGAACCAATCAGGTGGGAGGACTGTGGTACTCACAGCAGCTGTAGATCATTTTACTCAGGCCACTTAATCACTCAGGGCCCTTCCGGGTCTGTTTGATATGCAAGGCAGCTAGCTGCCTCTGCCTGTGCCAGCCACTTAACATCTTAACATCTTAGAGCAGCAACAGCTCATGCTCCATGCATTTGATGGTTGCTTTACATGATCAAAGATTTTTGATTTAAATCAATTTGCAGTACACATAAACATAAGTAAACAATGCCTCTTGAGGCTGAGAATTCAAATATTTAAATGAAGAACAAAGTGCAGTGATTTGAAGCATCGACTCTGTCTCCCAGGTTCCTGAGGACCATGGGGATGTTGATGATAGCTCAGAGAAGACCCCCAGCAAAGCCTCCAAATCCCCTCAGAAAAGCACCAAACGGCCAAAGACTGTCCCTGTCAAAGTGACTCTGCTTGACGGCTCCGACTATGAGACTGCAGTTGAGGTATGCTATGCACCTTTTTGTCTGTAACTATGAAGAAAGTGGCTCATCTGTAAATGCAAAAGAATAAGATTTGGAACGTGCCTGGCCAAGTTCATTGCTTATAGCAACACTTTAATCTGAGGTTTTTGCTGAGATATAACCCTCTAATTCCATCCGGCACAGACCCCTAACATCACGTCTCTGACACTGTTTTGGTTCATCCTCTGCAAAGCTTCATGCTCCACCAGCTGTGTTTCAGAAGCAGAGCAGCTTGTTGTGATGCTGACTTTTTCATTATTTTATCCCTTTTTATTCAGAGCTTTGACATTGGCTGAGATGGCTATGTTTGGTTTTGGCTGTTTTAATTGTATTTCTTTTTTGTTATTTCCTACTGCGTTGTGCTGGAAACTACAGACAAAGTCTACTGGTCCTGGTGTAATCACAGGTTAAGAAATTACTAAGGAGTAGTCCAACACTGTCAGCAGTGGAACAATCATGGAGGCTTGAAACAAAATAGAAACAAATGGCACCAAAAGCAATAGTCTTTACACTTTACACAAACAGTGTATCCTGCGAACAGAAACTGGAAATGAACAGTGAATAAACAAATGTGACTTATTGTATATGCCAGTCAAACTTCCACTCGACTGCAAATCCAAAAAAACATGAAAGGCATCATCAGTTTTATGTGGAGACAGTTGCTCAAATTAATACATGAATCAAATGTAAATGTAATTTACATTTTACAATTTTGTTTGTTTAAGGTTTTATGGGCGTTCTTTCAAATACAAAATCTTTTTTTTCTTTTGCCAAATTTGGAGCAACAGTAGAGAAAGGAAATGTGTCTTTATTTGCATATTTTCTGAAATTCTGAAACTTGACTATCTTCAGAGTTAGACAACTGGCCCTGATACATAACTGTATAGAGCATTTCTATCTTCTACAACTCAATATTGTGAAAATAATATTGAATATATGAAACCACAGGATGACAGGAAATCATCTCCGTGATTGAGAGTTTGGAAAGGAAAACAAATTGTATATCCAGCACTAAGCATTAGGGCTCAGTCACAACCTGTCCGATTGTTGCTCTGTCAGTAGGAATGTGCCGTTGTCCCCAGCTCTCAGAAATTGCATATTAAAATGATACAAATCATGGTCAAAACTGCAAAAATAAGACTTGTCTTTTGTAGCTGCTTCACAGCTAAACACACAAGCTTCCTTTGCAAAGAGTTGCCAAAGCGGTAATTGTTCACTATTTGCAATTCTTCTAACATGCAGAAATATAATTAGAAAAAAAAAATCAAAGGCTTGTTTTGCAGTGCTGTTCAAATACAGTTTGGCTGTTTCTCCAGAGTAAAATACCCACGTGGTTTAAAATCATTTTTTTGGCTGTGCAGGTGATAGGAAAAAATACTGTATTTTTAGAAGCCGGTGTACATGTCCCCCATCTGAATAGAGCCCTTGACTCAGCATAACATCCCTCAGTACACCTCAGTGGGATTTAGTCTCCCATGGTAATACATACTACTGAGTCAGGAAACACAGCTCTGTTGCTGTTCCCACCGAGTGGGGGAGTGACGGGTGGAGGGAGGTGAGACAAGCTCTGCATTGTGGGGGATGGAAGGCTCAGATGAGCAATCCCTGGCTACCATGAATCTTGATTCTGTAGCCTTTTTTTGACGAGTGTAGCTCAGTGAATTCCCAATGCTCTTTGTTTATTGAGATGTCACGGTAGCACACGTGTTCATCATGATCGAGGAAAGAATACATTTGCCCCTGAATGTGAAGTGAGTTCTGAGGAAAAAGCAAAACATGTTGTAGGGTGTGTTCCACACCAAGGGGAGATCCTGGAGCTGCATGAATCACATTACAGCCAGCTCTGGAAACCCATTGACTGCTGCTGCTGATGGAGTGTGATGGGAGTACATTTGTAGACCGCTCAACCTCATGCCAACTATATTTCTTTCATGGCCTTCTGCCTCTCAGGTGACCTCATATTTAACTTACAAGAGTCAGCTTGTGGGAAAATATGTTAAAAGTCCTTACTGAGGCATTACACACATTCCCATTAAACTCAGCCTTCCATCTTTTCTTCAACATGCTGGCACGCACACACACACACACACACACACACACACACACACACTTCATGACGCCATCTGGCCAGTGACACAAGAGCTATTGGGCTTTACCAGGAAATCCATATAGATGACAGATGAGTGCTCTTATGTTTGACCTGAGAGAAAATAGAATATAGGAGAAGTAAAGGTGGAGGAGGTGGGGAATAAAATGAAGTGGAGAAGATCCCCATAGTGATTTTTGTATACTGTACTGTGCTGCTTGAGAGAATGTTCATAGAACAAAAAAAACAGGGGGGACACAATGATGAATGCAGTGAAATCATTACTTTAATTACAGCCATGATGTCCTGTGAAGGAACAGGCCCTGATAGTAAAATCCTAGGGAGGCAGCTGGAGCCTCCTATTGAACTTTGGCTCACAACATTAATGATATTGACTGAGCTCAGTGCTTTTACATTCTGCAGTCGTTAACTTGAAGCCAACTACTAACAGAGCATATAGTAGGTTATTTCAGTGCCTTTGGTTCGTGAAAGCGTCTTGAATTAAGCATCTGGCTCTATGAATAAATCCTAAAGAGACCATTGTGCCCATATTAAACTTGGCTGAAAGAACTTTTCTCTGCAGGTTCATTCATCTTTTTGCCAGTTAACCATCAAAATTTCCACGTTATGAGACAGGCAGTTGGGGTCTGCCTTCTTTAATTGAGTGCTTTCTGTGCTGCTGATTCCTCAGTGCTCAGCTGCTGATGCTGACCAGCCACGATATTCAACAGGTGCCTTATTCACACAGTGAACATTATGATTTAAAAAAATGCTTTCATGTATTTTTTCTTAGTCCAATCTGGACAGGCACCATTGAGCTGTGTAACATTATAAAACTGTATATTACAAACCCAAACCCCATGATTCTTACTGCATGTACAAATACAGGTACACTATATACAAGGATATATATATAAGGATACAACCAGCCAAGAGAGTGCTCAATTCATTACATAGAATAATGTTTATCTGTCAGCTGCGGACCAAAGCCTCTGAAGGTTGCTCAAAGAAACTCACCAATACTGTAGCTAATCTGGAATCAGTTTATTACTTAAAAAAAAGTTCTCTGCTGCTTTAAGAAGAGTGTTACCATTTATTTCCGATATGTGAGCTGCTATAAGTTAAAAGCATAATGTAGACATAGTCCAGAACTGGTACATTTTGGAAATCTGGCCTCTCTCCTATAGGCCAAAATATTATTATGAAGGAACTTGAACAAAAGAAGTTAGATGTTTTTGGTGGCTGTGGTTCAGGAAGCAGAGAAGTCACTGACTAATCATATTTTGCCTCCCAGCTCATCCTGCCCATATGCTGATGTATCCTGTAATAATGCAGCCATTTATTTTTGTGCCCTGAGTAGGCACAAGTCAACCTTGGTGAACTAGTCTTGATAAAGTGGCTCTGGAACATGATATACAGAGTATTGTCATTTATTGCATTCATATCTTCTACCATATGGCAGCCCTGAAGGTAATGCAGCATAATATATAGTGTGTGAAGTGCAACACTCTGTTTGTTTATTTCAGCTGAACTGTGATTAGAAACTGTCATGACTGTGAAATCAAGGAAAAAAATATCTGCAGCTTTACAACATATTTTATTTATTGACAGCACTCTCTCTCAGCTTTCACTAAAGTGACTAAGTTCAGTAGAGTTACTTTCTCCCCGGTCAGCTATTAACCCTTTCACATACACACTTTCTCTCCTCGTCATCTTGTTTGTATGGGTGAGGCAATAGGCAAAATGGATTTCTAGGATTACACCAAATGGCTGCTAACACAATCACCCAACAGAACTAGTTACAGAAATGTGATTGGAGCCAATTGGAGCGACAGCACAATCTCATCAGCAGCTCCTGAATTGGTTGCCTAGCTTGGGGGACCACCTGAGATGTGTGTTGCAATTTCATTTGGTTGGAAAGTCGAGTGTATGGGCTGCTGCCCCAAAAACATCTCCGACTACAGCCTCTGCCTGTTAATCACTATTATTCACCAATGGCAGCCTCAGTTCAGAAGGATGTAAATTATTATTTATTAGACTGAGAGACTTTATAATGATTATTTCACTTTTCATAAATTTTAAAAAAGGTTTGCTGCCTGTACTGCCAGCTTTTATTAGAAAGGCTGTACAAAGCTGTGTGACGGTCTTGTAGTAACGAGAGCTAGAGTTACTGAGAGGGCACACGCATATACAGAAGGGACCTATTACTTCTGTTTCCATGGTAACAGCTGCTTGGTTGCTTTGTCGCCATAGGAGCCAGGTTTCCCTAGGAGATGAATCTGGCGTGTGTGTGCCTGTGTTAGCGTGTGTGTGTGTGTGTGTGTGTGTAAGTAGAATTTTGCCAAGGCCGTCTGTACAACCCACAGGGACATGGTTTTCAGTCCTGAAGGGCTGCATAGAAATAAAGGTGTGGTCTGGTTAAAACGCCACTGATGCGAAATGCAGTTCCTCTGCTTGTAGAGTGGGGCTCCTCCTACTCAGGAGAGGATTGGGACAATCTCTCAAACCTCAGTTGGGATGAATTTTGTCATGGTTATTTTTGACTCCTTTGTCTTGTGAAGAAAAAGAAATGTATGTCATACTGGGCTATAATTTTACTAAACAAAGCCAAAATATCTTAGAATAAATTTAATCCCAATCCTTCTTTTTTTGTTGTTGTTGTTTGATTCGATTTATTTTTTGCATTTTGTGTTAAAGCTAGGTGACTAGAAATATTGGAAGAAAGAACAGTATCCCATGCGGGTTTCTGGTTGGAATCAAATCTGAGACATTGCAATTACTCTATACAGGGCTTACACACTGGGACAGCAGATGCTCATCAGTCTCTCTCTCTCTCACACACACACACACTTATCAAACTACATCAAGGCACTCTGTCCCCCTTTGTCTTTTACAGTACTCATGCAACCTAGACCTGCAGAGTGTCACCTGCTAACCTTGCTGTGTGTTCTTATGCTAATTCTCTTTTACAAGGTTTTTCTGCATGTGTGTTTGTGTGTATGACAGAAATTTGCCAAGGGCCAGACCCTGCTGGACATGGTGTGTGGCCATCTGAACCTGCTGGAGAGAGACTACTTTGGCCTGACTTTCATGGACACGGACAATGCCAAGGTCAAACAAATACAATAAACAAGAAAAACAAAGTGCATGCACATATCTTTGGATATTTATAATATACAGACGTTATGTTATTGGCCGCTGCAGTTAAACCAAATTACCAAACAGAAGCTGTCCTCAATCAGCCGGGGTGAAGCTCATGTCTTACTCACTGAACCCCAAATTACTCCTGCAAGTGTGTGCTCTGACTCGTACGTCAATTTGAAAAAAAAAACAAAATATGATATCATCTGGCTTTCTGACCAGTCTGATGTGGCACTGTTTTGCCAAGTTATTACATAGAGCTGCAAACATCTTAATTAAACAATACATCTTTTTTACCACAGTGCACGTCCAAGGTCATGTTTCTTTTTAGATACCTCTAACAGATTAGAAATTTTGAACGTTTATGTCACTGATATCAGAAGGAATGTTTCAACAGTCCATTTAGTCAGATAGTTTCTCCAGGTGATATAAAACAGTGACTCCCTCAATACCCTTATAGCTGCGCTTAACCACTTATACTGTAGCTTGAGCTTGTCATTCTTTGGCCTTTAACCTTTCAAAATGCGATTTGACAATATGGCCTTTTAAAAAATGGTGCACTGGCTCTACAGTTCACTTTGAAAGTTCTAGTGACATTAAGCGAAGGAAGTTGGATTCAACTGGCATTTATAGCTCCAATATTGATGCTTTTAGTCTTTCTAGAAGCCCTCATCTGTTTTTTTCTAGCATGAATATATTACGATTGCAACAAATGAATAGATTTAAAAAGGTAGTGTACTTAAAAGGGGCTCTTAAAAATGTGAATATGGATGCTTTTCTGAGGTTGAATTTCTCAAATGGGATTGTATCTTTCTTTCTTTATCAGAATTGGTTAGATCCCTCCAAAGAGATTAAGAAGCAAATTCGGGGTAACTGCAACACACACACACACACACACACACACACACACACACACACTCTTCACACATACACACTCTTCACACATACCGTATTTTAATGAGCAGAGAGTAAAACGACCTTACTGGTGGTTTGTCCACAGTTGGTTCCTGGATTTTGGGGTTTTCTGTCAAGTTCTACCCTCCAGACCCATCTGTCCTCATTGAAGACATCACCAGGTAGGTCTGAATACAACAGGCAGTTTTTTTTTACATAAAGAGAAGACTACAATATTATTTAAACAAACTATGAGAACCATCTGTTAGTCAAAAAATTATATTTTCTCTTTCACCTATTGTGAGATTAATGTTTTGGGTTCCTGGTTAATTTACATAAGACATATGCAAAACAGTACAGTGCTTCCAGTTCTTATTTGACTTTCGTCTTCCAACAGTAATCTCCATGAAAACTCTTGCTTTTGCTATTTTTTTTGGTTTCGGTTATTTTGAAATTCTTTGAGGACAACAAACCTAATTCCCCACTGCTCTGCAGGACTGGGAGACTATTATATAAAAACCTCCAGAGCTAGCAGAAAAAAAAATCTCTTACTTAAATAAGTTATCTGAGTCTTTTTACTGGAGGATATTCAGGGATTCCGTGGTAGGAACTACTGTATGTCTGAGGTTCCTCCTCATTCATCTAATAAATGCATAGATAAGGTATGTACTCAATTGATGCAGATGTAGAAGTATTAGTGAGGGTGTGAATTTTGACAGACTAAGGCCAAATTAAACAAGTTTTTAAAATTTTCCAGCATGCTAACATACTCAGAATGACAATGCTAAAATGAGTTTAGTGTTTATCCTGTTCACTATCTTGGTGCCAATTGGCATTAACCCCAAAGCACTGTCGAGGGTGAAAGGAATGTCATATTGCCAACACTTGGACATACACCAAAGTACTGCACAAAACAAAACATTGATCTGATGGTACTACATTTGAATTGAGGAGACCACATAAATTAAGTCACGTAGTCGTTGAGTTTCATTCTCCAAGCACCGTGAATGTGCAGCAGCTTTCTGGCAGAGCAGACACATACTTCTTAAAGACAAGTTTCTGTGTTTTGTTTGTTTTTTTTCCCAGGTACTACCTGTGCCTGCAGCTGAGAGATGACATCCTGTCTGGTCGTCTACCCTGCTCGTTTGTCACCCACGCTCTTCTGGGCTCATACACTGTCCAAGCAGAACTGGGAGACTACGAGCCGGAGGAACATGGCCCAGACTATGTTAGCGACTTCCGCTTTGCTCCCAATCAGACTCGTGAGCTGGAGGAGAGAGTGATGGAGCTTCACCATAACTACAGGTCAGAAAATTAGGACTGTATGAATTATATTACAGGCAATGAGGATAATTGTAGATGTTCGTGTTTTTGATTTGTTCAATGAATGTCGCAGGGGTATGAGTCCAGCAGAGGCAGAGGTGAACTTCCTAGAAAATGCCAAGAAGCTCTCAATGTATGGAGTGGACCTGCATCACGCTAAGGTATAGAGATAGTACTTCTAGCCTTTTCAACTGTCAGCACACTTTTTTGTGAGTTTTTTTAATGATTTATGCCTGCATTCATCAGGACTCTGAAGGAATCGACATAATGCTTGGTGTCAGCGCCAATGGTTTGCTCATCTACCGCGACCGCCTCAGGATCAACCGGTTTGCCTGGCCGAAAATCCTCAAGATATCTTACAAAAGAAGCAACTTCTATATAAAGATCCGACCTGGAGAGGTCATTATCTTGTCTTTTACATCTTGCTTGACTTAGTAGGAGTTCGCTGTACGCTAATTGCATGCACAACTCCACTAGAACAGCTTATGACAATCACTCTGGCAAAACTGAGGGATCATTTGATAGATGAAGAGCCAACTCCACATTTCTATTTCATTGTCTCTCTTAGCTGGTCACAAGCAGCATAAGTAGTAATTTCATGGTTTGTGTTACTTTTATCTGCTGAAAACCATGTGACAACTGAAAGGAGGAAAAAATTCAGCCATTATTTATAGCCCTCATAGATGCTGTTCTTAAAGATTAGGCCCATAGGTCACGTTTTTATTCTTCTCTGCCTCCTCTGCTTTTATAGTGGCTTTAAAGCCCGATTAGCCAGCCATAAGGATTTGCACTTTGTCTGAGGATTTTACTTGCAAGTGTTAAAAACCACAGCAAACTATGGTTCTAGCTCCCAAAACTTATTACGAATTGCAGTTTTTCTCCTTCATTCTTTGGCCTTCTGGGTGTGAATCTGCAGCATGTTTTTCTTTTTTTAATCCACTGATATTGACATCTTCATAGTGAATACCAAGGCCATTGTGTGAATGTGCTTTGTTCTGCAGATCTATCCTCCTAAGTCAGCCATCACTTTAAATTTGGCTGAAGGGTCGTCAAGTCGTTTTATTCTAAATTGTCCCCACAATGGTTTTATGTGGAACAGAAGTTCTGATTGTGAATGGACTACCCCTCATGTTTAAATACCTGTTATATTGGTAATAACCTATTGATCTGAAAGCTGCCTCTTCTGTTCACACCACTGAACATCTGACGGAGTGAGTGCATGAACTAGTAATTTGTAGGTTGGTTACCTGACATGGCAGTGGGAGATGTGAGAATATATTGCTACGAGTAAACAGAAAAACAACATTGATTTCTCCACTGCTGCGGAGTAAACACAATTCACATTGCCACCCTCCCTCCATCTTCCCCCACACTTTCTCCCTTCACACCCTTTTTCTTCCTCACCTCCCTTCTTCCTCCTCTGACACCTCCACTCGTCTCCCTCACCATTCAGTATGAACAGTTTGAGAGCACCATAGGCTTCAAGCTGCCCAACCATCGGGCATCAAAGAGATTGTGGAAGGTCTGCATTGAGCACCACACCTTCTTCAGGTAGGAACTGATGGTCACATTCACAGATTAATTGACAGCTGCACTCTTTCTGCACTGTAGTCATCGCACCCTGCATGAACTGTTTACACTACACTGCAGAGCAATCTTACAAAGACACTTGTTTTTGGAAAAACTACAGTAATTATAATTTGCACCGTTGACCTTATTTTCAGCTAGGAAAGACATTGGCAGTCTTTGCACTAAGTTGAGCTAATGAGCTGCTGGTGCTATAGTTTCATATTTTCCCTGAAGATTTCCACATCTAATGCTCGACAGAGAGGAACATTTTTGGTCTTTAGTTCTTTCAGGAGAAATCACAAGAAATTGACACCTACTAATAAACTCAACATAACTAATTACCCTGAAATATTTATTTGCTTACGTTTACTGTCAAATATTATAACATCCTGGTAAAATACTTAGACATTAGTGGAGACAAGGAGAAAATAAGGACTTTTCTGTCTTTCTTTTGAACTGTGTAATATAGTAATTGATTTCAGCCAGGTCCAGGATCTGAGTATCTGAGGCAGATTTTCAGAAAACAAATCTTCTTGCAGGTTGGTTTCTCCTGAGCCACCTCCCAAGGGTTTCCTGGTGATTGGCTCCAAGTTCCGCTACAGTGGGCGAACCCAAGCCCAGACCAGACAGGCCAGTGCTCTGATTGACAGACCTGCCCCACAGTTCAATCGGTCTGTTAGCAAGAGGTACATGCTGCCTCGCAGCATTGATGGAGGTGAGCACTCAGTGTTGCATTATGTGAGGCATTAAAATAGCTCCAGCCCCTCAGGTTGAGAAAACTGAATGAAGTAAAGAGCTTTATGATTGAAAACATACTTATACCCTGACAAAGTGTAACCTTTTTAGATTTAGTGTTATAGCCTCACAGTGAAGGGAGTGCCCACCAGTTCTGTGAGAATCATGTGTTATCCTGGAATTCCTGTGCAAACCTTTGGTGCTTTCCACACCTCATTAGAAATCATGTCATGTAAAAGTTGAGGTGGTTGATTTTTTTTCAATGTTCCTCCCTTTATTTCTTGTCCAGCCTCAGCTCTTGGTGACAGTATGGACCAGCTGTCCCAGCGAAGCTCTAGTGAACGCACACAGTTCATGTCCAGGGAAGACTTGGACCAAGAGGGTAGCCTAGATCTGGAACATGATCAGTACCACTATCATGACCAAGACCAAGACCAGTACATGGATCAGGAGCTGGAGCGACATGAAGATCAGAGGCAGACATGGAGCACCGCCATCTCAACACCGACCAAGACTCTGGAGCTCAAGGTAGCAAGAAAATGTGCTTTCACTACAGATAAGGTTGCCTGGCTGTTTCTATTGGTCTTTATCAATCAACACCCATCTCAGAATATGGTGTGACAAATCACAATTTGAGAAATATGCAAAGCAGTTGCGTTGGCTCATATAAGTTTCTACTAACACTCCTCATCCTCCTCCCCCATATTCCCTTTCATTTAATACTGTAATCGGCATCCATGTTTTTCTCTGCTTGGCATAATTTTGCCAATGTTCTGCTCCCGTAATTTTATGACTTCTCCGTATGAGACCCCAATGCTAACTATTTTTTCAATCCTCCAATAACCAACATGACCTCTTTGCTTCAGATGTTGTTACGTTTTAGCACAGCATCCTGCCTGCCTTTTCATTGCTCTAATATCCACACTCATAGCTAACCAGTGCTTTTTTCCCCTCTGACTTTGGTCCTCCACCACGTCCCATCCTGTAGGGTGAGGAGGCAGGCTCGCCCATAGGCTCAAAACCAGAGGTATTTTGGCCTAAGACCTTAGTGTCTGTCTGTGTGGTTTTGGTTGTTCTGGGTCATGCATTCGTACTATGCTTGTCAAGCACGACATGTTTCTCTGGAGGTGATGTTTTTTCTTGTCATGTCATGAGCTCCAGGATTTGAATGAGTAAAATCCATGGAATCTGCATGTTTTGTATTGATCTTCAAATGAATAGGCATGAAATGTTTAATATACATTTATTCAGACTGTTTCTTTTCTTCTTTCCCATCTGCCCTTTGGGAAATAGTCTCAGTGGAAATTCTTTAGTGATCAGAGTCCTACTCCAGTGGAAAAAGCTTCATTTTTCAATTGTCAACACATGTTTATGAGCTTGCATCTTTAACAGTGTCCCTGTGTGAAATTAGAGGGATTGATTGTTATTAGCAGGATAAACAGATGGCCCTTAAGCACTCTTGATGATTCAGTGAATCAGTGGCTCCCCTGTTAACAAATCTCCTGGTACTCTAGCTGAGATCCATAAAAATCTCATTATTTGTAATAAATTAAAAATTAATTTGATAATACTTTTACACAAAACTGGCTTTCTGGACATAGATTTCTATTTGTTTTAAATATACACAAATGAGTTTATTTTATTTATCTAGTCTGTATTGTTTTTGTGCAGTTCCTTGTTGCAAAGCACAGCAGGAAATATTGCATTTCAAGCATTAGTCGCTAACTGGTCCGTTCATTTGTGGTGTAATATTGCCTTCTCATCAAATTGTTGGATGAAAGAAGTATGGGAGTAATCCCCCCTCTCCAAGCACACAACTGCATTAATTATCAGTTGGCTCACAGAAATGGATTGTTCCTGTCTTCTTGGCAGAATTTCAGTGGCATAAATATCATGGGCTCCCAGTTCAAAGCCCAATAGTGTCAATTGTTTCTTTGTCTATTTGGCTGCCTGCCTTTTTGACTCACCTGCAGCACTTGACCTCTTTGTCTCTGCACGCATCTGTGCTCCACCCAACCCAACCCTCAACCTCCTGCTTTGCTCAAAACCCTTCTCTTCTAATAACTTGCCCCACCTCGGGCTCCCTCATCTCTTGGACAAGGATTTGGTCACTCCCCGGCCCAAACAAGAGGTACTGCTTGTCGTCTCTTCTTGGCATGTGCTACAGTACTGTATGTGTGTGTGACCCTCACCAGGTGTGCAGGTTACTGTGAGAACACAGTAAACGGCTGCAGCAATTACATTCATGTTGAAACAGGTCATTTTATTCTGTTGCTGACCTGCTGTGATAATTTGGTGCATTACTACAGCAAAATAACGTATCATATGTTTGCATGTCTGAGCCAGTTACAATGTATTATCTGTCTAGCTTTTGATCACTGAAATAATACAAATCAAAATGTGTTTGGACCCTTGTGCTCCATATTCCAAAGGTTAAATATGAGCATGTTTTTGATATATCTTACTAAAATAGTGCTAAATTAGCTGAACTGTGCTTGCACAACTGCTTACTAGACTTTTAAATGTAACTGTAGCTGGATCTCATAGCACTGAATACAACCTACATCACATTTACAAAACACAGAACAATCCACATCAGAACAGAATTACAGCACAAACATTTTAGAAACAGTTGTTACAGATTGTAATGTGGCACATTTCTGTCCCCCGATTGGCCCTTCACTGTGTGAGCAGCAGTTCCTGGACAAGACAGAAGATGTTCTACAAAAACACCAGGCCAGTATCAATGAGCTGAAGAGAGCTTTGAAGCAGCCCAACAGCAAGATGGCCCAGAGGGAGAAACGGCTGTCCTCAGCTACTCCTCCAGGAGGAACCCCGGAGCGCAAACCAGTAAGAACAACATCTTCTTTTTTAGCCGTGATATTTACTACGGCACTAAAATGTGTTTTCTTCCATGTTTGGATGTTGTATTCGTCAGCCTTTTCCCATCATGTCTACTTCTACTACTCTGTCGAAACAGTGAAAACAAAGAAAATCGAAAAAACAAACAAAAAAAAACCATCAAAGATTGCCTAGTCACAGGTGCCCCAGCACTTCTACTTCTTCCTGAATACTAATTTACGTTTTAATATTTATGTAGGGTAACAATGATATCAAAAATTAAAGCGCAACACTTCGAGCTAGGCTAATAAAACTGTCTACTCTATGTCAACATAGGCGACCACTGGTGCCAAATTGATTGACAAGCAAGATGCTTATGAAGGAACGCTGGATACTTACTCTAAAGCGGAAAAGAATAAGGCCTCATCTGTGGCTAGACACATGTTTGCCGTGACCTCTTGGACTGAAGCAGAACCGAACAATGGTCAAACACCATGGGACCATTTGAGAACTAGACCTGGAACATCACAGAAACGGGAAACGTCTAAAGAACTAACATATATGGGCTCCATGGGTGAAGTCTTAGCAACTAATGCTTCATTAACAAGGAATGCTATTCAAGAAAATGGATATGGATCTCAGGCAGATAAAGAGAGAGTTGTGAAGGATTATCAGTATGAGCACATTCATGGAGACAGACCAAAAAACTTTGAAACTCCAGTGACTGTGGACTCTCTCCCAAAGAACAACGAGAGCCGAATCGAGACTGACATGAGGCATTGTGAGACTTGGAAAATAAAAGACCCAAGCCCCCTGAGAGAAAAAGATTGCAACAAAACTGGGAACTCGCACTCAGAAGTCACCAAAACAGTCCCTCTCAAGCCACAGAGATCAAAGAAGTCTTTGAATCCAGAGAACAAAGGTGTTGTAAACCCTCAAACTCAAAGCCATTCTGATAGAGGTGTCTTTGCTGTGACTGGGGATGCACAGATGACAAAATCAAAAGACGGATTCTGTGAGGTAGGGAGGAGAGTGAATAATTGTACTGTTCCACAGTCTGCCACAGATGTTGTCAAGGAAAACATAGCGGCCACCAAATACGACAGCGAAGCTGCAATGTCATATCAGCAGCAAACTCAAATCCATCAACAGATTAAAAATGAGTTGTTTCGACAACAGGAGCTCAGAGATTGCAGAGGTATAGCAGGGCAGAGTCAGTGGACAAGGGGAGGCATGCCACAAGAAGAACATTTTCGTAACAACTCAGAGTTTAAAGAGAATGTCCTCTCTAGCTGTAAGTTTCCTACCGCTCCCCCTCGAACTCTTCCACTGAAAACACAGTGGTCCCGGGACAGACAGAGCAACATGGACAGCAGCCACATTCACTACCGGACACCTACCCAAGAAACAGCCAAGAGGAAGCAAGCGGTAAACTATCTGCCCGCAGCCTGCTTTGTCAGTCATCGGAAAGTTAAACATTGCATGAGCTTCAGGCGATGTCCTGCAGATCTTTTATTTACCATCTAAAAACAAAAAAAACAATCCCACACCCATACGTCAGAACTCATGTGGCTGTGTATGAGAAAGCAAAAGTTCACGTTCCTTTGCATTGCATCATTGATCGACACAATTCACGTCCATGGGCCAAGGAGCTTTTTGCTTTCCCTCGTTCCCCTCTGCAAAGCTTGACATCTGCTTGGCCATTTCAGAACCTTGCGGGCCTTTAAGCAAAGTTCCCATTGCTTAAGCTTCAGGCGTCCCCTTTATACTGTACCACCTAAACTTGTTACGTTCACACCTGGTCTCTCCTTCCAACATCCTCACAGAATAAAGGGTGGCTGCTGTTGCAAGGAGTGCAAGACCTTTCCACCATTTTTTTGAAACCTCTTTTTCACATAATTTAAATCCTTTTTATAAATGGCTGAAAAGGGCATTTGAACCAAATGTTCTGCCTTGGCACCTCTGTAGCAATAGCAGAAAATGAAAAAGGCGATTAGATATAATCACAGGCTGCAGAGCTGCCAAACCTCGTCAGGGCATAGGCATTCATATGCCACATTTATGAATATGAATACCTTTTTCCTGAAAGGGATTTTGAAAAATCTAGCCTTTCAGTGCATGGCATTACCATTGCACTTGCAGTCATTTTTAATAATGTCAACCTGAGAAATATACCCTTTATGCATGCTTCTGACAGTAGCCTTAAGCTTTACAATCTTTGGGAATTCTCTGGGAATGTGTGTTTTTAGTGTGAGTTTAACAGAAATCCTGAAGTTGATGGATAAATTTTAATGGTTCACATTTTTCATAATAATACAATGAAAGCACTAGCTTAAGCAAAAATGGTTCACTGAATATGACAAGAAATCATTTAATCAGCTGCTGCAAAAAGACCACAATGTCAGTTCAGTGACAATGAAAACATCACTGTTTCTGCTCTTTCCTTCTCTTTAGCTAAAGCAGAGAGAGGTGTTTTAGTTGTTTAGATGCAGCCCTATATATGAATTGACACATGCTTTTTATTAGTTTAATATTTATGTTATGTTGTTGTTTGTTTCTGTCCTATAGGAGACACCTCCTACGCCTTCTATACATGAGGAGCCATTCAACGAAGCTTCAGTGAGTCATTCCTCAGCTCCACTAGTTGCTCCACTAGTTGCTCCACTAGTTATCGTATATAGCCAGTCTTCTGGAAATGATAAAAAAAAGTATACTTAGTTATTGTACTTATCACATTTTTTCTTCAAGATGTTCGCAGTAATTATTAGAGTAAATCAGTAATGTAAGAATACCACTAGTACCATATATGAATTCATTATTTACCCATCTTTCGTGCAGAGGGAACCATGGGAGAGACGTCTGGGTTCTGTCTCGGAGGATGACCAGGACCACGAGATCCTGTACCTGAAGGAAACCCACCTGGGCATTGAGCGCAAATGCTCTAGTATCACAGTTAGCTCAACGTCCAGCTTGGAGGCTGAAGTAGATTTCACGGTCCTAACAGACCTTCACACGGGCATGGAGGAGTTCTCTAGGGGCATGTCAGAACTGGGAGAGAGGGATCTGTCTCCTGATGGGGGTCTGTGCTTGGGCATCGACTTGCTCCAGCAGCAGGGCCCTTCTGAACCACCTCCTCCTTTAGTGTCAGCTCCTCTGTCCAGAGGGGCCAGCAGCAGCCCTCCGGCCAAACATGTCCAGCCTGAAGATGTCCAACCGGAAGTCAAACGACACGATATGCAGGTATTTTTCCTACGAAGTGTGTTTGAGAATTTAGAGGCTTCTGTTCAATACATTTGTACAGGCAGGTACACATCAAAAGCAGACAAAGAACACAAAAAGTCGTGCAATATATACAGACAGGCAACATGTTTGGAGTTTAATGGGTTTTATCATGTAGCAAAACAGACTTTCCTTCTCCTTCCTGTTTTCTAATCTTATTTCAAGTTTGCATATTACATTATATTGTGTGCACTTAAGTTTATTTTGATTATTTATATGCCCTTTTGTTCGCCTGTCCATCAGATGCTTCAGTGATATAGTTTTTCAAGCATAATTCTGGGAGTTCTGGGCCTTTGTGAAATTTAGATAAAAAGGGATCTTAAAGTTCCTCTAATGTGTAAAAAACAAACACTTTTTCCACCTCCCTAGCCTGTAGTTCCCAAAAAACCAAAGCGCTCAGTGCCAGTGTCATCATCAGTGGATAGAGAGCAGTCGCACAAAGAAGCCAGTCGCTATCCTCCTGTCGCACCGCTGAGCAGAGAGGCCAGTGATGTCATGCCCACACCGACAGTAAGGAAGACTGATGTCAGGACTGAAACTCAGCCCAATGGGTCAGAGGTCACCACGACCATTGTGGAGTTCACAGAGCAGGTTATTTATATATTTTGGTGATAAATATTGTAGGTGAAGAAAAACACTACAACAGGAAACAGTGATTTTTTATCAGTTTATTGTCGCTCTGTCCTGGTGCGAAGCTGTATGGTAGTTGTTCTGAATGAATTAAACAAGGCAAATAATAAGTGTATCTGTTTTAGGATCACAGTATCGCCGGGCTAAGTGAAGTTTCTTACTCTACGAGACAGAGTGTATCCCCTGTAAGTACAAATAGAATGACCTCTCCAATTTTAACTCCACCTGCAGCCTCTCAGTCCTGCTCTCCAAGGTTTAAACCTACTTACGAACCAAAGGCATCAATTCACGAATATGTGCATGAGTGGATGTCCTAAAATCTAAAAACAATACTCGTTGTCTTTGGGGGATTTGTGCATATGTTTGTGTGTGTTTATGATATTTCCATAAGTTCCATTGTTTGGCTTTCTCAGGTGCATGTAGGCAGTCTTGGCAGAGAAGCATCGGGGTCGCCTGTCCTCATCACTGAAAATGTTACCTCTGCAACCACTCACGTCACCAAGGTAAAGAAGTTAAAGTGAAAAGTGAAGTGATGATTCTACTTCATCATGGTCATGGTGGATGATGGAGTTGTGCTGGATGGCATTCTAGCAAGAAGTGGTTCTGGTGGTTAATGTTTTGGCCACCCTATTCAAAAGAGGAAAGGGCCAATGTCGGATGCTAAAAGAAAAACCATTGTGTTTTGCAGACTGTAAAAGGAGGATATTCAGAAACCAGGATCGAGAAGAGGATTATAATCACAGGAGACGACGATGTCGACCAAGAACAGGTGACCTAGTTGATCTTATCTTTGTAGATAAATGCTTCTACCAGGATTTTTGATTGCCCTTTGATATTGGAAATATTTTATCTAAACACTTAATATTCTTAAATGTAGAAACTGAAATGAAAAACTTTTTCAATTTTTTTTTTTTGTATGAAGTTCACACACAGTCCATGCTTTCCTTGCAGGCGCTGGCTATTGCAATACAGGAAGCCAAGCAGCAGCATCCAGACATGCAGGTGACCAAGGCGGTCGTTGTCAGGGAAACAGAATCATCTACTGAGGATCGGCATAGTGCATCAGAGGTACAGATGTAATCTAGACTTTAAAGATGACATCAAGCCAGAGTTTAGCCCCTTAACCTCCTTTGAGATTCAGGGATTTAAGGTCGACAACTGTTTCTCTTCTTTGTCATCTGCAGTCCTGATTTACTGAGACAGGAGTGCCCCCCTTTGGATCAGAAGTGTAAGTGCTGGACCTGAAATTGCCACCCATCCTCCCTATAGATTGACAACTGCTGGCGGTGCTCAAATGGAGCCCGTCCGCGTACACAGAGCTGAAAGAGGACTCTTCAAATGTCTTTGTTTTATTTTTATTCAAGCATTTACGTGTTTACTTTATTCATGTTCAGTGGAGTGGTTTGGTAGTTACGCTGCTAAAAAAGTATGTCGGTGTGAGAATTCTGAACATCTGGAACAGATGATCCAACTAAAATCTCTACAAATCATTCCTCAGATAACATTGGGAATTTGTGTATAAGATGAAGTTAATGTAGAATCTTTCAGGATTCCACGTTGGGACTCATGCCATGCACAATGTATCATTTGGATAAAAAAGGAATATGTAAACAAAACACAACAGGAATGTCATGTACATCCAGTACCCAAAAGTCCTAGCTTTAGTTTTCATTCATGCATGGCCAGTCAATGAATAGATGTGTTCTGGGCCCACCCCCATCCCACTGATGGATGAGAATGTACTGAGCAGTAAGGATCATGTTGTTCCAACAAGGTCCTCCGGTGAGGTTTATTTAAGTGTTATGGACCAAAGTCAAGCTAGTATGATCAACCTAATTCCCTCTGTCTTGCCTATTTAAATAATTATTTACAAAGATGTCTGGGTGACCACCGTGCAAGTAGATATGATTTGAGTTGGTGCATCACGATGGAATGTATTCTGTGCTTTGTTTGGAAATTAGGAGCTGTTAATACACATGGCTTACCTGCTAATCAACTGGTGAGCATGCTGATGTTTCAGAAAGAGACAAGTTTCAGAAAGAGTCGGTTCCCTAGTTTTTAGACATACTGTCAGGATTCAGGTGGACATAAATCCACTTTGGCCAATTTTATAGTAAAAACAAATATCTAGACCTACAACTATGGTAAAGTCGCAGAATGGGCTGCTGCATCCGTAAAACTATTATTTGAGGGAATGTTTGCATGATCACTTTTTGAATTATTTTTACTGTAATTGAATAATATGGAAATTAATTCATAATGACTGATCACGATATCTCCTATCATCAAAGAGACACCATGGAAAATCACAATGATTTAATGGCCAAATTATTCACAATTTGAAGCCAAACTTTTTTGTAAAATGTAAAAAAGGAAATGAATAATAATCAAGCCATCAAGCACAGTCAGTTTTGTTAATCCCCAGCACAGTGGCTTTTAACATTTCTTCTCATTTCCAACAAACATGTATTTAATGTCAACAAATCAGTTTATCTGAAATAAATTTGTGTAAAATGAACATAACGTAGGCCTGCAATGCATACTTTAAGTGTGTTAACTGCTGTTTTTCAGTTTCTTTATTCTAAAACAAACTTAACTGTTAAGGATCAAAGCCTTTCAAACACTTAATTAAGCAAATAACAGTGTTAAAAAAAGCAGTATACGCAGCATCTTTGTAAGTTTAGTTGTGTGTGGTTTGGTAAGTGAATGTTAGAGGGACACCATAGACATGTAGTGTGCCAATTATGGTAGCAGTCAAATTGTACAAACGGATTTTGTATGAAAACTTTATACGAACTAGCTACTTTTAACTACACAAGTGCCAGAAAGTCAAACACATAAACCTGACGTGGCAAGCTTTACCTTTTATTATGGTGACCTACAAAATTTGTCTCCTTGCAGAAGGAGATTTTTTTTTTATGCAAATGTATTTAAATCAGTACATGCAGCAGCAAAACCATTCAACTGAGGAAAAAAACAATGTTAAAAGCTGTCATGTCAGGTTTGTGAAAGAATACTGAGGTCTAACTCTGGCTTTCAGACACTAAACTTTACAGTCAATGTTCACATCTGTAATGTAATATCTTCCTGGTGTTTCATATTTTGGTTCCAAATTCTTTAAAGTGAACTTATGGATGTTGGTGTCAAACTGGAAGGTGTGTGGGGGGGGGGGGGGAGGACTGCATCCATGAATACCTTGTACTGTATATTTGGTGGCGTTTGGTGGATTGTGAAAATGTAAAGTAGTTAAAGGCCATGGGCTTGTTGTACACTAGGGGGCACCAGTTATCTAAAAAACAAACAAACAAAAAAAAAGAGCTTTGCAATAACATCTAGCAAACACCACTGAAATCCTTCTCACCATCTTTCACTAAGGGGCAAATATTTCCAAATCACCCTCGGATCAATGTGTAAGGTCAGCCTCAACTTCCTCTGTTCTGACAATAACCACACTGATTATTCCACATTGCTGTGGCTGAGACACCAGGTACTCAAGTCTCATTGGAGGACCTCTGGCTGACCCTTAAACCTAGCCCACTCCTCTGTACAGAGCCCTCCTCCTCTTCCAAAGTAGCTTCATCTCTTCTTTGCTGCTCTTCATTGCTTAATGCTGTGTCTTTGCTGTACATTGTACTTGCATTCCTTCAAAATGAATAAAGGAGAGAAAAAAAAAATGAGATGAGTTGGGAATCCCTCTGTTTGATCTGTGTTTGTATTATAACTACGTATGTTTTAGTACTACTACTACTCTCCTTTCGGCTTATCCCATGAGTTCAGGGTCGCCACAGCGGATCATTGTCCGCATGTTGATTTGGCACAGTTTTTACGCCGGATGCCCTTCCTTACGCAACCCTCCCCAATTTCTACCGGGCTTGGACCAGCACTGCATCGCTGGGGAGGGGGAATGGGCCGGGGATCAAACCACTCACCTTGTGGTCCGTAAGCAACTGCCTTTACCAACTGAGCTATAGCCCCCGCTGTATGTTTCAGTACTAAGCGTAATAATTAAGCACAGTTTTTTTTCTGACCATAGAAAAATAATGCATTATGAATGAGGTTCAATGTGACTTACAGTGTTCTATGTTCTGTACTAATTGCTTTTGGTCCAGGGTTAGTTAAGGCTTTTACATTTCATTAGTGTTTATGTACTGATTGTTCTACATACACAGTGAATGATGGGAAGTTGCACAAACCACGTAGCAATAGAAGTGAAGTTGTTTGTATGACATGGTTAAATTAGATGCTGCAAATGCATGAAAAATGTTTCACTATAAAGGAAGTGAAATATTTTCACAAATAGATTATCTAAGCTCTGAAATAAATCTAGAATATGAAGGCTTCAAAGAGATTAGAATTAGCATTTTCTAGCTGCCAAGCCAAGTCCTGATCTTTGATTGAATTGAACATTGCAGCATGAAGTGCCTCCTGCTACAAACTGCGTTTACTCCCTTTTTCTAACCAAACCTGTAAACGCTGGTTCATCTCTTTGTTCACATTTTATCATGATGACTTAGTCATGTTTAAGTCACCCACCTTGGTGAATCTCTGGCTCTTTTCAGATAAACTTTAACAACTTATTTTAAGGGTGACCTTAATGTGAAGGTAATAAAAGTGTAAAAGCATATTCTTGACCTCAGCAACAGAAAGTCTTATTAGCTTTTTCCAGAACAATTTTATCTATTATGGTGGACCAGAAGTGTTTTACTTCAAACACCATTTTGGTCTGTTTTAACATAAAACAAGAGTATATGGAAAATGGCATTATGTTTATTAAAAGCAGATTCATCCATTCAGACACCCTAAACGTAGGTACGTACACTGACCAATCTCATGCCAAACAGCAGCTGACAGTAAAATACCCTCCCTACTTTGTAATAAGCCATTAGAAAAATCTGTAATCACTGCCACGCTCTATTACAATGCTCATCATGAATGACAGGGGAGAAAGGCATGTAGTCTCTGAGCCCCAAATGCCCCAAAATATGATCTAACAAAAGTGACAAATACTATAAAACCTCAGTTACTCATAAATTATAGCATGAATGAGCAAAAACACAATGCAGACAAACACAGGAGAAAACTAAGTATAACCTCTCTTGAAAAATAACAATAAGACTTAAGGCTCTTTTGGGACCTGAGGATTTCATACATACAGCGAACAACAATGTGGCTCACAAAGTGCCTTACATACACACTTATCATGGATTAGGGAGGAAGGTGAAGACATTAATTAAGAAACACAAGTCCGTTTACAATGGAAGCCATTCTGGGGGTGTACACGCTGCATTTTCTCACAATGATAAAACAGGTGGAACTGAACCGCGTTGGCTCGATACCTTTGGCTCCAGTCAGTTTCACTGCAACTCTGAGTTTGGAACCTGGCAAAAACATAAAAGCATGAATAAAACCCAGGCAAAATTACAAAGGTCCAAATGTCAAGTTTGTCATAAAGCAATGATGTTTAGCCCCCTGTTTTTTTTGTTTAGGTTTTTTTTTGTCTTTTGTGTTGTTTTTTTTGGCAGGGATTATTAACAGACAGTTCAGTAGTTTTCCAAACACAGTCCAGATAGGAGGAAATGACTTCATCTATTTTAGTCTTTAATCAGGTTTAAATGCATTTTCACTCAATTAATGAGCTATGTACGTGCTGATGGTCTCCTTCACGGCCATGATAAAATCCCATCATCCGAAAAAAGTCGATCGGTACCACAGAGAAAACATATAGACATCCAATTGTGCATCACACAACACTGGGCCTCCGAGGAGAAAACCACATGGGAATATCCATTGGTTAGAAGAGAGCAGAGAAAATAAACATCCTCAAAGGGACTGCAGCAGAGTCACAGTGTCCTTTTAGTTCCATAAAAGCGACTTCTGAAAGAGCCAGTTCCTTTCAGTAACTGCTTTAGATAGGTGAAGGAAAAGTCTCTTCCTCACAAAGAGATCTTTATAAAAAGAGAAGGAAAGGTTCAGGCGGGTTGGGTAAGGAGCAGGTGGAAATGCGTCTGTCAGCCTCTTGCTGTCTTTGACCTGCTGTTTCTCCTCCTAATAGGCAGCTGTAGTGCCTGGTTCCTGCAGATGTCTGTCATAGTACAGTCCTGGCTGTGAGTATTAGGGCTGCGAAATTGGCCAAGAAAGATGCAGAGGACTCTGGGGCTGCTCCCATGACTATGGAGCCTGAAAAGCAAAAAACAAAAACCCACAATCAAAATTCACAAGGTTTTGGATTCTTAATGTCTGCTGTAAGTGCTCATCTTCATCGTCTCGGCACGAAATATGGCTACATTTGATTAAAAGAAATGCATTCAGTACTAATAACCATGTGCTGTGAGCACACAGCTACATCCATAGATGGCACTAGTACTCTATACTCAATTATGAGACAACCTGGCCTTCAAAGAGCTAGAAAAGTGAGGCAGGCACAGCAAAAGACATAGTTTGATTAAAAGGAAAAATCCACATCCAGCTACTGGCAATATTCCTTGCATGTCTGAGTCAATGTCGGAGTTGTTTGATAATACACGATAAGTCTGTGCGCTGAAAACTGTGTCTTGCAGCTAAAATACGGTGACTGTAAAGAAGTGAAAGCATTCTTCTGAAGTCTCACTTTGCATCAACATTTAATGGCAATGAATCCAATCAACTGGTATCATCACCTATAGGTATCAGACTCACAACACCACAATGCAATGTAGCCGTGTTTTGGGTGCAACAGAAGCTTTGACACTGCAACACTGGTCTTTAATTAATAGGAACAATGTCACATTCATTCATTTGTTAGAAAGAAATTAAACTAGAGAGACACAACAGGATTCCTGATGTGCTCTGAACACTAGTGTATGTACTAGTGTAGACAGTAATACCAGCTCAGCTGCACTGCCATGACGTCCCACAAAAGCAGACGTCACTTTTCATCTTCAAACTGTCAGGACTGTCCCACCTGCTATCTTGGGGATAGTAATCTGCCGGCTGCTGCTGCCTTCTCCTCCCTCACTGAAAGGTTTAATCTGAATGACATAGTCCTGGTTGACTGGCAGTGACAACTCCAAGGAGGTGGTGTTGGTCTCCACCACACTAGGACGGCCGTGTTTGTCTTGGCTGTACATCACCTACAGGCAGCAGAGAGTAAAAACAGACAGCAAAGCGAGGCAAAGCATGAAGACACTTTCAAAAGAATCCTATGAGTTGTGTGTTGCTGTTGCATCGACAAGAAAATCTCAGCTTGTGTTCTTTCAGGCAGCGTGAGATGTAATGTCCTGCCTCTGAAACTAAAAAGGATTATTATAAGTAGGTATGTGTACTTCAGTGTGTTGGATCAGCAGAGCAGAGGCTGCAGGGGAGATAAGGTTAAAGTACTGATGCATCAACCCTGATCTGTCAGCTGCAGCTTGGCTCTGGGTTTGTGGACACAGTACAACTTTCAGATTTTCCCTTCAGTGTAGAGAGAATAATGTGCGGTGACTGCAGGTAATCCAGACCCACAGCTTTACACTTTAAATGTACAAAGTTATGTTTTTTTTTAGATTGATAAGCCACATTGTGCTTTAAAAGGATTCCTGAGCACCTGAAATACAATCCCTCAAGTTTTCATTGAAATACATATTATACACATGTAGGCAAAATACTCCATTTCCTGTAATCACTCTGTCTTAAGCAATAGCTCGAACAATTGTAGATTTTGTGTGTGGCAAAAATTATGAGGCCAAAAATAATAAGATGTAGGCGGTTATCGAGCGGTTGTTGTTTTAAAGACACAGAGGCATTATGTGAAGGACTAAACGCAGTGACATTTTGCCCCAGTACAACTTCAATTTAACTGCAGTTCATAATAATATAAGATGTTTGAATGCTTCATTACCTATCAGCAAAATCAGGCAAATAATAATAATCATAAAACTCTGTAATTGTGTGGAGTAAATGAGCCAAGTGACATTTTTCAGTATCTGATTTTTCACTCTATAAAACCATTCACTTATCCAAGCAGCAGCCTGCTCAGTTTAAGCACTCTCCACTGGAGGAGTGTAAAATTGCCCACTTTTTACCTTATATCCTGTGACCTCTGACTCGTTCTCCAGGGCGTGTACTTGGTCCCATCTCAGGATGACCTTGGAGTTGGAAGTATTCCACATAATTTTGACTGGGGCTTGACTAGGCGCTGGAGGAGGGTGATTGGAAAAGGGGTAAAGATTGAGATAAAAAACAAAACAAAAACAAAGTTACAACATACCAACAAAAAGAAGGTAAAAGGACAACTGCCAGATGCCAAAAAAGCAACTTAAAAATGGTCTCTCTAAAAAAACAAAAACAAACTGTATGACACACTGAACACACTAGCTATTTTAATGAGAAACACTGGAGATAAAAATTAGCAGTTGGTAAAGATGAAATGGCACACGATGTCTTTAATGAGCTTTGCTGTAGGAAATAACACTTGTATTTATTACTTTATGATTGATACAAAGTTAAATTGGAAAGTATTTGGATACTTAGGCGTAAATTTGAAATGGGGAAAAAAACCCATCAGTGTACATGCAAAAAGTAACAGTGATAAAGTGAAAGCATGTTTTTAAAGATTTTAGCAAATGTATTAAATCCAAAACTAAATTCTTTTATTTGTATGATTCAGACTTTTTGACGTTGTAACCCGAAATAAAGGCCACGCCCATCGTGTTTGCTTTGACTGTTCTGGAGATGTGTCTAGAACGTGATTAAATTCCACCTGTTTCCCACAAGGTCCCCAAACGTCCAACACATTGTGTGTCAGGACAAAAAAAACCTACTCATGAAAGGAACTCTCTCTGTAACTTTTACAGAGCTTCAAAAGTCCTTTTTAGAAGGAGATCCTGGCAGAAGAATGAATATTCCACTCCATCAATCAGGCCTTTATGGTGGAGTGTGCCAAAGAGCATTTCAATTACCTGAGTTAAGCTCTGGGCAAAAGTTAAAGCGCCATGTCTGCCACACTATGCCCAAACATCAAAAGACTATTGCTGTCAATATGTGTAACGTAAGACGAGAGCCAACAAGTGCGTAGAGCACCAGCGTAAGAGGAAGAAAAAGCAGACGGTGTGGAACTGAGTATATACAAGCTGTAAACAAAACAGTGTTAACTTTCCATTTTCAATCCACTTTGGCTCTTCACTCTCCACTAACAGTTTATAATTACTCCTAATCGTAGATTTGTCTGATAAAAAGTTACAACAACAGTACAAACTGTACTGGCATTGTGGATTCACTAAGCTGAACAGTCAATAAGATCTGTCTCTATCACCAGCGGGCACAGATTCAACATGACATTTTTCTTCGCCAACAGATGGACAGCGACAATGGGTGTCCATCTAGCGCCAATAGTGCAGGACACACCACAAAGACTAGGCTGATCGACGCGCTGCGACAGCCTGCCGCGGGCCATGTAACCAGAAGCTTACCCAAGACAAACAGGACTACTACAATGTACTGCCCGAAAAAGTTCTGAATTCAGAAAGAAACTAAAAAAAAAAAAAATTTTCACTTTCACGTTGTCATTATGGATTGTTGTATGTAGAGTGATGAGGGAAAAAATGCTTGTTTTCCCCTATTCCAAATGAAATTTACCACACAGTAAAACACATGCAAAAACTGCTCTGAATACTTTCCCCAGTAATTGTATTCATGCCGAATTTTCCATGCTCATACAGTAAAGATAAAAACTGAAAATCAATGCACAAAAACACGCTAAGTCAGACTCAGTCCCCACAATATGTTGTGGGTCCTTACGCGGTTTCTTCGTTGTGACATTGACCGTGCTGCTCTGTGGACCCACTCCAGCACTGTTATAGGCCCGGAGAGAAATGTAATAGGTACTGCTGCCCTCCAGATCCCTTATGAGTACTGAAGTTTTATTCCCCACTGTCCTGATCACACTGGCCATGTCCTGCTTTTCTTTCTCCCCCCAGTACTGCAACTAAAAACACAGAAAAACATACACGGGTTATATTTTATCTGTTTGCACCTCACATGTAACCTAATACAAATAATAATCATTTAGACACTAGTAAAAAAATAAAAAATAAATAAAAAAAGATCATCAAAACAGACATGATGCCACTGGCTGTTGGCACTGTTCACTACATTTGGACATGTCCTATTGTGTGGGCATGTGTTGGTTTGACCTCATAGCCGAGGATGCGTCTATGGTTGTTACTCCAGGCCAGTGGCTTCCAGGTGACCTCTACCTCGGACGCTGATACACTCCTCGCCCTCAGCCTGCCTGGAGCTCTGGTGGGCTCTAAAAAGGCACACAGGATAGTCAGGGGAGGGACTACACGGATTCCCCACACCCACGTCTACTCAGTAAACTGTATCTCTGTCCATATTAATATATGTAATTGCTACAATATTCAGTGTTAGGGAGAGAAAACTTTTTCCCAGTAATTGTATCAGTCCAAAGTGCTGTATCACAACTTGTCCCAGTGCTGCAGACAAAAATTATACACTGAGGACCGACTGCTTATTGTTTGTTAAAGAAGCTGTAATGGAAATGAGGAAAAGAACTGCTAACCATGCACTGTACAACTTCATTTCAGGCATCCTGTATATGCATCACACACACAATAAAACACTTGTTAAATACCTGAAGTAACTGAGCTCTTCTAAAAGAGGATAAAGATGTGTTTGGAGAATATCTTTCATTTTTTGTGAGACACTAGTCCTCTAGTAACACTGGGCACTGGTGACTATCTGACTAAAGACACACATACAGTGCGGTATATGTATATAATTGCCCACCTTCCTCAGCTGAGTGGATGGTTGTCACTGGACTAAAAGGTCCTTCTCCCTTGTTGTTGTAAACCCCCACTTTGACTTGGTAAGGTGAGAAAGGTGGGATGCTCTCATTCTTGAAGACATATCTAGAAGCATCTGGGGATGTGACAGCAGCCTGCATCCAACCTTGAGCCCCGAGTGGGCGGAAAGCCACCACGTATCCAAAGCCTGGACCGCTCTGCAGCTCCTCGGGAACAGGCTAAGAAGGTATATGACTCAGAGGGATGACTCAAGAGGACGGATCTTAAAGCTATTAATACAAATGCAGTTATCCGCAGACTAAAGCACTTAGAGAAAAAGTGTTAAAGATGACAATGTACTTGTATGTACGTACTTTTTTTGGTTCTAATTTTACTAAAAATGAATTTACTAAAAAGGAATGCAGAGGAAATATTAGAAGGTGGACAGTTATTGTTTGTATGTTTTAAAGTATAAAACTGAACTACCAAACATGAGTCCAAGTCGAAAATGTAAGTATCCAATTTTATTTTTTGTTACTGCTGTATTTGATTTTCAGTTATACATTTAAAATAATGTATAACTAATAATAAATCAAAATTTACTTTATTTAAAGAAAAACAGAAAAATAAATAATGGATGTAAATGCATGCTTACCTCCCAAGTGATGACGAGCTCTGAACGCCCTCCTCCACCTCCATTCACTCTGGCTGGAGTCACCCTGGGAACTAGCACATTGACAGTGTTGGTAGTAAGCACCGCGAGGTTCAGTCAATCTCTACAATATGATATGTTGGCTTAAGAAAGATCTTTGAGTTACTGGCTTTAAAAATATCTGGAGATCTTTAGATTCATATGTACATATGCAGCATATTAAACTCTGTGACTTAAAATCCGAGCCAGAGCCACCGTGATACAGTCAGTTACTTTATGGTTTCAAGCATCTAAATGTGAGTGTGTGTGTATCTGTGCATTCAATAGGAAGATTTAATAGTGAAATTTAAATGTAAATGTCTTTAAATCCACATCTTTGAGTAGATTTGATGCTTGTTTGTTGTGAACTAAATATACTCAATCTTAAGGTCTTGTTTTTCTCTCTGCACACAGAAGTTTAACTGTCTGATTGAAGCTGTGTTGTTGTGAATTTGGTTTGTTCATGCGTCATACTGTGCTACACATGTGGAAGATGAGAATTCCCTGAAATATAAAGCTACAATATAGGTATTAGAAGGACTAGTCTAGTTACTCGTGAAGTCAATTCTTTAAAATATTATGTGCATACATTGCAAACAATTTGTGTGAGTGTTAGCAGGAGAGATGTAAAAAGCCTGTGAAACATACGCATTTCTTTGGTGCGAGCCTTTTTGGAGGGTTGGCTGGGCTCTCCTGTTCCAATGCTGTTGGTTGCCAGGACTCTGAACTCGTACTCCACCCAGGGACTCAAGTCAGTGACAGTGGCTGACAGCTGCTTCCCCCCAAGCAGCTCAGGAACTGAGACACATCACAGGTATAACCTTTCATGAAAGCCCTGCAAGATCTGCCACTGAAAATAATCCAAGCTGCTGATGTGTTATTTACTACTGTTTCATGTGTGGCGTTTGAAAAGGATACAAGTCATGCGCCCTCACGCCTTTTCTTTTTTTCCTGTTCAATAAATGTCACTTTCACACAATCTACACACAGAGTGTCGGATGAAACCAGCCTTACCAGTAGTAACAGCTTGCCACCCGAGAGAGAAGGGTGTTCTGGCCTGGATAGCGAAGCTGAGGATGGGGCTGTGATTGTCCATGCCAGGTCCCCATGAGAGAGAGGCAGTGGTCTCTGTCATCTCAATCACTTGACAGTCCACAGGGGGGCTTGGGGGACCTGAAAGGATAATTTGTTGACCCGTTAAGGATAGTATTCAGACTTCGGAAGAAACTGCATAACAGAGAAATCAAAATCTACAGATTGTTCCAGCAAAAGTAGATTTTGTCTCATTCTATGATTTTATTAAAGTTTGTGAAAAAGTTATAGCATGATCTACACCAGTAAAATCCAGGGTAGAGAGGCAATGAGGCTTTCTCTGGTTTATCTATAGTAACTCTGGCCCTGAAACTAGTTACTTCTGGGGTGCAGGTGTGTTGTAGCTACAGTACTAAGATGTGCACACACACTGTAGATATGGGGCAATAACTTCTTAACGGAGCTTAATGCAAATTCACTGAAAAATGTTTATGTAAGTATTCATACGTACTGTTTATATTTTAAGAAGCCAACAACATACTTTTTTAACCATGCACTTGATGTAATCAAACAATGAAGCTTGCTTGGTTTCAATCATATAAATCTAAACTACATCTAAATAAAAGCAGTGTAACTGTTCAGGTGAAAATCAACAGTGTAAATAGAGCAGGTTAGTACCAAAAAATACAAATCAGAATTGCATACTGCATTATTTTCTTAATAAACAGTTGGTAGCATATATGGGAAGAAGCCAGGAAGAAAATAAATGTAGTTTAATGAGTTTATTATAAAAAAGGTTTTTAAGAAAGAAATGGCCAAAATAGCTCACTGATCTACTGTATATCCTTATAAAAATAAAGTTTGTATATGCAATGGGTGGGGGTCCAGGTGAAAATACATTTTGTGCCTATGAAAAAAACAACTCAGTAAATTTGCCAGGTTTTAGGGGATGAGGTAAAAATGACTACTGCTAAAGATGTACATGTGTTTTACAGGGTGCCAGACATCCTTACCTCTGACTTCCACATCAGTGGCAATAGACACGCTATCTACCTTGGTCTGAACGGCACATGTATATTTCCCAGCATGCCTCAGTTGAATGTTCCGGATCATGATGTCTCCAGCCGAGCGCTGTCCACGCAGACATCAGGGGATGAAAAATAAAAAACAAAAAAACAAACAAAGGCACAGGATAAAGTCAAACTTCAAAGTTTTCAAGTTTTAAAATGAACTAAGAGGATTGAAAAACCAACTGCAATGTCAGAATGATTTCTTTCAGTGTATTACATTATAGAAGAAAAAGGTACAACACAAGTCCATGGACACATCCAATGACTAAGTGCAGGTTTTCATGATCATTTACAGCACGAGGAGAGGTTTTTCTGCAGAAATAAAAAGCTTCTTTCAGCACCATCCTTTTTATTATTTCTGCACCCTTTACTCTGCAGACAACCATTCTACCCCTAATGTATTATCAGCTTTGAACTTTAAAAGTTAAAGCTAATGTTAACTTGACGTCTTATCTGTAAAATAAGGGAGTGTAAACCATCTTGAGACTATTATTTTGATAAGTAATCAGGGGCATTCTATAGAGATACAATTTCAGTTGCTTCCAGTCATTAATTCTTTGAAACTCTGTCGTCTTAGATAATATAACTAAAAATAGATGCTGTGTGTCACAGATTTCTATATACATCTGGAAAAAAAACCTAAGAAGTCCTACAGAATACACATCATGCACTGTGTGCCTTTTAGACAAACTATAGAAAAATGTCTCTGCCTTTTGCACATCCCATCTGTATCTACAATGCAACAGAAATAATGAATAATCTGGCCGCCTTATCATAATTTATTAGATGACTGATAACTTGGGTTTGGCGAGGCATCCTTTTCATCTCCCTTTCATCCTAAGTAATATAAGCACAATGCATATTGGACCTAAAATATTCTCCCTCATATCCCAAAAGTCATATAATTTAATCAGTAACAGCTCATACAGTGATTCCAGATCTGGCAGTAACGATTAGCACTATAAATTCAAGCGGCATGTCTCTGTCTAGCACCCCACAAGAGACGATTGCTGTGGCACTTGCATTAAACAGCATGGCCTCTAACAGCAGACTTAAACAATGCAGCTGCAGGGTTTTAACTATTAATAACCTGTGTCATTATCTCAGTGCTACATGTGAAAAAAAGAAAGCTCTTTAATTTAGACAGACATTTTGATCTTACATTCAGTGGGGTCAAAAATCTGAGACCAATTCTCACGAAGGGGAGCAAGGCCAAACACAAGCCTTCTTTTGACAGTACTTTTGCTTTTTTGAGTCCTATGTTCTTTGGAGACTGTTGCTTTTTTTTTTTTTTAATTCCTCAGTGAAGAAAGCTTGATGTTTTGATCTTCTTATGGTGTGGTCTGCTTGATCGTGTTTGGGGTACAACTGATTAGGTTTACGTAAAGTGTTTTAGACTGCCGTGTCCCTTAGAAACCTTCAGTCTAGCAGTGCTTTGATGCTAAGAAAACTCCCCTGCATAGAATAATAATTTGACTTCTGACATGTTCACTTAGCGCTGATGCCAAGTTTCCCATTACCACTATGCTTTTTAGTGAGCAACAATCTGCTGGAAACCCGAGGGACACCCATATTTTAACAGCTAACCAATGAGTACATCAACAGGGCACTAATGACCACATACTGATTACCACTGATTTACTTGAACAAGTCACTCACGAGTAGATCAGATTTGTGCCATCTGAGCATGTGCTTTAATCGAATCGGAGTTCTGACATTTTGTACAATGGAGTTAACAGGGTCAATGCAACACGTGTTTAAATGTAATTTTTTTAATTTTCATTTTACATGTGATAACTTCTTATGTTTTAACTTTTTTTAAATCTCAGTTCAAACTTTCTAATTATTTCCAGGTTTGCATGGAAATATCACATATTTTCAGTGTTTTGGACCTGTGGACTCCACTATATAAGCACTGACTCACTGCTATTGACTGTCACAATCACTGCTCTCCTTTGGTTCACAGCAGACTATTATAAGTAGGAAGATGAAATAGCTAACTCTAAAATAAAGTACATCTGCAAATGTTGTTGTGCTCACAAAGTGTTCCTTTAAACAGACATTGGAAAAGTATATGTACATTAATGTGAACATCCACCATTAACATATCACTAGTTTTTTTGGCAAAACATGGCAGCAACATGCCAAAGTGTTTGTGAAGGAAGCAAGTGTTTAAAGAATCTGCAGGGAGAAGAAGAACAGGCAAACATAGAGCTTTCTTTTTCTGTCAAATTTTAAAAAATTATAAATCTGTATGATTCATCACAAACAAGTGTTAAATACGATTTCAATGATGATGCCAAGAAAAGGCTTTAAAGAAATGAAACAAAATATATTAAAGATCAATTTATTGAGTTCCAATAGCTTATGGGCCATTCCAACTTACTGTATACAAGTAAAATTACAAAGGCTCCAGGGTTTTTTTAATTAGTCTCAAGAACCACAGCCAAGTGGAAACATATCAGTAATCATCTGAATGAGATGCCCACGTGCAGGAGCTAAACCACAACATTTCCTTTTCGGTTTATGTCTTACCCTAAGGAAATAGAAACATGTACATGTACATGCGTGAGCTTACCCCACCAACTTTTTCAAAATAAGCCCCATGACTTCCGAAGTGGATGAGCTGCTCATTGAAGAACCAGGTGAATTTCAGTTCCAGCGTAGGGTCATGAGATACCTGACAGGGCAGCACAATGCTCTCTCCCACAGTCACATCCAAATGACCTGCTGGACTGGTGATAATGGTTGGCTCTGAAAAACAACAAGCATCAAGTTAGAAATGGTGGACAGAGTGGCTTTGCTTGTTCCAAACTAGCTTCTGTATCAATTTACACTTCTTTAAACTAGCGTGATTATTTCAATATGTTCTCCGAACGTAGAAAAACAATTGCAAAGCATGTCACACTCCTGTTCATCAAATTCTGTCCCAGATGTTACCCAAACAATATAAATGACTTTTAGTCTGCAAATGAGCTTACTCTATATTGCATCATTTTTTAAAGTTTCATATTACAGCGTATGGTCTCACACATCACTAAACAACAACAGAGAGGAAGTAAAAGAAACAAACAAAAGGAAAAGCTTAGCTACTACACCAGGTCAGATCCAAGTCTATAATTTGGCTCTGTTTGTGCTGAGACAAAAAGCCATCCTATTTTATCCTCAGCATGGTGCACGCATCAACATAATCTTTGTTCCGTCTCAGCTGGATGTCTCGTTCAACAGCAGTGCTGTGCAGAGAATATAGCACAGGCTGAGAGGCCCATACACCAGTCCAATGTGAATTATGCATGCATGTCATAAGCATCTAATAGACAAGCAAGCCAATGCAGCATGTCAGGGGGAGTAAAGGTCTATATTCAGCTCTGTCAAAACAAGCCAGCTTGTTTATCTCGCACCCTCTAAGGAGAAGCGACTGGTCATAGCAGTGAATTCCAGGTATGGCTTAGGAAAGTTTTCCACCAGAGCAAATTGAGCAGAGTAAAAACTTTCTGTTTCTGATTGCAAAGCTGGGACCAGGAGGAAAATCATAAGTTGGTTCACACTTTCACAAAGGTTTGTTGTGCATGGTGATTCTCATTAATACTCCAGTCAAAATTATGTGTGTGGGACGAAGTGGCACTGTAGCTAGTTACCGAAAATCTAAGGAATTAAATTAACCTGGAAAGCCAGGTGTAATTAAAGGCGGATAACTAGACAGAAAGGTTGAAAACTAATTGTGTTGTTGAGTAGTCTTGAGAATCACACTTGCAGTAACAGCATCCTTCCCTCCCACCCTCATCTCACCCTCAGAAACAGAAAATGTAGCAGCAAATAAAATCAATTTACACAGTGAAGTAAACTAGAGATAAAAAAGCTGAAGCTGAAAGCTGAAAACAACAACCCAAGTCTAATCACTCAGTATGTCAATAATCCTTCTTCTGGCTTCTTTTTACCAACTTTTGTTTTCTAATTTTCCCATAGCATTAGTTTATAATGCTGTCCAACCATCGTTAATCAATCAGATTACCTAGTTTCATCTCCATTTTAAGAATTCCATTGAATTATTTAATAGATCTATTATTTGGCTTCTTAGTGGTTAAAAGGGTTTATCTGTAAAATTATAAAATGTTTGTTTTAATATCCTGTATGCATGTAAAACCTTATTCTGCAAAGTACTGTGCAGGTCTAATTGGATTATGTGCTTAAACACGTACTCGAGTACAAACTTTGCCTTTCACCTATAACCAATATAATAAACACATGTATACGTACTGTAAAGCAAAACTGAGCTTCTATGCCAATTTGCAATTAAAAAAAAAACAGAAGAGGAATCACCAAAAGGTATTTCAATAGAACTCTGCTGTTGACCCTGCTCTTTAGAAAGAACTAGAAAATTCATAGCACTGCAGAAGTCTATGAATTTAATGGATTGAAGTCTTAAATAAACTAAGCATGGCTATGAGCCACCATGCAAAAAAGTATGAATTATACAACGAAGCATATGAGTACCTTATGTCTTACAATACTTCGTTCAGACACTGCCAGTCAACTAATTGGACTGCATCTCTGTCAGGTGAGAAGAGGCTAGCCTTCATAGCAGCTCTGCATCACTGTTTGTTCATTAAGTTAGCAGTGAGGGTCAGTGTTGGTTACTTTCAAATGAAACACTGATCTGGTGTGTCTCACAGCTCTTGTACAGATTGCCATTTGTTTTGTGCTCCTCTGAAACACTGACAACCACAATTGATATGTTACTTTATTACAAGAGTAGGATAACAAACATGTGGGAGGCCTAATGTTCAAATGAAGGACCTAAAAGATTATAACAAATAGTTTATATCATAAAGTACATGACAAAAATGAAATACATTGTAACTGTTTTGTGCGTCATATGTTTTATGTTTACCAGGTTGCCTCTTCAGGAGGCAATTACAGAATTGTTATTGCAGAACTTGAGGCCCAATCACGTAGCTAAAATAAACAACAAGCAATTTGCAGTAAAGTAAGGGCATATGTTTGAAGCCACATTGAGAAAAACTATTTCTTACCTTTAACCAAAAGGCTGCCAGCACTGCTTGCTACTCCAAACTGGTTTCTGGCAACACATGTATATATTCCAGCATCCATTTTAGTAACATTGGAGATCCGTAAACTTCCATTCTCCAACACAGTAACTCTGTAGAGAAAAGATGGAGTAAATATATTGTGTTTACTGGGTTTATAAAGCCCAGCTCTACTTGTGAATAACTTGGCTGTCATTTTAAATATATTGGAAGTTCATAAAAGTCTCTTCTAAATGCACTGTTCTACAGCATGTTAACTTTAGCCTGAAGTTTATCTCTGTGAATTTTAATTGACAGAAAATAGCTTAGTGAGAAGAGTTTGGCAGAGTTGATAAGAACAGCGCAGGATCACTTTATGGGAAAGTCTCATATTGAGTTCATGAAGATATAAAAAGTGGCTTAAATAAATAACTAAATGTTATAGACCTGCTTGTATTACATAAGCAGAAGAAATTGTGTTATGTTAGAAATACTGTTCTGCAGACACAGAAATGATTAACTTTAACTGGTTCCTGGTTTTCTATACAACTTTCTTGTGGCTCAAGAAACTCTGGTTGTCACCTTTGTTGTACTGTTCACATCGAATGTACAGTATTTATTTCAATGCAGAAATCAAGTATTCCTGCATGATAGTTAAGACACCATTAAGAAGGGAAAACATAATGACAAAGACAACCGTCCGTAAAACAGCATTTAGCCAAATTGCAGCCCAAAAAAAGTAATGTAAACATGCAGTTTAAAAGCAGCCATGATAGAATTTAGTTCATAATATTGTTTATACATGAGGACAGGCAATGGCTGCTCTGCAAGAGCTGCCATGTGTGGGGGAATAAAGTAAATTTAGTCATATGGTTAGATAATTGGCAAATAGTCCACCAAGATAGGCTTATTGAAGAGGTCACAAAGAGGACAAGAAGTCACAGGTTGGGTGGTGTTTAGAGGAATGCTTAAGATCACAGGAGGCACTTTGTTGTTACAAGGCCCAAAGCAATGTAGCAGATAGTGAGTCCTGGGGTCACAAAATCTACAAGAAGGTGCAATAAAAGGGTTTTATTGCTTCTCAACTGATATGTTCTGATAAACTAGAAAGGGACAAGAGTGATGACTGTCAACTGCGTGCACCTGGCTTCCTCAATTATGTTTTGTGAGGGTGGTTCCTTTCTTGGGTTTGAGTATAAATAGAAGGGGTTTGAGAGATACAAGTAGGAAGAAGACACCAACATCCATGTGTTCTTCTCCATTCCGGCATGTAATAAACTGAGATGGTTCATCACTCTGAGTTCTGTCTACAGTTCTTCCAAGAGTTAAAATTTCTATCACACATGTAACCAGGATATATGCCAAAATAAATCACAAACAGTATTACTACCAGCTCTTGGGTATGAATCCAGATGAATCTTCTACAGTATATAGTATGTCAGTAACAGCAGTGAAATTAACTCCACCTGCCTAGCTGTGTGGTAATGAAAGAAAGCTGAATCTCAACAGATCCCAAACTGGAAAGATTCTCCTTTCATCTGCTGTCATAATCAGTCATGGCTGACAGATTTTCTCTGACAGAGATTGTGTACTGATGCTACTTCACCAGTGAAGTAAAAGTCAGCAATAGGTCTTGGCTTAAATTAACTGCACACTTTCTGCTTCTGGTCCCCTCTGTTCATGTGATGGAGTTCTCTTCTTCTCACATTTAGATTTATAATAGTTAAATGTATCCATGAACTCCCCAGCATTTCCTCATTCCTGCTCGTATTTAACACAAGCAAAAACTATGAATACAACAGCTACTTTGTTAACAGGAGAGCTGGCCGAGACACATGAGAGCACACATTGTCAGTGTGAAAAACAAACTTTAAAAATGATAATGCCCCATTTAGGAGTGTTGACCAGATTTAGGATGATAAGTTCTTACAAGCATGTCTGTGTCAAAAAGGCTTTGAATGCAGTGTACAGAAAAGATGCACACAAAGAACCCGCAAGGAAATATGACTAATTGTATTTATTTTGCCACTTTTAGGATATTTTAACACAGCAAGGAGAGAGGACTAAAGTGAATATTTAAGTGAAAGCCTTGTTTGGTGAGATTCCTAAACATGTAATAAAATGGTGATGAATGACAAATGCCACAATAGTTTGATGAATTCTATTTACAATGATGCCAAAAAGCATCCTGTTGCTTTTCCTTCACAAAATACAAAATAAAATCCAAAATGTACAATGGCACAGAGAGTCCAACACACTTTAACTATCTGCTGTTCACCCTGAGGCATTTCAGTTGCTACAGTATTCGGTTATGTTTTCTCACTTTGCAGCATTTTGTCTTAATGATTTGCACGTGTTGTCAAATTGCCAAGGTTTCTTTAAATTGCATCTGTTTAGCATATTTGCAGATGCTTAATTAAGTTGTGGTGTGGTGAGATTTCACAGACGCCATAAAAAGGATTTATTCATGTATTTAGAATGCAGACAATGTAACACAAGCATTCATTTCAAACCATTATTACATCAAAACACTATCAGATATCAGTAGTACTAGCTTGGTGTAAGATCACTAAACTTGTCATTTTTAAGTTGTGCTCTAAATGTTTGATCCTTTAGTTTTTTCTGTTAACAAGGCATTCCAGCTGATTCAGAATTTAAGATTCTTATTCTCTCATTTGATATCTGTTGATAGTCTATCCCACCCTTTAAATCCCAGCATGACAAAGGTTTTGCTCATTTCTGAATTCTCCCTGTTTCACAACACTAAAAAAATATTTCCCAGCACATCTTTTATGTCTTCACGGTATGTGAATAGTCTAAAATAACTTTACAAATTAGTGCTAGAGGAGTTTTATAAAATTCCAGCTGAGGCAGATGTCATAATTTGGCTCATCTGTCAAGCTGAAAGGTTGCAACATTACAGAGGAAGGGTCCTAATGTAAGCTAGAATCATGCTATTTAAAAAAAAACAAAAAAAAAACACACCTTTCTTTTAGCAGCCCAGTAGAAAAATAAGACAGAAATTAATTAGAGACCACACTCCCACCTCCTTGTGGTGTCAAACTGACCTTGGGCAGACTTCCAGATTAAAGTACACTTTAATCGTCTTGTCATGATACAAATGGAAAAAGAAACATGGGTAATAGAGAAGGCAAAGTTGATCTAATTATCTTCAGTCACAACATATCAAAACCTGTTTTTGTTAATGCGAGAAAAAATATATGACAACTAAAGTGAAGTGCATACTTGCATTCACTCAACAACACATTGGAGAAAACAACAAAGTCAGTAAAGGGTTTGTCGCCGTTACTGATCATCAAAATGTCAGTTGTATACTATCAGTGGAGACTAAGACGATAATAGAGGCAGGACGTGTCAGTTATTACAGACTCGTTCCTTCAGCTGTCATACTCAAGTCAAGAATCAACCTTCCTGACAGCATCTCTCATGGCTTTGATCCCCCTGACAGTGCAGGAATGAAAACAGATTCTCTATAGGGATCAAAAAAATATTACACTCTTCAAAATTAATTCCCTTGAGCTGACAAGATGCACCCTGTTTGTTGGACTAATTAATAACTTGGCCAGGTGTTATTAAAATTGTTACAAACAAATATTTCATAATGTGAAAGCACTGACTCGTTAGCTTTGGGAGCCATGGCCTATCTGACAGCAGAAATTAAAACAGTTATTTCTTGCTTCATTTTATATGTATTTTCTTAAGGCTGTGTTATTATTCGTACCATTTATTAAAGCTTAACTAGTAGGGCTGGGGCTTTTTCTAAGGAATAATGTGGGTTGAAACAAACCAAACTGAACACAATATGAGTGTGAACACAGTAAAATGTGTTTTCCAAACAAACAGAAATGTGATACTGTTTAACACCTACAGTTGCTGATATATGTATATTTGGTAAATTGAGGTTATAGGCTGAAGAAATGGAGTTCTGTTAATGTGAGTTTTGCTGAAAATGCCATGTATGAGGTGAAGCTGAAGTTTAATCTTGTTAATGATTTTGACTGTTTTGTTAATTAAAAGGAGACGTGCAAGTATTTCATTTCATGTTAAAGGTTCCCAATAGAAAACAAAGTTTAAAGTGGTAATTCACAATTGGAATATAGTATTTAGTGATTCATCTTCTGGGGTTTATAACAGAATGTGGTTTATTAGTGCATGGATATAAAGCTGTGTGGTTAAGTATAAATGTTTTGGTTTTTTTTTTTTGTCTTCTTAGCCTACAATTTGCTCTTAAATAAAGAATGAATGAAAAAAAAACATGTTCTCCATTCAATAAATGTTCTGTAAGCCATCAGTTTTGATTGACACCAAGCAGAAAAATCTGCAGCTTTACCTCTTTTACCAAGTCAGTCTACAGTGGAAATCTATCAGTGGGTCATTTCTTCAGAAAGAAAGGTCAGGCCAATTTGATTCTATTATATTCCGCCAATTTTTGATTTGTCTTTTCACCCCTGGTTGTAGAACAATTTTCTGACTGTATTTCAATCCTTACAAATTAATACGCATTGCCGTGTAAATCTTTTATACTCCACAATAGTGTAAAGGGGGTGAGATGGTCTTTCTGAAAGTACCCTGAACTTGAACCCTTTTCTAATAGATCCCTTGAAGGCAGCCCAGTCTTCCCCAAATGATCAAAAATGACCTGTATGGCCTTAAAGGCTAGAAGAATTAAAATACATTAGCCTCTTCCACAGAGTTCACTCCCTGTGGAGCTGGTGGTATATTCTCCCAACTGAACTGAGGGCTTTCTTTGTAATAGACTATAACAAAGAGTTATGGATATGAGATGTCACAGGGATAAGACGTGCTATTAAACTGTGCAGTAGCCTTTGTCAGGCTTCCTCCACACCAAAGCCACAAAGAAACAGTGGAAGATAAAGATGTAATGAGCATTATCTGTCTGAAATGCTTTCACTTGGTAACTTTTTTCTAAAAGGGTGCCCTGGAGCAATCATGGTATCCAGGAAATTTGTGGGGTACATAAAAGCTTGAGTAGCGTGATAAAGTAAACAGGCACTTTACCTCAACCTTATTGGCCAATATTGAGTGAGCTTCTTGCTGTAATCTAAAAGCCTGCTGTGTCTCTCCATGGTGTAACAAAAACCTAACAGACTGTAAATGAAAAACATTATTTTAACCACTTAAGAAGGATTGCATAATTAACTAGTAGTATATTACTTCCAGTATTCTCAAGTACGGTTTAATTCATTCACTAGTGACGCATATTGTGTTTGGAAACACATCTGGAAAGAACTTGTGTTTTACTAGCAGGATTATAAATGGATTCCCATTACAAGATGGAGTAATAAATATCATTTAGTATAACAATCTTAAACACAGCGATTCAATCTAAAAGTAATATTGCTGAAAGCTGTTTCCTATATTCGTTTTAAAATTGCTGGCCGTGGTCAGCGGTGAAATTGAATTAGGGAAAGCACTTTATCGTTTATATCGTTTAAGCTTATAGCTCGCTATGTAAGTGCACTACAACCTTGTTATAATGGCTACCTTGTTATACATGCCTGGGATATGAGCTCATGTAGGTATCGCGACTGCATGATTTCATTAATCAGATCCTGCCTTGTTCTTAGTTGATTTGTTCTCCCCTGCTCCAGATCCTTGAAAACATTATCCCTGGAAGATTAGAAGGAATTATAGGTATTTCAGTTGAGCCAGTGGGATGGATTAGTGTTGTGCCACTGCTGTAATAGCATTGGTATCAGCCCCATTCCGATATGGAGGAAAGTAAATGCTAACGAGCGAGGACTAGGGGAATAGGTTTGCAAGAGATGCTGCAATAATGTCAAAGTCTAACATCTCGTATGCAGCTCACCCACTTCGGGCCAATCTCAAATGGGAAATCTTGCCTTTATGGGCAAAACTGATATTGCACATTGCAGTAAGGATGCATTTTCCTTTCAATACTTAAGAGGATGATAAATCTGCAAGCTGGGTCCAATATTTATCAGACATTAGCAACACATAATCTTGGGTGCGGATTTTTCTGCTCCCTGTTAAATAAAATATTTCTCTCCCGTAACAAAGATGTCTCACTCGGTTATTATGATCAGCATTAACAATCAGATCACACCTTTAAGTTCCTCAACATACTGTCTAACAGGGGGAGGTAAGCAGTTAGGTGTGGAAAAGCTGCTGAGGCAGTTGAACAATTAATCCCATATCAAATGAGAAATCTGGACCCCCAACTATGTCACTGCATGTGCCCACAGGTGTGTTTTTCCTCCTGCTGGCACATTCCTTTACAAATACAGTAATTTGTGTAGATCACACTGTTCTACGCAACGAGAGATTATGACAGCAAACATGAATGCTCGAGATGCTGATATACTGTGGATACAGAATTTCTTCTGTGTGATAATGAATGGGCAAGCGAACCAGAAAACCCACTTGAACAGAAACATAGCCCTGGTTGTAAATACTTGACCAGCATTTCTTTAGGTGAAGAACTGTTTTTTTCTAAACTGTTTAACATTTATTTATTCCTTTTTTTTCTCCTCTTCAATACACAGCAGTATTGCATTGATCTGTACTTAACCTGATTTCTAATAAAACAAGGTGTCCGACTGCAGTAGCTCCCTTGGTGTCACCACCACTATCACAGAAAATGTTGCTCAGTGGCTAGCCACTGATCAGTCCTTTTGGGAATTTCATCTGCTTCATATGTCTCTCACTGTTAGCCTGGATCATCTTTCGCCTTGTGCTGTAATGATCCTCCAGGCCTTACATGTTGCTAATGAGCTGATGGATCAGTGCATCGATCCAAGCACTGCAGTCTAGGAAAAGCCAATTACCTTAAGTAAACAGTGCAGAAACCAGCTCTTAGCTCCGTCAGGAGAGCAAGTACAATGGAGTTTAGAAAAGAAATGCAGATAGCAGGGGCAAGGTGGTAGAGTACAGAACGTGTTATGCAATTCAAATTGTATTGTGTCACACTGTGGTTCTGTTCTTTGCAGTTTGTCACCATGAATATCAATCAGGGAAAATAAAATAAGTCAATAAAACACTCTTCTGCAAGTAAAGCAGACAAATAAAAGCCACACAATGCACTTACTGCCCTATGCAAAGAAAGCTGGTACCTGTGGTTCTCTCTGAGGGCTTCTTTCCCTTTCCTCCAAGAGATCACGCCCCGAGGAGACATTCTGGGCTTGCATTCGATCAGAACGTCACCCCCCTGCCGGGCCAGAGTTTGGGCCTTCAACAAGTTCTGGGAGAAGTCTGGAGAGATGGCTGGTACCAAAAGTGGAAGAGAAGGTTGAATTTACTCTTAGAGAGAGAAACAGAGGAGCAAAGGGAGTAGAGCCATTGAGGAAATGAGATCAGACATGCATCCTAAAAACATGCAGGTCACTCTATCCATTAGATAGGTCAGCCCTCACATCCTTTCTTTTCTGCCATCAGAGGGAGACTCATGCAGGAGACATAGTATATTATTTTCAAGAAGAAATTTTATTTGAAAGAAGGTGGGGTTTTCCCAACTGAACAAATCTATCTGAGCAGAACATTATGCATTAAGAATTAAGCCAAGGGATTCCAAAGCGAAAATCAGAGAAAGTAAAATGAGAAGGAGGCTTTGTTGCTGCTTCTTTAGGCCTTAATTACTGAGGCGCCGTCGTCTGGAGCTGTTTCGTATGCGCACCAACTCAGCAGAAAGCTCTTCAAAGTGAGCACACAGCCTGGCGCCAGCGACACGGCTGAGCACCTGCCAACACAGGCTGCTGCACATGCATACACAACATTACACATCATGATAAAAATATATTCAAGCACTCATTGTTCCTCTCAAATATTCCTTGGTGCAAAGTGGAATTTATATAAAAACATATCTCAAAGCAGGAAAATCTAGAAAAGTTATATTTTCAATAAAATCCATTTATTCCCATGTTTATTAAATGAATATAGCAAGGTACTAGACACTTTAGTCAGTAGGGACACCATTCAGAATATTCTAGAAAATTCATGAAAAAGAACGGTTTAGCAATGAACAAACTGTAAATAAAGTATTCACAAGTTCAGATTAATAAATTGAGCCACTGTTAAAAATATTGTTGCAAAATGTTCCTTTAATAAATGATGTATGATGTGGATGTGTTTATCTGTCATTCTCAAGTCTTATGCTCTGCAGCTTAAACCTTGTCTGCATACATGCAGGGACTTTGTGTCAAGCTGCCAACCACAGTTATGTTCCTACTTAACTTTCAAATACTTTGACATTATGTCATTAGTTAAAACAAACTGCCACAAGAAATACTGCAAGCGGTAATACAAGGATACAAAACAAATGTTTTTTTATTCGTCCAACTTTAACCTCAGTTGATTTTCTACTGCACAGCAAAGATTAGCAAAGTAATTTAACAATGAAAATTATTTATACAACTAAAATAAGGCAATTGGAGTGCCCCCACAAGGCCGACTGATACTGTATTTGTTTTGGCAGAACTTGTGTACATCATGTACTGTTGAATGAAATTAGAAAGAAGGCACAAGAACTAGGGGTGTCAATCCTCTGCGGTTAAACAAATCCCACAAGAATTATTGCGTGTTCTTCTGCCAAAACAAACATGGCGGCAGGTTTATAAACAGAGCAACTTTCACTGAAAAGAACAAAAAGAAATAAAAGAAAGAAAAAACATTTGGGGCAAGATCCTGGATGTAGAGGCGCGGACAACACAGACTGTAGAGTCTACACCAGGAATATGGCGCTAAAAGTACTTTGTAAAACTAAAAGAACTTCAGATAAAGTTTCATTTATATAATCCTTGATATTAAACATTCTTAAAATAATCTTGGGAAACATGAGTATGACAGTAATTATAGTAGATCTTAAGACTTTAGCAGAGGAAAGTTTGCATTTGGGTTTAGCTTTTTTTGCTTGTCATCATTTATCAACAGCTCATTTTTCACCCCCGCCTACCTGCAGAGGTAAATGTGGTATTCGGTGCAGTATCTAAGAAGTTTTACAAGTATGAGTACAAGTATGCAAAGGCAGGATCAGAACCCATGCCCGATACTGGTATCGGCCTCATGATATCCCTAACAAAAACAAACACAACTTCGCTGAATGTCTATAAAACAATGTGTTGTGTGTTCGGTCTTACCTATGACTCTGAGCTCAGCATTGGTGAAGATTCGGCCATGCTTATTTTCTGCCACACACTGGTACATGCCGATGTCAGCCAGATTCAAGCTACTGATTGTTAGCATTCCGTTATTCACCTGAACTCTGTCCTGCTGAAGACACACACAAACACAAACATAAATCAGAATGTCCTTTGTGTCGGTAATGCTTGGTAAGTAATTACAAAATCAAATACTTAAAACAATTAACAACTACTGCTTTAACACTTTTAGAATGAACAAAAAAAAAAAGTAAATAAGGTAAGGTTTAAGAAAATCATGAAACACACCCCTTCATGGTATTTCCGGATGGCAGGGGCCCCTTTTTAAAAGGAAAAAAAAAAACATTCGGGAAGGGTTTGAAGACCATGAAAAAGACTTCAATGTGTTCAAATTTTTCAGATCTCAATCCACTCAACAGTCTGTGGATGTGTTGGAAAAACAAGTCCATGGAGGCATTGTGTAAGTGTTACAATAATGTATTCAGGACAGTGGGGAACTAATGGTTAAAAAAGCTTGTGACTGAAACATCACTGTGTCAATCCTTCAAAGGAGGGGTAAGACTGATGAATCTGTCCCAACCAGATGGATAATTTCACCAGCCAGTTCTCTGCATAGTTCCCTCAAATCTTAATCCTGACACTTTCACAATCCTTCAATCTGTTGTACACTAACTGCCACTTTTTACACTTTTAGGATGATGGAAGTTAGAAGAAATTACATAGAACTTATAGTGGTGATGTGCAGGTTCCCTTCTTTATGCTGGCCCATTGTAAAGAAATAAAATAAAGAATCCAGCAAAACAGCAATTTTCACACCATTACTTTTTTATTTTGGGACATTATAATTCTTAACTTCAAAAAGTACTTACAGGATTTTAGTTCTGATGTATTGTGTTGATCGATAAATGGGTATGATAAAGTAATTAGAGGTTGTGATGCAGTAGATCTCCGGTATTACGTGCAATTTTTTTAACCCAGTGGTGCCTTTTACTGTGTATACCTTGTCTTGGGCTGCATCTTTAGTATTTACCTTAAATTAATTTAAACATTCCTCATGGTAAATATAGTAATCGTTAAGACACATTGTGGATGATGTTTTTCCACATTTATTTTTTCAAGACTGACCTTTAACATTACGAAATGTGTGAAATCTGTTTTAAGGAAAGCTTGTAAACAGCCCAATTAGTGCCATAACAGTATTGCATTCTAAGTGTTAATATGAGAAGCCCACTTTGAGGTGGGTAATTAGGGCTATACAGTATATGGATATTTTAAGTACTTCTGAAGAATGGCCTGATCTAATTCAAGCTTTAGTGACATTTTCTTTTCTCTCCTTGGGGGGGATGATAATTGAATCACTGCTAATTTTCTTTGGTCTTAATAGGCCCATGGTGACTAGATGTTACCCCCCTCTGCTTAACATAGCACAGAGACATTATCAAACTGTGGTTGAAATCAAAAACCTCTGAGGAATTAAGTCAGAAATAAGCTCCAGCACACAGGCTATTACTTAAGTCAGTACTATAAAGTAATAGAACACAGGGAAAAATTCTTAGCATATGATGTATCATAAAAAAAAATTAAGCCATGCAATTTTAAACATTGCTGCACAGATAGTAATAACACCTGAAGTTCCTCTCTTCTCACTGTCCGTTTGACCTCTGCAAGGTTTGGCACTGATTTCTGCTCCCTTTTTATAGTTGTGTCAATGTAAGTGTGGCACTCATTGTTCTTGCCCTTGATCTTTCCTATTGAGTGTAGTAAGACCTTTTAATGTCACTGACAAAGTAGTCCAGAGGGTCCTGCCGCCAGTCTGTCTGTCGTCTGGAATCATTACAGCACCGCCACAAAAGACAAGGACTGTCCCTTAACATCAGTCAGTGACACTGCTGAGGATCTTCAAATGGGCTATTTCTGAGACCCTGTCACACATGGAAACACGGCTGACCTGGCGCTAAAGCTACCACCAGAGGGGGTCCTGGGTAAACATGAATGCAGCAGTTTCAAGTGCAACACAACAAGTCACAAGGTTTTTGGCCGGGGCTGCATGCTTAGATGTGTGTTCAAGGGAAAAAGTAGGATTGAGAGATAGAACAAGGACCAGAGTGATTTACTACAGTGACTTTGAATGGATGATAGATGGGCCTTTTTTGTACAAGGGCCCAAGGGGGTGAAAGAGGTGAAAAAGATCTGTGCATATGCATGGGATGGTGCCACACAAATCTATTCTGTACCCAGTGGTCTGTTAGAAAACCCCCATAGACCCAGTGGTGGCTCTATCACAAACTCTTTAACACTAGAGACACACTGTTACATTCCCCAGCTTTATTGCCATTATTAATTATGGTTGACTCCTCCTTGATACCATCACTGTTTCAAGCAGCAGTAAAAAGGCCATAAAATGATACTATTATTGATCAGTGTAGGTGCACTAAACATGTGCAGCAACAACAACAACAACAACAACAACAACAACAGTACCTACTTAAAAAGGCCTGACTTTGTGGGTCAAAAGATAGAACAATATCAGAAGCACATTCTCATATATGTAAATCAATGGGGAGCCGGTGGTGGGGTGGAAAAATACAGGCGAGAGTGGGTCCTTGTTTCACCAGGGTGACATTTTGAAGTGACAGCCCTCCTCTGTGCCATTTAATTCCCTTGGAGGGCACCCAAAATGAGGTAGAGAGAGAGAGAAACGTGAGGGGAAAAAAGCTTGAAGAGGTTTTAAGAAAGAGAAAGACCGTACTGAAGATGCTGAGATAAAGCGAGCGAGAGAGAGAGAGAGAGAGGGTGGGTGGAAAGGAGGACAGATCCATTCTAATGAGGAGTAACAAATGGCCCCCTTGGTCTTCCTCTCTTTCTCCCTCTCTCTCTACATCGCTGACCTTTGAGTTTGGAAATTGATTTACTGTTGCCGCTGTTGATGGTGGCATTTTGAAAATGGTAACACCCCACCTCATTAATATAGCCACATGTACAGAGAATATGTTACCTTGGCCACCTGCCAAAGGAATTTCTACAATGTTATGTACAAATCAATAGTGGAGGTGAAGTGATAAAGGTTTCTTGTGGTTAAAGATGTGTGGCAAATGGAGGAAGTGACCTCTGTCAGTCTTTCAAAATTAACAAAATAACAATCACAAACAACAGGCAGGAATTTGAGCCATCGGATAATAACAGAAACCTAAACCTACCTGCTCCCTTTAAAGACATATCCAACAAAACAGCAACAGTCCAGTTTTGGGCTCATTACCCAATCCAAAGACTGAAACTATCAGCGACTTTGATTCACTGGAGCGGTTCTTTGTACGCAGAAAGTACAGTCACTTCAGTAGCACAATGACACAAAACAAGGCAAATTGCCTAAATGTGAAATGTATTTTGGATGATAAGGCATTTTTCACCTTCCCCAGAGAAGAGACTTAATGATAAAATTGAAAGTAGCAGATAGGAAAGATTGAATGCCAAATTGTCGACTGTCCCTGGTTGATGACAGGCAGAAAAAGGCATCACTTTGGCTTCTTTGCAAAACACATACAAACACACTCCCCAGCACATACACAGAGAGCAAGCAAATACAGCCATTTCAAAATGACACATTCTTGCCAAGTACAGGCCTATGAGTTGGAACCATTATGTGCTTCTAAGCAAAATGAATCCAGCAAACAGCATGGAAATACACAGTGCAGCCTTTAAGTAAGATGGTTCTGAATGCTGTAATCTTATCTATAATCTAAGACATTAAACTCACTGAACTGTTGAAAGAGGTGTTGTAATGACAAAATACTGACACACTACTAAGAATAACATTTAAATATATGCCTGTTGAATTGCGCTTTGCAGCTTTCTGCCATCTTAATACGTTTATTGTCAAAAGAGTGTTAGATGCCTTCATAGGACTGGGTGTTGGACAACAAAATTGGACAACACAGTAAAGCACTGATAGTTTTTGTTCACTTGCAATTATTCCTTACCTCCATTGGGTCCAGAGGCTCACCGTTCTTCAGCCAGCGATACGAGGGTTTGGGCTTGGCACTGGCCTTGCATTCCCACAGCAGAGTGTCGTCAATGGTCTTCTGAACATCCTGAGGCTTCTCGGTCAAGTGAGGTGCAGCTGAGAGTCATACATACAGTAAATTAACACGAACGCTAAAGAAATCCATGAGCATTAACCGTGTGCTGCAGTTTTACAATAAATCAATGGACCAACCAAGCTTGCAATTAGATCATTAAAAGAGGTATCCAAGGGCACAAATCATAAATCCACTACCAATTAACCCAAAGCTAACCTCCACTTGAAAAATATATAAATACAAATGACTGCATAAGCATAAAACTGGGAAGGATCAATGTTGAATGGTTGAAACTACTCACAGTAAAAGCTACAAGGTAAGCTATTGGATTTGATACAACTAGCTCCAATTGGTTATATTGATGCAGATCTTTTAATAGAATCTTTTTGGAAAATATTAACTTGTGTTTGCAACACTCACAATGAATTAGTTGTAGTTTTTATATTTTTTGCAAGTTATATTTTCCTTTTTGCCATTTCAAACAAAAAAAAATCTATAGAAAAAAATGCCTCCATATTTATGCTGGTGGTCCTGCGGTCACATAACTAGCACCTTATCTCCAGCGACACTGTAGGAAGATTTATGGTCCTTGTGAAGTACACCTACAAATAGAGAGAGGGTCAAGGAGATTGAGGTAGCTGCTTCCCTGGCTGTGCCATTTTGATAATGCAATAATCTTAATATTGCAAGTCTTTTAGCCATAATGTGCTCAGTGGAGTCCAAAAGGGGATCAAAGTTTTGTTTTGGGGAAGTTGGACATATCGAGTCCACAGCATTTACTGTTTAAAAAGTGTTTCAAATTCATGAAACCATTAGATTGCAGAAAAAAAATGTCTGGAAGTGTAAAGATAAGAATGTGTTTCAGAATGAATGGCAGTGTTTCTTGCTGATTATTTCTTTTTGTATTTGCTGTCTTTGGTAACAGTGCGGCATACATTGCCTGGAGTGCATTTAACTAAGTAAGAACAAATTCTGCCTCGTTCAATTAATATTTAAAAAGCTTAAAGGAAAAAATAAAAATAACACAGCCCCACATGAGTTGAGATAATATTTTGTTATCACAAAACATACTCTATGTTCTTTTCATGAAAAGAAATCGCATAATAAATATATACAGAAATGAGAAAGCAGTAATGAATTGAAAATGCGTCACTATATAGAATATAAATAGTGCATGACACCCTTTTATGAATATTACAAATGAGACTGCCAGAGAAAACATAATGGAAGCGAAGAAATGATGTGAGCAGCTTCCATACAAAGTCAATCTGACTGTGTGTGAGCCCATTCAAATGCCATCAATTGCTAAACTATGATCTAATTTCATAAATCTCCTGGAACTACAGAAGGACAATTAGGTGGAAGAGAATTTGAAAGAGAGGCCATCCCGTTATTGTTCCTTTGCCCACATTGGATGGGAGTCACAAACACTACATCCCCATATTGATTCTCCTATTCTTCCATAGATTTGATGGATGTCCCACAAGCTCCTGTCTATGGAGTTTAAAATGAGATTACAGATTTTTATCACCTGGCGACCAGCCAGTCTGTGAGGCTTTGAGATGAGACGAGACATAAATCGTTCAAGGAGAAACATGCAACATACAACTACAGTAGAGAAAATGTGTTGAGGCAACATACTACCTAGACAGTGATAGCTTAAAGTTACGTTTTTTCCCCCTTGTTTACAAAATGACCATAATATCATTATACCATTTTCAAATGTTTTAGAACCTCTCAGTCATCAAGTCCCATTAGATGCTACCCAACTCTATTAGTCGCTTCTCTTTAAAGTAAAACATGTTCAATTCTGAGCCTGCCTACAGGTACTGCGAACATTTCATCTTACCCACAGGTCATACAAAAAAACCTGTATTATCATATCAAAGGCATCCTCCTTCACAGGGAAGAAAAATCTGGAGTTGATGATTTCAGTCAAGCCCAACCCTACAGAGCCTTGTGGGAACATATCATCAATGCATAAACAGCAAAATAATGGAGGGGGAAACCATAAAAATTCTTCATCAAGGGCTATTAAAAGCCTTCTCGGAATATAAGCCACAAGTCCAGTGTTGGTTGGGGAAAAAAAAAAAATTATAAAAAAAAAAATTCACCTCTTCCTGAAAGGTGATATAAATCTGTGTGCACTGCAGCCTGGTGTTAGCTGCTGGCACAATAAAAAGCTTGTCAAGAATGACCTACTAGTAATAGGTTAATTTACAACCCCATTCCAACTATATGATGCAGTTATATATATAGGATCTAATAAAAGCTACAGATTGCACGACAACAAATAAAACTTTTTGTTACATTCACACCAAAGCTACACTTTTATTCTGTACGATTTTCTACCAGGATTGGGGCTAGTGAGCCTTTGAAGCTATAAATCAATGGGTTGAAAATTTGGTAAAAGTCTGTAAGTGTGTGTGATACATTAGATTCAAGATTCAACCAACTTTACTGATCCCATAGGAAAATTGTGTAAGACAACTGACAGGTCGACAGCTTTAGACACATTTCTGTTTCAAGAGGTGTGAGGTAAATTTGAGGTTGAAATCAGCTTAAACCCTCCTTCCACTCACCATAGAAAGACAGCTTTCCTCTAACTGAGTTTCTTCCTCTGCTGTTTTCAGCCACACATTCATATGCTCCTGCATCTTCCTGTTGGAAGTAGGGGATCTCTAAAACGCCACTGGCTTTATTTATGTCCACTTTTCTGCCAAAAGAAGCTCCATCCACTCTTCTCCAGCTGATGGTGGGCACTGGGCTAAAGGCAGGAAATAGAACAAACAACAAGGCCACACAGTGAAAATACTACCAAAAATGGTGGCCTAGTTAAATACACATTCTGTAGATAAGTATCATGTGGCGACCCTGAACGCACGGGATAAGCCAAAAGGACAAAAAAACAAACTATATGGCACTGTCAGCATTCACACGTTACGATGCAGCTCAGATTGGCAGAATAAACTAATAGTGTAGCTATGGCTGTGATCTAATGATACACAGTGACACTTACTTTCCAAGTGCAAAACATTCCAGTTTAACTGTGGAGCTCTTAGCGACAGGGACAACTTCGGGGAACTGCACTTCAATCTTTGGCTCGTATTCGCCCATCACACCTGCAAAGAGAAATATAGAATATACGCCATGAATTCAAGAAGAGTCACAAGCAAGCAGTATTATAAGAAAGTTTAGGTCGTGCCTGTGTTAGCTAAAAGAAACAACACCATGTCAGCACAAACAGTCTGAGGACTCCATTTTCTAACCACTTTTGGGATTTTGATTTAAATAAGAAAAACATTTTCTATACAGTATATTACACTCCAGCCTTGCACTGGTGGCCTACATTGGCAATGACACTACACAAACATCTTACAAAATCATCTTTTATCCACATGAAAGGAATCAGATGAAATAGTGCTGTTGCTTGTTGCCTTGTTAGGTCGAAACCAGTCCTCTCAGGGTTCTGTTTTCTAAACCAAGCCAAATAAAAGTCATTTGCAAAGAAAAACTTTAAATATTTGATCAGGTAGCCTGTTTTATTCGGAGATTGACCACCCTTTTTTTAACACCACACAGCCTACTCGCATAACACACAGAGTGGTGTTTACGTTTGCAGAAACATCTTCATCCAAGCATAATAGTACACGGTACACACTATCTAGACAACTAAAAGTTTCATTTTGTACGCCAAGCCACTGACATTAATGAGCTATTGATCATTCAGTTTGCTGGTAACAGATAACCAGCAGCTGGCAGAAATCGATGTTCTCCAGCTAAACCTTCCGCCACTTAAAACCTGTTGTCTTGCTTTAGCTAATTAAAGTGACAGCAGTTGCAATTTGAAAGCTGCACTGTATTGAATTTCAGCTTCTAAACAAAGACCACTCAGGAGCTGACCAAGTCAGGGGTGGGGTGGGGGGGAATACCTTACCATCAACACGCAGCACTAGAGGAGTTGGCGGTCCTTGAACACTGGTTTTGGTGACTGTGTTGGTGACTACACAAGTGTAATTGCCAACATCAGAGGGCTCCACTTTGGCAATGTAGAGATTGCCAGTCTTCTGGGACACAAATCGTCTTATGTCCTGGACAACAAATGACGGGTACTCATTGAAGATCCATGTGAAGGTAAGCTCTGTGAAGAAAGTCAGGAATAATCAATTTCAACACACAGGGCCTGCGTCAAAAACATGTGCTGCATTAAATATTACCTACAGTTTACAGTCATGTGCAAAAGTTAGTTTTTTTCTGCAATAACATAAAAAAAAACAAAACAAGGGATTGTAACGACTCTTATTATTAGCCAAATACAAACCCAGACAGAAAACAACATACAGTACAGCTTTTTTTCACAGTGCCATTTATTTAACAAAAATTAAGACAATAAGAAAAATAAACATGTGGGGTACATCCCCATAATTTAACAGCTTGTAGATCAGCCTTTAGCAGTAATAACTTGAAATAATTGCTTCCTGTATGACTTTATTCGTTTCTCACATTGTTGTGGAGGAATTTTGGCCCATTCTTCTTTACGGAGTAGCTTTAGTTCATTAAAGTTTTCTTGGCATTCACTTATGCACAGCTCTCCTAAGGTCCCTCCACAGCGTTTTAATCGGGTTAAGATCTGGACTTTGACTAGGGGTTGGTTGGGGTGGTTTTCGCTAAACATGGCACTTTGCATTAAGGCCAAACAAGTTGACTTGGGCCTCATGTGTCCATTGGACATTGTTCCAGAGGTCTTGTGGTTTGTTCGGATGCAGTTTTGCAAACCTCAGATTCACTTTCATGTTCTTTTTAGACAGACTACCAACAGTACAAAACAAACCAAAAGATACTACTACTTCTATATTACTTTAGTCTTCCATTACTATTTTATGTCAGCACAAATAGATGGACAGTAAAATAATGCATATATTGTTATTTGTCTGAGGTTGTATTTGCCAAATACTAAGAGATGCTATGATCAGATGATTTGTATTAAATAATACACACACACACACACACGATAATACCATAGAAATAAATACGGGGTTCTAACTTTTGCACATGACTGTACAGATAATGTGTGCTTCATCAGCAGTGCTATCACTTGGGTTGGAGTGGATGTCTTCAGGGATATAGCAATTACCGGATTGAAGTGAGTGCCAGCCTTCCATGATTAAAAACACAATTCATAAGTGAAGAGCGATTAATCTTATTCACTGTTGGATAGATGCCCTTAATATGGCAAAATTCACAGGTTTACTATGTGGAATACTAATGCTGAGAGTATAGATGATTGCTTTTCAGGGATGTACAGTATATTTTTACAACCATAGCACAGGCCATGTTTACGCAGACAACAGGACTTCACCTTCACCATCATCACTTTCACAAGGCAGAGGTCCTGACACTGCAGTATTAAAACATGCAAAGTTGTCCAGCAGAACAGTTGAACACAGCTCAACTACTGCTGCAACCCAATGCTGCACCCTCCACGAAATGCACTGACCAATAGAGTACATGCCAGCACACCGTGTTTCAGTATCTGAAAAGGCTTAAAACGAATGCATGAGGTACTAGATGTGACAAGCATTGTTTAAAAAGAACAACTGAGCTACAGGAACTCACCTAGTGTAAATTAGGCTTAGAATAAAACAAGTGTGTTATTGTACTACCACTGCATGATTACATGACTTCCTGCTTTATTACATGCTCCTTCTTTTATCTACCTTATGTTTTATGCCTCTTCTTGGATTTATTACTTAATCAGAATTTATTTAAAAACTGAGTCAGTGGTTATACATAAAAAAAACAAAAACAAAACAAACAAACAAAAAAAAAACCCAGCAAGCATTTCCCATTGTGGCTGTCATGTAGCAGCAGAGGACCTTAAATCAAACCTGAAAAAGCAGCTCCTGCATAAAAACTGTATAATGCCCAATAAAACCAATGTATTACAGATCATGTTATTCAGTATGGTACCACATAGGTTACTATTCATCATCGATGAGAACAACTTTCAGTGAAAGACTCCCAGTACTATCAACCAAATGGAGTGTAGTCAGAGAGGCTTTGGATTAACAATCAGTAACATTATAAAAAGGAATGATAGTGTTTTGACATATTGACACAAGGATAGATTGCTCTGGACCATATTGCATCCCTGTCCCAAAAGCAATCTTGGCCGTTGGTAAAAACTTGTCTAAGCGATGACTCGGCACTACAGTACAGGGAATAATTGAGACGTGATTTGGACACTCATCTACTGACTCAGTATTCTTCACTTCTGCCCTTTAGGGGGCAAAAGGATGTGTGGGCTCTGACATATTACTGCAAACCTTGAAAATCACAGAGGGACATATAATCTTGAAAATGTGTAAAGTGTGTCTGAAGATGCTCCTTGCAGAGTGAATGTAACCCATACACATGCCCTGCTTTTAAGTGTGTCATGTTCTGAAGATCTTAGGTGAATGCTGATGCTGTGTGTGCATGGAAGGTTACATTATAAGAACTGCAGCTGGTTTTAAATGCATATCCTTTTCAGTCCCTCCTGCCACTGACTGCATCCCTGTTTCCGTGACTTGTATCAAGCAGATCTTCTTAGCTTGATCCCACTCCCAGAGGGAACATCTATAATATCCTCCTTTCCCCTAAATAATATATTCCTGCTCTCATCCTGACAAGGGCATCTATAGTTAATGTCTTTGTTTGAAATGATACCTTTGAAAGGTGAAGGGCACAACAAATGGAACAACAGAAAAGGTTACTAATTGATTAATTAAAGATTCATGGTGGGGAAACAGGAAGCAGGAAATACTGCAGGAAGTGTATACAGCCATTGGTTGTATTTGATGATTTGACTTAAGAGCCTTCTGCAAATGCACAGTAATGGAATAATGCAATTGTGAGTGACAGTGAATGGCAGATTTTCATTGTGGTTCCATTTAGCCCCTGTATAATGAACAGGCAGCATCAATTCCCCCTTAATGATCTGAGAGGAAAGAAGAGAAATGTAACATGACAGACCAAGGACACACTGAATCCAGAGTGGGTTTAGTGTGTATGGTATCAAAGAAAAGTACAGATTAAGAAAGAAGTCTTGTCAAAGTTCCTTAGACAGTTACTGCCATTAACCAGGGAAATAATACCTATCTGTATTCATAACGCATAACAAGTACACTCTATGAAATGACTCAGGTCACGCAAATGGGAAAAATCCCTGCAAGCTATGTGTTGTTACTTGTGAGCGAGCAGCACACCCCCCCCTCCTTTTTTTCTTTTTTCTTTTCTTTTTTTTTTTTTTTAGGGTAAATGCACTGGATCGAGAGAACAAGTGATTTCAGCCTGGAGTAAATCAAAAAGGCCCGTTTCCATTAGTAAAAGGAGGTCAGATGCATTGGATCCTGGATTAGCCATAGTCATTCAGTCCCTGTCAAGACAAACGACTGACACATACTGACATCAAATGCAATGTAGTTACCGCCTAGTGGACGGATGTTAATGTAGCTTCTCTAGGACATTTCACAATATTTTGGTCATTCTTTAAGTGTAACTTCAAACTGCTTTACTGTTTTAGAGCACCCTGACCACACCAAACTACTTCCTGCACATGTCTTAAGGGTTTTGAGGGATCATTAAAATGAAATAATGGCTTCCTGAATCATGCATGGGATACTGAAATCCTTTATAGGGGAGATGAGGCAGATCCTGGTCTAAGGCTGCAATGTGCTGATCATGAATTATGTCCTGTCACCCTTTATGAGAGCAAGCTTCTCAATTTTCTCAACATTGCGAGAGTCTAGTTAAATGCCAGTCACAATATTCTTTGTCTTAAATGTGCAGCAATTCATTCAGTGCTATAAATACAGAACAGGATACCATTGCCTGCATTTGTCATACATTACTAATGTTTCCAAGGAATTCTTGTCAATTTTTATTTTTCCAGCCCACTTATAAAAATATTCATCTATAATATCTATAATAAAATATTCATCTATCCTCTAACATAAAAAAAGACACCATTATAATACAACTGCTTTTTACATTAGTAGTCATTTCATTATTTGTCACTGTTTGCACTTAAAAAGAACAGTAATTAAAAATGATCAAATATAGTATATCCATTAATTTTTCTAGTCTAAATGAGTGGCTGAATAAGGATAAGAACAGGGGCCTGTGACATGAGTCAGTGTGTTAACATGAAGCTAATTCTAGCAGGATACTACCATAGCAAATGTGGTAAGGCTAGCCTTTCTTTAAAGATGAGATGTCATAATTTTTAAGATTAATTCAAAATTATACGTCAACATTAACATTTCCATCAATAATAATGTAATTTATGATGACAGCTGTCACAAACATTGTCATAAAATGAATCACTGCAATCACTGTGCTAAGTGTCTTAAAAAAAAAAAAGAGTTATTATCCACCACAACAGGAAGGACTAAAGCCAGTGCCTGGGTGTATTTGATATTTGGAAAACAATGCAGAAGCAAAGTGATTTTTTACAAAATTAGCAATTCATCATCATTTATCTAAATACAATTGCTGTTGACAGTTAGAGAGTATTGCTAATACACAAAGGACTTTGAACATCTACAGTATGTATTTGATATTAAAGTCACTCTGAAGAGAAACATACAGCTCTGTCCGTCGCAGGTTATGGCTCCGTCAGCAGGACAACTTAAAATAAAATAAATAATTTAACTGACCACTATGGAAAAGAGGCGCCTCTCAAAGCTGGGAGAAGTGGAGCAGTTTGCTCCAAAAAAAAAAAAAAAAAAAGTTCAGGGTATCAACATTTTTAGCCAAGTCTGTAACAGTGTGAGTTACTGACAACAACCCCTCCAGGACTCTAATCCCAAAAGATCACCGTCATGTCAGAGGGTCTAAAGGGTGTTTGGAGTAAATAAAAAGGAGTATGTTTCAGGAACAAATGACAGACGAAATGAACATGAATTATTGAAGGGAGTAGTTGCATAAATCTACATTTCTCTGAAGACAAAAACAGGAAGACCCAGATATCATGTCTGCAATAATTTTGTCAAATATTTGCTCCAACATACTGTGGCATCTATCTTGGTAAACATTTGTCAAATGTAATGTTGTCAAATATGCAAGATCATTGTCACAACAAGGCAGCTAAAGTTCTTCAATATCTGAAGTCGGGTATCTCTCTTATATTGTGTTACGAAAACTACATTCTAAAGAAACTTTTTAAAAAAATATAATTTAAATAAAATGGTGTCCTTGATTCCCCTTATTTGACACAACCATTGCAAGGCATACGATATAAAAACTCCTGCTGGCTTAACAATTTGTTAACTAAACAGTAACAAAAATATTTAGCCACCACAAAAGAATACCGGCACTGGCACTTACATGGCATGTAAGTTTCTCAGAGGGGTGAAGCTTCCATCTAATGTTAAAGCAAGTAAGAAGGGATTCACCATTAGATACAGTATGTTACTGTGCACATTAGGCACTTTCAGACTAAACATTCCCAGGGACAGAGGTCTAGGGTCTAGTCCCTTGGAATCTTTCTCCAGAACTACATTTCTTCAAGGACATTTTTTCTAAAGGGATGTAAGCGTGCTGACGGTCGGTATAAATTTATGCAGTCTTATAACAATCTGTGGCCAGTCCACAGACCTTTATCCAATACGCCTTTATCCAGTCTGTTTTTTCAGCTTTCCCTTTAGGACAACTGCCAGCATTTCCCGCACTACAATCAAGAGCCAACGGTAAATTATCCCAGGAATGACAGAGGACACTGACCGGATGGTCCTTTCAGGAGCTGGGCTGTAGGCTGCTGTGATCACCACTGTCTCACCTGGCAGGGCAAATCATAAGTTGGATGTTTTTTTTGTTTTTGTTTTTGCACACTTGGAAAGTACAGCCCAACATTCATGACAAAGCTGCTGTTTTTAGTTGGCTGGAGTGTGTTGGCATTTGGACACCTTGCACCAAGGAAGTGTCTCAAAAACAGACATTACAATGATAAAACTGCCAAATCTAAATATATGGCTCACCATACCAGCTTTTCTTGTCAACACAAGGTGAGATGCCTCATTATAACTCCTACTGAGTAAAGCTCTGCAAATGTAGGGCTACTGTTGGGTTTGAAAGTCACTGGTTTTTAAAAACACCTCAACCTAGTCTCATTGCAGCAATTGAAAAGCTTTAGTAAAGCTTTACTAAAGTAAACATAATTTAGACTTGGGTGCTTCTCAAAAACACATAAAATAATATCGACAGAAAGTCATTTTGTTGTTATTATGACTGGAAAAAAATCACATTATTAAAATATTAATTTCATGCATTATATATATGTATGTGTGTGTGTGTGTGTGTGTGTTAATAAAAACAAAACAAAAAGTATAACATACGTACAATGTAAACATTTTATATGAACACTTCTTACTATCACTTGTGGTTTGTAATAATATACTATTTAAATTCACATAATGAATTCTGTAAAGAGTCCAAATTTAATAAAATAATTTTTAAATTCAAGAGCCAAGGTGTCCATTTTTTCTACTGATTATTTAGACAAGAGAGTTTTGTGCCTGTCCTTTTATTTGTCCTTTGTTACATGAATTACTTTATGGTTAATGAATTTGAATGTAAATGTTGAATGTGTCGCATTTTATGCCCCGTGCTTTATTTATAGATTTTGCAGCAGACAGACAGAGAGAGATAGCACTGACTATACTCTGGGGGAACAGAGTAAATTTAGTCATAAATTTATATAATTAGCACAATATGCACAAAGTAATGAGCAACCATGATGATTCAATTCCTCCAGTTCTTGGTGTTTTTTCCAGCATAGCCGTGGTGGTCTACTAGCTGGTCCACCAGCTAAACCAGCACCAGCATCCTGTTTAGGGTTGCAGTGGGTGTGGAGCCTCTCCCAATTACCATACGCCAAAAGGCAGGGTACACCCTGAACAGGTCTCCAGTCCATCTCAGGCCACCTAGTACTATCTTTGTTCTGCAATGCATTTTGTCAAATACATTGTTCCTGTGCTGTGGTGTAAGAGACTGAAAATAAAATGGTGAATTGCTTTCAGTCATACTCTTGGAATGTGCTTGAAATAAGAATGTCTGGCTTTGACAAACCAGTTTTGTACTGGTCGTTGATCAAACTGCTTTACGACTCTCGTCATTTTAATTTGAAGCATTAAGGTCATCAGAACTAGTGACAAAACCTCATCAAGTTAATCGACAAAATGCTTGAAATTAGTGAGGTGCTAACACAGTAAGCCTGGTAAGAGGAAATATCTAACTCAAATAAAAGCAAGCATCTATGGCCTTAATTTACGAGAAATGATCTTACTAGTACACTTTTGCAGTGTACTAGTAAAAGCAGTAGCATAATAGAGACCTGGTTCTACATACCACTGAAACTGTCAAATGAAAGTAATAAGACAATTTGGTGTAAGCCTGGAAATACTAACTGTAAAAATACTATCACTGCACTCTTTAAAGTAATGGCTGAAAGCTCCTCTCCCCTATGTCCCTGCTGTGCACAGTCTGTTACAGTACATCCAGATTCTCCAAGAGTAGAGAATTACATTTAGTGTTGGTGGCTGGTAGAGCAAAAAGCCCATCTTCAGACGCTGGTATAGTAGTTAATAGCACTGAATGCTAACTTCCACAGATAATGTCATGGATGCAAATGGCTGATGTGAAGCGAACAAAGCACCTTTAGAGAGAAGCTCCATTACTCAGCCTGGCAGGGCCCCAGCCACAGAAAGCCTCTCTAGTCTGCATGCCAAGTTTTTTACTTCAGCACCAATGAAACTCAGGCTGACAGACCAGAGTGTCCCAAAGTGAAAATGACTCAATCTACCAACCTCAAGAACACAAACAAACAGCCAGCAGATCTGAGGGGAGAGAGCACAAACATGACTTCCACTTTGTGCAGGTAAACAGAGAGTAGATGAGGAATCAGAGTGGAAATACCAAACTATGGTGTGTGAAACTGATGGTAACACTTCACCGAAACAGAGTATTTGTTGATCAGCAGCACACCAGACTGTTTGTGAAAGGAACAGATTAAAATGTTTATTTTCAGATAAGTCAGCCTTACCTCCAGTGTGGGGTGGTGGGCCACACAGTAAAACCACTCCTTGGCCTTCACGAACCCTCACTGGACTTCTTCGCTGTGTCTTGAAGTTCTCCAAGTCTGTTTACCACAACACAAAAGCAATAAAGCAAAATAATCACTTTATTCTTCACAAAAGCCATAAGCACACAGGAAGCAAACAGGACATGTCTACTTGTTTACAGAGATTAAAATGCACTACAAATCACATCTTTTCATATCTGGGTAAAGCAAAGCTACTGACCACAGAGAACAGTGCGATATGATGCAGAACTTGTGCATATTCTCATGAAACACTGATGCTATGTTTGCATAAATGCAGACGTGGTGCTGCAAAGTCCTAAACACTGACTGGAGCAGAAAGCAATTCCTGAAGTATAAGTCACACATGAGCAAATTTAATTGGAACTGTGTATTGTTATCACTTTTTGTGTTTCATCCACTGCACACAGACCAGCAACAATTAAATGACTGAGACTGAAACATCATTTGTATGGAGACCAATTGCTTGTTGACAACCTACTGAGAGAAAGCAAATAGAGACGGCAATCCTTAAACACTCTGCCTTTTCTTGCCTGCTGTTGCTCTTGGAGATATCGCAGGAGGTACAGCCAAATATGTGGCTGCCATTAAATGACATAATCAAGACTGAATTTAAAAAAAACAGACAGAAAGAATTCAAAATTGACACCTCCCGTGCACCAGAACACCAGGATGAGCTTCTGAATAATAAATATAGTACGTGATCTTTGCAGACCTTGTGAGTAATGAAAAATTGCATCCAGCAAAGGAGGATTACATTATCGCTATTGAAAGCAGCTTTGGTTGTTGGTCCACAAATGATTTAGCAGGAAGCTTCTGCCTGACTTCACAAATAATTAGGAGATCATTAAGTTCTTTTCATATTTGGTGCAGATTGTGTGGATGCTTCAGTGGCCAATTCTCAATCTGTGTAATCCATGGATAACACACAAATAATATACAGCCTCTCTGATTCAGCTTTGTTTGGATCCCTCTGGACCAGTGAGACATCTATGAGATTTCACTAGATCTGTCAACACACATTTTTCTTTATGTACTTTGTGCTGTACAAGAAATATTTTTATAAATCAGTCATCTTTCAATTATCTCTTTTTTAAACTTAATTTATGTAAACTTATTGTTGATTTCAGATCATAAGTACTATTATCTAGAGTTTTAAATTATAAAAATTTTCTTTTTCCTTTATTTTAATCTGAACTCAAAAACTTTGACACTGTTGCTCATGTTATTTTTATTTTTTCCCATGTACTTATCCAGCAGATTAAAAATGAGACTAAGCATCTACTGCCATGCCAGCATACTGTGACAGACATACTGTATAAGCTTTGTGAACAGGATAATCAGCTTTCTGAAAATACATTAAACTATTCTGTAGCTGCCACTACCTGCTGAGTCACTACATCGTAGTAGCTGCAAAGGCAAGGGATTCTGAATGGTTTCATGTTGCGAATCGTTGGGTTTCACTTAATATTCTGCACATCCAAATGCTGATAAGAAAAAACAAAAACACTATCTACAGTAGGCTGCTGTTGTTTAAGACTTGCTGCAGAAAACATTTGGCCGACTGTTACCAACCAACCACTTTGTACTGTATGCAGAGTATGTGTGTTTTAAAAGAGGTCTCTTTTTATGACTGCTTCCATGTACCTCCGATATCTTCTGAGTCATGGTTGTTCCAAAGTTGCACAGGCTGACATTGCAAATGTGATTAGATTATTCACTCAGCACTAATTGACAAGGCCAAACACTTTCAATAGAGTAGTCAGCTGTTGGAAAACCCAACATCTAAGATCATACTTTATACATGCTTCAACTGTGCTTGTTCGATGGCAACTGAACTCGCTTGAAAGTCTTGAAGACATTTCATCTGAGTTTCATTTTTGTTCTACTTGGCATGAGAGAACTGCATCTATCCAGAAGCAGTTCAGTCATTCACACACCATATAACCCTAACAACGCACGCAATGGTTGGGTGGGACAGTGACCCACAGATGAAATCAATGACCCACAAAGTGTCAATGATTAACAACTCCACATAGTTTAAAATCCTGATGACCCTGCACCTTTAGTTAAGGCTGGAATATACTTTATGCAGAGGATCACAAGCAAGCTCATTGTGGGTGAGGGCTCACTGTCTGCAACATTCAGTGTGTTCATACTTAGGCAAGCCCCACTTTACCTCCCATTGCTACTCTCAGACACTAGACCGCCGTGCCTTGGATGAGTCTACAGCAACTCAGAGCTGCTGTAGAAGCAGGTGAAGTCAGACATTACAGTTCTTTGTCAGTTGTGTGAACACAATGTACATGTGCCAAGTTTTGTTTATTTCATGTTGTTATGCTCAGTACAAAAAAACGGTAGATTATCTCATCATCTGTGCCTGTTGAAGGAAGTGGAGACACAAGTCCTTGAGTCCGTGTTTCCCCCAACTAATAAGCTTATGAGCCAACAAAGAGGAACATGCTAGCAAAGTGTTGAGTTTTTTTGAATGGAGAGACGTGTCTATTGCTATTCAAAAACCTTTGGTAATCACCAAGCTCATCAACAGCTGGATGGCTTTTTCTCTGTACCTTAAAAATGTGGGGTAGTTGTGATGGATATTTCCTCTATTTGATGTAAAAGTAACACTACATATTAGGTCTGCTTAATTCAGCTATTTCTGCTTTTCTTGCACCTTCATGTATGGGTGTTTGGTCCTTATTCCTTTCCTACAGTACTCACTGGTTTTTGTGAAATCAGGTTCACACAGTTGAAAATATCACTACTGCTAAACTCCCACTGAGAGTGAAGCTGTCCTGATCAATATTCCTTTGGATTATGGTTGAGCTTAAATGAGCTAGATACACTAAAAGCCAACTATGCCTGACAACACAAGCTGTTCTGCGCCGCATGGATCATCTTATCAAGCCTATCACGGGCTTCTCCAAGCCAGGGTTCAGGCATTTTGGAGTTCTTCTTCATTGCTACGCACTACCATCAATAAAAGGCAATTGTAGAGAAGAAAACTGAATGTTGGAGTATTTTCCATAATTTGTAATTTGTTACATTTATCATCTCTCCACTAGAAAAAATACCCCAAAAAATAATTGAAAACTTTCAAATTGCTTTTAATTGCTATAGTACTTGAGAGTTTTTTTAATTCTTCTGTCTTTTAAAAAGCACTGTACTGCACTATGTCTGATGCTAGCTGACCAGTTCAGGCAGATCTTGATATAATCTATTATTATTATTTAATAATTTGCATTTTTTTCCTGAAAAGAAGAAACATGTTGTTACCATAACCACTATACAATTCAATGTAAAATACAAAAGTTAAATTGTTGTCAGTACCAGCTATTATCGGCATCGGTTGTGCAGCCCAGCAAAAACTTAACTACTGTACCTTCAGTACCTACAACAGTGTGTAAAATTTAAATAAGTAGGCTTTATTCCAACTTTTTTGCAAACAGAATTGTAGACCAACCGCCTTATCTGTTAACCTACCAGCCCCTTTAAACAAACTTCACTATAAACCAGAAGTGCTTAATATATGGTTAGAGACTCTTAACGTTTTATTGCATTTGACTATACACAGTTTTTCATGACATTACCTGCAAATTATCATATGCTTTCTTAGAGTGCCTCATTATTGAAGCAATTTACGTAAATATTACCCAATAAATGTCTGATGGCTGTCTATCATTACTTTTTATTGCACACAATTTGCAAGATCTTCTGACATATTGTAAAACTGCAACTAAGAATTGTTCATTTGCTTGTGTATTTGGTAATCAAGTAAAAACCATAACCAGCTGGTGCTTCAGGTGGAAATGTATTATCAAATCCTAAAAGTCAAATGATAATGACAAAGTTATGCCAAACCATTAAAGAGTTATTAAAGAAAGAAATGTTAGACTGGTAGGTCATTCATTTATTCTGTAATGAATATATGCAACTAAACAAAAACCAAAAAGGCTTTAAACAGATTCATAAGAAGCACTGCACTTTTCTTAAAAATTGCCATATTAAAAATGGCCAAGGCTCTCAAATAGGTTCCAGTGAGTTAGTTGTGTCCCACCCAACTGTAATCACAAACCAAGAATATGAACCGTGGGGGAAAAAAAATAACTCACAAATGCCATAATGTAATTCAATTACAGAATAATTATGTCTAAAAAGGCATTATAATGCCAGTAAAAATCAGGAGTCTAAAGTCCTCTTATCTTTGTTTGCTTCTGGTCTTCCCATCCCTGTCCTCTCTTCAGAAGGAGGAAGAAGGAGCATCATGCAGTGAACCCCTAACAGTGAGTGACACATGACATTTGAGGAGCGATAATCATCAAAAGAGCTCAGTTATTTCTGGGCGCCATTGTTGGTGTCTCCTGACAATTACAATACTGTTGTCAAGTGCTGCATTCAGAAAATGTCGGCTGCCCTCCTTCCTAACCGATGATTTGATACCCAGATTGAGCACTTCACAGTGATGCCAAGAAACATCCCTTCCTCAGATGCTGCGAAGCTCAAAACACACTTAATTTTCACCGGAGGCAAAGCAACAAATGACGAGTTCAGAGCTAAAGGAAATGAGGGAGGAAAAAAAAAAAACAAGAGATAGAAATCTTGCAAAGTAATTGCACAGATAAGGCAGTTAGTTTAGACTGGAACCAGTAAGAAAAAAAAAATGGAAATGATGTGCAATTACAGGACAGAATTCAAAATGAGAAATCAATGGCACTGAGATATAAGGAAGTCACATGCTGCACTGCTTTCATAAATACAGCTATTTCACCCTTCATTAAACACTGTGGGACTCGTGTGCCTCTCTATAAGAAGCACTGCACCTAGGATGGAACATGTTCCTTCTTCAAGACAGTTATCCAATACACGTTCTTTGTATTGCAGGCTTGGATATGTGTTGTACACTGTTGAAAATCGCGTATCACCACAAATATCTAGCAGATTAGGAAACTCAGAATCAACAACCAACTAGATTATTTCTTCCTCTGCTCCCACCAGGTGACCACAACCTTTTAAACATTTAAGTCTGTATTGTCGACAAGATCGCGGATCTATGTACTTTTAGAGGTTTAAACCCCTACCAGATGGTAACAGGTTAACATAAACTGTTACATCATCCGTCTTTTAGAGGATTAAAAATCTAGGCTCAAAATCTATGTTATGGGACACCATTAGTTGACACAAGGCTAAGACATTGATCTTGTTCACCTTGGTCAGAAAGGAGGAATAGAATGCAAATATAAATGACATTTTTAACAAAGGCACAATGGTGTTTTTTTAATACTGAGAATGACCTAGGCTACCTGACTTGAGATTACCAGCTAGACTTTGCAGATCATCTTCATTAATAGCCTCTATCTTAGGCTGTGTGTCACAGACTTATTACAAGCCAGAGAGGTGAAAGCCCCTCTGTGTTTAAAAGAGCATACTGAGCTACTTTGAGTCAGAGTCTGTTATAAATGACATGATACTGACTCTCATAACAGGCTGCTCCACCATGAATTATTCCCTTGACCTGAGACCTGTTCAATCACACAGCACACTTAATTAAGTTAAACCAAGAGCAATAAATAAGATGTATGACACATCAGCACTGATGCTTGTCCTCATCTGTTGACTAAAGCAGCAGGTCCCAGGTCAGGCTCAGGAGATAGATTAGACCAATCGCAATGACATATAGTTTAGGTTAGGTCTCACACATTGATATGGAATGTGAATATGATCAACAGCCTGCTGGAAACTCAGGACACTGATTTGCACTATATTCTGAAGATTTAATGCCGCTCCGTGAAAAAGAAGCACCAAACAATGGCGAGATGGATACTTCTGGTGCTCTCCCTGCCAAGGAGCATCTCTGTGCCCACTGTGGCAGAGAAACAGACATCAGAATTCAATCTAGCTGCACCATCTGTTCACGGATATCAGGCTGTCATTTGATACGGCTGCCCATCAAGAGTGGAGGTCTCAAGTTCACCTTGCCATCAGAGATGCCTTAGACTCTGGTATTATAAAATGTGATGGATGAAGGCTGTAAAGCATCGACTATATGGGGTCTGCCAAGGCCCACCACACAATCAGACTTTATCCTATGGGTATGACAGGTTAAGAACAACCAAGCATAGTACATAGCACAAATATTGAAGCTGTAATTGGTGCTTAAGGATAAAATACTGATTAATACTGATATTAGCATGGATGATTGATTTGGGCTTTCTCAAGAATATCTACTGTAAGATTCTTTTTTGGCTGCTTATTTCTGCCAGATGTCTGCTGGTCTGTCTAAAAATAATGTCAAGAGAATCCTACTGGGTTATTCTACTTTCCCTTAAGTGCACCAAATGAAACAGAACACAATAAAATAATAAACTAAAACAATGCCATACAATAGGTTGAAACAAACAAACAAAAAACAGATTCACGTTCAAAAATAACCACAGTAAACTGTTTTGCTTATAGAAGCACACCACTGATGCAGCACTGCCCTCCTACGTACTTCTCATGCTTACATTGGTTTAAAAAGAAAATCTTTTTCATGCATTCTTATTCTGTGTCCACACTTGTCCCCAGAAATCCAGGTCTGTCGGTAACAACTAATGTACCCGCACACAGAGATGAAAGAGTGAGCTACACAGGTCTGAAAGCTCACTTCTATTCAACTCCACAACCCAGATTTTATTCACTGTAAATTTGTAGTCTTCAGACCTACACACCATTGCCTGAGGTAACATCACTCGAAGTAATTTCTAAAACATATTATACAAGGATCGTAAACAGTTTCATTAGAAATGGAAAAAACAAACAAACAAAAAACTTACATGCAATGTGTAGGCTGGCTTCTCTGCTGACAATGGTGCCAAAAGAGTTTAATGCCAAGCACTGATAGATTCCAATATCTTCCTCTTTATTCAGATGGCTGATGTGTAAGTTTCCTCCTATAAGAGAGTAGCGCGACCCTGGTCTGGGCTGGATGAAAGAGTCATTCAGCTTCCACCTGCAAGAAGGTGACACACAACAAGAAGTCATTAACACAATTGGTGTGAATCTTTGGCAAAATCTGTTTCATGGCCATTTTTGATTCATAAACTATTTGATTCAATAAAAAAAACGCACGATATTGTGGCTCATACTCTAATGCACTGTGCACCAAACAGTTAATCCATTGCCCACAGAGATGTATATGAAGCAAAACAGACTTAAACTGATTCTGATTCTTTAGAGAGAATGTGTGAATTGGTAGACAAGCAGTTAGCGGAAACCGATTTACAGTGGCATAATGTTGTCAAAAGGATAATTAATGTATTTATTCAAACTTATTTTGTAATTCAAAGTTTAATTCACTGACAAAAATCACTGCTGAAGTTGGCACGTGTGTTCTGGAGTAAAGGGGAGGAGAGAGGTCGAGCGCTCTGCTGAGTTGTTGTTAATGTTACATCTGCAGCAGAGGGGAACAGCCTCTTTGCTGCAGCTTGATCCAAAACACTGAATAGAGCTAGGTGTTTTGAAACAGTTTAGTTTATTTGCTCCACTGATTTGCCTGAAGTTTTATAAAGTGCTGCAGTGTGTGTTGCTGAACTCTTCATCTATTAGAGGTGCGGTTTGTGGGTCTGCTCCACAATTGTTAGTCTGCTGGTGATGGGGTACAGTGTTTACTAAATCCACCACAATTGCCTTTAAAGTCATTATAAAATTAGCTCAATTGTGCACTCCGAAGGTGGAAATTAACTACAAGCTACCCTCAGCAGGTGAATGCTCTATGTTGTATGCAACATGTGATCACAGTTGAGTTTCATGCTTCATTCCACCTCTTTCATTCCATTAACATAATAACAAAAATCAATTTTTAATGTTAGTGATTCTAAATCATACTGAATACATGAATCATGATTCTTAAGTGAATAAATGTTTTCACCCACCCATAATTACTACAGGAAATGAACATTCCTGTAGCAACCATGTGCATGGGTTTTATCAGCTTGATAAACTGCACATTGATACAAAGTTACATGACTACACTGTAACCTAAATATGACTTTGCAGTCCTTGTTGTAGATAGGCACTAAGAGAAACAACACTGATATGCTGAAGCAGAAACCAAAATATTAACTGCAAAGCAATCTGCAAAATATTGTTTATTTCTATTTAGGCCTTTAGTCACTTTAAACACATATCTGATTCAACAATCAAAAGCTCTTCATTCCTCTGATATTTCCTTTTTCTTTTGAGTATGTTTGTCTATCAACTACAGCCGCCTTACACGAATCAGAATCCTCCCTTCCAATCATACTGATTATCAGACAGGAGGGCCAAGTACCAGGACTGCTCAAACAAAATGGCCACATGCAAAGCACGGGAGATTGATGCCTTCTGATTAAACCTCTTGTTTAGAGCAGGAGTGAAAGCCTAGCAAGTGTGTGTGTGTTTGTCAATGTTTATGAAGAGATTTTTTTTCCTCTTTATTTACACATTCAATACAAACAGAAATAACTAAACCAAACATTGAAAACTTGAGAACTTTTAATGCACAACACAAACATAACAGACATCATCCATCATTTTATAGTAATTGTATTCAATTTGTAGTCGGTTTTTAATTTAACTAAACATAAACATTTTTGGATTACAGTCAAGAGAACAATTTCACTTGTTTTTCCTGCTGAAGTAAATGGCCATCTTAGTTTGTTTAGTTTTAACTGTACATTATGTCTGCGTAGCCTGATTAGTTAAGTCTGCATAATTAAGAATCGAGTTCAACTGAAACCTGCCAAGTTGATGAAGACAGTTTAACCATTTTCAGTACGTAGCAATATTTTCCTAAATAATGTTGTGTTTCTTTAAACTGAAGATTTAACATCAAATTGTTAAAAGGATTAAACTTACTCACTTTGTTTTGTAGAGAACTTTGCAAATTTATTCCGATACGTTCCATCAAATTGACAGGTTCTTGAAATTGTCTGCATTATGCTCAGACAACATTAGTGTGCAAATGCCACTTTTATTCTCAAACTAAATCACAGACAAATGGGAAAGAAAAAAAAAGAGTAAAACAGTCTAACAAGAAAAGTGACACTTGAAAAAAAGAGACTCGAGAAATAGCTTTTCATCGAAGAAATAAGGCACAATTAGGTTGAATGTTAGCTACTCTGTCATGATTAGATTTCTCACAGCTCTGAGAAAAAGGAAACTCAAAGCTTCTATTTCTAACTTTCTTTTTCTGTCAGTGGGAAGGATTTAAACAAAGAGAGAAGGAGGCAAGGTTGAAAAGGGGAGGGAACGGGGGGACATATGCAACAGTGCAATGTTCACCGAAAGATTGGCTGATTAGATTGATTTAGCGATTTAGTGTTGCAGCTGGAACTGGTTCAAAAACTCCAGATGAGACAAATCAAGAGGCCATGGTAACAACCTGGAGTGGGGGCTCTATGTGGCACTGGTGGTTGGGTAGTCTTCGACAAATTAATTTGTCCTTGGCACGCCTGAAATAGACCTGCCCACATTCAAAGCAGCAAACAGCCACTCGGCATATGGTATCCTCCTGCTGAACCTCACAAGGACTCAAAAACAAATTTCAAAACTCCTTTCCAAAGCTGGCACAAGTGACCTTTGTTAAAAAAGCGATGCAATGACAGCATTATGGTGTATGCTGGCTAAGCTAACAACACAGCAATATGTCCATTCTAATGTCATTCCCATCTTAAAAAGGGGTAAAACTATGTTATCACAGCCTCTTAGACTTTAAAATCAAAATCTGAAAATCTCCTCTTAATGTGGTATATAAACTGCCTCAGTTGGTGGCACTTGCTGTAATTAAAGACGTAATTAAAGCAAAATTTGATTTGATATGAAGCTGAGTACACTCTCAGAACTTGAACTGAGATTGACAAAAATACTTGTAGATTTGAATTCAAATTGGTTTTTATTTAAAAAGTAAGACTATCTAGAGAGTGAGATAGCAACTAATTGCTTAATATATATTCCAGCCGATCCAAGTGACAAGATCGTGTACATTCATTTCAATTTGTGCCCATTAGGCATAACACGAAGGATCTTCAAGCTACATTAACAGATGCATATGCTGATGTTATGAGGGATTGTTTCAACCTATTACACATTAAATGCTTGGCTTTGCAATTTGCATTTAATAACGCTGACAGGAGTACCACAGGAATGTGGCCCCATTTGATAGATTATTAATTAATAGCTTATGCGCTTCATGCACTTAAAGCAAATGATCATTTTTTGTCTTTTGTTTTCATTTGTCATCATTTTTGCAGTAGGAAAACCGGGCATCACTTCATTTCTAAAACAATCAACTGGGCTTAAGTCAGGCACATGGGCCTTTTGTACTGAACAAGACAGCAAACCGCAACTGTTTTTCCATGCATCACCCAATCAAGTGATATGTATTATGTGTGACAATAACACACGAATCAAATGCCCTGCGGCAGCCTGTGGTACTGATGCTGTACATAAAACATGAAGTATAGCAGGCCTAATGCAGACCCTAGACATAATGTGCTACATCATTTCTCAATCTGTGTCTTGTTAGCAGTCAAGATTTAATGTAGTTTTCTGAGATATTTTCAATGGTCACTGTTACAGATGACAGGAAGGTCTCTAAGAGAATTATACAGTGGATCTGTGTCCACCTGATGATACAAACAGAGGCTAATTAATCCATCATTCTCAAATTAACCATGACTGACAGTTAAGCTGCAGGCAGTGAGTAGCAGTGAACTATAAAAGGTCCACATGTCTGTCTTTTGTAGAAATCTCTGAAGGTTTTGCATAATAAACAGAACAGAACTTTTACCTATAGAAGGGTGGTGGGTATCCCTGGGCCTCGCAGCTGAAGACCACCTCTCTACGATTCTCGCCAGGTTGGAGGGGAAACACCACACTGCCGGGCTGCTTGGTGAACACAGGTCGCAGCAGGACTCCACTTCCTGGGTGGAGAACCAAAAAAAAAGCACATCAGCTTTGATGTCCTGGTGAGCCTAAAAAACCCTTTCCTTTTTTTTCCCTGGCATCCAGATATAAAAGGATTACAGAGGGAGGAAGAGGAAGGAAGTAAAAAACAGAGCTTGCACAAAAGAAGGCCGAATTGCTATAATCCTTGTTTGGCATAGATCCATCAGCCATGCGAGTTAGAGCCTAAGAGCACTTCTCCAATTATTCATAAAAACTTGCTATATCCCTAAGGTACTGCATAATCAGCTGGTAACCTTCATAAAACTTTAATACAAACATTTGAACAGACTTGTCAAAAAAGGTACACGGTATTGCCATCATGCTTCAGGACAATTTCATCTGAACATTTCTAACTTATCACCACCTTTCTGCTCAATGTCATCAAATAAGAAACCTGAAATAAAATGCCAAAACAAATACTGGTCTCAAATATGGTCTCATTTGAAATTATGCCCCACTTTTTGAGGCATCAAAACTGTGTCCTCTTCGACTCAGATGAAGAAATAAAGAAGGCTATAATTTCCAAAGTTGGGGAAAACTGCTTGATAGAGGGGTTATTTTCTTTCCTAAAATAGAACATCAAAACAAAGTACAGTACTGTGCTCTTTCAAAATTGTTTGGTTTCTTTTCTCTCAAAGGGGAAGATAAATTGGTTTTATTTTAAATTTCATCCAGACTACCCATTATTACTTCTAATGCAATCTTGTCATGATTTAAATTACCTTTCCAAATGCACAGGCTATTGTTGTGTTTTATGCAAGGATGAAATACTTCCATATAATACAGCATATAAATTAGTACAATAACTCAAATTCAATGACTGATACTATTGAGTATTTTTCAGTCTTCATAAATATAGGAGAAGAAAAAGAACTAAACAAGAAAGCCCAAACCATAATAACCACAGCAAATGACATTCATTTCTTAGTTAGTTACAAATGTTGAGCAGGCAAAGCCCACAGAAGGAGCGACCCATGGGACAGTACACACTCCACTGAAATAAACCTCTTCCTGTGATGGAATTCATTTGGATTTGTCAGAATGCATTTGCATTTCTAGAATGGCACAGTAGTGGGAGGATTCTGTAGGTCGGGTAACTCATTAGTATCAGAGGCAGGTATCCTTTTCAAGTTTCCTGCGCCCAGGGTGTATCCTCAAGACTCAGATAACTCTCAAAGGGGGAGGAGACTGTTGACAAGAGACCGTGTATGTGGATTGTTTTTCACAAGGATAAACCTCTCAGAAATTTACACACAATAAAAAGCCACCTAACTCTAATTTTTTGTTGAATGAAGCATATCCCTAGATATGAGATACATTGAGAGATGACTGATTACCAGAAGACACCTGTTGTTTAATCCAAGTCCAACACACCCATACAAATTGATGACTTGTTGTACACACCCTGGCAAGGATGATAAAGCCTGGGGTAAATATGAAGAAAACTGCTTTGCCTTATTAATTTGATAAATTCTTTTAGTTATCAAGTCACAAATATTTACATTCAGCATCATTTTGAAATATGCATAAATTAGGATTCTGCTGTTCCAACACTTACCACAGCCCTTAAATTAACACTTAGCTTAACAGTTATTCAGAAGTCAAAACTAAAGGCCACAGCATCATATTAAAAAAATTAACCAGGAAAATATGTTTACTGTAAATTAAAATTTTCTACAAATCAGAACAGTATATTTTTTATTTGTTCCATCAAGTCTTGAAGTATTAAGACTTAATGTTAGCACTTCTCCCACCTATATGAAAACCTTATCCTATAGGTAAACTTGCAAGTGCTGCAATTCAGGTTTTCATATTACTTGCTTAACACCATAGCATTTATTAGGTATGTATTATGTATGCAATAGTTTACCACAGAGAACTATCTAAAACCCAATAATGCTACAATGTGTAATTAAAGTTTACATTTTCCTTTATATGTTTGAAGAGTTGCACTGTACTGTATATACAGCATGGCACATTTTTAACCCTCACAAATGGCACATTCTACACAGTTTCACAACTGTGCAATATTTCAAAAAAATATTGCTATCTTACTTAAAAAATAAAAATTTGCATTGTTCTGTACATTAGTTTTGTGTGTGAGAATGAAATAAACAAAAATAATTTCCCATCAAGCAGATAAAACATTAGTCAATGAACAAAGGTTTAAAACTTCTTACTTATGTTCAACTTAATCTAATGATCTCCTGATTAACAATGTGTTAAACATTTGTTTGTGAGCATAGTGAATGATTTGTGGTGCCTATTTATTGTGCTGCAACTCTCACTCATCACTTGTCCTCTGCTTTTGCTGAGCTTAAAGAACAACTGCTAAACAAAAACTTGCACTACCCCAACTTCAACCATAAGCAAGCGCTCTAAACGGATTAAATAGATATTTGGTTGCAGCCCTTTACTGTTGGCTATGGTGACACTAAGCTGAACTGATCTTTGGCACTGCTATGGCAACCGTTATTAAATTGGTGAATACGCAAGTGTCAGAATAATGAGAAGGGATTGAGCTCTCGGGGTGTGCCTGGGGGCCTCAGTTCAAACTGATGCAAACTCTCTGAAACTCTTCCACTGCCCTAACAAAAAAGAATGTAAGCTAGGGTAGAGAAAGCGAAATCATCTCAGACGTGCTTTCTGGTAATCAAATCAAACATTGAGGTGTTACAGTAGACACTACACTAGTGTCACTGTGAGATCCACACAGGTAAGAGACATAAAGTGTTCTCTCGTGATTTTATTTTGTGGTGACATAGCCTTATTAAATTTTTAAAATGAACACTGAAGCTCTAATTGACATACACTATTTTAATATCTTTGAAGGATTCAAGAAATTCTGTTGAACTGGAACATCAGAATCTGATGCTATAGTAAGTCCAATGTTGAGCCCCCCAGCACAGAAAATAAGTCAATTTTTACAGAAGAAGTAGAAGTAGAAGAGCACTTATCCAGAATCGTAACAGGAAGTTGACTGCACAATGCTGCAGGAAAGAGATGGAGGTCATTATGAAATGGTCTTTAAAAAAAATAAACAGCCCATCTTCTCTCATATCTGTCACCTGCTGCCAGACGATGATATGTGCAGCCGTTTTCGAAGGCCCCTCATACAACACAAGACTCAGCATCAAAGCAGAAGTGGAAGGCAGAGGGAGCTGTTTTGGAGGCTGAAATAAAAACTAATCTCAAATTCAATACTAGCTGACAGCAAATGAATTCCTCCAGCTTACCTCAGCATGAATAAACAGGCATATGGGGAGTCAACTGTGGGGGAGGTATCAGTCGTTTGTGAGGTCCCAAATCCATTCGTTTCGGCTCAGGGTTTTATGCATCAAATTAAAAAAAAGCCAATCTTGCTTTTTAAAGCATCTTTCCCCTCTGTCCAGGCCGATAAGGTACACCTTTAAGGCTTCTCATTCACGGGCAGCAAATGTTAGTCCATAGCAAATGGAAGGTTTGGGCTGTTTGGAGCAAATCAATGACATCTCATGTAAATTTTTGAAAAACCGTATCTTCAGGATTTGTTGTTTTTTTTTTTAAAGTTCACAAAAAATAGAAACATTGAACTGCATATGACAAAACAACAATTTACAGTAATAGTTTACTAAGTACAGTAGATTTTGTGAGAAGACATGGGCATATTAAAAACGTACGTCAAGAAACAGCCTAAACTAAATAGCCCAACATGTTTCCACTCGTGCTATGATTATCAGGTGGAGCGTAGACTGCTGTTAATCACGCTAATTACATGTACAGTCTGTACAAAGGGGAATGTATCATTCACATTCCCTCCCAGCAGCCCACCGTGTCACACCATTTCCTATATGATCAAAGCTGGCACATCTGAAACTCAATAACACTTCTTATATTGAGGGTATCTAATGTCATGATCACTGGGGAAACACAGTTAGGTACAACAGCATATTTGGAAATGGCAAATTAAAGCCATTTTTTGTTGCTGCCTTCTGTATTGAAAGTCTACATAAACCCAGGAACATATTGCTTCAGAGAATGCAATTTGTCATCTAATTGTAGTAATAGCCCTACCTTTGCCTTCTCAAAATTGGGTAGAAGGTTATTTGTCACTTACCGGCTCCTGTGGTACACACTAATGGAAACATTCATCATGGTTTAAATGTGTACCATAATGTTTTCAACCACACTAACTTACAAAATGCTTGACTTGACGATTAGTGGTTTTCATTTTTTGACAATGCAGCATACTGTGGATTTACTGTGTGCTGTTTAAATTAGGGGAGGGTAGCATCTTGAATATACTCTATGTATCGTGGCTTCTTCTCCGTGAGGTAGGAAATTACTAGTATAATTTGTCACTTAATTTTTCTTGCTTCAGTCTGCTCTACAAATTATGGGAGCATTTGTTTTTGGAACATTACTGCACATCCCCACTTCAGGACCAATCCTGTTAACACAGTGCCACTACCAAGCTGCCTCCCCCTCTTGTTACATTTTAAAACAAACGCAGCCTTCATGCAATGCTAACAAACCGTAAACACCAAAAGGACCCCTGTCATGGAGGGGTGAGTTCAGAGCAAAAGATATCACATCCTAATTGAAAAGAACAACATGTCAAATGAAACATCACAATGCAAGTCATTAGTCATAAGCCCTTACGCGAGTCTAAAGACATCTTACATGGAGTTGGTTCAAATGTCAATGTGTCATGCTGTTGCTGTTTTATGCTTGAGCTCGACAGTAACAGCTCTTAACCTGTAAAAAGTAAAAGCGGTTGCAGTAGTAGTGTCTGTAGAGTCAACACTGAGTTCATTTCAGTTCTGACCAACCAAGCACTAGGCTATGGTATGTAGGTCTAACCAATGATGTATTTTCATTCAAGAGCTGCCAAAGCTACAATAAATGCAGTTATGTTAAATTTAGGCTGGTTGGAATCCATTCCATCCATCCATCCATCATCTCTAACCACTTATTCTGTTTAGGATCATGGGGAGATGCAGCATACCCCAGCTGGCATTGAGCGAGAGGCAGAGTACACCTGGAACAGTTCGCCAGTATCTCACAGCCTTAATATAAACAATTATGTTTTATGTAGACATACAGTATGTCACAGTTACAGTTTAAAGAATAGAATTGAGCATTTATGAATTGCAGGCGTTTTCCAAATATTGACGTACATATTGTGTATCATCATATGGTTTTAAAATATTGCAATATTTATTTATCAATGCCTAAATGTTTGTTTACAACAAACACTTTTAGACTTCATAATTAAACCCCAACATGTGTGAGTGATTAATGAGGCTGAGAGTAAAGGTTTAATGTTTGCCGATAGTATGAATCTGGTGATGATAATTACAGCCATATGTATATTAGATAAGGCAAAATATTACAGTTAAGCATCAAGAGACACTGAAACTGCAATATTCCTGTAAAAACAGCTCATACTAGTGCTCCAGGCTACAGGGTGTATTCTGTGCAAAATATAGTGCTTTTTAATTGATAGTGATATATTTACAAGAAATATTACACAGAATAGTAGATTTTAGGTCTGTAATTGACCCTGCACTTGGTATGCAAACACATGTAAATTGGAGGACGTATCATTTCTGGATGAATTGAAAATAGAGCCTACTATGGGAGAGGGAATCACTGGGGAATCTTCCACATCTTCACATATACACAACTTCAAAGGTGCAATAAAATCCTTGCTTAAGCATTCCTAAGAGGCTTTGCCATGTTCTGATGAATCAATGAGGTAAGTCAATATTTGAAACTCCAGTTGTCTCTTGGATGCACACATGGGGATACAGAGCAAAGTAAAAGTAGTTCTAAGAGATTATAATGGTGGTCAAAAGCAGCCATTCTAATTCACTTACTATCATCACTATGAAACTGCTTAAATGGGGGTTACATTTTAAGTCTTGTCTTATTAGCATTTATTTAGGGTGAATGTGTAAAACTTTTTTAAGTTTGTCACAACAGTGGTTTATCTATGTATAGATTAGTTTAGATTAGTATAGAAAGTTTTGGGTCACTGTATTACCTAAAATTGAAAATAGATTTGAGCTACTTTACTGCTGAGGCCAGACACTGGTTTCAAAATTTGAAAATGCATTTTTACTCAGGGTGAGGACTGAGGATTTCAGCCCCTATCAACAACTACACAAAAGTGCCACACAAGCGTTATTTAGATTTTCTTCCATGGTTGCACGAGCATTGTGCCAAGCCACTTCAGCTGTGCACACTGGAAAACCCACTATGCCTTTGCTAAATACTTTGTTTTGATTGCCTTGTCTGACGTGAGTGATTTCTGAACACTAAACATTTAATCATATCACTCCACTTTCAACAAGTCCTGGAAATGTCATTGATTTTTCATCAAGACATTGTTCCAAAAATGCACTGTTTCTCTAAAGCCTAACTCACCTAACTACGTAATATTTCACAGAATTGCTTCTGAATTATGAGACCACAAAACTTTTGATTGCTGGTTAGAGCGTTAACTGCAGTCTTACTGGATGTGTTTACATTTCTGTTTCCAGTTCTACTAAATTGTAGCCCTTCGCTGCCAACTACAGATGTTTCTCTGATTGCACTCATGGCAATTATTTTTAGGCAGATACTTGTAAATTCATTGCACTTGTAGCAAAATGTTTTGAAATCAATATTTAGCATCATATTATTTATGTTTTTGGCAAGTAGTTGTATGATAAGAGGGAATATGTGCTGCAATCTTCACTGAGGGGATCCTTTTTTCCATTACTAGTGCTTATTTTTTTTCCAAATGTCAATATGGTTTTGCATCCATCTTTCCATATATATATTTTACTGTTTTGGAATAGTGTGGTGTGTGGAATAGTTATTCCATCTCCTCTCTCTGCTCTCTGAGATAATTAATTACATTAAAAGATAAATTATATGCCCACAACAACAACCCCGTTTTGACTATATGATAAAAACACTTGTGTCTGATGAAGACTGTTGAGCCTGAGCTGCACATGGTGAAGGGTAGCTTTATTCTGGACATGTGGGACAAACCACATCCAGCTGTAACAGAAAGTTCTCTTGCTCGCTCTCTCATTCACACAAACACACATCCTATACATGCCTCTGCTTCAAGCCATTAAGACCCACGAGAGAAATAAGGGGCGAGGTGGTTAACTCCAGATGAACTCGCTATGGGAAGGACTTTCCCTTGGCCCTATTGCTCTCCCACACAGCCGATCCCCACTGTTTCAAGAAAAGCACTTCCAAGTCTGGGTAAATACCCTGCCTAGAAGCACCTATCTAACACCCTCATACTGTGCTTCCTCCACCCAATATTGCATGTCTGCATACTACAATACTTATCATGTCTTTCTCTGAACACAGAGGCTTTGGAGGTCTACAGTTATATTGCACCATACTTGTTTTGCAAGCAGAGCATATGTAATATAACCTCATGCTGAATATTAATGCTCAGTTACCCTGTGTTACCAACTGTGAGTGTGAGCACAGAAAGTGAGGCAAGGGCTGTGCAACACAATGCTTTTCAGAAACGATCGGCCCTCTGATTCTTTAAGCATTAATTTGCTGGGAAAATATAACATAATCTGCACCTCAAGACACAGTGTAAATTTTGTGGCAGCCCCAGACTTGACCGTTTCTTTGAAGCCGTTTGTCCAAAATCAAAATGCAAAACAACATTTACCCAGTAGAATGATTTTTACTAATGTACATTTAACAGTATAGTTAAGTTGAACATAAAATGTGATCCATATTTGCGATGAAGATCCTGATCCCATAGTAAGCCCCAATTCCCTAAGGAAAGCCTCATTAGCCATCCACCGATGTGTATTGGATTTAGTGATAAGTGGTGCTAATTGCCATGTAGGCAAATTAAGGTGCCTACGTGCTATTGTGCTTTTGAAAAGAGGGGCGCACGCACACACAAATACACACCATCATATGCACACTAATTATTTTAGGTCCCAGCTGTGAGGAGGGGCTGCTGATTTGGAGCAAGGCAACATGAAAGATTACTCATTCCTCAAGATGTTGTGCTCATATGACAAAGCCCTTATTCATCTTGTTCTCAGCTTCAGACTGACATTCTGAAGGGAACGAGCATTTGACCCTGAACATTTTGTGAGAGAGGAAAATTAGGTCTCTTATTAAAGAAAAGATCAATGACAAGATTACTGTACTACTAGCACCAGTGCAATCTCAATTAGGGTAACAATTGAGGTGCTCTTTAAGATGAATGACTACACACTCACCTGCTAGATAGGGACTTTCAGAGATAGAAACATGTCAATTTTTCCCCCCAAAATAATTCTCTGCCTTACAAAAAAAAAATAAAAAGACATACCTGCTATGCTCAACTGAATGAATGTTGGATTTGCTGCCTTGAGCTGCCAGTAAGAACACAACATTGTGAATCTTTCCTTCTATTTGTAAAATTGGTGGAAAGCTTTGGGTGCTCCTTGCCATAAAACATTTTAGTTGTCCGTGTGACTTTTTAAGTAACAACTATGCTATTTGTGAAGGCACCATCACAACCAAAGCCCTTACCAATTGATAGCATACTGTATGCTAATACCATAAAAGTTCATGTTTGGGAGGCTTACCTGTCAAATACTCCACCAATGACAGTAGCAGTGTAAGTTTCCATAGCAACTCCATTTTAATGGTCTCTGGTCACTACAAGCTCACATACAATCACAGGTGTGTAGAATCATGGCTTTGTCCTTTCACCGTTCTGTCAAATAAAAAGAAAAGGAGGGGGAAAGCCATTAGACATTCAGAACTACTGGTCTCATTAGACCATGTTATTTCACAAGGACAGTAATCGGCCACATTTGCTAGAGTATGGTAAAAAAATAAAAATAAATAATAATAATAATCACATGAACAATCTGAAAACTTTCTTGGCTTATAAATGTTTAATCTTTGTCAAATTTTCTACCAGTCTGGATGACATTTAATGGCAGCTTTATTTTGGACTGCTCTCACTGAGGAACAAAGTACATTGGTGAAAATAATTAGGAAACCACTCTGCCTTGTGCGAACACTGAAAATGATTTGTCCAAGCAAAGCCTTACAAAACACTTAGACGTGCTGCAGAGTTTGCATAAGTGTGCTTAACACTGCATAATAGGGATCATGTCTGCAAGAGAAACATAAAGGGATTGCTTGCTTGTGCTCAAACCAGCTGAGACAAAACAGAAAGCAAGCTGGTTGTCAGACACATCCTTAGCATGTAATAAAGTACTGTCCTGGCTCCTCAAATTCTTCTGAGCTGGGGGGGATTATGTATTTCTGACATAAAGAGCCGACTGTATGCGGCGCAAAAACCATTTTCGGTCCCCTGGGAGAGTCACACAATTGATTTTCTCAAGGACTAAACCGTAATTTATCCCTGCTTAGACTCAAATGAAGTCCCAAAAAAGTTAGTGAAATGATAATAAGCCCTATTCCCTCATCACTGACAAACCGTGACATATTTATTTGTCTAAATACTCCCCAGCACTGCGATAGCTATGATCCTTTCTGATAAATCATCAGATAAATGTTTGCGTATGATATGCTGGTTATAGAGTGAGAAAGGATGAAGAGAGGAAATTAGCCATTATCTTTGCTCAGACTGACTCTCCTTAGTGCATTTAAGTGACTTGATGCCACGGTTTCCTGAGTACACACCATCAGCATGCTGAAATAAATGAGAGGAAAATTTTAATAAGAACATACAGTACAGTCTATCAAAAGCCAAGTGCCAAAAAAGCAGAGACAACTGAAAGATTACGCTTTAGTGTCTCAGTTATCTGTACGCCTCTTATCTTTGCGCACTAAAAGGCAAGACAGAGCATACTGATGCTTGTGTGAATCTATCAACTGCGTCCCTGACACATTTGCCTACACTACTCTTACTTGTGCGTGTACTAAACCCTTAAAAAGGCAACACTCTTTCCCTATAAATCTCATTATGAATATTTGGTTTTGAGTGTCATCCTAGTTCCAACTTATCTTGCAGTTATTAGGATGCAAATGTCATGGGTAAATGTTGGCTTTTAATAAGAAAACTGAAAAAGAACCTCCAAATCCCTTCTTGTGCTCCTGGATATTTTTGGAATGTTCCTCTTTTGAGAGAATAATTGTGAGGGCTGTGCTGAATAAATTACTTCACACAATGTCTTTAAAATAAATAAATAAATAAATAAAATAAAAAAAGAGGAGCCTGGATACTTTATATTACACTTTATATCCGCACATATGCTGTGTTACGGTATTTAAATTAAACTTACAGTACATTAATGAAATCATGTGGTTTCCTTTTGACTACCAAAGTACGAACATGTTACCTCAGGCTGCAGATTGAACTGTTGCTGCAAATTGAGCCTCATACTTGTGACAAATGATTCACATTTTCAAAAACTGTTCACGTAATTGTTTTGTCAACCATGTAAATATTTGACATTGCCGTCATCTAAAAATATTTTATTCTGTCTTGACAGTACAACGAGCCAACATGGCTGGTACGTGTGAACTCGACACCCCATGCATAAAACCAGGTGTCTGCTGGCCTCTGACAGCAATCGCTTGATCTCGGTTACTCACAAGCCCCGAGACACGAGACATCAGACAGCGGGCTTAGTGGGGGGAATAAAAGACAGCCTTTTGATCCAAAATAGCTCTCCACTATGGTGATGGCTTGGGGAGTTGGGGAGTGTCCATGGCAGTATTTGACTTCCTCTTTAGTACAAATTAATTACCCTTGTGATCTTAAGTGGTAGTGGCAAGGACAATGGCTTACTTTCACCACAAATTGATTCTCTCATTTGTTGGCTGTATGACATGCAGGTTAATGACAGCTTTCAAATGTTCCTTTTAAGTTCCACCCTCTTTCATGTCTTTGGAAAAAGCCAATGCTTGAAATATGGAATATGATCAAGGCCGGAGAAGACAGCCCTGGACTAAACATTTCCTGACCCAGTTTGTATAAACTCCAGTTCTTTTAACACAACAGCCATGAACTCAGGCTGTCGTTTCATAATATCTGAAGAGTCACATTTCTCTTTTTTTCTGTCTTTGTAGTGTTTTAAACACCGATGACTTTATTGTGGACTTACGGCACATTCCTAGCTGCAAAACTGACATTTTAGCTTAAGCACTTAAGCAAAGTTGTCAACTTCTAAATGAAATAAACTGGATCTGCCAATTACAAACGCATGACATTAGTTCGTGAAAAATGTGCCGAAACACTGGCGAATGAGATCAAACCATTTTTTAGAACCAAGCCATGACTAAGACTGACAATAAATTAAGTATAAGTATAGTATCACTTACATAATTCACTCATTTAGTCTTTGCTGCTTCTCTCTTCTTGATATAGTTCTAAATTGAATATGTTTAAGGTTTGGACTTTTGCTCAGATAACAATTGTAAACTTGTGACGTGCATTTTGAATGATGTTTTCTGGCCTTTAGTTCTTGTGGTATGTCAAAGATGTACAGTATATCATTCTAGGTTTGCATCTGTTATTATTAATATTAGTCAATATGTTTTTCAATCAATCAATCAAGTAAAACTGTGAAATTCAACATCCTTTTTCATTTGATCAACAGGCTAGAAACCAATAAACAAGCTGGATGCATCAAATGTTGTTGTTTTGAACTTAAAAAGTGGATTTCAACCTTAAATTTCTGTCAATCAGTTCACTGATTAACTATTGCAGCTACAGTCTATTAGAATTCCATCCCACCAAAGAGAATCAATGCCATTTATTATCCCAGCAAAAATCTTGGCTGAAATACACAGCGCTACCTCTTTATTTGAATGCAGCTGCTTTGAGGGAGGCTTTAGATTTGAGGAGACAACGGGCTCTTCCAAATTTCACTGTTGTCAAAGTGACACCTCTTTTCCTTTTCTTCTCAGACAGTGCCAGCTGGAGTTGATAAACCACAGATTGTAGTTCAGTCAGCCACAGAAGCTGACAGTGATGGCAGTTAATTCGACCCTCGCCACTACACCAGATCTCTTCACTGCCATCAAATTTTCAGGGCTCAAAAATGTTTTAATAGAAGGGTACTCCAGGTCTCTTTGGTTGAAGAGTCCATATGAAGATAAAAATCACACTAAAATGCATGAGTAGCCCCCCCTCCACACACACCCTGGCTGAGCTCTGAATCATGAATGAGATGAGACTCCCATACTCTGCAGGAACGAGACAAGACCAGGAAAAATGGCATACAATGCTGCATCTTTAATCACCTGAGCCGTGACTTCACTTGATCTGCAGACACCAGCTCGATCAGTATTTTTCTGCACATGACGCTCATCTCACAACTCTAAGTGCCTCCAGTCATTTAAAATTCATTTTCTGTGAGTGCCCGAGTTGAGCCTAGTAGTAGTAAGAAATGTGAAATTTCTCCCAAATCCTGCTTTGATTCAGTGCACATGCAAATCAAAGATTTACAAAGCAGCTCTGTCTAACAGTGATATCGAGTCCTAATCACTAGATGGTTATAGGTTTTAAATTCAATGTGGCAGCTATATTAAAACTATACAGTTCTGACATTGTTCTTTTTTTAATCATAGAACTGACTTGGTTGTTGCCATGTGTTAAGCAGGCATCATCTGTTGTATGCACAAAACATGTCTGTAGCCTGCTGTGCAATTTTAATATCAAACGACAGAGAGCAGTTTCAAAGGCATTTTGAAGGTGCTTACTTTTGTCTGTACTGACTGTAAACACTGAACTCAAGGGTACTGTTCGCGTTCCACAGGGATAAAAAATTTCAAAATAAAACTTGACTCACCCCCACCCCCCTCAACCATGCTCTTTAAGAATCAATGCGACTAGAACCACTAAGCTAAAAACTTTCTTGGGATAAAGCTTTATGTGCCAACCTATCTTTTTCCCCCCTTCCTCACAAATGGCACACCATGGGAGTCACGGAAGTGCCAACAAATTCCCCAGCCAGGATTCTACCTCAAAAAGTGGCACAAGACAAAGAGACTAATGGTGTTTTGATCTAAGCACACAAGCCGCAAGGCTTCTTCATTTCTACAGACCGCACCATCCCAGTCTCACTAGTGCTAATATCAACTGAGTGTAGTAAAAGGTTTTCACTGCTTGCACAGATGCTCCAAGCCCAGAGTTTAACATAATATTCATATAGGTGGTAATGATGCAAACACAGTTACACATACCACAATAAAAACAGTAGGCATACGTTAACTGATAAATGTTTGGGACTAAAGAATTGACTTAAATGGCACTGGAATAAACTAGATATTAATCACTCTAATTGGGCACCTGCAGTGAACATACTCCATGTTTGTCTTACAACTGATGCTAGCTCTGACTAATTGTTTTTTTAAAGACACAAGCGGTTGGCAACTCCAATGCATCTGCTTTTTCTAAGGTAGTAATTAGGAATCCCATTAGGATTTAAGCGTGTGCCAATTAATAGTTCCTTAAATACCCAGATTCAGGTCTTTGGTGCAATGCTTTGGGTGAGCTCAGTAGTTATTAGGAGAGGCAATTTTAAGCCTGTGATAGAGAAACACGAGCTGTTATTACTTTCAGACAAAAAGTTTTTAAAAAAATGTAAGTGTTTGTGAGCATTTTGGCTTAAGGCATCTAAATGTGAAGCATGGTTTACATAAAAACTGTCAGATAGGGGTGTATAGTAAATGACTATATGATCAAATGATGACATTACAATACGTATGTAGTTGTAATACATAAAACAGTGGTGTAAAGTGACTGAGTCGATTACTTAAGTACTGTACTTAAGTACAGTTTTGAGGTATTTCAACTTTGAGTGTTCCCATTTTCTGCTACTTTAGACTTTGATGTCACTGCATTTCAGAAGCAAAATAAGTTCCTAGTTCCTTTTTTGTAATTTAGATTAATAAAGCAAAGTACAGTATATTCCTAAGACTAGTATAAAAAGTGATTCAAATTGTTGTTTTTAGATTCAAAATATACCTATTCCAGAAGTTCAAACTTATGAACAGTGGCATATTAAAAATACACATTATAGACATTTTGTAGGAAGAGGGAAACATTTTTCTGTGGCGTGCATGATAATTCTCTCCTAGCAACAGTATGTTTATGGATGGACACGCCTAAGAAGAGAAGGTTGGAATATGAACTTTACAGTTCCCCACTGAGCAGGGCCCCTTGTGCATGACAAAATGCAAAATTCGACACATGTAGCAAAAGACTGAAGTATTCTGATGCAAAGACGGTGACTTGCATTGTGAATAGGAGCTCTGATCAAAACATTTCAAAACAATAGGCTATAAACCAAACATTTAGATTTGAATTGCAGTTGGCTGCATAGAATGACATCAAAATGTCACATTGTGTAGACTTAAGGTGCCTTCAAACAGCTGTAGCTCAGCTTTTGGATTGTTTGTTGTATTCCATTGTTTTTTTAAACATAAAAATGGTCAGCGAAAGAGAAAACCGAAACTGAAAGAAATAAAAGTTAGCGTCCTACCAATGTTTTCCTGTTTGTTAACATGGCCACAAATGACGAATCCTACTTGCACATGTCATAATGCATCTACCATCTCCAGTCTGCATGCCGTTTCTCCACTTCTCGTGCAAACCAGACTCAGCTCAGTGGGGCACTATGAACATGTTCTCCCCTCCTTCTCATTTTGAGCTGGTGACATCACCAAAACTTGGTCCACTCATAAGCACATTTCCCCAAAGAGATGTGTAGTACTGTAGCTCTACTGTTCCCACCACTTGCATTCAAACTGCAAGAAGAGAAAGTGCACACCAGAGTAGTGTTTAGTGGAGGGAATTAAGCATAAGCTTTAAGTAGTAACAGTTACCAGGAACATCCAGCATCCAACATTTAACAAACATTGATCACAACACTCCAACTTCCCAGCAAAACGACACAAGCTGTAAACACATTCCAACAAGGAGTGACACAGTTAATTGTCATCTTTCTTGAGCCACCTCCAATTTAGTTAATTGCAGAATCGAAACGTGCAAACATATGGACACTTGACTTTATGAGAATCACTATTTCCAAAGGGTTGGTCGCTGGTGAACGGATTAGACAGTGTGAAGGGAAATCAGGCTCGGAACGCGATGCAATCAAAGAAAGGGAGAGATGACTTGAGTCCAATCCCCTGTTGATCACGGACGACAAATGACTTCTGCCAGGGGCTTTAAATGAGCAGCAAGTGCTAGATAAATGTGTGTCCTCTTCCAGAAAGCATGCATGGTGAAAATGGCCAGAGCAAGGACACGAGAGTGTTATTTTTATTAAGTAATAGAAATTGCACAACTTAACTGGGAAGTAGGAATATTAAACCTGTTCGCCTTCATAATTGAATGGGCACAAATGTGCAAAAACGGGCAATAATAAGTCCGGATTAATAGAGATGAGAGTTTACATGGAAGATTAACAAAAACCCAAAGAGCTCACCATGTACCTGAACACGTCCCCTGTGGCGTCTGCTGATCTTTAGCCCTTCTCTGATATCCATGTTACACCGCGCATCTCCTCACTCCTCCAGGGGAGCAGCTCCCTGGATCGGGTCGACGGCGACAGATAAGTTCGTCTCTTCAAAGTGCCGATGTCTGTCTCCTAGAAAGGGACCCAACTCTCCTCTTGGTTGTCCTCTTTCCAGCGCCGGTGCCTTCGCTGTCTTCAGAGTCCGAGGAGCAGCCCAGTCCTCCGCTCGACGCGCGCTCCAGACTCGGTCATACTGATTTAGCGCAGCCCGGCTGTCCTGCTCGCACCGCCACCGGGCTCCCACAAGCCCAACCCGAACCCGCAGCTTCTAACGAGGAGCTCCGCAGCGTGAAGGTTTGTACATTTCAATCTAACATTTGTTCTACGAGCACAAAGTGCTCACCTTGTGTTTGGCGTTGGCGTTCAAGTCTGCGCGTCCAGCTCGTGCACAGGATGAAGACTAGTTGCCTGTGCGCGCGGCGGAAGCGGCACATGGGACATTTTAGAGGTGGAGAGTTTTATTTATTTATTTATTTTTATGTCCACGCTGCAAGTTTAAACCACGTTCATCACATCATCACGTACTCAAATTCACAGGAGGACTTAACGGCCTAAACGATGCTCAAGAAATGTGTGTGTGTGTGTGTGTGTGTGTTTGTTCGCCACTGCGAAGTCATGAAAACAATAACCTGAACATGTTTCATTCATTTTGGAGGAATCTGCAGTACCCTATTGGATAATTCCGTAAATGAAACTTTCATTTAAAATATAACCTATAAATAAATATAAAGTAAAAAATCAAAAACAAGTAATTAAAGTATCAAAGATAGTGGACCCAGTCCATGTATTATATTTACTGATTTATTTTATTAATACATTCATTAAAGTGAGGCATTTCATTTTTTTTAGGTAGAACAACTCTTAACTCTTATTTTTTTAATCAAATTCATCATGATTGCCATTTGATTTATATTTTGTTGTTGCTCAATTAGAGCTCTTCTCATCAAGTTATTTGTTATCTTCTTAGTACATAAAAGTCTTGTGACTTTATATACATATACATATACCAGCTCCAGGTGAGACCACCTATGTGTATTTGTACTCTTATTTGCAAAGTAACTATAGTTGTCAAACAGGTAAAAATACTGTTACTCCACTGTCCCTGGAGAGTTAGTACAAGGAAATACTTCAGTAAAGTATGAGTACCCAGTACTTGGATCTAATCTTGTGAGGCACACTGCACACTTGTGTCCCAAAACCAAATAAATAGAACCCAAGAAATCAAAGAAGACAAACTAGACTTGTTCAGCTTTCTAAAGGGAAGTGAGTACCTGTTTCACTGTTAGTTTATTATCTCCCTGTTTGTTACTGTAGGTTGAATTAAGTCAATTTACAAGTTTAAAATTTGATATTTTACTACTTTTGTGCATTTGAGTGGCATTGAATAATACTGCTGTTTTTATTTGGGGCGCAATTGGAGTTTGAGAACAGATGCTGCTTGAAAAGGTCATAATCTAAAGTGATGATTAAGGCATTGCACTTTGTAGCAGTGGTTATACCTGTGATAGAAATAAAAACCATTCCACCCACTGTATGTATCATTGCTAATTAACACTACATTCACATGACGAGGAAAAAAAGCTGAATTGTGAATAGCACATCTGCTTCAGTTGAGGATTGAGTGAATGATTATGCACTTGTTCCTCATCATTTTGTGCAAAACAGAAGAGATTTTCAGGCTAACAAAGTTTTAACAGTCAGAAGTTGTTATACTGTATGCACTATTCCCCTGGTTCATAATCCACTCATAATGTTGGGTGGGATTTAGTGAATCTTCATCTGTTTGAGCCAATGGGAGAGTAATAATTACAGAGGAAATGAATGAATGCCCCGCTGAGACTTAGAATGGCATAAAGGAGTACAAAATATATACATTTGTGTTATGAATGAGCATTTAGTATTCTTTAGCCACCCATGCACAGAGCTAATAATAGGATCTCAAAGCCCCAAGGAGCACTCAGTATAGGCACCCTAAAAACAAATATCTGCAACTAAGCCTGACTGTTTTCATGAATTCTTTAATTTTCAAGACCAGAGGGAACTTTTCCTTATCACTTTACTGTGATGATTTCTTGACAAAAAAAAAAAACTATAACTGAATTTTGTGTCATGCAGTTTTACTCATTTCTCTCTTCTCTCGAAGGGGGAAAAATGTGACCATCCCAATCTGACAATATGTTTTTCATTGTTGTTTGTACGAGGTCATTTGAATACATGAATTACGTATGTCCTGAGGCAGTAAATGAGCCACTTGATGCCAGCAATGCTAGGAGACAGAAAGGCAAACATGTCCAATTCTGTGTGTATGAGAGCAAGAAAAGCTGGATTATTCACTGCAGAGATGTCACACGACTGTTTGTTTTTCTAGACCCATGCAGAATTATGATTTCATATAAAATATTATTTTAGATTACAAATATCATGCTGTTATTTCTCCACTTGTGCTATAACCCCCACTTCTCAAAGTTCAGGCTGATGAAATGAGCAGCTTCCTTCATTTGAGGAAACTAAATCAAATGCAGTCTTGCTGAAAATGAAAATCAAACAACAGAACTGCAAAAAAGCAAGGTACTTATTTTGTTTGGAGTTTCATTGATTTTCTCATTTCTATTCAACCTTTAGTGTAGGTGAAACTGGTTTAATTGATGCTTGTGACAAGTGACTGAGGTGAAGGGGGTTTATACTGCACCTGTACAGAGCAAAGCTTCTGGCACAGATGGTAGCCTGGGTGTGCATTGACTGTGTTAGGGCAATCATCCCTGCCCTTGTCTCTGTGTGATGCCATTCAGTTTTAATCAAATGAAGCACAGGCAACAGCTCAGTCACCTGCTCAGTGTTGCAGACTGGAGTTTATTGCTCCAGGAAGATGTGGAGCTGAACCTGAGAATGATGCCTGATGTGAGGGTTCGCTATTTTATTGACCTGCAACACTGCATGAATGATTGAATGACATTAGATGTTTTTCAGGTGCAATGAGAACAAGGAATAGCCACTACTTTTGAACTTTGATGGAACAATTGTTCAAGCTTGTTTAATGTTGCTAATACCCACCTGAATAGAACCCGATAAGCTAACGGACTGACTATACTGTGTTTTCATTCTTGAAAAAAAAGGTGATTTTCCATATACTTAGTAAAAAGAAGGTCTTAGTTGGCTTGAAATGTTTATATAAGTATATCTATAGAAGTAAACAAGAGTTTCACTTTCCTTATTGCCTGAACTGATTTTATAAAAATGAATTCCTGTCTACAGTAGTGAATGAGACCAAAAGAATAATGCAAAAACTAAATGTACAGTAAGTACTAAGTAACATTAACATGCAGTAAGAAGTACTGTAATTCATTTATATTCGGTTATAAAGTATTTAATATTAGCGTAAGGGATGTCTTCAAGGTTTGTCCATTAACTCGATTAGCAGTATGATGTTTAAATACCACAAAACCAAATTAGGTCAATAAGCAGGCTAATAAAACATGGAATGCTGACAGTTTTTGTGTTAATATGCTGAACTTGCTGCTTGTTTACATGTACACAAGATGAAACATTACCATTAATTTGAAATTAATTTTAGTCCAGTATTCAGTTTTTTTTTAGCTCAGCTTTGGTTTGGCTCTGTCCACATCCTTAGGCAAATACCTGACCCTTTAGCTGCTAAGTGCTCCACTACATTTACCAGTTAGTCACTAACTCTGTCTTCTTTTTGGGCAGGTCGTGTACAGTAGCCTAATCTGACCGCTATAATCGTCAAAGTTTAGCAGCTGAGACAATAATGTGAAAGTGATGGAAAACACTAACGTTTGAGGCTGTATAATCAAAGCTACAAGCTGAAAGTCTGTAAAGTTATGTAGTACTGAGGGGAACTACAGAGCTTGATGATAATTATCTGTGTGTATTCATTGGAATTTTGTACTGTTGCTTGGACCATGTAAGCAACACGAAAACAAAACTTGTGATGTCATCATCTCTAACCAATAAGCAACACTAGACATTCAGGTGTCATTAATTCTATTTGCAGGTCAATTCCCATGTCCACTGTTTCGTCTTGAGATTGCTGAACAAACAGTGTGATGTAAGAATGTCCCCCTGTCTTCGCAGCTCAGATTCATTTTTGGAAGCTCACAAGTCAAGTGTTGCTCGCAAGCTGCAGAAACTGGATGGACAAGTAAGCGCATACAATCATTACATTCACAGATGTACAGTGAGTGTAGGAGAGGATAGTACACACATCCCTTGTGGCACACCTGTGTGTGCAGCTTGCAGTTGACAGGTAGCTGCCTTGGATCTGTCAAGAAGCCCCATATCCACCCACTCACCGAAGGAGCAATGTACAGCTGCAAAGCGGGTCTGTGGAGCAGCTCCAGGATAATATATAGCATGCTGTTGCACTGAAAGTACAGGTGAAGTTCAAAAATGGGATTCAGCAAAGAAAGAAGGAATAAAAATGTAGGTCGTATGTTGATCATTTATAATCCATAGAAAAGCCTGAAAGCGCACAAGCAGAAATCAGAAATACTGTACATTAAAAATAAAAATATATTTTGAAGAAAGTGCAGCTGTCAGACTCATATTCGCTGGCTAGAAGTTTCTAGATGACACACTTTGAGGTTTGAGTTGTCTTTGAGTAGTCTAAAAAATAGTGGACATAAACCAAACTGTATATAAAGGCCATGAAAATTTTTGCAAATGTGTTAAAAATATATATATATTTTTTTTAATTTAGTGTTTATCTGCTGAGACATTTATTACATAAATATAATTGCCAGAAGACAGAGATACACACAGCTTACTCTTCATGTTTCTTGGTTCTTAGAATATAATGAAACAGTAAATAAAAGAAAGCTTACATTTTTCAAAAGTGCCTTGCTACAAGTAAAATATATTTCCCATTTACAGTATGCAGCATAATATAAAGAACATTTTCCACTATTGTGGGGCTGAGCACTAGATAATTACAGCTAATTGAAAAAAGAAGAGTTCTAAGATGGAACAGCTGGAAGGGGGTGGGGGGAGACTAGCATAATATTGCAGTATAGTGTAGTATTGTTACAATAGTAATGTAAATTTATTAATTTTGGGGAGGGGGCATGGTTAATAAACTATGACTGAAGACGATGTGACCTAGTAAGGTTAACCAATCCGAATTTACAGTGTAAACTTAATAAATAGTTTCTCTATGTTGTCTTACCCACATTTTGAGCCACTTTTTTGCACATTTTGAAAAACCTCACCGTTTTTAAAAAAGAAATACATTTTAGATACATACCGACACAGTTGATTTTGTATTTTTGTTGGGTGGTGCAATTAACTTATTTAAATGTCACACAAACTCTTGTGAGATCAGTAGACATAACTATGTTCATGTTTAAGATAAAAGTATTAAAACAGATATCCTTATTATCTAATTAGGTATGTCTAGTACCAAGCAAGCACTTCAGAATACGTTCCCGAGAAGTCCAGTATTTATAAGTGATGTTTGTTACAAATGGTAACACAAGGGCTTTGATATTGAGTTGTGACTTTTGGTTCCATGGGCCAAATTGTCTGTGTGGGAGATATCTCACAGAAAATCAAGAGGTAGAGTTTTCTCTCTAACCACCAGCCTTCACTTGCTGCACACTAATGACTGTCTTGCCAGAGCGTTTAACCTTGAGCCAATCTGTCTTCTCACTTAGAAAAGCTGAGTTCTTGAACCATGAAATAGAGGTAGTTGTCCCTTTGAAAGGAGGTTACAACCCAGACTACTTCAAAATTAATCAATTATTGCTATTTCAACTGTAATGAAAAGTGGATGAGTGGAATCATTAACAGTTCTTTCAATCTGTTTTTTTTTATTTGTTTACCTTTCTAATCATTTACTTATGAATGGGGAAATCCAGTGCCTATACAGCACCTGTGTCAATGGATCCTACAGAGCGACGTAAAAGCGGATGAAGGAACATGATAAATCACCAACTGAATGTAAGAAATTGTTTCTAAATATTGATTTGTGCCTCTGTGCATCTTTGCATGCCTGTGCAAATTCAATATTTTGCTGAAACACATTGCATTTTTAGAAACGATACTCACCCTCTGGAGTTTTTATTCTCTATGGTAGTTAAAATAATTTCAAAGTTGAAGTGACAGCTACCTCTTCAAAGAACAAACAGAAAATTACAACTTCAACCTTTGTTAAAGAAAATCTTAAAACATTTTCTTCTATACAGATTTGGGTGTCGCAGGGTGGTTGTGGAAAAAGGAGTAGTGAGTAGTGAAAGGACAGGTGTGAGGCCCTAGGGCATTTTTAGCATTTAGTTTTATTTAGTTCACATTAATGAACATTGCTTTACATTCCAAGTAAGCCAAGGACCAATTTATCATCTCCAGTGCCTGAAAAAATGTTACTAAATCACACCTAAAATATATAAATTGTAAATATATTTTCAGGCCAAAGTTACAAAGCATATAAGATCAAAAATAAAAATAGGAGACAAATAAAAGGAAAAACAACACACATTGTCATCAAAGTCAAGTCATCAAGAGAATATTAAAAGACAGTTTCCAACAAAGCACATAAAACACAACAGTGGCATACGTGTACTTAGTATATACAACGTTACAATACACTGATTAAAACAGAGAAAGAGAACAACACTGTGAAAAAAGGGGACAGAATGGCACCAGCAAGATAGCAACAAATGACAGACAGCAAAGCACTCAGCACAGACAGACTGAGGACAGGAAGGTGTGACGGATGTTTGGTGCTGTCAGACCTGAGTGCTAATTAACCTTTTTTTTTTTACGCAAACTCTTAGTGAATTAATATGTTTCTTAAGCAAGTTACTGTAGTTAAAACATGAACGCTTGGCTAAGTAGTTTTTACCTGTATTATGTACATATGTGCATGTACTGTATGTCAGACCCTTCAAGCTTTTGGCCATGACCCACTACTAGGAAGAGTTTGTGTGGAACCAATACGTTTTGAACACTGAATATTTACTATGAACTTAATAAGTTTCAACAAAAAAAACCACACAATAGATCCCTTTAGTGATGAGTTTTACTTAAAGTAAGTAAATGCTGTTTGTTGTTAGATACAGTAGAGTCAGTTAAATAGCAGTGTTCCGTGTTAGTTAATATATGACACACAACTATGTCATTTAACATAACGATGTGTTTACTTGTATGGTCAATCAGGCTACATCTTAGCTTGGGTCGGTAGTGCTTGGTTGCTCAAAGTTTTCTTTCCATTAGTAACAACTGTGTAGCTCTTTTGAGGGCAGCGATTATAATCCCACAATACACATTAACTGTATTTTTACCACATTATGATGGAAATCCCTAAAAAGCCCCTTGTTTCCACTTCACTTAGGTTTACAACATTGCCAGAAACTGTGAGAGCAAGACAAACCTGAACACTAGGAACTGCAGTATGTCTGTCATATGGTTTAGCTTGTATATTCTTTGTCTCTAGTCCAACTCTGCAGTGGCAGCACTTGTGACTGTGTCTCTCCTGTCTAATGAATAATGCACACTAAGACACCCTGAGTTATCCAAAACCAATCCCCTCTTATCCCTGTTTGAGTGTATTGATTTCCTAGCTCTCACCAACATCTGTGGAGGCTCAAAGGCTGTTTCTGTGTGTGGGGCAAAGGGATAAAAGAACAACATCAAGGCAAGCGTCAAGCTTGTAGTGCACTTGTGGATACTCTAGAGTTCACTACCTGGTGTTCAGATGAAAAAAGAGGCCACATCATCACAGTCCTTATAATATCTGTAATTACAAGTTCAGTAGAACTCATCCGAGTTGGCTGTGTGAACCTTGCTGTTATCGTTTTTAAAACAGATAACCTACATTTGGCCCTGATGAGGCTTTTTGTATTTCAAGGTGAGAGCTTGCAGTTAGTCTTTGTAATTATCTACTGGCACAAGGAGAGAGCTTTTAATGAGCTGTGGAGAGGGATGCTGAAACAGCCTCTATTCTACAGTAGAAACCCATTCTCATTTTTTGCAACATCACTCAGCCACAGGAAATGATTATATGCAACATCTATGTTAATTATAGCAGCATATAGCGAGGATGGGAGAATGGGTTATTAATTTATAAAATTATATTTCAGTTTCACACCTTTACTGTAGTCCTGTGAGAACTAGAATTTGAGTTTACAGTGAATTAATTGGGATGCATTTATGAAACATTTTGCGGGAGCACCTTAATGATCCAAACAATTAGTGTCAGTGTTTTATGGGAAATTATAAGTCTTACAGTGGAATGCACAATACAGCAGTATGGCCATTTCCCCCCTAAAATGATGCTTAGGACCGTGAAGAACATTTCAGACCAAAAGGCTACAGATGAAGAAAAGAAGACGGACAACAAGTGAAGACTATTAAAATGGTTTCAAAATTCCAAATCTTTCTACTGTCACCATCTGTCCCATATTTAACAATTTCAGATTAAATCAATATTAATCTTCTGCTGACCAAAAGGGACTTCAGTCCCATTCAAATACACCAATCCAATTTGATAAAGAGCCAGACTATTTGAGTAAGCATGGGAAGCAAATCATCATCAGATATTCTCTTGGAGATTGTCTATTTTCTCCACAGCCTTGATTGCTTTAAAGACTTAAAGACGCACTGGAAAGTAAGTTTAGTGGAATTTCATCCTGCAAGTCGTTGGAGAAAGGCTTACTGAACACTCAAATAACTCAAATATTGAAATGCCACAAGAGCAAAGTATATGGTATAATCTCACCTCTTGAGTCAAATTGTAGGAATCAGAAAATTGATGAGTGGCCTCCAGTAACGCCCCGTATAATCCAACTCAAGGGAACATTTTTCACAGGGTTCTAAAATGTATAGAAATCAATATTTAATCTGCACCAAATATTGGACAAAGCACAAAAGAGCCTGAAATACTAAATGCTAGACAGTTACAGTGGTTTGCTGTCAATGGAATGACTAAGCTTTTAGAAAGGATCAGAAATAAACTTTGTGTCTGGAACAGCATTACTGTTGCATTAAGTGAATTTTAGAATACCACACCTCGAGTTTGCACTGGCTTAGATCCCAGCAGCCTCTGCCGGATGCAGAACAATAAGTTTACCTTTGACAGCCACTGGATTCTTCATTGTCAATTGATGAAAAAGCATTTGCAAGGCATGAGAAATACTCCGTGTGCCTATAACAAAGCATCACCCTTGCAGACAGCACAACACCACCTAGACGTGTTGTCTTGTTGAAGGTGACCTCGGCATTAGACAGAACAATAAGTTTGCATGACATTGCGGCTGCTGTGGTTATGCTCAAGATGGTAATTCATGCCTGCATTGTACATTGTCTCCTCTGCCTTTGTGTGGGTATACATGTGCATGTGCGTGTTTAAAGTTCACAGTCTGAGGGATATGTCTATGTTCTAATATGCTTTGCCCCAGTGATTGCAGGGCTTACAGGTGTACGACCTCCTACACACACACACACACACACACACACACACACACACACACACACACACACACACACACACACACACACACACACACACACACACACTTTTGCATGCCATTTAGTTTGTCCCTACTTCTAAAGAGAAGCTGTTTTCACATTACTCATCAGATTGTACTGTATTTCCAAATGCAGATTCTTCTCTTTAGATGGCGTTAAAGAAAAGTACACTTACTTAAGTACCATTGTCTCAAACGTTGTACTTAGACTTTAGATGCAAAAAGACTTTCAGAGCAAAATATCACACGTTTACTCTAATACATATATTATAATCAAGACAATTTATTGATTTCTGGTGTGACATTAACAAGCTATCCGGCAGTACATAGTGTATTCAAGTTACAGTATAATTATTAAATTCATAACATATGATTATCAAAACAGCAATTAGGGTCATTAAAATAATCTCCAGCACAACAAGCTACAACACTGAAATGAGAAACACAATATTTAGAATCCAATATTGTCACACTCACCAAATTGAAATTAATAGAATTTAGCATAAAAGTTCATTTACATTTCATACATCTAGATTTTTTCTTTGCTAATGCAGGATTTATTCATAGTATTTCCACATTGTGTTATTGTTACTCAATAAATGGCTTGAGTACTTAATTCACCACTATGTATGGCGTATTGTTTCTGATTCATTTGAAAAGATAACATTTCATCTAATTTAGTGTCAACATAAATTATTAGCACAATCAACAATTAAACTCAGTGAGCAAACATTGATAAAAGCAAACGCACGTTAGGCTGAGGGATCAGCAAACACATGAATTCATAGCTTGAACATTTAATACACGTGGAGCTGCATTGGTCACTTTCGTGTTTGGCCCATTCAAATCTGCAAAGGCACTTTAATGGCCACTTGAATAGTCTTTTGAAAATGCTGCCTGAGGACATGAAAGCATGGACACCCGGCAATCCACCTGTCACAAATGTGTCACACACCCCTCGGACTCGCCACCAGGGCGGGGGGGGGGGGCACATGATCCCAGAACACAGAGTTAGCAATGCCTCATGGGGGCTTCCATCTCTGACAACAGGTACATCTGTTCCTCATGGTTTGTGCTATAAAAGACCAGCAGAACCACATTTGATGGCACAAACAAGGTGGAGGGTACTTAAAGGGAGCAGCGTCAGCATGAACAAGATTATGTCCCCATGCAGGCACAGTCTGGGCTTATTTTTCTTTTTGTATCAAAACTGTTGCCAACAAAGATGTTCTTCATAAATTCATAACTGCATTGTCCATATTTTTAGATATACATTAATGTACTGTAACACTGGAAAAGGGAATGTGTTGGCAAATTTTTCAGGCCCGTCACTTAAAGGAAAGGGCCCAGTGAGAGATGGACAGCCGGCCTCACAGTTGGCCCCAGCATCATCTTGCCAAGGTTATGAAAGGTCAAAGTCACCACATGCCTCTTAGACAGAGCTGTATCACTGATGTACCTCCAAAACCCACATTAGATGTATGAACAAAAAAGCAGCACAGTGCTATTTTTTTGCTGGTTAGACCCAATATAAATTTTATGGCCTGGGTTTTAGCAACATAACTGGTATAGTCAAAATAGTCACAAGAGAAATTATGAGTAATTATAAGTGTTGAATAATTCATGAAATAATAGGTTTAGAATATATAAAAAAGCCTGCCCAGGGACCTGACTCTTTTGGGTAACTCAATATTTTTCACAGAGGGCCCAATGTGTTAATACTTAAAAGTGTCTGCCGGAGACGTGCTTTAAGCACATTTGTGTCATTACGAACACTTAAGCCCCAGCAGACTCTTTGACAGTGTGTCTGTATTAGTGCGTGGATTAACATTTCATCCATGTTAAGGCCCTCAAATCAGAAAGTGTGTGTAATTTACATTAGGCAGAACATCAATAGATGTGAAAACAAAAAAAGATGGGGAAAAAACTAATAATCGTTTGCTTTGGGTCACAGCAGTCTTTTGTGGTTCTTGGCACTGCATATTGCAATTTGTTAACCCTTAAGAGTCGACGCCCGCACTGGTGCTGGTTAGGGTTAGGATTAACCCTAACTTAACCCTAAACCTTAACCCTCAGACCACTAAGGGTTAATCTTCTTTTTTCAAAAATGTTAAAGGCATTTGCTCATCTGCTGGATAATGATGCTGATAATGGACCAGAAAGAATAGGTTTTGTGAATAATCAACAATTTAAGCTCTGATTGCACAGTATGTACAGTATAATTGCTAAATCCCTGTCTCTGGCAGCATTAACTGGGCACCATACAGATTAGCAAAGCCTGTCAACAATGTAGTAAACACTGTTAACCTTCTCTGTGTAATTGGAAAATATTTTGCTTTTGAACTGCTTTTTCAACTGACCTAAATCAAAAATGAGGCTCCAAATTGATCTTCATTTATCAGACATCAATGTGTCAAAAGGTTAAGAAAGTTGTTTTGGCTGTAAACTATTTCTCATCATACACCACACAGAACTTTATATTGGTTAAATCACTGTGCAGTTACTTTTGATAAATTCTAAGCAAAAGAAACAATGATCAGCTGCTTTTTTCTATTCCTTCTCATTTGTATTTTCAGCACAAATGTTAAGTCAGTCATGCAGATCAAGTCAACACAATTTCACTAACTTATAATGAAAAGGCTACATGATGTCAGTCTTCTTCCCCCAGAGTCTCCCAGCTAATGCATAATATCCTGGAAGAAGAGAGGACAGGGAAGTGACTTGGGTGTGTGATTCACTGCAGTGGATGGTCAAACTGTGAGCATGCGAATACGGGTCAGCACATACATCCCACTCAGGAGAAGAGCACCCCGCAGGCTACAACATGCAGCTAAAGGTGGAGAGCTCATTGAGGAACACTGTAATGATGTTTGTCACTGCCAATGATTCTGCTTGAGTAGAGAACGAGAGGGACGCGAATGGCTCTGCACTCAATGGAGCAGAAGAATGGCTGAGAGAGATGGTAGCGGTGGTGGGGGGGTGGGGGTTGATTACAGCAGTTGGCACGCTGAGCTGCCCAAAAAATGCAGGAGTCAGTGTTTGGCGGGAAAAGGAATGTATTAGGCGGCAACATCCCTGCTGATGAACTCATTATATGGACATCAGCTAATGATTTAATGGCATGTAATTAAACAGATGTTGTTTGTGACTATATGGTGCATTTACTAGCAAATAGATGAAGCCTTAGTGATGATGTGGCATACTGGTTTTTGTGTTGTTTGTGTGTAGCCATGGAAAATGTTCTTTTGTGATTCTCGTTCAGCTGCACGACTGCAGTCACGCTTACAGCATAGACAAAAGACTGTAGTCTGATTGTAAATGGTGTTTGTCCTGGTAACCTCACTTTTGATCCCATTCAGCCCTGTAGAATGTTGCATGATCAGAGCCTTGACTTTACAACAATCGCAGGGAAAGGATTTTCTGAACCACCACGAGTACTCTAACCCCTCATTAGACTTAAAATTTTTACCTGCAATATTTGCCCATCTAGGCTAAGCTTATACGAGCTGATATGACAGCCTTGGCAGATATTCACATATCCAGCAGTGAATGGAGAAACATATCCATTCATTTGGAGTTAAGCTTCAGGACATCAGATGAATATAAGTTCAATATTTACTCTCTATTAAGTCTGATTTTGTGCTCTAGCCAACACCTGAGGGAAACAGCTGGCTCTCTAAACGGTAAAGGCACCACTATGTTCAACAGCTAGTCCTTTGACAGGAGCTCTGTGCCATTTGGTGCTGAGCAAGTACTGAAAGCACAAAACTGAAACAAGTTGGGAACATTTTACCAGAAAGAGTGAAGTTGAAATTGATGTAGGTGAAATTCTCAGTATATTAATCTTCAGTGACCACTTTCACATTGTCATTTGATACACTGATTCTTACATAGAATGATAAAAGGTAATTGCATTAAGTCTATTATGTAGTAAGTAATAATGGTTGAAAAAGGTTAATGACTTTATTAAATTGCTCACAAATAGAGTAAGTATACTAACTATGTCAACGGTGTTTTTACTATATGACATATACATGTAGACGCTGCATTGGCTGCTTTGGCCTATACGTCAAAGTCACCACCATATTGGACTTGGAAAGACCAGGGGGTCCAGGGTGTACCCCGCCTCTTGCCCTGTGACTGCTTGGATACACTCCAGCTCCCCCACAACTCAGAGGATGAGCACTTGTCTTTAGTTTTTGAGGATGATGCAGACTTTACTAAGGTTATTAAACACTCAAGACAGGTGTGGGTTTCAACATACTGTAGCATTGTTGGAAATTACTTACATGGTGGAAAATTATTTTTTTCATAGGGAATCATAAAAATTGACATTTGTCAACTTCAGATTGGACCTCTTCTGCTTTGTGAATCATTATGAACATGTCCCTGTATAACTTAATATAAATGAACTTACGTAAAATTTGGGTTTTAACATGATATTTTATAGCAATATTATTATAAAAAATAATAAATATAATAATAATGAGAAGAAGAAGAATTGAATTTCGCAAGATATGCCAAATCCGTGCTTGACAAATGAATTAAGTAAGTAAATTTAATGATTCCTTTACAGTTATTTTCAGCTATTATTTTTAATTCCCTTCATGCATCGCTACATTGACAAACACATCTCTCTTGAGTGTCTGGAAGTCTAGACATTCTCAGTGATTCTAGACAAAAATTATATTTTTTAACCCTGAAAACTCGAGCTCCCACGTATACCAACCAACATGGTGGTGATGTTGATCTACGTTCCAGTAGGCAAAGCGCTCTTGGTTTAAATATCTAAGGTTTGTACAGTGGATTTGTTTAGATTTTCCCTCATCTGAAATATCAAGCAATTAATCAGTAAAATATGTTAGGGGAGAAAATTTGCAAGTGTGGCTGCTAGCAATCAGCCAACATTTTAAAGAAGAAAAATTGGATAGTTGACTTGATGTTTTCAGTCCTGGAGTGTGAAAAAGCAGAATAATTTGTCACCTATGATTGTAGTGTTGGTGAGAACACAGTGGCTGGAGGACTGTTGTGTTAGCTACTCTGAAGAGGCTGCACCTGGCCACTTCAATTGGCCAGGCTTTAGGGTAGTCACAGAAAACGAAAGTGGGATCAAACGCTGAATGATGATAGACATCAGAGGCTTTGTGCGTCCTAGATGGGACAAAGGGTTTCACATGATATGTGAGTGTAAGCATGTTTATAAGTGGGCACAGGCCTATGTGTGGTTCCCTGTATGTGCATCATTTGGTTTTTGTTTTTTTATAACACAGCGTACAGAAGTTGATCACCATCACACCTCACCAGCTGGTTTGGTGTCATTTCAGTTTACTTGCCTCAAACATCTCGAAGCAACAGCTCCATTAGTTTCCAAATGGAAAGCTGTTGGACACATGTTGTTTTGCTGTTGAGCAGAGATTGACCAGTGTTTCTGGAAAATTACAATGTTGCAGAGCAATTCAATGTGGCCACCAGTTTCCTTCTGTTCTGTTGTGCAGTTAAAATCACTGAAGCAAAACTAATATATAATTTTACTGTAATTTACACTTGTTCTCATGCCAGCAGTAATTTGGGGTGTTAACATTCACTAAATGAGGTGAAGCTCACTAGTTAAGTTCAAATCAGTTCTTCTTTGACTTAACCATTGCAGTTGCCACCATCAGCTTAATTTAGCAAAATTAGTAATTATATTCTAGTGTCTGGTTGTAAAAAAAAAAAATAATAGAATAAAATTGTTAATTTAAAAGGTAATTACTAACTTTTAAAAGCAGACTGGTGTCAAGTTGGCAGTGCAAGACTGGAGGGTGCATCAATGTTTTACACATTTATGTTGTTGTTATTACTTTGCTAAAGCCAATAAATTATATAGTAGCTAGTACACCAACCACTTTATATGTGAAAAACAGGGATAAATTGACCTATTAACAGTCAAACAATTATTTCTCAAAATTGAAATAACACATTTAAATGAAAATGGATAAATACAATCATTAGAACAACATATCATGGTGTTACATAGCAATACCAGCTAATATTTTAAATTGAGATTCTTTTGAACATTTTAATGTGCACTTTGTGGCACATTCTGGTTTGTAAAAGGACATCGCAGTATTGGTTTTTAAATTCATGAAAAGGGTTTCCTGTGGTTCCTGGGAGGATATGTCCCTGTTATTTACTCTTTCATCAGCAGGAATAAATATTCCAAAATCAATATTTCACAATTGCCAGTTAAATGTAATGCATGAAGTGCTTATGGGCTGGAAACACAGCCAGAATGTTAGATGGTGTTTGTTATGTGGTTTAACAAACTAGTAAATTCTAGTAAATTTCTTTCACTACTTTAGGCCAAGCTGACCCTGGTTAACACCTCAGCCCATGTTCAGTAAAATGTTTGTGCTTCTCTTAATTTTTTTTCTTTTTACCAATTATTTAAATTTTATGTCTCACAAAAATACAGTTAGAACATTACATAATTTGCAATAGTGTGACAGTTTCTGACAGACTTCCAGTCAGTCATAGGCTTAAAATCGGCCAATAATTAACTATTGTGAATTACAAGGATGGTGTTAAAAATGTGGTTACTGCAAGTCATGTTTTATAAAAAGAAAATAAGTAGGCCACAAGTTTCTGAAAGCTTATTATATTCCAAACTCATCTACATCATGTCCAACAAAATTCTTTTTCATTAGTAAGCAAAAGGCAACCAACTGACAATACATCCAATCTGAAATGTAAGAATTCATATACTGTAGTTAGCTGCCAAATGTTTATGAGGAACAGCTTTGGATAATGTTTGGAAACTAAAGCTAAGGTGATTATGATCCTTATGATATGATGAGTGGGTTGGCAGCATCAAAGTTAAATGCTTTTAAGCCAGTCCCCCACCCTGACCATCACACCTTTCACTCCACAATAAACATTAGACTATTTCCGGTGGGGATTGTCAGCACTGATCATGCGTAAATAACTAATGTAGAATAGGGTCATACATGGGGTGGTGCCTTCATACTGTTCCTTTTTATGACTATAAGTTTAGTGATCACTGGGGAGGACACCTATAAATAAATAAATAAATAAAAAAGCGTCTTTTCTTTCTCCACTTTCCACTCACCCCAACGCGTCACGCCAGATGGCTGCTCACCTTGAGCCTGGTTCTGTCAGTGGTTTCTTTCATTAACAGGAGTTTTTCCTCTCAACTGTTGCCATAGGGCTTGGGCAAGGGGGATTTTTGGGGGTTTCCTCTACACATCTGTAGAGTCTTGACTTGACTATGTTCTGAATCGGAAGTGAATGTAATATAAGAAATGAAAGGAATTTTTAAAAAAATGCAGGCTAAATGGGAGCTGATATTTAAGATAGCAGAAAAGATTAATTTACAGGGCCACAACTGTTATTCCCCTGACCTTCATAGTCTTGGCTCTAAAAAGCAATATTCAGTAGGGTAGAGAATCCTGGCTGAGCTGTAGATAACTAGAGAGCTTGGCAATTCCTCTACTGAAAGATTTCCTCCAATCATTTGCATGTACTGTAGATGTTAAGTAAGCTTGCAATATTGCCAAAACCTAATTGTGGTTTAGTTTGGCTTCTCAGAAGGTTTATGTGATTAAAATAGAAATTCTAGGCACAGTACTTGACAAAATGTAAGGAATTCTCTGAAACTCTGGGTTTGAGAGTTAGACAATGAAACAATGAACAGCTGTTGTATTTTTGTTCACTCAGAAATGGACAAAAATGGCACCACGCAGTTGTTTATATTCTCACATCTATATGCTCACATAAACCGACCATATAACCGTATATAACAGCCCTGTCTTAGATCCTCTAAAGATTTGATTCACGAGAGCAGGCTTCACATAGGTTTCAGCGTTCTCCCAGTGCAGCCTCGGCAGTATTTGGAGTGTCAGGTTTCTGACGTGTTGCTTTGATACTGATAGACCCTCATGGGTGGCACTGGAGGAGTCCTCCTATAAACCAGATCAAACAAACCGGCAAAAGCATAGCAAATGTCAGAAGTGACATAATGAGGACAATGAGAGCACTGCTCTTACAACTCTACCACTGAATGCTGACTGCGGCCATGAGACAGACGAGGCTGAAGTGTTGAAATTCCATCCCCTGACCTTTGTGGGAAAATGAATAAGATAAAATATGTATACAGCATGGCCATGAGTGATTATTGGAATTTTGCTATTTAGAGTGCAGCCTGCTTCAATGCCAACGTATGATGTCGCTTATCAATATTAAGGTTTTGGGTCCCAGTCTCATTTTTTTGCCAAATGTGAAAGAGGAATTAACTGAAAACAAATGCACCTACGTATTAAAGAGTTACTGCCTCATGGTCCAAACTTTGTTTTATCACGTTCTCCATAGGTGTGGAAAGAAGTTAATATTCATCTACCAATGAGCAAATTCAATTTAGCCTTATCAAAGTAGGAAGAGGCTTTTAGTTCCATTTCCTATTAGAATATTTCAGGCTGTAACATAGTCCCTGCACAGCTTTCAAGTGTACTTCCTCCACAGATTAACAGATAATTCAAGCAACTAAGCATTTATTAAGATTTATGGAGTAATAATGACCCTCAGTAACAATGGGTAGAGATCTGGTCATAACAGAAGCATTTGTTCATTGGAAAGAGAGACTTCTCCCACGCAGGCACCAAAGTATCATCACGATCCACTCAGCAACTCACACCCATGCTTATCTCTAGCCAGACGGTCTCTATTAGATTGTGCCAGGAAGGAGTAAAGATCAGCACTCTGAAAGTTCTTTATTCAAACAAAACATTTGCCTACATTCAAAGTTAACTGCAGTTAGGAACTAACCAAATATTGTTTTGTCCCAGCAGTGGAGTGGTTAGCGCTCCTTCCTCACGGTAGCGGGTCCCTGGTTGGATTCCCTGGCCAACTGCGGCCTTTTTGTGTGGAGGTTGCATGTTCTACTCGTGCTTGCATGGGTTTCTTCCGGGAATCATTCCACAAACAAAGATATGTAATTGGTGACCCTGAATTGCCCCTAGGTATGAATAGTGTGAATGGTTGTCTGTCTGTGTATGCGTTTCTGTGTTGGCCCTGACAAGAGACTGGAGACCTGTGCAGACTGTACCCGGCTTCTCTCCCAGTGACAGCTGGTATAGGCTTCAACCCCCTGTGACCCAGAAGAGGCTAAGCATGAAGATAATGGAAGAATGTAAGGTTTGTCTATCATTTTTGTTGGTTTTGAAATACTCACCACAGTAAAACAAGGTAACTTTATGCTCCAAATCCTAATTCTAAAGGGGATCTCCAGACCATTGTGTAAAATTAATTATTTATAATTTATATCAGAGCATTTGGATCAAATTTTTATGACATTTAATAAACATGTCACCAAGTGGAGCAATGTATTTCACTGATGTGGTTTGAAGCAACTAAAGGAATCAGGTTCTGAAGGACACTGCGCTATAGAGGCAATTCATTGTTGGTTAGTGTTTGTATGGTGATTGTTGAAAATTAGATTCCTTTTTTATAAGAACTACAATAAGTTAACCTGTAAGATGCCAGTTCACTTTAGAGTAAAAGAGAGAGAAAAAGCTTAAAGTAAGATTTCTGCAAAACATTTTTGTAAAACACACTCAGCAATGTCATTTCATTAACAACAATAAACGGCACAGTAGAAAAGGTCTTTTAAATATTTTATCATCATGTTTGATGTAATCATGCACAGAGTTTCTCGAATCGGTCTCTCAGACTTGACAATCTCACATCAAAAGTTTTTTCAAATAATACACAACATTGCTTATATTTAAAAAACATCTTCCTGTATACATTCATCTTATTTGTGTAGCCTCGGATCAAAAACCTTTCTTCAAACTTCTATTTTTTCAAGGCTCTGGTGATCAAGCAAGTAATAAGTCTGGACAATAGATAAAAAAGATGAGGCTGGCAGGGGCCTCCATAAATAGAGAAATAAAACCCTCATCTTAGCTAGCTCCTAGCCCTTTTCTCCGTGTGGAATGTTCATGAGCTTTTGAATTTAGCAGATTTTGCAAGACAGAGCAGCAGCTGAAAGTGCTCTGCGGTTTGGATTAAAGCTCGATAAGACAGCATTTCATGCAGGGTTACAGGAGAGAGAGGTGGGGCGAGCAGGAGTGTGAAAGTTATGTTGTCAGGGAGGAGAACAATTCGAAAGGACAGCAGAGGCAGGGAAGATAAGAAGCACAACAAAAAGCATCATCTGTTTGTCAGAATGGTTTACTGTAATGTTCCACTAAAATATATTGGTTTTCCCCATGTTTCATTCCTGTGCACAAAAGTAATTTGCACGTAGGGGGTGAGGTGGCGCAAAATAGAGAAAGTTAGCTCCCTTTTGGACACCTACAAACAACTTTTCACATGTCCGGACATCTGTTTGTATCATCAAAATCCGACAAGCATCCCAGGAATAATAAAAAATAATGAACAAGATAAATTAACATAATAAATAATACAAACATTATTTATGCTGCTAATTATTACACCCTCAATTTATTAAAAATGTGGCTGCACATGATCATATTTCAGATTTAGCACTCAATTTAACCTAATCATTATCCACAACTACTGCCATTAAAACCTCCAACCAAGCCCACGAGAGACCACTTGATTGGATTGAAGTGGTGATGTCAGCTTTGGTTTCAAGGGAGGATGTCTTGACTTTGTGTAGGGCAAATTGATGTTAGCATTGGTTGAAAGGGTGGGGGTTGGGGGTTGAGGCAGTGGCGGCGAGGTCTCCTGATGCATGCTAAAGTGCCAGTGAGTGGACTGGCATCTATTATTTATCTCCCCTACCCACCATTAAGCCTGTAATGAGCTGGTTTAATTCACTGGGCAAACAGGCTTACAGCAGTCATGTATCAATAAATGTTAATTATCCTGGCTCCTGGTCGCGTCTCAAAGTGCCCCGATGCTGCCGTCCTGGTCTGATTGCTCCAGCATGGAATCCAATATGTTAGATGTCAATACCACATCAAATGAGGAATGTGGGTTGTGTAGTTTAGACAATTAGGACTGCCCTCGCTCGTCTTGGGTATAATGGAGCAAGCCTTCTATAGCTGGAGCAAGGCTGGCTCATCTGGATTCTCTGTGATCAAGGCCATTGATCAGGTAATGGATCACTATCAAAACATTGTCCTTTGCACTGAATTATGGATCAGGTAGAATATTTTCCATCAAATATTATTTATTCATTAAGATTACACCAAATGAATGAAGATAAGGTTTACATTTTTTCTTCAACAAAATGCTGATTTATCACATATTACAGTTTGGGTTATAATAAACCACTGTTTTTGACAAATGCATCCCATTTGTGTGGATGTTCCTTTAAACTCCACCGGTTGTACGCAGCCAACCATTTTCACTGACCAAATCAGTAGCTTTTAACAGTGGAGCCGCACGGTACTTTACTTCCTCTTAAGAGCTGATTAAAAGGCTGCAAATGCCACAGGAACATTCACAATGTGATAACTCTGTTGCTGAGCTCTCTGAGCTGTTAACCTTATGTGCAGTGTTGTGCTTGTATTGGGTTTGTTTTGTGCTGGACTGAACATAATGGCTTAAACCAGCATCAGACTCGACAAACTACCAAACTCAGTCAGAATCTCAATATCTTCCATTATGCATGGATGTGATGGGCAACAAAGTCTGCTTTTCAACTTCAATTTAACTTTATTTATATAGCACCAATTCACAACAAATTCATCTCAAGGCACTTTACAGAATAAAGTCAAGACTATAAAGATGTATAGAGAGAACCCAACAATTGCCCCTTGAGCAAGCCCTAAGCAACAGTGGAGAGGAAAAACTCCCTTTAACGGAAGAAACCTCCAGCGGATTCAGGCTCAGGGTGGACGGCCATCTGCCTTGACCGGTTGGGGTGAGTGAAAAGTGGAGAGAGAAAAGAAAAGAGCAACAAAACCTGTTTAAACAATATTTTGTAATTTGGTGAAGGTAAAGGCTAAGTTACACAGCTGCTGGTTCTGCCAGGCAGATGTGAGAGGGGTTTCAATCTTCTCATTTATCTCTCTGCTAGAAAGTGAATAAGTCTGGTTCCTAAAATGCTGCAGTAATCTTTTAGGTGTGAGTTATGTGTCTGGTTGGGGGCTAGGCCTCAAAGTGACACCTATAACTCCTCATTTTGCTTCTGCCCATAAAACAGCAGCACAAAAACAAAACAATAATCTCATGTGTGATAACAAATAAACTCACCTCAGCAGTCCAGTGAGAGGACTCAGCTATAGAGTAATTGAAGTCTGACGCCGCGGATACCCAGGGATCACATGCCTTCAATTTATTGAGCGGCACGTTTTTCAGTGTAAAGAGAACAATGTCTTCTGCAATTTCTCTCACATTCACAGAGAAGACTAGCAAGCCATCACTTCTGAAACAGAATGTGATATATCTGCGCCCACCTTACCTCTGTCAGTACGAGTCAGCGAGGGTGGCTGTGAAGAAGGAAAAAAAAAACATTGTTTGGGATTAAGAATACACTTCAGAAAGAATAACATTACTAAAAGAAAAGCACAGTATTGCCAGTAAGTCAGCAGCACAGCACAGAGCAGCGCTTTACTGTAATCTCTCTCTCTTTCTCACTCAAACACACACACTTACACACACACGCACACACACACACTTATATGGACGTGCAATTTTCTTAAGACTTGATTTGTTTCAGATGCTCGGCTGCCGCATTTTTTCCAGTTCAAGTGCAGTTCAGTCCTCTGATCCCCTCAGCACTCCCTGGGGTTCATCCAGTGAAAACACATGACATGATTAATGGACAACAGAGGTGGCTAATGGGAGAAAGATAGGGAGAAAGCACAAACATCACATTAGGACAAATTATAACTGAGGGTGAGAAGTAAATGAACAGGTAGAAGTCAGGACACGTGAAAAGCATCCCTCAGTGCATTTGGCACAGTCACCTTCAGAAAACAACTTAATTACACCTTGTTTCCAAATGTATTCGATTAATATTGTTGAATTTATTCATTTATTATTTGCATCTGATGAGCGAAGGAAATTGATGGTCTGGCCAACTTCTTAATTTATTTGGAAGAAGCCTACCACTGAACAACAACATCAACATTGAATAACATTCGGTTTCTTACTATTAATGCCGATTCGAATTTTAATTTAGCTCTTTGTATTGTCTGCACATCGCAATTACAGAACGGTTAAGGTTGATAAAGGTTGTGGTTTTGGCATCATGGTCAAACAGTCAAACAATCAATCAATCATTGTTAATGGGAACTCAACTGACTGTACACATCACAGTCATGTATTGGGTAGCACTACATGGATATATAACAGTACATGCATTTTGTTGTACAAGTATGTGAAATCTAATAAATTGTCTAAAGTGGTGTTACTTGATAAGAGTCACTTGGGGCTGAGAACTACAGAGATCTTAGGTTGTTACACTAGTTACACACCTCCACTTCTCTTGGTGTGGGTCTTGACAAGAAAGACTTAAACGTAGTATATACAAATAATTTCTCCCATTTTGATATTGATGTAGAAGAATTATTTTTTTATGTGCTGAAACTTAGGGAAAGAGCATGTGGTTACAGGAACATTGATTAGTGATGGTCTGTCATGAAAACTCAGACATAACTGAACACCACCAGCCTCCACACCTTTACATTGCTTCTCTCTACATATTGGGAGCAGTGCTTCCTCTGTTGGTGGTGAACGTAGGCCCTTGAGGCACCGTGAAATGTGTAATCGCCCAATTTGTTCTTAATTCATAGGGTCATAGGGCTGATTTGGAAATCTCCACATGCTGCTGCAAAAAGTTCACTGCTTCCGCGGTTTGTACCTGTGTGCCATGTGATGCCATTACTTCACAAAACCATCTAGTCTGACATTGTGTCACTTGATCAATAGGTGACATTTTCAAACCTGAAACATGGGAAAACAACTTTACAAACATAGTTTTGGATGTTCCATTATCCTTCAACCAGAGCAGACTCATTTGTCAGCATCTCCAGCACAGATATACCCTTTATGCTATTAATGGAGGATGTGTCCTTTTTAAAGATTGCGAAATAATATATTTTAGCGGTGCTTTCTGAAAACCAGCCAAAGCACACAACAACAAGCAAGTAATAATGGAACAAGAGGTCTGGGTAATTTCAGTGCCTACCTGTGGATGCCGCACGCTGTTCAACACTGACTCGTCGCCGTTGTGGAATTAATATGTGTGTGTTTGTGTGTGTATGTTGGTGTTGGTGTTATATAATAGAGAGGAAGAGACAGGGGAGACAAAATGTGCCCCTCTAGCCTTTGTAATTATCTGCCAATTTTCTCTCCGTCAGTTACCTTTATCATCCCTTTCAGATCTCACCTAAGGGTCGGAGGCTGTCACTCTGTGGCACCTCCATCTCTCAATGTGTGCCGGATGAAATGTAGAAGTCCTTCCATTGACCTCCGTCTGCCAGCTCCGGCTTCTGTCTCCCCTTATTTGTTTCCTCGTAACAGGAGACATTTGGAGATAAGGATAATTATCAATCAGCAATCTGAGCAGCTATTTATGCAGCCGCTGAAGAAGAGGCAGTGGATGGGTGTTACTTTCTGACACCGACTCAAGATGGCATGATAGATTGTCTCTTTTCAGTCCACAAGTCTCCTCCACATAAAAATGGAGGACATTTAGATACTAGGAATAAGCAAAAAAAAAAAGTTTATATTTCATTTTCATAAGCTCAATTAAAGTCCAGCCTTTTCTTATATTTAAAAAGATCAAACCACTGAAAAATATGCATGTATGATACCTTGCTAATCTCATTTCATCACATTTTACAAGGTGTGTTTTTCAAGTTGCTAAGAAAGCTGACATTTCACAGACAGACCCTTTGGGTTAAACTGATGTCAGTGGCCTTACACTCATGTGAGATGCTGCTTTTGCTCCAGCACTTCCTGACACAATAAATAATCCCCCATCTGATGTGACATTTGGACAAGGAATTGGGGGTTGGGGGGGGGAAGCATACAAGGCCAGAATTATGAGCATTATTACTGGGTTGAGCACAGCTTTCCATCTCATCATGCAAGTTAGGGTCATACATGGGGAGATAATCCCACTATAAGCCTTAATTGTCTGGCATTCCTCATTTGAAAATGTCACAAGTTTATTTCTCCCTGAACATTTCAGTCAGCCAAAGGGGACAGGGCATTATTAGACAACATGTTCAAGTTCAGCTCAGCGGGATTGAACTAAGATGCCTCTCGAGATTGCCAGCATAACTTGTTTCCATTTTAGGAAGGAACATTTTAAACAAAGGTTAATTTCTGGGGGAAGGGGGTGGGGGTGGGGGTGATGCTAGTGCTGTAGCTCATCTGATTGATTTAACTTTCAAAAAACAAAAAAGTCCTTGAGGATTTGTTTGTTTGAGAAGGAAGTGAGACAAATAATGGTTATTTTAGGTGACATACCAATGAGGTCCACCTTGCTGGACCCCCATTAAAACTGTTGTACCTGAGTTTGATGCTGTTGTTTTTATGGCTCTGAGCTATGACAGATATTACCTCTGGCCTTATTTATTTTGCATTTTCTGTGATATAGATTTAAATATAATTTTGAAGGAAGCTGTATGCGAATAGGTTGTGCAGTGTTAAACAACACTAATGCAGTATGTTTGGAAAATTCTTTAAGTTATTTTGTGAAAAGTAGTTTGTAGACATTTATCATGTTCAAACATGCAGCACATTGAGAGTCAAAAACAAATTGTTCAGAGTTGTGACACTTCGGTTTTGTCATTGTCCAATTCGAATCTCCTCAGTCTTCTAATTTTCTCATATAAGTTAAATGCCTGAATAGCCAGGCTTCAGTGGAAGAGGTTATTAAAGGGCTCACTGGCTTTCACTGAGACAAGCCAGCAGGGTTCTGACAGTTTGGATTACAGCAGGTAGGTGTAGTCCTTGCAGAGCGATCTTATTACAACCAGAGTTACAGCCATATCCACCCACTGCATGTCAAGTCAGGGTGACAATAGACTCACTTTTTGTTTTTTGTTATATTTATTTAGTATATATTGTGATGAAGGCAAGAAGCTGCACGTCCTTCTGCTTTGGTAACTTACTGTACTTGCAAAGGCAAACAAAGCTTTTTTTAAGGTAATTTGACATTCAAACCTGTCTTTATTTTCAGAGACAATAATGAAACACCATTTGTGCAAAAAAAAATCCAATATGATTTTGTAATTTGTTTGCTTTCATTGCTCTGTTTTTATTGCTTTTCAAAAGAGCTCTACAATGAAGATTTAGTATAATTAAAGTAAGTAACGATATTCCACATTCATGTTTGTAAATACATGAAGGACCTGCCTCTAAGCTACTTTTTTACCGTCGTCCCGTTTCATTTCATTTGTTGAGATAATGCAGAGCACAGTGAGCCTATAGTTATTATACTGGAAATAACTAAACACTCATACCACTCATCTTTTCCCTTTCAGAGGCCATTTAATGAAGGGGAATCAAATATTATCCTTTGAAAACACACATTAAAACTTTAAAATTAATCTTGAATTTGTGGGTGTTATCTGACACGTCACTGTAACCTGTTGAACTGCTACAACATGAAGATTTCTGTTTACTCTACATTGTGTCATCACCATCTGTTTTTACATCTGGAACCACAGTTCCCCACAGAAAAGCTGTCGAACATTATCTCATCTTAATTTAGCAGGGCTAATATCAACTGGTGTTGACATTCCCTTCTCTCATTACGCTGTTATCACAACCTTGCAACCTTTGAATTCATTAGTTGCTGCAAGTCAATTAGCCTCCTCAGCAGACGCAGCCTGCCTGTCAAAACAACCTTCAAACCTCGAGACTCTAAAGAGTTTTAAATAATTACTCGGGGAATGATCTTGAAAACTTAAATGGGCTAAATAAGAAGAAAAGATTTAACATTAACCCAAAATCAAATACCTTTGAAATACTTGAATAGAATTAAAAAGGCTTAGATGCCATTCTGCATTCATGGCTATGTCCTCATCTCCTACAGTACAACATTCCAAACAGACCATGGGAAGGAATCATTTATTACTCACAGATATGGTGGTGGTCTGCATGGTAATGCATTTGAAACATAACCTCCTGGTTTTACATGCAAACATGGTTTTGGTTAAAGCTGCTCTAGTGGAGCTGCATTTCTTTGTGCAGCTCCTGCTGCATTTTACTTGCACCCAGGGGGCTTCATCTCAGGTGTCCAGCTGTGTTTTAAGGCACTTTTATAAAAAGACGGTGCACATCAATTACCTAATTTCTCTACTGCTAATAAAAATTTAATTGAGAGTCCCCTTTCGAGAGACTGAGACTTCCTTTCCCAGCCAGCCATTCTTTATTCGGCATGTATACAATGACTTCACTGTAGTGGAAAGTGTTTCCACTGAAAGATGGTATCATTTATAAATATATGTGTGTCAAGGACATGCTTCCTTTGTGGTCATTTCTTGTTTTCCCACAGTTTTTCATGCCATATATGGATGCGATAACATGCTCCAATTGGGTCATTTGTGAAAGTCAGATTCATGAAGTGACTTCTCTACAGTGCATTCATGCCAGTTGGACTCAAAGGACTTGTATGTAATTTAGAAGGAATAAAAAAAATCTTTTTGTTGTTCACAAATACTAATAGCTTGGAGGCTTCTTGTACTGAAAAAAGCCACAGCGAAACTCAAATAACAAAGTCAACAAAAAGTAGAGTTCCTCCCAGATCTTTTAGGGCCACTGAAGGGCTGTTCTGGGTTTCAGGTCATGCTTGCAATGGATTTTTCTGGCTGTTACAGTCACTGAAAACATGCCTCAACTGCCAAGAGGCGGGTGAGAAATGGAGCTGTTAGACCTACAACAGCATAAAACAACTATTTATATCACCACTGGTTTCACGGCTGGATTTATGATTCTTTTAACCTGTCTCTCCAAAAGGCAGTGCTATCTGAAGCCCAGATTTTGTAAAAGCACTCCGTGTCTAGAATCAGGTAAGGATGAAGCTAAAAATATAAAAACAGAAACAATCATCAGTCTGCTTTTGTGTTGTGTGCTGCTGGATTGATTGATATCATTACATCATATCGTCATTTTCAATTTTTATAATCATCAGTAATATGGTATCTGTACATTCAATATCTGTGATAAATCCTACACTGCATAGCTACATGCTAATTGTTATCCCACCTCTGATGCTAAATCCACCATCATGTACAAATTTAAGTTGCTTGTATTCTACTTCATGACACATGATTTTCTACTGCACGACATATGATAATGTTTTAATTTTGAATTACACTAACTACAGTTTTTCATATCCATAAGCTTGTTATTTTACAAATGAAACATTAAGACCTTATCTAATTAAATGTTTTTTAAACAATCCAACAGTAATTACAGTAATTCAACAGTGTCGAGATAAGCATATGCAGAAATACTCAAATATAATTTGACATTTTGGGCTCTGGGCATTGGGACGTCTTTTTCTAAAGATTTACAAGTCAAACAAAAATCTATGGATTAACAGAGGAAATGACCTGCAGCTGAATCCATATTGGTAACAACCATTATTTGCTGCTGTATATGAAATAATTAAAGTGTGAAATAACAATGCACTTTAAAATACTGTATATGGTCTTATAATGACAACCATGAATTTACAGTATGAAAATAAACAGGAGCATACAGCATTATTTTGAATATGAAAGTGTCTTTAATATCAATTTCTCTACTTTACTTTTATTTCCTTAATCGAGTGGGGGACCTATATGAACTGTAAGGAAGTTTGAATATCCTTGGAGTTTCTACGTAAGTAGCTGAGTAAATAAGCTCACCTTGCCTTCCTGCACAGATACTTTAAAACTCAGTAGAAAGGAAAAAATGTAGTGTGGGAAACAGTGGTCAGGCTCAGTTAGAGATATTGATACCGAGTGAAAGCTACAATAAATCTTTCCCTGCTCTCCTCTAGCTATCAGAACAGCCCGTCTGTGTCTCTCTCCTGACATGTTCTTTGTGAATCATACCTTTAGAGACGTGAAATTCAATTGAAACAAAACTGTAGGCTTTCGTTTGAGTAAATATAATGTTTGTGAGGAGTGTGGTTTACAGGATGCCAGTAGTCGGATCGACTACCAACTAGGATCGCCTCGCTGCATACATATGCAGGTGCATTTTTGTGTGCAGCCATTTCTTGAACTCATGCCTCATGCTGCTTTTAATTGAATACATTGTCGTATGAGATACATATCCATTCCCTTGCCACAGTAGTGGGTGCTATCTAAATAGCTTGCTTGTATAAACAGAAAATCTTTATCCTGGAATTTAAATAAAAACAGGGAGAATGCAAAAGTGCATTCATGAAAAAAAATGGCACAGGAAAAGAGACGGATTTAGTCATGAATTTGAATAAGTGTGTAGGGAAATGACACGGGTTAATAACAGGGATAAATCATATCTTTCTCACAGCTTGAGGCGGTGGCTTGTCGATCCTTCTGTGTCGTTAGTCATCCACTCTCAAAGACCTGACAAAAATACAAACGCATAAATAGAGGAGACAGAAATCTCTGGCAGCAATTCTGACCTTGCTTCACAGAAAATCAAACAAAGTGACTTAGATTCAAAAGTAGAGTGAGCAAAGGCATTTTGCTCATATCCTCATACCAGTTTTGTCTGTTTTCAGAAGTCAAGAGCATTTTTTGTTCCGCTGTTTGAAAACTGCAGAGTGAAACGGGGCACTCGTAATGAGAACGAAGCATTGTGTGTTCCACAAAAATACATTTGTGTCTTCTTCATGAGAAAATGCTATTTTTATGCGAGGAAAACAACTAAGAGGCCCTTTCCCCTACAAAATAAGAATACCGAAAATGTTTTTGCCATTAAAAAAAATATAAAAATATTCAGTGGGAGACATGGTGTAGGTATTTAATTATATAAATATATCTTCCTGTATGAATTCTTCATGTTCTAAAGCCAGATTCTACTTAGGTCAATACTCGACTCCTCTATTAATTTTTCATGACCAAAGATTCACAGGTAGCAAATTTCACAGCTCATCCTTGCAAATATTGTGTTTCAAGCAGGAGTTAGCTGGAAACACAATAGCTCTGAGGGGATGTGATCTCCTCTGGGGTAAACCGAGGTTAATAATGATAACAGGCAGTGGCTTTCTTGGGTCTTGAGGTCAGAGTTTGTGTTCTCACATGGGTAAGAATTTACTAAACAAACGCGTAGCTCACGTGAAGTTGAATGATTCATGCAGGCATGTAGCCAATAAACTTGTATGAGGACAGGAAAAAGCTTTATTTTCCAATACATACTGTATCCTCACACAGCAGTGGTCTGGCAGCACATGGGCATTAAGTAGGGCCACGGTGTAGCCAGCCTGATTCACTGTCAGACATATTGTATATTAAAGCTCAGACAGTCAAGGTTTCTTAGTGATGTTTGCAATTATCAGAAAGCTTGAGATGATATGTGGCAAAGCAAAAACACTTATTAGACCACAACTAATTGACTTAAGGTCATCCAACACTCTTTCAAGATTAGCCATTTTCTGCAAAATATCATTGTTATTACTATTTCCTTACGTGCCGTTAATAGCAACAACATAATGAAAGCACAAACAGAAACTTAACTTGAGCAATGGTATGTGTCTGATATGTAGTTAGTCTGCATTACATGGGCAAGATAAACTCTCCAGCTGCATTGAGTTGCAATTTAAGCACTTATCAAGTTAGATACTCTTATCTGCAACTTCCAATAAGTGCAAAAGCAAAATAAGTGAATTTTCTCTGTGTTAAAAGAGGGCTAAGGAAAATTGCCACTACCAATAGGATAACAAAGGAGCAGTAGAAATTTATAGACATCTACGGTATGAGCAAGACCTGGAGGAGGTGTTAATTGACACATTTTTACCGGCATTTTAAAAAGTGCATGTGTCTGTGTAAGTTCCATTCAGGCAAAGCAGAAATGTCAAGCACATTGATTGGAACCCAGAAGAAGAATGGAGATCAGGCACAAAACACAGCACAAACTTTTAACAAGCAAGAAGTGTGTAAAGATGTGGCTCCAGTATCATGTTTGAGCCATCGTGCCTACAAGACAGACTTTCGGTCTCACACACACTCGCACATGCACGGAATTCACAGTTTCCATAGCAACACACCTTTGATTTTTGTAGTGATAATATTATTTTTTTGTCACATAATATAAAATGCCATTAATGCTTCATTCAGTAGGAAGGAGTTGGTGAATTTGAGATTCTGTGATTCTTCAAAAAAAGATCACAGAAAGTTTTTTTTTTACTTATTGTCAGAGAGGTATATGACACAGTGAATGAATTCAAATGGTTTTTCTAGATGTGTTACTTTGTGGCTGTTTGTATGTATGTTTTATTTCCAGGACATACATCCAGCATGATTAAACCTGCATCATACCAACCTTTGTCCAAACACTTGCTTGATTCTGTTTTCTAAAATACTTTCCCCTAATACAGTAGTAACACATTTTCCTCTTATCAGGTCTCCCAAGGTTCATAGCTGTGAAACCTATAATTAGTCTGATTAGAGATTAAGAGTGTTACTTGAACTTAAAAAAATCATAACTTTAACACCCCGGAAAAGTGTGATACTACAATTTGTTTGTAACAGAGAGAGAATTACTGATTAAAAGTGAAATTCTTTAAATAAACGATGTATAAACTGTTTGACATTTTTCTTTATGTTTTGGCCTTAACGGGTATAAATTACCCCAAGTGTCAAGCACAAATACACACACAGAGCAGATGCTCCTTCTCAGCAGCTACTTTCTGTTTGTTTCTATGAACCACACATTTTGTCCTGTTGTCTATACAGAAAATTCAACCAAATAATTAAAAAAGAAAGCAAAAGCACTTTACATCTAACCTAATTAAAGCAAACTGTGTAACACCTGAAAGAGGAAGTCCTTATTTGTCAGACTTTAGAAGTGACTTGTAAACAAGCATAAGGGAATTTATAAGCAATAAAATGAATCCTCAATCACTCTATACAGCTTGGAATCCCTCCAGGATGTGTTTGTGGTTATTTACGCCTAAAATGCCTAATTTTGCAACTTTTTCAAAAAAATTGAGATGCATGTTGCAGTGTTTCAAATTACAAGACCACATAGAAATCATTGGGGTATTGGTTTAAATGTTATGATTTCTACATTGGAAATTTCCTGGAGGGGGTTTGTGTGTATATAACCATAAAATCTATTCTTATGTCATTTTTATTTATTTTCTCTGTATTTTATTCACCTTACAAAAAGTGCTTGCCATATTTGGGCATCACAGGAAAGTAATATTTAGGGACTCAGTGACTATACACACAGTATGTGTGTATTAAGAAAGACTTGTTTAAAAGTGATTGTTATACACCCCCAGGAAGTGACTATGCCCAAAAATTATTACATACAGCAACTCTGCTTGTACCCACTATAATTTAAAATCTCAATATGTTGACTTGGTGTAAAGGGCTAACTACTAAATAGGGAGGCTGGTAGGTGGATTGTCTTACCCTAAGTTTACTTTTTCCCCCTCACTGGCTACTAGCTGTACCCTCAGTCGCTTAAAGACAGGAGAGTTATATACATTTTCTAATCTAACTTTTGGCAAGAAAGCAAGTGTCAAACTGTTTCTGCAAGTTAATATTGTTCATATGGTTTATGATTTTAAAAGGATGAGGGACAAAGTCAACAGAAGTAGCTTGTCCAGTGTGCATAAGCTCATATAAAGTGGGAATGGGGAGTGTGACAAACTGTGATAAATTCTTGCAGTAATGTTTGATTAAACAAATGAGACAAAGGCTCCAAAAAGAGAGTCTATTCTTTTCCAAGCTGCTTTTTTACCACATGAATGTCAATGAGGAGATGGTTTGGGTTATTTATAGTCAAAGATTGAATGCTGGGTCTATCCCTGTGCCTGATAAGACCCCTCTGCTTGTCTTCATGTGAGCATCTAAGATGTTTACGCTTACAGCTACAGAGCCCTAGCATCACATTCAGCACCCCTGCAAAGACAGGATAAAGAGAGTTAGAGGAAGGCTTAGACACAGAAAGGCATAGAGCTTGAGTTACATTTAATGGGAATGCCTCTAGCTGGGGCGCATAGTCACTAATAAATAAAGCTGCACACACACACACACACACACACAAGGCGTAGTGTGCCTCAACACATCCTGCAGTGCGTGGGACATGCCCTTCTTGTGATGCCAGCTCAGTGGACGCACAGCATGCAGGAGTCATCACTGGCTGCCATGGATAATTATCATAATGAATGTAAAGGCACAGACACTGCTGGAAAACATAGCAAGCGTGTACAATACAACAGAACAGTAGTGACTGTTGTCTTTTTGACAAGTCAGGTTTTGATAAGTGAAAGCGGAGAAGGGATTTTCTCTCTGTGTCTTTCTTAATAAATGTTCCATCTTACTGACATTTATTTAATAAATTCATGGTAACAGTTAAAACTAATGTTGATGGAAAACTTGTATCTCTACTCAAATGCTGAGATATTACCTCTGGGCTCTATAGGACACGCCTGCAATTGCCCTGCCAATGCTTTTCAAAGTGTAAATAATCTTGAAGCTTCACAGATCTTACAGAGCTGCTGAATAATGCATGCCTGAAATTACAGTTGCTGTGATAGCTGCCTCTGTTGTATCAAGACACCGTCTCTCTCTGCGATTGATCACAGCCCATAATTCCCTCTGTCTAAAAAGTGGGATGTCACAGAGAGAACTCCGATAAGAGATTCTGCTTTGTCACCCTTTGAAAAAACTGAGTATCTGAATTGCTCTGCAAGCAGAAATTGCATACTCTTCGTTCTGAGTATGAGGTTTAGAAATAATGCCTTTGGAAAAACCTAAAATAACCACTTAGAATACATATATACTGTTGGCACAGCGGGCGGTATGGTGGTTCGAACGCCCAACCAGCTCCGGCCTTTCTGTGTGGAGTTTACACGTCTTCCCTGTGCTCCCGTGGGTTTTCTCTGAGTACTCCATCTAAATTCTAGGTGACTCTAAATTGTCCGTATGTGTGAATGTGAGCGTGACAGGTTGTCTGTCTGTGTATGTCTCTCTGTGTTGACCCTGAGATAAACAGGGGACATGTCCAGAGTGTACCCCACCTCAATGATAGGGGATCTGGGATATGCTCCAGACAACCCAGAGATCCTAAACAGGATAAACAGTTACAGGAAACGGATCCATGGATATTGCTGCATGGCCTTTTCTCTCTGTTTACCCAAATTGTTCAGTGATCAACTAAACTTCCTTACAGGTCATGACTAATCCCAATAAGGTGAACATTTCTTTTTAGATTCATTTTTTTATTTGCTCTTCAAAAATGAAGAAGAGTACAATTATTTTATCTACATTTGTCCTTATATCATATTTATAATCAATTGCTTTCCAAGCATCTGCACCTAAAAACTCCTTCTCTTTGACTATCAATAAACAGGACCAAAGCATTTGTTTCAAGTTTTATTTGCAGCGCAGTCTTTAATTTTAGTTTTTTCATTCTCAGTGGTGGGGGCTGCTAATTTCCACCTCAGATTCAAAATGCCTATGTAGACTCACGGGATTTGGGAAGTGCATGCATACCATTCGGCCTTACTGTTTGATTACTGAATCTGGCCTCACTGATCAGTCTCGTGACACTGTATCCCAACTGTATTAGGTTACTGATTATGCAAACTTAACAGTTCCCACTGCTGCATCTTCACTTTGAAAGCACTCAACTAGTGAAAGGTGGCTTTTATTGTGAAGGAGCCACAAGACAAGTAATTTGGCACAAATGTTAGTGCTGACATTGGTGATTTAGTTCATCTATAAAACATGACAACAGTCATATTCCTTTTTTTTTTTTTTTTACAGCAGATCAGTTTTTTAAAATAGGAGAAATGGGACAAGAGGGAGCAGCCACAGTAAAAAGTGATGAAAAGCTGCGGGGCAACACCTCCAACTCCCTCTGCAAGGTAACAAACTCCACTGGGCCCTGATGGTTAAAATCAGCACACACCATGTGCCAATTATGGACTACATTCTTAAGAAATACAACGTGATTTTGTACTATGTGTGCTGTAAATAGATACATGCTGTTACTAGAATCAAATGTTTGGTTTCGGACCCCCACTTATTAAATGAAATAGTAAAATTGACTAGTGTGTAATGAAATACTTTGTTACTGTACTGTGCAGAAATATCAACAATTATTTCCTATTCAGCTTCACAGATTCAGTCTGTGTAGAACCAGAGTAATGATGAAGATTTGTAATTATGTTGAAAGCTCTCAAAAGTTTTCCCTCTACTCTGCAGAACAGAAGCCAGCAGCGCAGTGCAGACAACAAATTTCTGGCGTTTTATGACCTGCTGGGTTGTTTTCTGATTATATGCCACTCAATGGCAGGGATGGTGTCCAAAAACTGTATATACCACTGAGAAACCTACTGTCTGGGGAGGGAGAAACACATGGTCCCTCAATAAAAGATAATAGAAATGACAATAAGATTTACCATCTTCATTCATCTTCTTCATTACTATCTTCAGAATGCTGGGAATAAGCAAACCTACAAGCCTCACTGTCCCACTTGGTCTACAGGAATGATGGTTGTGTGAGGCGTCTTTCATTACACTTGCAGGTTTTTACAACTGCTTTCACACATTTTCTGAAATTGGGTTTCATTTTTTCTCAAAACCCTACACACAAATCCAAAATGCTAAACGTCTCATATCACCTGCAAAATGACACACTGCATTCCAAATACCATAAACACATCTCCAGATCAAGTATTGGCATCCCCCTTAAAATGACAGAAGCAGCCAAAACATTAGAACCACCTCTTAATATAATGCACTCCAGTACAGCTCCACCACCCACTAGCACCTTTTTTGACAGTTTTAACATTCAAACTGAAAATGTATAACCTTTTAAAAATAACCCGTATTACAGTAATGTTGACATAGCAGTTGCATAGTTGCATATTTCATTTCTGAAAGCTTATACTATGGATACCGCCATAGACTAACTTAATGTGGGGTGGACTCTCAGTCTAACCTCCCTCATAGTTAATCCATGATTGATCACTTGGTCAATGGCAGTAGCCTAATCTCATCAGGTACATCTCTTCCTCCTTCTCATCTTTGCCCTCCCCTCAACTCCTGTCAGCTTTGTCCTCTTTAAACTTGTCCTTGTTGTTCTGGTTGTCTGTCTCTCCCTCCTACTCCCCTTGTTCTGGTTGCGCCCATTGTTCAAAGGAGGTTAACCTGACTTTTGGCCCATTTATAGGCACGGCCCCTGAAATTGGCAGTGTTTGGTTGTTAATCAGTTGAGCAATTAGTGTTTGCAGGCGTAACAAGTGGGTGTGTGACACTGAACATGTATGGTGGTTTGATTGGATGTGAGTTACTTCATTTTAACATCTGTGTCTTGTGTACACAGATTTTTGCAAAAACTGTTTTATGAGATTGAACATCAATTGCTGAGAATTAGCTTACAGTTTAGCAGACTTGGTGTGTGGTTTTGCTCCTTAAGTGACAGACATGTAAAGATTGTGATGTGTGAGCACAATTGCAAAAAAGTGTAATAGGAAGCTACACAGCAATTGTGCTTCAGAGCTACTACTTATTCAGTCTTTGATAAGAGTCATAAAATACTCCTTAAGAGTTCCTTTGTGGAAAAATCTTCAGCTGTGAAGAACGCCTCTGAAAAAGAGTTCTCCCATTACAGGCATAGTTATATACTGCAAGTTTACACAATAAAACAAAAGTAAGTACTTCTATATATTTTGCAAACTGAGCTTATTCTGTGGCTGTGTGTGGTACCAGAGAGCGATGCCACAACAGTAGCCCTTCTTCTTTCCTGCAGCATTAAGCAGCAGACAGGAGAAAATTGGTCTCTGCGGACAAAAGCAACATTAATGCACTGCTACTAAAAAAAAAAAGGTATAGAGTACAGTGAAGTTGCTTTCCAAAGACATGACCCTGCTGAGATGCTAGTAGCAGCTGCCGAGGGAGTGGCCTCTCCCAAAACTGTGATGGTGTCTGAACATGCTCCTGCCATCAAGGAATTATAACAAATTAATGATTACACCAGTTAGGTGTGAGAGTAGAAGCTTGTCCTGCAGCAAAAAGGCTTAGGAGTCAAGAGGTCAGTGAAATTCTATGTATGCCTCATGGACTTTCTGTCACTTTGATGCTACAGTACCTTGGCAAAAACTGTTGGCTTAGCATTAGAGTTTATGTGTGTTGTAAGCAATGCAGAGCCATCAGAATGTCATGTTCATTAAATGTTTATACACATTTTACATCAGAGTTTTTTCTGTATCGCAAGGGGAATAAAATGACACTGTCTCGGCTGTGCAAATATATTCATTCACATACAGCACAAGACATATAGAAAATACTGAATTTCACACCCTGCCTTCTATAGAGCAGAATTAGGCTCCATCACAGCTGAATAAGTATGATGGGAAAGGACAGTGAGAGGCTTTCTAGTAATTGCGCACGTCAGGGGAGATTTCTCTCAGGCAGAAAATGTGGAGTTAAGAAGAAGGGTGAAGTGCGAATAAACGAGGTAGGCAGGACGTGATGGATTCCAGAGGAGGATGACTGACCACTAATTGAGGAAAAGGCACCCCTGTTGTGTCTCACTGTGTGTCGCAGAGACAATGGAAGGCAAATTAGGTTTCTTGAAGTCATACGGGAGATATAAGGTGTGATGGAGTATAATAGAGGCAAATGAAATGAGGTGATTTAGACTGAAAGATGCAGAGGACACAGCTCCTTAGGGGAGCTTGCAACCACTGGAGTGTGAAAAGTTATAAGAACTTAGGTATTATGAGCGCAGACAAGTCGAACTCTGTGTCCCTAACTTCTTATCATGAACAGTGGAGATGTCAAGTCCGACATTACAGGTACAGTTTGACATGGAAGTCAGTTCCAGCCAGTTAATGCAATGCGAACAATGCAGGGTGAGCCATAAATATGTCATTTAATGTGTGTGTATGTGCAGTGCATATTAAAGTCTATTTTTTTTTTTTTCTTTTGCCCACATACAGTTTCGAGCCGGCTTCACATGTTCAAACAAAATCATTTTGGTTTAAACAAAAATGTCTCTCACACTAAGAAATCTGCAAAAAACTGGAAAAATCTTGAGGGAGTAAAGCCTTGCGATAATTATCCAACAGTAGCAGAATAATGTAGTTTTAGTACCAATAATACCATAATAAGATGTTGATAGAATTAGAGTCCATGATTCTGGTGAAAGCCTGGTTACAAATTCACCAAATTAGCAGTCTCACATTAGAGGTTGGAAACCCACACATGTTCATGCAGTCTGTTGTCCTAACCGAAAAGATCTTCTTTTTAATTTTCAGTTCTTCTCATCTTGTCTTCTTTGGCTGTATGAGCTGTGGGAATCTGTGGTGGGCATGTGATGTTTTCTGAGCACAAACTCTGGATGGACAACCTGACAAACACAAGGAAAAGTTTGACAAATGTAAAGAATGTGAACTACGCACTACACCTACACAGGTGTGGTTGAGAATGTGGGGACAATCAGTGAACTGAGCAGTGCTTGTATACAAAAGTCGTCCAGATTGAACAACAAAATGGATCATTTGTCTTCCAGAATATTGTTTGTAATAGCATAATTTCTGTCTGTGCCTTTTAAAAGTGTTGCAGTAATGAAACTTTTTATGTACCTGGCGATGAGTTCAGAAAGAAAGACACAAGTAAAGTTTCCATTAAAATTTAGTACAAATTTCAGCTGAATTTCAAGAAGCCTGGCAAAAGAAAAAGCAGTTGGATGAAAGCCATGTTTTCATCCGCTGCTCTAATGGGATTAGGATTTTGCCTCATTAAGATTAGCAGTTTGTTAGGCTAATTCCTTAGTTGCGTGCTGTGAAATCATTGCACAAGATGTGTTTTTCACCTAAATCAAACAAAAGTGATATTAAAAATATGATGAAAATATGGCATTAATGTTTCTTTCACATATTAATTTCAGGAATGTTGCCTGCCGTCTGCACATTCTGTCAGTGTCAGTGTCACATACCTCATGAATAATTTGCTACTATAAGTCTGTTTCCATTTTCACATTTTGCTTTTATCAATGACCGACGTTTCAAACTCAATCAAGAGTGAAACCTTTTTTGTCTTATTTTTACATTTATTTATCTTTCACTCATTTCTGACACAGGTGAATGGAACCTCACTTATAGAAAGTCCTTCAGAGCACAGAGTAGAGGAGAGATTCCTGCAAATACAGAAGACACAGTACCTCTGGTCTGAGAAGCACCTACACCCAGAGGCTCCATGCCACCAGGCAAAGCAGGCAAATGCTTGGAGCCCCAGGCCAGTAGGGGGCCTATGCACACCACTGTTTCATAATGAATACATTTTTGCCAGGGGCCCCAACAAACTCTAGGATTGCCACTGCCTATACCACTGTACAATACCAGTTTTTGCTAATTACAGATGGTTACAACTCAACTCTCTGATATAATTGTCTATATTTAGAGCACAGCATAGCCCAAACCCCATAAAGCATTTTTGCACATCAAAACCTCTCTGAATCACGGGACCATCAGATGGTGTCTGTGCTTTAACTCCCAGTCAACTGTTTGTGACATGCTGCCAATTAGTTTCAGAGTTTAGTTTATTGTCAACAAACGAAAATATTATCCACAAGCAGCAGCAGTGAAGCAGTTTACAGACAAATCAACCATGGAAACAAGTTCGTCTGAGAAACAGCATCCATGATGTTGTATGACAACACAGTGCTGTTTAGTGCCCAAGCATTTAACAGATACAACTGTGCCTTGAGGGGATGACACATGATTATAATAAAGACTGTAATAAAGAAAGACAGTCAGAGATTTGAAAAAAATACAATAAACACATAATACCCATCTGTGATTATTGCTCTAGTGTGTGCATGTGATAGTGTGTGTGTTTGAACGCTCAGCAGTACTGGTACATAGACAGCATGCACAAGGATCAAGTATTTTCATGGTGTATTGCAGGACAAAGCCATTACAGTAATCAGTCTGTGTTGAGTGGAATTGAAAGAACCAAATACGCCGGCTTTCATGTTAGTGTTCCACCAGGATTTAAGGGACGATTGTGTGATTATCTCTGGCCAAATTATGCCTTTTGCAACAGTTTACTTGCCATTTCCATCCATTAGGCTCTCTCGCCTTTTACAATAAATAGGAAAATAAAAAGGACGACAAAATATAGGGTGAAAAATCGAAACCTCACATATAAGCACGCTGAGCATTATTCACCACTTTCAGCATTGCTCAGCACTTTGGTGTATTTGGAGTGTTCTCCTCGTTTGTTTCACTTCTGAGCCTCTACATCCCAGGTGTTACCTCTTAGTTTTACTTTTTTACTTTTGCATGCTCAGAATGGGGTCCTATTATACATCACAAAGTCAATTTAAAAAGCAGCATTATGGAAGAAAGTGACGCCTGCACTGACTCCATACGCCAACGTATTTTAAGAGACAATGTTTTGGTCTGAGTTATCCTGGCAAAGATCCTGACAAAGAATCCTGTCCTTTTCAAAACATTTTGTGAACATGCGGTCTCCACATGTGTCATGCTTCTCAAAATGCATTTGGAGATGTTTGACGTTTAAGAAACCTTGTAACATGTTTATTAGCGTTGTCATTCTCTGTGCTTGTTTCACTGATTTGAATCAAATAACCAAATTATTCACAACCTGCACAGGACAGACATGACTCTGCTTCACACTGGACAAACTGTCAAATTGCTTTCCATTTACAAATGAGAAATTGCCTTCACTTTCTACCTGTGTGTTTGTAGCAGATGCCCGTTGAATTCACATTTGACATTTTCCCAAATGGTGCTAGCGGTACTGATAAAATTAAGCGCTATGTGACTAAACCTGTCTTTTTAATGCAGCTTTTATCATTCACCTGTGTTCATTACCCTGACTGCTGCAACCAGAGATGAACAACCAGAAAAGTATTAAAAACTTGATGACATTGAAAAACATTTGTGACACTGAGCTGTAATTTCCTTAAAATAATTATGATAATAAATCACATTGCTGTACTGTAGCTTCTCTAGAGAAACATGTCCAGCAGAATCACAACTGCTTTATAATCCTTACTTATTCCTTCAATTGGGTTATTGCACCAAAGGGGTCCACTCTGACCCACTTACATCTCTCTATGATCATTCTTCATTTCAAACTTTAAGCCGAGTAAGGTTTATTAACTATATATATATAAAACATTTTTTGAGACATTTAAAGTCTTCCATGTTGGGTGCTTTGGCGGTCCAGTTCTATGTTACTTGATTTGACATGGACACCAGGATCAAAACCTCTAATGCATCTTATGCGGCCCCTGTGTGTTATGCAAATTGAGTTGTTTTAATGAAGGCATCATGAATAATTCAGGAGTGATGTTCCACGAGAAATGCACAGCATGAACGAATTCACCAAAAAGAATTGCTTTGGATGAATAAAAATTGACATTGAAGTATCTCTCACTTTTGTTTGATATCCAGGGCTGCTCATCACTTGCTTATTAACAAACGTCAGCAAACTGAAATAACCCTTTTAATTAGTTTTGAAAAAGCACTCAGTCTGTGTCCACTCAGTCCACTCAGTGGACACAGACAATACCAGAGTCTGATGTCTACAAAGAAGAAGAAAACAGGAACATGCGCTGCTGCACTTTGTGTTAAGATCGACCTATTGAATCGTTATTAACAAGCATTTTGATGCTTTAAAAATAACTTTAAAAACTGCAAGGCAGGTGGAGTGTTCAAACATCAAACATGAGAAATCCATTTTTGATTTTTGCTGTGCAAGTTGTGGAGGCCATTTCTTACACAGTGTTGCCACACACACTTGAAGCATACAGGACATATGTATCGCGTATAGATTGTGGTTTGTGCCAAGTTGTTGCTTTAACACCCCTAAGCTAAGAAAGGAAGGTGAGAATTATTCACCACCCACACAGCACTTACAAGTCTCTTATCTAATCCTCTAGCTGTAGTCTTGATGAAATCCTTTGCTGGCACAAACTCAGGTTTTGTTGACCTAAAAGGACCCTGACTGCAGTCTTTAGTGATACACAGACGTGAGTTGTTTCAGACCATCCTTAATCAAAATCCATTTTCTTGATGCAAGTGTTGTCAGTTTCTGAATGACAGCCAAAGTGAACGTCACTTTCACCATCTGCACCCACAGCCACACATGTTCAGGTAGATTAAAACAGAAAAATGCAGACTTAGTACAACTGGAGTCCCAGTGTCCATTTTGTCCTGTGCAGATGTCTGTGGCAAAAACGACCCCCTGTTCCCTGACACAGTCAGTCTGACTTTGTAATCATATTAACAATGCATGTCTCATTAGTTTCTGCCATGGCTGAGTGTCCCTGTCTCCTCTACACACACACACACACACACACACACACACACACACACACACACACACACACACACACACACACACACACACACACCAACACCCACTCAATTGCTGGCTGGCATTTCAGAGTGTTTGGGCTTGCATCTAAAGCAGTTTAGCTGCAAAATAATAGCCCTCTAAAAGGATTCTCTGTATGCAGAATCATCCCATTCCATTTGCATTCTAGTGAGACAAATTAAATTTTAGCAGAAGGCGAGTGCAGCACCATGTTGAGATGACAAAAGACTGAGCAGAAACAGGGGAGGAGGATGCCTGAGACCTAAATTAGATGAGAGTCCTTCTGGGTGTTACTGTGACCGGGACAACTTCTATTTGAGTTTTCTTTTAAAAGTGGAGTGAATAGAAGCTACAGGTTAGGAGGTTTTAATGAAAGAATGTGAAAAAGCAATGCATTTTAGGCTATTCCAATAACTGGAATGCGTGTCAAGACGTTGATGATTTGCTTTAAAACTGTGTTTTTGTTAGTCTGCTTGGGTTTCAATAAAAAGGTAAGCCCAGGCCTTTATCACACACCCACTTCAAAAATGCAGACAAAGAATTGAAGGCCAGTGGACAAATATGGGAAATCAAACACTGCGATTCTGTGTCGAAGTCATGAGCCATTTTTCGGAGCTCTTTTTCTTCCTCTGCAATGCTGCTGTAGATGGTTGCAATGAACAGGGTGCAGTCAAATAACCTTCACTATTCAACGCCCCTGTTCTCCACCCACCCTTAACCCCTTTCTCTGATAAAGTGCACACAGTTTGTCCTTGAGAGCATTTGTGAAAATTGGCTTTTTGTTGTTAACACTTGATGTCAATATTCTGCAAATGCTTTGACTGCATTCCTTCAAAACCTACCAAAGAGGAGAAGGTCTTCCTTAAGAGCATCTTTGGAAACACCTGTCATAATTCCCCTCTCGATGAACCCCACTGCATTTATTATTGATGAAATCTTAATGGCCCCAATGCCTCCTTCTACTTCAGCTGCAACTCAAATTTGGTTCCTCACGTCATAAGAAAACTGCAACTCTCTCCTGCATGCTACAGTGTCCTGTCCTTGCCTCAGATGGTTTAAAGCTAATATAACAATGACTTATATTATGTTTACAGCCTGTGGTTAGCTACTAGGTCAAAATAACAGCATGCTATTGATTTCCTCCCACCAGGCAATTTCCAGGGCACTTAGCCTAAATATCAGCTCAGATCAAATAGATTCAAATGGAGTGATCAGCTTTGAGTTTGTTTCTGAGTGTGCAGCATCCACTAGCGATGGCATGAGCAAAACACCAGGAAATAAACAAAATCACTCTATTCAACTTGGATTCAGGTGATGTTAACGTCCTGACCTGTGCTCCTTCACAAACAGGGCTATTATACATTTTTTAAAGGGTCACCCACACATCCTCGGAATAGATTTAGTTTAGCAAAAAAAAAAGAAAAAAAGCTTCTTGTGTGACACTCAGAGGAGCTTTGACTGGAATAATCTTTTGTTGTTGTTTAGAGGGTTTAACGTTCCACGGAGAAAGCAATTTTAAAACGGATGAGGGCGTAATCCCTGACAATACAGGGATTATCTCTTTAAATGACCTTTATCTTGCTATGAGGCATGGAGCACTTTTCAACTCCACTATCCAAAGTCTGGTTTGATTACAGCTAAAATGCCCATGTATAATCAGGAGGATATACACACACTGTACAGCTGCAAGGAGGTGTGTGTTCAAAATGGAAGATAAGATGGCCTCTAAGGTATTTTAGAGATATGCAAGTGGTTAAGTGACTGATGTGGAAGGATCTGAACAAAGAAATGCTGACAATGAAGTGAAATAAGCATTGTTGTCCTATAATAGCTTCTTTAATAAATGCTCAGACTGTGACTGAGGATAATCTGTAACTGCATTATAAAGTTTGTTCAGAGTTCCTCTGTTATTGTTCTTGTAGAGTTTTAGTTTTTTATTCAAAGGATCAAAAATAACCACACATAGTGGGACTGATTTAGAGGGATTTAAAGAGGCTCTCGCCAAATGACGGACGAGTCAATCATATCCCATCTTCGTTAGTTGGGATTTCTGCCTCATCAAAGGTGATACATTTTCCCCCTCAGAAACAAGGGAGAGCGAGCATTGCTTTGGTTCAGATAATTGGAGCCATGGGACCTGGTACAGGAATGGTGAAGAGAGACTACACTGTTGACTATATTTCAGAGCTAAACTTTATTCCATATGACCACTCTTATTCTTGTTAGTTTGAAGTGAAAATACTCCTTAATGTTGTCTTTTTCTGTTGTTTAGCCTGTGGGACGATTTATATGTTTAATCTCTTTAAATATGCTCATATAACATACAGTTTAGTCACTAAAGTCTCTCTGATTTGCATTTGTGTAGACCAAATATTTTCTTTCTTCAGTAAGCACAAACCAACTGGATGGTACTTTAGCCTGCATATGGCTATATCTGTTTTATTACACCTCTTTAAATAGGATTATTGAACAGATCAAATCTTAAATATGAGTTATACCCCTGATAAATATTATAACAAAGTTACTCATGTTATTCCTTTATTTGTATTGTTGTATGTTGTTGGGATTGGTGGTAGAAAGACATACACTCAATACTACTAAAAGAAGTACTGTGCCAAACAAGGTTTGAGCAGAAATAAAAAATGGTCAGGGGTCGATTCTCACATATCTTGTGAGAATGTGGGATGAAAACACCAGCTGATAAAGGGGAAGCTGATTTAACTATTTATGTACCTATAATTTAATACAGCTACATTTAATACCTGATTATTATGATTTTTTATCAGGAATCTACACTCAACAAAACCACTTTATTAGGTACACCTGTTCTACTGTTCACAAACACACGTCAGCACGTCAGTGCCATGTGGACATGGTCAAGACCATGCTGAAGTTCAAACTGAGGATCAGAATGGAAAAGAAATGTGATTTAAGTAACTTTGAGTATGGCATTCCTTTTGGTGCCAGACAGGCTGGTCTGAGGATTTAAGAAAGTGCTGAGCTAATGGAAATTTCATGCACAACCATCTCTGGGGTTTTAGAGAGAATGATCTGAAAAAAGAAAATACCCAGTGAGCAGCAGTTCTGGGTGAAAATGACTTGTTAATGCCAGAGGTCAAAGGACAATGGCCAAGCTGGTTTGAGCTTATAGAAAGGAAACAGTCCAGGGGATCGTAGACAGCGGAGGATGTGAGGTGCGAGACAGCGCAGGAGAGGGCGGCGTCCACACAGTGACATGGCGGCATCCAGTCAGTGATTAAAAAACAAACTAATTACTTTCCAATTCTTTTTTGAAACAACGAAATATTACCACTAGATTAAAAAAAACCACTAAGACAGCGTTTTCAGTAACAGGTTTTCTCTTTTTTTCATGTTCTCGCTTAACGGACTTAAAAGCATTTATAGATCCCTACTACACCCACCCACTATCACTACTACTACCACTGCAGCATGGACAGCTCTCCTTTGTTCTTTTCCTTCTATCTTCCAGTAAACTATCACTATTGTTGCTGTTAACCTTTTCCTTTTTTTATTATTATTTTTTTCCTAACACCATCATTATTGTCATCATTATATTATTATTATTATTTTATTATGTCTTGTCTTGTCTTGCTAATGATGTTATCAGCCTACTGCTTAATTATTATCATGATCATGATCATTATTATTATTGATATTATTATTTTGTTTCTTCTTGCTATCATAATATAACTATTTTTATTATATATGCATGTGTATATATGTATATTTGTTTGTATGTACAAGATGCTAACTATTTTCTCTTCTATTTCTTTTACTTCTTTCTCCTCCTTGTTTCAATTTATGTCAATACTTTATTTTAATAGTATAAAAGTTATATTTTCTGAGCTCTCTCATTACTTCTTGCTTACCCCTGTCCTTTTTACTTATTTAAAACTTTTAGTTATAATTATGATTAATATTATAATTGTTTATTTTTATTTGTTTTTATTTATTTATTTAGATTTGACCTATTTTGAATTTATACTTAATTATTACTCGCTCATTCCACTGAATGGCCCGTTTTTTGGCTCCTGATGGAGGCACCTCCGGGTTGTTCTGGGTGGGACAGACAAATTTCAAGACCCCATGAACAACTCTTCTGATTGGGCCTCGATCTCAACAGGTATTTAGTTACAAGCGACCCCCCCACCTCCCACCCTTTTTAAAAAAGTTATTATCATCAATATTCATTATAGTGTTTGCTTTGTTTTTGTTTTTTTTATCAAAAATAATAATTATACAATGTACATGCTTGGAACATGTTTATAGCATTAGTATGTATACTCCTTTCCTGTACGCTCCTACCCCCTCCCCTGTTGTTTTTCCTATGATTACACCTTTTCTGTGTATCCTGACTACCCCTCCTCAATCCTCCAACCCTGATGCACTTTTACAAGCAACCACACACTGTACATAGGTCACACGTCTTGTCTGTTCGTCTTTTCTTGCACTAGCTATTATGTTTTGTATTGTGTAAATTGTTTTTTATTGTGAAAAAAAAAAGAAAGGGAACAGTAACCCAAATATCTGTGTCATTAAAACTGAGGTATGAAGAAGTTTCTGAATTCACAACTTGTCAAACCTTAAAGCAGATACAGAACACCAAGTGCCACTTCTGTCAGTTAAGAACAGGAACCTAAGCTACAATTCACAAAGGCTAATCAAAATCAGACTAGAAGAGAAGACTGGAAAAACGTTGCCTGGTCTGACAAGTCTCAGTTTCTGCCGGGGCACTCAGGTGGTGCAGGATAAGGGTTAGAATTTGGCATAAACAGCAAAACATTGATTTATCATGCATTGTATTAACAGTTTTGGCTGTGTGGGGGGTGTTTTCTGCAGCATGTCGCAAAGCTAACATAATCTCAAACTGGTACTATTGTGATGTGGTTAAACAATAGATTTGCATCATGGATTTGCAACTGCACCTGCACTTTATCATGTCAATGTGGATCAAAATCTCTATGAAACCTGTTCAGGACCTTTTTAAATGAATGCCATGAAATAATTAGAGGGGATCTGAAGGCAAAAGGGGGTCAAACACAACCCTAGCAAGGTGTACCTAATAAAGTGGCCAGAATATATTTGAAATGTAACTAGAAACTGATGCTTTCAAATAAAGTATATTTAGAGTATATTTCCTTTCAAATTTGAATAGTAAATGTTCTTGACACCTCAGCTTGTTTTATATAAATGCATTTAAAATATTTCATAAAACAATATATAAAATGTTGTTTTATGAAATATTTTAAATGCATTATATATCACACCAATAGAATATTGATGATAAAAATTGTCACATACTTGTATTTTACAAATTCAAATATAAAATATCCACAGAGAAGCCAAAACTATAATAAAACCTGTTGGTTTCAATGTTGTGGTACATAAGAGATCAGCATGGGAAAAAAAGTAATGCTGGCAGTGATGAACAGATGACAGAACTCACAAAGCATCGCCGCTTGCTGCATAGCCGGTCAGAGTGCCCGCGCCGATCCCTGTCCTTAACAACACCACTAGATGGTAATTAGGTTGTGTCTCCTTAGTGTACGATAGAGAGCAAAGTGAGCTGATGGATATGTCGTGATTCTGTCTTCAATAGAGGACATCCTGTCCAGTAAATGAATGCATGCTGTAGATATATGTGCATATCAAGTATGTATGTGTCTTTTTATCCACAGCATAGGAAGTCATATGGTTACATTTTCAATGTTTTTACTTTGTAGGAAATAATTTGTGATCCACAGCTTATTGTGACAGAACAAAGTCAGTGTACATTGGTGGATGGTAGCAGATCAGTACAAAAACACTTTATTTTCATTTGAAAAAATCATAACATACTCAAATGGTACAGTTCATTCTCTTACAGTATGTTTACAGACTCACTTGGTTTTCACACCAATGTGTTCTGTATAGTGGCCCAAACGTCTGGTTGCTCTAAAAGCTTCAGCTCATTTGGGTTATTTTCATTCCCTCATGTTTGAAAGGATTTCAAGAAGACTGTTTCAGCTGGAGCCTGGCTTTACTGAACTAGGTCCATTGGGCTCACTGACAGAGCCGCGGTGCATGTGTCCAGAATATTCACCGATAAATGATCCGTCCTCATCAAATTCCCTTCCACCTTCAGCGTAGTCAACCAGGCTGTCTCTGCTAGTGCTGTCCCCGACCATGTCATCACCAGTCAAAGAACCCAAGCTACCGCCCTTCAGTGGCTTCTCCTCGCTGTCACTGCCATCAAGAACAACAGAGAAGGATGCCCAGGGTCAGTGGTGCAGTGTATAAATAAACACACGTGCAGAAAAAAACATAAGAGGCTGTTTTTGACACACAAAATGCAACGGTTTCATACATAATCAAAAGCTACTCAAACAGCGTACGGAGCATGTATAGCGCATACAGTCAATCACTAAGCAAGTTCTGCTGGTTTCAATACATCACTATGAGCAGTAGGCAGGGGTGGATGTGGCGGCTGCACAGCGGGAAAGGGAGCACAAGGGAGGTGGGGAGAGCTTGCTACAATCACTTCACTAATTGCTAATTGCCAAGGCTTCAGCACCAAAGGCAATTTCAAATCTCTTTAGAGGCAGCAATGGAAATTGCCTGAGTGCAGTGAGAAGACAAGTGGGAGGTGTGCGTGTGTGTGTGTGTGTGTGTGTGTGTATAGGGGTGGTGAGGTGGAATGGGGGGAACTGAGCAAAGGAGAAAGAATAGGGGGGCAGAGGTGGGGCATATGCAATCCCAGACAAACAGCCTGTCATTCCTGTTATTCCCGAGGGGACCTCACGCAGGCCGAGGAGATTAGATGCCAATTTAAGGCTGGGCAACTGGCCAAGTTGCAGGTGTCTCACTACAAGACGTGGGGTCACCTCAAAATACTGAGGATATTTTTCCTCCCTATCCTCTATTCTAATTTGCTAAACCATCCATGTTTGGTAACACCTCCCTCTCTCTCTCGCTCTCTCGCGCTCTCTCTCTCTCTTTCCTTTGGTTTAGTATTCACACCACAGAGTGTCTGCGTTCAGAGACGACGCTCAGGTGGCTGGTATATGATAGTGCCATTTGAGGCACACTGTAGTTGACACCTTAGCAGCACTGAGCGGCATTTCAGCGCAAAGACGTGGTTCAAGCTAAGATTACAAATCAGGTCTCCTTCATGGGGATTTTTAATAACCAATCTTATCTATCCTATTTCATGAGGCAATTTACCATGCAAGTCACATAAGGTCCATATTTCAACTCTTATCAAACCTTCTTTCTCTTTCGACTCTAGAGCGCTGAAGATAAGTGGCTGTTATCTAAGAGCAGTGGAATGCCACAGCCACTGCAGCCCGCCCACAGTGACTTTGAATACAGTGATAAAATGTGGCTGAGTGCTTTTGAGCCCCAGCTCATTCAAGACCTTGGTTAGGATCCAGCTCTGGCTCAGCCCTTGCAGTGAAAAGGTTTTCCTTCAAGCTCACAAACAGGTAAGATAAGAGATATAGGTAAAGTGTCTTGCAAAATTTTCATATCCCTTGAAATTTTAACGTAACGTAAACGTAAAATGTATTTTAGTGGGATTTTATGTGATAGGCCACTAAAAGTGGTACATAATTGTGAAGTGAAAGGAAAATGATAAGTAGTTTTTACATTTTTTTGAAAATAAATACTTACTTATAGAACCACCTGTCGCTGCAATAAAAGCTGCAAGTTTTTTGGGGTATGTCTCTAGCAGCTTTGCACATCTAGAATTCTCAAGCTCAGTCAGATTGGATGAATAGCGTCTGTGACCAGCAATTTTCAATTCTTGCCACAGATTGTTAACTGAAGCAGTGTTTTGCATTTAGGCAAACAAGTTCAATTTTGGGCTCGTCTGACCAGAGCATCTTCTTCCACGTGTTTGCTCTGTCCCCCACATGGCTTGTGGGGACTTCTTTCTTTCAATAATGGCTTTGTTCTTGCCACGCTTTCATAAAAAGCCAGATTTGTGGACTGCACGATTGATAGTTGTCCTGTGGACAGATTCTCCCAACTGAGCTGTGGAACTTTGCAGCTGCTCTAGAGTTACCATGGGCCTCTTGCCTGCCTCTCTGATTAATGCTCTCCGTGTCTGGCCTGTCAGTTTAGTTGGACGGCCATGTCTTGGTAGGTTTGCAGTCGTGCCACACTCTTTCCATTTTCGGATGATCGATTGTACAGTGCTCCATGACATGATATTTCTTTATAACCTAATCCTGCTTTAAACTTCTCTTAAACTTTATCCCTGAGCTGTCTGCTCTGTTCCTTGGACGTCATGATGCTGTCATGATGTTTGTTCACTAATGTTCTCTACCAAACCTCTGTGGGCTTCACAGAACAGCTTTATTTATTTATAAAATTAATAAAATTACACACAGGTGGACTCTATCTACTAATTAAGTGACTTCTGAAGGCAAATGGTCCTACTTTAGTTAGGGGTATCAGAGTAAAGGGGGCTGACCACAAATTCACATCACACTAATCAGATATTTATTTTGAAAAAGCTTTGAAAACCATTTATTATTTTCCTTTCAGGTCTGGTTGGTCTGTCACATAAAATCCCAATAAAATACATTTACATTAAAACTATCTGAGAAAGAACGCATTGCATTGTTGGCCAACAGCCTACTCCAGCTGTGATATCTGCTGCACTTGCAGTGGACAGAGGGGCAAGGCAGCAAAGGGCTGTCTCCAAAGAGAAATCATCTGAAGCATAATTACCACTTGTCAGCTCCCCATACACGTGGCAAACCAGTGGGTGGTCTACTGCCTTCAGAGATTCAAAGGGCACAAGAGAGCCCTGAATCCAGCTTTAAAGCCAAGAAAACATCATAGTCAGGCTAAGGGCACTCAGGGGGGACAGAAGTCACAACAACCTCATGAAGCCAACCCATGAGAGGCATTATAAACAGAGACCTGCAGCCAAACATTCGCACTGACTCACAAACTCATATTAATAGGGCTTGTGCTGCCTGATGAAAAGTTTAAATGCTGTCTAAAAGTCGTTGAATTAATGACAGCAGGAAAACCTTAATATACCTGTATATAAAAAAAACTCAAAACTGAAGCCATGTTTAACATTTTGTGAGGTTTCATTAAATTTTGCTTATTTTAAAAGCACAATTTTATCATCATGATGTGATTTCATTGAAAGCCTGCGTATAATAATACTAAATTATTGGCCAGGCATTCCTGAGTATCTACGGCATTTAAAATAATAATTATACCGAATTCTGAGATTTACTTGAAGTTGGAGTCTTGGGAATAACATAAGAATGTTCTAAAAATAACAAATAAATACATAAACAAAACATATTTTATTATAGCCACTAATGGCACAATTTACACCTTTCTGCCATAATTGATATGCACAGATTCATCTTAATAAAAAGGAATTAAAATGTATATCACAAGCTCTTTCAGTAGTTATAGGCACAGACTGCTTCTGTATGCAGAACTTTAGGCAGCAAAAATAGTTTCACTTTTAATTCATTTTATTTGCTTGTGAATATTCAGATGAGTACAATTATATCAAAAGGTGAGAGTGAATAGTTGTCTGTGTTTTATGTGATAGACCGGTGACTATCACAGACCAGACTTTACCCACCTCTCACACACTCTTTGCTGGGATCAGCTCCCAATGACCCTTAACAGGGTTATTATTTTAATTTATTCATTTGCAAAATGTTCAGATTTTACTCTAAGAATCCTTCAATTTAATTTTTTTAATATCACAATTTTGGCCCTTTCCACAGTGACCTCATGAGAAAAGTTTGCTTTATTATTGACAATTTATTTCTTTTTTAATTATTTATCTTAACGTGGCTCTAAAATGTCGTTTAATAATAAGAAAACAGTAACTAAAATGTGTTTCGAAGCCCCCTCAGCACCTGTACAACAATATTGGAGTCCCCTATATTGATGGAAAACTCTGTTAATCCACATGAGTATATACATTTAGAGCCTTGGGACAGTAACAACGTGCTCATTACAGGTTTAAGCTATATAGTCTATTAACAGGATTGTAGACACGGGACATTTTTTTTCTGCTTTAACAGAATTACAGTATACAGGAATGTCACTGGCAGCAACCACACAATTGTGAGTAATCATGTTCTGAATAATATGATGACGAGCAGAATCAAAACAGACAAAAGAGGCTATTTTAGATGTTTTCTGTTGCATGTGCACAAACAAACAAGCCATTGTCACATGGTTGCTGCAGTGCTGTCAAGCAAAATAGGATTCAGTCGATTTCCCTAAACTGTCACTGTAGCAGCTAAACAAGGCACACAAAAGAAATTCAACAGCTATTATAAAGTACAATAGCTGTCGGCTTTGGGCAAAAAGGTCCAATTTATGCAGCCACTTGCCATGGTTAGGTTATGCTTCATTCACTGATTACACAGTGTTTTAATCAGCAATTATTGTACAACAATAAGCAGTGTATGTCAGTAGTGGAACTGTAAATCAGTAACTGTAAATCTACATTTGTTAAATTCTCAGGTGAGCAGTGGTTGTGTAACAACCAGCGTAACATGTAAGGTTTTAGATTGGTTAGTGTATTAACTGAAAGATCCCAAATTAGAGCAGCCACACAAGTACGTGACAGGAGAATGTGTGACAATTTACAGTATATTGTGCTTTAAAGGAGGTGTTTTTTTTTTTCAAGTTATACTTTTATCTCATTTATATGAGTAAGTAAATGTGAAAGATTTTGAAATATTTTTCAAAAAGTTTTGATACAGTGTCGATTTTGAAAGTGTTTTCTGTGTGTATCAGTGCTTTTCTCAGGAGTTTTACGCCTACATACTCTAAGTCAACTATATTTATATTACAAACACCACAACACAGACACAGACTTTCATGCTGATAAAATAGGAAACACTGTGTGTACACTCAATAAAAAAACAGATCTAATAGGGAACAAGCAGCATACAAGTGTGCATGAATGCATACAGACGTACACACTTATACAGAAAATGGCTTTATGATCCGACCGAAACAACCCATTCACACACTCATGGACACATTCTAGGAGTAAGTAAAGGCACATTCGGCAGCTAAAGGCAAACAAAACTACATTTAACTACGCTGTGTGATTACCTAGCCCATTAAATGATGAGAACATTGGCTTCTAGGCTGATCCTTGTAAAGTTTGTGAATGCAAGGCTTGCTTTTGGGATGGGAGAGAAAAACATTACTGTCACACATGACAAATGAGATTCCTGGCCAGAAAATATTTAGCGTATGGTTGTTATATTAATATTGCTGCAACACAATGCATTTCAAATAGATGTAGAAATATCAGTTCCTAAGCACACTTTTGCACTGCAGCTTCCCTCTGCAGAGCAGGAGGACAGCTCACCTGTATTCACAGAAGGTGTCATCATTCATTCCTTGTGACTCCATGTCAGTGTGAAGGTCCTCTTTCTCTTTCACTGTAGGGGAACAGGACAGACACATTCAGATCACAATAAATGCTCCTTTCTTTAATGTTTTCAAAAAGAAAATGACTTAAACAGTATTATCCACTAATTGTTAGTTTTTCAACGTGTGAGTTTCTGTCAGATGCTCAGATGCTTGAAAACTAGTGCATTTTATCTTGCATGCTTAGTAGTTGTATAGCAATACATGATCTCAACTTTTACATTATCTGTGTGTGTGCAAGAATTAAAACTTGAAATTCAAAGCTGAAAAGCTTTTGAAAACACTTTGAATAAAGTCTGTAAACTGAAAGCCTCTCTTCTATGTCTGCACAAAGTGCTACATGTCAGCTCTTTGTTTAAATGTGCTTTAAAAAATACAGGTTTTTTTGAGAGACAAAAGATGGGTTTCATGAAAAGGGCTGGATGGGCAAGAGGAAATCCAAAAGGAGCTGATGAAATATTCAGTGCTTCATGTCAAAAGCTACTGCAGGCAAAGAAGTAGAGTTGGTTGGAAAAGAAGGGAAAGATGGTTGAGAGGAACAAAACAGAGGAGACAATTTGCAGGTAGGTACCACTTTGAGACTGAATTTGGCTCTGATACAAGGCAGCACAAAGGCACAGAGGAAGAGACAGGAAGGTCTGCACAGGTTAGAGGTGGGGAGAAGTGGGACAAAGACAGCTGATTCTCACTAATCTGACTTGACAAGGTATATAATCAGAGGCACCAACTAAAAGCTACACACATTGTTTCACCCGCACTAAAACTACACTAGCTGCAAGTATCTCATGGGTAGGTCATTTGGAGGTTATTAATCAGGGATTCCGCAGGGTTTTCATGCATAATTCATTTCCAAACAGGGCTGGAGTCACAGTTGAGGCCCATTGCACATATTTTCAGGAGGTCAACCAAAAAAACATTAAGTCAATTTCAATTCAAAGCATTATCCTGAAAAGGTAAAACGTAATTAAATTAAATATTACCAAATCCGACCTATCCGAACTATCGTCTGCATGTTCTGTACAATTTACAAGCTGAATTTTGAATTTTGGTTCCCTTCCTGAAACAAAATGACAAAGGGTCCCCAAGTCTTCCAATCCCGGTCAAAGACTAACTGACCTTTTTCCATGGAGAACATGTCTTGTCGCTGGGAGCGCGGCGGCGTACCTGCATACTTGCCACCTTTGTTTTTCTGCACAAAGCAGGCAATGAGTGCAACAAGGGTGAGGAGTGCCACAGCACACATGGTCCCAATAACCCATCCCTGGGTCGCAAAGTCGTTCTGCAGACCAACCACACCTGAGAACACAAACAGCAAAGGAACATAGAGCAAAAGCATTTACTGAAAACACCGGTCAATCACCTCAAGCATCTCTCATACAACTTTATCTTTGACTCGGACCAGAAAAATATGATAGATTCAAGTTTGGGAGGATGTTCTCGCACTGTATTTGACTAAAACATTGAATGTATTCAGGATGAATATTAGAATGAAAGGAAACAAAACAGGTGCACAGAGGTGCAAGGAAAATAAATAAACTCACATTCACCCCAGTGAACAATTTGTCCGTTATCTGTGTAGGTTAAAAATCTCTAAACTACTGAATGCAACATTATTTTCTTCTCTCACCTTTGACTTGAGTCTGGATAACATCTTCAAAAATGCTAGTGTTATCAAGCAGCCTCTTGGTCATGAGGCGTACAGTGTACACCGTCCCAGGTTTGAGCCCATCAACTATGTGGAAACTTTGAGAAATGTTTACAGCCTCTGAAATCCGCCAGTTACCATCACCTATACAGCCAAGCACAAGAAGTGCACAAGCAGCAAGTCTGTATTAGCATGCATGCCATTGACAAAGAAGAACTGTAGCTATATGCATTGCTTGTACTATACATAACTTTGAATGCGTTTTCACACATTTCGAGGCAATCATGAAAATGATGGAAGAAGCCATACAGACGTAAGGCTTATAATATGTTTTTGATGTTTGCATACAACCTGTGCTGTTCCACCTAAACATGACGCCCCGAAACATTCAGTGTAGAGTGTTTAGCAGGGCGGGGATAGAAAAAGTAGCTTACGGTTATTCATATAAGCCACATAAAGCTGTGAGTCCTGCTGCTCTTCTCTGGCAGTCCAGCTGATTTTGGCAAAGGTGTCACTCACATAAGAGCTTATGTTCAACAGGGCTGGAACTGATAAAGAGAGTAGAAATAGGAGGAGGAAAATCAGGACGAAGGGAAAACACAGACAGCCACAAAGAGAAGGAGAAAGAAGGCAGGAAAAGAGGATTAGCAGAGGCAAATAGGATCCCCCGCAGCTTGAGAACAGTGCAGCTAGCAGAACCCTTCAAGACGACAGTTCAAAAGGCAATGCTGGGTCCCAGACTTAATTGAGTGGAGCTGGATTTTGGCTCATAAATGGCAAATATAGAAATTATGGGTGGGAGTGACATCTAGCCTTCACTCTCTCTTAAGCTAAGCTGGCATTTCCTGAATGTACCCCACCCCCACCATGAGCGGATATAAGAAGGGTAAAATATCTCCGTGTTCCGATTCTCATTGTTAGCTGAATGTTCAGGTACGCGAAATGAGATCACGGGGATATCACTGGCTGTGCACATGTGCGTGTGAGCTATATACCTAATGGAGAATGAGTAGTAGTGTCTGTGATGAAGCTGGGAAAGAAGAGAGAGCAGTTGTGTCCTGAAATGAAAGACGCCTCAGATGTTAGATTCCTTCTACAATACTGTCACGTCTAATACACTACACTGTGCAACCAGCAAAACTTTATAGACTGCACGGAAGCAAGACTGTTAAAGCAACCAGGAAAAAATGGAGTGATGAAAGTAACTCTGCAAGAATAGTGCAAGTGTAGCAGGGATCAGGTCTTTTCACAAAGAAATATGTGTCTTGCCTGAATTGAGGAATCAACCAAACTATATTTGTTCAACTATAAAGGACAAACTTTTGCTGAGGCTATGGGCAGCTACTTGCTACACCAACACACCTACAACCTTGTCTATCTATACCACTGCTTCTATGTTAGCGAGCTGCAGCGGCTGGAGGCAGTGATACATACGAGTATGAACAGGGGCCACAGCTGGAGTCGGGGACAAATCTTCAGAGGGATAAAAAGAAAATGAAATACAGCAAAAGATTACAGATATATGGAAAGTCAGCTTTAAAGTTTGTAGAGCAGGAACAAATACACGCACACACACTCACATATCTGCAGGGCAGTGCTGCCTCACAAACACAATCGTATACACACATGGTTACCTACAGTTTCCCACAACATATCCAGCAGGAAGATCTCATGAAGCAATGAACAAGAAATGGAGATGCAACTTCACACTGAAATATTTTGCACACAGACACACACACACTATCTGTGAGTGCAGTCAACATGGTGGTGAGGGGGTTAATGTTGTTGCCTCACTAGTAAAATGTCCACTGTTTGAATTGAGGCAGGTGGCTTTTTCCTCATGTTTGCATGAAAATTTGTAAAAAAAAGACTTAAACTACTTCTTAAAAAGACTACATAGACCTTGTGTTTTTAATGATGTAATGATTTTGAAAATTTGTACATAACTTCAGTAATAATAACTGACTTTTTCATTAGTGGCATTAATTGCATTGATGGGTTTGGATTAGATTATAGGAAAGAAGTCAAATAGTTTTTTTGTTCTCATGTTGGTTTTGGTTTGTTAAGCTGTGTCGGTGACTTCCCGCTGTTACGCTGATCTTGAATGGAATGAATTTTAGATCAATTCTACATGTTTTACTCGCTCAGGTATGGGCACACACAATATTCTCTGGATTCTTTGTTTTTTCACTACCTGGCCCACTGTGCTCCTCCCTCACACACACCTGGACTGCATACACATCCATATGAAGATGGTTTTATCGATTTCTGTCAGGTCAACTTAAAAATCCCCCCAAACATTGTTACATTTTCTAATTCTCTTGTGTACCTGGTTCTGTTTCTAGCTGCCCATTGTGCCACCGCTTTCATGACCTGCTGTCTTCTCACAGAGCCTTTTTTGTTTCTATTAATATACAGTACAAGTACAGAGTCCCCCCCCTGGAACATTTACCGAACTGGGAATTTGCTGAGGTGAGTATATGTACATTTTTGTGCTTCGCCTGCTCAGTATTTTGGTAAAACATAGGACTGTTACCAAGCCAAGTATCTCTTTATCTTGAGGTTTTGTATCCTACTTTGCTACTAAGCTTTGCTGCCAAGCGTCATGAAAATGACTAACCTTCATTTACCTGCATCATTTTATCAGTACTAATAACTAACTGCAGCTTCATGTTGAAGTTACTTGCTTAGCTACTACAAAAGTTACTTACCTTAATGCCACGCAACTGGTTTAAGTCGTCTGTTACTGTCTAATTCTCTGCCTGCTCACTTGGCTGAGGATTTTGTCCTTCATCACCTGTGGATTCATACCTTTTGCAGCCTGAAATGTGTCTGCAGTCTGAACCTAAGGGCAAAAGGCAATTCTAACTATATTTGAGGCGAGGGTCTTCTAAATGCATGCTGTTGCTACGCTGTTGTTTCCAAAAAAACTAACCTGTGCTACTTTTTTTTTTTTTTTTTTAATTAGCTGCGGCATACAAATCATTTCATTTACAAGTTTTTTTCTGTGTAAGGAATTGCCTCTCACATTGTGTGGATATTGTGTGCCCCCACCTGAACTGTGTGACTTTGTATGTAGCTGATTCTTTGTGCTTTTTGTCTACTTGTAACCCGATTTAGTTCTACTGCTCTGTTATCTCATGAGACCTGATAGAGAAAAACAGATTGTTCTCTGTTTGTCACACTCTTCTGCTGTGGCTTTCAGATGTTCCCTCTCAGCTTTCCCTGCTTCTTTTTTCTCAGAGATGTATCACTCCATCCTACAGTGTTTTTTTCTGTTTCTTCCGTCAACCCCTTTCTTCTTATTATAAGCCTTTCAAACAGAGATGTATGGGCACACACACGTGCTTACATCTGCTGATACCTCTATGACTGTATTGTTTTGGTATGCCAGTCTGTAATTTGAAGCTAGACAAATAACTGTTATAAGCAATAAGCATAAAAAGCTCATTCATTCACAAAGCTGATGTTTAAACAGAATACTTTGGAGCCGGGCTTAATAACTGACATGAATCTGCGGTTTATACTGTCACTCCATCACTCTCCATTAATGTGTCTAATTCATGGTGCCCAGGCTTCATGCTTTTGGCATCCATAAATCTATTCCGCTGCATTGTGACTAACATGCCCTAAGGACAGCACTCCAAAACAGAACCATTTTATCTCCCCACCGAGTCTCTACTCAACCATATTTACAAACAATGCATCTAATGGCTCTTAGGCTGGACATCCACCTACAAGATGCAGAGCCTCTCAAAGGACATATAAAAGCCAGAGAGGAATGAATAACTTTTATTAAAACATCAGAGCGAGAGAGTGGAGAGATACAGTATTTCCTCATCAGCCACTTCATTTTTTATTTTATTTTAAGCAATAGAGAAAGACAAAAAAGTTTTTCAGAAACTTTGACCTGTTACAAAATTCTAGCACAAACTCTGAGGGCTGAAATTAACACCTGCCAAATGCAGCTAAAGTAAACTGTGGCAGGTAACATTGTCAAATTAGTAAAGTAAATGTTCAGCAAACAACAACTGTAAAATTTTAACAAAGTAAAACTAGAAAACACAAAATCTGCATGTTTTTACTTCATGCGAGACACAAACTTAACTCACCAAGTCATTAACTCAGAGTGAGAGCAGCTCTTTGGCTGTTACAGATGACACTCTGAGCAAGAACTAATGAACAGAAGATTTATCAGCTCCATTCCAGCCAGAGAGGTCGTGTAGAGAAATGCAGAAGGGGTGGAGTGCGGGTGGATGTTTACTTTATAAAGAGCATGTAACTACTTATTATGAGGCAGCATGCACTAAGAAACAACATATTTCTCTGAGAGACTCCAGAGTGTGGTTGTCTATGATCAAACAGCTGCTAAACCCTGCTCCACTAACCAGACTTAGCAACAAAAATTGAGGAATTTTCAAAATATAAAAAAAATAATATAGTTGCCAAGAAGGTGGTAGCTAAAGATAACAATTGTAGTATTCTCTCCTTCCTAAAGGTCGACAATGATGCCTTATGACTATATTATCTTTATTTCTGCCTCTGAAAACAGTAGTTTCCTTAATGTGTGCTGTTGTTACAGTAGACTGTTAATCCCAAACAAAAAACCTGTAAGATTACATTGGCTGTAGAATCATATCAAACCTCCCACGTACCAGCAATATACTTGAAAAGCTTTTTATTTTTATTTTACAGCTTTCTGCAATAAAAACAATATTCTAGAGAAGACAGACACACACTGCCTTCAGATAAGTCTTTAGGGGTGTTTTAAATTTGTTTTTTATCTACATTGCGGGGAAGAAATTTTACAACTTGACAACTATTCATAGTGTCTGGAAGCAACACTATGAACACTACTGAGCACATGTTTAGATCTCATGCTTCTCACTTTGCATGCTTCCTTGTTGTGATGTCTGGGGACAGTATATTATCAAATTTCACAGCTATGCAGATGACACATAATTATACATTTCTGTGAATCCAAATGAACAAAATGTCCTGGAGTTATTGTGTCTTTCACAAAATAGATAAATAATGTCTTTTTAATCTCTGATTTCTGGGCCACCACATAAAATCTGAAATTATACTTTAAGAATGTGTCTTTGAATCTTGAATAGGCCCAAACTCAGACATCAACAGTAACCAAAATAGTTTTCTTTCATCCAAGGTTATGTGTAGGACAACATGTCAGGCAACGTGAGCGAGCCAAAATGATGCAAAGCCAAATTATCTTTCATGTGGAAACTATTTTAACTTCTCACCAGCCTTTTTAAAGGGTATTTAAAGGATTATTTTAAAAATCACATTTCTGCTGCTAGACTTCAAAACACCACTTTAACAAGAAAGAAGAGCACAGTTTTAGATGAGCTACCCTGACCCTCCCCCACACACTTTTTTTAAAGCTCCAAATTATTCAGGACCAGCCTAAACTGCAGACTCCCTGTTGTTTTATGTGTCTTCAGGTTGCTTCAGCCCTCCTGCAGACTTGTTACACATCCACAACCCCTGTCATATGAAAAACTGCAGATGCACATTTTGAAATGCAAAAGAACATTCACGAGAACATTAGGAAAGCAATTTCAGTTAGAATTTTAAAGCAGCGCCTTTAAAACATAATTGAGCAGTTTTGGTAACTTTCGTTTTCTATTAGTATCTTATTTTAGTAACTCTAACTGATGCTATGCTGTTGTTATATTACTGATCTTTGCCCTTGTTCTTGCTTCTGTTGTCCCTGTCTCTCCACACTGTAAATGTTTGTAAGATTTAAATGAAAATCCAAGCTCCAAAATTAAAAACTACAGTGCAAATGTCTGTGTGATGTGCTTCTCACACTTGGGGGCTTTCATACTAAAACCATTGCAAATCTTATTAGCCACACTTCCACCACAGGTAAACTGATTTAGTCTACTCACGTTCTGGGGTGATGGTGTTGCTTTCCTGGGCCAGTGGAGGTCCGCAACCTGCTCGAGTGCAGGCACTGATGTGGAAACGGTAGAGGCTGCCCTCCTTTAAGCCCTGAAGCTGCCACTGGGTGGTGTCAGCCCCAGTGATGTTCTTCACCTGGGAATCAACCATCTCTAGTGTGGTCTCATTAACTATAGATGAAGGGGGAAAGATGTCAGGTCAGTTCACAAGGCGTGAGTGAGTCTTCAACAGACAGACGGCGAAAAAGTCATCACTGTTGGTTCATGTTGTATGTTAATGGAACACAACTATAATAAGGGTCAATGGCTGAGGGAGGGGGAAGATGAAGAGATGTCATGCTAGCTCATGCAGAAAGTGAATGTAGCAGATACATGTCGTGACAGGTGAGCTGAGCAGGAATACATTAGGAAGAAAGGCGAGAGAAGATGAAAGGAATAAGATAGAAAGCTCAAGTGGGCGGGGGGGGGGTAAACAATCAGCAATGGATGAAAAGAGGAGGATGATAGAAGAAAAAAAAACAGGAGGATGAAATTTAATAAAAAAAATACAAGAACAGGTGAAAATAAAAGAATTTGTGGAAATTGCAGAAAAAAAAGTAGAAGTAGTAGAAGAGTAGAGTAGCAATCACAAGCAGCATAACATATCACTAAACATGCATTATAGATCAAAGTACATTATATGTGCAGGCTGTAGAAAGCAACACACGTCTCCTGAAACCCCTTTGTTGATGTCATTACTGTGCCAATGTTGAAATGCAGGTGAGAGCTGAATATGTGCCGAGCCTGTTGTGCTACCTGAAAAATGTACATGTGTTTGCTGCATCTAACACTGTATATTTATGTGTTTGTGAAACGATAGGCAGCAGATTACTCACTGACTAATTGCACAGCAGTTTCGTGACGCAACGGGATGAGCATTCCGTGCATATACTGGAGTGAGACTTATTTCATTCAGAATTACTAGAAAATCGACTTGGAAATATACTTGAGCTACATGGTGAATAAATTTAATCGAAACACCCACAGACTGCATTGTGTGGGAATATCTGTGTAAAGTCTGACATCTGATATGGGAAACAGCAGAAAGGAGAGGGGGACGGAGTGTATTGAAGAGCTGGCCAGACTCCGTGGGTGCTGGTGGAGGTGGCAAAGGGCTGTCTCTGCCTTCACATTTTACACAAAAGGCTTCACAAATGTCAGCCAACGAGAGTGTAGGCTTTGAAAACAGAGAGTAAAGAAAGCCCCTCACTCACTTGTTCAGCCTAAGTGTATAAAGGGTGCTTTTTTACAAGGTAAATGCTTCTGAGTGATAAATGCCAAAGAATTTTTCTAGAAAAGTCACAAACAGCACTGGCTTAAATGATCCTTTTGAAGGGGAACCTGTAGTCCAGGAGGATACAAGATAAGAAACACAGAGGAAACTGTCAAATGAAGTCTACAGTCGCCTGGACAACTGAGCTGAAGCAGCCCATTGTACGGTGTTCAGTGTTAAACAGTGCCACCTAGTGTCTGAATTGATAACACAATAGAAGAAAGTGTGCACGAGAATGTATGCAACATAGTTTCAGGGTTTTTCAACGTGTAAATTAAAACACCTGTATGCTCAAAACGTAAACTGTATTGTCCAAGACCAACTTCACACTTCCTTCTCTCTGAGCTGATCTTTTCGTGACTCCCTTTCATTTATGCTGTACCCACACTACTGCCTTCGCCCACGCCTCTCACAACATACAAAGCAGCTACAGCAAAGGGAAATGTAGTTGCATTTAATGAAACGAGGATCCGCTTGATCTTCATCATCACCTTCTTCGCACAGCAGAAGTTTTCTCTTTAAAACGTGTTAACACGTTTCCATGGGATTCACACATTTTGTACAGCCTTTTTCAAAACAGTGAATACATATGTCATCCAAAGACCCCGGTGTTCCGATCTTCTGTGTTTGAACAATATGGAAAAAAGAATAAAATCTGATGCAGTACAGTCGATACTTTCTGCAAGACAGGTACAGTTCGATTTTAGGTGAAATTGCAAGCAAATCAGAAAAACTGTGGCATAATAATCTTGCAGTGCCAAAGTTCTTACACTGTTGAAGTCAGTGAGTTAGTCAAGCAACATTGTGTGTACATACTGAGGTGGTACTGTAGGAGGTAACCAATGAGGGTGCCGTGTGTCTCCAGCGGTGGTCCCCATACCAGCAAAATGGAGTCTTTCTGGGCATTGGAGGCAGTCAGGATGGGCACCTGTTCAGGAACTGTGACAATTAGAATGATATGAATGCATCTATCATCAGAGGTGGGTAAAGTAGTCAAAAACTGTACTTAAGTACAAGAACAAATTTACAAACAAAAAATGTATTCTAGTAAAAGTACCCACTAACATTTCTACTTCTAGTAAAAGTAATTAAATACATGATTTATATTTCACTTAAAGTATTAAAAGCAAATGTTCTCAAATATTTTACTATTTTTTTCTCCCTGTCTCTTTCTGTGGAGCAGTGCTGCTGTTTTGTTAAGGTTTGTCTTTTTTTGGGGGGGCGGGGATAACCCAAATAATGGTAATAGACATACAGTAAATGATATAAAACACTGATGCAAACCACTGATATTATGGCAAGAGAGCTGGAAATAAGCTCAGGAATCTGAAGAGTAATGAGTAAATGTATGTGGTTCTCTTGTAGCAATATTTTGTTCTTTGCACCTGATTTAATGGATGGTTGCAACCCCACTGCACATGCAGCTGCTTCCTTAAGAAGCAGAGGAGAAGAGAAAAATCGATTCGGCCAATTAATGATATGAATGTGTGAATCATCAGAGATCAACTCTGTCTCAGTTCTCAGTACAGTAATATTGAGAAGTGGCATAGCTCTGCTTTACATCTGCCCCTTTCTGCATGCATGGCACGAAACGTTCAGGTAAGAAAACGTTAGGAGCACTGGTCGTTGTGTTCTTTGATCCACTTTGACATGGCTCTCAATGATCCCATTTGAAAGCGCATTTTACAATGGATCCAGTAGCTTTATGTCTAAGAGTAGACTTTCAGTCTGGGGGTTTGTGCTCCAGTAGTCAGGCCAAACTCAGCACAACATGCCAAAGAGTAAAACCACTGCAGACTGGCTCACTTTGAGTACTGCTAATATGTCACATAAGTCTTTTAAATAAGGATACAGATGGAGGGACTAGCAGCCTACCTGCCAGTAAATTAAAATTTCTTTCTCTCACGTCAAGTGTATTTTCATGGTGGATATTGCTATGTGCATGAAACTACCGTATTTAATTTGGATTTGTTATCACTTGTTTATTTGTTAAACATAATCACACTATGTCACCTTATGTCACTTTGCCTGTTTTAACACTGAGCAGCCATTTCAAGACGATTTCATGAAAAGCTTAACCAGGTTAACTTTGATAACTTTTTTTCCTAAAGGAAAAACAATAAACTGCAGGTACTTCATTTAAAGCTCCCCTTCAGACATTTTTGAGACTTAAAAGACACGCTGTACTTTGAATTGTTATGCCCGTGTATATGTTTTTACTTTTTGAAAGCTATGTTATATCACACTTCAGAAGAAGAAGAAGCTTTTTCTCACTTTACATGTAGCAGAAAATTCAATGTCACTGTACAAAATGCATGCTTTTGCTAAAATTCCATGTCTCATTGCCTGAGTCAGTTATGAATTTTTCGGCAAAAAATAATGTAAGAAACACCAATATGTAGTGTGCTGTGTATCATTCATAACACCCCACCTCCCTCTGGAGTGCTGAAGATGACTGGGTCGCTGTTGGGCCCATTGCCCTTCTTGTTGAAAACGTTGACAGTCAGTTTGTACTCGGAGAAAGGTTCAAGGCCTGGGACAAAGGCATGACTCCTCTTTCCATGGAAAGACAAAGACTGCCGCTCATTTAAAATCTTGTTGGGATTCTTCAGATTCCGCATCCTTAACCAATGAACCTGTTAGAGAAAGGTTATAGATGCCTTTAGAACGACTGAACATAAAAACGAGGTGGAGATAGAGACTAAGACAGAGCAGTGAAATAAAATATGTTGAGGAACAGCAACTGCGGCTTGGTGTCACATGTAACGATGGAGGCATCACAGATTAACAGTGGATCTGAAATAAAGCTTTCTCCTTAAGTGATGGGTTGCTATTTCACACAATCATGTTGTCACTTATAAAGGACGCAAACGTGAAAGTGTTTGGCATCTGTCTCCTAAGGAGCTGTCGTTGCTTAAACTACACCGGAGACATAATGTATTTAATATAACGATACCTAGAGAAAAGTCCTTGAATAAAGGGCTAATTCTACCAGGCAAAACAAGTGTTTGATCTTCAAAGTAACCTTCTTTGAACGCTGAAGCAGCACAAACCAAAAACATATTTTACGTCACAGTCTTCTTTTCCTTTCGGCTGTTCCCTTTCAGGGGTCGCCACAGCGAATCATGTGCCTCCATCTAACTCTATCCTCTGCATCCTCTTCACTCACACCAACTAACTTCATGTCCTCCCTCACTACATCCATAAATCTCCTCTTTGGTCTTCCTCTAGACCTCCTGCCTGGCAGCTCCAACCTCAGCATCCTTCTACCGATATATTCACAGTTTCTCCTCTGAACATGTCCAAACCACCTCAATCTGGTCTCTCTGACTTTATCTCCAAAACATATAACATGAGCTGTCCCTCTGATGTACTCATTCCTGATCCTGTCCATCCTCGTCACTCCCAAAGAGAACCTCAACATCTTAAGCTCCGCTACCTCCAGCTCTGCCTCCTGTCTTTTCTTCAGTGCCACTGTCTCTAAGCCGAACAACAGTAATTACTTATATCTAGGAAGTATTACATATACAGTTAATTTCATTGCAAAAACACACTAACAGTTGCTTTTTTTACACAATATTCCCAATTGCAGTCAGTTATCTTTTTGCATGTTGAAGGGGATCATGTAACTAACGGCAGGTAGCAACATATGTGCTAATAATAATTTAATGGCCTATAGTCATGTTCAAGTCATATGGTAGTTCTTGAACATGTTATAACAATATTTAAGGGTCTTAACTAGGTAAAATTACATTTTACCTATTTTTTAACACCTGAAATTATTGCTTTTTAGTTTAGTTCCTCTACTGCAATTGAAACACTTGAAACACACAAAAAAAAGGCCTACATTATAGCCCCCCAGATGACCTCTCACTGTGGCAGGTGGAACCGGGGTCCAGCTAACTCTCAGAACCGTGATGTTGATCACCTCCACAGCAATGTCCCGTGGTGCTGTTGTAGGAACTGAAGGACACACAGAAGAAGGTCAGGAATACACACCGATGCAAACAACCTGCCACCTTCGCAGAGGCATTTTGATATCATAAAATGTTTATAAAAAGGAAAACTATATAAAAGGGCTTCCAGATACAATAAAATAACACTGTTGGACAGAAGCAGCATAATATGATGGTCTGAGGTTTATTTTTGTAGGCAATAGTATTCTTTGTTTTGCTTCAGACTATGTAGAAATGAGCTGTTACCGGTTGAGGAGGCAAGTAACGTCATGCTGGTAGATCAGCAAAAAAGTGAACAAATACGCGCTCAGCTGGACACCAGATAAAGCTGCTTAGTAGTTCAAAACTGTTTTTTTTTCTCTCATCAGGGGAAAATACAACCCAAGGCATAAATTAAAAATGCTCTAAATATTGTCTGCTCTATGCACTGGTATGAGGAAATAACAGAAGAACAACATACACTACAGAGGGGACTAAGCCTACAGCACAAAATCTGTCATGATTTGTCAAATATCCCACATCTTCTGATACAGAAGTGGAAATTTGACATCGTTCTGCGTTTCAAAGGTTATCTGCCACCTGCTGAATTTAGAGAAGGGGGTTTTCTTTTACAATAGGGAAGGAAAAGTGACTACTGCACACCTGCACGGAGGTTGAAATGCTGGGCAAATGGAAAAAAGTAAAGAACTTAACCTGACACATTTTCTCGCAGACAATGCCAAAAGACAACTAAAGACAAGCAAAGATAGAATAAGGTTTGTTTTATATTATGGAACAAATATGAGTTGCATTTAAACATATCATATTCTGAAGTTATAATTAAATATGTAGAGGAAGTACTCACCATCTTCTCCAGAGTAACCTGTAACAACTTTAGGGTCTGGTCCCCAACCATCGCTGTTCCTGCTCTGAATTTTGATCTCATAGGGGACAAAAGTGGGTGTGTTTGTCACAACAAAGGAGGGTCTGTTCACCAAATGTTCCTGCCAGCCATCATCTACTCCCAGTTTCCGGTAGCTCACCTTGTACTCAAGGCCTGGCCCATTGTGTTCAATAGGCAACAGCGGCTACAACAGAACAATGTACTGACTTACAAATTTTTTCCCCAAAAATAACAATATCTTATAATGTACAAATAAATAGAAGAGGTAATTGTTGTCATACCTCCCAGCTAATGTCCATTTGATGAGGAAGGTGACCATGAATTTTGATGTTCTGTGGGTTCCTATCAGGAGCTTTGGAGAGTTTTCATACAAATTAACTAATAATACTATGACTGTGTTAACCATATTATTTTGAATGTAGTCTTTCACTGCTAAAAAGCAAATGTTTCAATAGTTGAGGTACAATGCAAGTACACAGATATAATGATGCACACAGGTTGAGCAGCAACATACTGGAGTTAATACTTGGTGACTTTCAGAGCTTCAAACTCCAAAAAATATCTACATCCCCTACTGCTATAAAGTCCTCTGGCCATATGTCCGCTTCTTTCCACATGTTTAAAGAAATGTTAGTACTTTGCATGCTTTCACTATGTACAGATAGCCACAGCTAAAAATGTTAATTAAATGGAGTGCGCCTCACCAGCAGGGGGTGTTTTGTATGTCTCCGTGGGCTCACTGGGGGGTCCAGGCCCAACAGAATTAACAGCATACACTCTGAACTGGTAGTTAAGATGTCCGTGTAGTGCCAGCTGGGCTGTTGCTAGGTTACCAGGCACTTTCACCAGCTCCCTCCACCTGCCAGGCTCCCATTGGCTCTCCTCATATTCCACTATAAATTCTGTGCTCATGGAGGAAACAGACACATTCAGTCAACATGCAACTGACAGTCACCACTGTTTCCTTTGCTGTGATTCCTTTTCCTGGAGCAAAAAGGAGATCAAAATTTGCACTGAAGATGGCCTCAAGTATAGTGAGTCAGGACACTTGACAAGGTTAGCTTTCTCATCTTTCAGTGTCTTTGGTTAGCTAGACTTTCTTTTAGCTCGCACAGATGTGGCAGTAATATTGATCTTCCCTTCTACTGTAACTCAGAGGTAAAAAAAAAACACATTTCACAAATTCTCACAATTATTATTTACAGAAACTTTAAACTGCAGGTTAAATTTCACTACACCTGTCTTGTAAATTATGACATCCACATTAGAACAGAGATGGCTTTGCAAGCTGATGTCTTTTGCTCCAAGATCTTTGATTAAACAAATTCAATAATTACACATTATACTCTTAAATGGTGTTCTTCAAGCATGTCTATTCTAATTTCTAAAGAAGGATAACATGCATCAAAGCTAATAAACATAACAACCTTACAATCTTCTAATTCCTATCATCACTAAGTTCTAAAAATAAATAAGTCCCTTTTTGAAGCACAAATAAGTGACAAGCTCCCCTGCCAGGATCCTCAGTACTTCGGTGCTATTTGCAGCTACTGCTTATGAAAGAACTTTAGTTAGTACTCAACAGTAATTATAGCAACAGAATCTGCCAACTCTGCTTTTCATAACAAAGGAGATATGACATGACAACATTTAGCGACTTACAAAAGCTAAGTCAAAATTCAAATCTGAACAAATGTAGTCCACTTTGACACCGGTCTGAACATTTTGGGAGACTCCCCTTAACATATTGTTGTAAAGAGATTTTTTTATCCACACACTTACCACTTACCAAAATATGATGAATCTGACCAGTGCCAGGGGTCCGGGATATGTGTATACACGTAGGTGAGTCTCTGGCTACAAAATACAGCTGGATCCTCTTCTATTCTAATCTAATCTAAGTTGTGTGTTCGCACAGGGTCATATGCCATAATTCACTTACCACTTAAATTCAAATACTCATAAACAGTTTTGTTCTTTTGTAACTAGACTATATGACAGTAATTTAATTGTAATTAACTTGTACTTTTACCCTAACTACATAGTAATTTTGTCACTATGTGGGCCATGTAATGACTGAAGGTTTATGATGTCTGATTATGTTATTTCTCTGTTACATCCACAACCTGCTCAAACCCCAAGAAATGTAAGACTTTGCATAGCACAGATTCACATCTACCTGTAATAGAGCTGTGGTGATCACTCCCGGGGACCCAAGACAGAAAGATATTCCTCGGACTTTTAATTTCAGATATCACTAAATTCATTGGCGCATCGGGAACATCTGCAACATGAAATAACAGCAGCAATAGATGTTAAGTAGCAGCTGTCAGTTCCATAACCTGGATCATATAGATGATTTCAAAGTAATAAATAAACATTTCCAAAATTGTTTTACCCAGAACTGTGAGTAATGCGGTGGCATGTTCCTCATCAAGACCTGTTCTTGCAATGCATGTGTACATTCCCTGATCACTCAGGTTCACATTCATGATCTGCAACATCCTATTGTTCACAACGTATCTGAACAAATAAGCAAGTTTGTTAGGATAAGTGTATTGTTAATGTATTTGTCATTCAATTGGAAAATATTCTGAAGTTTAACAGAATTACTTTCTTTTTTGATCCAGATCTGCATTAAATGTTATGTAACGACAAACATGATGCCATGCTCTTTCATGGAAGTGCAATAGTGAATAGAGCAAAGAGCAAAAACCTTCAAAAATGCAATGTAAAGAAAAAAGATATCGATCTGTATTTAAAAAACAACACCCTGGGATCATAGCTTTATTTAATTAGTTGTTTTTTTACATAACCTCCTTGATTAGAGATAACTAATCAACTGATTAAGCCGATAACAGAAATCCCCGGACACAAAATCTCTTGCATTTGACCTTCTGAGTCTGCTGGTACTTACTCATCTTCTCATCCTGAAATGTATCTTTTAGGACATTCAATGTTTGTTTTCTCCAAAACTATCAAACTGGTTCCACCTACCTGGAATTTTCCTCAGGGGAAAGTGGGATCTCCTCCCCATCCTTCCTCCACACCAACTCAAAGGTGCTCTGCAGGCTTCTGTCATACTCTGCCTGGCACATCAACTGGGCTGTGGTCCCGCTTATGATCTGCACATTCTGAGGTGGATCTACTATTTGTGTACGGTCTAAAGATAACACACATATGAGGCAAATTCAAAATCCACATATTAAATCAGAGTCAAAGTCAAATAATTCACTTTATAAATTTGTTTCATTGGCAGTAATTGCATTTTTATAAGCTAAAAGAGTTTTGAAATGTCTTTTGAAATTTGTTTTTCAATACATTTCTTGAGGAATTTGCTATAAAATGCCATTGAAAATGTATTTCTATATCTAATGCGATTATGTTTTCTGTATCTTTTTTAAAACATAAATGAAAGGACATTTATTTGGACCTATTTTTCCCTGCTTGATTAAATATAGCAGAACAGAGTGAAAAGAAATAAGAAGGCTTTTACCTCCCTCTTCCTTAACTTGCAGGTTTCATGTAAAACTCAATAACAATGTTTTTTTCATGTGGTTTTGCATACAAACTTAAAAACCTTTAATTAAAAAAATAATCTGCAGGAGCTAACGGCTGAGTTATTGAAGTACAAGGCCAACTGTGGCCAGCACAGCCACATTTTCAGTCAAATTTCTAAGGGGTCAGCTCACTCGAAAAACAAACACTTTTCCTCCCAGTGCCACACAGGTGTTTAAAAAGAATTCATCATTTGAATGGACTGGCCCATTAATGGATACTTGTCTGCAGAAACTCTTTCATAAAGAAAGCAGTAATTATTTTGCTGGGATACCTTTCACATCCAGCACAGCTGTGATATTTGAGTTGCCCTCCGTGTTAAAGGCAACACACATATATCTGCCGCTGTCATTTTCTTCTGCACCGATGATTTGCAACGATCCATTCTGGAGAGCAAAAAATCGTTCCCCCTTGACGGTTATTGCATCCCCATCTTTGAACCTAGGAGAGGACATTTTCACACTTTTTTTAGAGTTTGTGTAAAACTTATCTGACTGCAAAAATAGAAATAATAGTTTACCAATTAAAGTGCCAATTTGCTGCTTTTCCAGCCTGAGTTCTTAGTTTTACCAATATATGTCTTTTGTCAGATTGAGCCACATTGTTCCTGCCTTCTTCGTGTTCACTAATGTTCACCTACAATTTAACATCTTGAATGAAGTTTATTTATATTGTTAGTCCCTTGAATTTCAATCATTGTTACTTCTTTTTGAAAACCAGTGAAGTTAATCTTCGCAGCCAGACATTTCATCAAAATTAAAGCTCAACCTGCTTAGGCTTGTTGATCAGATTTAAGAAGAACATCATCTAATGGAATCAGGAGTACAGTCCTAATACTCTGATTGTCTTTGTAATGTTAAGAGTGTTTTGTTATGGACTGTCTAAAAGCCTATTTCTTTTTTTGGTGCACTGTAGCAGACCTTCAGTGGTAGGTAATAGGATTCAATTAGTCCAATTCCAAGGAATGGAAGATGATTATCTTGTTAAACAGATGTGAGTGTCAACATCAGGCTATGTCATGAAGACTTGAAGCAGGATTAAAAACATGACTTACTGTTGTGATACTGTACTGCATGTGCTTTAGTGTATTCTTTAACTGACAGCATAAACATAACCAAACTCAGAAGAACTGATTGACACTGTGAATTCAATAAAGGAATAAAACCAAATATATAACACCAATGAACTTTTTTATGTCTTTGGTAATCACTTACCAAGAGATTATGGGCGGTGGAGAGCTAAAGACCCTGCAGTTCATGATGATGTCCCTTCCTAGTATTACTGCATACTCTTGGTAGTTCCTTGTCAGTATCAGAGGAGCCATATCTAAGAGCAAGAGGAAAGATGAGATATTATAATTGCTCAGTTATTGCCTGGGAGATTTTGTTTCACAAGAAATAGAGGCAGAAAAAAACAAATACATCTGACTTACAGGAACAAGCATCACAACCTTGTGTAACATTTGAAGAGAAAAAACAACAACCAAAGAGCCAAAGTAAGAAATCTCTACTCAAATAGTCACTGGCATTTGTAGCAAGCAAATTATGAAAGCTCTGCACCTGAATAAGTTTATCAGGCAGTTGTGGGGAATAGGAGATAAAGCAGCAGGAGTAGCATCTTAGAGTTATTCAGTTATTGTTATTTGCAATGCCAAAAAACAAACATTTTTCTTCTGTCAGTCAACAAGATGATGAATCTTAAGTGAGTACGAGAGCACGCACAAGTGAAAAAAGAAACCATAATCCTACTATCTATTTCTTGATGCTATGTAGGCTCTGTCTTTTCACTGTTATTCTGTTTTTCTGTCACTGTAACCTTAGGGCAAATGCTTCCAGGATGCTATAGAGAACATCTGGAATAAGATTGGGACAATGTTCAAGGATAGAATCAACCCTTCAAAATCTAAAAGAGCTGCAAAGTTCTGTTGGCCCAACAAAAACTATACATTGGTCCAAGAAGTGCATTCATTAAAGTGGAGTTTTTTTAATAATCCCCCAGCTGCCCCAGGAGGAGCTGGAGATCATGGCTGAGAAGAACAACATCTGGACTACGTTGCCAAACCTGCTGTCACCTGGACCCAACTCGGGATAATCGGCAAGGTTAATGTGTTGCACTGACACTCACTCAGGACCATGATGTTAACATTAACCAGTAAACTGCCATGACTGTTGGTGGCTTCACACTGATAGACAGCACTGTCTTCTGCTCTGGCATTATGAATCACCACTGTGTCATCAAGCACTCGCGTGTAGTTCCCCGGTTCATCTGAAAACAAAACATAGGCATAAAATCACAACATCCCAGTCATTTCACAAAGGCTGCCAAGGCATTAAAGCACATCATGTTTTGCCTAATATTGATGTTCCTTTTTAAAAATCATTTAAAAAGCTGAGACAATTCATAAATTAATCAATTAGTCAATCAACAGAAACAGAAAGCAGTTATTATAATAGCTGGCTTATTACTCTTTTGCATGTTAGCACATCGAACATAAATTGAAAATTTATGTAAAACAAATCTATTTGTAAAACAGACTTTTAAAGGTGTTAACTCAGGCTATATGAAATTATGGTGGATAATTTTCACTAATCCTGGCTTTCTATAGACCAAGCTATACTTGGAGAATATTGAAAACTGGAGAAAATACCTAATTAAAATACCTAATTAAATGATAATTAAATAATAATTAGTTCATGAGTAAAAAAAAACACTATTACTTTCAATCATACCTGCTTAAATTAAGTGCACCTTGTATTTTAAATTTTTAAACAGTAGAAATCATTCATTGATGAAAGATTAGCTGTTTGTTGTTTTGAACTGAGGGCTGTGTCCTTAAAGTTGCACTGTCTTGGTGAAAAGTGGGAACAGATGCATCAAACCACAAGTCAAATTCCCACTCACCTCTGAAAAGTTCCCCGTTCCTCCTCCATGTGATGTCTGGTACTGGGTTTCCACGGACCGAGCATTTGATGTAAACATCAGAGCCAGTCACAGTCAGCTGGCTTTTAGGAGGCTCAGTCAGCCACTTTGGCGGATCTGGGAGACGTTGAGGAGAGCTGGATTGGTCTGAGTTGTGTGAACAGCTTTCTCTTGAAACAAAAAACAAATGCAACAACAACATGCATACTTAACTCCTGATGCTGACCTACCTTCCACTATAACGTCGAAGTAGTGGGCAGCCTCGCCTACAGAGTTGCTGGCTATACACATGTATTTCCCCTGATCCTTCTCTTCTACACCAGTGATGGTCAACAGCTTTTTAAATTTGCTTAATTTTGCCCGCGAAGGCAATGCGTCCCCCATTTTCATCCACTTTATCGTCGGAGTGGGGCTGCAATATCGAACAGTTTATGAGGCATAATGGCAGAAGATTATGATAATGAATTATGTTTAATGGTAATGTGCTTGCATTAGTGGTAATTCAGCATATATACTCACAATCCCTCTGGTATACACTCAAGCTGCAGATCCTCCCCCTTCAAGAGCACCTTCTCTGTCTGAACACCAGAGGGCAGCAGCAGGCCAGGTTTTCTCACTGGGGGGGCTTCAGCTACATTAAACATAAAAAGGATTCCTCCTCACTCATATGTGGACTTTTAATCAATGGTAATTCAAAGTACACAGAAAGTTAGAGTTCGAGTTATCTGCAGCGTTTTACACATGCAAAGCAACTGTTTGACCTGCTATGGAAGACGTTTTGGTTTTTACTGTCAAGGATTTGATGTGGGAATATCACTCACTGGCATTGCTACTGTCAGGAAATTCATTGTCAGGTTTCACTGAAACACACACATCCACAAACACACATACACACGCAAACGCACAAAAAAAACTGTTAGAATAATACTGGAAGAGTGGTGATGCTTCGTCTTCACTGACATGTGTTGCTCAATCTGGTGTCACAACTTTTTTCTTCATCATAACATGACAAGGCAAGCCCTTGGTATGCAGCAGAGTAACTTCTGAAAATCTCCAATAGAATTACACTTAATAATATGCAAATATCTCTTTTGTACACTTCAAAGCAATAACTCATCGGTTATTGATATATCTGCTGTGCTAAACAGTTGGGCTACTGCTGTACCATTGCCTGCATTTAGGTTAAAGCCACAAAAACTAGTATGCAAACGTACAGCTCTTGACCACAACAGTCATGGCAGTTTTCTGGACAATGGTGCGTATTCTGGAGAAGGCAGCATGGCAACAGTAATCCTGACGGCTGTCTTTCTGTAAGGCATTAGAGAAGTACAGGTTGCCATCACTGCCCATGGAAACCCTGTCATCCTGCTCAATGTGCTGGAGATCTGGAAAAGAACATTTCTGTGTCAGTAAAGTGCCACAGATGTCAACAAAATCTGTATCTACAGTAGTGACAATAATGGTGGCAGGGAAGAAAATACAAATTAACACAAAGATTCTAAAATGTAATCATTGGATGTATCAGAAGTATAATGTAAACGCTACTTTACCTACGTCAGATTTAAATTCAGGTCACATGACCAAAAAAAGCAACACAATGTAGCCTCATACAGTAGGCCAGATGTTAAAGGAAATACCCTAAAGAGTTATTATATAGAGTGAGTACTGTGAAAACTTAGTTGGTTTACAAAGCTCTATTACTTTACCGGTCAGTGACACTCTGTCACTCTTTAGTCAGGCCATTCATACAGTATTATTCACCAGCTTCATTTAAGCTGAAGCCTTAAGGCAATAGTTGTTTTGTTGTGTGTGCAAGGCAAATGTATAAAAATAAATTCATTCTTGTAGTGATAGGAAATAGGACTGCGAGATAAACGTGTAGACCTTTCAATTGTCATTGTCACTGCTAGCATCCTTAGCGAGGACGGCTGTGTGCTTATTCCAGAGCACAATGTGTTGCCAGCTATGTTTTTTATAATTTTGTAATTTTGTAATTTTCCAAACAGTCCATTGCCTTCACCCTATTCATAGTTTTCACCCGAGCACATGACTGTGTGAGATGTAACTACTAATCAGTGACTAAGCTCTGGTCAAATTTTGTGTCCCTTCCACTTGTGCAAAATCCACATTTTTTTCAACTAGCCAACTGGCAGGCATATTTAACATATAAACTGCAAGTATTGCATCTTGGCTTACTGAAGGACATCCAGTAGATCTGACGTGGGGCCACACCCTCTGGAGGGTTACACTCCAAGACGAGTGGATCTCCCTCTTTAACAACGATTGGATCAATTGCCTCCTTTGGGAACTTTGGGACATCTATTCAAAAAATATGAAAACAATAAAGAATTAAACAACAAATTCACATAAGTTGAGCTTTTTCCATAACGGTTACTTACTGGGAACTATCAGTTCAATCTCCTCCGTCATTGCAGTTCCCAACTTGTTCGAAGCGTAGCATCTGTATTTACCCTGGAACTGTACGATGTGCTGTTTGCGAAGCACAAAAGTGCCAGATGTGTGGTCTGTTTTATTTGTTGTAATGTAGGGTGGCATAAAGTTTTTGCCATCTTTTGTCCATCTGTATCTGTTGGACAAAACCATGCAGTGAATTTCCTTCTATTAAGCTCTTATCAGGGTCAATGTTTCGTGCTGAAGAATGCGCTTTGTTGCCTGTTGATGATACTTACTCTGGCGGTGGGTTGCCAATGGCTTCACACCTCACAGTAACAGTATTGTCAAAAGGAAGGGCAATGATGGGACCTGATGTGTAAGTTGTTATGGTTGGAAGCTGCTCCACTACAATACAAAGAATAGAAACAAAATGATCAAGGAAAAGTTGAATGTTACCATTGTCACCAACAAAGCCTTGTTGAAAAAATAAAATATACTTTATTGCAGACTTTTTTTTTTCCCTTTTGGGGTTTGTTTTTCTTTTTGTAATGCTAAGAAGTTGACAACTTTGCCAACTTATGTGCCAAGGGCGCTGTAGTATTTGGACCAATAAAGTGCCTTAGATGGACAGTGCATTAAAATAGCACACCGGAAGAAATGCAAAGCATTCTTAGCTCCTGCACAAATCTCTGATGCAGTGGTTGTGGCATAAACATTTTACTTCAAGTTTTTTTGTGAGACACTATATTTAAAGCTCCTTGACACACACTGAGCAACCATTAAAATAAAAGATAAATAAGCTCAATGATAAAGATAAGATAAATAAAAAGAAAAGGTTTTCCTGGGAATTGACTCTTATACATTGATTAAAAGAGCATGGCATTGATCAGTTTCCGGGCAGTCCTACCTTCCAGAGGAATATTCAGGCCTGCAGCCCTCGAGGCCAGTGCTAAAAGCAGAACAAGCTGCAGGCTCCCTGCCAACTTCATCACCCTCCACTGGTGAATAGGGTAGAAATCAGGAGAATGTTTTAAGGCAGATCACCTGTTATCACTTGGAATTTTTAAGGCACAGAGGATCTGGAATTGACAGAATAATATTAAAAAACATAAGTAATAGGTTTAATATTTTAAAGTAGCAAAATACAAAAATTTGTAATTGGTCACGAAAACAAATCACGATCAGTTCTCACAGAAATCCAGCACTAAATGCAAATTCCAGAGGGAGAGTTGCTTCAGACTAAATGGACTGCAAATTATCACACAAAAGAAACATAGAAACCAGGCAATCATACTGCAGAAGGCTGACTGCCAAATGAAAACCAGTAGGAAGAACATAAACAAAATCCAACAATTTAAAAACCCATATACTTAGCAGGGTTTTTTTTTAATTTCAATTGCAATTTAAGAACATTAAAAATCCCTTCAGTTCTGTTTTGACATTTATTTCAAATGTGCCGTGCTTCAGGATAAGATTAATGTTCATCACGATGTTGTACAAATAAATGCAGATTACCTAAAGGGTATTGTGAATGACTCTGAAGGCTTTAAACCCAGTCAGAAATTCACTAAGAAATAGAAAAGAATATCAATGATGGGCTCAGTAATATCAAATTAAATATTTGAAATCCTTGTTTATTTATTCCTGTTAAAATAATAAAATTACAGCCATATGCACAGTCACTTTCTTAAATGTTTATGTTTAAACAAGACGGTAAAGTTCTTTAATAAGGCCCATTGAATAAAACTGCATAGGAGCAAGCGTCTCTTGTTCCTCATTGTTTCGATTTCCAACACAGCAAAGCACTTGTCTGGAGATTAGCCTTTGAACTGTGAAGCCTGGCTGGTGGCATGTTTACATTTAACCCAACTGGCACAGAGGATAAATTGCTTTCTACTACGATCACTTGATCCAAGATGGCAGACTATAAATTGGTCTGAGCCTATCCGTATTTCACAGCTTAGCTCTGAGACTGTGGCGGCAACACTGTCAATGCCAAATGGGCTCACCCTGCAGCTAATCCTGCTATCAGGACAATGAAGTCAGGGAGCTCGCGCAGTCATACTGTACACTGCTTAACAATGACTGAGCACTACTCGGGCTTCCTCTAAGGACACAAGGCTGCATGTGCTATCCCCTCTTAGTGAGGTTAATGTGGTAATTGTTGTAGACTAGGTTCTGGATTAAGCTGCTTGAATTTAGAATCAATTAAACAAATTGAGAGATTGTGGCTGAGATTTATCGGCAACGTAAACTTTTGTTGATTATCTTCTGCTTGACAGCATGGTAAGCCAATCTCACTTGGTGTTTAGTGGAGTAAACATACATTTTCATGTTTCATTCTTAGTCTGGTACTTTTGTATACTGTGCTTCACATAAGTCACACATATACACGCGCATGCCTGCACACAGATGCACCTTTGCATTAGAGGCCACATACAGTGAAACTGCACAGACACGAGCAAAAACCTTAGTAAATTTCATGTGATTTAAATAACCGACAGAAAACAACATCAGCTCAGAGCCCAAGCTCGTTGTGTAGGAGGCCCACAGTTCTCTAGTGACATAAGAAGATGGACTTTTTATCCAGATTTTTGTTGATCCTGACAGAACAGCAACTGACAGCTCTCATTCATGTGAAGTTAATTCACTGCTTATTGCACACCCAGACTTATGGGTTAGGCAAAGTACTAAGCTTGATTAACACATGGAGAGCTGCATGCCTGCCCCTTTAATGAGAAGTCAAACAAAGCTGACACAGTTTGTTTAAAAGCAAAATCCTCAGAGTATGAACGGGTGGAGTTCCTATGTAAACAGATAACAAAGCATTTGTTTCGAGAGCCGAGGGATCTATTATCTGAACACATGGCTGATCATAACCACAAATCCGCTGGGATTGTGTTTCCCCAGCCAATAGTTGGCCGGGACACAAAGAGTGTGTCTACTACGTGACTAATCCTTGCTAAAACAAATGGCACGCAATAACTCCCTCCCTTTCTTTAAATTCAAACTTTGTAAAACCTCTCTCAGACAAACCAGCATCGACTTTGTCTGTGTAGCTGCAAACTAAATATTGCAATGCAAAAATGATCCAGGTCCATATTATTATATTGACATATAAATACTGTAAATATTATCCCAGGGACTATGGACATAAGATTTTTTGATGACATAATCAATACTTACTGTTTTTTGGGTCATTCTACATCCTAAGTCCACCCCTAGCAGAGGCCCAAGGCAGCTGCCCTACGAGTCCACAGAAAAAGTAAGGGACAGGACCAGTAAGGAATTATTTCAGCAACTCTCTCTAAACCAACATCTCTGACATGTCCTTCCTCAACCACCTCACGTTGCTCCCTCCTGGTGCACAGACACGCCTCCCTGCCCGCCTCTCCACTCAATCGGCTAAAGGGGCAACAGGAGACTCACTGAAGTGACATACGTCCAAAGCCTCTCACTTGGCAAAGAGGTCCTCTAAGCCTGTGACAATGACTGGGACAAAGCTTGCACTGCGGGAACACTCAATGAACATTAGAGAATGGGCGGAGAGGAAGTACAGGCATGTCTTTCCCTCTCTCTCTCTCTCTTTCTCTCTCTCTCTCTCACTCACTCTCTGCCTTTTTCTTGATCCTTCCATCCTGCCTTCCACAAACTATGCCCATTTACACCCAACTCTGTCTCAATGATTTTAATGCAATGCTTCTTAGAGCCATTGAAAAGGAAAGGGAGTCATCTCAGAGGACCAGAGCTTTTGTGGATAAGACTTTTATGTCCACCAGCCACTTGGAAGAACATGTCTCAAGTAGGCATGATGTTGTTAAAGGCTGTTAAAGGAGTTTTAGCTACACGATTTATTCATGTTTTTATCATCCAAGTTTCTCAACTGTAAATACACAAAAAATGGTTTAGTTCAATCTTCTCAAATTGTTCATGAAGTTATTGAACCTAAAATATGTCTTTTATCTTTAGGTTTATATTTTATCCATCTGTAATTCTCTCATTAAGCCTAATTCAAAATCTAATGAGCAAAGCAGTGGGTTGTAATATGAGTAGCTCACTGGACACTGTCCAGACTGTAGGAATTTCTTTCCAGATCTTCATTTAATGGAGACTGTCAACAACATCATTTTATAATCTTAGTGGAGACACAATGAGAACACAAGCTCACAGTGTCCTGCAGAGGCATCTGTTTAATGTGCTAGTTTTTTACTTTTACAATAGTGACTGAATCAAACTTGTCTGCAATCCCCCCTAAAGTTAATGTCAGTGCAGAATGGCTGGGCATAATTACACAGTTCATTTAGGATTGTTGTCATCACTTCAAATTGACCTTTTCCATGTTTAAAGGAGCAGGGCTTCTGTAAACATGGAGAAGAGAACCTTAGAGGAAAAGCCTAACAAACTTGCATGTTCGCTGAATCCTTGACATGCTATGCAGATATAAGGCGTGCAAAGTAAGTACAGTGTCATAAATATTTGGGCTTCAAACTAACAAAGTACCTTCACTGCTGCACTATAAAAGAAATGAAAGAGCACTCGAAGTGCACAGTATTTTGTGTTTTTTGTTTTTAGTTACTAGGTTCATTCAGCTTCTTTATCTAAGGTGAATGTTAAAATAAACAAGAGACAGCATCACTTGTAAGTTCTGATTTCACATCACCACCAACGTCTAACTCCCCTGTGACTAACTGAAAAGGCTGCTGTGCACTGTGCCTTTGTTATGATGCATTTCCTCCCCCACAATTATTGCCTCTGGTACGCTCTGATAATTACTAGTCTTGCATTTATGCAAAGGCTCACAAACACACAATAATTACACAATATGTCCATAACAAAGTTATGAAAGATTGACATTAGATGGTCGTTGTTATAAAAAGTAAAAATAAAAATAAAAATACATGTGCGTGTGTGTGATAAGTGTAAACAGAAAACGTACAAAAGGCTAAAGGACACACCTAAATACAGTATGTAATGTAACTCTATGACAACGCCAACCGAGGTTGTGACTTATTCACGATCCCATTATATCTTCAAACACTGATAGAAATCACAATAGCATCTTGACATGTGACTGCACAGCCAAAGAAAGACACAAGCTCTGCTGTCAACATACATGAAGATGACAACGATGGCAATAATGGAGGAGGTATTAGAAACATGTCCTGGGGCTGACACAGAGGATGTCAGTCTTAAAAAAAAACTCGACTAATGAACAAATACTGGACTGCTTTGCAAACAAAGCCTTTCACCTGTTTGGTTTAGCAAAGCACACTAACTATTTTAGGCCTGAGATAGACCAGGATCTGTCCTAGTCTATATGTAACCCGCCTCTCACCCAATGACAGCTGGGATGGGCTCCAGCCCCCAGTGACACTGAAGAGGTCATTGGGGGCTGAAGGAGCCAAAGAAAATGGATAGATGGGCACCAACTTATTTAAATTCAAGAATTTGAGCTATGTATAGTATCCTTACATTTAGGTTGTTAAATACAAATGTTCCTAAAACAAAATGTCATGGTATTTAGAATTAGCATCAGAAACCAAATCAAAACCTCAAAACCACATGAAAAACAATGGTGGCTTTGAGGAATGTTTTTCGAAGTGTGTGTCTAGTGACTAGTGTGTGTATAACTGATTACTACTGAACTGGTAGAGTTACCATCCAGAAGCATGACTAATATTGAATTGTGAGTGACATAAATCATCAGCCTCCTAGAGCCTGATTGCTTTTTTTATATGACAAAATTGTTTCAGCCACACTTCCTTATAGGCTTCCAACATTACTAATTATCAGTAAATGACCCATTTAAAACCACAGATTTACTGAAGTCATGCCAATATAAGGAAACACCACCTGGTGGTGTTAATGTGTGGTGGGCAGGGGTCAGCATGGGCACTCTGAGTGGTCTGCCGCTACGCAGCCCCACATGCAGCAGACTGCAATGCAATGTGTGTTCTGACACCTGTTGATAAATCGCCAACAATAAATTTTGCTGATCCATGTTCACCACAACAATAAAACCACAAGTTTTATTGGGTGGTGTAATGTTGTGGCTTGTCAATGCATAGCTCAACAATACAACCAGGATATTGGTGTAAAATAAATGGTTTTCCAATGCAGAAGAAATACATTTATAAAGTATACAGTCTAATTTTTCATTTGTCTTTACATCGGGGAAGTGAAAAAGTTGTTTACATTGAAGTTTTGACAGTTTGAAGAATTATCAAAGTTATTTTAAATCTTCAATAAATAGAAGTAATTCTGTCAGGATAAAGTAATATACTGTAAGCTTCCGTGACACACTAGTTGAGTTTAGCATTCTAAGGCCACATTTGCCTCCTAATACATCAAGATTTTAAGCTAATTAAGGTCACAAAATAACTGCTGGTCTTACCTTTAAGGTCAACACGTCTATTCATCATTACTTGTTGGTGCACCAAGGTGTGACTTGTCTCCGTTTTAGCCCCCCAAGCACTTTAACAAGGTAGCAATCTAGTCAGCCTGGAAGTCAGACTGCCAGCTCTCTGGCAAACATCAAACACATTTACATCAAACCTGTGCTTCCAGTATTATGTAAAGAGGCAGGAGCTCGAAACATTTTTACACTGTACACAAGAATAACAGGTTTAAAACAAGCACTTGTAGCATATGTGTTGCTCATTAAAGTGCTGCCAAGCTCACTCAGTTCTGGTTTAAGTGGTTCCTACACTCACACATACTGAAATAAGGCTTTGTCGAATGACAAGAAGTGTTGCCTCTATAAAATGGAGCTAGTCTGGCACAAGGTTGCAACCTTAAATGCCTGATACAAAAACACAGATGGTTGATTTGGAACAAATAGAATTCCTGTCCTAAACCACTACTTTGGCTTTGTGGAAACATTTCCTGCCTCACAAAAACAGTTACCATAATAAATTATCTCTAATCTAAGCTCTAAGTAGATCTAGAAAACAACATGACCCTAGACGAACAGTGACAAAGGCTGCTATTCAGAAGCTTTCCACAGCTACTAACACAGGGGATAGACAGTGTGGAGACAAGCAGTCACACTCAACTTCTTCTCTTCAGACTTTGAGCCCATAAGAAGGCTTCTTTAAATCTTTCTTCACCTTAACATGTTGCCCATTTGTAGAGAGGCAGTTAAGAGAGCAATACTGTGCTCTACAGTCTGAACTAAGCTGGTAATTTGTTTATGGGATAATCCTGAAGTGATATTTAGCTGAATTGGTAAAGTCTTCTATTAAGAAGTCTAAAAAACAGAAGCAATCTGCTCCAAGACTGGTATTTGAATAAGTGCAGTCCATTTTCTGACCAAAGATTTGTCAAACTCTGACTTAAAACATAAACATTATGGGATTATACGTAACAATCATTTCAGTGTGTTTAGCTGTTCACAGCAGAGGACCTATAAATACCTTGCTGGCACTGTTTGTGTGTTTATGTATGTACATCAGTAACTACTAGACAGAGACACTAGAAGTGTGAATTCTATTTTAATACCTAAACTAAATCTTTAAAAAAACTTCAAATGTAAAAGAACGTGTATACATGGTTTTAATTTGCATGAGTTATATTAAATATATTCCTTATGAAATGATTCAATTTGGTTAAATTGTATCTACTTTTCATTTGCAGCTCAGCCCGTGCAATTTCAAGAAAACCTTTGGAAGGGCTTCACCTTTTATTAACCAAATAAACAAACTGATTTACACCTATGTCTTTTATCTATTGTCCACCAACAAATTCATAACAAATTCTGTCACATTACGATGATTATTTCTGACCTACAATCAGTACACTTGCTAACACACTTACATTACCTTCTTTTTTTCTTACAAAGCGTCTCATATTGGTGGGGAAAAAAACCTACAACTACTGATGACACTAAAGAGACTTCCATGTATTTAGTAACAAGTTGTACTAAATAACAAGTTGTAATATTTTATGATGTTCAGAAATAACAGGTGTTTAATCCTGGGGATTAACACTCATCTTCAAACACAGAAAATATTGAAGGATAAGACCTGTCTCATCTTGTAGCATGTACACACCTTTGTGAACACTGTCTCTCTGAAATGCGCCCCTTTCCCACCTTTTGGTGTAAATACTAAAACAACGTTTGTGCACATAATTTCCCCATCTTTAGGAATTTGATAAGATATTTGGTGTTTTGTTTTTTATTTTGTTTTTCAAATTACTTGCACCTGCAGCCTACTTTTAAACACCACTGCAAATGATGGATGAAGAGTAATCTTTTTACATTAACATAGAGTTTGTTTACCTGAATGAGAGTCTGAGCTAAATGTATGTGACATTCAGAGGTATCATGCTTAATCTGTGCAGATATCCGTTAAATCCCTAAAACTTGAGGTAATAATCATAAATGTTAACAATGAAAAAATCAGTGTTCAAAAGTGAAAGTGTTTTTGATGATGAGATCAAATAAAGGATATTAATGTAATGCCAAAAAAAAAAACTACTACCAAATAATAGCTGAAATTCTCAACATTAACTACATGCTTTCTGTGAGAAAAAAAGTTTGCAAAAGAAATTCTCTGGCATCTACTGCATTTACAACATAATCCGACAAACTCTAGGAAAAATAAATTATTTCCACCTACTCATGACGAGCTGGTAATCTCTGAGTTTCGCAACATCTGCTGCAACATGTCAAGATAAAAAGGCTCATGAGTCACCTCAAAATACACCCCCAAACTATTCCTTAAACATCATTACATCTGCAGCAAGCTCTGCCAAGGCCTCACAACACAAAATATATAAGTAAGTACAACCTTTTTACAAAACATAACAATTTAATTTGCCTATAAAATTGTTTAATGCTTAACAATAAAATTACTTTCAGTTAGTTTCTCAGTCAGTGAAAAATGTGATAAAATCGGTTTCGTACTTTAATGTCACTAAAGGCCACTAAGACCACTTATTAATTCAGTGCTAAGGCTCAGAGCCAATGAGGCTTTGGAACTCATCAGCTTGGTTGGTCTAAACACTCCTAGGACAGCTACCATAGTAGATGTACCTTGTATCACCCTGTGTGAGTGATAGCATCACTGCTGTCTAACACAGACCCATGACAGGGGTTCCCCTGTGAAATGACAGGGCCTTGCTTCATTAGCATTTTTGGAACACCATGAATGAAAGTTTTTGTCCTGGTTTGTGCGCCCAATTGAAAGGGTCCATTAAGGAGTGTTTTACGGGTTCCATTTGTGCTGGGTCAGAACTTTGGGAGCTGGTATACAGAGGGAAGTGCCAGAGCCCAGAAAATGTCCTGAAACATATGGTGGCCCAGATCTGTATGCAGATGACATGCTGCTTTTTTTCTTTTTTTTTTTTTTTTACTTTTTCAGTTATTCTCTGTGTTCAGTGCCTTTGGCAACTGATAACATCCAGACCATCTATCTCAGGTTTTTAAAAGGTTTTTGAAAATATTCTTGTATTATGTTGAAAAGGATGGGTTAAACATTTGAAAAGTAATTTCAGTCAAGTTCATGCACCTATAGTTCAGATTTAATGGGAGACCAACAATGTCCATTCTATAAGGGACATATACACCCAAATGTAAAATGCTTTAATTTACATTAATGTTGAATGTGTATGTGATTTAGAAGCATATGTGTCCCCTAGTCCTCTTGAAAGTATATTAGACCAGTATATCATTTACAAATAGAAAGTATACACAATACAATATGTAGGTTGTCTCAGCAGTACATAAAATCTTTGTTTTCAGATCTAAATGCATGTAAACTGATTAGATTTTGTTTTCTTTATTAAATAAACACATTGTTCACTCTCCAATATAATTTATTTGACTTAAATTATTTATTGATATTTTCTCAAAATATACACTTTTTAGTCAAAAATTGCTTAACATTGAAAACAAAAGATTCTATAACATTGAATCTTTCGTTTTCTCTGTTGATGGTCTAGATTTGTCGTCCCTTAGCTTAACAGCTAAAAATGTGGACATTTTGACCTAAAGACAGCCATTACACTGGGTGTGAGCAAGATCCATAAAACATAACAAGATTGCAAGACTAAGAATATTATGTTCTTCAATATGATCATTAAATGTTTTTTTATTCTCACTGACTTTGAGCATATCAAATTAATGTGCTAAAAAGAAGCTGGACATTTATACATGCAGTATCAAACATTTGTTATAACTTGTCCCTCAAAAAAAAAGATGTCGGCTTTAGGATTTGATACAGTTACATATGACCAGTCTGCATTTAAAGACATATTAACTTTAACTTTTAAATGCCGAAATGAATTTAATTATTGTTGTGAGCATAGCTTAGAGGTTTTCTCCACAATGTGACAACAAAAAATAAAACAAAAATTTATTGTGAATCGTTTAATTATTATTTTACAATTTATAATTTAATTGTCAGAAGAAGTGAACATACAGCTTAACCCCAAGGACATGTGAAAGATGCTGGTGGCCGCTCGTGTAAAATGTGTTGAAATGTAAATTTGCTTAATTTAAAATTGCTTTTTTTGTTAAAATTCAGCACATTTAATTTAAATGTAAATTAATTTTAATTTAAAGTTTTAATCTGTATATTATTCAAAAGTCTGGATATTAAAAAAATCCTGATCTTTCATGTTTAGACAAAATGCGCAAAGAATACAAAGACTGACCCAGAAACAGGTGGACTACATAACAAGCAAAAACATCATTCATATTAATAGATGTTTCATCACAGACACTCAATATGGTGACAAGCTGTGATTAAACTCAAGGTTGCTGGTCTCATATTCGGAGCCAAGTATCAGCCAAAGCCTGCTTACCAGCTTTGAGTCAGAGATTGCAACATCCCCTGGCAACTGACAAACAATTATAAAAATACTATAGTTTCTCACAAGCACAAAGACGCAGCTGTAAGACAGACATTGTATGAAGTTAAACTAAGAAAAATGAAACTGTTTTGGAAGAAAAATGTTATGGCCACTGAGCTAAAATTAGAGTTGAGCTGCATTTATAAAAATTGCCTGTTTATACTTATATAAATTCTACTTTTATTAAATGAATATTCTTTAACTTTAAACCTTATTTATTCTTTTCTACCCCATATAATCACTACTGACTACGATGTACTTTTGCAATCTGTGAATCGACACCTTTTTTAGTTGCAGAAGCTGTTCTTTCACTGCCTTTTTTACTGAACAAATCGTCGCAAGGGTGGGGCGACCTTCTCCATATAATTGGTTTTCGATTAAAGCAGACATCTGGAACTCCTCCCCTTGTACTATACTTTTTTGTCTGGGCATAGCTAACAATTACCTTGAAGTAAAATGAAGGACAGGAAACAGGTGAATGAGTGAATGCTGTGCTGTCAGAAAATAAAGAAATATGCTTTTTAACAGGAATGTGGCGTTGCCACTGCTCGTACTACTAGGTAATATCATGAAGTAACTTCAAGTTTAAAAATTAACACTGTACAATGACAGGGTGACAAATCAGTATTTCTTCTACGGTAACATCTACATTTTTAATGATGAGGTATTTGAAAATATACATATACATAATGTGCTCCTATAAGCAACATAGAAACAGTATGAGATAACTAATAAAATATTAACAGTGACTGTTCATTAAAAGATTTTTTTCCTATTATTAAGTCGTGTTTTTGTTTTTTCCTGTGCAATCTAAATCTGTTGCTAGTTAAGTAAAAAAAAAAAGGTGCATTAGATAACGTTGAAAGATGGTGATTTAACAGTTAACCAAATTATATTTGCCAAATAGAATCAAGTATTTCCACTGACCACGTTACAATCATGGTTATGACCTCTCTTTTTATTAAATTACAAAAAATAAAGAAGTTATTTATTTAGTCCCACTGAGAATCAGTTTTTTTTTTCAGCAATGGCCTGATCATATTCATACCACTTTGGCACCAACACTGCCCAGTAAAGAAACATGTCATAAATTAAATCCCCCAAAACAAACATTTATCTGAAGGAAATTTTCCAGCATACTTCTTTTTTATCTTTATCTTTTTATTGTACAAAGTATTGCAGACATAACCTGATGGCAATGCACAAGCACATCAACACCTACATACTATCAAATACAGCTTTCTGTAAGATTTCTGCAAGACCCTGCAAAACCATGAAGGTTAGTGAGTGTAAGAGACACAAAAACAGAGAGAAGGTGGGGGAGTCAAACAAGTTTAGGGGTGATATCTACAGCACAGGAGAGAGAAATCCATGGGAATTCAGCTGATTAGCATATGAATAAAATTTCAGCAGCAGGAAAAGACAGACATTCATAGCCGTTAGGTATGCCAGCAGTGGATGAGCAAAATCATTGCGCTGAGTGCATGGGTCAGAGTTAATCCTCCTATGGTGTGCTACAAAAGTAGAGCTAAGAATTTCAAAGGCTGGGGGAAAATGTACTAAAGATAAAACAACATATATTTTCATGACCCTCTCTAGGAATTTAACGTGTGTACAACTCCAAGCTTCTTAAAGTGGGCCCTGCTTATAACAGTTGTAAAAGGCTATGTTGTTGGATTTTACATAAGCATATTATAAGCTTACTCATGAATTATTTGATTAACAAATAATAAGCAGTGTATCAGTGTCCTCAAGGGACACTTGTTTGAAGACACTTATGCACACATTTTTGACAGAGAAGATAGATGGTTTGAGAGAGGAGTGAAAGAAGCCAACTATGTTAGAAGAATCTCAGATTCAGACATAAGCCTGTTTCAGGCATGAACTCTAGATAATGTCAGGGGGATCGGGTCCTGACATTGTCTGTTTTCTGTCATTGACATTGTCTGAGTTTCCCTTTCAGACATGTAACCAACACTGGGATACAGTACATGTGAAAAGCGTTCTCACTTGTAAACAAGTACTCTGTGTAACTGGGCAATGGGTGGTGCTCGGGCACTTCGAGCAGGATGCAGGACATGACAAAAACAAAGCTGCGGAAGTGACAGTCTTTTGCTTTGCTAATCTGGTCGTATAACCACAGAATCTCGTGCTGTTCCTTATATTAGTTTTACGATTTCCAGGTCTGCCCTTATCTTAAGTTCACAATTTTCGTTGTCTTTTCAGTTTAACATTGTTGTTGTGTTCGTATGAATGAAAGAGTTCTTAACCTTTGGCTGTTTGTATTTGCACGGTTTTGGGGCAGTCGCAGGAAATGGGCATCATCAACACGCCCACTCACTCATGGTGAATCCTCTGGAGTATTACCACCTCTATTCACAATTGAACTAGGTTGGCGATAATGCAGACTTTGCACTAGGGAGCTGGCTGGGTAAAATCCGGGTAATGTTAGGGCCAACAGAGTGAGCGTTTGCGTTCACACATACACCCACCCCAGAGAAAGTCTGGAAAATGTCTGAATTCCAGTGCATTTCTGATAGAGGCTATGATCTGCCACTTTACCCACTGCTCTTTGATCCATTTCCCAGAAGACTGAGACCACTTCAAAATCCCACCAGGGAGCCCACATCTAATGACCCATTTTGAGGATATGGGGAGTCAGAAGTGTTCATCATTAGATCCTAAAACACCTTTTCTACTGACCAACTAATGAGCCTGGAGCCCCTTTCACACATGCATTGGAATTTTGGAACATACTCACATTATCCGGACGTTATCTTGCAAGCACCCTATTACAATATCTGTAATATGTGCGTGAGCTTGTGCGTTCAGCATGTTGCTCTGTCCCAAACTGTGAGGAGGATTTAAAGAGAACAATTGGGCTTGTCGATGATGTTTATTATTTCCTTTTCTATTTTTTTTAGATCAACAGATAAAATTTACCATAAACAAAACACTGTTTCCCACAGCCTAAATTTACTATCATGTTGCGTTTTCCTGAAATCAAATGACATTTCTGCCATGAGGACGAGTTCCCACTGTGAAATACATATGTGAAATGCAACCCCAGACAATGTCTGAAGCTAATTTCTCCTGAAACTGTCCAGAGTTCATATGTGAAACAAGCTTAGGTCAGGTGAAAAACAAAACCATGTTGGGATTCCCTGACCAAATTCCCTGAGTTAATTTTCAGATAAGTTAAGTAAACTTTCAGACATTATTGGGGCTTTTGATTCAGTTTTATATTAAACATTGTGCACATTTTTTCATTATGACTACTATTACTACTAGTTAAAATGAAGGAACACACTGGAAAATTTGCATGTGAGCAGCAGTAGCACAGAGACATGGTTTGAGCCTGTTATTAGTTTCTCTTCAGTGGTGGGAACCTGTTGTGGCTCATGCAGATCATTCCAGATGTAAAGAAGGGTAACGTGCAGGAACATGCAAAAAAGTGTCATAGCAAAATTCTTTACTGCTGCCACACACAGAAAGATCTCTTATTATTGCATTTAGTCATACATAAATATAAAGGCAGTAAGATTTAGTGTTGATTGTGTGACTTGCCTTGATTTTGAACAAGCTTATCTAGAATTGCTCCCTCTATACAGGATCTCGGACCTAAACAAAACAGACATTGCAATTATCCTCAGAAATCTCCAGGAGGTTACCACACAGAGAGGATGTTTATTTCACAGTCTGGCAAGTGGAAGATGCTGTCACTATTCACAAGGAGATGTGCTGTGTATGTCACAACTTATTTCTGTACTTCTGACTTAAAATCAGTGTTTGACCTGAGAGAGGGTTCTGAACAGTGAGAGCTCTGTTTAAAAGCAGTCCAGATGAATGTTGTGATGTCTCACAAGGAGGAATGCAGCTTATTGTCAATTGAACTTTTGTAAAAGCTGCTGAAAGTGCAGCACAGAGGGTCGAGGGAGGATGAGAACAGCAGGAGAGACTCTCCCTCAAAGCCAGATCATCCCACTCCTCTAGGGCTCGGTAGACAAACTTCAGTTGCTCCACACTTCAGACAGGGTGCAAAGTCATTTGTGCCCCCTGTGTGAGGCGTTGATTTCACCAAGCAGTTGTCAGCTGGAGCAGTCATGACCTTTGCTCTTGTTTGTTAGGAAATGCCAGCATTCAGAGGCAGAAAGCCAGACGCCATGGTAACAAGACTGCTGCTATCTACATTGGAAAGTTTCACTGAAAATTTCCACAGAAAACAAGCTTAATGCTTCAACAAGTGAAAGTTTCATGCTAACAAATGTGTCAACAAATGTTGGAAAACACAGGCAGGAAAGAAAGGCTGAACTGTCTAACAGTGACTCCTCTATTTTAAACCACAGTGGTGCTGGTGGCGAGTTCCTGTGTCAGTGCACCCTGTAAATATTTCACAAGCATTCCAAATGTGGACTGGTTTCTCTTGAAGGAAAGCAGTAAATTTCCTTCCAAATACACACACTAGGACACACATCAGTGCTCGAGCGGTTTGGTTTCTTATTCATGGTCATCCTCTAACAAACCATCTCTATCTCCAACCAAGCAAATAAATATTGAGTAAGAAGTGAGGAAGAGATCCCTGCATTTGTCACACAAGTTATAATACTCACAGAAGGGAAGACCATGGGAATGACACAACAGAGCCACCTGCCATTCTTTGTCAAATATACTTTCTATAGCTTCATCCTGGAGGGGCAGTGTGCACATTGTGGGTATCGTTGTTGTACCCAAGACAGGATCTCATACAGAAAGATGCAATTATGCCAATTTTCCATTTGCACAAAGTATCATTGAAACATGGAAACCAATTAGGATTTGTTTATGACAGATGTTTTCTTCAACTCTGAAGAGCGGGAGTACACACTGCTTAATTTTCTCATGCGTGCAGTATTCTCCTATGATCTTCTTAAACAGTACTTAAACACTCTATTGAAATGTAAAATATGAGATTAATGTGCTCCTCTAAAAAGAAAACACAATGTTACTTTCTTCACCTTGTTCTTTTTCTGCAGGGGTGAGAGGTACTGTGCCATCAACTTTAAAGCACTCATTGAATGTTGTTCACCACAGACAGTTGTATAATATGTTCTGCAGTAATTTCTAGGTATTTGTGAAGAGTTTGACGAAGAAACTGTATTGTGTTTGAATCGAGATATGTTTATTGATGTTTACTTGTTTTTCCTACTCCAATTAGAGAGCTTTGCATTTGTACTTACTTAAAAATGTATGTCTCTTAACGTATTTTATATTTTGCAGTGATAAGAAACCTTTCATTCCTTCATAACGCTTTAAGCACCTGCTCAGACAAACCCAACTCTCAACCTAATGTGCTTCATTATTTAATTATTAGTATTGTTCACAATCATCATACAGATACTAGAACTAACACTGTTTCGTTGTTAGTCTGCAGCCTGGATTAGCGTAATCGTATGTGCCATGGACCATTGTCTATTTATTATAAGTTCAGAGCACGTGAGGCAAAAAATATGTCAACCACATGTTTTGGAATAAAGAAACATGTCATCCAGTGGATCTGTGTGTTATGCTGATGTCTTTTTAACTGTTTTCGGACAACAACAGAGGTCTGTGGCACAGATGAGCTAACCCAGGCTGCAGGCTGATGGGCAACCAATCATAAGTAGAAAAGATTTAGCGTTAGTTTTCATGTCTTTATAGCCTGTTTCACATATGAACTTGTCAAGAGTGGCGTTTCACACACGTAACACACAGCAGGGGATCATCGAAACACGCACGGGAGGCACAACATGATAGAAAAGGTAGGCTGTGGGAAACAGTGTTTAGTTTACAGCACAACTGATGCAGTGCATCTAATACAAATAGCTTTTCTAACTCGATTACAATGCAGCCGAGTGATAGAAAAGTGATCAACACACCCATATGTTCACTTTTAATCCTCCAAGACAGAGCAGCCTGCTGCATGCACGATCTCACGCACATAAAAAGAATATTGTACTAAGGGGCTCGAAGGATATTGTCTGGATAATGTCAGAAGCGTCTCACTCGGGACATTTGCGTTCACACATGAACCCCCACCTAACAAAGTCGAGATAATGTTGGAATACCAGTACATGTTTCACAGTGGCTTATGTTGATGGACAATACGAATACGTTTGAAAGTTAACATAGCTGTTCTTTAGGCATTGTTGTTTGTGCTCATCCACTTTATTATATTGTGTGTTTTAAATAAGGAGGTTCTAACCAGAAGTTGACCAGTCAATCAAGGTTCCAACACTAAAACTGGTAAAACCAAGAAAGGCACTTACCATAAGAAAGTAACAGAAGAGGACAAGTGTTTCGCAATCTAGACAGTAAACTCCCTCATTAAACAAGAATTTAGGTTTTATTCATCCATGTGGTGATTGCATGTCGATAGCCTAAAGTTGTTGAATATAAGTGACAACCATGGAGTTTTACTCTTCCCAGTGAAACACAGATTAAGTAGCTGAGAAACATACCCCCTGCATGGTAAGGCTCTTATGCCGCAGTAGCTGCTCCTAATGGATAACAATGAGCTGCTCAGATGCTGACATCAGCTAAAAATACTGTCGTTCCATCACGACACCTTTGGCATTATTTTCAAGCCATTCAATTCATTAAACAATGAAGGACTTTTACCTAAATGTGCTGCCACCAATGTTACACAATGGTGAAATAAAGTGTATTATTTATTACCCAAAGTTGTTGAGTTTTTTTATTAGTTTACCACAAATGTAAAGCCGGGTTTTGACATAGAGCTCCAGTACTAAGTGAATATTGCAAAACGCTTCTGACAGGCTCCAATTATACAATTACAGAGGTTGCTGAGAGGCAATTATCTCTTCTATTTCTCTGGAGAGAAGAGCAGATAGGTGGAGACAGCATGCCTGGCATGTGGCAACACATGCTGCGTATACCTGCCCCAGGGTGACAGTGTGCACAAATGCTAGAAGTAGCACAAAGTGATTTACTGGGTCACTTTTACATTTGTGGTCTCTCATTCTTACCACCGGGGAGCTCTTTGCCTTGGAAAGTTTTGATTTCCATTTCACGGTATTAAAGCATTATGACATTTCCAGCGTGAATCTGCTGTCTGTCAGTTTGCATTCAGGCACTCGCTTCACAGAAAGTGCACTCAGACAAACCATTCACAATCTGACATTTAGAATTTACCATCCTTTCTCTGCTTCTAATAAACAAGTAAACGTCGGTGAGCCTTAGTTTTGGAAAATGCTGTTCACTTTGTAGTCAAAACAACCTGCACAATACTTAGTTTCTGAAGAAGAAAGAACTGATATCCAGATGTAAGACACAGCCTGAAATGTCTTTGTGTTTAAACAGTGCATTTACTATGGTTGCAACTGGTCATTTTCAATACTGATAACTGTCCATAATATTTTCTTTATTGGATAATTATTGTTTTGTCAGTGATTTTGTCAATGATCTTAAAATGTCCTTTAACCCCCCCTCACCAGACTTAATGGGAAAAATATCTTAACCAAATTCCTCCCATGTCACCTGAATTTAATACATGAACATATACATCTGGGACATACAACAATACTGCTATCCCAACTCCAGCTTAGGTGTGTAATTAAAAAAAGTTTTTGTGTACAGTATGTTAAATGTATGTTGATATATATGTCAGCAGCTGATGCAAACATACACGGTATGTATATGTTCATAAACTGTACACTGCCATCATTTAAGAGTATCTACCACTGTACATGTGAAGGAAAGAAGCTGAGGGAGAAAGCGCACGCCATGCCTCAATGGATATAAATACGCTGGATGTTTGTCAGTTTGTAAATAAAAGCTGACCTGTTTCTCATGTAACAATGTGTTGTACTATAAATTAATTTGTTGAAAGCTTGGCCCAAACATCACCACAGGGGTCATAGGATTCCCCAATTACCACATTTCTGTCAAGTTGGGTAACACAAAGAAAGACACTCAACCCATTTTCACTACGACAAAGCTGGAGACGCTTGAATAGGCCGGTTTCACAGGACCGAACATGGCCAGTCATTCCTGCAAGTGGCCGGACAGAGGAACCAAACACGGGCAGATATAATCTCACCACAAAGGATTTGCATATGCAAGAAATTCCAACTTTTAAAATAACTATAAAGCAAGTGGGCAAGTGAGTCACTTGAGCTAAATCTGAACATCTCAGGGGTCACATCAGCTGTGTAAGAGGACGACTCCATTCACACAAATCTGAATTTCCAAAAAAATGCCGTATTTAAATATGTTGTGTGAAATGTACTGATAAATGTTCCTGGTCTTGCTGGACAAACAAGACTTAATTTAGCTCCATGGAACTGACTGTGTAAATGATTTAGGATTATTTAGAAGTTAATTCAGTTCTAGTTATAGCAAAGAGGCCAGTTTAAAGGTTAATGAAGAGATCATGACAAACGTATAAAGAATTTTTGGCACCGTTGCATGTGGGCTAACTAACGAAAGGAAAAACATTTTAATAACTGCTATGGTTAAGCTTGAGGTTTTGCAACCAGCATTTGGTATGTTACTCGTGACAGATTTTGAACAGATAATAATTTTAGCATCTCTGATCACATGTTTATTACCTGCTAATATCTTCACTGAACATAAAAATGCTAAAACACACATGTGGCAATGAAAAGTCACAATTAAAACCTGTTTCTAACATCGCTCACTGTTTGTGAATCATGGTCCAGTTAACCTTCGTGGGTACAGAATTATTCTGGATTAGTGATTGGTGTGTGTGTGTGTGTGTGTGTGTGTGTGTGTGTGCTCCACATGAATCACACAGTTCAAACGCAAAAGCTGTACATGGGAACTACCTCTGATTCATGACAGCCAGCATTGTGGTTTGATTATTTGATTAGCATGCGGTTTTTTACAAGTTGTGACTTGATGCGGACAACTGCAAATTATTGCAATTTCCTTCCCATGACAGTCCAAATGCTTGTTTTGTTTTGTTTTTTTGCACAGAGGAGGATTAAAAAAAACATAAACATGTCTTAAACTAAGCCGGCTGCTGTTGTACAACTTACCCATATGACGAGCAGTCTGTGGGATGACTTCTTTCGAATATTCGTCTTCACTTTTCTCTGGCGAAGCTCGTCGGCTCCAAACTCTACAAGTGATGACAACCTTTGGCTGAGTGAGTGCAGACAGTAAGATCACATCCCTGCAGGAATACTTGCACAGGTTAACGCCTAGCGTGTACTTTTCCCAACGTGTGAGCGTCTTTGACTGACGGCCAAAACTGCGCAATTCAGCAACTGCAGCTAAGACTCGAGCCTCCGCAAGGTCGTTTCTCTATTTTAGAAGCAGTAAAGGTCAAAGGACACGCAACAACTTTTGAGACTGTGTGTGTGAGTGTGTGTGGAATCCGTGCCGTCATATACTATAACATGGGCATGTGCGCATAGGCTTTGAGCAAAATATGCACAAAATGTGGAGAAATACTTAATTGCCAGTCACCGCACCGTTGCTCGGCAGCTGCACAGCTCACCTGCGTTGTGCAGAGACACAGTCTCCTACACCTGTTAAGTACGACGTTGGCGATTTTTAGAGACAACCACTGTCCGTTTATGTGGGTAATTGCCAAATGAGGATGTCTAAGGTGGATGAATGAATGTTGGTTACTATCCAGTTCTCATCCACAGTGTAGCCTGTCTCCCCATGTCATGCATACATAGAGGGGGTGTAGCTGGAGGGAGGGAGGGAAGCTATGGCTTTTGTCCAATATAAGTCACATAAGATTTCACTTACCACTCCAGCTGCAGCAGAGCCATGTGAGCTCTGTGAGTGAACAAACATAATAAGCATTTACCTTGAATGAAAAATGTCTCCTGTCAAATATCCACCTGAAGTGCTTGTGTGAAGGAATGTGAAGAAGTGCCGGCATGTGGAGGCATCACTGGTTCCAGCTTCTCAAACATGAGGATTGACTGGACTTTCTAGTCTTCTATGACAGAAAAATTAACAACACTTGGGTTTGCATTGTTTGTTGGTAGAAAACAAGCTATTGAGTCTGGTCAGATGTGAAGGGATTGTGAACATTGTTCCACTAAGACCTTTCGGCCCAGCAAACATTGGGCTTGATGTGAACGTTTTCATGTTCTTCCAAGTGTTCCATAGTTTCACTTGTTCTGTTTTCCTCTTTTTACTTAATGGCATTTTGGAGAATGAATATTTCAAACTGGGAGCACTTTGATATCTTTTTTACAGCCACACACTGTAGGTAAAACTTCATTTTCAGATCCTGTCCTCAGTTACAGAGCAAGTCAATTCAGATTAAACACACTTTCATTTATATACGTGTATCTTATTAGGTCAAGCATATACTGAAACACACAATACGAGCATTTCAACTGTGTAAGATGTTCAGATCACAACAAAAGGTGCTTCTTTCTCTCACTCACCTGCTGCATAAAACTAGGCTTTTGTTGACAAATGGCCTCCTCCTTGTTTGAGGTTTTTCTTTCCAGATGGTAATCAATGCTGGGCCAAAATGTTCTTGCTGCCAAGCCTTTCAATACACTAATGCTTTCTGCACTACTGCTTCAAAATACACATCCAAAAGAGTATCTCCTACTGAAAGAAACACTGATAATTTGATTTAATTTATTTGACAATTCTCGATTTTCTTTTTTTTCTTTATAAATGGGAAACTGTGATTTAAGATTTTCATTCATCGTAAATATACTTGAAATAAAATATGAACTTCCGCTGACATTGTATACACCAATAAAAAGAGCTCTTCACTGTCTGGTAGTCCATGCCATGCTCGATTCCCACAAGGTCCACACTTAATTGCAAGGCTATAAAGAAGAAGCTTACATTCCAATTACCACTCGAACCAGCAGTGAACACTGTCTGCTGATCCCTGACATTACCCTCTACAGAAAGAAACACGGGAGCACTGCTTGGAGTTCACACATTTCCCCTCATTATAGGGCCATTGTGCTGCGCTGACCCATAATCTTGACCTGAGTTGTGTTTCTCTGTGGCTTGAAGCACTTCACTGCTGATAAGTGAGATCTGTAGATTCCTCACCACGTTTGTGTCTCACTGTGTATTAACAAAAGTGATTCTATAGTTGGTGAAAATACAATGTGTGCCCAGGTTGGAAACACATTATTCAAACATTGAACTGTACTCCCCTGAGAGCAGTTTATTATTATACATACGTACAGTCCCAGTGGTTGTTCACATTGAACCATAGAGAAACCAAGCAAAATGTAAACTACATAGGAAGAACTGTGGGGAATCCTGTTGCCATAGCAATGAATGTATATTTTATTGCTGGCAGGTCTTTGCTTCTGTGGTGTAACAATGCCCCCTAGTGACATTTCAGATGGCTTTGCACAGCAGGGAAGCAGCAACACAATCTAGAAATATTGTTACACTCACCAGCTCAGAACGTGGCAAAAGAGTTAAATCTTAACTAACCTTAATTTTTAACTAGTGGACAGACTCAAACAAAGTCCAGATTTAAGTTCAACTTTGATTTTACAAAAGATCCTATATGTAGTCTAAATATTAGTGTCATGCATTGGATGGATAGGCTCTGACTTTCATATGCTGCAAATTCTATTTCAAAAAGCAAAAGAAACACCACCGCTATAACTGCTTCTGATGGGTTGAATGAGGGAAGATCAGTGCAGATTTTCCATTTGGTGAAGCACAAATAGTCCTCTGGTGTTTCTACTGCTGGGTTCGGGATTCATTTAAACACTAGGGGGAGTCTCTGGGGTTTCCATTCTGTTGGCTTTATGGTTAATCACACAGTAAGAGATGTAACATAAAATAAAACATTTTGTCAACTCACAAAATCTACTAACTGCAGGAAAATGTTTTACAGTTTGCGATGATTTAGCAGGTTGAAAATGAACTTGGCACTGGCACTCCTTGGTGTTGCAGTAGTATTGCATTTTGGTAACCTTCAATTAACATTCTTTTCGCTCCGTTATGTTTCCAACGGAAAACATCATGGTATTTTATTAGAAATATTTGGCAGAGTTCTGTCAATCTTCCTTAAGCTGTATTACTCTGCATTTTAATTGACCACTGACTTTCAGAGTATTGTTAGAGAAGGTCAGTCAGGCCGAATGCAAGAAGGGGCTTGTGGAAAGTGGACAAAAAGCAAGAGAAAAGAACAAACGTTTTCAGTTTTAATGTTAAAAACTGTGCATATAGAATCAATACTGGTGTAGTAAATGAAGCCACAAAGTGAGTGCAAGAGTTGATTAGTACTACATACGACAAATAATTAAAATGCAAACTGGTTCCAATATATGTACATTTAAACTTGCTCTTTATGAATTTTGATCAAGATAAAATCGGAATAAAACATGGGATTCAAATCTGTGGAGGTTTCCTTGGCCCTATAATCAACCTTTCTGTGGGATTAATCGCTGGCATCTGCTTTGACTCTTAGCCCTTTTGCTGTTGCAAAGCTATCATTTAGACTGGGAATATTTGTACTATAATATACTTGAAGTATTATCCATATACTGCAGGGGTAAACTAGTGAACTCATCCAATTTTGAGTTTCTGTGTACTGAGGCTTAGCATGTGGGTACACTGCCCTAAAGATGTCAGCGATCTTTCTCTGCATCCATTCTCCTCAGCACAGTTTTCCGTATCTGCCTGTCACCTACAACTCAGATGATTCCACCAACTTTAGCTCTAGAGGTCAGATTCAGAAGAGTGCAAGAATGGAACAAATCTGCGTGGAAAGAAAGGACATGATGTTGTGCAAAGCAATGCTCCTTCTAAAGAGTAATGTTTCACACAATACAGAACATGTGGGTTTTTTTAATCAGTAATGCTTATGCTGCGTGCATCTTTTAATGACTGATTATATTGTGTGGACTACACTGGGGACATCAAATACCTCATGCAAGTTTTCAGTTATAGTAGCAATGGATTATCGTATATTTGCTGCCTGACAAGATAACAACATTGCCACGGGTGCTAAATAGAGATGGATTGGGAATAAATGTTGACTGATAAGTGCAATCAAAGCAAGCGTCTTGTACTGATTCAAGACCTAAGGGTGTAAATGTGTGTGAGAATGTGTGTAAGATCAGTGTTGCAGTGGAATAAGAGAAGTTACATCATCACCACTTAACAGTTTTACAGGCAGCTCTAGACTATTGGTGCCCAGGGGGAAAATTGAAATGAATGAAATGTTAAATTACATTAATACACATGTACATTGGGAATATGTGACTAAGGGTTGTATTTTTGTTTTATGTTGTTCTGTGATCTGCTTTTTACAGTATCTGTGAGATACTGATAAATACTGATAAATAGAGGAAATAGTGAGACAGATAAATAGAGGAAGCCTGGGTACAAATGTGTGTCTGTTTGTATACTCGCCTCACCCTATGAAGTAGCAATATAGTTTCACGTGTTGTGACACCCTCACGGGAACAACCACCTGGGGTGCAAAAGAAGGCTTTTGTCTGCTGGGCCTGGCCACCACGTTTATTTTCTCATTTTTACTTAACTTTTGTTCCATATCAGTACATGCAGGGCCACTCAGTGTGCATATGGGTTCGAAATAAACTTGCCTATAGAAGTGCACTGGATCACCCGGTCAATTAGCAGTTGGAAGAGGATCCAGGCAATCACCATTGGGTAGGGCACTAGTTTGGTACGGACAGTTGGAAAGAGAAAGCAGACCAGGGGGTCCCCGAGAATTGACACTGGGACCCACTGATTTGAGTTATAGGAATGGTCATATCTCTATCCTGTGTTAACTTGACCAAAAAAAAAAAAATAATTCTCCCTTTTACCTACTTGCTGAGAATGCTGACAAGTGTCCCTGAAATTTTTTAAGACAGCTATCAGCACCATCACACACACAGCGACAGTTTCTCACAGGGCTGGTGGCTAGATAACAATGGCTAATTAGTTCTCACCTTTGCTTTGACAAAGACACATTTCTTATCCTTCATCTCCCAAACAGCAGCATTACCCATCCACATTAAAAATATATATACTTTAGCAGTCTGAGGGGCGGCTGTAGCTCAGTTGGTAAAGGCAGTCATCCATGGACCACAGGGTGAGTGGTTCAATCCCTGGCCCTGGCTATAAGCCAAAGTGTCCTTGGGCAAGACACTGAATCCCTAATGTGCCATTCCAAGCTAGGTAGAAATTGGGGATGGTGTAAAAACTGCCAAATCAACATGTGGACAATGATCCGCTGTGGCAACCCTGAACTCACAGGATAAACCGAAAGGACAAAAAAAAAAAAAAAAAAAATACTGTAGCAGTCTGAATTTTTGTAGCTTCATTCTTCATTTTGTAGCAGTGTTAGGGGAGGTATTCTTATTTGTTGAGATCAGTAGTGCTCAAACAAGGACTCTGCTCTTTTTCATTTCTGAAGAAATGCTGCAGGTGCTGTATATCGATTGCAAGTCTGCAAAACCTGTAGTTAGTTCTCATACATTTGTTTTTTTTAGTTGATGTGTGATCTAAATATTTGTTCCTCACAACCGATGGAAAATTAACAGGTCTACAATTAAAGAGAGAGACAGAGTAAAAACAAAACGTGGTCTCCAACACCAAAACAGCAAGTTAGTGATGCATTCCACGTCTGTCAGTAAGGAGGAAATACTACAAATCTAAGCTGGAGTAAGCCCTGTGATAAACTGGCAACCTGTCCAATTGATTTGATTGAGGATCTTAGAACCTTCAGTCCTTCAGAAAGTGCCCCCAAGAGACATTTCTGACGTGTAAATCTACCATTCTCTTTTCTCTTTTTTAGACCTGCACTGAGCTGCATGGACTCACTGGATGTTGATCATTCCAATGTGCTATTAAAAAACACATTTTTGTCTGGGCATGCAGAAGCTACAAGCTGCAGTCGATCATGATCACTATAATGGGATGTTAAGAGGAGCTGGACTTAAAAATAAGAATCATTGTGGAAATTTCAGCACCACAGAATTTAAAAGGTAAGGGTTATACTGTAAGTTTTCAAAATTTGAAGTCCAATATGACATGCATGTCCATTACAACTGCAGCTGTCATACCTGCAGAATCTTTGTGTGGGCAACTTGCAGCAGTCCAGATCTGGCCCGCATGCATTTCGGCAACAATTGGGCCGTGTTTCATTCTGCCTTGGTCAATGCTACGCTTTTAATTTCAGATCGGTCAGATATTGTGCCCTGTAGGCGTATAAGTTAAATGATAGGGGTCAACATATTATTGCAACCAAATCTCTCTTGTTATAACAATGGCTTTTTATATTTTTAGCAAGGGAGTTAACTTAAATGAGCAAAAGTAATTATTTTCTCTTATTGTCTTTTCTATTCTGAAGCTGAAATGGTACAACAATTCATTACTCTGACTAGGTGGAATGGTGTTTTGTTGTGTTTACAACAATTTGTGTGTACAGTAATCTGAAATCAAAAATAACATGCTATATACATGTTCCTGTCCTGCCTGCATTGCCTGGGAAAGGTCTTAGAGGACAAAAACAAGTTAATAACTAATGTTTACAGAAAGACATTTAAAAAGTTGTTTTTTAGTTTTACTTGAGTAAATATTTACACAGGTAGTACAGTTTCCCCGTTTTAACAGGGGAAATCCTTTTGTATTTGTTCCACGTCTTTTAGATCATGTTACATATTATGAAAAGTTTACACGATAGAAGAAAAAAGTCCAAGGTCCAAGCCACTATAAGATTCATATAGAGCAGCAACAGAAAACCTTTATATTGTTTAAAATGTTTTAAGATATTCATGCATTTGATATTTTGAATGATAATCTATACAAATGTACGAGGAAACAGATGTGTTCATGCTTAACCAGCTAATTATCATCAATGTAGATTTGAGAGGCAAACAGATGTGCTGTTGTTCATGGTAGATTTAATAAGAAAACGTAGCCTTTTCACACTATTTCTGCATCATTTGTCACCAAAAAATGTGCGAGTTACCACATTGTGAACTGCAGAGTAATCGCCCATTACCAGCTGTTTGAGGTTGATTGTGTTTTTCCAGTTTCCTGAATTTGATGATGAGAAAATTTTGTGCACTCATGTAGTGTGTTGATGTTGCTATCTAATTGTTACTGAAGCACATCTTTAACTGAGATCATTTTTGTTTGTTTTTTATACATGAGCTAAGCTTGTAGCTTTTAATGTATGCTAAGCTCAGGGGAATCATCATTGACAAGTAAAGAGTGAACGCATTCATTAGAAAGAGACTATTGAAAATCCATACAGCAGTCTACACCTTGGACATACATACATATCTAAATCCCAATAACCTAGGATAGATCTTTTCATTAAACACTCGAGAACAATATACGAAAGGGGAGGCCAGCAGCCCTGGGCAGCATGTCTGCTGGATGCTCATGATGTGTGTTTATGTGCAGGGACCTTCACTGGAGAGAAAAAGTATGGGATAGAGCCCTCATTGATGGCATCCCCATTGTTTGTTCTATTACTCTGCAGAGTTCACTTACGTATAAGCGTCTAATTCTCTCAAAATGAAAGTAAACACAACTCTCAACTGCCTTGTTTTCTCTTAAAGTGGGCAAACATTTCATTTTAGGAGGCACACTATAGTGCAAGGTGGCATTGGTTGGGTTAAGCAAGTTGAGTATAGTGGGATATTTTTCGCTCTTGCCATTATATTTGTTCAATTGTGCATTTGTTTAAATAAACAATGAGCCTTGTCATTGTATTTAAAAGGCATCTGCGGGCAATGTCGTAAAAAATATGTATCTAAACTGATATTAAAGCTACAATATGCAAGTTAAGCTGGAGCTAGAATAAGATTTGAAACGAGTGCTCCAACCTCTCTCCTTGATCTGCTACACTCTTCCACTCTACTTTCACCATAATCATCAATATGAAATGACAACAAATAAGAATGATTCAAAACATTTTAATCAAGCAGAAATATGTGAAATTTTCTTATTACTCAGAAGGATGAGCCTCACTCAAAAACTTTGTGGTGTAAATATTTCTGAATTGCTGCCAGTGCTGTTCAGTGAGTCTGGATCACAAGAGGTTTGAAGAGCACACGACCACATAAAAATCTAAATCCAAAAAGTAACATAGTGTATTATTTTAATAAAATATAATTGTATATATTGTATTATACTGTTTTTATACTACTATTTTTTATAGTGGTGGGTTGAGTGAAGTAAACATTAGTCTTATCTTATTCTCGTCCACATTGGTTCTCCAGCAAAACAAAATAGAAGAAAATGTGATCTGCAGAGACCACATCAGAGAATGTGATTGTGTAAATTCTGGCACCTTCTTACAAAAGAAAAATTGCCAATCAAATGTAAGGTTCAGTAGCTTTATTTATTGCAGATGTCAGACAACCTAATATTGAGCAGCAAAATTGAATCCTGAAAACAACACACTCACATGTATGCATACACACATGATGAGTCAATGGAAAGCCAGTGGAATGAGAACTAAAATATTTATAGGTAATGAATATTCAGCAGAGAGTACATTTGTATCATCCCCCACAACAGTTTTACAATTTAAATATTTATAGCTGCTTAAATAAATGAAACAGCCAGACAACCTAAAGCTCAGTGATGTCTAGGTGGGTATAATACGCTGTGTGTGAGGCTTGATTTAAATCTGCATATCTCCTTCATGCTGTCAAATAAAACATCACTGAATATGAGAGTCAGATTCTGTCTAAAAATTCATAACACACGGCAAGTTGTTCCATTTAACAATCTCCACTTCCCACCCTTAACCACATTTAACACCTTCCCTCCCCCTTTTCCTGACTCAAATGAAAGCATTAAAGCACTTTTTATTCAGTTATCACTTTACAGTATGTGTAACATTGGCAGAATTTATAACCAAATGAGCTGCGCTGAAAATGTCTGTTCAGATTGGCATGAGGACGTGGGCAGTAATGTCTGCTGCCACCTGCTCCCTTGTCAATGTTTTCTGCTCAGCAGTGCAAGGCTACAGGCAGTGAGTTTAATTCTAACTGCACTGTGAGTTTAGGATTTAGGGACCTTTTGCCAAGGCTGTAAAGCCATCAGAAAATGATGATGTCAGGGCAATTTAATCTTGTCAAAACTTCAAGGTTGGCCTAGCAATACAGATACTGAGTATCAACAAGTCAAATACTGTAGGAAACTCTGCTGAGTTGATTTCTGGCACCGGGTGAAGCGGGTGGCGTGTTCAATTTACACCATATTAACTCTAAGGTGGTTGTTGTTGTAGACCACAAACACGGTTAAAGACCTCTGAGTGTGACACCATGCAACATAGTATTACTGCAAGGGTAAAGAAAGGCTGAAAGAAGCCTTTCTGTTTTCTCTTGTGCTTATTTAAGTTTTCGTATGTCAACTCAAAAACCCACAAAAAACAGTTTTTATCAGCTAGCTGGTTGTAATCAGCTGTGTAATGACTCACTTGTGTGAAGCTGGCTTTTTGTTTAACATTTGTCCTTGCTAAAATTGCAAGTACATCAGTCGCAAACACTGTGAAATTATATAATACAACAAAGAAAACTTCTATATAAACATATTCCACACTCAGGAAAACTGCTCTAGCAAAGAGCACTATTGGTCACAAGTAGCCCCTTACCTACACAAACACTTAACAGGACATTTGCTTAATAACACTACAAACTACAGTCTCTGATTGATTGTTGAGTTGAATCAACACCTCTGTCAGTCTCTAGCAAAATGGAGCATTATGAGTTTAACAAATATGTCTTTACATTGTTACATTGCCAATTGCATGTGTCGTAATTGGGAAAGAACATTTTATTTATAACTGCTGTGGGATGTGTGGAATTTTAATTAACATATAATTGTGTGGCATATTCTACTGTAACTGATACATAATTAATTAAACTGGGGTTGAGATAATTAGTAATAGACTCTTTTGCACAACAGATATATTGTTAGTGATGGTAAATTGTGTCTATATCGTGACCCCTTTTCCAATAAACAGTTTTGCTTCTCATTGCAAACGACAAGAATAATGGTGACTCTCCTGGGCATCACTCTGCATATTTAACAGAGCAAGACGGATAAGGGCTAATAATGGATAATGAATAGAGTCATTATTTCTCTTTAACACCACATCACCATCTGTTGTTGCAATTAGAAAACTTTGTTAACATTATGCTAAATATGATTTTTTTTTTTTTGTGCTCATACTTATCATGTAATCAGCACCTTTATAAATGTATTAAAATCACTGTGGGATTCTGCTTGCACTACCTGTACTTTCATTTGTGGTAAATTACAAAATATGCAGGCAACATTAATCTCATAGATTAAAGATTCGTTGTAACTAAAGCTGATTAACAAATGAATATGAATAGATATAAGATAAGATAAGATATAACTGTGATATGAGTTGCTGCCATATGCGTTTCCAATGGGGTGTGGCTGTAGCTCAGTTGGTAAGGCAGTTGAATGGAAGTGTCGTTGGGCAAGACACTGAACTCCAAGTTACTCGCAGTGGGTCAGGTGAGCACCTTGCAGTGGTAGCCACCCGCCATCGATGTGTGAGATTGTATGTGAATGAGAAGCTATATTGCAAAGTGCTTTGGATAAAAGGGCTACATAAGCAGACATTTACCATATAAGAGGACATTTACCATAGACAGACATCTCCCTGCTGAATTTATTGGACTCCCTACAGGTCAGTTCTCTCCAGCTGCTCCAACTGCACATCTTCTGTAGCCCACCAAATTTTTTATTGACCTACAGGAGGATTTATCTGAAAATGGAGCTTTCCCTTCATTAGCCCCGTAGCAAGGCCTCCCTATAGTAAGAGAGTAAATTCTTGATCCTCCAAAGTAATGGACTTCCACAGCCATGGAACAGCAGTATGCAATAAAAGCCATGCTGGCCCATTAGTCTTCTATGCAAGGCTGTTGAAAACAGTCTGGCTAATGAACTAAGACCACTAGAAATGTTGAAAAAAGACAACAACAAGGGGAATTGACAGAGTTAGTATGAGAGAGAGAGAGAACCCACGGGAGTGTCTGTGTGATATATTTAAGTGGACTGCAGAAAACACCAAATCATTTTGGATAGACGATCGCATACAGTAGTAGATGAAAGATGTTTTTATGTTCAGATGCATTATACAAGAGAGTAAAGTGATGTAAAAAATGAAGGAGGGTTTATGGTTTTGTAAAAGATGATGGCAACAAAAGTGTGATATAAGTTTACATATTTGCAGCAATAGCTGTTACATTTTTAATGAAATAATAAAGTGGTCCATACAGTGCTCCCTCTAGTCCTGAGAAATTGACAAATTGTCAAATTACTTTCCATTCACAAGTGACAAATTGCCTTCCATTTTTACCTGCGTCTCTATGGGTGTGTGCGTGTGTGTGTGTGTCATTTTCATTCAATAGCCTCCACTTTCCGGTTTTCAGATACATGGTTTTTTCTGCCTGAAGAATTTCTGTCAGGTGTGCAGTCGGGAGTTAGCAATGTTCTGCGATCAAGAAACATCATAATTAACATCTTAAATTCCATTTGAAGTGTGTGCAGTGTGTGAGATTTCCTCCTCCACTTTGTGTGAAATTGCTGTGTTTTGCTGTCTGTTAACTGACCTGCAGAGTGAGCAAATTAAGCGGTGATGTTTTCCTCTGCAAAACTGGGTTAAACATGGGGGTCGCTGCAGTGTGCAATAAGCGTAGATCTTGCAACCATTTGCAGTTTTCTTTGTGCTCTTCCAAAATTAGACAAGTGAGTAATATAAGGGGAATTACAGAGTGTTCTGAATGGTTTAGAAATTGAACCTGATGACTTTTGCAAACCACAGTGCTTATTGCCATCATACATGCACATACTACATGAAATGTACACCCACTTTGCATTGTGCATGCAGACACACTCACACACAGAGAAGGTAGTAATACCTTAAGGGTGTTGCTATTAAGATGGGTAATCTGTGCGTCTCAAGAGGAGCAGGCTAAAATATTCCTGGTTGAAGTTTTTTACAACAAGCTCCTATAGGATCAAATACATGAATAAATTACAAGCATAATTAAAGGAAATGTCAAATGGCTGCTGTATGGAGCATTATTAACTGCGCTCTGGCCATGTTAAAGGAACTTGGGTCCTGAAATAAGGATAGGAATGTAGGTTTAATGGGCTTCCTAGCAGACTGAAGGACTACAGGACCTACAATAATACAGTTAGGCTTCAATGAGGCCTATGCAGCAGGGATATTTACCTGTCTATGGAGTGTTTTAGAGGATGTGGATGATGTACAAAAGGGTAAATGGCTGTGGTCATAAAGAAGAGGGATTCTGTGTTCGTGTCTGAGAGAGACAGAGCGAGTAATGAAAAGCAGTAGTTTATTTGTGAGTCGAAAAATGTGAATAGGAAGGGAGGAAGAGAGTCGGAGAAGAAAGCAGTTTCTCCCCATCTCCCCGTCTTGTCATGGGAAATACGTCTTTTTCACCATGAACCTTACCTGTCAGCGGATGCTTATCAAGAAGAGTGAAACGTCAGCCTTCTGCAACTCACAACGTAAAGTGACCCAAATTCGTTTAGTCTACAAAGTAAATTTCTGTATGCAGACGGCTAAAAAATCTCAACACCCACCTACAGCAACCTCTGCTTTCCTCATAAGTTGAGAGAAAAAACAAATACAAAAAAACCTCAGGAAGAGGATTAAACAAAGAATCCCTCTCAAGGATGAACAGATGTGTAATAGCTGCTTTATAGACTAAACTGTAGGAATAAACATGTATACAACCGTAAGCAATTTCTCCTGCAATTATTAAAGCTCTTTAAATTTTGAATCTTGAATAATGTTAAAGTACATTAAACAAAGTCAATGGTGAATGGCTCAGTTTAAAAGTTTACTGTGTATCACATCACATTCTTGTCATTAAATCGTCAAGTAATGGCATAAACAGGTATTTTCAGTTTTCAAAGCAGATATACCGACTTGTAGAACAATGGACAGGTGTTACCAACAACATTAACAACGGTTCTCTTCCTACTCAGTATCAGCATCCTGAAAGTTAAGAAGCTAACGTGAATTCAACCATCATTAATGTTATTTTTGCACCTGCATTTCCCCTATTGTGACATGTCAGGTGAAAAGGGCCAATTAGAAAGCGAGAAATGTCAACACTGTCACTGTCATCAGCAGCATTACTAAATTTGTATTTGTGTGTTTTGACTGCAGGTACCAGCCCATTGACATTACCATAACAACCAGGTACATTTTTGTGCAGTGAGTGATAAAATGAAAAAAAAAAGGTTGAATTGTACCCACATTAGTAGCCTCCTCCAATCAGAAACAAGTTTGAGTGATGTCACTCAGTACCCGTGCACACCCCGCATCCACAAAAAGAAGTCACACATTTTTGAGTAGTTTTAACACCCCACTCTGCAGCTCTATATTTTCAGCTACTTGCAGCTCATTATATTGCTTTCCCGGTACATGTGTGCTCGAGTCCCAGTGGCTCTCACTGACCCCGCATATTAGAAGTGGCAGCCACTCCTAGCTCATAATCTCACACAAGCTGATTTCATGCTGCCTGTTTAGTGTGCAATGAATGCTTGCTGAAGTAAACAAGTGACTGGTGGAGAAAGTCAAATGACAAACACCAGCACTGGTTTTTGTTGGAATTCTGTTTTTGAACTTTTAAGTTGTCCCAAAAAGATAAGTGAACCCAAAGAATGCACTAAAGTAGGTGTTGTCAAGACATGCAAATAGACCTTCTCTTACATTTGATCACAATAATAATGAGACAAAGCACTTAAGCCACAGACTTTGACAATGTCCTACCGTACATTCTATTTCAATACAATACATTTGAATTAAATCAAAAGCAAGACAAACAACTAGTGGAGCTAACATTATTAGAGTCAGCTCTGTTCCATTAGCTGGGTTTTCATCCTCTAGTTTTTATGCACATTTTTAGTTAAACAAATAAAATTAAACAAATAAAAATACTGCATAATGTATTATTTTCTCAGCTGAAGCAGAAAAGTTAGTGAATAAATTCTAGTTTTATCCACATGACTTAAAAAAGTTGGTGGTGCTGTGGCATTGGCGACTTCCGTAAATAAGTTTTTCCTGTGTGGAATGTCTGGTTTGGCATTTTGGGAAATATGCTAATTGGGATTCTTGCCCAGAGTCAGATGAGAGGATTGGCTGGTATGGTTACAGCAAGACAGCAGTGACTGTATTAGGACAAAGAATAAAAGAGCCTGGCAGACATCCTCTGTATAAAACTGCAAATTCTGATGTTTACACTTTTGCATTATGTAGAAAGATGATGTCTACATAATGATAATTTGTGAACTCTGGACATGCTTGCAGTTGGATTTTCTTTACTTTGGAAACAACTATTCTATGTCCAGTTTATGCTAAGATAAGCTTACTGTGTTCTGTCGCATGTCATATTTATTGGACAGGTATGAAACTAGTATTGAAACTCTCTTTGTTCTTAACGCTTGTTTTTAAAATCGTTCAATTATCCCTTTAGCTGTTTCTTTTTGTAGAAGTGCATACTTCCTCATCTATGCAAATGCAGTGCAAATAAAATAAAAATGTCATGTCTTGGCAAAATGAGAGGTGATCAACTGTTCCTATGGGTAGTAACAGTATATTATGATGTAGTCACACGATAGACACCATTTTAACTTGAAGAAATATGAAAAGAAAGGCAAAAAACCTTAGCAAAGCCATGAAAATATATACAAATTATTTAAACAGATTTGGAAGATGTCACTGCATCCTAATTCACAATGCTCATTAACACTGTCACTTACTGCAAATGAGTCTAAACACTATAGCTACACATTGGCCTCAGCCACTGTTGCTATGAAGAAAAAGTCAACCAAAGACAGACTTAGACTTGGAACTAAAGCATGCTTCAGGTCACGTTTACAGACATATGGTGTGAATGAAACATGAGAAATTATGCAGCACGACAGTTGGACTGATTAAATTGTTGATTTCAAAACCGATGATCACTACACATGGCCGAAACACCATCCCACAATCTGGAAAAGTAACAGGACATTTGCATCCGTGGCTCCTAAACATCTTTAAATAGGTCCAGTTTTTAAAAATACTGTGTGAGAGTTTTGACAGGAGCCATCTGGTGGTGAAATAACACACAGTGCAGCTTTAATATTCCTCTAAATGTATCATTCAGCATGCTCGCACAAATTTTCACAAGTTTGTATCTAAGTAGCACTGGGGGTCTAGCTTAGGCTTAAATAGAACTCTAGTGTCCTTTGCTGTGGACAAGCAATTTGGCTGCATCTGCCCTTTAAAGACTGCGTGTAAGATCGCTACAGATCTGCTTGCGTCAAAATATTGGAGAAATGGCTTTAAAAAATACCCATAAATGGTGGCCCCTCTAATGGGTGATAACCTTAGCGGCTCCCAGTTGTACCGAAATGCTGTGGTGTGACGCAGGGGGGCGCAGTTTTCCGCCAGGTGCATCTTCCTCCCTCCCGCACCTTCCCATCCCAGCGCTGCTGCTTCTGGTCGACGCTGTACAGCCCACTTCTTCTTCTTCACAGGGGGGGGGAGCTGACTTGATGCGCATAATAAATCATCCCTGCAAGGCTTTTACTCTTTTTTTTCTTCCAAGCCCTAATTTCGCATCGACACGTGTTGGATTTTGGAGCGTAAACACAGGCAAGGGCCGAACCTCGATAGCTGTGGATGTTTCAAATGTGAATCAGTGCAGCAAACAACGTGGGTGTTGTGTGCGAGTGTGTGTGCGTGTGTGTATGGTTTTTCGGTGGGGAGTGGAGGAGAAGGGGGGGAGCAGCGATATGAAACGCGTGTGTTTATGTCTCCTGCCATTCCCGACATCGCTGACTGACCACGGGCTCAGTTTCACCTGTGTGAACGACCTTGCGATTTTGACCGAAATTTTCCCAACAAGATTTCCATGGAGGAGCTGTCTGTCGCTTTTTCCTTAAGGGCTGGATTTGGTTCCTGTTGGTCTCAAGACATTTCAAGATAAGAGGTAAGACAACTAAATAATATTCAGAATTAAAATTAGAATTAGAATAACCCACGAGCGCGCTTCGTACTTGTGAATGTGCGCAAATATAGAAATGTAAAGGATTTACACAGTAATATTCCTATGCTAAAATATCGATTCTCTCTTAACAGGCTCACATGTCGGCCTGTCTTCGTCAATTGGCTCATCTATTCCTAATAACATAAATCATAAAAATTGTTTTAAAAGCTGAGCAACGAGATGTGCCCTCCCAACTGCAGCCAATTCCTCCACACTCAGTGGTCTGATGTTGGAGGGGCATGCATTCAGAAAAAAGGGCACTTCTCTGTTTATTTATTAATTTTTTTTAAGGAGTTGGTGATCGGTTGAGCGGGGGCTTTCTTTGTTAAACAGATGTAGGGGGCCAGTTACATTAGTCGCATGTGGTAGTTTAGCCTCTAACTGCCTCTGTGAGTCCTGCCTGGTGCCATACAGAGCTTCGTTTCACCTGAGATGTGTAAATGGGCTGCAGGGCCACCACACATCAATTTTAGGGCTCAAATCAGCCTTGAGTGGACTTGCATGTATGGTGTTTGCACTGGTTTTCAGAAGGATACCATGCATTTATTGAAGTGTAATTAAGTACCCTCTTCAAAATGTATTCAAAGGTAAAAAAAAAAACCTTCAGCAAACCTTGAGTAGAGTTGTGCCGGTGATTGGGTAAATGCAAGTGAAAAGGATGCAGACTCACACATGAACACACCATTTCTGCCCTGCAAAATTCACCTGGTTATTGCATATACTGGTATGCCACAATGTCAGCTGGAATATCTGTGATGAATGCAGTTAAGGCCTAAAAAGTACACTCCCACTCTTCCAGCTGGGCTATTTGTTCAACCAGCGTGTTACTTGGATGCAGGCAGAGTGTGATGGAGGTGGTAGATGTCGTGATTATACATTTGTCTGTGTGTTTGTGTGTGTGCGCGCTTATACCCTTTTTGATCAAGAGTGATTCACCCTGTAAAGCTTTTTCACTAGCTTTTATCACCATCATAGCATCATTATCCATGAGTATAAGATGAGAATGTGTGTGTGGACATGTTGCATGTACAAATTGTAGCTTGATACCATTATTGTGAGGACATTTTGGTTCAAAGAGTGTTTTGAGCGTTGAGACTTGGTTTAGTCTTTACCTTCACCTTTTACCTATGGATATAGTTAGGTTTAGGCAGAAGATCAAGGTTTTGGGTAAAAGACGAGGGAATGCAATATGTTAATGAGTGTCCTCAGCTCTTTGAAGACTAGCATGTGTGTTGTGCATGGGTGGGTGTCTGTGTGCATGTATGTGTGTGTTTGTCCGTGTGTGTGTGCGAACAATCTTCTAGGGTATGTATGAAATCACTGAGTGATCTCTGTGTAATATCAGTGACAGAATTCTGTAACTCTGTATTTTGCAGCTGTAAATGATTTATTAGATCTGCATATAAAAAGGAAACACATGGCATCAGCTGTTACATGGTGCCATACTTGACAAAACCCCATTTCAAAGACAAACCATAACATGCAAAGGCGACAGTAGTGTAATACCCACTGTACCTTCTACTCACCAATCCTCAGTCCTGAAGTGCCAGCAGTTTGCACACTGTGGGCCTATCGCTGAGGTATGGCGTGCAGGACTCTTCTTGAGAGCAAGCGTACCAATCCAATTTTGCAGACTTTGGTGGATGAAAAACGACTGAGCAAACATGAAAGGCTGAGAAGAAAATCCTGGCTGAGACCCCACGTGTCTGATTTGACATCCAGGCAGGTGACAAACAATTAGACCCTCCATAAGTAGTGTTCTGAGCCAGGCTCTCTCCAGGATTAGGCCACAAATCAGCCAAACATCACAGCGTATGTCTCTTAAATGAAAAGAGAGTGTGAGTGTGTGTGTGAGTGTGTGTGTGAGTGTGTGTGTGTGTGTGTGTGTGTGTGTGTGTGTGTGTGGAGGAAGGGTGTTTTATGCATTGCGTGAATAGAAAGTGAAGTGAAAGTGAGTTTGGTGTACAGGTGTGTGTTTTGTGACATTTAGCAGATTGGTGTTATTATCTGTGTCTGCCCTTAATATACCTTGAACACCTCTTTAAGAACTATGTCTTTTATGTCTGTGCGTGCAGAGTATCTTATTCACATTCATGTCTTCATCTAGGTGCACAGTAATGTACACAGATCTGCATATAGTCTGCACGTGTAAGTGGTGTATTATTGCCAGTTCAGTTTTGTGTGTATATTTGACATTTCATAACTGCATCATTACACGCTCAGTCTCCTTTTGCAAGAAGCGGGTGCATTGCAATTTGTAACACATGCTACGAGCAGACAGACACTTGCCCTTGATTATGGACCTGGGTGGAATGGCTTCCTCATCAGGCTGTCTTGATTCACCCCAGCATGTGGGGAGACACATGCTGCTGTGGGTGAATCTAATTGATTGGATGGCACCCAATTCCCAGGTCCAAGTCTCCTCAGGCAGCCAGAGAGTGAATCCGCCAAAGTGAAGGATGAGCTTAGGCGTTGGTCGCTCCCCTAATAGATTGGCATGGGCTTCCTCCCATATGCCTCTGGTATAACCCTCAGACATCTCTGGGTGCAAGTTGGTCACACTGTATGGCACCAAAGATTTTGCCCAGATCTTCATGGATTAGAAATGTGAGGATGGACAGAAGAAATTAGACATAATCCTAGTTAAAATCTCCTGTTTTATTTTAAACCAATTATATTTTTGCTACAAAATTTACACTTGCTCTTTCTTATGCTGAAAGATGGTTTAAAGACATAACATTGAAAGTGGGAAGAAAGTGCTGGGGGTTTGTTGAGCTTGGTATTTTACAACACAATTCTCATTCCGACAGGTCAAGCTTCCCTCTCTCTCCAGTGCCATTTCAAAGCTTATTGGATGAAAGTCTCATTTGCCCTTGGCTGCCAAAGATGACGTTGCCATGGAAACAGCTTCTACTGTTATCAGTCATCGACTGTCTGACAGGTAAACCATCTTTTATATGAGTAATGATTCTTTCACGTTTGGGCATTTACAGTTGCGGGATGATAGCTGAAGAGCTGAGAATCATGTCAGTGTCAAAAACGATGGGATGGCCAAGGTTTAAAAGAAAACTGCACTGTATTGACTTCCATTCACAACAAAGACACAACACTCTTAATCTTCTTCTTTACTTTGCTTTCACTGAGAAGTAATGTAGAGACATTTACTGCGCTTAGTAGGGAATTTAAGACCAAGTTTTAGTCCAGTAAACCAAACAAAACAATATCTGTATGTATCATTTCTAATTACTAAAAAATCTGCATTTTTACTTTCAAAAGTGTCAGGGATGGCATTAGGCTTTTGATTGAGTTTAGTCATTGGTGAAAATGTCAACTCAGCATTACCTCAAAAGTCTCAAGTCTTGTATTGAGTCACTATCCATGTTTGGTAATGTCTCACCTCTCATTTTAAAGACCCTGTCTGCTAAGCCCAAATGCCTGATTTCGTCCACTAAATCAGGGAAATAAAATCGCATTTTTCTGTCTTTACACTAAAGGCTGTTACTGTTTCTCTGACAGATTGTCTGGACAGTGGATCATACCATGGTCCAAGATGGAGGATGGAGCCAGGTGACTTGTTCATCCCTGTTGACTCCATAGAAGAAGAAGCTACTGTGATCTGTGATGCTAAGGGAGCACCACCTCCTCAATACAGGTAAGAGCACATTCAATGAAGGTGGGTTTTAACCATTAGATAGGAATACATATTTAGGCAACCTAATATTGAGAGCTTTCAAAAAAATACATTTAAAAAAGTAAATTTATATTTGACTATATAAACAAGTATAAATCTGTTAAAAAAAGTTAATGCCAATATGATGTAGTGATGTAAGCAACCATCATCAGAGACACATATATTCTGGCTTTGCTTCCTTTCCATTTATAATCCTGTTTCAGTCATTTAGAGCATTGTGGGTAAATTCCAAGTCTCTATATGTCATGTGGAAGAGAAAGGGGCTTTTCTCTGCTGTTCATTTTCTCCATGCAAAAAGACACTTAAAACGCTGGCATCATTATGGCTTTACTAATTCATATTGACTAACACACCCCCAATCTGCCTCTTGTCTCGCCAGATAGTATCTTAGCGACACACGTGTAGCATCTTAATGATCCTCTCTTATAAAAGGCCATGAGAGCAATGCAGGTTGCTAGACACCAGTTGGCACCAACAGGCATTGATTACAAGTTTCTTTGGTGCTCAACGGTGGAATTACTGCTGCACAGCCAGCGCCGATGAGCTGAATGATAGTATTGTGGACCGTGTACGCTCATTATTTCAGGCTTTTCAGATTCCCCACCTAAAACAAGATCTTTCCATGTACTGATTAAAGGTGAGATGAGCGTGTTTAACGTGGCATCTTGTCAAGCTGACTGTGCTAGGCTCTGCATGCCCTCAGCACCTCTCCGGCTCCTCTCTTGAAGTGTAAATGGGCTCACACTGCTCCTTCCTAATTCTTCTTTTTCTCTCTTTTCCTTCCCTCTGCAAGTCCTGTCACTCACAAAGACATGAGAGTTTCATAGTATGCAAACTCTAGCAGCATGGGAGAAAACGGCAGCTTATATTTAAGAAAAAGGATCTTCTCCAGAGCAGGTTATAAAAGCGATGTCAAATATGTTTTATTTTTTTTGTGTGTGTTTTTTTTACATCTAAACAGAAGGTGACTTGTCTAACCTTTACTTGACCTAAGTCCGTGGCTCTCTACTGCAGGATCATCCGGAATACTCGAGTTTCTCAGATGGTCAGACATGTGTTTACAAAATGAGTCTCAAGCAGAGTAATTCAGTTTTGGAGTTGCTATTCAATCATCTGCCCAATGTTTAGGGCACCACTGAACAGCAGAGGCACTTCAGAGCAGGTCAGAAAGAGGTGAATATGGTGACTCAGAGATAAAAAGCTGAATGCATGCGAGTGGACACACGGCTAAACGCACACAGGATTGTGTCACTGGCCAATCCGACCCTCATCGTACAGTCTCTCAAACTTTATATCCTGAAAACCTAGTAGGATTAAGCTCGATACATACAGTGGCACGGCTATCAAGTATAAGTGTCTAGAATGTGGCAGCAGGCACTCATCAACATTCAATGGTTTATTCTCTTGGAAAGTTTGCCATTATGGCCTTCATGTCTTTCATTTCCACTTAAGGGAAGCAGAATGGAAGAATGTGGCTGAGAGAAAGAAATTGTTATTTTTTTATGCTCTGAGAGAAATGATGGAACATTCCTGAAAAGTGCTCTGTCCTTGAACCCATCAATGCTCCCTTTTTGAATAGCATTTAAAAAGGGATTGTGAGTGTCGCGGTGACAGAGAGGGAAGTCTTTTCTCGCTGAATAATGAGACTTGTTAAAATCAATGTATTAACCTCATGTTTTTAAGAGTTCTTTTTGGTGCTTAATTTATTTGATAGTGTAATCTGAACCTGCTGCACAAAGTATTTTTTTTTAAATTCCCATGCCTGCTAAGTGTGGGAAGCCTGAAATAAAAGCTGAAAAGGTGTGTAAATGACATCCTTTACTACATCAAGCCACTGTTACCTTTGCCAAGTGCTAATGTTTTGTCCTAATGAGAAGTCAAAAGTAGAATAATGTCACATTATGTAAATATAATGTGACAGAGAAGATGTGATTATGGTTAGAGTGATGGTAATATCTAGGATGGCTTCGAAAACCTTTGTCTTCTGCTTCCCTTAAACAGCAGACGACAGCCTTGTGCGTGATAGTCAGAGATTAAACTTTAATGGTCCCTGTGGGGGGGAAACAGGATAGCTGCAAAAGCAAATAGTGATAGAGCAAACTAAAGAAAAGTAAACTAAAAACAGAAATATACAATATAAATAAGAAGTTTGTCTTTTATCAATAACAGTAGATTGTGTAAGTTAAACAAATGACATTGACTAATGGCCATAGCAGAATTATTGGTAAAGCATTACACGCAGAGATGTGTAAGGATGCAATTACCTATAATAAACACAGAGTTTATGAAAATGTCAGTGGCAAGAATGAATAAAACAGGACATTCAAATGCAAATACCCAAATTTATCAAGGAAATTTTCAAGATCCCTGTATGACTTTAGAGAATATCTTCCTTTGTAGTTTTGTTTGGAGGGAAAGTTAAAACAGCAGGAAAATAATTAATGGAAAAAAAATACTAAGTGTGAAGTTCAAGCTGTTTGTTACTTCAGCCTGCGAGCCTGTAAATGCCTTGACAAAGCAGAATTTAGAGTGTAGAGAGTAAAATAAAGAGTGTATTATTCTAACTTCAAGTGAGTCACTTCAGTGAGCTGTATTGTCCACTCACCTCCTGTCACACCACCTTGGTTGGTGAAGAAATGGACAGTGCATTTTGCCAGGGACTGATGGTGTCTGTGCCCTCACAGATGGTCATTGAATGGGACTCTCATAAATCTGGGCTTGGATCGCCGGCGGCGTCTTTCTGGGGGCAACCTCATTATCAGCAATCTGGACCGCTACCAGGATGTGGGGATGTACCAGTGCATGGCCTACAACACTGTAGGAGCGATCCTCAGCAGGAGAGCAAGTCTGCAGTTTGCCTGTGAGTTACAAAGTTTTTAACTTTTTCCTGTGAAGTGGTGCAGAACTGTACTTAGCAAATATCGCACGCACACCAAATTGGGTGGGCCATATTTATCAGATAATGGAATATTGCTATGAGCCTGCATGAAATGTTAAAGTAATACGACTGTTGTGTTCAGTGGTGGTCATACGTGAAAGCTAAGATGACTGCTTCACTTTGCATTGCTGAGCTCAATCGACATCACTGTTGTTTCCTTGGCTTTACTCCGGGGCAAAATAGTCACCCAAACTGGGTAAGTCATGTGTGATGGATATATAAATAAAGACTGAAGCATAAAGAAACAAATATTTACTCTGAGTGGAACATGATACTGTAGTAAAACTAATAATAAGAGGTAAGACAAATGAATAATAGCTAGAATGTAACATATGATTTCTTTCATATCATACATTTTGGGTGGCAAAACCTGCATGCATCACAGATGAGTGGGGAACTCAATACTTACTATTTATGTACTATTCATTAAGGGTCCTTTTCATGCAGATCACAACAACACATCTTTTCACACCCTCACTTGGTGGTGGGATCTGGCATGAAGATATTCTTGGTTTGGTTTGATAAGCTTTTAAGATATGCACTGCAGAGATTTGTGGTGCTCAACCGAGTAATGAAATTTTAACAAACTTAACAACGAGTCTTTACAGGAATAATGTCATGGTTACACTGAATAATCTACACACCTTAGAGATAAGAGATTCAGCTATTTTCTACTTCAAATGAGAAAATACCCCATTGAAAAAAATGATAGCAGCAAAGTCTGAATTATTACCACAGTACAATATATCAGCGTTAGCAAGAATGTAGGTTTTTATGCAGTTTATTGCTGTAATTTAGTTAGGACATGAGGCAATTAGATAATATTTAATATGATTGTAAGTAGAGTTAAACATATATTAATCTGTGTGTGTGACCTAAAGTTTCCATATTATATTTTAAAAGAAAAATTTATTTTTAAGTATTATTAACTTTTACTTTTTGTGTCTTGACTTGTGTTTGGATTCGAACATAATGCGCTTGTGTGTTTTTCAAGCTATTTCCGCTCTCACTTTAGGTCCAGGGTTGAGAGTTCTGCACCGTATTTCATCCACTACTTTATAATAGCTCTTAAAACAAGCTCTCATCTGTCTCCCTCTTCCTCTTTCTTTGGCATTGTAGATGTGCAATTCTCATGACAATGTTCTTCTAGGCTTGTGTCAGTGTTTTGCTGAAAGCTTTTACTCAGTTCTTTTCCGCTCAGCAATGTAAGATCCTGTGGTGATTTCTCTTTTCATTTCTTTCCCCCCTCAGACTTAGATCATTTCAAAGTCCACACCAGAAGTGCAGTGTCAGTGCGAGAGGGACAAGGAGTGGTGTTACTTTGTGGAACACCCACTTCCTCAGGAGGTACACTCTTTAGCCTTCATCTTAACCTCCAAAACTGCAGTTTTTTAAAGTTCCCATGAGCACTTCTGACGAATCTGATAAACTTAAAGCACAAACGTTTCACAATTTACTAGCCCTGTGATAATTATGGTAATTCTCTCCGTAACATTTAATATTATATATAATTTATTATTTATAATGGGCTTGTTTGTTTTCCAGACCTTACTTATGCATGGGTCTTCAATGAGTACCCATATTTTGTTCAGCAAGACAATCGGCGTTTCGTCTCCCAGCAGACAGGAAACCTTTACATCTCCAAGGTGGAGCCCTCTGATGTGGGTAACTACACTTGTGTAGTAATGAACAGCATCACGAAGGGCAAAGTTCACAGCTCACCTACGTCTCTGATACTCAGGACAGATGGTAAGACACAGCTTCTGGGCACAGTGTGACAAGTACGCCTTTCAGCCATGTTTTAAGGATCGTGCCTTTTAAGGTGCCTTTAATCATCATACTAGTCTAATTGTCCTTTGTCCTGTCGAGCTGCGCTACAGTCGACTCACCGAGTGCTAATGCTTCCAAATAAATAGTGGCTCTTTAATGTAGGCGAACAAACAAAGCACCCGAATCTCTTCTTTGCTGACTTAGCTTTCTTATCGTTTACATTCCCTTTAAAAGCTTTTCCTGTGCTTTTGCATGAATTCTCAAGCCGGTTCTAGGTGGTCTGTTGTTCTATTCTCTGTTATGCGTTCATAGAAAGAGTGCATAAAGATTGGCTTCAAAATGAATTAAACATAAGCCATACGTCATTGGACCATTACATTGAGTGTTCTGGAGGCTCAAACAGTTAGTTTCCACTCAGTGTACTGCACATGTAGCTGCATATATTTAAATCCCATCACATTACTTGCTGATCTGGGTCTTGACTGTTTTCCCTGGGTACTGATGTAAACAATAAAACACCAGAGGTTGGGAACTGCCCACTCAAGCTTTAAAATAATGGATAAACAGACTACTAGCTGAGGTTTTTGAATATGCTATGTGTATTCCAGCAAGAAGAGACTTACGTTATTCTTGGCTGGTATTTCACTGCGCTCTGGTGACTGCACACTTAAGTGATGTACCAATTTGAGTTTACCCGTGAGAGAATGTTTGCTCATGTGTCTTTTAGTTCTCCTCTGTTAGTTTTTCAGTGCTGTTGTTTGGCCCATAATGCAAGCCATATTGCTTGTAAGTCATGAATAATGGAAGACTGAGCAAGTTCTTGTGCTTACTCTTCTTAGGAGTGATGGGTGAATACGAGCCAAAAATAGAAGTTAATTTCCCTGACAATGTACCTGCTGCAAAAGGATCAACAGTTACGCTGGAGTGTTTCGCCCTTGGCAAGTAAGCTGAATTCCTTGAAGCATGTTTTCAAATCTTCCGCTGTCTTTCATTGCAGATGAGAAACCTCCATATTAATATGTCCTAAACTTACAGTGGCAACTACAGTATATTTCTGTGAGTGTGGCATCAAGCCACGATTGGTCTGAAAGCCATTTGAGGCTGCACTTTTGGTGTTGGATTGGCTTAACTCTAAACCACTCATCCAAAAACAATGCAGTGAATAGGCTTTAAGCTCCAATAGACATTGTATTGCAGGATTATCACAGGCCCCCGTAACCTGAGCTGCAATCTTAAAATTCAAAGGAAGTTGTTTGCTTATTTTTTTTCTCTTCAAGCCCTGTCCCAGAGATCACCTGGAAGAGGGCTAACGGTGTTCCATTCCCCAGCAAAGTCAAAATGAAGTACTCAAATGCTGTGCTGGAGATTCCAAGCTTCCAGCAGGATGATACTGGAGGATACGAGTGTGTAGCTGAGAACAAGATGGGGAAGAACACAGCCACTGGTCGACTGGCCTTTTATGGTACAAAACCGGTATTTGGTTTGCTGAAACAACACAAAACAGTCAATAAGTGTGCAATTATCAAGATATTGACGTAAGATAAAAATTCCTTCCACCCTGTTCTGAATTGTATGAAACATTAAATTAATTGGTTATTTGTTGTAAGGTTAAGAATTGATTTTCGGTGATTCGATAATTGAAATCATTTAAACAGCTATTTGTTATATGCATAGTTGGAAAATTCATTATATTCTCCCATATTATGCAGCTCTGTTGGTTTTAATTTTACTGCAGTTATTACATTGTGAGTTCTTGGCGTGCTGCTGCTGCTGTGTTTTCCCATGAATTTGTGCGAGAGGGAAAATGACACTTTTAAAATTGGAATAGGCAGTATGTACAGTGCTTGTGAATTGATTTGTGCTTATCACAGGCACAAGTCTTTGCAGCGGAAAATCCCTGAAAAGCTTTAAATAAGGAAGAAATAGTATACAGGGAGTTGTGTGTTGGGAGGAAACAGACATTGGTGATGTTTAGTATACACTGAATGAAGGTGGCATGTTGGGGTGAGCAGAGATGCTGGGTGAACTTCACCTTCCACGAAAGCTTTGTGGCACGGTGTTTCTTGCTAATCTTGGGTTGCGACAGGCAGTTGACACTTATAAGTGATGAAACTGACTGATACTTCACATATGCTTATCTCTCCTCTGTCCTATTTACAACAAAAGCCTCTATCTTAACACTTTCTAATGATTTGAGCTACTGTCCATATTTACATGTTTTCCTTTTAACTATTTTGGGTTCTGCAACACTTAATGGGATAATTCTGCTCTTCTGAAATCTGCCCTGCTGGTTTTTGTGTGATATTTCACCAGAGGATATTTCTGTGTCCTCAGCCAAGCCTCAGTGGATTCAAACCATGAAGGACACAGCCTTGGCCATAGAGGAGAGACTGTACTGGGAATGTCGAGCCAATGGCAAGCCCAAACCCTCCTACACATGGCTGAAGAACGGCCAGCAGCTTCTCTCAGAGGTAAATTACTGCCTGTCGCCTGCCACCTACCAGTGTTTCATTTTAAAGACTTAATTTTCAGCTCCTGCTCATCCTTTCATTTAAGAGAACCTAGTGTCAAACACATTGCTGTTTTTCCAAGTGCAATTCAGAGTGAGATGAGAAGAGAGTGTAAACATCTTGCTGAGATGTGCCAGTGATGAGACATGAATGTAACTGTCTCTTATTCTGCTCTACCTCTGCAGATTACACAGTCTTAGAGAGTGGATCAGTGTAGTCCCCGGGAGATTGCTCTATTTCAGTGGTTGTTTTTCATTATTCATTCTGCATGTTTAAGCGCCTCTAGATTTAAAGACAATGGGGTTTAATCTACTGTTAAATATTTTGTTAAGTTTAGGGTGTAAATGTGCATTAATGCTTAAACTTCACCCTGACTTCCCTATATCAAGATATTTCTCCAGTTCTAGCTGAAAAACTCCTCCAGATGAAATCACCCAGAGGAGCTTTCATCATTACGAGTTCAGATGATGTCATCTGGTGGAGCTCCGGAAAAGCAGGTTGACCATGATTAGAAACTCCATAGTGTGAGCAACAAGATAATTATAATAATATGAACTGAAGGTTCCCCAAGTGATGTCATCTGGAGGCATTTTTCAGCTAAAAGTTGGGAGATATTTTGATATAGGGAAGTTAAGTGGCATTTATGTACATGTACATGTACTATCCAAATATGAACCATAAGAAACAAGTTTAAAAACACTGATGTTATTCAGTAATGTAATTTAAAAGTTCTGTTTAATTATTTTCACGGCTCCCAGGTTTATAGCATTACTCATAATTTTATCATTAAGAGGTAGAGTAATCAGTTTAATTTCTAATTTCAGCTTTAGGTATGCATTATACTATTTATGATAAGAATAATGTGTAAAGTTTTTAACCAAAGGGTTTCTGACAATGACTGTAATAGCCTCATCCTCACCCACAAAACGGAAACAATAAAAGGGTGGATAATGTTTTGCCTACATACATACGTTTCTGATGCAAGAAGCCTAAATGCAACATCTTCGACTAAATCTATTTGGGCTACATCATCTCTAAAAAATTATTGACAATGTATATAAAGTCTAAATTAAATGTCTACAGGGTTAACTCTTAAAAACAGCTGGAAATATGACTAACTAGGAAACTATAAAGACTAGTTTCCTCAATTGCATGAACAGGCCCAGCTATAATTGGAGAAACAAAAATGTGTTCTGTGTTCTGATTCATTCTTTGCAAGATAACCCTGATTTGATCTGCGCCTGTTGGCAGTACCTCTAACCCAATCTGATGCTTATTGAGCTTTGCCAGAGCGCACTGAGTAAAGCAAGTGCTACCTTTAAGTCTGGAGCAATAATTGCCTTCTCCCTTCCTTTTCTTTATAGGAGAGGATCCATGTGGAGGACGGAGTCCTGTCAGTGTCAGTGCTGACACTGTCTGATGCCGGCATGTACCAGTGTGTGGCTGAGAATAAACACGGTGTTATATATTTTGCTGCAGAACTAATGGTTTTAGGTAGGATGGCATTTATCTCTCCCTTAATTCATGAAATCATGGCTGCCAAAAAAATTCTTAAAGGTCATCTTACTGTCATCCTTAAAGGTTGTCTGGATTAATGGATAATGGGGTCAGTTGGGATGGTTTTTTGGGGTCAAACACATTTAATATAATATTTTTCCTTTTTTTTAAGACTCTGATTTACTTTGTTGTCATCGTGTGCATGAGGTGACAGATACAGAATTCCCAGTTAAACATAATAATTTAAAGCTACTAAAAGTTGTATTTTGTCTTAAAATGAACACATTGAAAATGTAAAACTCCTCAGCAGTGGTTTCAATTTCATATCTATTTAAGTTCCATTACAGTGTTTAAAATGTCTGTGTCCATTACGTATAACTTGATGATTCTTAAGGATCAAACTGAAGCATGCCCTGTGAGATTTGCTGCGGTGTTGTTCTAAATTCACTTTTCTGTTTCCCATCAGCCTCTCCTCCCGACTTCACAGGAAACATCCTCAGAGCTTTGCTCAAAGCAAAGGCAGGAACTACAGTGACTTTAGAGTGTAAACCACAGGCCTATCCTATGGCCAGCATTTTGTGGAAAAAAGGAAACCTGCCAATCCACACCAACGAAAGGTATAAACTGAACTAAAAGAAGCTGTAAAGGTTTTATGATGCCATTGCATAAAAATAATTAAAGTACTGAGAAAATATTGATGTAATGTGCGCACATCAACAATTCTTTTTTTTTCCTGATGTTATCAGAGCACATTTATTATTTAAACCAACTGTGCAGTTTCTGTGCCGTGTTTCATGAAATTGACTAAGACACTACAAAACTCACTACACAAACTGCCTAAGTTGTAGAAGTCATGTAGGATATTGGCATGTAGACAAATCCAGAATCATGATAAAATGATATTTTGTTCTTGGAAGTTGGATTGGAAATGGCTGTGTTTGTTTGTACGGTCCTATAGGATCACACTTTCTCCAGATGGAACACTGAGGCTTGCCAATGTGAGCAAGTCTGATGCAGGCAGCTATACGTGCTTCGCTAGGAATAGATTCGGCATGTCGAGTACAACTGGAAGGCTCCTTGTTACCGGTAAGCCCTGCTGTTAAATAGCACAATGTTTGTACACTCCACTTAGTAAGCAGAATTTACTGCTCAGTATGGATTAACACAGGAGAGAGCCACTGTACCGCGAGGACTTCGGTCAATAACTGGTGGGTGGAAAACGTAAACAAACTTTCTGTAGTGTAAAAATGTTTAGTACCCTTGAAGGGCTAAACATAGAGTCTATACATAATTAAATAAATTTTAGATATATATTTTTTTCAAAGCTCAACTGCAACTTGCAAAAATGTCCTGTGTTTCTCTTTAATTTTGTGGAGGTCTTTTGTCCAGCTGCATTTTGCATTGGCTGCAGTAATGCAGTTGGAAGGTGTTTGAGAAAATACTCAGTCATTATTTTCCTCAAACCAGTTGAAACAACCGCTCCACTGCAACAAATGAGAAGTGCCTCGAGTGGAAGCAATGAAAGCATTAGCGAGGAGGTGTTACAGATGCTGTTGTTGACAAGCGTGTTTCCAGTGGAGTGGCAGCTGAGCGTTCTCTGGGATTCTTCTTGGTTTTATTAATGTGCTGAATGCTATTGTCTGCCACTGAAACAAGGACAGTTTTTTTTTCATACTGGATTTTCTAAGGCCCTAATGCAGTCAGTGACACAGAGCCATGACCTGAACACTGATTATTTCTAGCTTAAGTACTGAGAATACAGTCTAAATAAGGTTAGATATGAAAGAACAAATCCTCTTCCTTTGTGTTGTACCTTCTTCATTTGATTCCCACTGATTTATTATCTTGCGTTTCAGAAGGAAAGCAGTCTAAGTCTAGTGATTGTTTTAGAAGACTTTGAAACATTGGCCCTTGTTTTTGTTCAGGATGTAAAGAGCAACGCATTACATGAGGTTTTATCTGATCCATGGAGCTATTAGGATTTCAGAAGATTATTTTAGCTGTGTCAGTCTGGAGTATTAGGCCATTTTAGTGGTGGCAGGCTGCATGTTATCACATTATTCCACTAAGGTGTTTGTGAAACCTTCCTTTATAGAGATAATACCCCAATGCCTTTGACTTAGTGTATTACAGAGCACGTTTTGAAGTTCCAGCAAATGTCATATCACTACTGTGCTTCTATCTCAGTAAAAGAGCTACTTGTCTCCTGGTAATAAAATGCCCTATCAGAAATGACTCGCTCTCACAGAGTTTTTTTTTTTTTTTTTATGGGGCAGATGCAACCAGGATCATCCAGGGGCCAGTGGACATGGAGATCATTGTGGGCGAGAGTATCGTGTTACCCTGTCAGGTCGCCAGTGACCCTGTCCTTGATGTTTCTTTCTCTTGGGCCTTCAACGGACAACTCATCGCCAAGGGAGATGGTCATTTTGAGCTAGTGGGTGGGGTGAGTGCCCCCTAGCCATACTACTTCTTACTGTTGGCAGTTCTTCCCATATTGCTTCACTTCATCTGTGCCATTAGTTAAAAAGGACAGCTTGTGGTTTGACATCTTGGTATTCCTTAAAGAGATTTACTGCGGGCAGTTTTGCTGCAATTGGTGTGATACCATGCTTTTTTTATTCTCACAGTCTCCTTCAAGGCATAAAACGCTGTGGAAATCTTTGTTAGGAAGGGGTATTAGATCATTCTCTTTAAGATTGCAATTGTACATATGTGAAAGGAAACATGGCGACTGCTATGTAAAAATACTGTTCTACACAAAAATCATCATGTGTTAGTTGCTCAGCCATTGTGACAGGTTTTCATCTTTTTGAGTGCGGTTCTTCTACTCAAGCCCAGCTTTCTGAATTAATCTATATTTTAATACTTTGGCTAGCCTTGAATTCTTTTCAAATCCTACTTTGACATAGCCTGCTGCACAGCTCCACGTAACAGAAAGAGGATACACGTCATTAGAGGCGTCTTTTAAAGGAATGAAGGCATGGCAGAACCCCAAATGACAAAACACTTCCAGGAAAACCCTCACACCCTTCGAGATTACCCATTCTTCCTGTGTGTGTTTGACTGACAATGTTCTTATCGGAAAAGAAACTCTTTCCCCAGAAGCTAGAATGTCCCCAGTCCAAAGAGATTATCAACTTAACTTTGCTGCTTCAAGGAATTTAATTTCCATAATTAAACCATGTTGGCTCCGCTGCCACATTTTCCTGCCAATGCCAAGAGAACGAATTCACCACTAATTTACTATTTGCTGCTTACGGGTATCCTCTCAGATGAGGATCTAGGCAGCCTCTTTTCCTCTGCAACAACTGCCTGCTGAACTCAGTAGTAATAGCTTATTTATGTAGTTCCCTGTACTAGATCTTGAAGGTCACTGTGATGACCTCTGCAAAATGCAAGCAAGATAGCCAATACCTTGTCATACACAAGGTCATCCATTTGCTGCATATACATTCTGTGACTACTAAGCTTGAACCTTTTCATCATTTTTCACTGTGTTTGCCTTTATGGTTTTGATTGCAGTAAGTGTCAAAAGATGTGTTTAAAATATCTTAGGTGTAAAAAAGGCCCGGTCTGCTCTGTGGAGTCCTAGCTAAGTAACTGCAGGATCTGCAAGCATATTTGGCACCACTATTTACTGCACCTTATGTATGCTTCACTTCATTCTTTAATAAGCTGTCACAAGGTCTGTTATCTTTCATGCTACATAAAGCTTTCTTTCCTCCTTGGTAGAGAACAGCAGGAGATCTGATGATCAGGAACATTCAGCTTTACCATGCTGGTAAATATATATGTGTGGTGGACACAGACGTGGAGAGCCTGTCGGCCGTGGCTATATTGATTGTGAAAGGTAAGAAAACGTTCTTACTGCACGACAGTCACTAATTAAATAAGGGTGTATGATCAGAATTGTGTTTTCGGGTTTCTCTTACTCTAAAGCTTTAAAACAACCCTCAATAGTGAAACCTGTTTGTGGTCTCTAGAGTAACCAAACAAAGCTGCGATGGAGACTTGTTTTTTGACAAAATATGGATGTGTTTGCAGATAATAAGACAATGCTGACTTTTGGGGCGTGTAATGTTCAGGTTTTTAAAGGCAAATGGGTTTTTTGATACTCTGTGATTGCCCTTCAACCAAGATATCCATATCCCCATCAAAATCACTCAGGATATCATCCAAATCAACAATTGTATATTCTACTTGTTTCTAGCCGTGGCTGCTTGATTACACCAAATAGTCGACGCTTGCTTTTTGGTTATATTGCATTGAAGGATTCATGTGAAAGTAAACTTGACAAAAATGTGTGATATCACAGGAGTATCAGAAGTTTTTTGTATGAAGTTTTTTGGAATGGATTTCTTTTTCCTCATTAAAGTCAATTTTCACAGTTGTTGCAATGTACTTGACAGTCGGATGTTTAGTTGCCCCTCTGTGCTCACTCATGCAGTGTGTATAGCTCCAGAGAGACACAGATGTCCGAGCTACATAGGCAGAAAAAAGTAGAACAACTTTTGTTGAATGTTTTAGGGAGTGTTAGGTTTGTATGGTGGAAATACTGAGAAGAGGGATGTTTCTGGTATCATTATTACACCAAATAGCCCTGCAAATTGACACTACGCAAATATGCTAAATGTCAGATGAGGTGAGGGATGACTTTGGTGTCAGGATTTGAAAAGGTTGGATCCATATCTTTATCTTGTAAGGATACCCACCAGTATTTCAATTTGGCATGTTGAAGATCGTCTAGGCAAATGCCATTAATAAGCACATCTCTCCAAATAGCTGAGGACTAAGTGGAAATAAGGCTGTTTCTTAAGAACAAGCCTCATCGAGGCCATGGAAATGGATTGGCCTGGTATTGGCTGGAGAAAAAACTTGTCTGTGACTCAGATTGTGCATTATTTACACTTCCTCCTCACGGCAGCTGTCATGGATGTCTCATTGCTTGGATCAAATGGCTTGAAATGTTGGGAGGCAAAGCACGAAGCTGGAAAGAAAACAAGTCACGGAGGGCAAAGAGGGGCTTTGCTTGATCACAACAGCAGATCTCTTACCAACTGACGGTGGTCATATGCCAATTTGAATTGTTTTTTCTAATCTGGTACCCCGGCAGTCATTATTACTGTTTGAAAACCCACTCTACCTGTGACCCATTAAGGACATATGTAACAGTTATGAACAATTTGCAACATTATGCTAAGCACATGTAATATATGAACCACCCAGTGGTATCGAATCATGTAGAGTTACAACATAAAATTACTCCATTACAGGTTAAATTCTGCACACAACAGCGTACATTAATACTGATGTGTTAATCCATACAAATCATTTTACTCCTGTAGCTGGTTGAAGTCTAGTTACTTTATTAACTGGTGGATAGTTTTGTTATGTGATTCCCATATTTGAAACTTCTGCTGCCTAAACATTTATTTATTTATTTATTTATTTATTTTAGGTTTATCTCTTAAACTTTATCAATCACACTCATTCATCTGCTGTATCTATATCTGTAATACACCAAAAAAATGGGAAAACTGGTTTAATCTTCAACAGTGTGATGTATTTTATAAACTGATATCTTAACACTAAGCTTTACTCTGTGAAGTGATTTAAACTGCCAGATAAATTGTTTGGAGAAAAATACTTCCCTCTGAGTACATGTTCTGTGAGTACTGGAATAGAAGTAATATATATATATATATATATATATATATATATATATATATATATATATATATATATATATATATATATATATATATATATATATATATATATATATATATATATATATATATATATATTTTTTTTTTTTTTTTTTTTTTTTTTTTGAAAAAATTGTGCTTAAATTGTGTAGGTCCACTTTATTTTTTTCCAGCAGCGATAGAAACAGGTGTTTTCAGAGAGAGGGCCCATGTCACTGTCCGCATTGATAACCCACAGATCAGGCTGTTTTCACTGGAGCTCTTTTGTAATCCTCAACAACAGGGGCACTAAACCTAACCTCCCTCATTTGTCTTTGCTAAGTAAAGTGCATTTCTGATGTTTGACAACAATGTGAATAGTTGCAGGATTCCTTTAACTGTGATATTAATTATGCCAGCCTGATTATGGTTTTAGGTGGAGCGAGTGTGATAACAGCAACATACTGTGTATGGACTTATGATCACAGCTATAGTTGTAGCAATTGGTGTTATATTTGTGTTATTGGCAATAGACCCATTACAGCAATCATGTGATATTAGCCAGTGACAGTCACTCAGTAATTGACAGGGGGCTGTTTTCCATCCTGGTTCGCTCCACTCATCTCGCGGTACTGAAGGTCAATGATAATCGCTTCTGAGACAAAGACTCTTGAGTGATCATCTCGGTTCTTGTTTTTTTTTTTCAATGCCAGTGGAAAATGTTTTAGATGCCACTTCATGACGTCTCACAAACACTCCACAGGGTGGTGGTGGTTATGTAGAAGGTCATGTTAGATGGATAACATGATAGTCATTAGCATCCAAACCACTTGGTGAACACTTGTGCTTGTTTGACAGGTGCGTCATCATCTTCATCATCATCATCCTAGAGGACAGTAGGGAAGTGTACCTCACAGCAGTCAATACAACTCTGTGCAACTACGGGCTTTTCTTTATTATTTCCCAGGTTTTTTACAGATTGTTACGTAGTTCACTTTTGACATGTGCTTTTGACAGCACACTTTATAAATCTGGGTAATATTCAGTGCAGGTTAAGATAATATTACCATGTCTATAATTATTTACATTACAGCCAGACAAGGAATTGCCCTGTGCCAACTTCACAATAAAAGCCCAGACTGTCTGTCTGTATTACTAACAGCTTATTTGAACACCCTCAAGACACTGACAGGCTCAGCCAGTGAAATATAATTAAGAGAATAAGGAATTGATCCTTGATTATGTGGTCCATTAATATTTATTTATGAGGCCAGTGTATTAGAGTTTTTTTTCAGGAGCTGCTAATGAGTTTTAGAATGATCAATATCTCTAAAGCCAAGGCCTTGAGGCCAAATGTATGTGGGCCACACGTTCAAGGGTCTTGTATAATAAATATTTTAGTACAGCAGTTACTCGTTTAGCATAAATTTCAAAGGCATTCTGCTAAATATTTATACATACTTGCATGCATTAGTACATATAGCATGTACATACCAGATGAACCATAAACACATATTGATTGTTTATTAAAAAATGATTAAATGTTTTATCGAATATTTATTTTAGAAACGACTTCAGAGCAGGCAAGGACCGAGTGCAGAGGCGTTTTTATTCTGCGGTCTGTTTCACTGCTCTCTAGTGGTCTATTATTTCTGATGAGGCAACGCATTCATTAGAACAGGAAACAGTAGATGAGGCTGAAGTAAAACATTTCACTTCTTAATTGGTGAGATAGTGAAAACAATGATAAAACAAAGTTACTTCTGGGCTACAAGGCCATATTAGTCTTTTAGTCTTTTACCTTTTAATGTGACTTCCTGGACCTAGCCACGTCCAGCACATTTAGGTGCACGTTTTAATGCAGATGTATGTTCTGGTCATGTTTTTCTTCCTGAATGTGAGCGTACACACATTTACATCCACATTCTGTAATATTTGTATGTGTGTATAGCTCACAGTGTTTATCCCTATGACTCGTGGTCACAAAAGAAGATCACATAAGACATAATGTTTTCTGCCATCCGGCCTTAATCAGTGACAACTTGTTTTCCTGTGATGGAGCAAGGCCCCCCCAGCCCACCAGACTCTGTAACGGTGGAAGAAGTTACAGACAGTACAGCCCAGTTGGCCTGGAGCCACGGCAGAGACAACGGCAGCCCCATAACCAATTATCTCATCCAGACCCGAACTCCCTTCACTGTGGGCTGGCAGAGGGTTAACACAGGTGGGCACCACTTAAAGATACATTTCCATCTCATAGCACATGTGATATTATTCAGATCATTCATGGATCCCCACAGGGAGATTCTCTTTTTTCTCATCCCCCTTAAGCAAAGAGTTCAGAGTGTAGGGTCAGCTACAGAACGAAGGGAAATGGGATGAGTATAGGGTCTTACTCAGGAGATATAGAGGTCATTCTTGCTGCTTTTACACGATCTCATCTCTTTAACAACCTCTACATTTGGCTTGGTCAAAGCCAAGTTCTTTACATCTGCTTGAGTGAAGTTTAAATTACATCTGGTACAGATCCTATGATGGTTAATTAGTATTAGGTATTTCGAAATGCATTTGGACAAATAGGTATGTATAATAAATTGATTGTAATTAAGTGTAGTTTTCAATTTATAAATGTATTTGATAAACACACCGCTCATTTGTCAGCAGAAAAGTTTAGCTGGCCTACCTGGTATCCCTCCCCAAACAGTCATCAACATGTTATGAATACATTCACACATGTGACAAAATTCATATAAATAAACAAATGCACTCAATAGTGCACACAACCTATCCACAAAATAAATAATATCATAATATAACACATGTTATTGAGGTAAAGCTGCTATAATCAATATACTTATATTAACAAAAGATTGGATGACAGTTCATTTTCATCCAACCCTGTAGTTCTTTGCTCTTAGGAGCCTTTTTTTCTTATTTCAAGTCATCGTTTTGGATTCCCAGCCCACAACCTTACTGTTGTAGTCAGGTCTCACTGCTCTCATTAGCATAATTTTTAGCAGCCACAAGCAACGGTTTTTAAAAGACAGAGATCACACAACTAACACCCTCGGTGTTAGTATACCAGAAGATGTTGCAGATCGCTGTGTTTGCTGCAAAACTATTCATGTTCATTTACTCCACAGTAAGTGGCCACATTGTACAGCTGTTCCCTTTGTTTATAGGGGCTTATGTATGTACTGTATTTTTGTCTAGTACCTGAAGTAATCGGTGGGAACACACTGACAGCGACTGTGGTGGATCTCAATGCCTGGGTGGAGTATGAGTTTCGGGTTTTGGCCAGAAACAGTGTTGGTGTTGGGGAACCCAGCCCTGTGTCTGTCAAGACCAGGACAGAAGATGCAGGTACAGTAAATTCCATTCTCTTTTTTTTCCACAAATCAAGTTTAAATAAAAGAAATTCACATTGTAGTTGTGCTACGTTTTCTTTTGAAGTGTAATTTTATGAAGCCAAAAATGTTTCCTATATGGAGGTGTGAATAACATTTGTGTTGTGCAGTTCCTGATGCAGCACCAGGTGACGTGGGTGGAGGAGGTGGAAGTAGATCTGAACTGGTCATCACATGGGAGGTAAGTCATCAGTCATATGTTCCAGTCTGGTTTCAAAGTGCTTGCAGTTAGTCTTTTTTATTCTTGACTAAGGTGCTTAATAGTTCTCGCTTAATCAAGGCTCCTGCTCTGCTTGGCTTGTGGGTGTCATAAATTTGGGGTAAATTGAAGTCTGGCGCTGTAGTCATCATAATTTATTATTTAAAGAGTCTGCATGTAAGGCAGCAGCAATGTATATACACGCGGAACACTGATTTTCACAGTTATTGTCATTTATGAGGCTTGGATCTGTAGTGAATTACTGGTGTTCGGCCAATCTGCAATGTTCAAATCCAGCAATTTAGCCGGTCGGGTGGCTGAAAAATAATGTGGATATTAAAGAAGTCATTATGTGGCTAAAGCTATCTTGTTACTCGAGTTTTCTCATTTCATTAAATGCAGAAATACATTTTCATTTTAAAAGCTTCATGGGTATTCCGTAATGAGCTTAGATTTTTTTAAATGGCATTTTACCGCTCATTTTATTTTGTCAGGTGGGTCACAAAAGCAATTTGTGGGTCATGCACTTCTTTTGGCATCATAAGAGTGGGTGGTGATTGTCTCAGCCCAGCGTGGGGGGAACGTGAGTGGTTTGTATATGTTTTAATATCACTATAGTTTTGTGTTTCACTCTCAGCCTGTCCCCGAAGAACTGCAGAATGGTGAGAGCTTTGGTTATATCATTGCTTTCCGCGCCTTTGGAGAAGTTAGCTGGACTCACGTGGCCACCTCTGCCCCCGGTGCATCACGGTATGTGTACCGCAACGACAGCATAGCCCCCTTCTCGCCATTTCATGTCAAAGTGGGCACTTACAACAGCAAAGGACAGGGTCCCTTCAGCCCCGTGGTTACCATCTACTCTGCAGAGATAGGTAAGGAAACGAACGTGGGGGGGGGGCTACAAAGCTTTTTCTGTTTTTAAAAGGCTAAAGATCATGAAAGTGGTTTTGCTGCATCTACTGGGATGAAAGCGCTCAATGAATAAAGAGACATGCAGGAAAATAAATCTGTAGAAATCTTTTTACCAGTCAAAAACTAGGACAAAATGCTGCACATTTATGTAAGAATACACAGATTGCTTCTAAATATCACCACTCCTTTGAATGGCTATGCCAAAGTGAAAAGCAGTTGGCATTTAGATCTATGCTACCTCTCAGCATGCTGAAAGGGGGTCAGTCTGTAGTGTAGTGTTAGTCTATTTACCAGTAGCACCTGTGTGTGATGATTCACCCAAGTAGAGATCAACAAGAATACCGCACAGTAATAAATGTAAAAATTCGAAGAGATTTGTTGTGCTTGTCTCTTAGCTGTTGGAGGAAGGCAGCAGTGCTCAGTCTCCTGTTGTCTGTTTTCAGAGCCAAGTGGGATGCCAGCAGGAGTTTGGGCCAGAAGTGTCTTTGCCTCTGAGATTGAGGTGAATTGGCAGGCTCTGTCCTTCACCCCTGAAAGGGTTCTGGGCTATGAGGTACATTTTACTTTTTTAAATGGAAATAGAAACACAACACAAACAAACAATCCAAATGCTTGTCATCACCCGTGTTTCACCAAAGCCATCACTTCCAAACTGTGCGTCGCCATGGAAATGACTGTTTCAGCTGTGCAACTGTTATAGCCCAAATTATACAGTTCTTTGTACCAGTGTGACAGAAAATATGTCAAAGGGTTTTAAGCGAACAAAAGAAAATTGCCTGCCCATAAACCTTTTCACGTTATTGTGAGTTGTGGGATATCGTGATACAGACATTCGTAATAGTCTTTACTTTACCAGACCTCATGTCAGTGCATCGAGAACAATTATACTAAAACATACTTTAATAAAATGGCAGCACCATGGGAATGGATCTTTTGTCTTTTCATTGTTCACTAAGTAAAACAGGAGCATTAAACTATTATATTTTAAAGGTAAAGCTGTTGATTGTGCTCTGTCTTCTCATCAAAAAGTGGGACAGCCTGACTGCCTCGTGTGCGTGCTTCTAGCCGAATAATCAGAGTGATCAAAGGATCAAGATGTGAGATTTTGACGATGTAAGACGCTGTTACACTTTTCCTCAATAAGATCAAAAATGTTTAAGTATTTCCATCTGGGAAAGAAGCGATTGAGTGATGTCTGAGTGATGTCACCATCAGCAAACGCTGAGTAGTGATGGATGAGTTGGGGATAGACGTCTATTGGCAATAACTTATTTTCAGAGGAACAAACTGTAACAAAATAGAGACTTTTATGATGGGCAACTTTACTTGTAGCTTATTGTGTAACATTACCATTGCAATGCATAGTTTAATTAGTCGGATTTTCATTAGAGAAAAGTTACATTATGCAACATAGATTGGTGTACTGTAGTGCTGAAATGATTATGCAATAAATCCATTAGTCAAGCAAGCAAAACTCTTGGTTGTTAATTTTTATAATTGATGCATTGTTTTAATATCAAGCAAAAATGCAAAACCTCCTCGGAGTCCGTGCCACCTCTCCCTCTTCCTGGAAATTTGCTGCTTTGCTATTTTATATCAGTGTCATTTAACTACTACCAGATTTTACACAAATTGCACAATTGCAAATTTTAAAGACATCGAAATGGACTCTGGGAGATCATAATTGACAGTTTTTACATTTCTATTTGACATTTTAATGATCTAATTATTATTGAGTCAGTTAACCTGAATCATCCTTAATTTCTGCCCTATTGTGCCACTCTTCCAGGATTATCTGCATGATAGTGAAACGCCTGTAGGGGCTGTAAAATTACATTAACCGTCTTTGTCAGATCAAGTATCCTGCTGAAACGTTAAGAGAAAACTATGATCTCTCTTCAGAGGATCCAAACAAAGGCATAACTTTAACAACACCACACTTCTCTCAAGACTTCAGAAACAGCTACAGATGCTTTGTTGTGCTACATGTGATGCATGCTACAGGTCTACACATTTTGCTCCGCCTCCAACCCATTTATCACGGTTAAATCACAGATGACATGCTCTCTGTCACTCTGTCTCAAGGTGGTTTACTGGGAAGATGACACTAAACCAGAGACCATGGGAAAGGTTAGGGTGCCTTGGAATCAAACTTCAGTCACAGTGAGTGGCTTGGCAGGAAACACACAGTATTTCCTGACAGTCAGCGCCTTCAACACTGCTGGCACCGGCCCCTTCCTCCCTGCAATCAATGTCACCACAAAAAAGCCACGTAAGTTGAAGCACCAAGACACCCTGATGCTCAGGGGTTTGATTTTGTATCCACGCTCATTATAATTTAGAGCAGGAAGCTATGGTTTGAATGAAATCTGTTCTTTGCCATAACAGAAAGTTATTATGTGCCAAGGAATGTTCGCATCAGACATCAGATGATAAACACAAATGTGTATTTCTCATCTCATTCTTGGAAGTAGTATAGCACAAGAGAAAAATAATTACTCAGTAATAAGCATCTGTGGTGGCATATAGAAATGAATAACTTTTGTGTTTTGCAGCACCAGCTCAACCTCCTCTGAATGTTGAATGGACCCTAATTGGCTCTCAGCTGTCTCTTTATTGGGAACCCGTACTGGCAATGGAATCAGAGTCAGAGGTTACAGGCTACCAAGTGAGTTTCACTTACTCAGATGCTTTACAATGACATGTTTATTCCTACTTCATGTCCGATTACTGTAAGCATGGACTACCTGTGTGGGGGGCTCACTCTAAGCTGTCAACCTCAAAGAATAAATATTTGCAGTGTACTAACCGCTTTTTTCTCCCCACCCCAACATTCAGCTGTCGTACAGTAGACAGAGACACAATGAAGTCAACACGCTCACAACAACCAATTCAACAGCAGAGCTGACCCTCCCAGAGGGCGACGACGACTACATTATTCACATTCAGACGCTGAGTGAAGGAGGTTTGGGCCCAGCTTCGGATCCCATACGAATCCACCAACTAAGTAAGATACCGCGTTTGATACTTACTTAATGTACATATCTACTTTGTGCCCTTTGATTCTGAAAGGGAAAAATACAGGTTTTCTGTCTTCAGACCAGATTTAGTATAAACAATCTCTCAGAACTTGAATTGAATTGAATTAACTATTTAGTTTTTTAACCGTCAGGACACTTTGTCTTATGTCCATTCACCATTTCCTATGTACTCAGCTCTTCCAGGCTTAGATTTTTCTGAGATATCTGCAGCGATCCCTCTCTGTTGCAGTCCTGTCCTGTGGGACTCCAGGGGGCTTTTCTCCAGATCTAAATGCTAATTTGCATTGTTGATATTCTATGTTGAATCCCTGAAAACAGCAGTGAAGAGAGATACAATTCCATGCTGGCTTTTCTTTTAAATTTCATTTTAAAAATAGGCTGCTTTTTTTTTGGATACAGCAAAAAAAAGATGTGGGCAAAATACATTAGCAGGCTGTGTTTATAATAGCTAGAAAACAGAGGTTCGGGTCGTTTCTTTGGGTTGTTTTCCAGGAAAGGGGTTTATTTAGATTTTATGTCATTACAGGAAATGTCAGTCATTTCTAAACAGCTAATTGAATGATTTGAATCGTTCATGACAAACTAGTGATGAGGGCAAATTTAATTAGGCCTTTGGTTCCTTCGCACTCAGATGCTTTAATAAAATTTTATTTTTCCTACATTTTAAATGAAATGTCAACATGGACGTTTTGGAAAGCATCTCATATTTACTTTAGCTTTATGTACAACTGATACAGCACAAGTTGATGTGTAACATAAGAATCTAGTGTTTCATATGGATATCCCAAACTGTCAACTGTGTCTGTTTCAACATCATTTTATTATGTTTGCGTGTGTGTGTGCTCTAGGTATGAGTGCCCGTGACTCGAGAGCCTGGAGTGCAGAGATCTCCGTCTTCTCCCTGCTCCTCACCATTGCAATAGCAATATTCAGGTCAACGTCGTGACACGATGACAGACTCCGCTCTGTTGTGCAATGTTCCGTATTGTTTTGTTTTCTTTCTTTAATTCGTGAAAGTTGCCAAGTTGTTTTTCCTCTCTTTTTCAGAGGTGACCCCATACTACTTTGCAGTGTTAGTTTGCGGGTATACAGCAACACCAGAGTGGAGTGTGCTGTTTGTGACACTTAATTAAAAATAGATGCTTGAGCTTTTCTTTTCGTTTTTTAACATAGGTCTGTTTTGAACCTTTTGCAGGTTGGGAACAATACTCCATTTCAACTCGTTTTTCTTTTTTCGACTCTAGAATGATACAGATGCCTTACTTCCATTCATGTGCCAAAGTAGTTTCAGCCTTCTTGTTGTTACTTCTAAGACAGCTACATGCTTTTCTCAACATTTTATTCCTCTCGGGTTCTTGTCTCAGTGTACCTCGCAGAGGGCTGTGGCAACAAGCTGTGTTTTCTTATTTTGAATATTTTCAGTTTTCCTCTCTACATCTTAGTTGGAACGTGTGCCTGTGCCTTTGGAGACGCTTTCAACGGTGTCACTTATAGACACTAGTCAGCGATACTTGGTGTTTCAGAACATACTGCAGCCATCTTCATCTTTACATTCTCCATTAGGAGTTGCTTGTGTCCCAGATGAAATTCATAAAACAGCCTGTAGCGCCCGTGTTAGCGATTCAACTTTTAGCATTTGGGATTGTGGAGAGCTGAATGTACCATGATGGCTCCTAAAGGCTTTAAAGCCTCAGACCAGTTATTGTGATAGCCTGCTGATTGATGGATTGGACTTAACTCTGCATTTACAGAGATTACATTTGCCAGTGTGTACAGCAGTAGCGGGAGAGTTATACAACAGCCAGTGCATTTTTTCAACACTAATGCAGAAACAATCAGTCAGTCGACAGAACATAATGAACATCAATCATTTAAGTCATTTATCGAGGAAATTTGCAAAACATTCACTGGTTCCAGCATCTCCAATGTGAGCATTTGCGGATTTTCTCTGTTTTAGATATAGTGTATAACGCCCAGCAAGGTGGACTTTTTATTACAATGCATTTGCCTCCACGGATTCCAACTTGGGGGGTATTATCCTGCTTTATACCATGGCCACTTGCCAACAAACTGCTTTATTTCATCACACTGAAACAAGTCAGTCATTGAATTATAATATCATGAAATGCACATGATTTTCTTTTCTTTTTGAGTTCTTGCTGAAGTTAGGCTCCTAACACTAGGAAGAGGTTACATTATGCACGACCCGGGCAAGTTTTATAATCCTGGTTCCAGACCTTCCATAGCATGAGGTGAATGGAAATCACACCCAGTTCATATAATTACCAATTTTAAAAGTCACATTTTGAGTTAGATGAGAAGGTCACAGACACTCATATCTGCACATAACCTTTAAGGTAGAGCCAGGAGTTGATTAGCTCAGCTTAGCGTAAAGACTTGAAGTGGTGATAGACAACTAGCCTGGCTATGTCTAAATTTCATGTACAGTAGCATCTACAGTTGTTTCAAGCACTGAAAATTGTACTGGCAAGCCTGCCCCCACCCCCTTCAATTTTAAATGCCAGAATGTATTTCCATAAATACCACACAGACAATATGACAGTACAAAGACTCAAAAATGCCTGATCGTGTATTCCAATAATACTCTAAAAAGTGACTGGGGACCATAAGAACAATAGGTTATATATACGTCAGGTCAGTGCCAACTGCTATGAAGCACATTATTGACACATTATTGGGTCTCATGGCCATGCAGCAATATTTTTCTATTTTTGTCCTACATTTCTCTATAACTCTACAATAGATTCACCAAATACTTAACTGAAAAACCATGTAAATTGCTTCAGACTTAATAGCTATTTTTTTAATATAGTCTATGGTGTACATTTATATATACATTTCTGTGGCATAATTAAATTCCAAAATTATTAGGATAAAGCCACAATATGTCAAAAGAGTATGTTTTCTTACCACAGAGAAAAGTATGTTCACGAAAAGTATGACAGGTTTTGACCGATTGACAACTTCATTCTCACCTAATAGAAAAATTCAACTATGAGACAATGTACAAATGTTACAGATTTATTTAAATTGCGGTTAAGGACAAATCATTTCATATGGGAGACAACATTACATGTTTACATGTTGAGCCCCTTATTGTTAAATAACTTCATGATTAAGTTTATCAGAACTACTTGTTGGAAACCCCTTACACACCAAAGTTAAAAAAATCAAAGCCCACATTTTTACCCACTTCGGCCAGACCTGCAGAGGTGAGTGTGTTTACAACTGAGCCTACAGAGCTTTCTCATCTTTTTCTGCAAAACTAATATTTAAAATCGTGCATATTGTTGCTTTAATGCACAGTGGCATAATTTTTTTTCTAACTAAAGTTAAAAAAAGCCAAGATAAAAATGTTTCAACTACTTTTAAAATGTAATTTCACTGATTGCACTCAGATTGTATAGTAACACTGTTAAACTACTGTTCAAAACATTACATTGTTCAGACATTTACTTTTTGTTAATGTGAAACCCAGAACTTCCAGCCACATCTGGATCAAATAAAGTGACTGTGACTGTATGGCTGAACACTCTAAAGAGGTGTAAAAACTGATGCACTATAAGTAGTAGTATTAACATTTTAGTGGTCATGGTATAGAGTAATTAAATCTTTAGGTTTTGGTCACAAACAAGGAACTGGAAAATGTCACCTTGGGCACTGGGAGGCATTTTTCTCTGTTTTCTGACATTTTAGATATGGAACAAGTACTGATTTTCGAATAGTAAAAAATAATCATTAGTCAGCGTAGTTTGCATCCTTCTGGGCAACACACAGGTAACACAAGTCCACGTGCATCATCAGCCGCTGCAGTTGAGGCAAGAGGTTTAACATGCAGCCGATTGTGCCAGTCTGATAAGTGAAATCTATCCACCAGCTTAGACACTGTTTGCCAAAATGTACGGTCAGCTGTGTTTTAATACTTGGTAAATCTGTTCTTTGTTGTCATTGTATTGACTTTTTATGTGCTATCTGTTGTCATTGTTTGTTTATGTAATTTAGCATAACCCCACTTCTCAGGTATTCAGACCTGCTTCACCCTACCTTTCAATTGCTCTAAAATGGCAGGAGAAGATAGATTAGAAGTCTGTCAGCACACGACACAAGGGTCTATTTAACAGTGTGACTTGACGAATGGAAAGCCTGATATGTGCCATGATTTAGCAGACATTAAGACTTCTTGATAAATTAGAGCAGGCCTGAGGGGCTTCTATGGGAAAGGGCATAGGAGTAATGGCATTAATGACACCCACACAAGACTAATATATCAGGATTTGGGGGGCTAAATCAGGACAATCCCATCAAGATGACACAGGAAGAAGGGTGTGTGTGTGTGTATGTGCGTACATTAGAGAGAAAAAGAGTGTGTGCATGTACCTGGCTGTTACCTTACTCTGCAGTGTCATGGACATGTGTGTTCAAGAACACTACACAGCTACAAAAAATTGTTTTAACTCATCTTTTGTACTGCGAGTGTTGAGGATATTCAAATACAAGGTCATTATGGGATGCAGGAAAAAAAACAAGTTTAAGCCAGGGAGGAGTTAAAACGTCTGAATTTTTAAAATCTAATTACCATGGATTGCCAGTGCAAAAGAACAAGTGGATAAAAAAGCAGAATCCGAGGCTAGATCAGGTGCATCTTGCAGGATAAAGTTTGTTTGAAATATGACGCCAAAAGGTTAGATTCCCAGATGAGTGTTAATACTTTTTCTGAACGCAGTCTTTGGACTTTGTTATGTTATCTTTGTGGCTTTACGTGTGATTAATCTGTATACATCCATCACAGAATGTCATTGTTGAGCTAACAAATGTTTACACAGGAAATGCATCTTTATGGATGGTTTATTGATTATAAGAGGGGAAAAAGACATTAGACAGTTTACGAACTTGTGTCTTTGGTACATAGAAGCATTGCCAATCTCTTTGTTTTGTAATGTATCAGTACTGTGGAGATTTTGATTTGAATTTTCTCTCTCTCTCTCTCTCTCTCTTTTTTAATGTTTGCAATGGTTCCTAGTTGTTTATTTTTTATTTCCAAAACTTCTGCACAAAGGTCAAGTGTTGCTTTAAAATACCAATTAAGAGCCAGTGTTGGCTAATTCAAAAGCCAGTGGTTTGAGATCTCTCTTGCACTCATATACTGTAGTACCCTGCAAAGCTGTGTGTATTCTGTTGTGATTTGAAGCAACGCCTCCAACCAGGAGAACAAATTGTGGTGTCCTACTTCCAATTGTAATTCTCAGTCAAACCCAGAATATGAAAAATACATGAGCAGAGAGTAACATTTCCTAGCAGCTGCTATCACACAGAGCCTTTTGGTGCAGTGACACGAGCACTACCTGTTACAAGGTAGTCGGCCAGTGCGCGGTACATAATACAAGTAGTACTATCTACTAGTACTTTTATCTATCTACTAGTACTAGTTTTTTTATACCAATATAACTTTACAATTTCCTTGATACTTTAAAGATCAGAAAAGGTGGAATTGGTCAGGAAAAAACAAGTTACCCAATTTGTAATTCCAAAAACATTGAAGAAATACAATTAGGCCTCTGGGTGACAACGCTTGGCCTTTCTGTTGTGACTCCTCAGTATGTTGATGTCCCGGTGATCTCCATGAGATCGTGGCCAAAACGTTTTCACATTGAAAAGTCATCAGCTTATCTTGATACGCTGAAGCTGTGCATGTATGATATTGTTTGGTGCATTTGTGTTTTCTAAATGAGGAAGTTAATAAAAACAATACACTGAGAATTTTGTCTTTGTCTTTTTCTTTTTTTTTAAGTATGTGTGGCACCGTGTCATTTTCAGCATCAGCAGTTTTAGTGTCTTCTGCTGCAGGAAGAATTTAAGTGGTGCCTTGGGGCACCATCAAAGCTACAAAATGCATAATATTATAAAGAAGCATATAAATGACAGTAAATGGTAGCAGTAATGTTCTGTTCATTGAATATTGGGTAAAGATCCCATTCACAAAGGCTTTTGCTGCATATACTGATTGTTTTATCATGTAATAAGGGATATTATATAGAGAGCTTGATGTGTTGAATACGAACATGCATTATCTAAAAGAATACATCATCTAAAACCATCACGTATCTTGCAATTGGCTTTGTGCTTTGCTTTTACAACAAACACTGATTTATTGGAGCATGTATCTGTTGAATTGCACATACTTTCCACCAAAAACAATGGAAAGCTGCTGTGTGTGAAATATTGACTGAGTCAGTGTTGCAGAGATGCTTTTAAGATAATAAGAGGGAGAGGACCCTGTGAATAGATCAATAGTAAGGGGAAGTGAAGAAAAGAGAGGTTTCTCTCTACACACCACAGATCATCCATAATGAGCTTGTGTGTCAATACTTGGGCAACGGCTCTTCACATCCTATTGACCACTGAAACTCAACAGTGGGCTACTACTGTAACTTCTGTGTACACCCGACACTAAAGGTAGGGTGTTTAGGTGTAGCCAGTATACCCACTCCTATTGCTTAAAAGCAAAACATTCTTCAAATTCAGATATGCTTACTATTTGACGTATTGGTTAAGACAGGATTACTGTATGTTAGAATACTTCTCCCTGTTCCTCCCAACACAGTGCAGTGCTGTTGCAGAGGGCAAATGTCAATACTGCCCCCTCGTGGTATTATTATCCTGGTGCAACACTTTGGTGAAGTTGGGTGAGGCAGCACAGAAGAGGCTGTCTGCAGTGTCACTGCATTGAACTGATACTTTAACAAACAGAGCCCTGATAAGCAGGAAACACAACGAGAATCATGAACATGTAACATAATCTGCATGATGTTAATAAAATAGTATTAAAATAAAGAGAACTCAAAGTGTTATTGAAAAGTAAACATTTCATGAATGAGTTTCATTATAATTTTGAACATTTTTCATGTGGCCATGTAAGAGCATTTCCAATACCAAGTCAAAATTCTATACAGAATACAGAAGTCTTGCTATGAAGAACAATATAGCCAGAAGAAATGCTAAATTTTGTATTTCTGTTAAAGAAATTAATTTTAGGAAAAACAGTTAAAGACAGATCTAAACGTTTGATAGATATGTTTTAAAATCAATCAATGAATAAGTATGTGTGTCATACATATATATATATATATATATATATATATATATATATATATATATATGTGTGTGTGTGTGTGTGTGTGTGTGTGTGTGTGTGTGTGTGTGTGTGTGTGTACACAACATATTTATGAATTCACAAAGCGGGGATTATAAATAAATCAAATATGGAAAATATAGTGCATCCACACTGCGCCGTTAGGTGGCGCTGTGATTTTCCGCGTCCGTTTCAGCAGCTCAGAAGAAAACCGTGAGGAAAGACGCAGCTTCCTGTAGCTCACATGTACACAGTACAGTACCTGACTAAATAATGGATTCTTCTAAGGGTAGTAAATCCACAAATAGTGGCCTTCAGGACGAAAATACGGACGCCAACGACGAGGAGACAAAGGAGCTGTGTCCCGGGTTCAAAGACGTGGACGCCTTTGTTAAAGTGAGTGGAACATCCAGGCTCAGGTTGGGAGTTCTAGCTAGCAGGCAACGTGGAAGAGCTAACAAGCTGTATTTCTAACGCAAGTTATCTGTAGACAGCAAACCTTCACAGATAACTTCTGGCTCACAAACATACAAAGACGCATTTGAAATTAACGTTAGTAACTCAGGACCACACTCCCAAAGCAGTTTATACTGGCTAAAGTGATGGCTATTACTCAGTAAAATGATGACAAACTCCTGCAAATTTCCAACTTTGAGAAGCTGTGCTCAGGACATATATGGTATATTACAACGTTAATAGCTATGTTAAACTGTGGAGAGACAATGGCTTCTTTTCTTCTTCTTTTACAAACCACTATAAGATATTAATGTGAGACATTTTAAAAATACCGACTAACAGATCTGCCTGTCTCTCCTCTGCAGTATGGATTGGGTGCTGTATTATCGGCTACCAAAGCATCCGCAGGGTTGCCTCAGCCTGGAGATGAATTTGATTTCTACCGGAGCTTCCCGGGCTTCCAGGAGTTCTGTGAAAGTCAAGGAGACAATCTCTTGCACTGGTGAGTATATGGCATGTCTTAGGGTGTTTGTTCCTCTCGTCATTCATTTACCTTGGACCTCATGCATATAATACATTCTCAAAAATATTTACTCTTGGAATGAGCTTGAAATTAGATGTGAATTTCCACAGCTGATCAAGCTATACAGGAAAAAAAAAATCTGTGCCATTCTCATAATACATTTATCATTGCTCAGCGTTCCTTCACATTTATTGTGCTGTGGCAACACATCCAGTTTTGACGCAGTGTGCGTATTTTGTTGGCCTGAAAGCAGCTCTTTCTCCTACATAACAGAAATTAATTATTTTTGCTGTGTCTCTGTGTTAGCATGAGTAAGATAATGCAACATCACGGTTGCAGATCTCACATGAGAGACCGGAACAAGCTCACAGGGCTGGAGGAGAGGTTCGACTTGGTTGTGGACTCAAACGACATCATCCTTGAAAGAGCGGTATGACCTACGGGTTTGACGTTTTACGGGGGTTTTTTTCACTGAAATTACAAGCTAACCAAGCTTTTGTATCTTATTTCCAGGGGATCCTTCTTGATGAAGCTGATGGTGTGAACAGAAGCCAACAGCCTGTCATGCCTGCAGGGTTTCAGCCTCCAAAGATTGTTGTTTCCAGCTGGAATCGCAAGGTTAGCTATTAACTCTCAACTCCTACACTGCTGATTCCAGTCTGAGTTTTGGGCTGTTGAAACATTATGTGCCAGTTCTACCAGTCAAACGCTTAAATAATTTGTTTGTTTGCTTTTTTAGAATACTGGTAGCCATTCTGGGACTTTCCGACTGCTCCACGCCAAGAATGTTGCAAGACCTCAGCTGAAGTTCAAGGAAAAAGTTGACAACAGCAACACACCATTTATCCCCAAGATCTTTATCAAACCCAATGCAATAAAGCCTCTTCCTTCGTGTAAGATTTACTTTTCATTTTGTGCTCTAATCTTTTTCTGGCCAGTTTTATTTCAAAACACAATTTAACATTTTCAATATATTTTACTGTCTTGCTCACTAATTGTAGATTTCACCAACAAACAAATACGTAAAGAGAGACCCGAGGACCTTGATGTCCCAGCCGCCCTTGCAGATTTCATTCACCAGCAGAGAACTCAGGAACATGTTGACGATATGTACGACTCATCCTGTATAATAAATTTTCTTTTTTCCCATATTTCTAACTGTCTATATAAACTTAAATATTTTTATCCCCGTAGGTTTGCCCACCCATACCAATATGAATTGGAACATCTTACGACACCAGAATTCCTTCTATCTAAACCAGAACCTCGGGCAAGTTATTGTAATCTCATGAAGAGAACCTCTCTGTTGACTGGGAAGTCTCTGTCTAATATGTTGTCTGTGGATTATTTTTAGATGTACCAACCAATGGCCGAGACCAAATACACTTTTATTGACACCTTGGAGGATCTGGTTGCTCTGAATGAAAAGCTGTGCAAACTGTCTGAGTTTGCAGTGGACCTTGAGGTACTATTGGTGGCTTATAATGTTGAAAATTTGTGTCAGGTATCGTTTCTGTATATGCTGTATATATGTTTTGTTAACACTCTGTTCTCCATTGCAGCACCATTCCTACAGGACTTTCCTTGGCCTCACTTCTCTGATGCAAATCTCCACAAGAGAAGAGGACTTCATCATTGACACCTTGGAGCTTCGTAGCGAGATATACATCCTAAATGAAGCATTTACTGACCCAGCCATTGTCAAGGTAATAGAGCTATTCTGAATATTTTTAATTCCTGGATCCTCTTGTGTGTATAATAAAGGAGTGGTGTAATTCTATGGATTATTAGTTTAGTTTTTTAAATTGGGCAACAAGTTTTTTTTTTTAATTGAACAAAGCCTCTATGAGGCTTTTATACCTCTACACAGATTACACGTAACACTTACTTGACTAGCAAATGTCAGCAGATCTCTGTAGCATATTTGTTGATGTTTTTTTTGTTGATGATTTTTTTAAATGTTTTTTATTGCTCCCTCAAGTTTCATAATTTATTTTATTTTATTTATTTTTTATTTATTTATTTTTTATAAATGTGCTAAGCCTTTTTTGTTATATTGTTTTCATGTGCTAATAACATGCTTCCCCAAAATAACTGACCCCTTTGGAATTCAGAAACTAAATTGTATCTAAATGAATTAACCACTTGGACCAGTTTTGAATAACTGGACAAAGAGTAGTAGGTGTTTGCATAATATAATGTATAAAGTAATAATGAATAATATTGGTCCCTTCATTTTGGGATTTAATCTTACGTAAGGTTTTGATAAGTAAACTGAGAAATTTAAAGGAGTTGTCTGACCTGTAAAGCCCTGTCCAGCGGGTGTCATCACATCCCCAAATCTCTGCAATTTATAATGGCCTCAAGGAACATATTAAAAGCATATGATATTGAAGATGTCTCAGACTACGTCATGTACTGGTAACATTTAAATCATCCAATTATCATCTCTGGAAATTAGTTGGTAACCTGGAAAAGAAGATCTCCACCAATGTAGTAATGTGAAAAATTTGTAAAGATCTTATCTTGGAGTGTGTGAGTGTGAATTTCTTTGAGGTGTCTCAGAGCCCCCATCGTTTTCATAAAGTTGTTGTATATCTTGTGGCGCGTGGGAGCCAACATGAGTCACACACTGTAGGACACCTGTGAAAACGTGTGGTGTGTGGGCTTGGACTACAGAAAGATCCTGTGAAAACAATCCAAATGGAAAATTTCCACAGCATGTCCCTGTTTTGTTTTTTTTTCCTTCCAAATACTTGATGTTTTTTTTGTGTGTGTCAAGTTGGCACCTCACTGGGTTCGCACTGAATGTGCTGTGTTTTCTGTTCACAGGTATTTCATGGTGCTGACTCCGACATTGAGTGGCTCCAGAGGGACTTTGGCTTGTATGTCGTCAACCTTTTCGACACGCATCAGGCCAGTCGAGCTCTAAACCTGGCCAGACATTCCCTCGATCACCTTCTCAAACACTTCTGCAATGTAGAGTCAGACAAACGCTACCAGCTGGCTGACTGGAGGATTCGGTATTGAGATTACTAAATTATTTGATGCTTTTTAACTGTGGCATAGAGTTCCTTTAAACAGGATAACTCACTATGTTTATTGGTTTGGGTCATTGGATTAATAATTCTTCACCCCTTGGCCCTTTAGCCCATTGCCAGATGAAATGGTGCAATATGGCCGGACGGACACCCACTACCTACTTTACATCTATGACTGTGTGAGGGCACAGCTGTTGGATCATCACCACGGGCAGCCTGGGCTTCTGCAGAGTGTCTGGAACAAGAGCAAGGACATTTCTTTGAAGGTGCACACAACCGCATTTCATACACCCTGAAGATTAAACTGACAGTCATAACGCCACCTTTAAATTCCAATTGCAATTCTGCTATTCTCAATCTACTATTTTCACAGCTCCATTTATTGCTTCATAATTGTAAATTTCCGCAAACAATCTTATTCATCATCTGACTTTTGCCATGATTTACCGTATTTCTTCCTTCCCTACAGAAATATGTGAAGCCTATATTCACAGAAGAGTCATATTTAGAGGTGCAGAGGAAACAGAAGAAGTCTTTTAACACCCAGCAGCTCACTGCCTTCAGATTGCTGTTTGCCTGGAGGGACAAGCTGGCCAGGCAGGAAGATGAAAGCACTGGGTATGCTGTTTGGAAATGGATGGACTTGCTGTTCTGTAAATCTGCTAGAGCGGTTTTCCTATTTATAGTTTGTGACCAACCAGATTTTGCAGCCTTTGTGATTTTTGTGACAGCCTCCCAGCTCTTAGTCTCTCTATCTCTCTTAACATGTTTTAATCTAGTGTTATTTTTGTGTTTAGATATGTCCTGCCCACTCATATGATGAACAAGATATCTGAAGAGCTGCCCAAGTAAGTGTATTAGGTTACTTACACTTGGATTCATTTTTATTTGTATTTTTTCTCTGTGCAGGTGAATGTAGTGTATTTATTCAGTATTTTGTCTCTATCTACTCAGAGAGCCTCAGGGCATCATTGCCTGCTGTAACCCTGTACCCCCACTGGTGAGGCAGCAGGTCAATGAACTTCATTTGTTAGTGCAGCAAGCCAGAGAAATGCCTCTGCTTAAGGTGAGGAAAATGGCTGTCAGCAGTGTGGATATATTGTTTTTTTGTCAGGGTCATTTCAATATTGGTGTTTTAAAATCACTTGTGAGTGATGGCATTTTGATCAGACATTACATTGTTATCTGTATTTCACACAGGCTGAGATTGCTGCTCAAAAAAAGAAGGGCCTCACACCAGTAAAAAAGGTTGGTTTAAAAATGAATTGAACCAGATCTAATTTTCAGATTTCCTCTTAGTAGTTGTCAAATAAACAGCTGGGGTAAAATGAATGTGATCTTATACAATTTTCTAGCCAGAGGTCACATTATTTGGTCCTCACGATACATCCAGGGTGTCTGAGAGCGATCATCCCCACTTTTCTCATGAAGGCAAGTGTAATTGTACATGTTGTGAATTATACTGGCAATTTAACATTTTGGCCCATTAAGACTTTAACAAGTTTTTTTTTGTTTGTTTTTTCCCCAGATCTTCCTATTAAACAAGGAGTACTCTTCTCAGATGAGCACAAAAAGGATGTGGACATACAAAAAATAAGGCGTCTCATAGCACCCGCTAAAATCACACTTTTCGAGGTGGAGAATGACTTTTAGTTTTCTTTTATTCAACCAGTTGTTTTGTATAGTTGAGGGTAAAAATTTGCATCCCTGTTAAAATGGCAAAAGAATAAAGTATTTTTGCATAGTATTCAATGCACATTCAGCTAATATAAAAGTTCTTATTTCTACTCTACTCTCGTTCCCACTAAGTATTATGGAGTTAGAAAAAACAAAGATGTTAAAGTAATGAGAATTATTAGTGAAAATGTTTGCGTTCTCTAAATAATTAACTTTTAAATGTAAAAGTTAAGGATGTAATAAAATTAGTGAACCTTTGTAAAGGTGAAGAGGGATATAAAATATTTCAAAGCATTTAGGGAGACCAGGACCTACTGTGAAGTCCATAATCCTTGGTTGGAGCTTTATAAAGGCAAAGGGAGAACATGCAGTGTATTGGAGAACGTTTCACTAAAGAAGGATACAACTGGTTACATTAAAATAGTTTTCATTATTTTTCTATAACGTTATTTTTAATACAGTCTTTGACTGTTTTTGTTACTTCTGTGATGAAGGAACATTTGTACTAGTTGAATAGGCATGAAATATTATGTTGTTTGAACGAAACAAAACAAAAATCTTGATTTTTACGCATATGCCATTTCAAAGTAAGGGGAAGCAAAGTTTTGCACTCTACTGTATGTAACTGTTGTATCTAATTTGAGCTTGTCCTTTGAAGGAGCTGGAAGCAAAGAATGACCAAGAGTCCCTTTCCAGTGTGCACATGAAAGCCAGACGTATCATTGAGTCTTTTGAAAATCCTTTCAGAATGGTAAGAGAGACCAGTGAGTCATCTTCAGTATTGATCACATTTTATTTAACTGGGAACTCAGTATTCAACTCTATTCATCTCATCTCTGGTCAGTATCTACCCTCCAGTGACATGCATATTAACAAGAATGCCAAGTTTGATCCCTCTTCAAAAATATTTGAGGTAATCAAGAAACACCACACAGTCATTCATATACGGTCTTATTTATGTTGTCCTCTTACAACACCACATGTTTGAAAGTTCATCATGGAACTACCTCACATTTACAGATTAGTAAAAGATGGAAACTGCAGAGTATTGAACAGCAACAGAAGGAGATGGAGGCCAAGAAAAAAGCAAAGGACGACGCAAAGGAACAGGCGAAAAAAGCTTCAGGTAATGGGGGTCTAGCTTGTTCTAAATGTAAACTTTTTAAAGTAACATCCCTCATTGAATTTTAAATGTTGATTTCCACAGAGCAAAGAAATAAGGCTAAACAGAACTATCAGGAGTCTCTACAGAATGTTTCAACTGTTCGGCAGCAAGCAGCGGTGAGTCATTTTACTCTTTCCTCCTTCCATCTCCTCTTTTCCATGTCATATAGGCTCTGCACTCGGTCAACTTAACTGTTGAAATCCCTATTGGGAAAGTACAAATCCACGAACAACAAGAGTTACAATCACCCAAGGGCCTTGAACAGGATATAATAGATGGTGCTTTAATAGCCAGTTTAACCCTCTGCAATGCCCCCCATTTACCTAAGATGTGACAGGTTATTCTGCACATAAATGTGGTGACTCACGGGCAAAGAGGCACTGCTGCCAGTCTGCAGCATCAGCATGGTAGTGGCCTTTTAATATTTATATCTGTCTCATGATGTGTCTGGGGAAGAAGAACGCACAGCGTGGGATTGGAGCATTAGAGAAGTCCTCCACCCATCAAACACTTCTCTTTTCTCCTGGGTGACAGAAATAGCTGCATTCTGCCCAGAAACCAACTTCCTGTTTGCTCCACCTCTCTGGGATAATGCCTGGCACCTTCTTGCTTGGCTACACATATGGGCTCTTGCTACCATATGGTGATTCTTTTTTAAATGTCCAGACAGACAAATACCTCAGTATTTCATGTTTTTTTCATGGTGCTGGAGAACTGGATTTTGTCCCTAATGGCAGCATCTCTTCGCTTCTGTGTGAGCCTTTAATCATCTGTTTGTTAGTGCACACAGTGATGGTGTACAGTCATCCACTGTATAATGATGGCTAAAGTGACAAGTTGGTTTTAAGTTTTTCTCTGCTGAAACAGCAGCTTCAAATAAGCACATGTGCATGGAAGATTCAGAAGAAACATCAGAAACAAAGCATTGTACAATATGAAAGGTGTATACTGTGACTCGGCTCTAGCAATACCTGTTTTTTTTTCTTTGATATGCAGTGTGTTCTTTTTTTACCAGCAGTTTTGCTGAAATGATTCAGTTCAAATTTTGCAACAAAATCTTTTATAAAAGATTTACATGTTTTATGTGCTACCATAAAAACCGCTAATATGTAATAAATTCAACCTAGTTCACTATAATATTCCGATTAAAAACTATAAATGACGATAAAACCAGTCATTAAGAAAAAACCTGTCTGTCTAGTTTATGTGAAGCCTGCTTGAAAGCCTTTCCTCATTGTTTAAATGTCTGACTCTGCTGGCTTTTGACAAAGAGAGGTTCTGAGATTTTCAACCAATTCATCTGCTGGCTGGTTAGTTGTTACCATACAATTCTAAAGCTCACTTTAACTAAGCGTAGTTTTAACATTTTAATATCTAGAAATGTGCAAAACCCATCTTTAAATTGTTATTTATATACAATTATAGTCTTTATCTGATTTATTTTAAGCTGCACCACAGATTCCTTGTTTCCACATTATAGACGTTAGGCGGGTTTTGAAGATGTATAAATACAAATATTCCATCTTCTGCCATGACAGAACAGTGTGGTCTGTTGGATTCAGTCTGCAGAAATATAACAATTGAATGTTTGCAGTGCGTGAGTGAAAGTGAAATTTTCAACCTGAAAGTGGCAGCCAAAGCAAGATTTTCAACTTTACACTATGTTATTAATATCAATGAGATGTATTGAGGAGGTCACTATATAATCGTTTCTTTACTCACCCACCAATATGGTTTAAAATTGTAATTGTTGCAAGAATAAATTACCTGGCTTTGTATTTGCAAAGGACAACAAAACCTATATGCACAACATGCGTGCATTTAAAAAGTGTATTCATATTGGACAGAGAATAATGTTAATGTTGTTGTTAATGAGAATGTTGTTAATTTTTTTTTTAGGAATCTGTAAAAGGTGGTGGAAAGAAAAGGCAGCGGGTCACCAGTGAAGTTGGAGAGTCAACTCCCAAACCGAGTAAGAAGCTGATGAAATCAGCAGAGAAGCCTCAGAAGACAGAACCACCTCCCCAAGACAGCTTCACACCCTTTGACTACACTCAGTCAGATCTGAATGTCTTTGCTGGTATGCTTTATTTTATTTAATTTCTTTCTCTTTTCCTAGGACAGTGAACTTAATACTTTTTACATTTCGTTGTACATGATAACGTAATTCAGAGCAGTGTACCCCAATTGTTTTACAGGTTCCAAATCTAAGGACAACACACAGTTTGATCCAAACCAACAAGCTCATGATTTTAAGAAAAAGGTACTTGCCTCTTTGATAATTAAGATGCTTTTATTATTTAAAATTGAACAAGGTCTCTGCACACTTGAATAAGAAGGAAAAACACTGCTGAGTATTTTCTTGCTTATACTGTAATTATTTAATGTCTCCTAGGCCTTCATCAGGTATATAAAAAAAACTTGCATAATACAACATTGTAAATAATAATTGTAAAGCCACAATTATTTAGTCAGAGAAATACAGTAGTCTGATTAGTGACCAGGAACCCCTTAATTAAAAAAAATAAATACAATATCATTCATCTTAACCTTTTGTCAAACAGAAAACTCCCAAAGGTCAAAAATCAAATTTTGGAGCCGGAAACAGAAGTATGTCATACCTGGCTGGAAAATCTGAAAGGTAAACACAGTTTTGTTTTTGCCTTTGCAAATTCAATCATCCTAGTAAGTTAACTATTCTGTATTTTCATTCTCTACAGGGGATTCCGGCATAACTGGCCCAAGAGATAGACTCTCTTTGATGCTATTTTCTTAGATGTTTTTAAAAACAATTTTCACCTTGCAGAATTTCCCCATTGTCCTCCCTGTAAGTGAAATTCAGTATTCAATATTTAATGAGTTTCAAGGTGTATTTTTCCATGAAGTTTACCCTGTAAATATGTCTAAGCACAGACCTCTTAAATAAAGAAGATTTTAGAGGAACAATAAATAACAATTTGAACTTTGAGTGTAATGAGCAAACTCAAAATTAACATGCCTTCAATCCCAAATTGGGGGGCATCGGTGGTGACTCTAAATTGTCCGTAGGTGTTAATGTAAATGTGAATGGTTGCCTGTTTGTGTATGTCTCGATCTGAGCCATGAGAGATGCTGGTAAGTTGTCCGGGGTAGATGGAATCACTTCAGAAATGTTAAATAATTTGTTCGGACTCTTTTTAAGATGTGTGAACTATGATGAAAATGTGCTGTAAAGTAAAAGTGTTATTCCAAATTGAAATGCCAAAACTAAAGAGCAAGTCAATATATATCCCAGTCCCATGACACTTGAACGTTACACCCATGTGTGAGTGTGTGAGTGTTGAATGTCTCAGTCAAGCCTAACAGCCCCATTTGTCAGGGCAAGCTTTTTAGAAGGTCTTGGAACCTGGCTACGGTATTTGATTAATTCAGACAAAAGAGTATTAGAAAAGTCTGACACTGATGTTAAGTATCGGAACGGAAGCAGTAGGAAGTTTGGTCAGTTTGCTCAACTTTTAGCTTACTTAGCTCACTTAGTCTCTGGCTAAAGTGGCTGACACTTTCTGCCATGTCAATTTCGGGGCAGCCATGTGTAAATAGACAAAAGCAAACAAAAACTGCTCTAATGGCAGTTCCTTTACTTAATGGTGCTAATGAATGTGCAAACTGTTTGGATGAAAGAAAATATAAATATGAGGTTGTGGTCATTACACATTTCCACAATAATTGTCTCACGCCTTTAAATAGTTGTGTGGGAATATAATGTCCCACCATAAATGTGGATTCAGAGTTAGTGTAAGTGAAATGTATTTTTTTATTCTGTTAAAGCCCTGAAGTTGGCAAAAAGTTATTCAATCTCATCTATAATGATCTGTTGGCACTGAGACAGTGAACTGTCAACTTATACCACCTACCTTGTCCTTAAAAGTGTATCAGCACTGCTGGTCCTTAAAGCATTCTCTCAACTTATAATGGCAAGGAGGTGAGTCCACGAATTAGGGAACTGCAAGAATCCGAGCTTTCTCCCAATTGCTTCTTAATACTCTACATCACCTCCCTTGGCCCACAATACAAGTGAACGTGTCACACTTTATGAAAGAGGGCTAGTTTCTCAGTGTGTACGTCTGATTGTGAACCAATTTTTAAATAACTTGTAAGTATATGCACAGATGGATATATGGATTGGGGTCTCCACATATCTTTAGGCATATTTTAAAAAGCACTGCAAAGTGCTATTATTCAAATACAGTTTTTTCCTGTGAAGTGAAAATTTACATCAGAAATATAAAAAGCTGTAAGTAAATGTACCTCGGCATGAAGATCCGGGGTTTACAAATGAGTTTATAAACCACTATTTGCTAACTTTTTATGCAAATTGGCTTAAGGGTTTAGAATGCAACTTTAGGTAGTTTGTGATCTTTCCTAAACATCTTTGTTTGCCTTGGCAAGGGGGATCAATTTGCTTTAGTTAGTTTGCTTTAGCCACTGGATATAACGTTCTCTGCTGTTTCACCATTGGGGCCAGCCATATTTAAACAAACAAATTAAAAAAACTAACTGCAATTTTTTTTTGCTTTAATTTGGATTTGCATCTGTTGTCATAGTGGCACTAATGTAGTAATTATTTGGATGACAAAGACTATGTTATTATTATTACTAATTTTATTCACAAGTGCAACCTGTCAAACTTTTTAAGTAGCTGGGGTGAAAACAGTGGGATGGCAGGTATTAGTTTTCCCCCTGCTGGCTACTGCGAGGAGTTTGTACCCCTTGTTTTTTTACACATAGAATATAATATATACATTGAATACTCTTTCTGATTATCCATTACAAGTTAAATTTACATCACAATTAGCAGATGCTTTTATCCAAAGTTACATACAAGTGAAGGACACACAAGGGCAACTTGAGTTTCAAGGTCTTGCCAAGACACCTTAAAATGTGCACTGGGGAAGCAGGGGGTGCAGTTATCAGCCTTCCTCCTGAAATCTCTGAATAAATGATGGAAATTCATCCTTTAACCAAGGTTTTGGCAGTTTTTCTTTTTAGAACATTTGTTTCTATTTCCACTCCACAAAGTTTACTCAAAATCTTGGCATCATGTGTTTACAAACGACTAATGTCATTCAAATTTAGTATGCTTCAAGACTTAGCACAAGCACATTTCATCTCTCATCTCATTTGCAGCTATAGCCCCAAAGCTCTGTGATGAACCACCTGAGAAAAAACAGGTCAGCAGCAGAGTCAGTAAATTCTCTTAAACCTTTAATGGAGAACTTTTCCTGATTTTAATTAGAATGATCTTGGACATTGTTTAATGTAGCCTGACTTTTAGTTTATTTGTATTATTTCCCGTTTGCCTTTTCCACTATTCTTTTAATTTCGTATTAAAAGATGTGTTCCCTTCATGTGTGAAGTACTTTCTAATGCAATTTGCAGTTACAAATGGTCACTTACATGTTAGCCACTTCCTGAATTTGGACCCGAGTCCATTTGTTCACAACAATCTGCAAATTCTTAAAGTTTTGAAATCTCAGTCCAAACTCATCCCCTGTGCTCCCCATGTGGTAAGACAAGTTATTTAAACAACAAAATTATTTAAAGTTCTTAATCTTCCGAGAGTATTTGCTCAGTTAATAAGCTTTCTCTCTGAGTCCAAAAACCTTTACTGTATTACTTAATCAACTTGCAGCTTTGTGGCACTTGATAGGGATCAGTGGGAGTGAGTGTTAAGAGTTGGTATGTTTCCTTGGACAAATTCACTAGCAAAATAATACAAGTGTATGCATTTTAACATTGCATAGGAATGTACAAGAATTGTAAATGAAATGCCACCACTACATGATGGACACCATCCAGCAGTGGTTTGTTTCCCTCATGTGCCCGATGGACCTCGGTGGTATTCCTCACCAAATCTTAGAAAAGTATAGTGTAATATGTTAAGATGTTTGTGTTAGGATTTTGCAGATGACTACATGTTTAATGATTTTGTCTCAATGAACAAACATAAATTTCTGTCCAACACACAACTCTGTGAAACTGACAGTACAGAATAGATACACTGTGTAAAGAGCAAAAACAAGATTGCTGTCGGTGTAGAGACAAAATATGACTCTTTAATTATATAAAACTGACAGCATGCATTCTTGTCTTGTTATATTTTTTCCAAAGTACTCTAATTTTATCAAACATTAATCATGGTAATTCACTGAGTTGTTTACGGTGTGGCCAGGACCAAATAATTGAATCAGTGTTTCTCTAGACCTCCCACAGAAAGTGCAGGAACATTGAATTAATTATTAAAACTCTGTACATAATGATGTATATCATGACAACAAATTTTCCCCATAGTTGTTTCCATTCATTCATCTAATCAAAACCCTGAAACCACCGACAGATCAAATTAATTTGGACAAACATTACATAATTAAAAACAAAAATGAACATACACATGAAGTTGATGATACTGGTGAAAAAAATGGTTGATTGGTTGGTATTAATGAATTGCTTCATTTTTATGCAGACTTAAACAATGTCAATTGTTCAAAACATTAAAGTTACGTTTTAAAGGTAAATTACGGACCACCTCAGCAGGATTTGTTTATCAAATTAGGAGATGTTTAAAGGGCGATTTGTTAACCTTATAATCAAATATCATAATCCTACACGAATGACATAACGTGGTAAAATCCAGAAAACCTAGAAAAATCTTACCATATTTGCTCATTATGTGGCCTTAATGTTTTAAGTGCGGCCTTTCCACAATAAATACAATAAACAGGCCTGTGATAATCTATATGTAGAGAAAGTGCAGCTTACGTTAACTAGATTCCCCCAAAACATCTGAGTGTAAAACTGATACTTAAAATACAAATTTTAGATTCTTTGACTCCACAGATTTCTTTTTAGTCTTTTTCAATCATTTAGACGAAGCTGAGTTTTGCGCCTGGATGGGACACGATGGTTTAGCTTCACGTGGGTTACAGCCGTGGACGAGTCAGCGTCTGTGAAGTCAAACAAACTATACTCGAATCCCATACGTCCTGCTTTTCTATTGGCTCGCATGACGCATGGCCTTACGTCAACAACATTCCATTGGTTATATAGCGAGGCAGCAAGTTTAGTTGGTAGACAGCGAACGGCTAACTGTTGGTGTTTCGTTGAAACTTACTCACATTGCCCCCCACACGTAGAGATACACGTTTGTACTAGTGGCGTTCGGAAGCTGTCATGGACCACATTAAGGATGGATGGTTTACGGAATTGTCCACCTTATGGCCGGGGCAGGCAATGAGCCTCCAAGTGGAAGAGGTCCTTCACCACCAGAAATCCAAGTTTCAGGATGTTATGGTTTTCAAGAGGTGAGCACTTTCAGCTCCATAAGTTAGCTAACGTTGCTAGCTGTTAGCTTCTACTAGAAATGAATGAGCAGCCTTCAGCAATGAAAGTCGTTTAATGTAATGGCAAATGTAACTGATGGGTTAACAGGAACCACTGTCGCAGTCTCCTCTTGGTTATTTTGGAGCGGGGATTTGGGCAGTCATGTGCTTGGACATCTGCTCAAATTATGTAAACACTCAGAAGTTTACACGCGTTCAAACGTGCTTCTCAAACTTTTTCAGTAAAACCTATGGAAATGTCTTGGTGCTGGATGGAGTTATCCAGTGCACAGAGAGAGATGAGTTTGCCTATCAGGAGATGATTGCCAACCTTCCCCTGTGCAGCCACCCATGTCCCAAAAAGGTATCAAATCAGTTGTTGTAAATGTTCATGTTTCAATTTCTTTTTTTTTTTTATTGTTTGTTATTTAAATTTGTTTCAAACCTGTTGTGACATTCTAACATCAGGTTTAACTTTTTCTCAGGTGCTGATAATTGGTGGTGGAGATGGTGGAGTGCTGAGGGAAGTAGTGAAGAATCCACTGGTGGAATCGGTGGTTCTGTGTGAGATAGATGAGGTAGGACAACTACAGAGACAATCTCTTGACTACCTTTCCTCTAGTGAGCTATACTGATCACTAATTTATTTTCTGATTTAATGCTCACTCAAATCAGTGATTATGTTGTCGTCTGTGTAGGATGTCATCAATGTATCAAAGAAGTTCCTCCCAGGCATGGCCAAAGGGTTTTTCAGTCCCAAGCTCACACTCCATGTGGGTGATGGCTTTGAATTTATGAAGCAGAACCAGGATGCTTTTGATGTCATTATAACCGATTCCTCAGACCCTGTTGGTAAGTGCCACTTTTGATGTTAACCTCTCTCTGGCAGCTTTTATAGTAGGGTGTCCTATTCTGAGTTCCATTATTGTTCTTACAGGACCCGCAGAGAGTTTGTTCAAGGAGTCGTACTATCAGCTGATGAAGGCAGCATTGAGAAATGGTGGAATTCTTTGTTCCCAGGGTACGATCATATTTTACTACAGTTGTATTTTACGATGGACAAAGGATTGTGAATTTAATGTAGACATTTCCCATCGATGTCTCTCAAGGCACTGGTTATTTATTCCTTTAATTAAATCCCCTCGCTGTTGCTCTTTATGTGACCTATAGTCATCTACATCAAGATGCAATGAGCCAATAAAGGCTGTCGGGAAATTAATGTTCCCTTTCTTCTGCTCTTGTGTCAATCTCTCAGGAGAGTGTCAGTGGCTCCATTTGGAGTTGATAAAGGAAATGCAAACCTTCTGCAAGACTCTGTTCCCTGTGGTGGACTATGCCTACAGCACCATCCCAACTTATCCCAGTGGCCAAATTGGATTCATGCTCTGCAGTAAAAATCCTGTAAGTTCTTGTTGTCAGATTGCTAAAAACACACGACTTTATGTAAAACTAGGTTGTTGCGTAAAAACTCGTCTGCTGTTTCTCCACAATTTGTGAAGTCCATCACCAATAACTGACGCCTGCTTCCACTTTTTAATTAGGAAACAAATTTCAAAGAACCAGTGAAAGCGCTGTCAAAAGAAGAAATGGAAAATATGAACCTAAATTATTACAACTCTGAAATTCACAAAGCCTCATTTGTCCTCCCTGAGTTTGCTAGAAGGGTAAGTTTTAAAATAACTTGTATTATTTGATTTAAAATGCGTACTTGCAATACATAATTCACTGTCTTTCTGACCATTGACAGGTGCTCAGTGAAGCATGACCCGCAACAACAGACCACCAACTTTATCCTCTACTTGGCCCTCAGACCACAGATAAACAGCCATGTCCTACAGCTTTGCCACCTGTCAGCACGGTTCAGCACCACTAAAGGAAGCAGTCACCTAAAGATTTTAATGGCGGTAGCAACAAATCAACAATGTAAAGGAACTTGAGAAAGTGTTCGTTCAGGTTTAATGTTTCATTATTTCTGTTCTTACCTGCTCTTTGTCTTTATTTATTTTTCCAGTGTTTTTAGTTTTTACTATGTAACTATCTTATCAACATTTTATGAAGGGCATTCTGGTGGGATGGGTTGAGTGGGAAGAGCATGGCCAACAAATCTGACCTCACTCTGAAATATTGTACTGTTTACTGGATTCACTGCATCTCCATGTTATGCAATATTTTACATACCATGTGGAGTATGTACATGTATAATGTATTGCTGCACTTTTATTCATAATGTTTGTCAGTTTGTGCTCATAGGAAAATACACAGTTGCTATGTGTCATTATGTGTTCAGAATACTGTGTTCTCTACACATGAACCCTATAGTGCCTAAAATTGGATGGTAAAATTTGTTCTACACCTATTACAGTGTACTGCTTAGATACTATAGTTTTGGGGTTTTTTTGGGCGGTTTTTTCCAAACTTGGCATTTTTAAAGAGTGTGATACACTTTGTATTTTGTGCTTCTTTCACTGTGGCTTCAGGATTGTGGGGAAAGTGTTGAAGTTAGGATTTATATTCACCAGTCTCAAACCCAACCAAATCGTAATATGTGATTTGTAGAAAGAAAACCGTTTCAGCTGCTGTTCACCCTGAACATCCAGTCTTGTAGGTGCTTGTATGAGCAATACTGTGGTATTAGTAAGGTCCGAGTGTAGTTTCTGTATTCAAACACAAGATGGCAACCTTTACTCTGTATATGTGGAACCCATCTTAACATATTCGAGAGCTATAAAGGAATGCATTTAAAATATAGTGTTTGACGAGCCCAAAGCATATCAAAGGATATAACTTTGTCCATTAGGTTTTCTTTGAATTTGAATGAAAAACCCTTTGGCTTGATTAAATTGTTCAGATCATGCAGTGTTTTGCAATATGAAATGCCACTGTTGCCCTTGGTTGCATCAACTCTAGTTATTGTTGTGCAAGACTAGAGTCCTCTTTGGTTTTTTTATTAAAATGTGACCAACCTGCAACCATTTGTACATTATCGTCGTATTGCGTCGATAGTACTCTTCACCATACATCTTATACAGGAACTGAAACATTCACAGTCTAAGATCAATGTAATAATTCCTTGGCTTTATAATTCTCATGTCAGTGTAAGTTTTCCACTGGAGTTAAATAGATTAAACCTTACACTCAGAGTGACCTATTTGGTAGATTACGCTCATGTTTAATCCTTACATGATCATTTGGTCAACATTTTTTGTGTGATCTCACAGAGAGTTGGGGATGTTGTGCCGGAGGTCATATTTGAAGTAAATGTAGTGAAAATGCAGACATCCACACATAACTGTAAGATCTGTGGGAGCACTTACACATGTCGTCATGCTGACGTTTTCCACTGAATCTCTTTCAGGCTGCACTGCACGTACCTTAAGGAAGTCAGTTGTAGATTCTTCAAACACTGACTTGCCAATATAAAAGTCAGCTAATCTTTGAATTGACTCCAGGCCTTTTTTAGATCAGCACTGAACTAGGAACATACCTCAAATCTGTTTTGAAAGCACAGCAAATCTATTTAAACACATCAAGGCATACTGGAATATGAGTACTGTAGGCTTATGCTCCCTGCTAGTAGCAACATTTTAAGATGTGACAAACTTAGGAGCAAACTCTCCTAACTGTGCTACTTCGGTGATATATCATGGAGTCTGAGGAAAACCTCTCTCACTTGAAACAGTTTCCTCAGACAGATGCAATTTGCATCTAGTATATATATTTAATGTAGCATGTTATTTTGAAGAATACAGCAAATGAAAATTACAAAAATTGTTGGGACCTTTAACCTAATATTTTGTAGATCAACCCTTTGAGGCAATTACTGCAATCAAGAGCTTTTCAGCCGGTAGTTCGGTCCACTTCTTCTGAGCAAACTGCTCCAATTCTTTCAGGTTTGATGGATGTCTTTCCCCAACTGAGGGGTTCAGCTTTTTCCCGTTCACTTGGATTCAAGTCGGGATTCAGACATTTCTAAACAGTCCATTGTCTTTTGTGATCTATTCTTGGATGCTTGGGTGAAAATGACTGGACACATTTTCTTGATGTTGCTTGTAGCTGTTTTCCTTGTTTTTTTTCCCTGTTCAATCGGGGGTTATTTTTCTTCTTGTGACCACATCAACGGAAATTGCTCACAGGAGCATCAAGCTTGGAGAAGGTCTTGTAGATTGTACATTCTCTATGCTTGCTCCTTTATATCCTCAAACAACTCTCCTCCTTTCCTTTTTTTTGATTAATGGTATTGTGGTGCTTATGATTGACACTTTTTCCCACTTAAATTGTCTGAATCGCTAATTATGAGATGGATGACACTGGTAAAAGTATTGTGCTTGAAATATCCAATGATTTGTCTCTGCTTTTAATGGTTACCAATAACTTTGTTCAGGTCATTTTAGGAGATTTTTGTATAGTAAACACAAATACAGTCTTTATTGCAGCCTCTTTGTTTCTATTCTATGGCAAGTAAATGCACGTAGGCATGCATGACAAAAGAGCTTTTAATTTCAACACTTTTTAGGAAGGATGGCAAATTGACAGTGTAAGAAAGACTTAGCTGTGAACAAAAGGTAATTTACTTATTCTGAGTGTCAAAATGAATGTGTTGAACCCAAGCAGCTTAGTCCATAGCATGAATTTAATTGAACTGTGGGTACAGCTTATAGGTGGAATACATTTTACTGTCATTATCTGCAGAAGGAGTCTCCATAAAGGTCATAAAATATATTTTATTGAACAAGCAGCAGGATTTTTGTCCTATTTGCCATCGTTGAGTCATTTCCAAAACCTACTTTTTTTATCAATTCCAAACCAAAGGCCACTGTTTTTTGTTTTTTGTTTTTTAATGGAGAATAGCAAATAAATTATCCGTTAAACCTATTAAGTTTAGTGCCACGTTAATCGTCAGCTCTTAACGTCTGAAGAAGCAATGTTTCTGTTTTTTTTATGTTTTCTCGGTTAGATTGGAGATGTGCATTTCTCGAGGCAGACGTATCCTCAAGTCGCGGAGAGTGTCAGACTGTTCAATTGTAATCTGCAGGTGTCAGAGATGCACACAGAAGCACTGTGACAGGAATCAGATGTTATGAAGTAGAAACTGGGAAATGCAGGTAACCACCAATAAGTTCACTTGTGATCAGCTTGTATTTGTCTTAGATTTGTTTTCTACAAGGGAATGTGACCATTTTATTAAGGATGGCTACAGCACATCCGGTGATATCAAACAGTTGATGAGTGGCTGAATTGTCCATCCACCTGCTTAAGGAGGTCTTTTTTGAGATTGTCTATGATAACTGCCACCACATTAGTTACATGTTGATGTCAAACCTGGATTTAGCCCAGTGATATAGTCATCCGCTGTAGTCGTTCCCTCTGTGAATCACATGAGCACATCCAGCAATTTGCAATTTGTCAAAAAGGTTAAATGTTAGATGGTTCCATTTGTTGTGTCCTGACCCCTTCATCTCCCCTCCTCTTCACACTCAAATACACACCCCCACTCCACCAAACACACGCGCACATACCCCCTCCACCCTTCGTCATACACCCACCACCCTTTACGTCAGTGGTAGACAGGGGGAGAGGCATATAAAAGAGTGGGGGACTTTGGAGTTAGAGCAGAAGGAACACCAGTGGGTTTCCAATCTTGTGACCAGCTGCCACCAACTGCGCTGCCATTTCTCCACCAGTCCACAACTGGATCTCTGCCTAGTCTGAGCTGCCCAGACTTTTCTTTTCCTAAAACGCACACTCCTATTATTGTGAGCCTCCTGCTCCTCTGACTGAAGTTTGGTCAGGCACCTGCACTCTTGTCACAGCATGCAGCTCTTCGTGGTGTTGGCAGCTCTCATGGGGGTTCTGTTCAGCGTAAGAGCAGCCGCCGTGCTTCCTGTGGATGACAGGAGCCCCATCCATATGAACAGGGTAAGGACAATTATATTGCTTATTTGGAGTTCATGAAAAATGTTTACTGAATACTGTAAAAAACTTGAATTTGAATTTGAAATACATTTCAGTACAGAGCTACTACAGTTTTTAATTTATCCAGTGAATCCATACCATCTGAAATTGGACATGGTAAATATAAAAAGAGCTGCAAGATGCAAAATATTGTTTTCCATTTTTTACTGAAATGCACTCTTTTGATTTTGAATCAGGAGTTGACCAAAGAGCGAAAGGAGCTGATCCTGAAGCTGGTGTCAGGCTTGTTGGACGGAGCTCTGGACACCAACATGCTGCCGGGGGAAGTGGCAACCGTGGATCTTGAGGAGCCGCTGGAGTCACGTCTGGAGGAGAGGGCTCTCTACAACAGGCTATCGCTGCCTCAGCGTGACCGCAAAGCTCCCTGTAAAAACTTCTTTTGGAAAACTTTCACCTCCTGCTAACAGCGCTCCAAACCATCCTACCTACTGTAATTCTTCTCTCCCAGCTCTACATGAACTGTAGTAGACCTCAGCTGTACATAACATCTACACCTGTCAGACATGCAACATCGATGGACTTCACTGAGACAGAGTGTCTGTTTGAATTATAATTATCTATTTATGTATACAATATATGTATTTATTTATGTAACAGTTACTTTCAGGGTTAATAATAAAGCATGAAGATAATTTGAAACGGTATTAGCACTTTTGCTTTTGTAAATTATTCTGGAAAAAGGGTCATATTTTTCAGCTGGTTCAATATAAATGCAAACTCCGATTTCATGCAAAAATGGTTGTCTTTTTTATTAAAATGAAGACATTGCAGTTATATTTTAGTTTTGCTTTATCACACAAATGTGTTTCTACAGTACATCTACTAAGAACTAAGTTGCAGTCAGAAATGGCGCACAGAGGATACAGCATTCTTCTTCAATAAACTATCAATAATTTTTTTCAGTGCAGTCCTCAGAGGTGACAGCTTAGTTAGGAGTGTGGGGATTCTACATACTCTGCTTTGTCCTTCTTACTATATGACTGTCTATCTAATTTTTAGGCAAAACATATCCTATACCTATAGGGGAAAGGAATATTAAATGACAATAATAATGGTGTGTCTTCCTCCTTACAAATATATATCAAAATATATTTTAGCTGAGAATCTGTAATGTGAAAAAATTGTACATGTCTTTGCACATGTGTTATTATTTGCCAGGCAGTGGTACTTATTAATTCCTAGTCACAGTTTGAGGAGGATGCTTCAGTGCCTTATCACAGGCCATTAAGCATGTCAGTAAAGTAGGAAAGTAAACTAATAAAAAGTTTTTCCCATATTCACTCAATGATGTTATTTGATCGCAGTAGTTGATGAAGCTAGAAAAACATTGTACAATAAAACAATGGGAACATTTTTAATGCAGACTGGTTAAACCGGTGTAAAGATCAGTGATAGAAGACAAAAAAGAGGTATGTGTGTTTTGGACAAGCAGGGTGAGATAATGAGATGATTCCCATTCACCCTATCAACCCAGTTTTCAATTCTCTCAGCAAACACGACCCTGCGCTGGCTACCAGTGACTCAGTTCTCAACCAGTCAACCTACAATTACCGCACACGCTTATATTCTGCTTCCGACACGTACGAGACCACGGTCGACCAATGTGGTACGTGTTTTTTTCCTTCCACTTTCAGTTAATGAGGTGAATTGTGGAGTAAGTGTTGGCCACAATGAAAACTTGATTGAACTGATGGATCTCATGCGGTAAATATAATGAAATATTGTGCTGTATGAGCCAGTTCATTCAACAAGTTTGTTTTTTTGTTTTTGACATTTTGCCACTTGGTTTCATCAATATCCAGCCTAGAGTTTATGTTAATTAGGCAGATGCAGAATTGAACCCTGATTGAAACAAATGTTCACTTCAATTTTGCAGGTGTTGCGGTGAAGGGTTATAGATCAGCACTTTTGCAGTTTTGTCTTTTATTGAGATGTAGATTAAAATTTTGAGAATGAATCGAGAATGTGTGAGCTATTCCTTGGTGAATGTTTTGTTTGATGTTTCCTCACAATATTTGATGTTCATTGCTTAGCAGCAGTTTGGCACTAGGCAATAATCAAACGAAAGAGTTGCAGTAAAATGTGCAAATTCTTAAATAACCTTTTTAATGTGCCACCAGAGTCCACAGGAATTGTACACAGCCAAAGGCAAAGCTCATAGTTGATTCTTTACACTCTTCTCAACTGGGCTGCAGTCTCATCCTCTTCCTGAGGAGCAGATAATGACTCATACATGTACTTGTTTCACAGGTGCAAAGATATGAGTTAACATAAGTTTATAGGACTGATTCAATTACAAGTGCAACACTAAAGGCCATGGTGACATCTTTTTTTCTTTTTAATGCCGCTGTTTATGTGTTAAGATAGTTGGAGAGAAAAGCTCTACAGTGATCCATCTTGGTTTTTATTGAAAAAGACAAAACAAAATCCCCTGAAACCACCACTTGATGGAGAGTTACAGTTCCATGAAATTCAAAGCAATGTAATTACATGGTTATCGAAACCGCTGGGACCTCTGCTCTGCCGCTCCCTTTAACGATGCTGAATAAACAAAGGTTCCTGTGGGCTTGATTATAGTTCATCATTTCATTCTTACGTGTGTTATATATATATGTGTGTGTGTCATATATATATATAGAAAATGATGCATTTTCATGTTTACAACTTGTGGGAAAATAACTAGACAGTCCTCCACAAGAATAAAAAAATATGCATCAACAAACATTTTTACTCCCATTTTTTAGTACCCGATACCAATTAGTGTCCAAGGGGTCGATATTATAAACAAACAATTTGGTGTCAGTAGAGGTGCTGTCCACTCTTTACTTTTCCCTTTGGCCCTAAATGAGCATGAGGAGTAACATCAAAGCTGATCCCTGCAAGCAAAGCATTTTTATTGGCTATCCTTTTGATCTGAAGAAGGAGCAAAAGGAGTGTTTGGGCCTAACTGTGTAATTCAAATTTAAATGTGACTTCATATGTGCTGGTTTTTAAAAATAACAAAGAATTTGGCATTGTTGGTGCTCCTCATAGGATGAAAAACAACTTCAAAGTGAGCCTACCACGGTTACATAAATGCAGAGAATAGTTGTAAACTTTAGAGCATGTGACCATATACCATAGCACGGTATTATTATTTTGATACATGATGCGTGGTTCATGATCAAAATTAGATTTACAAATAATAATTTATAACATACTGTGCTAATTGTAACTAAGAGCTTTGTGACAAACAAATGTTTGAGAAAAGTATGATCAGTGTTCATATCATCAATCCATCCATTATCCCAGCTGTCATCGGGCGAGAGGCAGGGCCACAAAGAGACACATACAACCAGACAACCATTCACGCCTGCAGGCAATTTTAGATTCATCAATTCACCTGCACGTTTTTGGACTGCAGGAGGAAGCTGGAGTACCCCGAAGAAACCCACACAAGCACGGGGAGAACATACAAACTCCACACAGAAAGGCCACGGCTGGCCGGGGCGCAAACCCACAACCTAACCAGTCCAGCACCGTGCTGCCCGCGTATTTATATAATTCACCTAGAATTATATTTTTGAGAACAAATTCAAATCTTTTGTGACACTGCAGTACACATACTGAATCTCAAAAGGGTTTATTGTATCATTCAGTACATGTATCCATTGTCCTAAACTTTAGGAAAAATATTACCTACAAATGCACATTACAGTTGAAAATTTGTGAGCTACGTAAGCCTCTTTGAATTCTACAAGATCAGTTGTGAGATGTCTCTGTGTTTCACAGCTGTGTCCGAACTCATTTTCATCTAGCACTAGTGAAAATTTACCAGAGGTTAACATCAAATGGTTTCCTAACCCAGCCCTGATCGGCCAAGACAGGCCAAATTAACACCCAGTGCTTAGGTGATGCTTCTGGGAAAAGGTGTGAACAGGCAGGTTGTGTGGCGATTCGCCGCTGAAACTTGTCCGTTTAAAACTGAAAAAGGGGAAATACCCATCATACACACTGTGAATTTTCATGTGATATATTATATAGTGAGTGTACATATTTAGTTTGAAACGCAAGATGGAAGCTCTGTGGAGTCTGTAGATATGCACTTGTACTTTATTAACCCAGCGACTCAGGACACAGTGCCTGCAGCAGTCTTATTCATCTCTGTCAGCCCGGCTCAATTTGTTTAGTTGTGACATTTTCGATAGGTTTTATCCAGAGCACTGAACAAATGCAGTATGGTTGACTAGCTGAGGCATTTTGATGTAAAATAAATATATAAATAACCATTTTTAAAAAATGTTGTTCGGAGGAAAGGACATGCCCAGGAGGAATAATAGACCTGTCTCTCTGAGTACATGGCAGGTTTGCATCATTCTGCTGAAAGTGCCTCATTAGTGCCTTTCCAGAAATAACTCTCCTCCATTCAGTTGAAAGTAATATTATTTTTTATCTTCCTGCTGTTGATCAGTTGCGCCTTTCTGTTTTTTTTTTTTTGTCAAGATCGTAGCATAAGTAAAGATTTGTAGGTGTAAACTGACAACCAAAGGCATCGTAAAGAGCATCGGCAACATGGGGTCTCTGACTGCCAAATGATGTCCAAAGCATTCAAGCATCCACACACAACACACAGGCTAAAGTGTTTGATTTATTTCTTCCAAAGAGTTCTCCTGTTTGGGAGCACCTATGGGAATGGGGAGATTGTTTTCCCCAGCAAGGCTTAATGATGCCTGATGGCTTATTCAGCCGCCTAGTGCCAGCGCTAAAAGCTGATCATTATGGGGCCCTCTGCTCTTTCAGTGCTAAAGCTGAGGCTCGGAAAATGAGCTGTCACCAGTGTGAGGAAGGGATACAGCACGCTGGTCACTAAAGTGACCCTGATCATTCTGGATGCCACTACTTTGGATTGCTGGGCCTGTGTGTGGCGTGAAAGTTAAACACATGTTTCCAGGAAATTAGTTAACTAAAGTGCACTTAATACAAACCGAAGCAAAAAGTAATAATTGTATGTGTTTTATGTGAAAGGCCGTAAACCAGGGCTCATTAGTGTGCTCTAAGGATGACAACCACATCTTAAGATTTTTTGGTAAATAGGACTACCAATAAAAAGTAAATGAATGCAAGTTGAAAGTTTTGACAAGTTTATCTCCAGTGACTTTGTTGCTCAAACAACAGTTTGAGCCACACTGTTGTTTGAGCATGCAACACACACACATAGTAGGTTTGTTTATCTCAGTTAGCAAATTAGCATTGGTGAATTAGCACCATATCCTTCACTTTCAAAGGTTTCTGGCCCGATTTCCTTTGAGGTTTGTAGCTGTTTTGATGGCAAATAAATCTAAATCAATGTCACTGCTGCAGTGCCATAAATTGTTGCATAGCAAAAACAACTTTCCTCTAAATTCTTCTCAGAATCACAGATTTTTACTTAACTTAAGCAGCAAGGCAGAGGAACTGTTGCATTGTTCTGCCAAGGTGGACTCCCTTTGGTGACGATTCGGAACATTTAAAGATTGATTGACTTGTGCTTTATTGATTCATTAGTTATTTGTAAGATCATATTCACTGACAACTGTGCTCATTACTTTATCTGTTTTAAGTCTTTCTAGTCCGTGCAAATGAATTGTATCTGCATGTCTTAAGTTGGTGAAGGCCAAACTTTTAATCCAAAATAGAAATTGAAAAACTGTGAGAAAATGTATTATTTCTACAGCATCAGGCCTATGATGAGAGAAGCTTATTGGAAGTAAAATACAGATTGGATTTTGAAGAAAGATGGTACGTGCTACCATTAGAGTTCTAAAGTTGGCCTTTTCACTGAGCATCCAACACATAACCAGGAGCCAGCTCTTGTTGATAGTGTCATTAGAAGAACAGGCAGGGAGGGAGACAAGTGTTTCAAGATGGTATTAACTGCCGTTTTAAGTACTGCAGTGTCCTGTATAATATGTATTATATAGGTCTCCAATCACAAGGATGACACTCCAGAACTGTCCTTGTTTGACTCAGTCTTTGCAACAGTAATAGACTCGTTGCCACAGCAGCAGATGAGCATCTCAAGTAATGTTATTTTCCCACACTCTGTAGTGCTGCTTATGACTATTTTCAGGACAATTGGGCCCTTGTGGGATGCCAATACACCTGATTGTGGTTTCTCTAACAACACAAAATCCCCTAATGTCAAATGGGCTGCCTGTGAAAAAAAGGAAAAAACATGATGTGAGCCATTGAGATCCTAAATGTCACCACAGCATTATGGGTGACAGTGATGGTTTTTGTTTATTAATGGCATGTGAAGTTCTCGCAACTGCAGACGGGAGAGTCGTGCCATTACTCATATTGGAAATCCATGTATAATGTTCAGGCTGACCATCATTTTTCTCATGCCTAACAGACCCGAAAATGTTTAATCAGTTATACAAGAAATAACCCACCATTAATATCCCTACTGCAGTTACTGAGTCATGGCATGTCAGCAATGTTGTATAATTTAATTTCAGTGTGTTCATGATAAGTTGATTTATTATGTGGTGAGGTGAAATATTCATTGGTAAACTTATTAGAAGTAATATTTTTGACATGTGAAATTTAGCTTGCTTGATTTTTTTTTGGTTTGTTTTTTAAGTTAAAATGAGTCTTTTTACCTTAAAGTAGTTTTGTAACAGAAGCTGCTTGAAACTGGATGAAGAAAAAGGCATTGTAGCAATGGGGGGCCATAATGAAGGTAGGGATTCAGAGGTGATAGCAGCAGCTGCGTCCCATTTCTCATCATTGCTTCCTCGCACCAATGTCACTGACTGCTTTACTGCCTTATGGTAGTCCACTGAATTGCTAAAGCTGGGGCCTGTTTGAATTAGCAAGGAAATGACCATATTTGTTATCTGTGAAAAAGAGCTGTGCCGGGCCAAATTGAAAGAGTAATGGGCTTCACATCAGGAATGAAATCGCACACAAAAAGGCTCAACATCAATTCACTAAGAGCCATTCTTGATCATTATCACCGAGGGGGATACTGGGATCCAGGGCCAACAATGAATTATACATTCAACACGTGGTTTTGGCATTTGAAGAAACTTTGTAGTAAATTCACTAAGACTCCATTACACGAGCATGCAGCCATTACAATGGGTGAAACAATAATATGTGGATATAGTTCCCTTGAACAAAATTCACCGTGTATATGGTGAAACATTCACCCGCTTGCACTGCCTTTAGTTCCATTTTTCTGTGTCATTTCCTCTAAAGAAAAGTGCGTCTTTCGCAAGAAATCATAATGAAACATTTCCAGGTGTATTTTTGATTTTCTCTGTGCCCACGCACAATCAGCAGCAATGGTGGTAGCGTTAATAGAAACATAAAACTGGAGTGCTGCTCCCCTCAGAACAAAGAAATATGTATATACATCGATGGCATTCAATCAATTCTGTGTCTTGAGCTTGTGAACATCGGGCCTCGAGGCTCAAGCCAAAGCGCCAACACAGTGAGTCGCAGGAGCAGCCACAAGCAACAGGATCGGTTTTCTCTGTTCTGTGAATCAAATGTTGATTTGTCTGCCAGCAGCATTTCTGCATTGGAACTTGTTGATGCAACCGATTTGAAATTAGACACTGACAAATGAGTGAATGACAATCTGACACTAAGAGACACTGTGGCCTCTTCTGCTTTTAAACTGTATGTAATTTGCAGCAGGTAGTGTGTTTCTGCATAACCACTGTGGACAAGCAAATTACAGTGGATTAACTCTACATTGTTCCTTGGTGTTCAGCTCAAGTGACACATCCCCACTTATTCAAGTCCTTAATTACAGTTTACAACATGTGGGTTGGTGAGACTGCTGTGATTGCAGCCTGTGGAAAGCAGATAGAAGATGAGAGTGAGGATGAAGATGGCAAAAGGGTGCCACAGTGAGGGTAAATATGCTCACCAAGTGTTCTAGCATGTCTAGTGGTATCATTTGGTTCTAGGACAAGATGTTCGGACAGAATCCTGGCAAAACTGCACAGCTTGTTAACGTCGCCACAGGAGAAGAGGGATGTGTAAATTGAGAAAATGAAAAAAAATAAATCTTCCAGCATGCATCAATGACATTGATATGAAGCTAACCACCTGCGTCTCCATCACAGTTTTTGGTTTGACTCTCCAGATACTAACAGTCTCTGTCCTTTTGAATTGATCTCAAGTGGCCTGTTCTTTATTTAATAACTGGCTGACTTCATATAAGGAAGCACTTCATTATTTCGTGCAACAGCAAGCAGGTGAAAAAAATGCACATGGTCCTTGTGCACTTGGACATTTGAGATTTGATCATGCTGAAATCAACACAACCTGTGTCTTGTCTCCCTGCACGTTTTGAGTGAATATTCAAATTATCTGTGGTTCATGCACACATTCATATGCATCCTGTGTAGTAGATATAATGTTTATAAGAATGTTTATGATTTGACAGTGTGCATGTTTAAGCTCTTCTTGTAACACGGGATATACATGCATCCTTTCATATTCAGCCATTGGCTGTTCCAGGTGCAAATGTAAAGTCCTCCATCTTGCGTCCGAAAATATGTCAAGTTAAACTCAGGCTTTTTTGATGCATTACACCTCTATACAGATCTTCTTCCCTAGGGTACTATCTTTTTAGTTTCGATAATGGTTTTGGAGACAGTTCTTGACATGGAATTAATGATGAGCTCTGTAATCTGAGGCACGAGGCACTTTTGTCTAAATGAAGAGGTTCTAGCTGCAAATCAGACGATATCCTCACAAAGTCACTGGGGTCACGATGTCAGCAGTTTTTTCATGATTCACCATCTACACACCTGATCCAGGTTTCAGGTCTTTAGACGACATCATCACTTTCATCAGTCTGTGTCTCTGCCTTTTACCCTAAACAGAGATATTTTCCAATACAGAATCAACAACTGAGTTGCTAAATATATATGAATCTTTATTCTTCATCATTGTTTTTATGTGTTATATTTAATTTCTTGCATTTTGTCTCAATTTAATGTGGGCATTTTTGTCTTCAATTTTAAACTTTCATGTCCTAATTGTACCATTGTCAGTTTTCATCTATTATCCTTTTAATCTGAATTGTTGATTACTGTCTCCAGCCCACAGCCACCAACAATAAAAGGAATTTCAAACCTTAAGATGTGACCAAAGGCTTAATGTTTGGACTTTAGGGTGTGTACAGTTACAAAAAGTGTGCACTGGAAAAGGCTGCAGTGCAGATAACAGTCCCCAACCCATCAAAAAATATTTTGTGACCAGCCAATAAAATAAAAAAGTAGTACAGTATGAAGAATCGGCTGTCTTGCAACTCCTAATTACTACAGCTATGGCATTTCAGTGCCAATCACTGCACTGACATTTAGAAAGTAGACTTCACCTCAACAAAGGCAAACTTTAAAACAGCAAGGGAAAGTGCAGCAATGGAAAAAAGCAAACAAAATTCAAACCACCTTTAGAGCCCACGTTCAGTCATAGAGTTTAGTTAGACAAATTAACAAATACATTGGGCAAACAGTAGGATCTAACTGAACTCTATGTTTTTGTTATTGTAAAATAAAATGCTGCTCATTAACGACAGGTTTCAGACACAAAGTGGATCTATGTAAGCGCAGATCAGTCAGTGCCCATCCTCAAGTTATCAGTGTGTTTATTGGTGGTGTGTTCATTTTTTGTTGTTGTTGTTATGTGGTTGTAACATTATTTATTTTTCAACCTAAGCTGTATTTTGACCTTACTAAATATACCCATACATTAGGGTAAATAATTCTCTCACAGACACACACTCACACACACAGTCACACTGTGTGTGGAGGCTGTAGTGTTCATCCTATGATAATGTCTCAAATTTGAAGGTAAATACCCACAATATGAAGTATAAGAAAATGGTTTGAAAGACAAAGGCAGTTTCCGTAAGCAGTACAATTTTCAAGTCGGCTGGTACAGTAGACTAAAGAGCACAAAATGCACTTGGGGCTAAAAGGAAGGTTTATAATGTTATGAGCAGTGATGTCGCTCCATAGAAAGTAAGTGGAAAAAGTCCAGTATCTTTTTCTATTTTCAAGTTTCTCTCACTGATCTCTGTGAAAATAAAGACTCAGAAGCTTGAAATTAATTTACACCCCCAGGGGCAACGGAAATGAGACCCTGGGTCTGAGTGATGTGTGGAGCATAAACAACGCAATCATTATGAATTGTTTTTTCATGAAGAAGTTCCAGGAATGTTTTATAGTGTCAGGGGGGCGTTATTTCTACTGGTGCCTCATACTAGGGCATCAAAGCCTGGTAAAGCCTCTGTACAGACTCTGTTGTGGCTCAGACCAACAAAGTCACAATCAGGCAAAAAGGAAAAGGTTATGGCACCATTTGAATTGTGTTCCATTGAAGGGGTCATTTGAAAAGGGAAATTAACATTGATGTTTATGTGTATAATTATTGTAATTCACAAACAGTATTCAATACTAGCCATTAGTGCTGTTGCTGGTTGAAAGGCCCCATCACTTCTGAATAACATCAATATCTGTATTCCATCTAAACAGACAGCATGAAAATGCTGCAACTCGGTCATTATAAAAGCCTACAATGAAGTCAGACCCTGACACACTCAACACAGTGCAGATGCAGTTAAAAAAAACTTGATGCAACCTGGTTTCATTCAATGGGAAACTGTTGTTGATGTACCATTTACTGTTTTCATCCCTGATACAGCAATTAGGTGCCAACAAAAGGGGATAGGCGTGTAAATGTTGTGTGTATTTTGTATTTACTTTTCTATGGTTTTTGTTTAACAGCCTCACTGCTTGGCAATCATGAGAGCAGGGTCTGAAATAATGAGTCTGGCACGAGCCGGGTCTCATCAGCATCACTGTCTAAACAGGTTCCACAGGGCACTGAAAAGTGATACGGGTGATAGGCTTATTTTTATCGTTAGAAATTAGATTTGAATTCATTGTTTTATGTTGTGGAAGTATTCTAATTCACATTTGTAAAAGGTGACAAAAATCTAAACATACTTACATTTTTATTTTACTGCATCAGCATCTAATAAATGTGACCTTCTTCTTTTGTTGCTAAATGCAACTGTTTACTCATCTAAACTATTTGCCACTTCTAAAAATTCATTTGAGAGGATAAAATAATAAGAAATAGAACAGGATGAATATGAATGATTCTGACATTCATCACTGATAGATTTCTGTGAGTCAGCGAGGCGGGGAATTATGACAGACTGATCACGTGCATGTTTCCCTTTGTTTACCCAAATGTTGGCCGGCTTGGACGGCTGAGTTCATCTACCCTCAGATAAGGGAGAAGAAACCATTTCAAAACACAGCAAAATATATGGGGTCTGTGAAGCCAAGATGACCAGGTGAGTGTCAGTTAGCATTTATTTGTGCAAAATATTCCTTGAAACCACTGCTGTCACACCTAATTTTGCCCAGTGGGTGCCATTTATTTGTCCTATTTTCCCTCCTTCGTGTCTCGCTGAGTGTGAAAATGACGGGGTTGTATGGCGGACTCACCTCCCCTAACTTCCCTCAGCCTTATCCCAACAACCAGCACCTAGTGTGGAACATCACAGTCCCAGAGGGCCACAGAGTCAAACTCTACTTCACCCACTTTAGCATGGAACCATCCAACCAGTGTGAATATGACTATATCCAGGTACATGCAAGAGAAACTCCTCCTCCCACAGTCACTGGTGTCACTGTCTGCTCACTAAAAGGCCTCTGGCCTTCTCAAACCAGGTTTTCGCAGAGGGAAATGAAACTCTGCGATTCTGTGGTGAAGAGGAGAAGCACTCTGAAAGCACCCCGAGGAAGGCCGTCATCCTGTCAGCCGGGAACCGCATGTCAGTGGTTTTTAGGAGTGACTACTCTAATGAAGGCCGATTCACCGGCTTCCAAGCATTTTACACTTCAGAAGGTGATGCAGGGACATGTGACATTTGTTGCCAGAATGCAGAAACACTTTTAATTACAATGTAATGGAGTTTCTAGAGAAAGAAATAGCAGGGCATATATCATCACAAGTTTACACAGAAATGTTTAAATTCAGATTTAGAATATAAGAAGAAAGACATACAAAATAGAATAATGACATACCAACAGAGAAGATATAAGTTATTAGAAGAAAACATGAATTTATATCAGTTTATTCACCTGAGATAACATAGTATAAACATTTATTTTACTCTATTTGTTTACTTTATAACTTTAGGATTCTTCATATTAAAATCAGCTGTTTATGCAGTTAGTACGTTTCCCATTTAAATTCAATCCAATAATCCAATTATTCAATCTAATAATGCCAACTCGGAGCCTGTTACGGCACTTTACTTTAAATTGTTCTTTAAATGTTTGGTCATCAGTTAGTTTCTACAAACTGACAGCACATTTCCAAGTGAGCCTTGAGTTAAGATAAACCAGATTATTCCAGTATTTGCTTGTGCTGATTTACAGAACCTTGGAAGGCAGGCGTTATCTGACTTAACTTCTGGCCCATTTAGAGTTTACAGGACATTTGTAAAAACAAAAATAAATTTCCATTTACTCAATCCACTCTATTTAATGTTTGTTCATGAAAAAAAAAAAATTCATATTTATTTTGCAGTGCTTCACTCTCTAACATGCATGTCTTTCACAGATATCAATGAATGTCGCTTCAAGGTAGATGGGGAGAAAATGTGTGATCATTTTTGCCACAATTACATTGGTGGATATTACTGCACATGCAGACTAGGATATCTTCTCCATGATAACAAAAGATCCTGCACAGGTAAGAGCCAGAGCTCAAGAGGCATGTTCATTTGATCACTCTACCCTGTGTCAGGCACAGTGTTAGGAGCTTGGCACACTGCATTTAACTGCATATTGATCTCTGTAAATGCTGTGTGTGTCATTCATGTCTAATACTTCTTCTTCTCTGCTTCATTTAAAGTGACAGTGAGGAGTTGTTGCCATCAACTGTTATATTGCAAAAAATCAAAAAGCATGTCCTAATATTCAAGACTTTTTTACATTTATCCTTAGTCAACATGATTTTAGCCAACATTTATGTTTTTCTCTTTATATTCTCAAAAGCAGTTTTGTGCTTTTTAAAAATTAGAGTTATTTTATAACTGTCCCCTTTTTGCTGATAAATGTCTCCCAATATTGTGCTTGAGGAGAATTTATATCAACATGGCCTATTGCTCTTTTTCACAAGACTTTTTTAATCTAATAAACTCTAACAAATGTCTTCTGCCTAATTATGATAATGTTCTATTTCTAGTTGCTTTAGATTGTTTCCACCATGGGACCATCTTAACTCCTATCTAACACTTATCTTTTACCAGTCCTTTGCCCAGTTGTTTTAGATCACAACAATTAGTTTTTTTCTAATTTGCCTTACCAAAACTCCATCTCACACTTCAGATGGATCGCTCTGTTACTGTAAAACCTATGCACTCAGACAGTTATTACTACAAATGGTGTTGTCCCAAAACTTTGATGAATTAACTGTGTCAAAAAAGGAAAAAATACATTGCCTGCTGATAGAAATTATTTGCAATATTAAGAATCCCTCATATAAATGTGTTTAAGCCCCCGATGCAAAAATCTTCAATCAGCAATCAGTCCTTACCAATCTATAAAAGATGCTCGTCTGAGTTATTTTTTCCAAGACGGGATCAAAGATAAGGGAAAACTAAATTATGATGTTGACTTGAACCAGTGGCCTAATGGCCTTCATTTTGATTTTTAGTATGATACAGCATTTGTACTGAAATAGAATTTTTTGTTTTACTCTACTGCATCAAATTTTATTCTTTTTCCATTCTGTTCAAACACATAAAAGCCAAACGCTGTAAACTACAAATACAGAAAAATAAAAAGAAACTAAATGAAACTTATGGACGGAAATAACTCAAAATGTAAAATACATAGATAAAGACTGAGTGATTGCTGACTGAAGAATTTATGTTGGTGGGTTATACACATTTACATGAGGGATTCATAATTTGCCAGTCGTTTCTATCAGATGGGAATGTATTTTTTCCCTTTATTTTTGAGACAGATAATTCAACAAGTTTTGCGTGACCGAATGTCATACGTGTTAACAGTTTTGAAAAAGGATGTAGAAAATGTGTGAAACCAATGAAAATGCATTAACGCATTTGCAACAGGAGACTTGCGATGTGCTAAGAAGGTGATGATCTCATTAAATGCATCTTAGCACTTGAGAAGAACTTTAACATGTAATTCTTTTAAGAAAGTCATTTGTCCTTAAGAATGCTCTTAGTATTTCACAGTGCTGCAGTACAAATATTAAAATAACAAATTTCTGATTTTCTGACTATCGCCAAAACATGGTTAGTAGTGTTCTACATTGGATTTCTTTCAGTCATAGCTGGCATACTGATGCATGCAGTTGTTGCTCTCTGCCAGCTGGTGTAAGGCAAGGTTAATTACTGTTGAATCCTAGGGGAAAATCAACTTCAAAATGGCATTAAAAATTGATACCTGTGTGCAGCACTAATAGTATACTGACACTTGGCAATTAATCACAATTACCAAATGATCTGCTTTACATTATTATTCTCTGCCAGAGGAAAAAGGATGACATAACAAATCATGCAATGAATGGGAAAAAATGATTATCTGCCTATGGATTGTACTAATTATATGAATTACAGCAAGTCAGCCTCTTCGCAATATTCATCTGTTTTTGTCTATAGCAAAATCTGCACACTTGCTGTGGCAATAATGCAAAACCTAAATGAAGGCAATGATTTATGAGGCCAGGAAATGCCTCATTTTTTATGAAAACTGTTTTTTTCAAATATTTTTCTAAAAACATTTTAATAGCCACCACTTTATAACTGAAGCAGCTGCAGGTGCTTTACCAGTGTTCACTCCCCTAGATGACAATGTGGTGTTGCATTTTAATAGGTGTATGTGTCTTCCTTTCAGTGCCGTGCCACAGCCAGGTATTGACGTCATTGTCAGGGGTTCTGACCAGCCCAGGATACCCAAGTCTCTACCCACCCATGAGTGAATGTAATCACACTATTCGTCTGCCAGAGGGCTACAGAATAATCCTGGACACCCTGGAGCCCTTTGATATAGAGGGACACCCAGATGTCCCCTGTCCATACGATACGTTAAAGGTGACATCAGGACCTTATCACACACACACACACACACAACAATGAATAAGCAATGTATTCCTTCTCATGCTTGTGGAGGCAGTCTGTCACTGAGCTGTCTCTGTCGGGTGATAAACTGTATCGCCACGTAGCTTCCTGCATATTTAAGTTTAGTTGGACATCAATCAGTCGAGCATTTAATGAACATCCTGTTTCTTATATTTAATGCTCCTCTCTTTTAAGATTTCAACAGCTGGAAAAGAGTATGGACCTTTCTGTGGATTGACGCCTCCAGCCCGTATTGACACAGGAAGTTACGAAGTGCATGTTATGTTTACGTCCGATAGTAGCGGAAAAAACAAGGGATGGAAGATTAAGTACACCGGTACCAAAACTGAACCTCTCCTATCTGAAGCCTGATGACCCATTGGCTTGAACGTTGCTTGTGTAGTGTGTAATGTGTACACTCACTGAAAGACAATTTTCAATAATTGCTTATCAACATACTGTTAATTGTAATTCTTACAAACTGTTGGCTACTGTATATGTGATCCGAGATGCATTTTGATAAACAGCATTCAACAGAATAATGTAACTGATTGTAAACAGTGACTCTACTCCTTTATAGCAAATTACAGAAGCTTGGTGTGGGGTAATAGAGTAAATTTAGTCATATGGTTAGATAATTGGCAAATAGTCAACCAAGATGGGCTTATTGAAGGGGTCACAAAGAGGACAAGAAGTCACAGGTTGGGTCGTGTTTAGAGGAATGCTTAAGATCACAGGAGGCACTTTGTTGTTACAAGGCCCAAAGCAATGTAGCAGATAGTGAGTCCTGGGGTCACAAGATCTACAAGAAGGTGCAATAAAAGGGTTTTATTGCTTCTCAACTGACATCTTCAGATAAACTAGAAAGGGACAAGAGTGATGACTGTCAACTGCGTGCACCTGGTTTCATCATTCATGTTTTGTGAGGGTGGTTCCTTTCTTGGGTTTGAGTATAAATAGAAGGGGTTTGAGAGATACAAGTAGGAAGAAGACACCAACATCCATGTGTTCTTCTCCATTCCGGCATGTAATAAACTGAGATGGTTCATCACGCTGAGTTCTGTCTACAGTTCTTCCAAAAGGGAAAATTGGACACATCACATTGGACTACATATATAGAGTATACAATATTGTGTGCGATATTTCACAGAAATAATAGAAATAATAATATTAATGACATTCGTGTATCTTGGACTGCTGTGGGTCTAAGAAGAATTTCCTGATTTATTACTAATTTAAGAAATGATTCAGAAATATATTTGACTTTCATACATTTTACAGCTTGTTCTCAACAATCCCAACTCTACTCCTCTGTCAAAACAATCATTATTTGAAATTTTTGCATTCAAATTCACAAATATGTGGACAAAAACATATGTCTGGAAATGTGGATGTGAAAAAGAAAATAGCATTTATTTGAGGTTGCAAGGTGGCTTTTGCTCTGCTGTTTGATTTTATTTCTTCTTGTGCCTAAGAATCAGGTCAGTAGTTTTGTGGGAACTTTTTTAAACCTCTCAATGTTAACCTGTTAATTCTGAACTATTACTGTATGCTATTAATATTTTGTATTTTCGATGCCACTGCATCTTACTGACCCACACATCACCATGGCATTTGCAGCCCAAAACACTCATGACAACACATGCTTTCTGAAAGTCATCTGACCAGATGGGATAAGGTTTGATCCTCTGGGCAATTGGGTGATTACAGAGCAAACCTGCAGTTGTAACCCGAGAACTGTTAACTCACAATCTAATGCACCAAGACAGTGTGACACATGGAAGCACAATCAACTGCTCCTGTGCCACACATACTTCTAACTGTTCCGCCTAGTTGGAACTAAATATACTGGAATTACGCACACCATGAAACCCATTAAACAACTGTTAGAAAATGTGTAGTAGCAGAATGCAGCCGACGGGCTTAGAGCTAATATGCCCACCACTATTGTTGACAGGTCTGCATATTGCACATGAATATACTAATGTGAATAAACAGACAAGAAAGGGTTCACTGTGATTTGACACACATTTACATGTATTTAATGTTAATCATGAAAAAAACGAGGGACACCACCACTATGAAAAGATTGAGGGCTTATTTACTCTTTCAACATGTTTATAAAAGGCAGCTTAAAGCACATACTGTACTGTTATATACTTGTCAGCGTATTCTGGTAAAAAAAAAAAATACAATTCTTACAGGGTTGAGTACACAACATCAAAGTGACAGCTAGCTTTTGCTGAATGTTCCACTTTTCCATGTATCAACTTGTAAACTACAAATTCAGCACAAAGAATTGATGAGGCGACAGGCATGACAATGGCCATCTTCTACTTGACCTATGAATCAAAAACATGCTCGCACGCCGTCTTACATCACGTAGCCACTAGACAAACACTTCCACAACAGTTTACAACTGAAAGAGCATTCATGCAAAAATATTAGTTTTGTGTAACTCAAAGATGAAGCAATGTCAGTTACCATAATGTGCGCCACAATATGTTCAGTGAGCCTTGTGCGTACGGTACATTATTTTGCCTAAATCTGGTTAAAATAACAATATGTTATCTACAGCTGACAAATAAGTCTATGTGCCCCATTCAAATACATTTATTTACTTGTATAGAGTACATTTTCCGCATTATTTTACATCACCATTCAAATGTCATCTTAACCCTAGTGCTCTTCAAGTTACTTTTATGGTGGGTTGGCAAGTCTGGTATTTCTACTATGTACCATTATTAATAATGACATCTCAAACTAAGGTGTGCAAACATGAATACTGTAGTACAAACCAGAAAAGAAAATTTTGTGTATCATTATAAAAAATATATATAAAAAATATTTATGTAGGGAAATATGTTCTCTAAACATTTTAGTGTTTTTTTTAAGCTCAAGTTAGAAAAAAATGATTAGCAGGCTTTCAAATTTTAAAAACGTTACAACAATCAAACTGTAACATTTGTCTCTTTTTGCAGAAAAGTTATCTTCAACAGAAACAAAATATTTTAAGTACAACCCCAAATCCAAAAAAGTTGTGAAGATGTATAAAATGTAAAAAAAAAAACTTATCTCATCAACCCATTTTTTATTTACAATAGAACATAAACAACATATCAGATGTTGAACCTGAGACATTTTACCATTCCATGGAAAATATTACCTCATTTTGAGTTTGAGTGCAGCAACACATCTCAAAAAAGTTGGAACAAGATGACGTTTACGATTGTGTAGCATCACCTATTCTTTAAGAACTGTCTATAAATTTCTGGGAAGTGAGACCAGTTTATATTTTTTTTCATGAAATGGTAAAAATTCTGTTTCAACAGCTGATATTTTTATGTTCTACTGTGATAAAAATATGGGTTGATGAGATTTGTTTTTTGTTTTTTTACATTTTACACACATTCACAACTTTTATGTTTAGCTACATTTATTTTCACTGCATGGCACTCACAAAATAAGTAGCCAATACTGAGTTGATGCAAGTGGTTAATGTCAACACTTCTTTGATAAATGATAAATGACTAGGGCATCCTGGAGATCATTCTCCTCCATCTTGAGAGAACAGCATTTCAGTGGTGCGTAGGTTTTACAAACGGATGTAAACTTTAATACAATTAGCAATAATTGATTCCAGCATTAACGATAATATGAGGCAGCTACTGTTAATTCTTATCAGTTTCTGCCTTGGGATTAAGTTTCTTTGCCTTCCTCCATGCTCGTCTCACTGGACAGTCGGCTGCTGTCTGGCTGTGTGTTGCTCCTGATGGACTGCAAGGCCTGAACCTGCTGGAGGCGTTTGGTTAGCTCAGCTTCGCAGGCCTGTAGCAACGCCGACGTCCTCGCTCTGTCCCAGTTTAGCACCTGCTCCATAACTTCAACACTTCGGGTCACAATCATCTAAAAACACACGGATGAGGTTTCATTCCAGACTTTGGAAATGTGAGACTTTACACTCACTCACTGCTTTTACATAAAGTATACATGTGCAAATGAATGAAATCCAATCAGGCAGTCCTGTTCTATAAATAACAATTAGGAAAAATAATAATATAAAATTTTAATTGTGTGGCATTAGGATTTGCAATTCCATATGATTGCATTGTCATTTTTACAGCTGTTTATTGCAGCAAGTATTGGAATTATATTAGCATATGGAATGATATCAGCATATGAATACAGTATATGATAGTTGAAGAGTGGCTCCACATGGAACACATTAGTCCACCATGATTGCTCATGTCTGCTTAAATCTTCTGTAAAAACGTTATACGAAGCTCTAAGAACTGCCAATTTGTATTTAATTTGTCTGGGGTGGCTTTTACTGTGCTGTTTGTACTAATACCGTTAGTTTATTTTTATTTTGTGTCACCTTGCCCAGGGACTACAGTTGCAAATTAGCTAAGCAGTTAAAATTGCCACATTTACAGTAAAGAAAGACTGGACTTTCTGAGGCATTTGTAATAACAGTACATGTATATACATAAATAACATTTAAAACTTGTGGTATTTTCCTTCGCAGACATTTTGAGGCACACTGGATGAGTGGTGTGAGTAGACTACCTGCAGATCCTCTGTGGAGAGCCTGGTCTCTGGGCTTGTTTTGCCTTTCAGGACCATCAGTGTCCGGGACATAAATCCAGATGCACTGTCGATCTCCGTTTCGTCTGGCACATCCACATTACGACCCCCTGAAATTTTCAGACAGGTGTTCTCTCAGTGTCATTTGTTGTACAAAATGGTATTGCTGTAGAAAATCACTAAAGGAGGTGGGTTTTATCAGCAGCAACAACGGTTCCACCTAGTGGCTATAAGACCCAAGCACGGCTGTTCCCTTACAAGTCATCTAAGTACAAAAAACCAGCAGAGGTTGCATTATTAGTATTATAGTTAATATTAGTTTTGTAAACGGAAATATGAAAAATTCTTCACAACAGTTTTAACCACATAGTTTTTAAACAACAAGCTATTGTTTAATTTTGCTGTGACATTGATATTACCTGGACCTATTAAAATATTGATTTACTGAATACGTTTTTTTAGATATTGAAATACATATACAGATATTTCTAAACATAATTTAAGATTTCTCAGTGCCTCATTATTCCTTATTTCGGCAGCCCTGAGTGATAATAAAAATTGTATCTGTGATGAACAGGCAGTATGGGTATTTACATTCCTCCAGGGCCACACCATCATAAGATAATGATGATTGCTTTTTGATTACAGATATTCGGTTTATGTTTTTAAGATACAAGTAGCAATGTGAGCACATTTGGCAAGGCTCATAAACACCAGTATTTTTACAGCAAATATTCCTTAGAAAATACATTTAATATTATTGTTAAAACCAAATCTCAAATATTAAAAGAAATGAAAAACATTGTCATAGATATGGATCATCAGAGTAAGCATCAGACCAACAGGCTCTGATATGCCTTGTTGAGATTTTCTTTTTAACTGTTGAATGTGGATTTTTGTTGTTTGTTGTTGTTTTTGTTTTGTTTTTGACAAAATCCGTGAGGTAGTCTACAAAGTTTATGAAACACAAAACTGATCACATAGTTTAACTTTGATTAGGAAAGAACAGTATAAACTTTGCAACTTCTTTGGAGCAAAAGGCAAAAAATGAAATGTCCCAGATCTTTATTCAAAATATCCATTCTAAAATAGCAAAAATTAAAACCACAACATAATGACACAGTCATACCTCCGTGGCTGTGCTGACTTGGCTCTTCCTTAACTCTCTTTTCTTGCTCTACAGCTTTGAGGTAGAGCTGGAGCAACTGCTTGGACTGTCTCTCCTCTTCTCTTCGATCCAAAACCCTCTGCAATGTCTCCTGGAGTTCCTCTACCTTCTTTTCCTGGAAGCCCAGAGCAGAGGCTAGCTCAGGGCATGGGGCATCAACTAAGGTCTAAAACAAGAGGTGACCAAAAATATTTAGATTACAGCAATCATATGCAGTTTTGAGCATATGAACACGCATGTGTACTACAAAAAATTGTATTAAAAATAGTAACAAATATATAGTTTACAGATAAGTAGAGTAATTTATTAAATCGACTGGGGAACAATTACTTTTAGCTGCAAATCACAATAAAAATATCTGTATGTGAGTTATGCTCATAAACAAAGCACACTGTTCATTCTTAATAAATGGTCATGTGCGCAAAAGATACTTTTGGTGAAATAATGTGGCCACCTGTAAGTCCGCTTCTGACATAAGGATAATGCTGGTCAGGTCTTGCTTCATCTGCTGAGCTAGGTTCGACCAGGGTACTGCAACAATAGAGGAGTCCACAGCATCGGTCTCAAGCATCAAAGAATCCCTTGCCATCCAGGCTGTGCCACCATCAACTGCAATGGAAATGCAGACGAGTAACAAAAGCGATGATGTGCATGTCACTGGCACCAGACAAACCTAAAAAATGAGTAAACCTGCTTACTCCTATGAACTGGAGACCACGTCTCCTTTTCATGCAACAGCATGAACTTTGTGTTTGATGGTAAACACAGAAAATAAGCCTGATCTTCCACTACTGTTCCATCATCCTCCAGGACTGCTGTAACCTGGGCACTAGAGCTGAACCCAAGAAGCTCTCGCCCTGTGGAAAGAGCAGAGAAATTATGGATTTTACAGATCTGACACAAAAGTGAAATTAAGATTTCAAAGGCACACTCACTTTGGTTGTTTTTATCCCCAGCACATTTCATAGGGAAACCCTGAACTGTATTCGTTGGCTTAGTATTTGTATTTATATGCTGCTCAAAGCCATTACATAAGATTGTTGAATATTATTTTATGGATTTTTTTATTTTTTACTAGGGGTTTAATGATTGCAGATTGATGGTCAAAAATTGTTGTTCCATTTAAAATTAAATCTATACCTGGGCAAACAATTATGAAGAGGCTAGGATACACAAAAGACCGAGAAGCCACTCTATCATAAATTCAAGCTAAACATGCTTCTGATGGATAAAGACCTAGATAAGTCCAATAAGTTGGGCAACAACTGGTGACTAGCGTTGTTGGAATGAGTAGAACGAAGTAGAGATCTCGCCTGACTTTTGCGTTGTGCCCTGCAGGTTTAAACATGATGAAAATGCTGCTGCACATATCTCGTTTGAGATCGTGGCAAAAAAGTGAGCTTAAACTGCAGCTCCCTCTGCATTGCGTAAAGTTAGTGACTTGGTGAAGATGAAGATCGAGCTGTAGCTTACTGACAAAAAAAAAAATCCCAAAAACTAAACTATTTCACCTTCATCCACCTTGCTATTTAGCACAGACAAACAAAAACTAAAACCACCGGTAAATACAGTGACCACGATAAGGCATCAAGACCACGAGATCGATATCAACTTTAATACAATTTCTATTGAGCTTCTCTTGCATGGTGGAGTTATTATAAATACTTAACGTTACAAAACTCATTTAGAAACGTTTCCAAGTCAAAGCAATGACAAATCACCTTTTGTTTTCAGCTCATCTAGGGAGAGAACCGCCAACCCATGCGACGTCTGTCGTGTGAAATTACACACCTTACACGCTTTCCTACCTGTCATTGTTTATGTGCGGGAAAATTACGTGTGTCTTTTTCTTATTTTACAGCAGAACCTTTCGCTTCTCTCTCGAGCCCAGCAGTAGTTTCGAACACGGAACAACCACAGTGGCGCTACGAATTCTGGGTAATGACGTTTTTGAATTTGCTAAACTAAAAGAAAGAAACGCAAGAAGGGATACATTATGCAACCTGGAGTAGTTATGAACATATCACTCCCTGACGATAGTTACAGTTTATTATTATTATCATTATTCAAGTTTACAAAGTATACAGTTTACAATTCTTGCACCTGACGCCTAGTACCGTGGACGTAAAGGCGGAAGAGCGTACTATTGTAGTCCTAACAAATGCCGTTGGACGGGAGCACCATTTTTCTTGGATACACTTTACAAGGAAATTGCTTATTCCACAATCACGTTTCATACATGGCTGATGTGTATTTTTCTTTGTCTTTTTGTTCTTTTATATATATATATATATATATAGTTATGTAATTTAAGTTCGCTGTGTAATTTTATTGTTGTATTTGGGTCATTGTTGCAATTAGTTTGCTAAAGTTCAGGGCCCTCCAAAGCTTCCCCAAATAAAAAACCATAAGGTAGTTTTATCAAAATAGTTTTTGCTACTCAAATACTTATAGATTCAGTAAGTAGAGGGTACTTCTGATGATAAAGCGTTCGCGTGAACTTCACCGTGAACTCTGCCGTAAGTCAAATGTCACTTTTTTAATTAATGGACCGCTGTGTCTTTCAGACAAAGTCAATCGAGTGTGGTTCGATCGAACATTCTTTCAAACAAACGAGGGGTAGGAAGATGGCATCCACCGACCAACATGATCCACCAACACAGGTTTACATTTATGCGACTAAACATTGACCTCTTGGTGCTGGGTTACAAGAGCAAAGAGCCGTGTTATTAATACGTGGCCCTTGAATACCACGTTTTTCGTTGGTTAGTTTTGTAAAACACTCACCTAGCCGAGTTTAGCATGCTTGCTAGTTAGCATGTTAGCTACCTCCTGTAACGGTTTAAAAGTTGCCTTTCAGACGTACTTGCGTCGGCAAATGAACACTAAAGTTCAGGCTGACGCTTTTGTGTTTTGCCACGTGTTGATAAAACACGTGCTAAAGTGTGTCCTATTCGGCATGTTATTCACCCCGACCTAACGTACGCCTTTCCATCTGACCATGGAGAAAGCCTTGTGTTTGTCTTTATGTTATGGTGTGGAAAGGTCACTGTTAGCAAAATGTTCTCTAAATTAGTTTGTAACATTGCTCTATTTGCTAACACGTTGGTGGTTTAAATGACTGACAAAAAATAATGCTATAGAAAGTTGTGCCTCACATTTTGACAGGGATAGCCTCACACTGGAGGGCAAACTTACATCTACAATGCTTGGAATATCACCAAGCATAAAGACTTAACAATTATGGAATTGTATTCATGGTTCTCATGCATGCTAACTTGCTAAACTAAACGTTTAACTTGCCTTCAAATAATCAACTAGTGCATTAGCAACAGATATCTATAAAATAATGTCTAGAAGTTGCTATGCAAATACATCCCGTTAACGTTTTTATTTGCTTTTTCAGCAACGTTATTATGTTATAGAAAATCCGTAGTGTCTTGCAAATTGCTAATTTTTACATGATTATTTGATTTACATAACCAAAATTGCATTCAATAAATTATTATAGAACTGGTGGTCACAGTCAAGTGAGATTTATTAATTTCTTTTACTCACCTGACCCCCTGACAAGTTGGAATAGTTGTACTAAGGCTCCCAAATACATATTATAAATATCACAGCTCTCTTAACTGTTACTTCATTAAACCAACGTCCTCCAGTAGATGGCAGTCTAATACAAGAATATGTCTTTCCTCTCAGCCTGGTATTCCACCTGGAGATGATGCCACAGCTCCCCCGAGAGAAGCACTGGTAAGGAATCAGTTTTAATCCAAAGTTAATAACTAATAGGCAACATAGGATATAACTACAAAATAATTGAAGCATGTCTGTTTGATGTAAGTGCATATTATAGTGATTGAAGGTCTGATCAAAGAATGACATATTGGAATAAAGAAAATCATGTTTTAATGAATGAATTCATGTGTTCTCAATTCTACATACTTTTGGCAGTTGATGAATCTCATTTAAAGAACATTATGCCTGTTTTTTTTTAATGATTTGGTGACTTAAGGACAATAAGCATGTAGATAAGTCTGTTTTATCAGTAATAATTGGATGCTTGATTCATGTTTAGCATAAAACATGCTATAATTGGTTTAGATGTTGATTTTCACCAGCAGTTGGGTCCTGAAAAACTTTGCTTTGCCAGTAGTTACCCTGCATAAAGCTTTTTTGCCCTAGAAGAGTACTTTGGAATAGTGGCTCTGAAAAAGTTGCAAACTGCAGCCTTCATAAGCAGCCAAAGGTATTAATACCAGCTAAGCCAGTAACATGACATTAGAATAAACATCAATTGTTTTTCATTAAGGTGTTGCTTGGCCCAAGTGACGACAACAATTATTACCAACAGGCCCTTATTGCTAAGTGATGTATTCCATCACAGGTGCATTCATTGTCCTTGTATGGACACAGCATCCAGGTTAGTGTAGTGCTGTATTGTTCAGCCTACATGTCTCAATGTCATTCACCACCATTCACTCTTCATCCTCCCCCATCATCTCTTCATGCCAAGGCTAATTTAATCCTGGTGTTATTGATTGTGGGAGCATTCTCCCAGGCTTTCTTTCAATTTACTTCAATTTCATCATCCCAGTGCACTTCAAGACTGCCTCCTCAAAAAGGGAAAAAATTCTTGTTATGAGGGTCCTGATTCGAGACTGGTTGACAAGTCCCCCCAACCACCCACCACCCCCACCACCATCACCCTCACCACCCTCACTTCCAACCCTTTTTCTTCTTTCTCTTTTTGATGAGCTGCTCTTTCCCAGTTAAGTGGATTATTACAGTAGGGATAATTCTTGTCACATGGCATTATTTGGATGAGGTGAATAATTGAAATTTGTGTCTGAAAGCATTTTATCTGGATGAGAGGAAAGGGAGTGCTGGCAGGGTTGGGAGGGCAGAGAGAGAGAGAGAGAGCGAGAGAGAGAGCGAGCGACAGAGAGAGAGAGTGAAGAGCAAGCACACACGTGTGTATAACATTTATGTGCACATGTGCATGTCAGACAAGCCAGTGTGTCAGGCTGAGGACACCAGTCATGGTAACAGGTTCTGACTCACCTCGCCCAGATCAGAAGGCCCTGGCACAATGCGCTGCATGGTCTCTTCTCTGTGGCAAGAGGGCCCAGCTCTGGGGCCAGTGGCACAGCCTCTGCCACCATCCAGACCAGAGGGGCGGATTTAGACCAGCAGTTAGAGAGAAAGAAGTGTGTGAGAGATTGTGTGAGTGTGTGTGCTCCATTTTTGACTGGTAAACCAGTCGCTGCCAGCCACTGCAGTTGCCTTTGGCACGGGACTTTGCTTGCTCTCACCCCAGCTTGCTAAGTCTCCATCTAAAACCCCTTCCCCCTTCCATCTTTCACTTATCACTGCCATGGCCCTTACCACTGCCAGTCTTATACTACATTGCACTTGAATTAGAATTTGTAGTTAAGATCTATTAATTAATTGATTCATCAAACAATTTTTGCCACCAAAACTGAGATACTGGCCAAATGGTTTTTGTCAGGCTCCAGGATCTACAAAATAAATTAAATAAAATCACTCTAATACAACAAAAGGTCTAGAAGCTACCACTTAGTGGAAAACTTTGTTTGGTTGTGTGGGTGTACAGCTGATCTAAAAGAGAACTGACACCTCACTAAACAGGATTGTTACAGTTTTTGGTATCTCTTGTAGTTTTAATGTTTTCCCTTGCTCTCTGCACACTGAAAAGTCACAGGCCATAAATGAAAATATGTCTCACTGTGTGCGGATGCAGGTGTGTAGTTCATGTGTGCAACTGCGCTTTTTTCACACCTCTGTGTTTGCGTTTGTGCATACGTAGTGTAAACTGAGTGTGTGTGTGTATGTTTAGGTTTGGGGATTTTAGTACAGCAGAGGGAGGGTAGTAATGGGAGGGGAAAAAGAATTGTAAGAAGAACATCCCCGGTCTCACAGCAACTTCAAAAGCTCCCTTTCCCCAGGATATTAAGCGACTGTGATGAAAAATTTAGCAAGCGTTAAATAAGCCGCTTTGAAGTGATCTGTTTTGGCTCAGCGGTCTCCAAATTTCCGTAGCCCTTCTGCAATAGCTATCGTATTGTAAAGGGGGAGAAAGGAACAGTGTGATAAGTGCAGGAGTTGTGGGGGACCTGGCCGTTTGTCAGAGGGCACACCAACATTTATAGATCTAGCCAGCAACATGATGGCACTACTGCTGCTGTCCTCTTTTGTCTTTCTGTCTCTCTTCCCCCTTCATTTCATCTCTCCCTGATGGTTCTTCTGCTAAACCATATGAGTTGCAGGCAGACAGATGTTGCTCATATGTTAGCTCTGAAAAGAGAGATTTTTTTTTTCCTTCATTGCGTGTGGGTGGAGCACACAAATATAACACAGTGGTGATACCAGGAAGTCAAAGGTTACTATACGGTCTCAACTGAGATTTTTTTTTTCTTTTTTGCCCTTAGTGACTTTCCCCATGGAACATGTGTTTTTGAGAAGATGTCTGTATAACACCAAACTAATAATTTTCATTCTTTTTTTTTTTCACATTTCATGTTAAAAAAATGCAATACATTATGAGTTACTTGAACCCTTTTTCATGTTTTAACCACCATAAAACAAAAAAAAAAGAAGTTAATTTCATATTTGATAATTCATATTTCAATTCATTCCACATTAATCACTTTTAAAACCATTACTTTAATTTTTGAGGACTCCAGGTTTCAACACACTCCAAATTAATTATTGGGGCAGAATAAGAAATGGGAGCCAGTAATGAGTATGATATGGTTACTCCATTCTGTCAAGAAACTCAGCTACCATTTAGTTAGTCTAGGGAACCTTCTCTGAGATTTTTCTTTTTTCCTCTTTGCTCATTACTTTAATTGTAATTGTAATCCTTTATTGGAGCTGTCTGCAGTAAAGGAGAGTTATAGTCCGAGTGGGGGCGCGAGCCATAGAGATATTTCATGATTATTGGGAGAAGACGGTCACTAGGTGGCAGCCACTAGTTTGGCCACGGTGTAATTACTAGCTGGGAAGTGATGGAGAAACTGTGTGGGTGTGTGTGCATGCGCGCACGGGTGTGTGAAGAGAGATTCCTCTGATTCTAACTGGGTCCTTGAAAGACAAAAGTGGAATAAATCTGATCACCTGCCATCTTACAGTCAGTAGATTCTTGACTCTCTTTTTCACATTGAGTGTAAACATGCTGCAGGTTCTGCAGAAGAACAGGACTAGGCGTGTGTCAGAAGCATCTTACTTCACATTTATGTGGTCAATATCAAATAAGTTAACTAATTTAGAATGTTTGAAAACTCTGTTCACAGTGTGTGTAGGGTAATAAATGGAAACGACAGGAGAATATTTCTGTCCTGTTTCAGATGGCCATTGGCTCACATGTGAAACATCTGCACACCACAGCTAGTTTCAGTGTCACAGGGAAGGTTTCTGTTTAAAAATCATAAAAGCTCTGTTTCTCTGTTTCTCAGAGCAACACTCCTTGTGCATCGAAAGCTGTTTGTTTCGGTGGTTAATGATACAGGAAGGGCCCTCCATTTTATTGTTGCTGTGTTGCACTTTTTCCCCTCCTCACCCAACCCAGCAGCCAGCCTCCTTAGAGGACTCTGTATGAATTCTCACTGTCATGTCCAAGGACGAGTGGCGCAGGGTCAGCTAATTGCTTTTATGATTATGATTTCACGTCAGATTTATCGTGCATGCTCAGAGCACATCTTCCAGGTCCTGCCGACGTTGCTGGCTTGGATGGGGAAAATGAGTTTACAGCTTCTGGCTGTGACTTCTTGTTTAAGTGTAGGTCACACTTTTTGACTCATTAGAGTTGAATGCATGGGGTGAATCACACAGGCTTTTCCTGTAAAAGCCTCTGTTTTATATGTCGGTAACAGCACTTGTTTTTCTCATATTTGGCCACAAAAGAGGATTTCTTTACTTTGTCTTCAACATGTGCTGAAGTTTGGATGTCATGCGTGAGGAATGACACAGACAGGGATTTTTGGTTTTTCTGTCGTTTGAACTTTTTACGAGCCATAAATCTCTCATCTTCATTTCTCTTCGCAGATGAAATCATTACACTTATTCCCCTCATAGTTTGCCAGAATTATCAGTTGACTTCTTTTTGATGTTGGTGACTTTTTATCCTGATGGGTCCACCCACCTCTTTGAAAATGATGAGCACAGATGAGTCCAACCCCATTTATATTTTATTTACTTGTGGTTTCTGCCTATGTACTTAGCTGGACTAGATCTGCATAGCCAACCCAACAGTAACATTTATATTGGGTTTTGATTCAAATATTAAAAGTCCATTCGTTCACTGCAAAGCTCGTGATGCATGCAAGAGAAGCCGTTGTGACTGTGTCAGTAATATGCAGTTTTTTATGTTGATAGGGTTTCATGTCATGACCCGTGACTCTTGATTTGTTGGAGTAATTTGACCTTGCTCTGACCTTTCTGGCCCAGCCCCAGTTTGACTAGTGACAGATTCAGCCTGGGAATATGGTTTGGATAGTTTTCCAATGCTCAGAGGAATGTTGAAGTTAGTTTTACACAAAGTTCATTTTGGAGACATATGTAAAGTCTGTGATTAAGCTGAATTCAATAAACTTTAATGAATGCTTAGGACTTTATTTGTAGGGTTTTCATCTCAGCGAGTATATTAATGTAAACAGCATGGTAACAGAGCTGTAATTTCCTATTCTCCCACAATTTAGTGAACTGTCATAATATGTTTACTTAAGAAATGATAGAAATACGACACAAGTTTAATTACAGTGTAGTCATTTTGCCTCAATATACTTGGGAAAGTGGCCTTATTGAGCTGAGCTTCCTTTATACTCGCTATTCTGCTTTGTAATTACTTCAGCTTGATTTATCGTCTTTTCTTTGTGTTTATGGTTGTAAACTGCTCGAGTGAGTAACTTGGTCTGAGAGTGGCTTGTCTCCTTGCAGCGAGGCTGGAAATCTCCCGATGAATCTGAGATGTCTCCGCTGTCAAGACTGCTCACATCGCTCTCAGCCTCCAATGTCACTTTCAAGGCATAATTACACAAGTTGTGTTGATTAGTATGAGAAGCAATTACGCTGGCTTTCCGCTGCAAATGGAGACTGTGATGGCTCTTGACTGACAGGAAGCATCCTGACTTTAATAAGTAAATGACTATGGTAATTCAGATACTGAGACCCTTTGATTTGTCAGCATCTTTCTAATTTTTGTGATGTCCTCTGATTTTAATGAACATGAATTTGATTGAATCCCGCTTCATTTCCCTTCACCTGCCTCACTGTCTGTTTTTCTCCTCTCTGACCAGTAAGTGGTCTCACCAGGGCTCCATATGCTTACGCTTTCAGAGCTATCCGAAATAATCCTGCTGCTGATGCTAAATTATATCTCTCAGAATTAATCCAGGGAGTTAAATAAATAAACAGGAAAAAAACAAAACAAACAAAAAAAAACCAAATGAACAACAAGCAGTGTTGGCACACTATTCCAAATGGTTTTTAGCACATCCTGCTTTCACAAGTGTGGAAATCAGAGAAAAAATTATTTGTAATTGACACTTTGGGGAACATTTTTTCTCTTTTTATCTGGCTTCCCAGTAAGTTATTAGCTGTTAATTTGTCGGCAAGCTCCCCTACAGCGCCAGATATTTGTTCAAATGCTGGGTTCCCCTCAGTGCATTTGTAACTACACTTCTGAAAATGCTGCCCTGTCTAATTATGTAATATAATACTGCCTTTTAGGCAAGTTTCTTTTAATTGAATAATATTAGCTCTAGCTAAGGGTAAGCTATTAGAACAGCAATACATTTAAGAGCTCTCTATACTGTAGAAAATACATACTCTACTATAAAACGTAACAAGGATAGAGTCTACAATTTACAGATAAAAAATTCTTATAGATCTATGCTTTTACACTAAGATTTGTGTATTTTAGATACTTGAATTAGGGCCGAGCATTTAAATAATGCAGACTTTTGATTGGCCCAGCTCTCAATGTCATATTTCTTTCTTTGTTAACCACAGTTGGCCTAATCAAGTAATTCCCTGTTTGTCTTAGTAACCCCCTATAGAGTCATACATGCATAAATATAATAAAATAATTTGCTCTTGCACTCCATAGCCCAGCTGTAATTTATATGGATTGAATGAGTGCTGCATTGTGGAAAAGCAAGAGTGGACCAAATGCTCGTTTGTCACCTCTAATAAATGTTGGAATGTAAATTATGAAGTTATGCTTCAGATGTAAATGCACTTTATTCCAGTCCTTTAATGTAAACAGCCTACTCCAATACATTAAGGCGGTGGGAGGGGTGCAGGGGGTGGGATTTGATTTGAAATTTTGACTGTTTTCACAATCAATAATAAACACAAAAGGGCCTGGATGGGGAACATTATAACATATCTGAAGTCGGGTTCATAAATTATTGCATGAAAGCAGGCTTGTACACCAAAAATGTAAATACATTAATGTTATTAATAATGTAGTGACTAATAGTTCTATCAAGACTGTAATAGCAGTTTAATGGAATATGACAGCAACAATGTATTACACTTCTTAGATTTAGACGGGACCTCACATGACATTTATCAGGGATTTCTGAAACAATTTTTACGATTATTTTGTTAAGTTAATTGCTTCTTTACCCCACCCCCCACCCCCAATGTCTTTTCAGGGAGAGGGGCAAAAACTGGTAATGGATATTAATTAATATGTGTCAGTTTTCTGGGTTTGATTAAAAATAATGAAAGCAAAATGCTAATGGGATTTCAGAGTTTCTCTGTGTGTGGTGCCCTGAGATTGTGGCTTTATCTGGGGAATCTGGTAAAAAAGAGAGTGGGCTACTCTCTTGGCTATTGTAAAAGTGACAGTGACAGAGTAAAAAAACTGAGATACATTATCTTAAAACTTACAAAATACAGCACTCCAATTAGCCCAATTTTAGATGTGTGAGGCAGACAGTAAACTATAAAGTTTTCAGTATGTTACAATGAAAACTTCAATTCATCTCTCCTTCTCAGAATGTTAATCCTCATCTGCGGTGGAAGTTTTTTTTTTTTCCTGATTGAAAGACACACTTGAATCATTTCTGACAAGTTGCTGTCTTGGCAAGTTGTTTTTCTGACTACTGTGATGTGTTTCTAATATATGGTTGTTTGCCAGGAAGACGATGTATGGACTTGTTTTTGCAGAAAGGTTACACAGAGTTTAGGTGGGGTTTTTTGTTTGCTTGTTTTGTTTTTGTTTTTTTCAGGGTTTTTTTTTTGTCTTTCATTTAAATTACACTACTCATGCATCTTGAAAATTGAGCTACACTTGACTTGGCAGTGATTACAGCAGGACGTCTGTGCCTTCATTCATAGTCCACTACAGTTAGCATGGAGAAAGCCCTGCCAAGACTTCTTTGTGTCTGTATACAATCTTGAGCAGAAGAGGACTTTTAAAAGCTATGATTAAGGTGGAGCACAAGTGTAGACCAGCAGTGAAACAGAGGCTGGCACAGTAAAAAAGTAACCATAGCCACTGGCACAACTGACAATTATCCAACACCTGGACTGGTTCCCCTCCCTGCCATGTGCGTCAAGACTGTCAACTTCTTGTTAATGCAGTGATTAACAGAAAGATTGCATTTGTTTTCCTGTGCAGCTCTCCTTGGCAGCAGTACTTTGCTTTCTCTTTGATTAAAGTAGCAGATGGATGAATGCATTGTAGCTCTGTCATGAACTTCAAAAGTAAGGGTGAGAAAGTGATGATGAAAATGAAATAAACAGGAGAGTCAGAGGCCCCTTTGTCCTTTGCACATTGTGTCCACTCTCGAATTTAGGATTTACATTACTTAATGTCAGATGTTTGTATACCCCCCTTTTAAAAACTACTGTTTATTCCTGTTGTTTACTACCACTATGTGACTACGTACTTCCTGTCGGTTCCTCCTCAGATCTACAGGACTACATCATTTGTGTCTCTCCTACCATACTGTGTGGAAAGTGGTTTTAGTATCACAGGGATGAGAAAAGGGGTAGTGAAGGGACTTTGTCAAACAGCCTGTACTTTTGAAATGCAGAGAGTGGCATGTGTTTTCTGTGTCAAGGTCGGCCGAAAATGTCAGAACAGGTGCGCGTCTGCTGCGGAGCTGTTTGCCAACTCAGCCCCTTTGCTCTAACGTGCCACCCTGTGTGACATTGTGGTGCTCCACTGTGAGTTGGGTCGTCTCCTCATTCTTTTAGATTAGCTGGTAAAACATGTATTTTTCCTTCTTCACTGTGGGAGTTGAAATGAGTTCAAATGTCCATTTGTTTGAGTTGAGTTCAAATGGGTGTTGACTCCTACATTTTGACCACTGCCTCTGATTGTCACGTAGTCGCGAAGTGATCAGTGCAGTGCAGCAGCAACGTGCAAAATTCCTTTCTGATTACTCTTTTTTTTTTTTCTTTTTTTTTTTTACATTCTGGTGTTTCAATCTGAAAGTTTTTAGGATACATCATTTTTGATGGGGAGGGAACCTCTTTAATTATTATTCATGGCCCACTTATGAACAATAAGTACAATAAGTGTTTCTTTAGAAACCTCATGTAAGGGTACATGCATTTTAAAATATATATTTTAAAAATTAATAATTTGTGTTGAGGAGAAAAATCTAAATTGTACATATGTATGCTTTGAATTAGAAGGATGGTGTTCAAAATGTGCCGATATAAATCACTTTTAGTGTCACATTAAGAATCTGCTTTAGGAAAACATGTAGAAAAACCTGAATATTCTCTCTGAACTTCTCAGAATAGGTGGATTATGTTTAGGTGTGGCATGTTTAACCAGATGTCACATGTTTCTGTCACTTTATAGCCAGCGAAGTCTCCAGTGTGTAGATTCACTGGTTTGAAAAAGTTAAAATGAAGAATTATTATTTGATCTGACAAGCTGTCGTGTATGTATCCTCTCTGGCTTCGAGTTAAATGAGAAGTTAAGGAATAGCTACTTCTTTGACCCCGGGTATCATTATTTTCTGTCAGCACCACAGTGTGTATGCTTATCCTACTTTCAGGGTTAAAATCTTACTGGAATTTCAAGGCCTCTAGAAAAGGAGGTTTGGCCAACATTTTTCTTTGTCACTTAGTTTGATCATAAACAGACTCTATTTGCTCTCCACAACCAAACAGAGCCCTACTGCTTTCAGTTTCCACCATAATTTGATACTGATTTTACTCTAACTTATCCACCACTGTAGATGTGTGGCCCCTTGTCTTGCCAAGTGTGCCTAAATGTTTCTGACAGGTCTTGGTGAAAGACAGGCCGCAAGGGTAAACTGCCAGGCTTTCCTCCCACCTTTGACTTAATGGATATCACCCCTCTCCAGTAGATGGCGATGTTAATCTTCTTTGGCTCTATTGCTGCCTTGATGCGTCTCCCTTTAAACAATCGCTCTCCTTTCTGTTTCTCTGTGGCACTCGCTAAAGAAAGAAGGGTCTCGCCCTGTGTGGAGGGTCATGCCACCAATACCTGGCCCCTTTGAAGACCGTGAAATTGCTGATCCAAGACGCATGATTAGTGCATTCTGCCTATTGACTGGAGAAGAGTTGACACACGATAATAATGTCACTGGAATGTCACAATCTATCTGGTTGTCTTTGGGAGCATGCCCTCATCCGTTGGTACAGTGTACCCAAGAAGGAATAATTTGATCAATAAAAGAACACCTTTTTCTCTATTGTCAGTAGCTCTCTGGTCTAGTTTTTGTAGTCAATTTGGCAGCCTGGCAGACTGAACACAAACAGATGCCAACTCGCTACATCTTCACCCCAGCTCCATGCTTTATTTGCCTATCATAGTGGTTCACTTGAAGTTGCTGTATTGAGTGTGTATTGCAGGTTGTTTATGTGTCTGTGGGTGTGTGCTGTGTCAGAGAATGGAGGAGTCTGAAACGACAGAGGAGGATAAGCTTGTCACTGTAAGTTGCTTGTGATAAAGGCAGCTCCTCTCCTGACACCACAACACAACTTCTGTGGTGTGTCGCTCGGACACAAGCTTCAAGTTGTTTGCTTGCTGGTGCTGCTTGCATTTTGCCTCAGTCAACTAATTTAATGTGAAAGGCCGGGAGGCCTTGATAATATGGACAATACATATAGCAGTTGCAGTTTTAGGAAAGCCTTTGTGTTTCTTCTTTTGACTGTGACATTTTTTTTTTTTTAAATCGAAATGTTTGTCACAGTTTTATTGACCGTACTGTTGTTGTTGTTACTGTGATCTTGTAAGAAAAAATGTATTAAAGTCAAATTTATGTTTGTGTAAAAATTAGGCCTATATTAGCAACCAATTATAAATGACAATGACTTTTCCTAATTTATTTGAAGAATTTAGTTTTAATGTGTCTAAACCACTTTATTGCCATGTCACTCATTTAAAATGTTCTTTTTTCTTTTTCATTTTTCTATTTTTAAATGTTACATAGTTGTATATAGTAACTACATAAGACAGAATAACCTAATGTATTTTTTAATGTTTATTTAATTAACAATGATCAGTGATCATTTTTGATGGCCAGATGTGTTTTTTTTATTATTACTTATTGTTTTAAATATTTGTTATCTCGTTTTTAAGCAGAACTTCTCATACAACACATATTGAAACCAAATAGATTTTTCTAGTAAATTTAACTGATCTACAGCTGCATTGTAATCACTCCTGTGTTTGGTTTTGCGCGTATCATACTAAAAAGCATATGCAACTGCTTGTCACAGAGTCTCACCATTGACTGTAAAAAGAAAAAGAAAAGCTTCGAATTACAGGAAAGAGGCACTGCATTAAAGAACAAAGGAGATCGATGGCAGTACATTACATTTTATGCGAATGAAAAAAAATCAACTAATTAAAATTGATTACTCCTGCTTTGTAAATGTGTTTCTGAATTAAATTATTGTATGAAAACATTTTGACCAATCGAGGAGCTGAGGAAGTATCCATTACTGGATTGCAGCAGAGAAGGGCCTGGAATGTTTTGTGGTGGCTAAGTAGTTTGTTGTGCTCTACTGTGACTCCTCTCTTGCACCCCCTCTGCTAAAGTGCCATGGGTTAATCTGTGATGACCCTCATCTCTCAGAGCAGCCCCAGATTCATTGTTTAGGCCTTTTACCTGAATTAAAAAAAATTGTGGGTTATATAAATATTTTGTTCTAAACTGGGTGAAAGTGGGGTGTCACTGATAAATACCCTACTATTTAGTCAGCGGGGCTCCTAGGGCTCTCAGGGGTCCACTGGGGGGATGTCCTTATCTAAACACTCATCTGTGTTGCTAGTACTGCAAGGGCAACCCCAGACAGCACAACTGACAGTCACACATTAAGAAATGTCAGACTCAGCTTCATAGGATATCTCTCAAGCTAGTTTTGCATTGACTGCATGCCGCATGTTTCTCTTCAGCTTTTGATATCCTGAGAATAAAAAATGGACCTTGATTTGTTGCTCCTTAATCTTATTTTGAGCATGAACTTTTGTTTTTGCATAGTACGCTAAATTTTAGTTTATTTTTTAATTTATTAAAAGTTTATTTTTTTATATCAAATGTATCCAGATCCAGAAAGAAGAGTGTTTTTGTTTTGAACAACTACAGTCTGTAAAAACCCAATTCTTGGAACACTATTTTATCCTAACCTAAAGGAAATGAAGCAGTCACAAAGAGTTGCTCTCTGTAGTTCCAGAAAAGAAATGATGAAGGGAAAAAAATTTTACTTTTCTTTTCTAGACTTGGCATAACTGAAAAGTCCGTATTATCTGTATTTCTCTGTACTCTGCAGCGTTTTTACAGTTTGAAATTGTTCTTGCTGGATCAGAATTGTTTTAGCCCCCAGTATTTCTTACCACTAAACATACTCAACTTTTCCATGTTTGTGATGACAGAGCTCTGATAGGGAAATGCTGCTCGATGGAAAGTTTAGCCTGTGCATGCAGTGGTCTTGAAAAAAGGGTGATTTCCGTCCACCAACCCCCCCCTTTACAAAAAAATTGCATAATGCACTTTGATGTCATGATTGTAGCCTTGCCCATGGGTCTAACACTGACACTGATACAGCTCTGTATGTTATTTTTAACTCTGTTGCAGAGCAAATGTCAATGAAGTTTTCCATGACCCTTTTTCATCTATTGAAATGTCGACTCTGACCTTTAATTTTCAAAACTTACTATTATTTGATAAAGATTGACCACCTTCAGACACCATAAGGCAAAGAAAACCCACCCACTGTATTTAGCTTTTGTCATCACTATTCTTTTATAACAGATGCCAAAGCAGGTTTAAACTAGCTTACAATTTAAGAGAAAAAAGCCCACATCTTTCAAGGTGCTCTTCTATCAGATTTTATCTCATGCTTTTAGTAATTTTTATTTTTATAATTTGTCACATTGGACTTTCTCTGAAAAGCACCATCTGAAAGTGAGAAGCTAAGAAACAAAAGGTTATTTTTGTACAGTCATTGTTCAACTTTAGCAGGGCTCTTGTAGTAGCCTGCAGTGCCAGAATGAGTGTGGATGTGGAGGTTAGCTAAATGGTCGGGGTCTACACCTCACTTCCTGATGTCTCTCAGGGTCAATAATTCCCTATAGCTGCTCCCATGAGGCCTTGCTTCCTCGGCTAAAGGTCACATTAAGGCGGGAAAGATGTCACAATTAGAAGGGCATTTGAAGCTGCTCTTTTAAAACGATTAAAAAGTACTGATTGCCACATCAAGCAGTCAGGCAACTAAAGGAAATATAATAATTGTATTAAAACTTCATTCCTTTCTGGCAGGGCTCTGGTATCAGAAAGGTATTGGGTTAAGTCATTTAAGAAAGCTGCCCCGATGGCAAATCATCCATGAAAGCACCAAATTAATATAGAGCTTCATTTTTCGCTGTCTCTCACTTTCTCTCGCTTTTGGTCCTTCACACGTGTGTTTGGGGGGGAAATTTGAGACTAGCCTAACACAATTTTTGCTCATGTCTATCAGTGTATTATTATATCAGGGGCACTTCTCCACAAATGTACAGGCCAGGGCAATTTGGAATGAATTGATTCACACTGAGACTGAATCCTATACTTGCTAATGATTTCCTTTTAGCCCCTCCTTTTCACCCCCAACTTTTGTGTGTGTTTGTGTATGTATATATATGTGTATGTATATATATATATATATGTGTGTGTGTGTGTGTGTGTGTGTGTGTGTGTGTGTGTGTGTGTGTATACATACATATATACACACACACACACACACACACACACACACACACACACACACACACACACACACACACACACACATATGTATATATGTGTGTGTGTGTGTATATAGAGAGAGAGAGTCGCTGAGTACGTAGCAATTACATTTTTACTTAAAATAAGTAAGAGTAGCACTACTTCTACATTACTTGCAAATTAGTTTAGACACATCCTGGATAGGCAAACTGTGGTGTATCTTATATTTACATTTAGCATACGTTTTTATCCAAAGAGACTTAAAAGTAAGGCACAAGGCAGCAAAAATCTAAGTCAAGGAGTAAACATCAAAGCAAAGTCCTATCAGAAAAGTGTTTACATTTCATGAGATGCAAGTGCAAGAAAGAGCAGAGGGGTTTTTTTGTTGTTGTTGGTCTATCAGGGGGAGTGGTTAGTACTCCCCACACAGCAAGAAGGTCATGGGTTTGATCCCTGGACCAGACGAGGCCTTTCTGTGTGGAGTTTGCATGTTCTCTCCGCGTTTGCGTAGGTTTCCTCTGGGTGCTCCGGATTTCGTACGCCTGTGTATATATAATGACAAATAAAGCACTTTATCTTTACTTTACCTTATCTTAATCAAAATATGTCTGTTGATACAAAATAGGCTCAGCCAGCCAGCAGCAAACCCTAAAGTCTATTACTGCTGCCAACATTGTATGTTTATAGCACTTTCATTTCAGAGTGACTGTTAGATAACTGGTGGTTTGGTTTGGCCTGAATATAACACTGAAAACAAGAGTCTTGAATCACATCTAGTGAGGCATCTTTTTCATCCGTTGTGGTTCAAATGTTGTTTTGTAGTTTATCTCAAACACTGAAACCAGCGAAATGAATCAAATCTAAGACATACCAGCCATTTCTGTTTTGATTGTCAAATGTCTGAATTTCCCAACTGCTCATATCGCAAAACTTTTAATATATATACAGTGTGCAAAATATCCACAAGTCTTACTGTATATACTCGCTATATGTATAGTTGAGTGCTGTTGCTAGTTAGAGCGAAAATATACAACTGGTTACACGGATTTCCTCACACATCCAACCATGTGGTTATATATAATTGGATTTCATACTCATTTCTCACAAGTCAAAGTATCACAATTGTAATTTTCAGACAAGTGCAGTGCAAAGTCTTGTCCAATTCAAACTCAATAACACTGCTGTAATCTTGTCTGTTCATCAACTTCACTCTCTTTAAGTGTGTTGGTTAATGTTATCTCTCACTATGATTGAGTTTTCACCTCTTTTTCGGCTTTACCTGACACTTTATTGGTTATCTGGTTTGCAAAGATTATTGCTTGTAACAAGGAGCACTATGGTGCATTAGCAGTCAAAGATTTACAAGAAGCTTTACAAAAGAGCGTAATTGTGTTCTAAACCAAAAATGATTTACCACTTTTTCAAAGGAAGAAAATTCACGTGTTTATTTTAGTTATCCTGCCAACCCAAAAGTGCCTTGTAGTGTTATCCATCTTACCCCTTTAAAAGCTAGTATGTGCTACCCAACACTATAACTGGGTTGATCCATAAGTCAATAATAAGACAAGACTGAAATCTGTGCAATGTGGTTATAATTGATTGAGATGTCTGGGTGGAACTTGTGCAAAGCATCTATGTCATCTGCTAAGAAGTGCACTTTTCCTCTCCCCGAAGATCTACCACTACAGTTTTAACCAAATGGACATTTGCTTCATTAGTTTGCCGCTGAGCAAGCTGCGGTCCTTACCAAGATGTCATACTTAGGCCTATTAACATTGACACAATTTCTTGTCAATATTCTGCTGTTGAAGTTTTAAGGGAATGTAAACAAGCTATGCTCATTCAGCATATTCCTTGTCTGTTAGGTCATTGCTGCTATCAGGGTCGACATAATTCTGCTATGTACCGTTATAAGTATTGGAATATTCAATAGTACTGTGTGTTTCACTGTGTCTATAGTTTCTGGCTTTACCACAAGTAGTCTATTTGACACATGTACTTGAACGTTGAGAACTTTGCCAGAGTATGATGATTTTTGTCTTGTTATCTAAGGAATATTTTGCATGTGTTTTGACTGCATCTTTTGGCCCAGAACATCAATTGGGGGTTCAACATGCAAATGGTTTAATATGCTTGTCACAACGAAGGTTCTGGGTGACTGACTTTAATAAGCCCTCAGCATATAGAGATCCAGGAATTTCCATACCCCTTGTGTAACCTTTATGTACATCAAGGTCACAGTAGTTTTACAGTGAAATGGTAAATATATTGTGATAGGATCACTTGATATAAATCTGTTACATTTTGATAAAATTCATACTTCTAATTTCCCTCTTGCGTATTGCAGCTGCCTTACAAGAAAGTACACATTTGTAGAAAGTCTGTAGATGCTGCATACTCCATTCATTTCTGTACCTAACTATAAAATCATTGCTTTTGAGTGTATTCAAAGGCTACTAATGAAAGGTTAAGCCCATTTTCAAAAGTTCCTTAAAGATACTTCTACCATGATTCTCTACTGTACTCTGTGTCTGTCTGTCTGTCTGTCACAGAAATCGTTCTCTCTACAGAGCTTCCCTGCCACACCTACAAGTTTAAACTGCAATTCTTTTGAATTGAAACAGGTTCATAGTATATGCAATGCATTACCCAAAACGAATTACCACTGGCAGGACGCTCAATCACTTTGTATCTTTCAACACTAAGAGAAAAGAAGAGTAATCAAAACCTTTCAACCTATTAGAGGGATGACTTTTACAATTGAATCACGGGGACCACAGGTGCGATAATAAGTCATCTAAACCTCCCTCCCAGTGTGTTTCCCCTTTCTTTGTGTTCTTACATATTTATCTATTTTAGGAGGCGCCACTTCATGGCGCCCACTTCAAATTTATGTTTTAATGCCATTTGAGGAAGTTTTTTTTCTTCATCCAATTCTTGGAAATGCATACTGGGGTGGAAAATTAAGGTGCATCTCGAAGGAAAACATAATAGAATCGATGAACGCAGTGCACTTAAAACTACTGATGTTCTGATGCTATTTAACGTTCTAGTGCATTAACGTTTCAAGTCATTACAACATTCAGGCTGGGTGATTTGATCATGGCAGGTTTTTAACTGGAAGAATTACAGAAGTTTTCATCCTAGGATTCTCAAGTTATTAGATACAAATGATCACCTCTGCATTAAGTATAGATTTTCTTCCACTGCGCACTTAAGAATGGAAGTTTGTCTTTAAGAGGGTAATAGCAAATTAAGCTCCATACTCCATTTGTCCAGCACTCTTGATGGGCTAATTTTATAACTGCTGATTTGGTCAATCCCCACATTTAGCTGGAAAGTGGTCAGGTGGTCTTTCTCCTCACTGCTGGGTGTGGGGGGCTTAGAAACAACTATCCAATGGAATCCATTTCGGTGTGTTTTGGGTTTTTTTTGGGCGGAGGGGGCTAGATTCATAACGAACCTTTTTCTTAAAGAAGGTGTAGACTGTTCTTTGTACAGCTAAAAGCTTTCCTGTGGCCCTTATCTTCTGCCTTTCACATTATCAAATTGTAAGGAATTTAATCAAGTTTTTCTTTTCACAGATTGCCACTGCTGTAAAATTTCTACAGAATCCCAAAGTACGACAGAGTCCCTTGGCCACCAGAAAAGCCTTTTTGAAAAAGAAAGGTGAGGGACATTTAATTTGCTTTTAATTTATGTTAATGCAGAGCTGAGAGCCTTGGAAAATACAATTTACATTTGTCAGAAAATGGTATTAACTTTATAACCTAAATTTGTTATGTATTTATTTATAAATGTGGTTGACCAGTGATGTGCACACTGTACTTTTTTTTTTTTTTTTTTAAGATTGGTTTGTAAAGTTCAAAGGTTGTGGCTTTAGCTCTTTGCCCTGGGGGGGACTAACATGGGTCGATTAGGCTTCAGAGTGCATGATTCAAGCCCTGTGAATAAATGACACACCAGTTTGGATGCTCCTTTGGGTTCAGGAAAATTAATATTGACAAACACCCTCTGCATTTTCAATGGAATTATCAATATTGCCTTTCAGCATTTTAACCCTTTTACTTAATTTAACTGTTATAGTAAATTTGAGGCATGACACAGAGCTATCCTAAGCAGGGATGCTGGAAATGTTTGCTGGCTCTTCAGTTTTTTTGCAATTCATTGAGATTATTTCTGACACATGGTGGATTATAGTTTGTGCAATAAAACTTGCAAAAACCTTTATTACTCTGAACTAATTTAAGTTGGTTCAATATAATGCGGAAGGAGAAATGTACAGTGTTAAGCCACATATTTTAAAGCAAACCTATGCTTGAGCACAAATACTCTGTAGAGATTGTGGGTGTGTGCGTTCGTGCATGCGTGCGTGCGTGCGCAGCTTTACCTCCAATAAATTCTTTGTGGTATTTTTATTTCAGTCCTTCACAAAACATTTCAGTACTTATGGGACTGTACCTCTGCAGTGCTCAGGGATTTCTGCTCCAGCTCTATAGTAGTCAAACTGTGAAAAATGAGCCTAAAAGCTCCATGACTGGGGAAGGTAACCTGAAACCAAATCCATGGTTGCCGGCTGCTACTATGCACATCACATGGCACTAATGACTCTTGATATCTCTTGAAAATTCCTTGTCTTTCTGTCTTATTATTGACATCTAAAGCATGCTCCTAATCTAACCGTTGGTTATCTCAGATGTTATAAGGTCTCATTAGTACTAAATGATGTCATGGTATACCTCATTTCTTCTTTCTTTCTGCTTTGGTGTAAACTCAGCGGAGCTTCGCTATCCAAAATGGCTTGCTCTTACTGCACTTTAAGTCCATGAAATATGTATGATGCTTTAATGCAGATTTATTTTGGAAAGTCAGTTCCACTGTTGATCTAAACAAGAACCCTTTATTTGCATAAAGACATTGATCTCAGGGAGGGAGAGGGTAAAGATGAGAGAAAACAGAGCAATGAAATACTAAGCACAAAGTATATTTGAGTAGCACTCTGACGTATTTATTAGATAACTGTTGATTTGTATGGTCTAGTCATGCAGAAGTGCACATGAAAATCTTGTACGTTCATTCTTTAGCTGCCCTAAATTGTTTACAGAAAGCACTTTACTAAAACCTCTTGCTTCCTTAAAGTTATTGTTTTGTGTTCTTTCGATTTCAGTTCAACACAACAATTTCAAACTTAGAGCAGTGTTTGATAGTGTTTGACAGGAAATTGTGCCAAGACGAGGTTATTTTAAAGTCCACCGTTTAACACTGCATAATAATTATATTAATATGAATGCTTTTTAGACTAAACAGCTAATTGAAGTTGAAAGGTAAGAATAAAAATTGTTAGTCAAATTGATATTAATATACAGTATTTCTTGTGTAAATGAGCTTTTCCACTGTCGTGGTTAGTTTAATAACAAAATGCTTGACCTCTTTATTTATGGCATTGCAACACATCTAGTTATTAGTTGAAATTCCCTGGCACATAAGAGTTTTATACTGCCAAGAATTTTTGTTATCATTTGTTGGTTTTATTTAATCCAATTAGTAAGAAGATCAAGAAACAAAACAAAAATTAACAATTAATTTTTAAGCATATCTGAGCACAGAATAAGAATGGTCAAATCAAATTTGCATGTTCCTTTGTTACTTTTAAAACACTGCCCTTTATAAAAATAAATGACTGACAAATCTGTGACTTTTCACTGATCATTTTCTTGCTGACGTTTAGGTGTGATTTCCTCCCAGGCCTTCTGCAGCACTTCCCAAAGGTCTGCTGTTCTGGTCAGGGTTAACTAAACTCTTCACTCCAGCTTCTCCCACAGCAGCTTGATGGGGTCCAGATCTGGTAATTGAGCAGGCCAAGCTATCACAAAGAGTATTCCAGTAGCTACTTTCTTCTCAAGATAATTATTACACAACTGGGAAGAATGCTTGGGATCATTGTCTTGCTTAGAAATGGAATTGCCCTGAATCAGTCATTGCCCAGAGGAAATGGCATGCCTCTTCATTATGGAGTTGTATCCATGCTAATTGAGGGTGCCTTGCACAAGATGCAGATCACCCAGTCTCATTGCCCAAACATTCCAGGATTATCACGTCAACACTTCTATGCATCACTGATGTTGTTAGGCAGGCATCTGTCCACTATTCATGACCTGAACTTCTGACATGTTTTTCACTTGCATCCAAACATTTCAAACATTCACTCATTACTGTAAGAATTATAAGACTTTTTTTCAGTCATCTAGTCCAGTGTTTGTGCATATTAAAATTCACTGCAACCTTTTATTCCAGTTTGCAAACCTTAGTGGCTTTTTTTCTTGGCAACTATAAATGGCCGCATATATAGCGCTTTACAGTGTTGCTTCTCATTCACCCATACACACACACACACTGATGGGCATGCAATGCCCTCACCTGACAAGTTGCTCCAAGGGGGCAACTTGAGGCACACGGTAATGTAGAGGGAGGGACCGGGAATGTGGTCCATGGACGACTGCCTTATGAACTCAGCTACAGGTGACCTTGAGGACGTTATTGATGCCAGCTAACTTGAGTCTCCTATGCACAGTGCCTGTGCACACTGGTTTCTCTCTTCTTTATTTCAATAATCTCTTTTTTATTTTCATTTGTGCACTTGGGCTTTCCACTGTGTCTTCTGTCCTGATTGGATCAATTTGCAGCATGTCTCTGGAAATTATTGTGAACAACTTTTCAAGAAATCTGTAATATTTTGGCTACATCTTATCGAGAGAAATCTTTGTTTTCAAGACAAGTATAGATTTACTAAAGCTTTTTTTTATTTGGCTATTTTTTGTTCAAATTTACAGAGAGAATGTAATTCTCCCTATGGAAAAATAACCAACTGTGAACTCATGCTATTGTTCTACTGGACATTAACTTATTTTAAGATGTTTTAATACTTAGGAGGTGCACTCACTGACCACTTTAGTAGGTACACCTTTACAATCTAATGCAATGCAATACAGCAGCTATGCTATAAATTCTACTGATACAAATGATGATTTCTTAGCTTTTGAGTTGAAAGTATCAGAAAAGTGATAATTTGAAGTGGGTAGTGGAGTTGTACTGGAGTGCATTCGATTAAGAGGTGCCTCTAAAGTTTTGGCCACCCTATTTAAAATGAATGAGGGAGCCAAAACTTTACAACCGCCTCTTCTTATAATGCAGTCCAGTACGACTCTACTTACCATTATGACCTCAATAATAAACAGAGAGTAGCATTATCAAATTTCTGACAGTTTCAACTTTGTAAATGTAAAACTCATGGCAGAGCAACGGTATTGGATTGCATCAGATTGCACAGGTGTACCTAATAAAGTGGCCAGTAAGTACATGATTATTTAGAGCATCTGCACTTAAATTTCTTGGAAAACACATAACTAGGTGTGTGTGTGTGCATAAAAACTAAAATTAGGAAGTGATCATGATGTTTGTATGCTTACTTTTCTCTTTTACTTGAGCATAGTAGACTTCTGCGCATAAGAATTGGCCAGTACTCAGTTCCCATCTTTCTGTGCCATATCTGGCTTGCATTGTCTCTCAACCTTTTGACCTAGAAACTCAATCATCATCCTCCTCCCACAGTCGCTACAGCAGATGTGTCAGTCTTAATTTCTAATACAGTTTAATGTCATATTTATGTAAATACTTCTGGATTTTACTCTATATTAACAGCCAGAAATGTCAAAGCACACATAAAATGAAACAATACTATCTCCTGTTAGAGTGGAATTTAAATTGGATTCCTCTTGCTGCCAGTACTTATGCTGGACAGCTGATGAAGGGGAAAATAGGGCCCACTTTGATTGCATGTTGCAGAATCTTTACACAATAATCTCACTTATGCATATTATTTCCCTGCACATTTGTGCCCTAATCTGCACTGAAGGATGCCTCTCTGGTTACATCTTCTTTTTTCCAAATAGATCCTAATAGTGTGGTTTATTTCAATATTAATTTAAAAATACAATTTTCTGTTTTCCTTCAACTGTCAATTTCAGGGTATGAATTGGCAATTATGCAGTCCAATATTTGTAGCTGCTCTTCTTGAGTCCTTGTTGAATAAACTGTCTGAAATATTGAAACTTTGTCACTTAGATGTAATATAAATCAAGATTTAAAGAGAGATGTGGTGGTTTTTTTTGGTTTTTTTTTTTTTTTGGTTTTTTTTGCAGAGGAGTGGGGAAACGCATTGCATTTAAACTGTCTTGCAGCCATCTTGAACCAATTTTGCTTTACCCCATTCCTTGCCAAGATCAAGTAAATTTTATTGTGTTTGAAATATAATGTGCTACAGTCTCGTCTGGTGAATTGTGCCATCTACGTCCTCTACAATTAACCCATGTAACAACTTAACAGCATTGGGCCCCATGTTGGCACCACCATTTAGCCCAGACAATTAGCAGTTACACACATAATTGCCAAAAAAAATCTAATTCTCCGAACAAAGTCAATAACATTTTCCAGCTTTCTGTATGTCACTTTAACCGTGGCCCTTGAGCTGACATCAGTGAGACGCACCCAGATTAACAAGCAGAGTGCAGTTTGGAAAAGTAAAGCACAGAGAAAATGCTTATATTATACAACAAAAGTGAGTGCAACCCTGGTCAGTATTTCTAAAATGTAATATAATAACATTTCAGCCCATTTAATGCAGTTTTATTTGTTTCTAGCCAACACATTTAGGAAAATAAAGCCAATTAATTGGAAAACAAAAATGTTGGAGTAATTAAACTATAATGAAAGCTCTGTACTTACAATAAGACCCAAGTGTAACAAATGCCAATAGACCCTTCATTATTAACATTTCACTCTTTTGTTTTTATTTTACTTTTTTCTTTGTTATATGTTTTTTAAGATTTGTCCAATCTCCCTGGCTGTGGATGACACCAGGCATATAAAAAAACCGATGATGATGAAAACAGATGATTCTTTTCAGCTGCTCTTTGCTGGAAGGGTTTTGTTGCTCTGCTTTCCACTCAGATGGTGTTCTATTCACTTTGTTCAGTACAGCTGCTTAAAAATGGCAGTCAGGTGAGATACATAAGTTATGTATAGTAGTCATAGTTCTTTAAGTGTGTCTGAGAGACTTTTGCATTTGTGACATTATCATGTTGGGAATTTCCTGGTCTGATTCTAACAAACATATTTTGGTTCTGTCTGACCAATTACTGTGCTGCTAATATTCATAAGCCTTATTTTTTTTGTTCTTTGCCATGTTACATTAGAACCCAGGCCAGAATGAGAAATCTAACCAGTTAGCCTTAATTGGAAATCACTGGTGCAATCACTTTTGTTGCAGTGATCACATGTAAGCTTACTTGCAGTGTGGTTGAACCTTTTTGCACTGTTATTAAATAAACATTGGTCTAATACCTTCATTTTATTAGATGGAAGAATTTCAACTTATTACCATTTTAGTCATCTTGCATAGTGGAGTACTAAGTTTTGCTGTACACTGGATGAAACAGGAACACTTTTTTGGTTTATCCCGTGAGTTCAGGGTCGCCACAGCTGATCATTGTCCGCATGTTGATTTTGCACAGTTTTTATGCCGGATGCCCTTCCGCAACCCTCAATTTCTATCAGGCTTGGATCGCCACTGCATAGCTAGGGAGGGCTGTTAGGGGTTCAGCGTCTTGCCCAGGGATACTTCGACGTATAGCCATGGCTGGGGATCGAACCACTCACCCTTTGGTCCTTGGACAACCAACTGAGCTACAGCCGCCCATTCCCTGTCAATGAGACATAAATGATGGCTCGATTTATATCTTTTTTAAAATTGTATTTTATTTTTTTAAAATGCCTTCCTAGTTGTTATTGAGTTAAATATATAATGCTAATAGATTTCACCCTGAGTACCATGCCAGTGATCAAGGGTCATGGGGAACAGAGGTAGGCAGGCAGTAGTCTTTTACCATACCTGGTATGAAGGTAAGGCTAAGGTTCATCATTCCAGATATTAATAGGATGCTTTGTAAGTGGTGTTATGTGACTCACCTCCGGACAAAAATGACAATGACCAAGGCCTGCATAGAAGGTAAAGGGATTGATGTGGTTATAAATTACTCCACGGCGCCACCTAGCCTAGGCCTTGCCTACTTTGTCATCAGTACAAGGCAATAAAGCAGGGAAATGAGAACAGAGTCCCCTTTTTTAATACATAAATGAATACTCTATGAGAGTGGTCATTATTTAGGGCATGCCATTTTTAAGCAGCTGTACTGAACAAAGTGACATGTAGAACCCCCTTGGCCAGCAGAGCATCAGAAACAGGTTAAAGTTGCTCTTCACTTAATACCCATTGACCTCCGTCTATTTATGAACCCTGCAGTGCTTTTATTTTCTTCGTTCTTCTCTTTCTTAACATGGTATTCAAAATGTAAGTAATTTTCACTCAAGGGCAACTTCATAATTCAAGCCTTGGAGGACAGCGGAAATGCATTCACCTTTTACCACCCAAAATATTTTAGTAAGCAATTTTTATAATTGGCTGTCCAGTCTAGGTCTTGACCCATAAAGTCCAAAAGTGCCAGAATTGGAGAAATGGATTTAATGTAAGAGCCTTGCTGCCTCTTTGCCCTTAAAAAAAATACCCAGAGAATATGAGCCACTGAAAATAGAGCTGTAAATAACCTGACGAGCAATGGGTTTTCCTTTAAATAAATACCGATCAGGTTTATGTTGAAAGACAATAGAAAACGTAGCCCAGATATGCAGTTTACAGTATTTATAGCTGTAATATCGAGGTGCCAGCACCGTAATTTCATGCCCCAATGAGAATGGCAAGGTCAAAGCAAATGCTTTGGCTGAGCATCTGCTAATACGGTGACTCATAAACAGGCACTACGTGTATCAGGTGCACCAAATAATACAGTATAATGAAATACAGAATAGCTTTCCATTATTGTTCTTTTTTATAGTGTCGTCATTAGTTGTAATTTATGTCTTAAAAAATTCATCTCCCCACAGGCTGATCTGAAATGGGGGTCCAAGGGTCATTCCACAGGTTTTGGAACCCATAATAAATTTCAAAATCCCTTTTTTGTCTTTCCCTTTTATATGTAAAAATCACTTTCACCTTGTTCCCTCTTCTTTTGGATCTAAGAGCCCTTTCATTTGCTGAAGTCTTCTCCTCAACAATAAACAGATCAGAGCCTACAACACAACTTTGCAAGTTATAATTTGACTAGAAAACAGCTTTAGGGATTTCCATGTATTTTGTTTTGATGCAAGGTAAAGAAAAAGACCAAGAGTAACATCAAAGATGTGAACCGTCATCAAGATGTGCATACATTTAAGCTTGATAGCATCCTAAATGTGGATTTTCTAATAAAGACTTAATAAAGACTACATTCAAGGTGAAAATAACCTAAAGCGTTTTTTCATTGCATTCATTTCTCAGTCATTGAAACTGAGATCCTTACATTCACTCAATAGTCTGCCACCGTGTAGTCTGCTGTGGTCAGATGAATCAGGAGTCCAGGGACACATTATTGCTTATTTGACAGTGCAGTCTGACTGCACAAACTCAGCACATGGCGCTCACCACTTCCTGGCACTCAGGACCTGCTGTAGACTACAGACTGGCCAATATTTGCCTTCAATTATTCAACAATTTTCATGGCCATTTGAAATCCTCAGAGCATTTAAATAGGTGACGGAAGGAACCTCCACTTGGCATAAGCTGTGTGGTAGATTATCAAAGGATTTCTTTATGCTTTTGGGCTGCTCCAGCAGGGATAGGTTAAAGTGGGTTTTTCTGATCAAGGTTCAACCTGTTATTCAGATTTGTCTCACTCCTTAAACAGATATTCAAATAGAAGGAATTGTTCAATTAAAAGAGCTTGTTTACAATATTATTCCCCTTAAGAAATTCAAATGTCTTTCTTACATAATTACCTATTAACGCTTCACCCGTCACTATATGCTTTTGTCATGAAGACGCCATCTCTTGAAACATCGCAACTGACCCAGTTCCAATTACTCAATGGCTGTCAGAGAATTTACACAAGTTCATTCTTTAAATCCAGGGAATACTTTCTTCCAAAGGTGTTTTCTGTCACTTATCAAAGAGATGGAAAAATGCTAGTAAACTGCAATGAATACTAAACTATTATATAATTTGAGCTATGGAGATTATTCCTTATATCATAAACCATGTTCATCAGTGTATAACAGCTACTTTATAGAGCTGTTTTTCCTACTTTTGCAATCAATTGTGTATTTCAGTTTTTATGTAGTTCATCAGAAGTTCTAATTATTTTCTTTTGTTTAGATTAAGATGCTCATTAAAAGATGAGACCCACAGCAATTGCAGCATATGGCACCTGAAATAAAATCCTTTCTTGCCACTAAAGGAGATGTTCATATTAGATTTTTTTTTTTCTCCTTCCCTCTGATTCTCCATCAGGGAGCCCTTTGCAATTTAATCATCACTAAAATCATTAAAAAGATCTGAAGATTAAATTATATTGGCATTTGCAAAATTATGTAATACATTTACATTACAATGAAGAAATTAAAATAATGCATTTTTGCTGTCTGGGGTGTATGAAATCTTCACATGGGAAATATAACTGGAGAAGTGGACAGATTCTTATTTTCTTTGCCTTTGGTGGCAGTTAATAGGCTAGCAGAGTTTCAGATTTCATTGTGTGAACCTTTCCTCACTATCTTTCTTTGATGGATGTCCCTGAAACAGAAACTCTCAATGGAATTAATAAATTATGAAATGGAAATGCATTTTTAGTAGAGGGTTGGTAAAATTGAATGAAGATTTGGCATACTTTCTCTAAATTGTGCTTTAAAGATATGTAGGGAGCTTGGGACAGATTTATATATATATTATGATAACCAAGGAGCCATTTGGTGTTTCCCATTGACACACAGTCACTGTAGCTTCTCCAAATGGTTAAAGGTGTGTCTTGATTCCAGGGCTGACGGATGAGGAGGTAGAGTTGGCCATTCAGCGCTCTGGAAGCACAGAAGATGTCCTTTCTCTCGGGCCTGTTGTCCCCTCACATCACTTCCACACGAGTCAGCTAGCTCCTGGAGCTCACAGTGAGTGCACAACTTCTTCTCTTTCACTATCTTGCGTGTGTTAATGGTAATGAAAGAAAGTGTCTTTTTGAAAACTCAGATCCGTCTTCTGCAAAGGTTTGCTATTACCTATCATATTCTTTTTACAGTATATTACTTTAAACTCTCTGAACAGTATTACCTGTAACTCACCAAATACTTGGATCTTAAGAAGGATTTTATGTGTTTATGCTGTGCAACGTTTGCTTTGACCATGAATTCAGGCACAGGAATAACGATATCACACAACACAAGCTCGTGAAGTTGCTTGCCATTCTGTTACTAGGGGTTCCACCCTGGCAGGACCTCACACCACAACCTGTATCTTTATTACCTCTGGAGGTTATGAGTGCTGTCCACTGATTTACCAATGCAGAATGAAGTCCGCATAATGCTTAACCCATATGACAATGATTCCAGATGTATTCCACCCTCATTTATTACTACACTGTCCTTGACTCCCTCGGCATCTCATGTTTTGTAATGAAAGTGATGTTGATGGGATGGCCATGTAGTTAGGGAGACTCACAGCTCTCCGTCCATAGTCGGGGGTTTTATATCAAAACGGCTATAAGGGAGCTGCATAATGAGGTGAGAGCGGGGAGTCTTGTATGGGGGGTCATGCCGAAAAGAGGGGGCTACCTCCCTTTGATGTCCTTGTTATGGGGACGGTGCACAGGGACCCGCATCCATCTCTGTCGAAGTAATGGATACTCTGATCTCTATTTCCACACGGCAGAAGGACAGGAAGGCCTCCACTGAACCCAATAAATTTGAGAGGAGATTGGAAAAACGGAGGATAGAGACCACCGTTCCACAGCTTAAGTGACCAAATAAAAAAGGAAGATAGCAGGGTGGAACTGGTGGAGTAAAGGGAGAGACAAAGGAAAAATGAAAGGTCCTAAAGGGGGGGCATAGTGAGTGAAGACCCCTAGTGATGCACTGAGGCTTGTTCAGGGTCAACCACCTATCCCAAGGACTCCCAGGCCTTTCAGAAGCCTGGTTTTCTAGGATAGGTGACAGTCTACTGCAGCTATAATGTTGATGAAGACCCAAATTTATGTGGTTACCATATGGATGTTGGGAAATGATTCAGAATTTTCGATAGAAGAGGTCACAGGTTCATCCCTGAATGCTGCAGCAGTGATGAAATATGCCCTTGAGTAAGAAGAATAAAATAGCATTCACCTTGAAAATTTACTATATAGTTCAATATGACAGTGGGTGTTTCATTCTATTTGCATGTCAAATCATACACGTGATAAGGCACAAGATCTGATCAATTTGATTTACTTACTTCATATCGATAAACATTTACCACATAACACATTAGGTAAAATCAGACCTTAACTGTGTTTAATGTCTAATTTTGTTTTCATTTTTACCCTACTAGAGTAAATTAAGTCAAGACCTTTTTGTTTAGTGACATTTTCAGTTGAATGTCTCCTTTAAAAGGGGAATTCCAGTTTGACAGGCAGTTGGCCTACCCAGATGACAGCTTGCACATTGACACACTTTCACATTATCTCTGTCAGCAAGAGTCTGAACTTTTAAACACACACTCATTTACCTTTTGTTGTTTAAAGGTTTATATACATTTGCTGTATTTGGTCCCCCTTCCTCAAAATGTGTGGATGACCATGGAGTCCTCTCCTGTAGAGCAGGATAGTATTACATGTAGTGATTACACAGTAACAACATTGAGGTGACATTGTATTTCACTCTGTTAATAGCTGAAATTAACTTACCTGTGTATTTGCATGCATTTGCCCATTTATTCATTCATTTGTAATATTTTATAATAAAAAAATGTATATTACATTTTACACAGCATCCCAACTTTTTGGGAAATAAAAGGGGACTAGGCATGTTGCAGGTTTTTTTTAAAGCCGTCGCTTCTAAACAGTATAATAATTATTTAAGTGACACAGAAAACCTTGTTAGTACAACTAAAAGTCACAGTTTCACAGTTTCTGTGCAGATTGTCAGTCATCTAAGTCCTACAGTACTTATCCCAAAGGTTCTGTTTGGCAGTTTGTTTGTAGTGATTCAGACGACTCCACCTTTTTGCATTTGTTGATGTCAATTAAAAGGATATAATTGACAGTTTTAGGAAAAGAATGGCTCAAGAATGGCTTAAAACACAATGTAACGTAAGGTAGACAATAATATGATTCTCAAAGTTCATGTTACAGTATGTCAGCAGATTATTTAAAAAGGCATTTAAAGTAAATTTAACATACAAGTATATCCATCCCCAAATCAGTATTTTGCCATTTTCACATAATTGATCCTCTTCTCCAGTTCCAGCAGGCTATAGATGGAGAGACTATGGTGCCCTCACCATCATTATAGTGGGCATCGTCTTTGGCTTTCATCAGCTTTACAAGGTCAGTCACACATTGCTTTACTGCAATTTTAACTGTGTGTCCCCAGTGTTTTGTTTTCACAGTTAATGTTTGATTTTTCAGCACAGCTTCTCTCTGATATTACATTTAAATTGGTGGGGTTAGCAAGTACCGCAGTTTATAATGAATTATGTTGCTAGAATCAAAGGCGCCTCTGCAGTATGTAACATCACTCTGGTCTTTTTATTAAAGCTACCCTGTGTTACGTCAAAGAATGATCTCATTCAAACCCCTTCTTTTTAACTTCCCCTTCTCTCCTCCTCTGAGATACATATTTTTCCCTTTAAAAAATATAGTTGCTAACACAGCACATGAGGCTTTTTTGACATCCTAACGTCTAAAAATAATCGCCCTGGTTTTTATCAGGCTTAGCAGCGCTTGAACATGAGCTCATGAGGCCCCTTGTCCCTGGTGACATTAATCCCATAGTAGTTGTTAGTAGTCTGAGTGGCATGTGGAAGCCATTACTCTCGTTTTAGAGGAGGACGGGAGCTCTAGCAGTAGCTCTTGGCCTAGATGACAGGCCGTTTTACTTGTGTTTGTAAGAGAGTGAAAAGGAGCACCTATCATGTACATGCATATGCCTACCTGACCCTGTCAGGCTTTTAGATCCCGTTATGTCATATTTTTCATTCTTATTTACAGAGGCTTTCCTCTGAAAACACATACTGTACCACTTTACAGTTTTCTACATGCAGCAGGTTTTCCTTGCCACTAGTCGCCTGCGAAGTGGGATTCCCTGGCGGGATGGCACAGGTTGCTGTCATGTCACTAGAGCGTGGCGCCAGTTGCACCATATGTCCAGGCTTCTGTCCATACTTTATTTATGTTATGGTGCACCTTGTAAACACTACACTCCCAGCAACCCACTTATTAATTACCACATGTTGACACTCATTTAATCTTTTTCACTAAAAAGTGTTTATTACTTGCACTCTGCTTGCCACCTGAGCTGGAAAGACACCCCAGCTTCTTCAGCAATGAGGTGTAACCGGCTGCTACGCATTAAGTGATCCTTATTCAGCATTAAACCAAGGATTTTGAATGCACTTCAGCTGGGCCCTCAAGGGTCACATGGACATGATTTTATTTGCTGGGTTTAGCCACGCACACACACGTAAGATTCTGCTAGATGCATACAAGCTGCTTATCTGGGTAACTTTTATACTGAATAACAAACTCCTTCATTTGGCTGTCAGGCCTACATATTTTGGTAAAGTTGTTTGTATTTAGTGGTAGAGAGATGATAAAGAACAAAAAATTGTTTTTGTTTTTTAAATACAATTATGAGTGATTTCCACCATGTTGTGCCCAGTAGGCCTGTCTGGTGCTTTTACTATCCCTGGTCCCTGATTTATATTGTTTGAAATAATTGCATTGGAGTTGTCCAAATTTCTACAATAAATTGTATAAATAAATTAAGAAAAGACATGTATGCTTGATAAGTGATTATTCCATAATCAAAATTATTATGTTTTTAAATTCACTATTTGTTTAACACTTGACGTGATACCTGTCTCTGTTGCTGGGACACTGCTGTGAAAATGCATGCAACTGTCACGCAGGTTAGAAAAGAGGCAGTAGACCATTAAAACAATGCTGATGGTCCTCCACTACCAGGTCTTAGTGGCTCTGTCTTTTCCTCATGCTTCTGCCCCTTCCCAGCTGAGAGAAGTTTAATTTTGTTCCACTCTTTTAATTGCAGAAATACATCCTTCCCCTCATTATGGGCAGCCGAGAGGACAAGAAGCATCTGCAGAGGATGGAAAGCAACATTGCAGCAATGAGTGGCACGCTGACACAGACAGGTGAAGATTAATATCTTCATCACTTTCTCCCTCCTTAACATTTTCCCTCATTTATCTGTCGCCAAAATCGGGGGGCCCTGCACGTTTTTAACAAATGACGCCGCTGTCATTTCGCTTTAATTTGAAATTGCTTGTTTACTGTCAGGCTCTGGCTCAATTAATTACGTTTCGCTGAAAAGCTCTTAACCTCGGAATATTAATGAGGAGTTGGGAAATGACAACTTTTCTCTCCCCCTCCCCCCCCCCCCCCCCCCCGCCCATCCTTTCTCACTCCCCCCTTCAATCCGTCTCCCCCCTGCACCAGCTTCACCCCCATACAAACCTCAACTGCCATCATCATCATCATCCACCGTCTTCCCCGTAGGTGGCGAGAAAGTTCATTTTAATTTTGTGTGCATGTATCTGTATTTGTGTGTGTGTTTAGGATGTGTGTGCAGCATGTGCGTGCAGCATGGCACTGTGTGCCGTCTGGGCTCAGCACTGGCCCTAGTGTGATTAAGTGCGCGGTGACAGGTGCGGCTCCCATGTTGGACAGGTGAGGAATCTCAACCTGACTGTCAGACATGGAGAGAGAGAAGCATGGAGGAAGATGCTTTCCCAGCTCTTTGTCAGTATAATTAAAAATCCAGGGAGGCGTAAATAAGAGAGGCACTCTAAGAAAGTTTAGTCTTGTTAGCAGGAGCGTTGAACTGGAGTGTGTTTTCACCTGAAAGGTACCATTCCCCAGATGAGAAAGGTGGCATAGAAGAAAAATTGGCTACAGTTTAGAAAAAAGAAACTTATAGATCCCTTTTGAATACACTCAGATATGACATGTTAAATAAAGCAGCTAGAGGTAAAACATTAATTCATTTATTGCCGTTAAATAAAGGTCAGAGTACAGTGTACACAAGCTGTGTGAACTGGTCTGTATTACATCTTAAACAAGGAAAAGAGGTCATCATATATGTTGTCAAAATGCATTTTATTGTGCATTAAAACTGTATTAAACTAACATTATGCCTGTGTTATTAGGGTTTTTACCTGTAGAGGGACAAGAGGAGGCAAACTTGAATCACAAATATGATCTTGTCAGTTTAAAGACAGGCATCCATTGTTTGTTTTTCCCTTCATCTCCAAATTAAAACAAATTAAGTGTTTGACTTTGTCATGAACCGACAAAGTGTAGATGAAAATACGGTTGTTATCATTTTATCCAGTCACACCCATGCTATTGTTTTCTGGCTGGCTGAGGTAGGTGGAGGGCAGTAATTGTGTGAGATTGCATGCAAGGTGTGCCACCCTGAATCTGCTTAACAAATATCTGTTCTTTTATGGTCATTTTTTCCCAACTATGCAAACACATTTCCTCGGGCTATTTCACAGCCCATTCTTGCTCTACTTATCGCTTTTTGGAGATTTGCCAACTTACAAACCCTGTTTTGTTTGTTGGTAAAGGCAGGATTTTACAGTAAGAGTCATCCTGTGCTTTGCAGGGAGTAGGTGAGACTCCTGAAGGGGGGGAGGGGGGACCGGTCCTTTCTTCAGCCAGTGTGGGGAACTAATTTGCTATGACTGCAGTAGCCAAGCTGCTATTGTAGTTAATGACTGTTGTAGTTAACAGTTGGGGAGAGGGGTTGCAATTACACTGAGAGTTTTCTCCCCCTGCTTTTCCTTTGTCTTTCTCTCTTTCTCTTTGGTGCACTGAGTAATAGCGACTGACTGCCTTGCTGCTGCCAATTGCTTAAACCCCCTTTTGTTAAAGTTCATGTATTTCTCTAGTGCTGGGCGCAATGAGGTGATGTATCCTTTTGAATGGCGACTACATTAGTCTCTCTCGCCAGCCCTAGCTCAAGAGTAGGGGCCTTGACTCCCATTATGATTTGCCTACAACTTCACACAGACAATTAATGAATGGATCTTGGAACTACTTCAGCGCTCCCAGGCTGTAATGGAATTGTGGGGCTGTTTGGGCACTCTTTGTCAGTGGGAACCATATTGGTGACCAGCTGGCCATTAAAGACAGAGACAGGGCTGGACATATGTAGTGTACATTATATCGAGGTATTTACTGAATAATTTACTGAATACACAATGCGCACCCTACTCAGAGCAGCTGCAAGCCTCACACATCATCTTGTTTCAGTCTCTCTCTCTCACACTCTCACTCACACACACACACGCACACACACCAGAGCTACAACCTCTTTCTGATTCATGCCTGGCCAAAATCATTGACTTCATTACTCTTGGCGTCATATCTGTGATAACTGGGGATAAGAAGTTATGCATTTTTTTTCCCAGCTTTGTGGAGACACTTGAAAAGAGGTGGACTGTTTGGCTGAAGTGGCTGAATAAGCATTGCCAGTGTTAATTAAAGAGGCACAGCATTATAGGCTGGCAGGCTGACCCACACATCTGGATAAGATGTTTTGTGGTGATGTGGAACCAGAGACTAATAGGGCAGCTCTTGGTTTGGCGTGCACACCCTATCATAGTAACACCTTAAGCAAGGATTGCAGCTGTATTTTAGTTTTATTACCGTCTTCAGAAAGTTGGTCAGACTGGATCACAAACTCTAAATTGTTTGCACAATGGTTTTTAGCCCAGTCCAATTATCCTGCTCAAACTCGTATTCCGTAGGATTCTGCAAGCATGAAAAGATCAAACGTTACAGCACCCCACCTATATTGATACAACTCCACCCATTTAAACACAGGTGTCACTACAAGATATTAGTGTCTTTTGAAAGATCAAATATTTTGTCTGTGTTGGTTTTTCAAAAGAAACACAGCCTCCATGCTGGGCTCTGTCTCTTGTCATACGCTGAGTTAATGTGAGAGGAAGGTTCTTTACATCCTGTCCAGCCGGCTGCAGCTCAGGCTTTTAACCATTGGCCTGACAACCTCAGCATTGGACCACCACAATATCTGTTGATGTTAATCCTGTTAGGCTTGATTTAACACTTTACACGCCCATGATTTATATGAATGTTTATTGGTTTTCTGTAATATAATCAGCTCGGGGAAACTTAATGCATTGTTTGGTAATACACGCGTGACTGGAAGCAGGGGGCAACAAACTGTGCCCGGTGTTATTTGAAATCATACACCCTCGTCCAACACCAACACTTGAACTAATTCAATCTTCAAAGTCAATGGAAAAAGAACAATATTTATTAGGATTAGGGGGGACATTTTGTCTGGCAGCCTCCTCCCAAATGAGAGCCTTGTTTTTTCCTTTGTTGATCGTTTGAGGATTTAAGATGCATTAGAAGGCAGTGTCTGGGTGGATAATGGAAGGTTAGAGACTGTTATTTGATTTAAGTTCAGACACTAGAGATTAATATCTCCATCCTATGTTGCCCTCTCTCCCCCTTTCCCACCCGCAACCCCCAGCGCCTCGGACCAAAAAGCTGCGACTAAAGTTACCGGGTATTAGCTTTGATTACAATTCTTAGAGGACAGCTTTGATCAGTGACACAAGTTGAGTCTCATCAGTTCTGTCATCATCTCTGGAAGAAAATGTTCGGTTTTGTTGCACCAAAACAACCTTATCACCAAATCCTACTTCCTTTTTGTGTGTTTGAAGTTAGCAATATTTACCATTTGCTATTCTGCCTGTTTTCACAGTAAGCCAGCTGCAGCAGACCCTGGTCTCCGTCCAGGAGCTCCTGATACAGCAGCAGCAGAGAATCCAGGAGCTCTCTCAGGAACTGTCTGCAGCTGAGGTAACTTCTGTGCTAGGGAGAAACTCAGCATCTTGCACTTCACCCGGAATCATTTGCCAAAATGGGCTTCTACCGGATTAACCAATGCTTTCTTTTTTTTTTTTTTTCTTTTTTTTTTTCCCCATCGCATTCTGCTTTCACCAGTTTACTCACGGAGTCATAGGTCACGTTTAACACCAGCTGATATTTATTTTATTAAATATGTAGTATACTATAGATCACTTTGCCTTTATTTTGATGTGAAGCACCTAGAATTCCCATTGTTTGAAAAGTACTATATAAAGAATAGAATTTTATTGGATTAGCCTTAGCCTTAAACAAGGACAACTTTACAAAACTTTGCTGTATTTTGCACATAAAAGTTTATGGAATGCCTAGGCAGGCATAAACTCTGAAATTAAAGAAGAGCTTCATGAGCAAAAAAAGCTTTCTCGAGGCCTTTGTGTACTAAAATCCCTTGCACACTGACTTGAGTCATAACTATCTAAGACGGACAGCCTTATTGTACTGTATATCATCACAACACAAGCTGCAAAAAGTATGCTACATCTCATCATGGGACCATAATATTTAACCATATAGTCGTTCCTCTTCGCTTTGATTTTTATAGACAGCGTTCATAATCTACTCAGAATTTTAAGGCTTTTGGTGAATCGAATTGAGTGATTGTTGTGTCTAAAAACTTATGTGCAGGAATGAAATGTTGCTTGCTTTTTATAACACCACTCATAAATCGTTTTATGATCTTTGGGCTCTAAAAAGTGTCTTGGAAGAGACAGTCTCAGACAATGTTTTATGTCCACAGCTTGTTAAGCACATGGGTGTTTCACTATAGCATCTGGATATCGCAAGGAAACATATGCGGACACATCTGCTTCGGCACAAACGAGGAAGAAAAATATGAATCTCCTCCCTGGATGAGGTTCATCAAAAACTGACAACTCGTAGCTCATTTTGTGCTGTTTCAAGTTCTGAGCCACATAGTCTTTCTGAGCAGTGTAGAAACCAGTGATAGACCCAAATCAGCATGTCTCACTACATGGGAGTGATTATCTGACCAAACGCTGCTCTGAAACACAACTGAGGTTTTTTTTTGTCAGACTATCAGGCTATTGATCCACAACAATGAGTTCCCTCCAAGACTTTAATGGAAAAGGGACGTTATTCATTTTTATCGGTCATCTCCAAAACACAGGTTGGATTAAAAACAGTCTCCTTCATTTGCTATGAGTGCCTACTTGGACAGTGGTAGTGTATAAAAAGTACATTTTTTATTAAAAACACCCATTAAACAAATCATAAACTGCTTAATAGATGTTGTAGAGATGTTAATCTTAAATCTTAAATTTTCCCTACAAGTCGGCACAAGGCCCTCTGTTGTCTCAGGCTGTGGGGGAAATTGAGAAATTGTTTTCAGGTCCGGGATCTTTGATGAGAAACACATGTTGGTGCTGGCAAGCTGCTTCACCGTTTGTGGCTTTTGGGGTTTGCCTCACCACGCTACTCAAAGTGCGCCACGCTTAGCAATTATACCTCTCAACACGGAAATGTGACTTTAACCTGAAACACATGGAGACTTCTGTTTCCTCAGCTGCTAAATAAACATTTCTCATAGTTTGCAAACCACTCGGTTGTGGAGCGCGTTTACGGCCCCTAACTGTGGGGACCTCATTATGGAAGTGAGTTTTAGACAGACTGACTCGTATCCACATACAGAACACATGCTGACTCTACATATATGTAGATGTTACAGCTTGGGACAGTTCCTCTCTTTTTCAATGATATCTCTTCCAATGTTACTCTTTAAAGACATGCTGCTTTAGTCTACCCCTAGTGTTAAGGATTGATTTGCCTCGGGATTGTTCATCCCTGATGTTAAACAGCCAAGTCTATTTCTGCTCCATTATCATTACAAATCTGCCTGATAACTGTGTTTGCCCTGCTGTCTCAACTCACTGATCGTTCTCTTTATTAGTGGATACTACATAGAAGATTAGAAACCGCCTCCCTGCCTGCATGAGACGAACTGCCAGTTGGAAAGTGCATAAACAGAGTGAAATCAATTGCACTGTACCAGTGTTTCCACTCAAAAACACTCCTCTGGGGACTTCCTTTTGAAACTAATTCCATCATAAATATACATGCGTTACACGAAAACACACTGTCTGCCGGCGGAGTAACTGTGAATTAATTTGCCTTCAGACACTCTTAAACAGGGCTTGTTAAAGATCTTATCTTGTTGCTAATGGTCCACAGGCATTTATCTTCATTTAGCCAGATGCGTTGCTGTCCTTGGGTGCTTCTGGAGTTGATAGTCTATTTTTCTTCACTTACAATATTTAAATATATATTTTTCTCTTTCTTTTTTTTTCCGTAGCACTTACTTAACCAGCAAAACAAAGCTGACCCCATCACACCCAAGAACCCACCAGAGACGTGTTAGTTAAAAAGCTTTTAAACCAGTTAGAGGAAATCTTTACTATATAAAGTATTTACACTGATAAAAACACAGAGTCAGTGCAGTGGTGGTTTCTCATAGGGTGAGGTGTTAACGTTGTTTTGGTTTTGGTTGGTTGTTCATTCATGATGCTTTTTGTAGGGTGCACTGCCAAGTGGAGAACTATGTTTCCTGCTGTCTAGGCCACACAGAGCCCTTAGAGCCCTACAACTGTACAATACGAAGTAGGGTAGAAGTCACACATTCAAAGAAATAATACAAAGTTGTGCATTCATTGCTCAAAATTAATTAATTTCTTAGTTATTCATTTTAGCACACATTGTAGAATGAACTATAAATTACCTGTGTATTTATCATATTTAGCTCATAGGACAGGTAGTTCAAATGAGTGACTTCAGTCATCATAAATACAGAAATACATTTTTAGAAAGAGGTCATACATCTTAGGATGTATATTAAACATGATAAGAATCGCTGCTTTTTTTTGTTTGTTTGTTTGTTTTTCGCTGGTCGCATGCATTTCTATTTGGTCCATAGGAGAATGCAATATGTAGTGTCTAATAGAAAATAAGCAAACAATTTTGTTCAAAAGATTCTTTAAATCTGTGGATAAAGATTATTAAAAAGATCTCATAGTTGACAAATGGGTGGCTGCACTTGTCAAAAGAATAATGAGGTTAATTTCTGCATTGTAATATTGTCTGAAGTTAAAGTATCCCTTTTAATGGCGCTTTTGTTATGGAATCTGCTCAATCATTGCAGAGGTTAAATATTTTGATCAGCAGTTTGGTAAAACATCCCAACTTCCACAGTCGTGTGGTCTATTGGATATGTGTCAGCACTTCGGGTGGGGCTTTTAAAGTCGGCGGCATACTGTACTTTCAATCTCCCTGGTCACTGATACCCCACCACTCAGCCTCTTTTCAAGCACCGAGTGCACTTAACGCAAGACTCCTACACAACGTGTGTATAAACACTGACATAATATATCTCAAAGCTGAAATTCAGTCCTGGCCCAACATTTAATTAGGTTTCTTCAGACTTAATAAGACATATGTCAGAGGTAGTGTTGTGTGACAAGCCTTGATGTGAGATATTATATGGTGCTGCTCTGTAGGTACTGCAAATTATGTATGTAGCTAGTGGATAATAATTTGACTCCAAAGGCTTTTTTGTCTTATATTATGTAAGTGTGTCGAAAGCTCCACATTTCAGTTAATTTTAAAAATCGGCCTTTTTTAAGCTGTGCCTTGGAAGTCTTTTAGCTCAGCCTACACAGCAATTAATTTTTTTTTCGTCTAAAATGAGAGAGAAGCAGCCTTATTATATGGGTGCCTTGGGGAGGCAAGGGATTAAGATGGTTCTAATGAGGTGATGGCTGTAATAAGAGTGTCTTCAGCAGGCCTCCAATGCATCACCTCTAAAACACGACTCCTTATCAGCGAGGTTTAGGAGCTGATAAGAGCCAAAAAACCTCCTTCCACTCCTCATCTTATGTTCTGTCCCCCTTCTCTTCTCCGCCGTTGCCTCGCTCCTTCCACTGTAAATGAGTCTGATCCCTTTCAGATGTGATTCAATTAATTTCTCTTAAATTTAATTACAAGTGAAAGAGTCCAAGTTATCCCTGTCCCCTCGATAGGGGGTCCACGCTTCCTAACAAGCTTCCTCTGGTGAGTCAGGAGAGTCAATTACAGTTTTTACTTTTCTTTTCTCCTACTTTTCTCTTTGTCTTCTCACTCTCCTCCCTCTGGTCTCACCAGTCCATCCTTCCGTTTCTGCATGTTTCTGCTCTTTATTCAAGAATAGAATAAGAATGTAGAGCAATTATTTATATCAATGGTTCCTAACCATTTTAGCTTTATTGCCAAGCAATGCCTCATCACGTTTTATCACCGGTTGCATTTGTTTATGAGCAGTTCAACAATGGTTGCTTCATCCGAATAGCTTTGAAAGTCCTGATTTGGTAAACCAGTTTTTCAGAGGAAAAAATCAAACACTTGAAAAAACTCAGAGAAAAATAAACATCATAAGATGTTGTGACTTTATCATGAGCCTCCCTGGTGGCCCCAACCTTCATGTTGGCCAAGCAAGGCCTCATCATGTTTTATTACCGGTTGCATTTGTCTATGGCCAGTTCAACAATTGTTGCTTCATCTGAATAGCTTTGGAAGTGTCAGGTTCCCTGCTTGTGTTGGTTTCTTTCTTTTTTTAAAATGAATAAACAGTCCACACGACTTGAAAGCAGTTACAATTCAGTTTTCATTTTATTTGACTCTTGTCATGTGTTTTTTTCCTCCATACCTTTTACAAAACTTTTTATTTTATAGCTCCCTCTGTCAAAGTTGTGCCTGTCGCCCAAAAAATGCTACAGGGACAGATTTTCAGCAGTAATTTGCCATTCAAATACTTTGCCATTATACCCTGTAGCATTTCATGCTGCGCCTGTGTGTGTGGGTGTGTGGGTGTGTGTGTGTGTGTGTGAGAGAGAGAGAGAGAGATAACACACACCTTTTGATAAAAGACAAAAAGAACAAAACAAACTGCTAAGCTATGGTCTGCCTTTATGAATGTGGCCATTGTTCAAGATAAAGTAATTATCCAAAACACTGGACACTGGCATAATCTTTTCTATATTGTATGGAAAATTATGTAAAAACAGCATGATTCACACTCACTGGACTTTCTGAGCAGCTAAGGCCATAAAGGTGACTACAGTGGGATTGTTTGAACTCCTTTCTGTCGTCACCAGTAGTACGCAGTTGAGGTTGTTATGGTGACGAATGACCTGACTACACAGAAACATGTGGCTTTTAGCATTTGCATTTGTCATATTTGTTTACCTTGCAGCCTTTGACCTTCTTTTTTTTTCTTTTTTTAACAAAGCATTTTTTATTATTATTATTTCATATTGTTGACTGAGCATAGTGGAGTTGTTGAAAGATGTATATTGACATTGTGCTGCAAACCTGTATGTGACCTGAACAGTGCTTGTGAGCTTCTGACAGTTGTGTGTTTCTCACTTGTGTTTTTCCTTTAGGCGTCATCCTCAACCAACCGCATCCTGGACAACCAAACAATTGGTGAGCTGAAGGCTGAGATCGTCTCTTTGAAGGGCTTATTGCTCAGCAGGTAACAAAGTTATCCAAACCCCCATCACAAAAAATGGTGCAGGTGAAAATGAAACAAAACAGCAGGTGTAGAGACACTTTTGAGTCTGTGGATGCAGTCCGTATGAACAAGTTGACAGTGCTCCTCTCATCCAGGTGTGAAAATTTCTCATCATATAATACTGTTCCTTTTAATTAGTCTTGGACCTATTCTACCGTATTTGCTTTCTATCAGAAAACAAGAAAATCCCTTTATTAACACAAATACAGTGAAGATAAATATTAGAATAGATGTGCTGGAGTACATATACAGTGTGAAAGTACAATTTTTACGTAAAAACTTGACAAATAAAGGGGAAACAGGAACACGCTTTTTTTTTTTTTCAGGATCTCTTGGTGCTCAGTTGTTATCACATAACTGAAGTACAAAAGGTTTTATATAACACAAGGTGACCCTAATATGCTTAAGCAATGTCCTTCAGCTGACACCTAGGTAATAGCTTGACTCGGTGATCTCCCACCTGCTGAGGAAGATGAGATATAGTTAAAAGCTCTAGAAAAACCCAGTAATTTGATTTATTTTTTGTTGAAGTAAATAAAGGTATTGTTCCTGGAGTTTGGAGCTCAGAAACACTCTAGGTTAGTAACTACAGAACAACTACCATGCAATCATCTTTGAATGCGCCATTCTAGAATAAAGAACTGTTGTAGATGGCCTAAAAGTTTGTGAATAAATAAAATAATCCAAAATGTCACATTGCTCTTCTGAATTGCACACGTTACCTCAATATAATAATTGTCACAGGCCTTAGAGATAACAGTACTAATTGCAACATTTCTTTTACTTTGCAGCGTAGCTTGACCAGTTAGCATACTGCAGACATCAGCTGGGGTTTTTTTTGGTTTGTTTTAATGCTTTTGTTGGTAAGATAATCACCTGTGTAAATAATTAAGTTAGGTTAGCTTACTTACAGTACACACAGACAAATACCAGGAATAATTAGAAAAAGAGACATGGACAAGTACTCACAAAGCTTACTGATCATTTTAACAGAAGTTGATGTAAATATAACAAAATATAAAAGCTCAAGACCCACTAGAATGGGTCCTGAAAAACTCCTATAAAACTCATTAAAAGTTTGATGTGAATAAATAGGATAAAAATAATAAATAATAGTATAATAATTAAAAATAGTAATGACTTCTGTTTAACTTCCAGTAATTAATTCAAGTAAAGTGCAATAAATAAATAAATAAAGACAAATTATTTATGTTGATGCTCATCCGGCCCTGATCAATTACAAATACTCTTGTTCATTGTTGCATTTACTAAGCGCTAGGTATAAGACCTTTTGTCACTTTTTTCAAGGTCTTAATGTATATTGATAGGCATCCCCTCATCCAGCTTTGTTCCTCAATTTATTCAGGCACAGGCAAGCTCAGTCATGCCCATTAGCATGCATGATTATGTATCAGTGTCCATAATGAAGCCTGCAGTAAGAGTGTACATCAGAAAACCGGCGAGGATGAAAATTGCCTCAGAACTGTCTAGTTGAGCATGTTTTCTTCCCCTCGTACATTCTAATCAGTAATAATCCCTTTGTCATTTGCTTTCTTGACTTCACCCTGACTTCCACAATGAGTTTTCTGGCGAAGGCTTGAATCGCAAAATAAAGTCTCTGTAAAACCATCTGTCTCCAAACTTGTTCCCTTCCTGTTCAAATGATTCAAATAATCTCTAAACTGTTTTTCCTTTTTTTTTTCTTTTTTTTTTTTCTCTTTAACCATTGAGAAGTGCTGATCCCATTATGATGTTTCGTTGTCTTTTTGATCCTAAAAGCTGCAGTGAATGTAATTAAAGAAATCTTTGAGCATCTTTTCCAGGTGTGAAGAACATCTGTCTGTTTGAGGGTAGAAAGCCATTTTCTCTGCTGTAATTATGGGAATTACATAGGGGCTTTGTGTGTGGCTGCATGTTAAAATGGAAGCTAGTGTTGAGGATACATTGTCACTTGACACTCAGAAGTTACTCTGTGTACTGTATAGTTGTGTTGTTTTATTATGCTATGGCTGAGGGAATAAAAACAATTTTCACAAATTTTGCTTCTATGGAGGTTTTGGTTGAGGTTATAATCAGGCCTTATTTTCTTCCTCTTTCTTGTGCACCCCACCCCACCTCCCTTCCCCACCCCACATCCCCACCTACAGGAGACAATTCCCTTCAACTCCCACTATTCCTAAGATCCCCTCATGGCAGATTCCCCTGAAGCCGCCTTCAGCATCCTGCTCGCCATCCGTTAACAACACCAACAGCAGCAGTGACATCTCCCCTGTCAGTAATGAGTCTGCCACTTCTTCCCCGGTCAAAGATGGACACCACAGCCCTCAGGATCCACTAGGAGAGCCTGATGGAGCTCATGGAGCTCATGGTATTAACGGTGATGTCAGCAATGTAGGCCTCAGTGTGCAGCTGGACTTAAAAGACCAGGTCCGCATGGAGGTACAGGGGGAGGAGAAGGAGGATGATGAGGATGATGTTAGCCATGTAGAAGAAGAGGATGAGGAGGAGGAGAAGAGTCTAAGCATGCAGACAGAGGATCGGCGAGGTGGAGATGGACAGATTAATGAACAGGTGGATAAACTGAGGCGGCCAGAGGGTGCGAGCAATGAGAGCGAGGTGGATTAGACGACATTATAAAGCACAGAAATGCCCTCCAAACAGCACTTCCCATCTCTGCTATTGGTTTTGTTTCATTCTGCTTCTACCTGCCCACACTCATTCTGTTTGTTTTTTATTTTTTAAATCTATTATCTATCATCTGTTTCCACTTCTTTCTGTAACCTCTTCATTTTGAGCAAAATGAGGAGTAAGTGTGGGTGTGAGAACACACTAAAGTGACAAATATTGGAGTGTCTAGTTGACACATGGCTTACCTCAATTTACTTTTCATCATGCACACTAAATGACTGCATGCCGAGCCAAGTACCATCTTGTGGCGTTTCTTTGAAATAAGAATTGACAGGCAGTAGTCAAATCAGAATTACTTTAAAAGGCTGTATGCAGAACTTGCTGTGTGCGACTTCCAGTTCTGCTTTTAATTTTCATGTTTGATCAGATAATTCACAGCTTTGCCTTGGTGTCCTTGTAATTGTACTAAGGCTCTTTTGTGGAGCAACCAGGCAGTGCTGCACAGAATATCTCTGCTGTATAGTGCAGCTGTGGCTCAGGAGTCATATGTTGGTACTTCAGTCTCAAACTTACCACAGGCTTCCAGAAAAGCATTAGCACAGTTTGTGTCCGTGTTGATGGCAATAGGAGAGGACAAGCTCTTCCAGGGCCAGAGCTTTTAGCCTCTTTTATGTGTCCTTTCACATTGGTGTCAGTCTGTCAATAATTCACAAGGCCAGCAGGGTGGCATTTGGGTGAAATAAAAGCCCTGAAATTTGAGATTAGAATGTGATGACGGGCTTTGTTCCATGCCAGTGTCAATGTGCTCATATGCTCAAAGGAGGGGAAGATAAATGTTTTTCCCCCACTTTCCTTTTTCACTGAGGGCTGAGTTGTGCATCTTTGCGAGAGTGTTTGTGCGTGGCAGGCGAGAAAACCCAGACTGTCTGCTGAGCTGTATCTGTGTCTCCAGCAGGGCAGCTGATTTGGTTTATGAAGTATGTTAATAATCAAATGATCAACAAATAACAGATGTATTAGTTCATGCAGCTTGAAATGTCAAGGAGGCTAAAAGCGGAAATCTAATACAGAAAGCCCAGTTGCATTGTATTATTTTCCGTGACAAACCCTCCGGTCCAAATTATGTAGGGCCTCCTACAGTGAGTAATCTTTACAGAAAACGGCGCCAATATTTTGTAATTAAGCTGCAGTAAGACAAGAGCTGCCGCAGATGGAAGTTGCAGAACTTGTATCACTTTTTTTCTCAATGTGGAGGTGGATGGGGGAAGTAAAAAAAAAAAAAAAAAAAAAGAAATTGCCCCATGATTGAAAAGGAAAGTAATAAATGAATACTTGACTTATTGAATTACTCACTCTGTCTCCAGCTAACAAGAAGAGTCCGCGAGTGAGAAGAAGGGATATCAGCTCTTGTGCCATTTTCACTTCCATCAAATGGCCTTCATAGGAACAGAGAAAAGGTAGAGGAGCACTGAACATTTCTGTGTGACGCCAGTGCTAATATTTCCAGTTATGGTGATTGAGTTTATACTAAAAATGTTGAATGGTCACATAGTAAAACTGCAGTATGCTGTAAGTTCTATTTTTGATTTAGTAGAAATTGATTTATATTGATGAAATAATGGTTAAAAGTTAAGATTAAGAGGTGTAACTTATGCTCTTTGGACTGTAGTACTAGTGATTGGTCCTCTCTGTAACCTGCTGATGATGTCTGAATTTCAGCCAGAAGTGTACAAAACTGTAATAAATTTGATTTATCTCCAGAGTTTGAGTTATATTTGTTGTAAACCAAACTATGCATTACTGTACATTACTGTTAAAGAACAAACCTGCATAAACAACTTTCATATTTGTTTTATATTTCTTACATTTGTGCAAATTCTTTGCCCTTTTTGTCCTTTAGTTGTATGTATAGAAACACACAGGAAAACACTTCCTATAAAGAACATTTGTAATTCCATCCATTGTATACAAAAAAAAATACACAATAGCAATAAATGTTGTTTTGTGACATTTAATATCAAGTCACAATTCATTCTCATTTGGTAGACTTTATATTCTGATAAGTAACTTTTGTTAACTATGAGTTTAACACCAGTACTTTAGATTTTTGAAACGGAGGGGGGGGGGGAAAAATCCAAGTAACTGTTGATGCAAAGTCTTGTGAGATCAAAAACTTTTTAGGTTAATGCTTCAGAGTAATCTTTGCGGTTCCTGAGCTTTCTGGGCTCTGTTTCACCCCCTAACCAGCTGTGGTGTATCTGCAAGACTAGGTACAGATGAGAATACTACAGTCCTTGGGTGCATACTGTATCTACAATCTTTATTCACCCTTTTCTGAATTTTCAGAAATCATGACAGAGCAGGGGCTTTCAGCCTTTTTTCAGCATTCTCTCTCAAAATGAGTAAGTGACACAGTTAAACAAAACGTCACACATGTAATGTGTATCTCTGTGGGTGTACTGTCCTTGTCTGATTTTTCTGTAGTGGGAGTATTTTCTTCTCAAAGAGGATTTCCTCTTCCATTATGATGAAGAGTTGAGCATAATACAGTATATTATAGACAATGTTTTTTAATGCATAATTTTAAAATAAACGATTATTTCCTGATCCAATAGTGCAGACAATTTGGAGGCAGGGTGAGCCAGGCAGAGAGAGAAGCAAAAGAAAGTAGAGTTAGTGCAGTAGCTGGAGAGACACAAGGTAAGCTGTGGTTCTATACGTGGTTTAATGTCACAGGGTTTACTGCGTTTAAGTCTTTGATCTAGTGAAATTGCCCGATGAACTAATACCATTAAAAGGCCGTTGCCACAGTGTTGGGATCTAATGCACAGATCAAAACACATAGTTTCAAATTTCAACATTACTTTGCTATGAATTCTTAAAGGTAGTGGAACATGTAGTCATTAGAAAAAGTATTGGTGCTACTTTCAATTTCCTGGTTTGCTGCATAAATTGGTCATGAGCACTGATCTTCACAAAAGTCTAAATAAACAAACGCAATGTTTCTAAGCTGATAAAACACATTCATGTCCTAATTAAATACACCCATTAAACATACATGGAAACCGTAATGGCAACAGTGTTTTGATAACTGGTTGAACCACCTTTGGCAGCAGTAACCTTAAGCAAGCGCTTCCTGTAGCTGCAGATTAGACCCGCTCAATGTTCAGCAGGAGTTTTAGACCCTTCTTCTTTACAGCTCAGTCACATTCTTAGCAGATCTGGTGTGAACGACTCCTTTTTTTTTTTTTAAGGTCCTTTCCCAGTGTCTATTGGGCTGAGGCCTGGGCTCTGACTGAGCCAATCAAAAAAAATGGATTTTGTGACTCTAAGCTATTCTGTAGTAGTTTTACTTAGGTGTTTAAGTTCCTTGTCCTGCTACATCACCCAGCTTCCTCTGTGCTTCAGCTTGCAGACAGCCAACGTGACATTATCCTGTTTGCTAGTCTTACTTTAATCATTTTGGGAATTCATTTTCCTCTTCACAATGGCAGCAAGTGGTTCAGGTCCACAGTCAACAAACCAGCCCCAAATCATGATGCTCCCTCCACCGTACATCACTGTTGTGATGTTTTCATGTTAGCATGCAGTCCACCTTTTACACTATACATAGTGCTGTCTGTTCTTCCTTTGTTTCATTTTTATTTAATTTCATTTTAATTCATAAAGTATTGTTGCTTTATAAAACCAGTGTCTTCATCTGTTGTTCTGACTTGAATATAATGCCTGTTCAGTGTCTGTATGATTGACGTAAGAACAGAGATGTTCACAAATTGTAATGAATACAAGCTGTTACTCTAAAGTATTTGAGATTGAGTTTCTACACTGTTGCAGCAAAATGTCATAAATGTACATAATATAATAAGTTATTACACTTTGTGCAGGTTATTGAACTTGTTTTTTAATAAAGATGTATAAACAGATAAATACAAATTGAATACTAAAGTTTAGCATATGTAATATTTCATGCATAGCACTACATAGCCGGCATGAATTTTCTTTCCACGCTGACCCCTTTCCACCACAACATTAGCACCACTAAGAGATGTTAATGTTGTGGCTAATTCATGTATGCGCACAAGTGAACACCTCTTCACTGGATAGATTTGTTAGTATTCTACCAAAACAATAAGAACCCACTATTTTCTCTGAAATAACATGGAACTGACAGACTGTGATAATAAAGTAAATGTAAAAAATAAAATTAATATAAATCAGACTTGGTTTTGATTCAACAGAATGTTTTAAGTAATGAAACGGGCCCAGACAGTTTTCTGTAATTAGTTGGACATCGGCCAGAAAAAGCAAAGGAGAGAGTTTTCTGAGGAGATCAGATTGAAAATGATAGACAAGCATAGTACATTTTAAGGCACTGACATTTCCATCAGAGATTTACTGTGTTCTGAAGGCCTGAAAATGCATCATACAGTATGATTTTTATTTATTTAGTTCTTACCTGTGCACTACAAATGCCTTGCCCCCAGAGCTACTTCTCAAACTTTTACATTTTATTCTGTTAAAACGCTCATGGAAGAGAAATTGGGTTCATTTCATATTCTAAAACAATGTTCAGAATCCCATTTTCACTCATTAAGTATAATTGAATTTGAGCAAAAATGTGTGGAGGTTACACACAGTTAGGATTGCTGATAATTCTTAGATTCCTCACATTGATAGTACGGTTTTCCTAACTGTCTGTATTCATAAGGCCATAGAAAAAGTCCTGATCCTAAAAATGTGTCTTAAAAACAGTTTTTCCTTATACATGGCATAGTAAATATTGCCATGCATGTATGAATTTAATTTATCAAACTCTAAATGATCAATGGCGTTTCACATATTGATGAGGTGTATAAACTTCTCTGAGGTTCGATACCACATCCCTTTGTAATCCATTAACCTCTCCCTGGAGTTCAGGCCAACCTTAGATTTATAGGGACCCACTGTAATAAATCCACTTGTACATCATTTAGTGTCTTAAGGGATTTGCAGCACATTCCTGTCCAGAAAGCTGTGTCTTTCCTACTCTCATAAACTCATCTACATTTTAAGACCTTTTAACGACACCTACCAAAGTTTGCTTACCCTTTTCAATTTTAAGTTGTGTATGAATATATATACTTCCTGGTTAGAGCTGGTGTATTAGCCAGTAACCAATGCATTGTGGTAGTGATCTGAAGGATTGTTTGTCCAAAGCAACACCTTGGTTTTGACACCATTTAGCTTCCCAGTTGGGAGCCTTAACCTCATCAATCTTGCTGTTAAACGTAGAGCACTCAATAGGATAGTGTATCGACGCGCTCTGAACTCCATTGTTCACTGGAACTGAGCACTCAGCAGGTTAGGGGGCTGAGTGTCTACTTGGATCAATGCAAGGACTGTTAGCTCATAGCAGCCAGTCAGAGGGCTTCCAGGGGTCTGTCTACGCCATGCACACATTATCTCTACTCATTGAAACTCCTCCTTGAGCCCTGGATTGTTGATCCAGGTCCAGCAATACAGATCTAGTTCTTGAAGCGTTAAGCTCCACCCAACACTCCCTGACCTCTATTCAAGGGGACACGTCCCGTAAAAATTTGCATAGGCAAAGGTCATGGACAGGAAGCAGGAACATGAGGCCTGAAGATGATGTTCCTTCCTCTTCCCTGTGAGATAAGATGCATGTGGTAGAAGTCTGTGGACCACCACTGGTTGCCTTGCCCCTGTAAAGATATCTTTGTACTCCTCTGGAATCTTCATTTGAACAGATGCTATCACCATCAGCAGTGTAAATCAGTTAATCTTTTTCAAGATGTTATCAGTCATATAGGTTCCCTTGAATATTCAGTACAATCTATCTGCAGACTACACAGTTTTTAGCCATGCTAAAGGCGTAGCCTTGACCCTGTCATTCGAATGGGATCCATTTCTCGGTCAGTCAGTCGGTGAACCACTTTGGTTCAAACTGAAATTACCTAACGTCTATTTGCTGCCATATTTTGTACACATTTTGTACAGTACCCAGAGGATAATTTATATTAGCTCCTGATATTTTATCTACTGCCACTACCCAGTTAAATTTTTCACTTATCCAGTGAAAGATCTTGCGTCCATTGTATGATGTTCATGATTTCTAGATGATGATTCTTTGTAGTTTTTGTCATCATGTGACTTAAGGTTTTTGCCCAATTATCTACAAAACTATTAACACAAGTCTCATCTGTAAGCTTCGAGTGGTAATGAACTTGTTAGCTGGATAAACACACAAAACTAAGATGGTGAAAGTAGTAAACGTTTTAACTGAGTAAGCAAATGCATTTGAACATTGGAAAAACATTAAACACTGAAAAAAATCTGATATTAATTAAGGGTTTAACATTGTTCATAGGCCTATAATTGAATGCCCTGAGCCATTTCTTTGATTGATATTTTTCATCATGAAAGTAAGAAAGCATGGGTAACCTCCAAAAGTTCTCCATGTCTCTCTCTGAAAGCAGCTTACCAGCTCTGAGCAGCCGCTGAACACTGACTCCTTCCTGGTGAAAATGAGAACATTTGACAAGCCAAGGTCACAAGGGGGCTTTGCCTGTATAAGGCTTCAATCGCAGGGCCCTGCGAACACTGCAAAGTCATAAAGCACTTTGTCATCACCCGCTATATAAACTTTCAACAATCAAGTGGGATCACATTCCCTCCCTCCCAGTCTGTGTGGCCTGTGTCACTTGATTTTCTCTTGGCGTGGTTTCAAATCCAAATGGAGTGTGGATTCTGGAAGGCTGTCATGAGGAGAGTTGTGTGGCCTTTATTGAACTTGAGCGAAAGCTTTACTCACCGTTTGCTAGGTAAAGGAAGGAGAGGGTGAGGAGCAGTGAGGAAATACAGCAGCAGGCTATAAAAACACAGGAGGGTTCTGGCTTGTAGTATTTATGAATGGTCCAATAATGAGCCATCGGTAGTGTGGTGGCCATGAGAATATGAGGAGACAAGAAGCTGAAAAAAAAACGAATGCCCTTGTCCTATGTTGGTAGAGAGCAGCCCACCTTTGTGAGGAAATTGGATTATCCAAGAAAAGGCCTGTCAGCCTGCTGAGGGACCACGGCTGCAGGCGGCACAGGGACAACAGGTGTGGCACTCGCCAGCGTTCGTGCAAATGAGACTAATCACAGGGCCTGACTGGAACACCTGAAGCATGCTAGTGGATGGGAGGGGGCTGGATGAGGAGGGGCACAGAAAATAAAGGGGATAGAGAATCAAGCGCTATCTTTTTTACATGGTTAAAGAACCACATGCTTTGTTATCGAACCTTCAACTGAGGACAGTACAGAGGTTTGCTTAGAACAGGGGTGAAAAACTAAATCTGTCTGGAGCCACAAAAACAATTAGACTGCTTTTACTAAATCTCTAAATTAACTTATTTACACTACTAGTAAATATAATGAGAGGAAATCATAATTGGAGTTTTGCTAAAATATATAGAGGTTTGATGAACTCACCCTGACCCCAACCGCTTTGTTTTACTGAAGAAACTGTGAATCTGTGAGACAAAGTCAATCTGTCTGCAGGAAAGCATTTAGGTTAATAAGGTTAATAATGCATAAGTTTGAATAATTAATGTCCTACTGCTGTGCATAAAGGAAAACATGGTCCGGTGGCTGTTTGATGGTTACAGATATTTAAATCAAAGTCAAGGAGCTACATTTGATTGGTCACTGTCTAAAAACCATGAGGTAAAAACATAACGCTGAGATTTGCCGTGATTCTGAAGAAAGTATTAGTTCTTCAGAAGTTCTGGCCAGGTGGCAGGAGTTTGCTCCGGCCCAGTTTAACTCCTGCCGCCGGTCCATAGACTTTTGTGGTACCAGCCACAAGGTTCTATGCTGATCTCCAAATAATTTATCTGTACTTTTTACAGTCATCTGAAGTCAGCCACTGACATAGAGCTCGTCCTGTGGATCCATGGCATGTTAGAGCAATCGAGCTGACATTTGTTAAAAAATTCTCCTCCTGTAGAGACGCTTCAACCAGTGGAGCAGTGTGTCTGTCTGTTGGTTCATTTTTCGAACGATGGTGATCTGTGGCAGACAAATGAGCTAACCCAGCCTGTGGACCGACAGGGTCAAAATCCACGTAGAGGCAATTCATAGTTGGTTTTAGTGTCTGTATGGAGTTGAAATCAGGATTTAAAAAAAATGATCATAGTTATCATTTAGCATGCAAAATAATCTTAAAAATTGGCAGACTAGCTCCTGTAGCTGTCTACCTGTAGTCATTTGTAGCAGCCCATCTCATCAGAGGCCCAAACTTTCACCCACTAAAAGCCGTGTGTGAGAATTAAATAGTCTGTGAAAATGGGGGAAGGCTGTATATTCTCCGACCTTGTCCTTCGAAACAGGCAGAGATTCTTACAGTGAAATACAATCCACGTTTTCATGCCCTTAGTGAGGAGGAGAGTGATTGAAAAAAGTAATCCCAAAATCCCTCGGTGGACACCCAATGTCTTGTTTTGGAGGGTCCGCGGTACCAACAGAATTCTTTTGGTAACAGTAACCCATAGAGAATGATGGACATTTTCTATTATTAGCATCAACAGAATCTTCTCAGCCTTTGCTTCTTCCATGCTACAAATATCACATTGCTTATGTATTCCATATTAAATTACTGCGTTTTAACTGAGCAGGGCTGTGCAGTATCTGCTATCAACAACCATAATGTGGAAGATTAGCACACACATGATGTCCACCTGTTGCCCAGCTCTGTTTTATGAAGGTCACAGCTGTGATACTGAAACCAGTCTTTTTAAAGGCATGATGTTTTCTTTGGGGGGGGGCTGGTGATGTCAAGAGTCACTTAAAAGAAATAAAGCTGATTGTAACGCTCTAATTTTAAATATACCGCAACAGATCAGTAAGACTGTAGTGTACAAACAATACAAAACTTGAATCATCTACTGCAACCTGCTACGTCTATTTATGAACTCTTCAAAAATATGACTCCACCTCCTGCTGTCTTTCAAATGCTACAGTTGTCACATTTGTGTTCAAACCTTGTCATTTCAAGTTTAGCCTCATTCCTAGAGCTATAAAATCAGCATGCTGCCACCCACACGGTAGTTTTTTCACACACGTGTGTGTGTGTGTGTGTGTGTGTGACGGGATATATACATATATATGCATATGATGTGGAACTGTAAAAAGATCATGCTGCAGTGATATTATATCATGAAAGTAGGGCATTAAGTGGAAGCATTCAATGGTAATTTCTTGAAACGTTGTCTTGAATTCACGTTGTTTTTTTTGCAGTAAATCACTTTGCTAGAGAACTGAAGTACTGATACATTGAACAGTTGGACACGTGCATTTAAAAGTTTGGAGATGGTCAAATTAAGTTCACCTATAAAGGTTAGAGTGCATTTTAGGTGCGTTCTGAAATTTCACAGAAGTGTTCACAGCGCTGAACTTTTTCCACATTTTGTTATGTTACAGTCAAATTCCTCATGTTGCACTGTTAACTGTGGGACCTTATGTAGACGGATGTCTGCTTTTCCAAATCCTGTCCAATCAACTGAATTTCCCACAGGTGGACTTCAATCGAGTAGTAGAAACATCTCAAACTTATCAGTGGAAACACGATGCACCAAATTGTTTTGATGATCTCTCGAATTTTTTTGCACCAAATTCAATTGAGTGTCATGGCAGAGGCAGTGGATACTTATGTGCATGTGATTTTTTTGTTTTTTTTGTTTGCTTTTTTTTGTAATAAATATGAAAAGATTTCAAACAAACTTCTTTCACATTGTCATCATTCACTACAAGGTTGCATCTGTAAATGATTTTTAGTTATTTATTAATCGTATAAATAAGTAGAAGTTAAGTACAGCCGTTTACATTTTGCATGGATGAAAAAGCAAAATTTTAAGTCCTAGCCGAATATGGAGGGTATATGAACATAATGAACTATTATATACAATAGTTTGTCAATGTCCTTGCTTTGTTTGTAGATAGCTATAAAGTCAGAATGCATTTATAGCTGCAGAAGATTAAGGTCCTAAACAGATGTTTTCTTTTTTTAGTTACTCTTCTCCTTTCACCTCTGATGAGGCAGCATTCACTGCAAAACTGGTCTTTACCCTAATACACAAATGTTTTCTGTTTTGGTTCCACATCTGTGGCCCAAACTTCATCTTTTTTTCTTGATGTGTGTCCTGTTACTGCTAACCATTGCTCTTTCTTCATCCTGTGACCATTTGGCTTCCTTATGTAAATGACATTGTGATGATGTATAAATTCATCCATCAAAATCTAAGTTTCTTTTTTTTTTTTTTTTTGTACAATTAGACAAATCATTCTAATCTGCTTTGGGACAAAATTGTCATTTTTCTTCCACTGAAATTAGTGTTGAAAGGCTTTTACAGAATTAACATAAGAATGAGTCACAGGGGTCTGGTGCCAGACTTAACCAATTTTACAGCTCTGTCAAACACTGTCCGTCCTGTGTTCCAGCCATCATCACAGAGTAGAAACACCATGTTGGACCATTTCAGCTTATTGTCAGCCAATATACCAGCCTTTTTCCCTGAAAGAAAACGATCCTGTTCCCCTTGGACTCACGTCAAATTAAGCAAATTTACAGCTTAGCACTTAAGAACTTCTCTGTTTGCCAAGAAAGCAGCAGCAGCAGGCCACACTTGCCAGTTAGCTGGGCTGCGCTGTGGCAATTGAAGTGGAATGAGAATTACTCTGGCTTCTGAGAGAGCGCCGGGCCATTAGATTTTTTTGCTCCGAGCTCTCTCCTTTTGGATAAAGTGATGAAACACTCCCTCTCAACTGTGGAGACCTCTGGTCCAATTCTGAAAGAAACTACTTGAAGGGTAATGGCCATGTGGCTACAAGCCAGCCCGGATCAACCGCTTCACGCACTTGTTTCTGGTTGCTGTCTGCTACTAGTTGTTTGTTCTGCTGGCAAAGCCATGTTTAACTCTGGGGATGACTAATCTACTGCAATGGGCAAACTTGAGGCAAAGTAAAACAAATAGAACACAATGTTTGGTATTTCTTAGTAAACATTTATGTAACAGCGCTGACGCGAGGCTCGTTTTTCACAAGCTGTTTAAAGGGCCTCAATGCTAATCTTTCCACTGGATTCCGTTTGTGTGTGTAAGATGACAACTGCATGTTTACCAAATAACATCTCATGTGTAACATTACCCCCCACCTCCTCTACCCCCTCCTCTTTTTGAAAATGAGCTCAGAGAAATACAGGAACTGTGTTTGTTCCCAGCTCATCACAGTAACCACCTTCAGTTCGGTGAATGACAACATCTGAACTTGTGGTCAAAGACATGAGCACGCTGACTGATCCATCAACATTTAAAATGCATCAAGAGTTAAGTACCTGATGTATTGTCTCATCTAGAGGACTTCTATTCAAGTGTGTTGAAATAATGAATTTTAATTTCCCAGAAACTTCATCTAAAGGTCAAACTCATGATCTCTGCTTTAGCCTTGACTAACCTGCAACACTTTTATGTCTATGATACAATCAGAGATCCCTATGAGCTTGTACTGAATTTCATGTTCCTTATCAGTAATTATAAGCACTGAAGCCTTTTCTGCTAAAGTGCTGTTGAGCAAACCTTTGGACTCTTGCCCTCTAGTATGCCTCACCTTCCTGCAGACAAAAAAAAAAAACAAAAAGAAACGTGACGATCTAATCAGCAGTTTCTGGACGATTTGCTTAACCTCTTTTCTTTGAACTGTCCAGAGGTTATTCTGGTTTTTCAGGTTTTTTAAGTTATTAACTTCACCGTTGTTGTTTGTTTTCAGTAACTGAACGTTCCAACAAAACTGTGAGAAGAGCACTTTATCTTTATGTCCTAAGAGGAAATATGAAAGTGCTGATTTCTAGATAAACTGCTCTTTGGAAAATATGAGGTGTGTTTATGGTAAAAAGATGAGAAGAAAAAAGTTCCCTGACCAGAAACAAAAAACACAACTGTTGCACAAGAGACTGTGTGAATCAGATTCAGAAGTAGATTCAGAAGTAGATTTGTGCTGTAAAGACCCTTAAAAAAAATTATATATTTGTAAATGTATGAAATAATGGAGGACGATGAAGTCAGTAGTCAGCTAACCAGCAGTTGCTATGTTGAAAAGCTTAACAGCAACCTGACTTACTAGTGTGGTTGGGTTTAAATGTGGAAAATATAAAATTATTGGAAATCTCTCATTTTTGCAAATCTTTGTAGACCAGCTTCCGTGTTTGATGCTTGAAACTATGTCGTGTTACCAGTCAGTCTTTCCTATGCGTGGTTTTAATGGTGATTCCACCGTAGATGTGGAAATTCTTCTCACTTTGGCTGCTGTGATGCATTTAAAGTCTTCGTGTCATTTAGGTTTTGTTCTTAAATGCTCAATTTTCCACGTTGTTGTACAATACAAATCATTATTGCTATAGTTGGTGCTTTGTAACTATGTAGGCCAATACAGGACGCCTTGTCTGAAGCTGAACGTCAACGGAATTGAGATCGCTGTGGAACTTTCACTTTGATCCCCAATCACTGACGCTAAGACTATCACAGACCCCAGTCACACACATCCAACAGACACAGCAGCATATCTAAACAGAGCCACATAAGGCAAAGCCACATGTTCCTATGGCACTGCATCCAATAAGGTCTTGTTAATGGTAAATTGGATGAGTGTGTGTCCAATTCTCCATTTCCTCAGAGGTGTCTCAGCAGCAACAGCTGCTACCAATGGCAAAGCAGCTTTTTTCACACAGCCCCCTTTTCTGCCGTGTGACTGAGGTCTTTCCAAAATAAGCCCATACACATGCAAAAATAGATAAATGAACATCTATTGCAAAGGGCACCGGATTTAAAGAGAGGTCTAACTGGGGCAGAGCGCTGAAAGAGGGAAGGGAAATGTCTCGTCCAAAAACGTGAACTATAAATGGGCAATGAAGCAGTAAAATGAGTCGTGCAACCATTTCATATACACATGATACACAATATACTGTGTATCTGCAGGGCTGCTTCTCAACAAGCAGCTTCTCTGATGACAAAGATATGACACCAGGACAGGTTATTTATTTTATGCAAAAGGATTTTCTGCTTGTGGCCGGGCCTTGCTTTGAGCTGTTGAGCTGGGCAGCTTCAGGGCTTAGTCATAAAAACTTTTTTTCCACATTTGGGGCGGAAGCAATCGCACTGGATGAGTTAAACATCAACTGGCAAAGCGAATGAGATTTCAGTTTTACTTTATGAATCTGCCTGTTTCTAAGCACACAGTTCTGATGACCAACAAGCAGAATTTTGTTATGTTTTTTCATTGAATAGTCAGATGACTGGTGATTGGTGCGTGACAATGTAGTTTTTGGGATTCGGATTGTCTTTATAATTTCTTTTTACTTACGTTGAATTCATATAGAAGGAAAAATACATTCATATCGTGGTACGAATCAAGACAGTTGTGTATTTGCAGAGATGGTGTGAGGGTGGAAAATGCTGTGACTTCCTAAAATGGAACATTGTGCAGTAAATTCAGGCTGAACAGTAGATTTTGGTGCTGGATCTGTCTTCGTGTAACTACAAAGATGTGTCAGAGATTTTAGATAAATCTAACTTACCAGTTGAAATTACAACTTTAGTGTTGACATGAACTGTCCTTATAATTACAGTAACTTGGATATGATATTAGTCTTGGTTCTATTACAGGTTACAGAGGTAATAGGTCTCAAAGAGGGAAGCTTTCATTGTTCTTTCTAAAGAGAACTGCGATGAATCAACCTGTGTGTGAAAATCTGCTCTTTCTAAAATGAACAATGAGAATATCTTTTCTAAGCCAAATGTGTTTCTACCAATGTACAGATTAATAACATAGTTGAGCACCGTGTTCATTATTTGATCAACATCTACACCTTAGTGGCTCTTGGAAATTCTAGTTGAATGCTGAGACAAGCTTGAAATATGCACAGAAATGTTTCAGCGTCACATTACACAGGAAGCTCAACTGGCCACACTACCTAAAGCAAGAACAGAAAGCGAGGTTGTGTGTACACCACACAACTTCGAATCAGGCAAACAAGTCAAAGTTATAAAAGTCGAAGATTCCCCGGTTTAGCTCTGTTTTTAGTCTCTGCTAAATGCATCATTGCTAACTGCCTGCTGTGGTTTGGTGCTCAACTTTTTTTTTTTTTTAATTAAAGCCAATACATTGAAAAAGAGGTGGGATTAAACCACAGCACTGAGTTTAAAAACACTAAAATAAAAATAAAAAAATTAAAAAGTACAACATTGAGTAACATTCACATTTATAAGTTTGGTCTGGAAAAGTGGCTCCATACATTTTAAGATAAATAGAAAATAAATTTCATTTTTAAAATAATGAAATAGTTTTTGCTTCAGGAACAATTACCAAAATGCTAAAATAATGACTGTCAAGAAGCATCAGCACGACTAGTGGAGACAGGCGGGTTAACAAGCTACAGTTTGTGGCCAGTCTATTTCCGTGGTGTGTGCCTGGAGGCAGGATTTGCATGTGATGTGGATTAAACTGAACAGTACTGTAGATGTCACATCTCTCTGAAGTATCTCTGTCTCAGGCCTTAACACAGAGCAGTTGGAGGCGCTCCTTCATTTTTACATTTACAGTCACACACAGTGCATGCACAGCCAATCTGAGCCACATGCCCACACCTTCTTACTGTTTCTGCAAGGTTTGTGGTTTGATGTTGCTCCATTTTAGAACATTGACATTTTTTAATGTGTGCAGTAGAATTTAAAGAATCCTATGTCTTTTCTGGGATTCTGTTGTTATTTTGCAGATTCTTATTATTTACTGTAAAATGTTAATGTTTATGTAGTGCATGTCACATATTTATAACAGATATGAATACTCTAAGATTGTCTTTGTACCTGTCTTTGTGTTCAATTTATCTTTTTCCTTTTTTGTTGTTGCAGTGACTGACTGCCCTCACAAGCGTTCTTACAGTTCCATCTCGTACGATGAAACTCCGGTTTCATGGCTGGCACATTTTTCTCTCTGAGCTTTTGCATCTCTTACTCTGACTTTTACTGCAGGATTCGGGAACAGAAAGGCGGCGACTCTACGGCGGGCGAATCTCCATAAATCCTTACACAGTGGCTACCTTCTATAGACTCCACTGTACAATATCTGTCTTCATCTAGGACTGCACAAGCCCAGCCACCTGCTTTTCCTCTGTTCACCCCCTCCCTCCATGCTTTGTGAACTTAATAAAAGCTGCCATTAAGCAGCGCTTCATCTGTTTGGGCCCTAATCTGCCTTATAGGCATCATGTGACCACATATGCGGTGCACACCTGTCGTGTGTTTTCTCAGCCCCGACTGTTGCCTCTCCTAGCAGCTCACACTCTTTCAACCTGTTCCTGGCACATCAACCGACCATGTCAGTGACAGCCACCATGCACGCATGCATATCCGCCACACACGTTGGCTGCATTTATATACGCTTTAGTGTTTGGTGAGAAGATAAAAGTATGCATCGTTCAAAAAGACATCAACACTGAAAACAGGCCTAAAGTCTTTCAGTAAGTTTTTATTTCACTGAGTGAAAAGCTCAATATTTGCATACGACATGCAGAAACAGAGGAAAAAACATAAATAAAGCACAATGAAGATGTACAGCACTGTATCCAAGTGGAAATAAGCAATAGGACTAGAATGAATAGTAGTGCTGAGGGCAACAAATTCAAGTAGACTTTTTAAAAAATTGCTTCATTGTTTACTTTTCATACAAAATGTCTCATGAATCCAGCCAAATTGAACACTAACAGGAGATGGCTTTTAGTCCAAAAGTGCAATATATTTTACAAAGTCTAAAATGTTTCTCTGTTTATTGACTATGCCGCAGTAAGCAGGCAGATTTCATATTACATTTTTCCAGCAGTGGAAATGCATCTCATTTTATTTCGCCACCACTTTTTTATACCATCCTTTTTCCCCTGTTAATTAAAACAGTAAAATGATCTGTTGTTTCAGCAGCAGCCTATGCAGGATTTGGAGGTCGTTTCCGTCTGGTTTTTGTGTAATATAATTTTCATGTTTATTCTCTTTTTTTTTCCCTAGTAGATTATATACAGGATGCCAGCTGGCTGACAGATGGTGATGCCTTTACCCGTGTTTTTTTTCTTTTTTTTTTATTAAAAAAACATCACAAGGAAGAGAAGGAGGAAGGACAGGAACAGCTGTAGACGAGGGGACAAAATCATCTAACTGGCCACTGGGTGACAGGGAGTGGGAGGAGAACCCGGCACATGGCTCAAGGCAAAAAAAAAAAAAAAGTGCCCTGTTAACACTGAACAAGACACAGAGAGCCATCTTGTTAGCAGTAGCAGGCCTCTAAATCTCCCTAATGGTCCTCAGCTCTGATCTTGTTCTTGCACCAGAACGTCAAGCATGAACAGGCAACCCCAACAACAAATATTGTTGATTCTTCTACCTGCATGAATGCAGATTATTATTTTTTTTGTTTTCTTCAAATTCAAAAGTGTCCCAGTTGGATTTATAGCAGAACAAAGCAGGGAAAAGACACACAAGGTCATGAAATATGAATCGAGGCTCTGAGCAGCTGGGACGGAGCCACAGATCTGTGTTCTTACAGTCGCAGCCTATCTGTCTCTCTCAGAGGGAGACACGCGCACACACACACACACACACACACACTCTTCAGTAGTGTCAGCTACAGATAGAAAAAGAGATGGAGAGAGAGAGAGCTGCTGTGACCTTTTGCCCGGCTGTCATCCAGCAACACCTTTTCCTCTACATACGACCCAAAACGTCCTCAGGTTGAAGTACTATCGAGAACTACATTTATATTGTCACAATAATTATAGTTTATTTTCAACTTTTAACAAAACCTGCTACTGCATTTTACACACACAACCACATACACATGTGCACACACACACTCACACATACTCTCACGCAAACTAAATTCAAGTGCACAGTGTCTCCCAGCTCCTACAGTTATCTCACAAAATGTCGGGAAAACAAAACAAATGTTGTTAACGCCTCTGCTTTGCAACAGAGTCCCAGGAGACAGTTCAGTCTGTGAACGAGTCATGCCCACAGCAAAGTAAATATAAACCAAGAATTTCAATTAATGTGGAGGGAAAAAAACAACAAATGCACACAGACAGAAAAATGACAATGAATAAAACAATAAATAAAAACAATAAATCAATATGAATTTAAATCAGTGTATTTTAGTTTGAGCTTTTGACACAGTTTGGAGAACGAAAAAATATACTGCAAATTGTTATCTGCCAATGCTATAATATGAACAAATTTCCCCAGAAATCTCGGTTATTAAAAAAAGTTCACGCACACAAGCAAACTATGATGAAGATATTTCAATTTTTTAACTTTTTATTTTTCATTTCTCCTTTTACGGTTTTCTTTTTAAAGGAAGCTGTTCATCAAAGAGCATTTTGTTCATATATAGTTATTTTTACAGAGGAAAATACTGTACAACCTTTTTTTTTTCCAAAACATTATCTGGAGGAATATCATCTACACACATTGTTATTCCCTATATTATGATCATTTATTTCCAATGCCAAGCTCAGGAGATAATTCATGATCATTGTGTCCACTCCTTGGTCGTACATATTCACTCAATATAAACCAGTGGGTGGCTTTGTTAGAATTATAGTTTTGCACTACAGTACGTGAGCATTGCCATGAATGTCTTAAGGATTCATTTAAATCACAGTCCATATTAGTGTTTCTTATCAGGGCACTTTTTTTGTGGTGCACCCGTTTCCTTTTTTTCCCTCAAACTTTCCAATCACAGAAGCAAAATAAACCCAGTCTTTAAATAAATCACAGAACAACAGTTTGTTGTCACACTAACATCTATTTGTGCATTAAAGCAAAAAAAAAAACTTTAAAAAAGTGAACTAAAACAACATCTTTAAAGCAGATTCCCTGGTAAAAGATATATATTGTATTTTTTTCCAGACGGTAAAAATGAACCTAAAAAGTGCAATAACACCCTAAAAATTTCTCATTGGAAGGTCACATAAATATTAAATAAAACCGTTACAACAGGAGGTCAACCACAGCCATAGTGAATGGAAAACAAAATGTCGTTGAGACATTTTCGGTCTGTACATAAAACACACTCCCTGACACTTCTGACCCCCCCACCCCCCTTACCCCCCCGCTTCAGAGTGACTCATCACTTCCTCTGGCCAGTATGACCCCCTCCTCCACCCCCACCCCCACCCCCACCCCCACCAGACTTGCTGGCCGTTAATCACGACCTAGGCTGCTTACGGATCGATATGCTTCTGACTAACAACACAACAAAACAACATTGTAATGCAAAGATGCAAAATGGTAACAAAAATATTTTTAAATATGCTTATGACTTATCTATCATCATCCCAATAATCATGGTCAGCTAATATAAAAGTGCACTATCCATACACAAACTTGATTCCTCCATGGGGGGGTGGGGGTAAAATTACAAGGGCTGAGCTTGGTTTTGGTGCTAGTTGAACATTTCTAGCAGAATGTCAGAGAGAACTGTTGAGAGTGGCGTCTCGCTGAACGCCCGACTGCAGCTGTGACTGACCAAACAGTTACTGGTCAATTCCACATGTCACTGAGAACAAGGAAGAACATCTGAGAGAGATGGGCACAAGCAGAAGTGAATCCCCTTTCTCTCAGTGTCTAATATATTAATAATAATAATAATAATAATAAAAATAATACAAGAAAAAAAGATCAAAGGTTTGTTTCCGCTTAGTGATTCATGTCCCTTTTTCTATATATCCACGGCCCTGCAGTTCATGATGCCTGTGCCACCAATTTCCTTTTGTATATCATTGTTCTCACACATACACACACACACACACACACAAACTTACATATATAGTTATATAGAGGGATTTGTTTTCATTTTTCTAACCTTTTTTTTCCACACACAAAAAAGTGAAAAAAATAAAAATAAATTAAAGTCAAACATGCACGCACACAAAAAGACTGATGTGTAGTAAAATGCTTTACATTGCTGCCCCGTGTGTAAAACAGGGCCTAATTCTGTGTGTCTCCATTCATATTTTTTAATGCATAATTGAATTAATAATGTTGGTCATCTTGTAAACATCATAATAAATCATTTTTGGGCCGTCATTTTTTCCACGCTGTTGTTTTTTGTTGTCATCTGAAGTCTCTAAACATGATAAATGAGGCCACTTTTGTTTTTGTTTGTTCATAGTACACAGGGTTTTTCTTCAGTCCCTACAGTCACTGATAGTTCTTTTTTCATGGGTCAACGTCTTGCTTTTCCAGTTGGGAAGTATCAATGTGATTAACGGAAGCATTAAAACTCTCGCCATTGTCCTTCTCACCATCAGGTTCCGCCATTGAATCATCATTTGAGTCAGTGTTGAGATCCTCCTCTTCTTCCTCCTCCTCCTCCTCCTCATCTTCCTCCTCCTCATCTGCTTGTGCCTCCTCCTCTGGCGACAGGTCGTCTTCAGCTTCTCCAGATGTCCCTGTGGTGTCATCCTGAGCTGCTGGCAGACCTAGTGGGGGTGTGGGGTTGTGTCCTGATCGTGCTGCATCATGGTGAATCTTCTTGCTGAGGTCCAGTGAGTCGCTGAGACCCAGACCGGCTGCGTTCTTCAGGAAGAACAGGGAGCTGTTTGTGTCTGTGCCCAGGTTGAGGGAGCTGTCCAGGCTGATGGAGGATGGCGGGTACAGGTGGTTGTATTCAGACCCGATGCCGGCTGTTGGATAAAGCATTGAGGTTGCGCTGCTGTTAATGTTGTGAGACAACCCGTGGAGTCCCCCGGTCGAGGAAGTAGAAAGACCCATAGAGGCTGGAGGGACTGCCGACACTCCTCCTCCCAGGTGATGGGCCACTTCCTGTTTGGGGGACACAGACAGCAACTCACCCCGCTCCTGCTTCTCATGCTTTCTCTTGTGGGAGTCCATCTGGGACATGCCCACCACTGTGTGCTTACACTCAGGGAAGGTGCAGTGGAAGTGTGAGCACTTGAGCTTATACTTGCAGTCGGGAACTTCACAATCAGTGCTGGAGCTGAACTGGCAGAAGCCAGCAGCACTGATCACATCTTGCTTACCGTGGTGCTTACGGTGGGCCGTCACTTTGGTGCTGTCGGTGCAGCGGAAGCCACAGCGCAGACAGTGAAAGTGGGTGCTGTTGCCTGAAAACTGACAGTCTGGGAAGTTGCAGCTGAGTGAGGATTTGAAGCGCTTGAAGTCGTCCAGGACCAGGTTGTCCACACGGTCGTGATGCTGTGCATGCTTGTACATGTGGGTGCGGCCACAGAACTTGTAGCCGCAGTTCTCACGTGTGCAGTGGTAGTGGGTCACCTTCAGAGAAAACTGGCAGCCTGAGTCCTTGCAGTTCTCATAGAGGTCGTAGCGGCGGAAGCCCTCAAGCATCATCCCCTCATCCAGCATCTTACGTGACGAGGCGGTCTTACGGCGCTTCCCGAATGGTGACATATCCTCAATGATCCAGAAGCGTTTCTTTGCACCAGTGGCTGTGGGAATGGAGATAGTGTTGCCTGAAAGAAAAGGATGGAAGAACATTAAAGCACAATCAGTTGGTCCACAAAGTAAAACCCACAAACTCTAAGCAAATTACACTGCAGGCCGTCTTCAACTATAATGTGTGCCTTACTCAGCCAGAAGTGGTTCCCAGCTGAGTAAGCAAAGAGAGCCACAAATTTTTATTCATAATTCCCAGAATGATTAAAGGGAGGGGGAAAATGATAGATTGTCTTTGGAACATGACACTTTTAGAGGGTGTCTCCTGCCTCCAAACAGAGGCGGAGCTTTGGGTCTTAACTGACCCTCTCATCTCCATGTTGTTTTATGAGGGGCACCCACCTTTTGCAACACCCTGGGGTCACTGCTAATGATGTGATCCCTGTTCTGCAAGACGGGAAGCAGTGGGCCACGATAAAACTTGAGGCATGATTAAAATAAGAGTCTGCTGATGCAGTCTTGTTAATGGAAACTAAACAAGGCCCAGGGTTCATACTCAGGTGCCAAATTTACTGCTCTATCTCTAAATCCTAGTAATACTAAAAGTGAGAGCACACACAAAGGTGTAAGTTAAGTAATTATACATTTTTGTTCTGTTACTGTATCCGGTCAGTAAGCATGCACAAGTAAAGGTTTTCTTTTTGCATGCTGAAAAGCCACTTTTACGTGTTTGTCTTTCCACAACAATACTGCAGAAGAAGGCTGGATCACACAGTTAAATGCTGCACAGGACTCAATTTAGAGTGACAGCTGCAGTGTTGGTTTGTGCCGGAGATAAGTACCTGCAGCATCCTGCACTATAGGGACGTCATTTTTAACCGGAGACGGAGTGGCAATGATGGGGCTGAAAGCTGGTGTGTTGGTTGGCATGACAACACTCCGAGTGGCTCCCAGAGAGGCGCTGAGCAGAGAGTATGACAGACAGGATGGAGAGAGGAGGTATGGGATTGAGGGGAGAGGAGGTCGGAGGAGAGCAGGAAGGGATGGTGCCTGGCACTGGAGGCCAGGCTGAGGAGCGGAGCAAGGAGGAGGAGGAGGTGGTGGTGGTGGTGGAGAAGGTGGTGAAGAAGGAATTGCATTTTGGGTAGCGCTAGTGTCAGCAGGGGTGGTGGGAGCAGAAGTGGTGGCAGGCCAGCCTTGTCCTGGAGAGACAGGTTGACCATAGAGGGTGGAGGACAGACAAGAGGGGAAAAACACACAGTCACACACACACACACACACACACACACACACAAAAAGGCAGCGACACACACGCACACACACACACACACGCACACACACACACACACACACACACACACACACAGGGATGGGAGGTAAAAAGGGAAAGATAAAAGATAAGAGAATGAACAAAATGAGGCCCATTGAAGACAAGTAACCCAAACACCAGCCAAAACAACAATGATGAGAGTAGTGAATAATATTGTCAACACATGAAGAAATGTGAACATCTCAGACAGGATCAGAATTAGAAAAAAAAAAAGCAAAAGAATCTCAATTTTAAGTTTGAAGAAAAAGAGAATGTTTCTTTTTTACTTTCTGCTCTGGTTCACCCTACTAAAAGTGCTAGAGTAGACATAAAGCCACAGGGATGATCTCTGGCCAAAGGAAAATGTAATAAGCTACATAGAGTGCAATAACTCAAACCACTGATGTACAAAATGGATGTTTTATGAGGATGACCAGGCAAACTGCAAAAGATCTAGTCCATGAATCAGAACAAAAGAATACAGCATTGTCATCAACCTCATATAATATGACTGATGTGTCATTATGTTGTTGATTTATGTCAAAATACAAAATCATGAAAAATCTGATTGAAGACTGGTTGACTGTAAGAGCAGGAAAATTAACTGCATTATTTACGCTTTATACTAAACTATATCGAAGCTCTACATGTTGCCAATTGTGACAGCCGTCAGATCCTTTTTAAAGATATCCTCACCTACTGGGGAGCCATCATTGCCTACAGGTGTGCTGGTGCAGCTGCGGTCCTGATTGGAGGACTCTGAGGAGAGGCCCAAGGGGCTGCCTCCTCCTCCCATGTAGTCCATGTAATCATCAGTCTCATCCATGGCAGCTGAGAAGTTGGAGGTAAGACCAGGACCAGCTGCGGTGGGCCCAGACACCATGCCAGATGCATGCTGCCTCTCCTCTGCCCTCTGACCAAGTGGCATCACCTGGACCAAAGAAATGATCGTCATTGTAAATTAGAAAAACAAGTGTCTCCCTGCGGGTGTGGTCTCCTGGCTTATAACCAAGCATTTCTCAAGACAAAAGTATTTTAAAAGAAAGAACATTATACATTAAGCTTTCAAAATGAAAACAGAACAAACCAAACAAGAATTTCAACATATTTAAATCCACTTGGTAAATGATGTGCCGCAGACGGTAAATTAGGAAATCACGCACATACCGGCGTGAACATTTTTGTTAAAAGAGTGTCATAAGCCACTGAATCACTGAATGTTATGACAGGCCTCAATAAGCTTTTTTTTAGCTTAGCTAATTCAAATCTGTGAGATAAAACTTAGTAATTCTTAAGAACAGAAAGAAACGTTAAAAATATCTACCATGCTTAAATACATACAGTACTTTCAAAGGACAAAAAGTACATTCACTATTTAATCTGTCAGTAAAAAGGGTGTGTAACTTGGCTTTGTTGCAGTATTTTTCAATAAACTATTCAACACCTGTTTTCATTCTCTTAGCCTGTATTTTTAGATAATTACCCTTTTCAAAATGGAATGTGTCATATGCTATGGTTTGTGTTTCTACCTGGGATGGGACTCTGTCAAAATTCTTCCCTAGCATCCGCCTCATGTGTTTGCGTGCGTGCGAGGTCATCTGGTGCTTGAGCAGGAAGGAGAACTGGCAGCCCTCGCGGATGCAGTGGAAGTGGCTGTTGACTTGGTTATATTTACAACCTACAAAAAGAAAACAGCAAACTACAGTTGTAAACTCTCCATTTGCAGATTAATTTATCTTTGGCTCATTGTGAGGTGTCTGAGAACAGCGACTGTGCTAAATGCAATATTATCTGTGTGACGGTGTTATGATTAGATCAAACACAAAGTTTAATATTTTTAGGATTTTTTAATTTCATGATATGGCTCTGAAAAAAGAGGGATCGGGTTTCAAAGTGTTTCGGAGTGTACATGTAGGAGGAATATTAGATCACTGCGGTGTCACACTGAGCAAGTCAAGGCTTCTGTGCACTAAACCTGTGGAGCTCTTTTATTACACTGACATGCTTTATTCAATTAGGAATTTACATAAATAAATTCTCATTTTCTGTGGGCCAATAATGCACACACCCCTGCAAACCAAAGTAAATATACAATTATTACCATATTAAATTCATTTTTCAAAGTATCTGCATTGTCATTTTTCCTTTTGTTCTCTGTTGTACTGCTGTCTGTTTCATATTCTTCTGTTCTTTTCTTGTATTTTAACTGGTCTAGCTCTAATTGCTTTATGATTTTAAATTAAATGAATGTTCTGTTTTGTGTCTGTTAATCAAATACCATTATATAAAAGCAGGCAGAAATAATTGAAAGAGTAACATGCTGGGCAGGTGGTAGCATGTCAGTAACCATGGCACCCAGTTTAAGAGCACAACATGTCTGTGGCATCAAATAGCTTTTGCACACACAACGTTTTAAACACACAAAGTTGAGCAAATAACAGTAACCCCCGTGACACGAAGGGCCTTTTGTGAGACCAGGTAACATCATCAGCGGTGTTCAGTTTAATGTTGCTGCCATGGATACTGGCAGCCCATCAATTCTTTATGACTGGAGTGCTAGCGATGTTAATCCTTTCTGTTTTCCCCCAGCCCAAACAATACAGTTGGCAGATCAGGCTGGGGACAAAAAACAGCTGTTTGGGGCCTGTTTTTGTTTGCTTTGTTTCTGCGTTCTAAAAAGCTTGTGTAGCCGCCTGAAAAAAACAGATCACTTTTAATTCATTTCTGTGCGATGGCAGCGGTGGCTGTGAGGCGCAGCTTCAGAACACAAACAGGCTAAACCAGACAAGCCGGATAATTAACAAACACAAACCTAATTGCTCATTTCTGACAGGGGCAAAAGGAAGAAGAAAACAACCTGGATGTGATTGCCCCCTTTGACGTTATTGCTCATATAGCACAGGCAAGGCTACCTCTGGGACTTGAGGTGTCATTGTGAATATGCAAAACACAGCAGCAAAACCTATGAGGCAGAGTTGTTTCGTGCTTTTTAAAGCAGTCGCACAGCTCAACGCTGTGTTTGCCAACACTGGTTTCTCTCCCTTTGTAAACAATGCGAATATCCTTTTGCAACAGCCACCAAAAATCAATCTACATCCTTCTCGATTTAACACCTTTAACCCAAATACCTCTCCTGGCAATTATTGCCAAAAGTCTCAGTATTTAAAATGACACGGATGGCTTGGGGAGTGATGTAGGGAACAAGGAGCAAAGATGAAAAGGTAAAAAAGAGAACAAGACGTACACAGGACCAAAAGTTTTTTTTTCTTACCCAGCCTCCCACATTCCTCCCTCTTGGTGAAATATTTAAAGCCATTGGCGGCACGGCGCTCTGCCTTCTCGTGCTTCTTGACGTGCCACGGCAGCTTGGTGGTTATGTTAGTGACAAAGTAGCAGCCAGGCCGCAGACAGTGATAGTGGCCCCTCATTCGGAACTCGCAGTGCTGCAGTGGACACACATAATACCCAATCCCATGAGTGTTTTAAGGCCAATTTATTTTATAATATTTTACCTTTGTTGTGTGCAAAGTTAACCTCACAGTGTTTTACTTTCTGGTCAAACAGAATATCCCACAAGTATAATTACTTTTTTCTGAGGTTTCCCACAAACACCCCTTCTTTCTAACATTTCTATACAATGCCATCTGTTTGTGAGGCCCAGTTCTTTGGGGACAAATAAGATCTGTTCAGTTCAGGAGATGGAGACTAAGGGGGAGGAGGGGGGGACTTTTTGTGAGGGGGTGATTTTCGACACATTAATGAATTAATTTAAACGGTTTTCCAAATATGGGCTCATGAGAGCAGGCAGGGGCTGCCATTTAGGTTTCATTTGCAAAGCATTCCCCTGATTTTTGCCCTATTCCAGACAGCCTTGTTTACTGTGCAAGTGACAATGATTTATTGGGTAATATCAGCTAAATTGGCCTTTTCTGAGAGGAGAATGCGGCAGTCAAAATGACATCATTGACATATAAACAGGCATTACTGGGGTGAGTCGACTGTCTTTTTCAGCAGAGATGGAAGACGGTAAGGAGCGGTTGTGAAAGCCTTGAGTCAAATAACCTCAAATACTGGTCTAATAGATAGCATACTTCATGCTTAGAAAACTCATGGGGATGACAGTAGGTGATTCAGCTACTGGCTGAGTTATCGTGTTGTACTCACCTGGTTGGGACAAAGACACTGGAGAGAGTAGTAAGAAAACTGGTCACGGACATTGACCAGGTTGTTGTTGGGGTTGATGTGGTCCAAACAGTGGGACTCGGCCTTGCCAGAGGTCTTGCACACATACTTGCAATTACCAAACAAGCAGTGGAAGTGGAACTTGTTTGAGTACTTACAGTCAGTAGCCAAACAGGGATCACTGCAACAATAACAATGGAAAATACAGTTTAATCTACACTTGGAAAAAAAGAGTCTGTACTTAATATGGTTGTGAAGTGAGACAAAAATGTTTCTCGTACTTTTCTTGGAACTGCAGAAAACCTGGTTTGACTTGTGGCTTTGCATTCTCCAGAGAGGTGGTGGCCAGAGGGGAGTTAGCTGGCAGGTTGGGCATCGAGGCAGACATCTGAGGGATGCTACCTGTCAGCTGCTTCCAGGCCAGCAGGGAGGGAGGAGGAGAGCTGTACCCACCAGAGGTGGTGAGGTGAGACACATCCATGGAGGGATTGTTGGCCACAGACACTGGGGCAGCAGGTTGCAGCAGGGCTCCCTCGCCAGAGTCTTTGCCCTCACAGAACTGAGGCTCCGACTTTACTTTCAAGGTGGCTCGAAGGTGGAAGCTAAACAAAGACGGAAGCTCATTTTTTATGTTGATCAATAAAGCTAAAAGCTAAAATGTAGAAAGGGCATATTTTCTGATCATGAACTAGTATGACACTCACTTAGCATGTTTTATGGCCCCATCCACAGTGCTGAAGAGAGCACCACAGTCCTCTACCAGGCAGTGAAAGTGCACTTTCTGAAGAAAGTCACACTGAGCCTCACAGAAGTCATCTGTGTCAAACCTTAAGGCAAACAGAAATAAAAAGACGGCACATTTATTTCCTTCTCAATTAAACAATAACCAAGAGAGCAACTGGTTAAACCCCTCATCTGACGGTAAATGCTTGTACATTCATCATAGGGCAATTCATTTCAAATTCCTGCACGACCGGATTCTTTGAGATTCTTTAGGTTCCAGGGGTTTCCAGTTCTTACAGAGAAAAAAAGTCCTTCTATATAAGGTACTTATAATCATGGATTGTGACTGATATCAAACTAAAATGAATAACTAAGTCAATCCAACTAAAGTGACTGTGCAGTATACCTGCGGAGGTATGTCCTCCAGATCTCATTGGGTTTTTCTGGAAGGGGCCTCTTCAGCACTCTGTTAAGATACTGTGCTGCCTCCGAAGTGTCACTGCCCTGCCCTGCCTCCAGCTCTGTCTTCAGGTTCATGGCGTTGAAGAGGGCAGGGTTCACCTGTGACATCTACAAAACACACAGCACATAAACCATCAGCCGCAGAGTTAGCTAGGAATACGTACAACAGTAGCTCGGACATGGTTGCAAGAGTGTGTGAGTTACCATACACCCACACACACATAAATGATTTGGCAAAGCAAAAAGGCACAGCCAGATTTACAAACATCCAGACATTCGCTTGAGCACAGGCCAAGCGTGTTTGCCAAGCATCCACTGGGAGCAACCGTTAACCCTTTTATGAGACGCAGTGGCTTGAATCATACCCCCAAACGCTGACATGACACAAAGAGCTGTTGCACAACAGGTCTTCAAGCTCCTAAAGCTCCTCTACTGTCTGGATTCAATGACTGCTGAGAGGAGAGCAAAGTTAAGCTTTTTTGTATGTGTGTGTGTGTGTGTGTGTGTCTGTGTGTCTGTGTGTGTGTGTATAGGACACATAGAGGAGTTAGGGGGAAATCTTGACCAGTTGAAAAGAGTAAAATAATTGATGCCATTATGGAAACCACCTGCCCTTATTTTCTATCAGTTAGATAAGAAATATAATTAGGACAATGACCATCTTAATCTTCACAAAAAAACACACGTTCCATACTAAACTTGGTAAAAAATGAGGCTATCGCCTTGCATTATTTCTCTCCTTTGACGTTTTAATCAAATAATTCAAGAGAACTCTATAAATAAATGTAGAGTGAGGCAGGGGTGGGAAAAAGTATAAAGGAGGAGAAAAAAATGAACGGCAAGTTCAAAACAGCTCATCAAAAAACAAACATCTCTATATATCTGGCATGGCACCCAGCTACTGCTTCATTATATTAATTTGTGAAAGGTGCAGTGAAATTACACTGTATGAAAAATGGCTGGAAAATTTAAATGATACAAACTCATCTTATTAGCGGTGAAACATTAAAAAACAAACAGGGCCCTCTGTGTCCCACTAATTTGTCTTGGGATGAAAGGCGTTTGATGGATGGATCTTACCTTATTCATAAGCGAGGATAAAAGAGATGTATTCCCTGGTACAGGGTGTCCGTTTGATTCATTACTGGAACAAGGAAAATGAACAATGTTTAGGCAAGATTTGCATGAGAACAGTAAATATTACTATTTATCACGCAAGGTGTGCTGTAGAAATGAATAAGAAAAACGCTGTCTTCTTAAGAAAAAGATATACTGTGAGATGGAGGGAACTGCAGTTTTGTGTAGACATGCTTCATACACAAAATTGGAGAAAAGGATTTTATAATTTAATGGACATGTGTATAAATTAGACATTACTCATAAATCATTGTAAATAAGACCGTGGCTGCCAAGAATGTAGAAATAATCTATTAATCAGAAAAACCTTATTTCCTTATTGATGTATGACACATTGTTAACCCTGTACAGTACATACATAGCTGTATACCTGTGGTCCTTCTTGCTCAGGTCCAGGCTGTGCTCCTGTGCGGACTCCTGGGAGGCCCCAGAGTTGCCGTCCACTGGCTCCTGCTTCACTTGAACCAGATGGAACTGGCTGGCTGAAGCAGGCTGCCCATTCCCTGAGGATTGAGCCAGAGACACAGAGGAGAGAGGAGACAACAGTCTCAAGTTATTGTTGGTCAGCATTATTATCCCATGATGAGATCCAATCTGACTTCTGTCCTGGCCTGAAAAGAATACTCCGAGTTATAATTATTGCAAAATTATGTCAGGCCGTCAAGCCTTTTAAATGGTGATTGAGAGGCGGGAGATATGAGGGAAAAAGACTCCTTTTTCTGCAGCACTTGTCACAACTCATTTGCCAGGCTGCCTCTTAACTGGTCATTAAGTGAGATGCTAATGCTGACGGAAAGTGGCAGTCTCAGATTGTCCACCCCCCTCCCTTCCCACCTTCCCAGGGTCCTCGTTGGCTTGACAACGGAAGGCAGCCAATGCCACTGAGCATACCCACAAGGAACAGGGGTGCTATGTCGGTCAGATTGGAGCTGACAGCCAATCAGATTGGTTCAAATAGTGTGACCTCTCGATCACATTCTGCTTCAAATAGGTATTCAGTGGATGCCATGAGGACAGTGAGGACAGGAGCGCTGAAAAAATAAATAAATAAAGACCAGGGGACAATGTGGGGTAAAACTGCTGACAGGAAGGTGAATTTTGCCCCACCCCCAGGCCCCGAGGGATTGAAATAGAAATTATTCCTGGGGCTATTTATGGAAAGCAGGGCTTTTGAGGGACAAAATTGGTGTTTTATTAAAAAAAAAAAAAGCAGGTAAATGTTAGAATGTGAGGGTTCTTGTGTTGCCTCTCAGACACTGTAAGACTAGAGTGGACCAATGGCTGTGATTGGTTTGATGAGGGATCTGTTGTTTAGAGTCAATGCTGGTGCTGAGGAATTGTGACAAGCAAGGTCATGGGCGACCAAGTGTGTGCCCTGGGCCCTCGGCCTGGTAAGGCCCCTCTTCTTTGTCTTGCTGGGGAGAAAACAAGACCCGCCTATGTAAGCGGGGAAACCAACCACTTTCCCCCTGCTACAAGATAACCCAGAGACATGTCAGGCAGAATAGGAGTGGAAATGCAAGTCTTGGGCCTTGTCAGCTGAAAGCTAGGAGATGGGGAAGTGTCAGTGTCAGTTCAGGTTGACAGTGGCTAAGGGTGGGGGCAGGGTGGAGCGAATGGAAAATAGCAGTCAAACAATATAGCGTCTGGTTTGAGGTCACTGAAGGCTTATTTCATCCAGCGCTTCTTCCCTCCCCCAACTTGATAGGAGTACACCCAAAATTAACTAGCCAGACTGATCCTGCCTTGTCACTGACAATTAAATCAACTCTCAAACGAAATGAGAGCACATCATATCAAGAGCAGCCACCCACTATACTGTATGAGCTACACATTATTCCCAGACAGAAGAAAGCATTCCTTCACTATATCAGAGAATAATTTGGTTGATTAAGGTGGATTAAAGTGCAAAAGTATCTTACTCTGTTGCATCGTGAAGTTACTTTTTTTTTTTACTTCCCAATGAGGGAGAACAAATGAGTTTGACTCAAAGCAGCTTCTTTCTGGAAATTATCCAGGAATAATGTACCACCATGTAATTACGCCGGATAAGATACAGAGCTTGTGAAAGATCATTTGTACTGTGTGCCTAATTAGTAAACCCTTCAGATGCTCGAATCTCTGGGAAAAACACTTAGGGCTAAATTAGAGCAGAACATTAATAAAAAATTTGTGAAAGCAGAAACAGGTAAAATGCACAATTTGCTACAATAGAAGCGAAGTTTCACAAGCCGATGATAAAGAAATAAACACTTTAAAAAATAGCCACAAACAGACTGACTTTTCTCACACCTTTTTGACAGAGAAGCACAAACCACTTCCTCATCATTTTAGCCCCAAATGTCCTGTTCACACATTTTATGAAGCAAATATGAGAAACAAAACCACAGCTACCCTTCCATCCTGTATCTGCACACTTACAATAAAAAACATGATTGAGAGGGGAGGGCTTACTTGAAACCTATTTTCTTATCCAGCAGTGAGATCTGAGCTGCAGCTTTTCAGTGAGTCAACAAGAAGGGTGGTGAATGCACCATCTGTGCAGGCTCCACCTTCAGTGGGGGGCTTCCCAGTGTTCAGACTACCTGCTGGAAACCCAGAGGTGGAGCTCAGCCTGACAGCCTGGGCTCAGCTCAGCTCCCTGGAGCAGCTGCCCCTGCTCTCTCCCAGGGCCCGTCCTGCTCCAGGAACACCACCAGGAATTGTAATCCTTCCCAGTCCTAACATCCGGAGATGCTCCCCCTTGCAGCCCCATTTACAATCTGCACCCCACCTGCTTGGGCTCAGCACAGGAGGCCCCAGTGCTACTAAATGCAAGACTGTGCTCTGTGGTCTATTATCAATTTAATACTTCACCTCCATTTTCATTTTTCAGTAGCTTTGTTTAGAGCAATATGATAAACACAGACAAGGCAATTACCTCCAAAATTTATGTGAATTGTGTTTATGGTAAATAGATATTGACATGTTTTGGTGGGAACAGAACATTTCTAAAAACTCAGAAAGTGTGTCTTTGCTGATGCATGCAAGTGTGTTTGAATTCTTGTATCAGTAAAAAAGCTTCTTTCTCAGCTCTGGTACATTGAGTAATTTCTGCCTGAGCAATTTGTTTTGTTTTTTTTTGTTGTTTTTTATCAGTTTGCATAGAGGATACAAAAAAAACGAAAAACAATTTTTTGTTCTCGCAATTTCTGAACTTAATTTCATTCCACCTCCATTTGCTTGGAACGGGCGCAGACATAGATAAGAGACCAATGATGAGGAAACATGTTCGACACAAGCCCCAGGAGCCCCCACTCTGAACATCATAAGAGACTTTTACAGGCTGTACTCTCCCCTGTCAGCGCATTTATCTCCAAATGGATTGTGGGTATCTAACGAACGATCAACACAATAACAAGTCCAGAGCAGAAGACCATGCCTCCAGTATGTACCTTTAAGCCCGAAACGGGCAGTTTCTATGTCTTTCTCTACACTGTGGCACAGTGATAGTAATGACCTCTGAGTGCACTTTGCTCTGCTCTGGTTATAGTGAAGTTAGGTCCACACACAGAAAAAAGGATGTGGTTTTTAGCATATATTCATGGTCTCTGGATATATATTTATATATATTTTTATCGATCAGCCACAGCATTATTACAACCTGGTAGTTTTAATCTAAGATATGATTTTAATAAATGCTAATATATCATTATGGGTAATCACCTGTTGGTGATACAGTGGTAAATCAGTTCAAACTTTAGCAAAAGGGATCTTTGACCAGTAGACTTCATTGTTAATGTACACATCTTACCATAATTACTATGATCATTATGATCATTAGAATACAATGTTTCTAAGTGGAGTACTTTTCCTTTTGTACTTAAAGTAAAACAGAGATAATCTGCTTATTATTTTTAGTTGAGTAAAAGATGTAGTTGATGAAGTAGTACTTGTAATGGAGAATTGTGTTAGGCCAATAGTTACATTGAGTATTGAGTTTGTGTACCTTTCCCCCCTCTGCACATAGTGCATTGCATTTTGTTGTGTATGGGGCTGTGTAGGCGCAGACTGCTCAGAAAAGCCATGCTGACCTCCATGACATTATATATTTGCATATACTTTTATTGTACAAAGTATTGTTTGTCTCTAAATAAAGTATCAAGCAAAGCTGATTTTTACAACTGAACCAATAAATATGAAAGTCTATATAATCGATTCAGTAAAAGCATTATTATGAGCTGTTTTATCATATATTTTATCTGTTATTTTTTCATTGATAGTTGCATTCAATTTGTTACTTAAAACACCAACAACGAACAACTATTATTGCTTTACAATAACTCAAAAACTATTAGATCTAGATCTAGATATTATTATGCACATTATTATGTACAATAATGAAGTGACTAAAGTTATTTGTGAAGTGACTCACCTGTGTCTAAGTTGGAGGGCTTCAGGGCAGCAGCTGCCAGTCTGGCCATCATGGGTGATATCAGACCTTTGCTTGCTGAAATCTTCTCCATGATGGAGGAGGTGGCGAAGGAGGTCGGGGTAGATGCCATGGCTCCATCTGCCCCAGCTGAGGAACACCCTTGGGTCAGTGAGTCAGTGGGCATGGAGTGGGCCCCAGAAGATACAGCTGATATGAGACTAGCAGCTGGTGGAGGGGGTTGGAGAGGCAGCCTAGGCATGAGGGGGAAGAACGGATTAGAGGCGGCCAAGGCATTGTTGGAAAGAGCGAGGGCCACTGGCATGTTGCTGGGGAGGGCCTGGGACAGCAAGCTGGACATGCGCTGGCCTGCACTAGACAGTGAAGGTGTAGGCTTGAGGGTGTGGCCTGATGTAGAGGAAGAGGAGACAGATGTGGTGGTTGTGCCCAACAGGTGCGGTGCAGTGGTGGACTGCTGGTTTGTAGGTGAGGCACTCAGGCTGGAGTTCTTGCTGCTGATGGCCGAGAAGTCCACTAGGTCATCATTGCTCGATTCCTCTGGCTCGTCCTTTTGTGCCATGAAGTTGGAAGGAAGGCCCATAACACCAGAGGAGCGGATGTGCCGGCGCTCATGTTTGCGCTTGTGGGAGGTCATCTGGCTGGTGGAGGTAAAGGTGAATCCGCAGCCTGAGCGGATGCAATGGAAGTGGTTGGTGGCTTTGCTGTACACGCATCCTTCATACTTGCACTCCTCGTACTTGTAGAACTTCTTGAAGCCATCTTTGGCATAGGCATCATCCTTGATGTGGTAACTCTTGTGCTTCTCTATGTCACACTTGTTTTTGAAGGTAAATGTGCAGCCGGGACGCCTGAGGAGTGAAAAGGAAAATAAAAAGAAAATGCGATTAGATGGTTGTGTCCACATGATTCAAATACTTTGATGGGGGAGCGATCACAGAGGCAGTTCAGTGGCAAAGCAGCAGCTTATTGACATGTCGCTACATGCAACCTTTCCTAAAGGAATGCGATCCAGTAGTGTAATGAATCAACCAGGTTATTCTCTATATGTATTGATAATATGTCTGCAATGAACCGTGCCTACATTCCTTGCTTCGTTAGATTTGTTGGCTTAAATGAAAATAAATAGTAATGTGTGTTTTTATGTATTTATGCCTAGTGTTATAAATGTCAAAAAAAAAAAAGCCTATTTACCTGCAGTGGAAGTGTGTAGTCTTCTGTCCGTAGAACTGACATCCAACTGTGCCACAGTCCTCAGTGGCACGAAATCTCTGGAAGCCATCGTTGATCAGCTGGGCGTTCTTTTTGTGGAAGTTTTCATGGGTCATGACATCTGAGGTGCTGGTGTACACCTTGCTGCAGCCCACCTGCAAGCGGAGACAAAGCAAGGCAATCAAAAAAAGATATGGGCCCACAGCAGACATGAAAGTTTCAGTTTGTGAGAATGGTATAAAAAAAAGGCCAGCTTCTTCAATGTTGTGTTTAAAGACATCTGATATAGTTTACAAGCTACAAAGAAAGGAGTTCAGTGTGGTTTACAAAATGTTAGTGCCCTAGAAATGAGTGGAAGAAGGCTGTTTTCTCACGTTGACAATTTATTTGTGGTAATGTGCACCAGAGCAGTACAAGTTTCAAGTGAAACCCGAGAATTGGAAACACACTTGTCATTGTGACAATTGGAAAAAAGAAAAAAAATGACTGAAAGAGGCAGTGGTCACAACAGGCAGCTGAAACTACACTACCTTACAGTACCTTCCTGGTAAAGCTGCCTTTTAGAAAATTATAATCATATTTGGAGTGAGACAGTACAGTCACCTCAAACTTACTGTAACTCAGAGAAAAAAAATTCAAAGCAGAGGGGGGATGGGGGGGAGCAGACAACTAAGATGACTGTCTTGGTCTTTAGTTTAAAATGTTCTGGTACTCAGGAACCCTCAGAGCCAACAGAAGGGGAAAAAACAGGTAATGTTTGAATTAAAAGCAGCAATTGTATATCATCCCTGGCACTTTTCACCCGCACAAACCAGGCAACTTCTCCATATTGAGTCAAACAATGAAAAAAATGCCACTCTGTTTTTTTTCCTCCCTAAATCAAGAGAGCTGATGCCAACATCTGCAGGTTCTCAGGGACTGTTAAAACAAGGGCTGAAATGTCCTAATAACAATTACGCCGTTAGAGGGGTTTAAAAAAGAATATATCTCAAGCCATCCTCTGCTGCACTGCTGCCCTGCCGGTGAGAAAGCTCTCGGCACAATGACACATTGAAAATAAGCAGATGTAAAAAATTAAACAAATCCAGAAGGGGGAATAATCTTCAACTGGCTGCTTGGTACTAAAAGATGAAAAATGTATAGTTTATATAAACACCTAACTGAATTTTATCCATGCCAATTAAGGAGTGAGAGAGTGAAGACGTGGATAGAACAAGCAGCCTCATGTGTATTCACCCTTTTTTCATTTTCTTTCATTTACTTTAGGACATGTTTTGTCAAACTACTCTTTAAAGACACCTTGGTGTAGAGCAATAATTCCATTTTACAGAAGAATGTACACTGTGTAACTCTTAGACATATTCAAGTTATGTCTGTCTTACAAACAGGCTAATTTACCAGATCTTGTCATAACCTACAAGATGGTGTTCTACACCTAATGTTACCTGCTTTATTCTGTTTTAAAATGCCCTACTTCTACCGCCACTGCAAATGATTGTTTTAAAGATTGTAATGGGCTGTGTGTAAGCTAGTTCACTGACAGCTAGGTTTAGTGTGTAGCTCTGGATCTAAAACACTTTTTATTTAACATGTTTCAATCTGCATGAGGGATCTGTGGGTTATTTTTAATGTATTGAATGTTTTTGCACATGTGGTCATATGGGACATATTTTTCATATGTTTGTGCATCTACCTGCATGCAAGCCTACTGTATGTGTTTGTGGGTTTAGTGTGGGTATGTGTGTAGGTGGAAGAAGTGGTGTGAGTCAGCGTAGTGTACCTGCATGCAGTGGTAATGGGTACTTTTTCCATTGAGGTGGCAGCCATGGTAGTAGACACTGCAGTCATCCAGAGGGCTGAAGCGCATAAATCCGTGCTGCAGGGAGTTGTCCCTCTTCTTGTGCATGTTGTAGTGCCTGATTACATCCTGCTTACTGGTAAACCTCTGCAAAAGGGGAGGGGGAAAATGTACAGCAACAGGTTGGTTTTTATTTAAACCAGTCACAGAATCAGCAACAAGTCACTATCCCTGTGGAAGCAGCAGCTGCCTCATTTAGAAGCCAATTTGCAGTTGGGGAGGTCTATACACAATGCAATGGAGAGGGCCAGCATGTTTTTAAATATGACGTGTTTTGTGGTTATTGATTTACTTTGCATATCTCAGTTCTGTCCTATCCAAATGCAGCGCCAGCGACTTTCTGAGCACAAGAGAAGCTTCCACGTGGAACATGAAGTATTTTCCCTACACCCCATCTGTAAATTTTTTTTTCCTTCCACCAAAATCTATGTTTTTTTAATTAAGATGAATCAATTGACATGCAAGATCACAGTTCTGATGTTTCTTGCTCTGGAAAAATTATGTTCCATTCAGATGGTTTCTTAGACATGCACAGGGGAAAACAGAAGACAGCAGAAACAAACAAACAAACAAGCCAAACAAAAAACGTTCTCCCTTTCAATTCGCTAAGATATGATTCCATTTTTAATTAAAGCATTAATACTTGCTTTTGGTCCAGGCTTTGCCTGTAATGATGAGTGAATATGCTAAGAGACCCGCCTTCTAAAACGGCTACATAAATAAATAAATACATAAATATCCCACCCACACCCAGGAATCAGGAAGGAAAAACAGAAAAGTCATCCCACAGAGACCTGCAGCAACCAAATCTGCTGTAATTGGGCTTAAGCCGATGTTACGGAAACTGTAACAGGAGAAGCGTAAATCAATGAGACAGTTCTTCAAACCATATTTATCTCCAGTTGAGGGAAAAACATCAGAAAGAACTATTCTAAAAAGCAACTAATTGCTGTACAAAGTAGGGTAATTGCTTTGTGTCATGTTCCACTCACGCACAAGTAAAAAGCTAAGATCTCACACAGCTGTTCACTCCCTTACTCCTGCCCTGTTTCCCACTGTATATTTTTGAGATGTTTGACTCCTGTAGGAGCAAACACTTCATTAGGAATTTTAATCTACTTGATATATGCTTTCGATTCATCTCTTTTCTTAAATACTTTTCCTGAAAAATCCTTTTCTCGGTCTTGGGCTTTGAGCTTTCTGATATCTAATAGTGATGATGGTCGGAAAATAAGTTGAACTGCGGTCAGGGTACATTCGATCCAGCAAGCTGTCCAAAATAGGCCATGGAGAGAGCTGACTGGGAAAAAGATCTCATTTTCAATTGAGTGGTGATGAAGGTTGGGAGCCACTTGCTACATTTATTTTAGGATTCCCACTAGTGTGGCAAGATGCACACTCTCCCTCGTGTACAAGCCCATGAAAGGAGAATGTTAAGACCCAGCCAATCACCCGTAGGCTGGCAGTGGGATAATATTCCAGGAGTGTGTGTCATGTAACATTTCATGAGTTATCGCTTCGAAAGGAGCTGCTCATCACAGCCTGCCTGTTTTTTTCAGGGTATTGACATCCTGTGTGCTGGCTCCCAAACCATAGCTAAGTTTCAATGCGAGGCAAAACCAACAGAGAAATGTGGACCTGACCGTGGAAATTGCCGTGATAACCTGAACTAACACTCTAAATAATGACATGAAATGATTTTCCTTTGTATTCCTCCAAGAATGTGTCTCATCAGACTGTGAAGTGGGATTCATGCAGAAAATGAAAGCTTAGATATGTAATGCTTTTCACCACATAAACAATATTTATCGAGTGGTAATCTCTCTTGATCAGGAGCAGACAAAGGAGATTACAGTTGAAGATGGCTTAATTCAGAAAATTGTTAAGAAAGGATAAAAAGCACACAAAGCTCTAGCTGTGCATGGATTTTTGACATCTTTGACAAATCTACCCTTGTTTGTTTAACTCTCTCAGGCCATATGTTGCAGCAAACACAAGACCTGTATTGTGATCTGCTTTGTGTTTTTTCTCCTTCCTGTGCCATACATGACAACTCCTGGGACCAGGATAAGATTAATAACGTGAAAGGGGATTAAAGGCAGGCCCCCAGTCAGTGGCAGATGTCTTTAGAAAGAGAACACATAGATAAAAAAGGCTGCCATATTTCAGCCATATTTACAATTAACCCTTGAGATGAAAGGCCAATTGTCAAAGATCAACAGTGCCTGGAAGACGCCTGCAAACGGAACGGATGTAAACACCCAACAGCCTGTTCGGCAGACCAAAGGCCAACAAACTTTTTATCTGTGCTAACTCTGGCTGGGTGTGACCACTAATGAAAGATGACACTTTATTCTGTTTGTCTATCCTAGGTTCATCTCATCCCTTTTGTCATGCCCTGAAAAAGAGAAGATGTTTTGCTTCAAGTCACCTGACCTAACTTTGTAACTTTATGAATAAATAATGCAACTTAAGCATCCACTAACTGATTTCAAATACTAAGGGTGGCACTTAAGGTAAAATTAACTTTGTCTTCTTTCCGAACTGTGAGGCAGGTATTGCAGCATACAGAAGAAAATGGTACATGTGTTTGGGTGGTGTTCAAAGAAATGATAAAGTACTCACGCTCACCTGGTAGTTACACTCAGGGTCCATGCAGTGGTAATGCTCTCTGTACTGGTAAGCACAGTGCACATGCCCACAGTGTTGACTTCCAGAGAACCTAAAAACCAAGTTGCAGGACAAACTGTCAAGTGACACATTATTTAACAGCCATACAATGGCGCAAATAAGGACATGCTTGTGACATAGACAAAGGAAAAAAGATGGTTTAGAAAAAGCTGAGTATTGTGCTCTGGTATTGTGGCAGCTTGGAAAGAAGTTTGACTTAAAAACAATCTACACCAAATCAAGAATAATTAGTGAACAAATTACTTCAAATTTCAAGAACAGCACAAAATAATACAGGTGAAGGAGTTTTCAAAGGCATTACACTTGTCTCACCTTCAAAGTAACACAGCTCATACCTCCAACCTGACTCCTGCTTTCCACACTGCTGCAACAATTTACCCGTCTGTCACACCAATTTCAGCTAAATTAGCTCCATTTATTTCCAAAGCAGCCGTAAGAGACACCTATTATACTGAAACCCTTTCCCTTGACACAGCTACACACCCACTCAAGGATCAGGAACCCCGTGACTACTTTATTTCTCCATGCTGTGAAAACCCTTGTCAAATTAACACAGTTCTTTCAGGTTAACCACACTTTTACTCTGTGAGGAAAAGGGTCGGTATTCAGTGATGTTGAAATAGCTCTATCTAGTTTTCACCCCAAACCTTTTTTTCTCTCTCATCTGGAGCCTAAAACCAGATTTTAGTGTGGCTCTAGTTAAAAAAAAAAAAAAAAGGCTGCCGTTTGCTACAGTGCAGCCACTTTTATGGTGGTGATTATAAGCCTGACGATGATGACTGTTAAAATCCTCCAATTACCAGTGAAAACACACAAATAAACATTTGCACTGCTGCTGCCAAGAGCTCCATCTGCTAGTGTAGAGGAGAGGGGGAAAAGGGGGCTAAGTAATATTTTTTCCATCTCCCTTTCTGTTTTTTCCTTGTTAGGATTATCCCAGAGCTACATTTACAGATCACTTTGCTGAGTTCATTAAGCTAATTGAACGGCATATCCACTACTCTTTTTAAGTTGGCTGTGTGAGTGTATGTGTGAGATTGTGTGTCTGGAAAATGGTGATGGGGGTTGAGGGGGTTTAGGAAGAGTTGATGGCTCTTTTAGAAAAAGACAAAATCACTCAAAAATGAGTATGCGCACAAAGTCCACATACAGTATGTAATAACCAACAGTTTTTTTTATAGTGTTTTTTCATATACATGCACATGCATACACACATTTACACTTATGAATACACAAAGCCCCCCTGAATCTATGACCCACCCTTCAGCTCATTGCCCAGCTGTATCACTTTGCCTCTGGACAATTCCCACTTGCCGCGTCAGGGGGCCTAATGGGCCGCTGCTATTCAGCAGCAGATTAAATATTAATATTGCCATGATACAGAGATTGCAGCGCATCTCCAGTTACAATTGAGATACACAGATCAAAGTGCTGAAGCAATAGTGGGTGCATGAAAGCATTTAAAGAGTGAAAACTGCAACTAAACACTACCAGGGAAGCTCTTTAAAACATCAAACTGCAGTGTGGTGCAGAGATGAAGAACTTTTTTTTGTTTCAGGAGAACTGGCAATAGGCAAACACATTTACAAACCTGTTTTTTATACTTGTGTGCACTCATTAGCCCCAGCTCCAAAGAAGACCCTCCCCCGCTTCTACCTCCCCTCTTGATGCTACATTTGCCCTTTTTATGAGCCCTCCTTTTCCATTTTTTTCCCTCCCTCCTCTTCTTTCCTTTCTCTTTTTTTTCCCAACCCCAACACGGAAATTGAAACTGTATCTGGGCTTATCTTCAGCCTCCCCGTGCATCAACTGCCGAGATGTTTAGACAAATTTTATGCATTATGCAGCGCAAATATCAAAACAGTTCTTGGCAGTGCCAGCAGAAGCCTCATTAAAAATTCCTTAATTAAATCTTCTTGCAAAATGTAATCAGTCCAAGGAAGGGGTTTTGTGTGTGTATGTGTGTGGAGAGGGAGGACGTGTGTGTATGTGTGTGTCTGTCAGTGCCAAGGCTTTGATTTGTGCCCTTCATGTTATGGCTTGGAGAAGTAATCATTAACGCCAAAGCCACTTTGGCTTTTCAAATGCTGTTTTTCTTTCTTTTTAAACGGAATAAACAAACAAGTGATAATCACCTTTCTAGTGTCGGAACAAAATGAATCCAGAATGGGGGACATTGTTCTGTGTCCATTGAAATGCAAGATACCCCCCCCACTACCCCCGCAATGTTTTTGTCTCTGTTGGTGTGAATGACTGACTTTTTAGATCAGTCAGTTCCTCATGTGTTCAACAATAAATGGCAGAACTGAAAAAGAATGTGGCCAGGGCTCATATCCTCTCTGTGTCAGTCACAGCTAAAAGTATGAAAGTGTTTCACAGAGTTAAGTTCTCTTCGATGTTCTAGTACCGAACAAACTGTGAGCATGTATTCAACCAGTTACAGTAAGCCGCCATCATGCCGTTTCTCTTTCATTACTGCTCATCCTTCTATCTTCTCTCAGTACATAAAGTCTTTTCTTAATCAATTTACAGCGCACAGAACATTCTCATACCAGTCGACGATCTAGTTACATCACTAAATAAAACACAGCATCAGTAGATAAAAAAGGTTAATGTCTGTTTTGGGTATACTTTTTCATTGGTGTAGCACACTGAGGGATTTGCATACCTGGCAATATATTTCTGGTAGAGGTTGATGTCGTCGCTGGCGGGTTTCTCTGGTGGCAGGCCATTTCTAATGCAACAGCAAACACAAAAGAGACAGGATTAATGGTGAGGCTGCGGTGCCTGTTGTTAATAAAAACAAACTGACACAATATTTACTTACAAGCCGCTCCCAAACTTTGGACTATCAATATACATTTTCTTATGGCATAACAGCGTTTTCATGTGCCGTATGAATCAGGGATGGAAGGCGCACACTTTGATGCATGGTCTCCCAACCAATGAAAGGCAAAATGCAGGAGCAAAGGGACATTAATCTTTTATGGGGGTATTTTAGTGAGTGCTCGTATGCAAAATTGGATAATGGGGATCTGGAAGAAAAGCTCTGAAAAGGTCTTTTCTGATAATCTCCAAGGGCCTTTGCTCTAATGCTGATGTCAAGTTCTCTCCAATCAGTCTGGACTCTGTTCAAACAAAGATGTAAGACAACACTGCAGCTTCAAATGCATATGGATCATGCTAATTTACTTAGAGCCAGTTTCAGTTCAGTCAAAACAGGGAATCAAAAATTTGACAAATTACAGAGCTGTGCTGAGGAATGCTGTGTGCTTTTAGGCAACCGTGATGTGATTCCCTTCATGACGCTAGTATCAATACTGTCTGTGGAATGTCATAATACAGTATTGGTCGTGCTTGCTCTCTCTTTTAGCAATGGCATTTAGCTCCATGTGAACAGCTCCACAAGGGGGATGACCCGAGGTTAATCTGGCCCAGAGGGGAGGATGTGCTGCCCGACATTCTTCCTAGTATCCCCTCTCTTCTCCTTATACAAGCACCAGACTGGGTCAGTTAACCAAGCTTGCAGCACCACTGATCCCCAACCTGACAAAGGCCAACGCCTGAGGGAGAGGTGCCTGAGGGCTCTTGAACAGTGTCTTTGATAGGTCTTGACTAACTAGAGACAAGGTCAAAACCAATCAAACAGACTCTGGGAGCTCTTTCCTGCTAGTAGTGTACATGACTGTAGGCTAGCTCCCCAAACCCCTCGTTTGCTTCCTTTAAAGTGCACTCGTCAGGCGGTGTTGAGTTGGCCCCTGTGACTCGCCGGGAGGTTAGTCATGGCTCCAAAGTAATTAAAGGGAGAGTTGTTACACCCTAGCCAAACGAAAGAAGTCAGTCACTTTGCGATGACTGTGCTAAATCAGTCTCCATAGAGTGCTACAGCGAGTAAACACTTCATGTGCCTTCGCAACTCATCATGTCGTGCATCTATTGGGCGCTATGCGCTATTTCACACTACATTCCTTTTGGCTGCTGTGGAGGTAGCAATTACCTTTGTGTTAGGCTAACTGACTCACAGTAGCAGTTAAGTGTATGTGAGCATCGCATTAGCTCCAAGGTGTTCCACAGAGAGGCTATCAGTGTGAAGAAGACGGACCACTGAGCTCAGACTCTTTTCAATCCACCAGTAAACTTTAAATTGTAATTAATAACAGATAATGCAATTTATTATCAGCTTTTTATCAGCTAGTTTAGTGTAAAGTAATGCAAGACTTAATGTCTGTATGGACATGTCTTTTTAGTTTTTGTGTACCTTTCATATGTTTTGTCATTATTTTTTTGTTTGTTTGCTGGATACCTCAAAATATATTAAACATATATAATTTACATTATTGTGAAGTTCCACTAAGGAGCACGGAGAATCTCATCAGGTTTTGTTGAGGTTAGCAAACACAGTGTTACACTTCATAACAATGTTCCTCAATTGTCAAACATGTCACACCCATTTTCCACTACACAGAAGTTTCAACACTTTAAATCCACTCCATCTTTCAATGCTCCATGAACAAATGAAAACTAATCTGTATTAAATTTGACAAATCCAACAGATGTTGAAGTAATAAAATCTACTGCCTTTTAACTTCGTCTGGCCCTGCAGGCAATTTATCTATTTAAGTTTGCATTTAATGCATATTAAAAAAATATGTAAGTAAACTAAAATAACTGTCTTCCTGTTTCTTTATGATAATGTGTGAGCACACTTACTTTACAGAGGACACAGTGCCCGAGGTGATGGAGTCAGTCTTGGAAAAGCTAGACTTTAGGTAGTCAGATGTGTTGAAGCTTATGTGTCCTGTCTGGTCCATTGTGAGCCCTGGAGCGATGCTGGCCCCAGCTGCACCTACAGTGGGAACACCAGGGGCTCCTGGATTCCCTGGTGCTGTAGCAAGGACATTGGGCATCAGTGAAGCATCAGGATTCCCTGGCATCACCTTTTGAACTGATCTGACATCATACTTTGATGGGCGGCCCACTTTGCCAGTCTTAAATGCAATAGCACCGCCCATGTCAGGGTTGCCCTCACCAGGCTTGAAGAGGTGCAGAAACTTGACATTCTCCAGGTCGTACTTGGAGGGTCGCTTGTAAGTATTACCGTTCTGCTGCTGTAGACTTTCACCCATCTTCAGCTTCTGAATAAAGAAGTCATACTTGGAGGCTCGGGACACCAAATTCTGCATTTGAGAGGGATTGGGTGGCTGAGATGTGCCCAGCTGAGGTCCTCCTGGCTGTTTGTGGTCCAGGCTGGAGGGGTAAATCTGTGCCTCAGCCACAGGGAGGCCTCCAGAGGTCTGGAGCATGGCAGGGCTCTTATCTTGGGTCAGTTTTGAGTTGAGGTCGTCTGGTTTGGGTGGGGATGCATGCACGGGCCAAGGAAGGGTCTCGCCGGCTTTTAGCTTGCGAATGTACTCTTCATACTTGGAGAAGCGGGCACGCCGTGAGGCCTCCTCACTGCTCAGGGATGAGGGGTCTGAGGTAGCGGCTTTGAGCTTCTCAAAGCTGATCTTCTTGGTCAGCTCATCCCTTACCTGCTGGTCATCATAACCGAACATTCCTAAAAACTCATTCATGGTGTTGGCTGCATAGTCTCGTAGGGCAGATGCTTCTCCTGCACACACACAAAAAAAGGCTCTGTTGTAAGATGTATGAATCTTAAAGTTGAAAACGTACTGAGTTTATAGGTAGTTAACTTTAGAACTTCTTTATAACACCCCCCCCCACACACACACACACACACATATATATATACATATATATATATATATATATATATATATACATATATACATACATATATATATATATATATATATATATATATATATATATATATATATATATATATATATATATATATATATATATATATATATATATATACACACACACACACATTATAGTTTTAGAGTTTATAGAGTTTCTAAATTCTAAAAAAAATAATGTTCAGAACCAATGTGATGACATTATCCTTTTTTCAGAGCTTTTAGTTTAACATCAAAAGTGATTCTCTGGTGCATGCTTTACCAGTATCTGTGTATTGTATGTGTATTTATAACAAACAGTCTGAGGCAATGCTCTTCCTGTTTCGTTTGCACCGTAAGACACTTCTGCAACATTTGTGGGTGACTCTACCAAAGGAGACATTGAATGAACAAACTTTTTCTACATTTTGTGCTTCTTATGTTTTACTATCAAATTTCAATGAAGACAAAATACACAAGGGAAAAATTCACGTTTTTATAGATTAGCAGAAAAAGTATGACTGGTATTAACTTATAGTTTATTCCGTAAGTTATATATAAATAATATAAGTGCATTTTAGTGTAAATTTTAGTTCATTTTAATCTGATGAATCAGGGACATTACTATTATGACTTTAACAATAAATACTATTTGCAATGAAATGATGGCTTTTTAAGTGCATTTTATAAAGTTCTGTACCAAGTTTCGGTACAGGCTTGGTATTTTAAAATAACATGCTTTTTTATATCACCTTCAAAATCTGAAACTGAAACTTTGTAAACTGAAACATCACTGTAATTTTAAGAGTCCATTAAATTGGACAACTTCCCCAAGGACATAGGCGAAATATAGTTAATGTATAGTTTAATTGCATTATGTGGAGATTTATTCTGGCCCATTAACTTTCATCCAGGTTAGTGCAAGGGGCCAGAGAGTGAGAAAAAGAGAAAAATAATTTGGCCTGAAAGCAGTGGGGGAACAAAGCTCTGCATAAAGAAGAAGAACACAGTGAAAGGTAAAGAGAAAGAATGTGTGACAAAGAGCGGAAAAAAGAAAAGAAACAAGTAGCAGCTTTTCTCTAAACAGATCTGTTTGCTGATCCAACTCCAATTCAAGAACACAGACATGCTAGTAATGCACCAGATGATAATTTCACCAGGGTCATTTAAAACCTTTGGCCATCTTAATGGCACAAACACAGAACCAGGGTCCAAAACCTTTAAAAAAACAGTTTTATCATATGATGGCGAGAAGTAACACCCCCTATCAACAGGGTAATTAATACACAAATATTTCTGCTCTTGTCTCAGATTTCTCAGTTATTGCTAAATCAGTCGCCGTGCCCTGCTTTTCACATCTCCTGTGCAGCATGTAAAATAATCCCCAAATTTCCATTCACCGCGTTGAGGTTGCTCCTCTGCGAGGTAGATCAGTATGATAGAGTATCTGGTGGATCGAAAGAGCATGAAAAATTTAGGACAAATGGATCAGGTATTTGAGAGGAAATACCTGCATGTTTGCCAGAGATCATTTCAGCAAATTTGCCATGTTTTCACATGTAATGAAACCACAGAGTGACACACTGTATATAAATGCATACAAGTATTTACTGTGTAATTTATTATAGCTAGCTTATTCTATGTTTAGCTTATTGTTTGTCCTTAAACTTGTAAAAAGTACATGCCATGAAAGATTATTAGAAATAAATTTAAACTTCCATTTAAAATGTCATTTGGATAAAAATTCTTCTCATTTCATTTATGTGTTGATATGGGTAGTGCTTGGTGGGATTTTACTGCTACTGTATTTATAAGGACATCTCAGGTCACAGTATATCATATAGCTCTAAAGTTAGGACAGACTGGTCCACACCAGTATAAGTCAAAGGAACTACAGTATATTTTACTGAGTGAGGTATGATATTTAAAAACACCACGGTAGAATTAATTTTCTTGTATAGGCATCACTTATGAAAAATGTCCAAACATAAATAAATAAAAATCAACTCTACTTACCATATTAAATTACCACAACTCACACTGTATTGACCATTAATTTTTTTCAGACAGGCTGATGGCTGCTCTGGAGCAGGTACCAAATTACAGAAAACATCTATATGTTAGTGACAGAGTCAGTCACTGCAGAGACTACTGGTTTCTGTCATGGAAGCGCTGACACCACTTTTTTCATATTCTATTTGCTTAGCACCACCTTCTCCAAAAAATGAGCATTCTCTTCATTCATCAGCCGAGCCATGTGGCATGCTATCAATGAGAAGCAAACGAATTGACTTAAACGGATTATGACTGGGACAAACGGCAGATAACCTTTCTAAAAAAAGTTTTCTACTCACCCCCTACAGTATCTAGCTGCCTCTTTATGATATCATGTCATAGTGGGTAGCAAACTATGTATAGTCCATGGGTTAAGGTGAGATTAGGCCCTACACTATTGATAACGCTCTACTATATTAAAAAAACAAATAAATATTTCACATACATTTCTAAACTTTTTTTTTAATTTGAAAAATTTCTGTAATGTTTGCTAACACAGCTTACAATTACCTCTTAACACTCTGGTGCCAGTGGAAATTCTACAAATAAGTGGTTTCTAATCTTGCACTTTAGGCAAGCAAAATCCTACACCCAACACAGACCTACCTTGTCTATATTTGAGGCAATTAGACCACATTTTAGGCCCTTGTAGATATGATAACAGATGGACATTATAGCTCCTTGTCTGTCCAAACATGGCCATCAGTGTGGCATAGCTCCTCTGCTCTCAGGACAGAAAGGCAGAGGTGTTGCTGATGATAAAGGTGCATGCTAGTGGCTATATATGGACTAATCTTGAGTTTGAATACCCTCTAAATGGTGCCTGTTTTGAACGACACATGCATAATGCAAACCAATTGGTTAAAAATAATTGAATAGCATGCAGTGGAGTTTAGGTAAAGGGACTGAATAGTGAGATTCTTTTATATGGTACAATAATTTAAATAGAGTTTTAAAAAGTAATTTGTTCTCGTGTTAGTGAATTAGTTTAAGAGTGTTTTGTTTAAATGGACAGTGTTATCCTAATAAAGAGGTCTTTTGAATAAATGACATTATATGTATTTGTTTAGACTAATTTCACAAAACTGTACGAAGCTTCAAACTTCCTCGCTGTTTGGTTAGTTAATTAACAGACAGTAAATAGAGAGGGCTTTGAAATAGCTTGAAATGAACAACAACCTTTTAGAGTGAACCCAGAATTGCAAATGGAAGTCATGGTCAAGCTTGTTTGATCCATCACTATGAGCATCTCTGTCATTGCTTTCATAGTTTTTATTCATTGGTTTTTCCATTGACTGGCTTATGAGGGCTCTAATGCGACATCTAAATTATCTAGGAAAAGTATTCTGGGGTTTTGCACTGATAGGAAATCCGCACGATGCCTCAATGTGAGGAGTTAAATGTTTTGAAGGTCGCAGTTTCTCTCATTGATCTTGCAATGTTTGTTAATTACATTGTCACTGATGTTGTGAGAGATAATTAAGCCACTATGTTTATATGCATAATTATGTGCACTCCGCATCAGCCTTTGAAAGACAGCAGCGAGAGACAGAGAGAGAGAGAGAGAGAGAGAGAGAAAGAGAGAGAGAGAGACAGAGAGAGATAAAGAGAGAGAGAGAGAGAGAAAGAGAGAGAGAGAGAGAGAGAGAGGAGGGAAAAAAAATGTTTTAATTGTGAGCTGAGCAGAAACACGGCAATATAGATGCCCTAGTTACAATCAACAAAAAGCAACTCTGTATAAAAAAAAAACACACTCTAAAGACAAGATTTGCAACAGAAGCAGTACTCTCTCCCCACAGTCTTCAAACACTCCAGCTTTGTAATGAAATATAAAGCAGTAAGGGAGCCAGTGGAGAGAAAGGTGTAGACCTTCTTTACAAAAGTAATACATATTTACAGACAGCCATTTATGGCCCTGAAAAACACACAAAATGACTAATTAAAACCACAAAGCCTTTTTCATTTGCCTTCGAAATGAAACCTGCTTCATTTTCTATAAAGCCCCAACCCCCAGGTTTGTGTGGCCAGAACTACTGCTGTACGGTTGGTGAAAACAAAGCAAAATATAGACAAAAAGAGCATGTGTAGATGGCTCTGAGGTAGAGACCTAAACCTAGATGAAAGACCAAAAAACTGTTAAACTGAGGTGAGCTAGCACAAAACAAAACTTGTTTGTGTACCGCAACAACCGGTCCCACGTGCAAATTGCTGTTTTTTTCTCTGGGTGTCTGTGAAACAGGCTTTATCTATTCATATAGCCGTGCAATGTTTTTTCACCTTTTTACAGCTCCGTGTTTTGACTTCTGCTATACAAAGGCCAATCTCTCTTAAAGTAAGTATGCCTTTAGTTTCAAGGGTCACAAAGTGTGTAACTGTAAATGGTACTTTCTAAAAGGATTGTGCTGTGAACATGTACTCGTGCTACTTCAGAATGACTGTTGGAAGTCTGTGCCATCTTTATCTATTTGATAATCAGTGAATTATACTGAGGGAACATCATGTCACAATTAAAATGGTGTTATTATGAGTCATTTACAAGCACACATAATTTAAGGGCACTAGAATTAATTGTCTCCTAACTATACATTCATGGAATTGCTGCTGTTTGTGGGAAGGTAATAAAACTCTTATAAGTAATACAGCACTCAAATATAACTTTACTATTTCTGACTTGATTTGACGGTTGACGGATGACTTGGATTTAACACCTGAGTGGCTAAGTTCAGTGAGCTTAGGGAAAAAAATCAAAGACTCAATATGTCTTGTGTAATGTAATGCTTACCCTGCCATGTGCCCTTGACCCACAGCTGTTGGGAGAGTGCATAAATGGCCTACTTCAGCCTTCTCCATTTATGAATTTCTTCATACAGTAAACCACACACTGACAAGTTCCTGTTTTCCCCCCTGGCCTGCCAGTCGAATCTGTCTTTAGGGTAATAATGTCACTGGCTATTCATAATGTAACACTAGAGCATCTCTTTCCAATAATGGGCACACTTAATCTTGTGTGTGTGTGTCACACGCCCTTTATCTAAGCCTTTGCCCCTTAATACTATGGACTGGAATGTTTTGAAGGGCAGAGGTAGTGTTAGTTTAAGATGTATGCAAAGTGTCAACTACACATCACAGTGTGGCAGCAGGGACAAAGAGTCCAACTGTACCTGGAGAGGAGAAAGGTGCTTGGCGACTCCGGGCATCACTTGGTGGAACATAGGCGCCGTCTTTTGAAGGCCTGTCTTCAGCTTCTTTGTCGTCATGGTAACTGCCATCCTGAGACCCGGCCACAGCCTCAGCTTCATCTGCATTGTCTTCGTCATCACTGCAGCCTTTGGGCTGTACCATGTACACGCCCTCAGGAGGGCCATCTTCGTCATTTCTGACTTTGAGTTCATGCTCTTGTTCATCTTCAGGAGCTAGCGGCTCGTCACCATACTCGCCATTGACCCACTTCTCGATGGCCTCACGTCTCCTCTGGTCCTCCTCTAGGCTCTGATTCAGGCTCTGGCTCTCGGGAAAGTTGGTCTCACTGTCATCGTAGTGGGAACTGCCACGTTCACTGTTTTCTGCTACACTCTGGTCTCCCTCTGCATTCTGGGAGCTGCTGTCGAACACCACCTGGCGGCTCAGCTTGGCACAGATAGCATTGAGTTTTAGGCCACCTTTTCTTTTGGCGGCCATCTTGGATTTTCCTGAGGTCGTTTCAGTGCATAAACTCCTTTCAGCTAGTGGAAACAAGAACAAAAAGTTGAAAGATTAGTTGAAGTTGTTTCATATCACAGTAACAATCTGTTAAACTAAAAAAAGTTAGAAAAATACAACTTCCTCCACGTAAGGGCCAACCTTGCTTTTAAGTATCAAAGAAGCAAGTTTCAACCAGCTTTTCCATGTCAGTAATGCAAGGATTTTAAACATCACATCGGAAAAACAAACTGACAGAACAACAGTGGCTGCTGCTATTAATAACATCCAAAAGCACTTAACAATAACAGTACAAGGCTAGAAGGACACACAGAGATACTGTACATATCTTTCTAAGTCACACCTCTTCGGTCAGCTCAGAGTTTAACAGAGTGACGGAAAAAAAGAGAAAAAAAAGCACAGGCTGCTGAAACCACAGTCAGATAGGTATCAGACCCCCTACGGTACTACAAGCAGCAAATACAGGGCTACATAATCCTTCACATGACAGCGCTATAGAGACACTGTGAAATGTTATCTTCACTCTCACCTCAAGAGGCTGTGGTCCTGCCACTGAGTGGGGGGCTGCATAGCATTAAAGCTGTCAGGATGTGGAGTGAAAATGCTGAGTACTTTCGGGCTTTTTGGAGCCATGTTCTTATGTCAGCTATTCAGTGGGATTAGACTCAATGGTTTCTGTATAGACTACTGGTTTAAATTTATGAAACAAAAGATGTGTGTAAGAGCAATATACTGTATATTAGCTCTTTCAGCACTCAAATTTCTTTTACTGTTTATCTGGCTAAGACAGCAACATGAGTGCATCATGCAAAAAATGTTGTAGTTCCTGTGTTTTGCATACCTTTTGTTAACAAGACACACTGCACAGTCTCAACATTTTCCTCCAGTGCGGCCTCCACGTACAACAGACCGTGATAGAGTGTGCTTTGGGGCAGGAATGGGTGGCATTATTTCAACCCAAGTGGGGCTATCTTTATAACATGTCCTCTGATGAGGCAGGAACAGCTGCCCGTGGCATTCCATATCCAGGGCTGCCTTTTTAGGGCAGAAACTGCAGTCTGTTACCTTTCACTTTATTTCCAGAGCCACCAAAGTTCACCTTCCAACAGCATTTTCCAGACTCAAAATCAAGGCCAGATCCTTATCAAGTTGTAAATAACTTTTAAAATGGAAGGAGGAGGTAACCATTTTTATTATGTCAAAAAACTTGTAGAAGCCCCAGAGTTTAAAAAACAAAACAAAAACATGTTGATTCGAATTCTGTTGTTTATTTAGTTGTACAGTATGTACAACTGTTGAGACAATGTAAAAAAATGCGAAACACCATGTCACAGCAAAGATAATTCTTCTCGTGTGAAGCACTACGGAATCTCAAGTCAGCCTCACTGTGGTTAAGATAATGCACTTCTGAGCTACGGACACACCATTTCAGCAGAGAAAAATGTGTGATATCAGAGGTAACAAAGTTCTATCTTAAAGACTCAATTCACTTTCTATAACAATGAGTAGGAGCCTCTTCATTTTCCCTCGGCCATAAAGCCAAGCACAATCATGTGTGAGCCATTGCCAGCATTATGTAAATCACATCGGTGCAACATAAAATCCTGTTTTCATTTTCTTTTGCAAAGCTGTGGAGTCATTAGAGGATATACAATTTAAAGCAGTTTACAGATCACCCCGATGCCAGACAATGCAACCCCAGCTCCCCACACATGCTTTCTCAGTTACTGTATTTACATTGCGGGCTTCCTCTCTGAAACAATGACTTCAGGAATTATGTAGTTTTAAGGGGCCGTATATCAGCAGCACATTACTGCACAATTTAGTGTTAGACAATTGCAGGCGGGGGTGAAAGGGTCGCCTTTTAGAAGACTGCACTTTTTTTAAATAACCTGGAAAAACTATTAGGAAGTGGAAGACATATATTTTCTAAAGACTTTTTTTTTTTTTTAGAAATACTCTGCAAAGGAAGATTGAGGTCATATGGGTGTTGCAGTGAAGGTCACTTTTTCTGTTTACTGTGTTCAGTATTTCATGCTTTAACTACTGATTTCCTTGGCATTGCAATCTCAAGCTCCTCAAAGGAAATGACCCCTACACTGTTGTTTCTTTCCATTAGTGCCTATTTATGTAGGATTTTCTGTTAACAATAAAAAGCTACTGATTGAGAAACTAAACAAGCCTGTAACTGAATTATCAGACATCTTAAACACATATTCAATGTCTTCTTTTTTATAGGTAGGGTGTGTGCTTTGAAACTAATTTAATATTGTAAGTTTCCCCTGAGGAGGAACAAGTTATGGTTCGATGATTTAAGGAAGCTGTCTAAACTATTATTTATGCTGAGGGTTTCAGTCCACAGCAGCTTTTTGCCATTGCTTACAATAGCGATTGCTATGGTAACACTAAGCTGTTTACCTCAAGTCGTTTGTGTGCATGATAGCATACAACGAGATAAAATCTTTAGGGACCTACATGAAAGAACAACTTTTCCCTCTGGGACCAACTCCCCCACCTCGCCAAGAGTCCAGTAAGCACTCTGCCTTATTAATGAATATCAGAAAGAAAAACAACACTGTCACATGCATCGGACATTATTTACAGTCTGTTTTAGCCTGGTGTGCTAATTGTCAAGGAGAAGACACCTCAGTAAGCACAGAGGCCAATGAGAAAATATAAGGCAGGTTTGAATTTGAACACAACAGCTGAAACTAATTTTTCCAACTGCTTATATTAACTGTGACACTATTTTTACTGGAAACAGCACAGGGCCACAAAGGAGCGCCATATACTGTCTGTATAAGGCCAAAACCAGAGGAAAAAGTCAAGAAAACTATTCTGAACACATTTGGATTAGATCAGGTTCTTTTTCATCTTCAGTCAAAATTAAGTACATTAAAGTTCTTCAGTGTCCTGTTTCTTGTCAGTGCTGGATGACACAGCTTGTGTTCTAGTCCTCTGCACTGACAAACTTGCTGTTCCACAGCTCCAAGCCCCAAAGGTCTTGTTGGTTTTTGATGCAGTGTCTCTGTTTGTGTGCCAGAATATCATACCCAATCAAGTGGTGTTTCAAATCCTAATAACGCTGTTGGAAGTGCATTGTTTGTGTGAACGTGCACAGACTATAATCAAGGCAGCTACGGGTAAAGGATGTTGGAGTTAACAATGGCTGTGCCTGGCGCGGTCATGGTTTTACCTGCTTCTGACATACAAGATGAGGCAGCTTATGTCCAAAACCTTTGTGTTATCATCTTATGGGAGATGTAAAGTCACATGTAGAAAATATAGAAATTGAACAACTTTATTGTTCATTCAAAGTGCAGTGCTGCTCCATTAACCCACCACTGACCCCCTATAGTGCTGCACAGGAGGGTCTGTATATAACAGAGGTAGATATTACTTGCTTAAACTGAAGCTTATCTCTTCACCTAATCAAACACAGGGTACAAGACTTGTTGTAGATTCCTGCTGAGTTTCAACGTGACTGATACCACCATATCAGGAGTTAATTAATACCAACAGGGTCTGGGAGATGTCGGTTCAGCTCAGGATTATTTTACAATATGTAAGTGAGAGTTACACAAGCTCTTTAAAGAATCCCAGTTATAACTTTATGAAGAGATTTGGAAGATTAATCGACAAGGTTGCAGCTCCCTATGTGTAGCTCAGTGAATCTACGGTGCCTCTGGCTCTCAAGGGAAGTGTATGTGTGAGAGAGTGTGTGTGCATGTGTGTTGCAGGGAAATCACTGAGCCACACAGGCAAACATACACAGACACACTTGAAAATTACCATGTTTTTATTTTTGTAAATTTACGCCTTGCAGGAAAAGACTATTTTCCTCCTCTCTCTCTCTCTCTCTCTCTCTCTCTCTCTCTCTCTCTGTTGCATGGCAGAGAGGTTGCGGCCGCCGCAAGGAAGTCAAGCGGAAAGCCACTGATGGACAACTTCGCCATGACACCCGGACCCCAGCATCTGGCCTCTCTCTCACTTTTATTACACAAGAATAACAATAAGCAGGTCGCCGACCCCGCTGTGAGATTTTGCCACAGTTTTCCAACAGTCGGTACAGCCGATGCTGGGAAATTTCCATTTTTACGCATGCATATTTAATTGAGTTTTGTCCCAGTGGTGCGGAAATGATTTGTTTTTTGCTCTCTGTTCACTTGACTCCTCTTCGGAGTCGCTAACCCTGATTAAGACGTTCCCGTTAATTTCCCAGCGCACACCTTTTTTTTGTGCATTAATGGTTCTGATCGTCTAATTAAAACTTCTCAGCTCGGCTGCTGATCACCGCTCGTTGTGCCTCTGACCTGAAGTTTTAATTGCCGCATCAGAAGCGATAATAATAATTTTGAGGTTCTGATGATTAAAAACAATGCCATTGCCAACTAGTTGATAGATGGGGGTTTGGGGGGGCACAACAGAGGAAAAATTTATGGAGAGAAGGGATTTAGAAAAGGGGCTGTAAAGGTGCGTATACGTTACCAAGGAGCCAGGCGGGTTGGGGGAGACTACTGTCGGTGACTGCTAAGAGGAAGGGGGGTGGCAGAGCATATGGAAATCTCCCAGCCCTCACGTCCCTTTAGGTCTTACTGAAGAAACAGGTCTGGCTGGGACTGGGACTTAGCTTTCCCCACCTTAAATCTAAATCTGCCACTGACTGATCCACTTCAGAGCTCTACTTACTTGGCAGGTTTGCCGGGTTGGGAAGGAGAGTAAAAGAATGAGAGAGCGAGAGAGAGAGAGCGAGAGAGAGAGACAGAGAGAGACAGTTCACAGGAGATAAAGGCACATAAAAGACAACAACAGTCTAATACCCTCTGCTTATTTTCATAAAAAGATAATAGCACAGTAAGTACAAAAGGCACATTGTTTGTAATGTGACTGAATGAAAATTAACCTACAGTGACTAGTGCCTCTGCCATAAAACATGATACTGATGAGATATATATGATACATAGATTACTGTCAAAACAGGAGAAGTGAGTTGCTTGTGATCTTTTAAACAGGACTTTCACACTGTACTTTACAGTATTGTGTGATAAGAAATGATTCAGGCACTGGGGGAAACCAGCACAAGTCTGTCACATTTAGTTCTTGTTTAACTCTGGATTTATGAAGGATTTTTTAGGTTCCACTACAGGATCAATGTTTAACTCTGAAACATACCATATATGCATTGATGCAGGCACACATACATCACAATGACACACGAATATACAGTCTAGCTGTGGTGGCTGTCTTCTGTCCTCTGCCCCATACCCTCCCCTTGTCCCTCTCTCTCACAAATCTATTTTATTATTAATCAGTTGGTTGCACATCTGCTTGCTTGTTGTTTTTTTTTCTATCAATAAAGCACTTATTGCTTTTAGTCTAGAATGTGACCTTGCACAGTGTGTGTTGTCTTTCTCGGGGTGCCGACCTTGAAGGACCCGTTTGGACTTTTTCACTTCAGCTCCATCCACAGGCTGTTATCAAACACAAGCCCTCAGCTAAGTGCCACACTCCTGTCACACCGCCGCAAAACACAAACAAGATGCTTAAGGACAAAGGCAGACACAAACGTCCCCAGAAACACACACGGACTACTCGGGACAATGGCTGAAGAAAACAATGTATATTTTAAGTGCATGCGGAAGGGGAAAGACATTGAACTTGAGGGCAATCAGGCAGGAAAGTTGAAATCTAAGGACAAATACGCCCTCCAGCTTCATCACAAACAGGGTAATTATGGTATTTTCCAGAACAGAGGACATGCAGCTTAAAATGTTCTAAGGGATAAAAAAAACAATCTGACATGAGTGACAAGAGCCATTCTGACAGCTACGTACCAAAACAGCCAACTTTTATTCAGTTTGCTGCTTAGGGTAATTCGTGGGACACACAGCTAACTTGTTAAAATTGTACATCAAATCTGGACTCCCAGCTGGCACCACATGAAGGCTTAAGTTGTAAGTATTTATGTTGCAAGAGGCAAAAAATACAAAAAAAATCCCTCATAGTGTGGTGCCTTAAAAGACAGAAACAAGGGAAAATAATTCAGGGAGCTTTGTTATGAAGCTCCGCTCTCATGTTCAGTTTTATGACACCAGGAGTACGATTTGATAAGCCAACAACCATGGTAAATGAGCAGACGACCCCTGTGTCCCTCCCTCATGGCTGCTGTGCTTGGAGCAGCAGCAAGGCAGTGTGGGTAGTACAGCAGAGAAGGGGCTCAGCGGTGCACCTCTCAAGGGCCCTTGAGCTAATATCTGTACAGATTAACTGCTTCAGTTGTATTTTGGTCACGGGGATCTCTCTTCGCCTTTGTGGCTTGTTGGGAGGGAGGTTGGGAGGGAGATGTGTGTATGCTACTCACAGTATGAGTGTTAGTTACACACATTTGTCTGTAGCAATGTGAACGGCCTGCTCGCCTAACGGGTCAGGAGCCCCCAGACTGGTGTGTGTCACTCCATGTCATTATCTTAGGGGCCATATCTGATTTACCAGAATCTGAAGCTAGACTGCTGAGTAAGTTATCCCCATCTCCTTACCATCACCTACCCCCAGTATCTCTCCACAGGACTAACACACAAACACACACACAGTGTCAATCCTCCAGGGTAAACTCAGCACATGCCGCTCCATTAGTTATCAATTAGGTCTGGAAATCTCCACCTGGCTTACACACAGAGATGTAGCTGGCACACATACATACCACCCCTCTCAACAGGAAGTCAAGGAGAGCATGTCTTATTTGACTACGAGTGTAGATGACAGAGTGTGTTTGTGGGTCCGTGCGGGTGGCACTTTTGTCCATGAGGTTAACCTTGATATGAGGCCCTGTCAGGCCAGATAATGTCAATCAATGACAAGCCCTCACAGATAACCCCTAATGTGAAGCCTAAAAAGCAAAGCCGTTTAGATCTTTAGACATGCCCCCTTTCACCAGCATATGAATTGCTTTACAAGGAAATGAGCTGTGGCATTTCTTTAATAAGACTCTTAAGACATTTTGACAGCATATACGGCACTCCGCCGTTAAAAAAAATTAAATAATGCCCCTGCTGACAAAGCCTCCTCACACAAGGCAGTGTTCTGATGGACAGATTCACATCCCTGTTAAGTGGAAGAGAGGAAAAGGCATGTAAGGAGGAGAGAAAAAGAAAACGAAGACTGGACCTTTGGTTTCTTGTTTCTCAAGCTCCCAGGGACGTCTTAATTGATTTCCAAGGTTATGTTACAAATTAGTTTTATAGATGCAGGGTCCTTGTGAATAAGAGTGCAAGTTGATGTTATTCAAGCAACTTCCCTAAATTCAGCGTTGTTTGGAATGTGTGCATCAGATCTGGTTGACCTCCTTCCCCCTTGCTCCCTCTCTCCTCTCTCTCTCCTTGAAAAGAGAAAAGGAGGTGACATTAACCCAAAAAAAGCATGTGTTTCCAGAAAGGATGTGCTGTGCTGACAAAATCGATCCCTGGGTACCATTAAAACATTTTCTCTGCCTGACAGACTTTTCCTCTTTTGGACTTTATATGCAGTGGAATGAGTCACAGGTGCCCATTAAAATGTCATCCTGGACATGCTGTCTACCTGTCTAAATATGACACATGTCTTTGTATAACATTTTATACTTTCAATGTTCAATATATTGCCTTCTTCTGATGCACTATTGCATTCTGATCAAAACACACTGCAGGGCCAAGAGAGGAAGTGATGACAATGAGTCTTCCTGCTGGTGGGATTAGCATTTTTAGAACCTGTGGCTATGACGCTACTGTCAGAACTTCAGTTTGTAATCTTTTTTTTTCTTACTAGCAGGATGGCAGTGACATTTTAAAGAGTGTGTATGTGTCTGGAAGAGTGAGGTATATGCACAACCCAGTGTAAACACATATGTTAGGGGTATATTATTAGTTCTAAGAGTGTGTGCTGGAGACTTTGTGTGGTGCGCACCTGGTTGCAGGATTGTAGACAGCAGAGCATTGTACTCAGTGCTCTCCTCCTTCTCCACTGTGTCTAGTGGCTGCAGGTCACGCTATTTGCTCTAAGATACATGCCGTCAAATATGCAACCATTTCTACACACTCAGGAAGAACTGATCCTCAGTGATGATAAACACACCACTGCATGAGTGACAAACACTAAAACAGTGTGCTTTAACGAAAAGTTCCATGTCAGCTGGAGGCAGAACTAAACTTGGCAGTTTTCACCTAAAACAGGAACATTCATATGTTTCTGGGAGTTCAGTAAAAGGAGGAATATGCTGTGACTGAATTTGACGGTGTTATAAAACAACACTCACAATAAGGAAGAAAAAAGAAAAATGACTATGAAACGACGAAACAAGCAAAGCTGCTTCACAGGAAAAAATGATGCTGTCTATTTTGGGTCTCAGTATACAAAAGGAAGTGCTGCTAAGTTGACTCAAACAAATAAATTTGCTTTTGATAAAACCACAGCAACTACTTTTGCATTCTACACCAAACCCACTTTGTTTCCTGCATCTTTATCTTCATGACTTGCCACATTTGTGAGAAGCCACTCACTAAATTGTTAAGCACAAGCAAGTGAAGTTTTCAAAAGGTGCAGTGTTGACGGTTTAAAATGTAATTTAATTTGAAAAGTGACAGGTTAAGGGAAAGCCTCAGAAATGAACAAGGTGCACTTGCCTATTTGCGCTGTATCCAGCTGCCCGTTTTACATTTCTGCAACATTAATATTCCTCTTATTATTATTTTAAAGTGAAAACGGATACTCTGTTGAAGTGCAAATCTGATGAATTACGGGAGCAGATTGCTGCTATTAATAATTAAAACCTATTTTATAAATATTCAGGTCTGTCATGCATCTAATAATGAACGCTTTAGAGGAGGTTACTTCCCGTGCGCATCCTAATGTGTCAGAAATATCACTTTTAATCACGCTCGTGTCAGCGAGTGCTGGGTTTCAACCTGCCAAAAAAATCTACCAAATCAAGGAAACTCAGCTGGCCTACTACTGTGCTCATCACAGCTCTTCCTTTCCTGCTGTTTCGCATGATCCAGGCTCTTCTCCTGCCCCGTCTAAAGAGGTGATGAACACCTCTCAGCTCCCTGCTGCATTCTTACTGTGGTAATTTGAATGGAGAATAATGCAACAGCAGCACTCTACCTTCTGGACACACCTAGTCCCACTGCTACTACTACCATATGCTGTGTTGATACATATTCATAACACTTTCTCGTGTGTTGAGTGTCAGTGTGCAATGAGGCTTAAATGAGTGTCTCACAACTTCAAATGGGAAGAGGGAAAGAAGAAAAGAAAAAGCCAGGCACAAAGAAAGTTGGACTGCTCTTCCCCTTTTTTCCGCTCTCCTCTTTTCTTCCTCCCTCTTTTGCAATGGGAGATGAGCTCTGGTGCTAATGGAAGATCCCAGTGGTTTTGTAAGGATGAGCGAAAGGTATATGGATTTTTGGGGCCATCTTCAAGAAGTTGTGAGAGGGCGCAACTGTCAACATGGCTGGATAAACTGTGCTGTCAGGTGGTCTCACTGGTAGGGTGAGAATCACTGTGGCACTGTACAACGACCTCCATACACCCCAGCAGTAAATACATATGCTGCACACAGAGAATACACACAACCAGATATACACACACACACACACACACACACACACACACAGACGAGCACTAAGATTAATGCTGTCAGAGCTACAATGATACCCCTTCATTATCTGCACACGGGGCCTCCTTCGTGCGCTTGCTTGCCTCACTGTCCTCTCCGCTGCTTCTCTATATAGGTAGTAATTACTAAAGCTAACATTTCTTGCTCTCTGTGCCTCTGACTACCCTCTACTTCCTCATTATTTCTTTCTCTTTTTACTGTATTCAAGTGATTTGCCAGTCTTTTGCCAACTGGTGGCATATCTGAAGGTATGCCAGCGTTCATGGCAGCCCCAGTGTGGCTCACTCACTCACTTTGAGAGCTGTATTATGTATACAGGACAAAGTAAACAAAGTAAACCACAGTGTGGTACATCAGTCCCAGACCCAGATCAGTCCTCTGGGTCAAACATTCCTTGTGGTACAACAACAGAGCAATGCTTGATGTACCACTGTACTGTACATTGTTGGTGTAACAGACTAGGATCAGAAAGATGCTCCCTATGCATGGCATTTTTCATTACCAACAACGTTCTCTCTTTGGCTTTCTTCTTCTTCTCCCATTGGAACAATGGCTTTATCAAAGCTGATAGCTTGCTCAAGCGCATTTTCTAAAACGTCTTCTTCAGCCAGCCATTTCCCAAGCTGATCTTGAGTAAATGTCACTCATAAAAAGTAGGGAAGATTTGATGGTGAGATCAAACAAAAGGAAGGACAGCAAGAAAAGCACCAGGATAGGAGGAAAAGAAGAATGAAACCCTCCTCCCTCATCCGATAGTTCTGAGGGTAATTCCTCCAAGCAGAGCCTATGTTTTCAGACGCAAATACAACAAAACGCTGGGTGCTGCCATGAGACATCAAAATGGGCGATTTTGACTTCAGAGGGTCTTCAGATGCTTGAGGAGTTGTCAGTGTCAGGCCAGGGGGACTGAACAGAGAGAACAGAAGGTACCTGCAGGCTGTTAACAACTAATATGGGAACAACGCCAGAAACACTGTCTCCTCCCAAAATGCCAATCGGCACCAGATTAGTTAAGGCATCCACTATACTGTAGTATCCCACATGAATACTTTTATCTCCTCAAAGTGAAATGGCTTGAAAGTTTTTCAGCTGCTGTGTGTCTGCGGTTTATTGTATCCCTGGGGATAAAAAGTAAAAATTTAACAGATAGATGCCATAATGGCAGAAAGACACAAATACAGAGACTTGAGAGTAAAGGCTTCAACAGGTGCTTTGAAAGGAGGAATTTTTATGTCCTTTGCCTTACAGAAATATTTTCATCAGCAAATCAAAGACTTGCTTTTTCTCTTTGGAGACCTGAGTTGTGTTGTGACACGCCGAGAGGGACGTCCGCATTTTCTCCCGTGTTGTTCTCGCTCATTCTTGGAGCATTAGGCTCACTCTAAATAGCCTCAAGGAGATTAGGCTGGCTCATATTCAAATGCACATTTCTTCTAAAACCCACTCCGCGAATGGGCCAAGGAGATCAGCGCAGGAGCATGGTGAGACAGTAGTCAAAGAAGATTCTGTCACGTATAAATCAGCTGAGAGGAGAAAAAGAGACATAGAGGAAGAGTAAGAGAGAAAGGCTGAGGTAAAAGACAAACAAGTGTTGGCTCTGCTATATGAGTTTAGTTAGATACAGAGTTAGTGCATGAATTATGGCTAGTGAAGGGCTGAGGGACGCTGTATTTATGAGGGGACTGAGTGAGTGTTAAATCCCTGGTAAGAAATAAAGTTGTCCCTGAGCGAACAGGGGAAACATTTCACTCACTCTAAGAGGTACCTTGAAAAAAACATGAAAGCCATCCCTCTTCCACAGGAAGCACTATTCTGTATTTCATGAAAATGCTTTATTCCTTAAAAATGCTATGGATCAAATTTGAATGAATTAAATCTCATATTTGAATAGAGAGGATGATTCTCCATGTGAATCATATCAAGGGAGTTCTCGAGCCAAGAAAAGGAAAAGAATCTGATTCTTCTAAAATTGTGTGTGGATTTTCTGAGGGATCTCTGGCTAAGGGGGGCTGCCAAAACACATAGTGCACTTGTTGCAGTGCAAGGGTCCATCCAAGAAAAATTTTCCACTGTGGTTTACTTAGGAAAAATGTTTTTTTATTCAAATATTTGAAAAACTATGCCTATCTACCATCTATATACCTAAATAAACATATGTGTTTTGTGAAATTCTGTTTCCTCACTTGCAATGTTGAATGGAGTCAAAGTTAAAAGCCAGAAACAACAAAGGAAGGCACATGGCCAACGGAAAGGGAAAAGCTTCACATTGCACTTTGTGCACATCCAACTCAGACCTCTCTCCAAACCCCTGCAGTAGTAATAACAATTATTACTTAAAAAGGCTATATTTTTGCATTAACTTAAAAGGCTATATCTTTTTCTTCCCCTCCAGCCTGTGCGGCCTCACTTACCCTAAGTATCTTCATAAATCACCAGTTACTGTTAACATGTACTCCACAATTCAGTCATCAATCTCCTACCAGGTCAGAGTGAAAACAGAGGGGGAAATGTCTGCTTAGTAAAATGTCTCTCTTGTGAATGCTGCTACCACCACCCACTACTCACACACACACACACACACACACACACAACATGCATGTAGCACAGTAGCAAACACACACCCACAGCAGTTAAATAACAAGCACGCGCACCCGGCATGAAGCAACCAGAGCAATCCTATGGGACATGGGAGCGGTTGCCAGATCGCCACGGTAACGTAAGCCAAATTCAATTCTGACTTCACCTTTCACTCAGGAAGCTCGTTCCATTTGTTATAAAAACAAACAGCAAGCGCGCAGTTAGGGCCAACCAACTTCTGTCTTGTCTCACTCTCTCTTTCTCTTTTTTTCCTGTGGGCCTCAAAAAGAAATATCAGGCCCAGGCTGCAGCAGTAGTGCAGTAGACACCCACAGGGCCGCATGTAAATCTGTGTTTATGTTCACAGACACAGTATTTATTTAACCAAAAGCAGACAATCTAATTGTACACGAGGAGGATTATTCCTCTCAAAACCGTGTCTCCGCAAAGGAGACAAGGACTCGTTAGCCTTTCTACAACAGACAATGTTTACATCACCCGAGTGGAAAATCCCTCAGATGACAAACCTCTCCATCACAACATCTGTAGCGAAACAGCGAAATCAATCTCGACCAATAGCGCAAATTACGTCATGGGAGATTCAAAAACATCTGCACTTGACATTAAAGTGGAGGGATTTTAGGTGCTTTTTAATAATTTCTATTTTTAGATTATGGAATAGTGTGTTTGGATCATTTTATACTTTCAAAGTCTAACCGTATTTCCGTAGCCTTTCATGAAGTAACATAAAATCTAAATATTTATTTTAATAATGATTTATAATAATGAATAAATGGAAACTAATTGCTATAAAGTTCAGTTTATTTAGAATATCACAATGTAGTATTCAAATACACACAGTCCAAAGACATGCATGTTTGGTTAACTGGTGACTGTAAATTGCCTGTAGGTGTGAATGTGAGTGTGAATGGTTGTCTGTCTGTGTATGTCTCTCTGCTCTGTGTTGGCCCAGAGATAGAATGGCGACCTGTCGAGGGTGTACCCCGCCTCTCACCCAATGACAGATAGTCTTTTTTATATATATATATATATATGTGTGTGTGTGTGTGTGTGTATATGTTATTTTATATATATTATTTATTTATTCATAACATTACATTTTTAAAGTTGATGATTCCTTTTTATTTGTAAGATTTTTTGTAATATTTTACAATATTTCCTGAGATGCAGTTAAATGGAAAAAAGGGACTAATATGTAGTTAGATAAATGTATAAAGAAGTATAAAAAGTAAAAGTACCTCAAAATATACACCACATGTACAAATACCACTATGTTTGTTTGTTTTTAATTAAATGTACTGTCCACTGCTAAGTGTCATAAACATAACTGTAAAACATAAAAAGTGGAACTGTGAAGTGCTATAAGCCAATACACAAAAAGTCAACAACAACTTTTGAGGAAGCAACACACCATTAAATCTAATTAAATATACAAGTCAAATTTAGTGAACAAAAGGTGCAAAGTCCATTTGTAATTAGAAGTTACAAATTTTTCTCCAAAAAACATTAACACCTGCTCTGCTTCCTCATTCTCACAAACATTTGGATATCACCCACTACGTCACTACACATGCCAACTGCAACTAGTAGCTGACCCGTTCACCTCAAGGTAGCACTCAACTCTTGTGGGTGCACGTGTGTATGTGCATGTGTCTGTGTGTGCGCCCGTGGGGGGAGGTGTGTGTGAGTCTTACCTGGCAGCAGACCGCCCTCTGCGCTCTGTCTCACCTCTCCCTCCTGCCCTGGAAGAATTCTCTCCACAAAGCAAGGCATTTTCCCCTCAACTGCTCACTGCCAAGGCTTTGCTCTCTCTCCCCTTCTCCCTCTGTCTCTCTCTCCCTCCCTCTCTCCTTCTCACTCCTTTCCTCTTTCCCACTCTGTCCTCCTCCCTCACTGTCTATCTCTCCTCCCTCCTTACCCTCCCCCTCTCTCTTTCTCTCTCCATTCCCTCCCCCCTCCTTTTCTCACTGAGCACAGATGTCAAGACTGTGCGAGTTTACCCACTTTACCAGTAGGGGTCCTTCATCGCCCTTCTTCACCCCACAGCCACATGGGGGAACAAAACACACACGCACAAACACACACACACAGGCCCAAGGAAGAGAGAGCCACTTAACGGGCGCCCTCCTGTCACTGCTACAATGAGAGCCCTGTGCTGAGCAGCATGGCTGTATGAGCTGTGTGCAAGTGTTGTCTTTGCGTTTGTGAATGTGTGTATATGTGTGTGAGGGGGAGACACACTGAGAGACAGGTGTGAAGTTAGTGGTGTGCACAGGGAGCTGGCCCTCGACCCTTTCCAGCCTTGTTCAGCCCTGTTCGGCTTGGCTTGGTCCTGGCTCCCTGGCCCCTGAAGTGTAGTGCAATAGTAGCTTACACACAGGCACACGCGCACGCACACACACACACACACACAAGCACACAAACACTTGCCGGCATATGAACACACAGATTAACTTACAGTGGGTCCGTCAGAGCCAGCAGTCAGAGCGAGAGAGAGAGATTGTGGCCATGCACAGACACACACTTTCACTCATACACAACACAGATACCCACACAGAACAACTGCCGCTGTTTGCTGCTGCTGCTGTTGACAGTGATAACATGTGCCCTATGTCTGTGTGTGTCAGTGTGCATGCTCACACAAACATACAGAGTCATAGACAAACACACAGTGGATATCTATCAGCTCTCATATTTCAGGACTCTATTCTAAGTTTTTTTTTTTTTTTTTTTTTTTTACGAAAACAGTCCTCATTGACACTGGCATGTTATATTTGAAGGCTTCTAGCTAGTGTGCAGTGGGGAATTTCTAGTTTCTCTCCTACTTGTGGGGCACTTTTCACATTGCAATATAAATACTGTCCTGCTAAAGAATGTCAGATGTCTGTTTGCCTTTGAATACAGGCTGATTCCCCTGGGTAAAACAAGGGAAGATCTAAGTATCAGAGTCTAAATAAGCCAGTAATTATCTTCTTTGTGAAACATCATGTTAACAAGTGAATTCAAGGTGTAAAAATGCTGTACATAAATCAAGGAAGAAAAGAGCCATTGTTGCAAAGAGAGTTTGTACAATTTAATTGTTTTCAGGGACAAAATAATTCTGAGCATGAGAATGAACAAACTTTGCCACTTGATGGAATTTGATCCTTTATTTTTATCAAATATTGCCCAACTTTTACAACACATTATATTGCAGGAGAGCTCTGCTCCTGATCAGGGTCCTGCTATTAAAATATAAGAACTGTAATTATCAGGTCAAACTATGTGCGAGGACCTTTTTTTTTTTATTGCTGGCTGGGGCCGGATAAGGGTATCTATATTCACAATGTGATATCCCGGACCTGCTGTTGGTATCATTTGAACAGTGGGTGGATCACCTTTATTTGAGTTAAACAAAACCTTCTAATGACACAAAAATTGTAGTCACTACTTGACAGACAAGGCTACAACGCCCAACCAGACTGTGTCAAAACGTTGACAAAGAGTAATAAAGAAAATAGGATGTTAAAAGAGCAGGACACGGATGTTGAATAAAGCCACTAGAAAGTGTACATACTTAAAGTCATGATAAGCTAATGAGGAAAACAGAGCTGTGCTTTTGGTTGACTCTTATCACTGTTTGCATCAGCAGCAAATCTCCCTTGACAGCAAGACTGAAATCAAATACAGGTTTTTAGGCAGATGAAGGAAAGTCATTTGTATTTACAGGAAAAAAAAAAAAAAAAAAAAAAAAGCATGCACTCAATCATTATTCCCTTGCTGTGCTAACTAGAATACAGCCCCTGTATTAGATGTTGGTGGAGCAGCACAAGGACAAGTAAAACATACCTTAAATAGACTACAAATGAAGTCACTTAACACCCACTCGCTTCCCTCGCCACCCCCTGCTCTGTCTGTCTTCAACAGAAAAAGCCTGTGTTTGACTATCTCCCTCTTAGGTTCATAGTTGTCTTTTGCTTTTTAAACAGGCACCTCGCCTGTCACAGTGCACGAACGGGTGCATTCCCCTTAAATGGCTCCTTTTGACAACTGATCTGTAAATACAGCAGGATCTGCAACATCCCCCTTTCTCTTGCTGCCTCATTTTCTCCCTTCTTGCTTTTGCTCTCCCTCCCTTTGCCCAAACTCCTGGCAGACCCTTATACACAACATGAAGGTCTTCCTATGATTCCCCCCCCCCCCCCCCCCCCCCCACACACACACACACACACACACATCAAAACACAACCATGCACACACATTTACCCCCATATCCCCCTCCCAACTTCCCTAACTCCATTCCCCCTGCCTCTATAAAAACACAAATATGCCATAACTCAGGCAGTGCTGCCACATAGCCTCCATCTTGCCCTGTACCGGGGAGGGGGAGGCCTCTCAGGAAGGTCACCAACAAATGGTTTTCCGATTCACTGCCCCTGAAATAATTTTGTGCATTAAAACCTGAATCTGCACTTTCTGGCCTGAAAGCTTTTCTAATTATTCCAGTGTCCTTGGGACAGACACAGATCCTTCACACGCCGGGGGAAACAAGCTATAGAGAAACCACTACAGCCACAAACACCCCTTCACCACCCTCACTCCCTCTCTCTATCCCTGCATCTCCCCACCTCCCCTGCTCTCCTCTCTCCACCTCTCCCCGCTTTACAACCACCCCCCTCCCCAATCTGTTTTCAAAGCGTGTCTGTCCTTTATTAAATTGTTTTCTTTTCCACATTATCAGTTGCCATGGAGACCTCATCTCTCGGATTATTTGAATTTCATTATATCTATTGATTTGGGAGCATTTCATCTTTTTTATTGTTTTTCTGTCAATTTTCGAAACGAATAACCATCTAATTTGCGTCAGCGCTGATTACGTTCGTCCCTCAATAGAGGTCGGCAGCTGCGCCGGGGAAACAAATCAATGGAAAAACATCATAAAACTCAAAAGTACAATCAACCAGGATATGGGTGACATTCCGTGGTTGCTGAAACGAAGTCATCAAAAAATATATACTTTTTTCCTGCGCCTCTGCATGTGTGGGGGTGCAGTGAGGAGGACACATATGTGTCTGGGCAGATATATTACTATATTTCAGCAGATAATATACTATGGTAAATTTCCATACTGATAACAGCCCCTCCCTGCCTGACCAAAACAGAAAAAAATGCTTACTGTATCTAAATAATGTATGCAATTTTAGCATTTATATATAAATTTTTTAATAAGCTGCTTGGAGCAAAGTGGCCATTAACAAAACACACAGCTGTCCAATGGGCTAAGCCCAGCAGATCAATTGCGCTTTTTTATGACATGATAAAATGCTTTTAAAGCAATTTACACAAATATGGAAAAAATGACTTCATGGGCTTCATTTATTCATAAGGACGTGTATTAGGAAAAAAAAACCTTACAAAAGCCAGACAGGAGAGATCGTCCCAGTCCTAACTGGAACAGACTTGCTGCCCTCTCCACAAGGACATAAAGTTTCATTACTGATGCACGCAGTCAAAGGCAATTTAGCAAACACAGTGTGCAAAAGAAAACATCAGCATATTGCAAGTGTTCCTGTATTAGGTGGACCTTGCATGTTGTTTTCCAATTTTTATTCATTTTAGTGGGGGCAGGGAGTGGGGGGCAATGGATTTTTTTCCCTCCCTCTGCCCAGTGTCACCCTGACCAAAAGCCAAAGGGAGGTAGCCTCAGTGACAGGGACGTGTGTGTACTGGCCAACGGAACCAAGCCAAACCATGTGCCAGACAATGAGGCCTTGCAGCAGGACAAATGTGTACACACACCTTCAGCTGTGCAGTGATATACAGCACATGGCACACAGACTCATTCTGTGAGAAAACAGGCCTACAAATATTTCACTGGATCTGATCATTTGGAAGCAGGCGCACACATACACGCACATTATGCACACAAGTATGATGGGGGGGCAGAGAGGGCCATTTGGAGGCTAATCTTGTTTCAAAGCATCCTGTCTTTATGTGCCGACAATGTGCTTGATCTACTCTCGAAACACTGCTGCTGCCGCTGCTCCTGAAGGCCCTAAGTTTGCAACACATGTCAACATTTGATAAAGCATTACTTTCCCCCCCAACAATGTTCTCCTGTTCAGGCCTCCGAAATGAGGGCGCTAACAAATTAGCTTTTTATGTTTATTTGTGTGTGGGTGTGTCAGAGTGGGAAAAAAAGTGAGATCTCATTCTCACCAGTCACCGGTTCTGAACCAGAGATAGAGGAAAAGAAAAAACAAAACTGAGGAAGGGAAAGAAAAGAAAGAAAGGCTGAATGTTTCAGAGTCACGATTCTTCTCCTGATTGACCTAGCTGTCTTAGTTCTGCAAAACATGACCCTCCCCTCCCTCAGCCACGACAGAAACACAGGCGACTGGATAAACACTATTTTATGCAGTGACTAGATGAATCGCCAGACAGTAATTACAGTCTTCCTCTCGCTCCAACAAAACTCTACTGTACAGGCTCTTTCTTTGACACCAAACTGCAGTAGCACGTACTAAAAAACTGCAGGCGTGTGACATGTTTGTCAATGCCTCTCCCAACTAGATAAATATAAATATTAGACCCTGTGACAACAGTGAAACGCTGTCTGCAGTTTTCAGCGATGTGTTAATAATCTGTAGCTGAAAGAGGACTTGTTGTAGGGACAAATGATGTTATCATGTGCAGTCAAACGTTGCCGGGGCTGGCTTTGTAGAGAAAGTTTGGTGATTTTTTTTTCTGCTACCCTTGCAGTTTGTGCTTTCCTCTCCTCGATGTAACAAAAATAACACAGTTGTATCCCAAACTAAACATTCTCACACAGTGGCTCGCAGTCTAATAGGCCTCTGACAACAACAACATCTCAGTGCTGAGGCTTGTTTAAGAGATCCAAACTTGATGTGCTGACAAATTCACTCAGCAAATGAGTTTATTTGTTCATCTGGTGTCGATGCATATTGAATTTTCAAAAAAGAAGATCACTCCAGTACATCAGTTAGCGATGAGATGCAGTGTGTAACACACTCACACACTCATTCTCTTACTCGGTACTGATTCATCCGGTCAGGCCGTGCCCCAAACGCGGTGCAGTAAACCATGCTGTCAATGTCCGAGCTCTAAAAAGCACAATTACAGAGGACCTCGACTGAATAATTTAAAGAGCATAATTATTGACCTCTATCTGAATTCCTCTGAAAGGCACATTAAGATATAGAAAAGCACTGGTGGAAGTGGAACTGAGGAGAAGAGAAGGAGTGAGTCTCCCCAGGCCTCCCTAATGCACTCTCCTGCTGTATTCTAACTTCCTGTGGACCCCTAATGTGTCCACTGCTGGCTAGCCTGATGAAGACTACACTTAATGAGGGCCCTGTTTCTGAAATGAAATATCTATGAAACCATCAACATGCATTACTATGAGGCTGCCACCCCTCACAAAACCACACTTATCTATACAAATACACCGCCACTGTCCCCAACAAGCACACACATATACATATATAGTACATAAACTACCAATCCTTGAATCCCCCTCCCTCTCTTAGTGCCACCATGAGTTTGGGTAGGCAGCACTATAGACTGGGGGAAGGGTGAAAGTGGGGAGCCTGAGGGTTAACTGTCCCTCAGGGGGCTATCAGTGAACCAGGCAGCAATCTCTGCTGGTGTTCCTGGTTCTCAGCTGACAACCAGGCTCTGACAGATTAGCAGCTAGTCAAGAGGAATCCATGGCCCAGAACACATAAATCCTTTTTTTCTCAGATTTTGCTTTATGTGTGGCTGGATTTGAATACAGCACTACAATCTGTATCTGTGTGTTTGTTCGTGCATTTGTGCACACATGCATTGGGGGTCGTTGAAAACTGGCAGCAGGCTAGGGGGAGGATACAGCAAGACGAGGCCTTTTTTAATTAAAAGAAAATATTTGTGTTTGCATACTATCGCTGCTGGAACCTGGGACAATTCCGAGAATTCTGGTTGTTTAATGCCTCTTTAAAGCGATTTGGGGCACTTCATTGCATACATACATTTTTAAAATTTCAATTAGGCTGTACATTATTTTTATTTTGCTTGTAAGTTCTCTGTTTGGGGAATCCCCCCCCCCCCAAAAAAAAAAAAAATAATTAAATAAAACATTAAATAAAAGACATCTCTTGTTTATTTCTTTCCTGAGGTAAAATTATTTCTCTAAGAACATTTAAAAAATAAATTCCATTAGGATGGACTAATTTATAAAAACAAAAGCTGTCTGCTGCATTTCAACCAGCAAGAATATAGGGCACTGAAATAATGAGTCAACTTCTGCAACATCCTGAATGCCAAGGACAGGTGGATTAAAGTATTAAAACAATCGCATTTCAGTCTTGAAATAGTCCTGTGCACGACTCAGCACCATGCACATCCGTTCAAGTTCAGTTGCCAGCTCCATAACGCCACAGGAGAGGGATAGAAAAAAAACCCAATCCCATTAGCTACGTACATGCATCTCAGCAGACCTGATGGAAACGTGAGTGAATCTCAGCGATGATTATCCCCCAAACCTCTCAAACGATAATACATAATCGAACATTACAGAGGATTTCTCTGAAATCACACAGCTAGTAAGCACTAATTTGGGTTTCCCCATTTGTGTTAGAATGAGGTGGTTTCCCAACGAAACAGAAGAGACTGCTGTAATCAGTCGCCTCTGAAGCCAAGGAGACTTTTCCTGCTTTCCTCCAATTAAAGACTAGAGAACAATGCTCTCCACATTAAGAGAAAAAAATTATTTAAGACAAAGTTTAAGATAGAAACTAAAATTTTATTTTATTTACAGAAAAAAGTAGAATAAATAGTTAAAGCAAATAGTTGAGGGAGTGATCTTCAGTTTATTTCGTGATTACTAAGATTCTTTGCCTGACAACGAGAGACTACAAATAAATAGATATTGATGATTTTTTTAAGGCTTAGTCTTCTGAGAAGTTTGTCAAATCCCAGCTATAATAAAGTTATTGCAAATCACAAACTCCATTAGTGAACTCATTACTGGCATGGGAATTTTATCTTATGAATGACTGAATCATTTTCTTAATAGATAGGAGATGTCTTATATATTATATATCAGTATCAATGGGTCAGCTCCCCAAATTGGAGCAACCTATCTCAGGAGATGGTCAGAAAAGATAGAACTTATATAAATCTGTCAAAAAAAAAAAAAAAAAAAGAAGCTGTCTCTAGATAACAAATAATGCAGTGCAGTGCTTTGAGTTTTAATTTGTATGTGTATATATAGTATACTTTTTAGACAAGCAACGAAAACCCCCTCTTTTCTTACAATTGACAATAATTAAGGTGAGCTCTTCAATGAAATCTAAGCCTCTTAGCCCACCTCCTGCCATCTGTGGCTCCAATATTAGAGCTCAGGAAGGTTCCCGTTTTTGCCTTCTGGAAAAAACAGAGAGGAAATAAATGTCGTCTACACGACGACTTGGTCAACCTGCTTTCACAGCTGTGTCATGGAGGTGGAATGAACTGTCTGTGACAGAAAACAAACAGGAAGCTGAAAGAAGAAAGAGAAGAGAGGGAGGGTGAGAGACAGAGGGGAGAGTGAGAAAAACCTGTACCCTTCAGTCTCCCCCCGTAAGGACTCTCTTAACCATATCTGACAGCTGACAGCTCCTTGGCAATGGGGGTCAGTTAAAGGAAAAGTAGCTCAAGTTTTGTTGGGGCTTTAACTTCAGAGATGTTCAGGAGCCACTGCCCACCTCAGCATCAAAGGGGATTATAGGGACAGGGCCATCTGTTGCTAGAGTAAGCGTGAGCCCTTTTATGTCTCTGCCTGTACGTTTGTGACAGTGTGTGTTTGTTAGAGTAAGAGAAAGAAAGACAGTCAATGTCTATGTGCTTTTAACCTAAAGGGCAGCAGAGGTGAGAGGTAGAGCCTACAGCGTCTAGGGCAGACAACTGCTTTTAATCTTTACACTAAAGGTTAAAATGAAGACTAGCAGGGCTTCACTATTACATGATGGAGTCCCTCATAGGTTGAGCACGCTATTTGAATATGACACTAAAACTCTTTGAGTCTGCACAAACAGCGTCAATGTTAGGATTCAGGGCAGGTTCTACACAATACAGGCTGAAAACACAGGAATTGTAAGTATGTTTAGGGCTGGCTCCTGAATAGTCTCTCTTTTGTCATCCAGGCAAAACACAGAACTTGTTTTTGTTGTGGGTTTATTGAAACACAGTGCCAACCTTGTTCCCCCTTCACCTCTCTAATTTGTTTTGGGTCCTGTTCCTGGCCTCCGCTTGGGAATGTTTTCCCCTCAATAGTCTGCTACCTTTTAACTGAGCTGCCCAGTGCTTGACCTACTGCTGACACCTATTTTCAGCACTCTAATCGTCGTTTAATCACATATCAACCTGTCGCTTAAAGACCCTTTTTTTTCATGGGGAAACATTTACATACTGTATGTTCTAAAACTAATTTCTATCAAAAGCTCGAATGGCTGTGAAAGTGGGCGTTCCGTCTCTTTTTTACTTTCACACATGTGAAGACACAGTAAAGCACAAGAGAGAAAGAGTAAAACACACACACAGAAAAGTCTACTGTATCTCACCTTAACAGACAAAAACACACATAGGCAGACGCCATACCTGATATTCTCGATTCAGGTGGTTTTATCACGTTTATTAACAGTGTGCGGTGACACAAAATGTGTTAGAATTGGGACAAGAGTGATTCAGATGTACTCGTGAGAGCCAAAGCGAAGGTGACAGTGGATGTATAGTGTTATAAAGGAAACAATTATAGTTAATAATATTACATTCATTTGTTCACATGTAGATAAAGTTGTTGGGTTGTGGTGGGTTTGCCTGGCAGACTACACTACACTTTACAATATCACCTTTACACATCGAGATGCCACGTTTCCGCTTGAGTGGTAGCGGCGGAGAAGAAGGGAGAATGAGAATCATGTTTTCGGGCCGAAGGAATGCCTGTCCTCAGGAGATCTCCCCCTCTAATTACAGAGTGGGGGAAAGAAGGCTCTTTGTTCCACATTTTATTACATTAATTGATAAAATGGAGCTTGGATGAACCCATCGTATAGGGGAAGGACGAGGGAAAAGGGCTGGGGGTGAACGGAGGAGGATCCTTTGGGCAGATGAAGATGGGTGAGAGGCTTTTGAAGATGAGGTCCTATTTTCAGAGGACTCCTAATCCCGTTAGGGGCCCTGATGGTGGCGCAGTCCTGGTGCTCTGTTTTCCCAGAGGCCCTGGCAGCTGCAGCATTGAGGAGGGGAGTGGTGGCCGCAGGGGCAGACGACGGTGGGTGAGAGTCCCGACAGCGTTGTCTGGGCTAAACCCTTAATTAACTGTCTCTTCAGGGGGGATTGAGGGCCACACTGAGGCCCTGTGTCACAAACACCAGCAAGCACTGAGGAGCATTAAGACAAAGTGGCATCTCACCCACTGTGGAATTGTGGGAAACCCTGTGGACTTTTAATATGGACCCCATACAGCTCTTAGCCATATAAATGTCGCAGGACATTAGCACGGCTATTTTATGATTGGTTATTAGTTTAGTACAGATTGCACAGGTGGTATTTTTTTATCAACACTGTAGCCATCTGATTATAACTTTAAGCAGCAGCACTAAAGTGAAAATATTTTTAAATTAGCATTTGCTTTAAAATAGATTTAGATTTTGAAGTTATTTCTTTCAAAATTAAAAGGACAATAAGTTCCATTTCTATTTGCGCGGGATTGGCCAATCTTATTTGTCAGTAGTTAAGTAGCTGTAACAGGCTTTGTCATGGCTGTAATCTGCTTCTGCTCATTTAGGCTACCTGCAGACAGCAGAGGCTGAGAAGTGCTAGTACAGTGGCCAAACAGTCGGAATATGTAGCAGAGGCAATTAAGAATGTTGGTGTGTGCGCACGCACACAATGGTGTCAGAGGTGCTATGCCGGGCCAAACATGCCTCATTGAAATGTCCATCTTAAACCCACCCAAGTTTCTCATCCCCTCTGCCCTCCGACAATCAAGATGCTTCAAGACTGTCAAAAGCATTTTCCACAAAGCTGAGGAGAGGACAAGGAAAAAAAGGACCTGCCACTGTCATATGCATACTTGCGTGTGCACGCACACTTGCAGGGCTGTCAGGTAAATTAGATCTGAAAGCTGACAATTTCTGACCATATTTCCTTGATTATTTCGAACAAATGCACACCAGCCGCTCTAAGGAGATTAAAGTGACATAAAAGTCCCGTGTGGGAGGAGGGAGGGCAGAGAATCCAGGTCACCCCCATTTGTCCCCCTGCCTGACAGCAGCTATATCGCTATCCAATCCAATAAAAGTCCCCCCCTCCTCCTTTTGCTTTAATTAATTTTACAGCTAGCTTGCTTAATTACTTTCAATCAAAATCCTCTTGCCATCACAAAATTAGAAATGGTTCAACTCCATTAGTCTAAATTCTTCATTTACATACACAAAGACTGTCAGCTCTTGCTAAGCAAACGGCCTCCTGCTTGATGAGATTGTTTTTTTCCACACACTCTATCACTCTCTCATTTACACACATGCATGCGACGGTGGTGTTAATTTTTTTGAAAGGAGAAAAGTAGCATAAAATTATTTGATCCCCTTACTTAAGACATTCTCTGCTTAATCAGGGTTCAGGTAAGCTGCGGTTCACATCATCAAAGGTAATGGAGAGGTAAGTGTGTGTCCACTGTTAAGCTGTTGAAACTGATTACATCCAAAACTCTGTGTCGAACAAAAACTGCTAGACCTTATACAATGTGGCACAAAATATATGCTGTGTATAAGGGATAAACAAAATTAGTCAGGCATTACCCAAGGTCATGTACATAAAGCTGACCAGTTCTTTCTCAGGATTAGCTATTATTTGCAAACCAGTATGAGCATCAGATCACCTGGTGAAGCATAGTGCCCTATAATTCTGTCTCCTTTGTGGCAATGTGTCACTGCTCCAGACTAGACTGTGGAAATCAGCGGTACACTATCACCAGTCGGCTGCTGTGAGCAAAGCAACAAGATTTTTAGAGGGGTGAGGGCCCATGGCTTCCTGCCCGTTCACTTCAACTTGGCACACAGGCATCCTCTCCATCACACACACAGCCTCAGGCCTGCACATCATCAAGAATTAAGGACATGCAGATAGGGTTAGTGCACTGACCAAAGTGAAAACCCAGACACACAAGCACACCACCACACATGCGTGCGCACACCTCGCACATACACTGGTAGAATAATTAGGTCCCGAGTTGAGCACTCACTTCTGTAGCGCACTACCACAAACTATATTGACACTAAACCTACATGTTTGTCAGTGACACTTTCCTATTGCATTCATTTTCCTACTTACATGCATGCTACTTAGCAGGCCTAGCACAAAACCACATAACACAACAGCCTTTGATCTGCTGTATTCATGATCTCCGTTGCTCTTTATAAAGGTAGCATTGTGGGAGGTGAAAAACACTTTGAAAAGGAAACAGATAGGGCAGATTTGTAGCATTTCCAAAAGTTGTGCCACAGCCTGGAAATGCTCATAACATAATAGTACCCAATAACTGACTGTGGACTGGCATTCAAAAAAAGGGCCACTGGGATGAATACAATGCAGGTTGACCTGGTCGCTTTACTCCTTGTCTACAATCACCGGTTTCCCTTGCCCTCTTTACCCAGTCCCTATTAACACTGTTAATTATTCAAATCCATCATTCTTGGGGTAAATGAGGACTGCCTCTTTAATTCAATTTAATAGGATCATTTTCCAACTCACGTTCACTTTAGCCCCAGCTGCCCGCCCACTAGTTCCCCACTGTGTCTGCCCCTACTGTATCTCGAGTCCTTTGGCTGTATCTTCTATGGTCTGGCTTTTTCCGTTGGTGGAAGGGGAGGGTGATGAGGGCTCAGGCTTGATGGCAGCGATGGGCCAACACTCTGTTGCTCTTCCATGTCTTGTCTTGGCTCGGCTGGTGCCGAGCAGCAGTTCTTGGTTCCCAGTCTGCTGTGCACACTGACTGTCTCACTCGCACATACACAATCACACACACACACATGCACAGACTCGCAGTACCAGTGATGCTCACCGGGGCTTAGCTAATCCTGTCACATCAGGCCACACCGGCTGAGTTGAGGCCTTTAACAGAAACCACCTCCCCCCAGCCACCACCTCCATGCACCTCCACACTTCACCACCACTCCTTTTCTGACTGACATTCACATTCTCTCTCACTCTCACCCCTTTGTTCATTTCACAAGGTCATGGGTTGCAGACTGTGGCATGCGAGTGGTGAAACCAGACAGCTGACAAATCTGTGTACTGTACTTTCATTAGAAGTAGTTTTTTCAAGCTTGAAATTAATTTTTTTACATGATCATATAAAGGTTTTTTTTATGTTTTATCTATTTCAACACTCTATAATGTGTGCATGTCCTTTGCTATGAAGGCAAGTCACCAAAATGTGTTTATAAAACATACAGGTGTCATTTGGTATTTTCTTGCCTGTGGTGTGACATAGTAGTATCAGTATCCAAACATATTTCCACGAAACATTGCCAGGCTGTGGAAACTGGTCACTCATTCCCTTTAATCCAACTTTCTCTCTATAAAAGCGCAGCTATATCAAGACTGACTAAGACTGCGTTTTATGTGTCTGGAATTTTACAATTTCAAATTGTAATTGAACTTTGTCATGTTCAAATACAATTACGAATACCAGTAAAAAAAGACATTAAAAAATTACTTTAAAATTATTAAATAATTGAGTTTAATAAATGTAATAAATGAGTTTAATAAATGAGTTGACAGCTCTGTGTAACAATGCTGTTCTTTGAATTCCCTTAAGAATGTGTTTTTACATATTATATGCCCATTATTCAGTATGAGGTTAAATTTGCCCCAATTTCCACAGTACACCCCCTCTCATCTAAACACCCTTTAACCCACACAGTGTTCTCTTTAAAGATTTCCCAGACTCATTCTTTAGCCATTTGAGACAGACTCTGGGAGAGTTTCAAATGATTTTAGCCATGATTTAATTTGATTTGTTAAAGGGTGAGGTCAGCACAATGGGAGAAGAGCCTCTAAATCCACTACGTTCACCCAAAATACCCAGATGAGATAATCATTGGTGACGTCTACGAAAACACTTATTATATTTGCCCATCGCCTGGCTGAGGCTGTTAAAACCCATCAGCGTTATTCCCATTTTTTTTTCTCTGGGAAAAAAAAAATTAACTCAACTTATAGTCAAAACTGTCAGCCCCTTTAAAGAGCCAGTGCAACATTGTTGTAGCTGTGGATAGAGTTTATAAATGGAAAAAGACAGGGCAGAGAACTATTGGGTGTCCACTCAATACTCATTTTGTTTGCACCCAATACTAATTCAATAAAACATGAACAACTTTTTAATTGGTCTTACAGATATCAACCATTTCAAGGAAGCTGGACAAGTATAGTAGATACTATAGTTATACGTCCTTTATTACTAGATACAGTACTATAAGCAGGCTATTTTATAGGCTGGAAAATGTGATTGGAACTACTTGTCCACACAATTTGAAAAGGCTTAGGGCAGACAAGGCAGCAGAGAAGATAAGAAATGGATCAACCTGAGTCTTTCTCATAGCTTAATTTATTTTAAATCCAAGCCCAATTTACACACTGCACACTGGCAGGCCTTGTCAGCTCCAACTAGCATTGAGATATTTAAAATCATTAATGCTGTACAGCAGCAGCCTGAGTGTGTATGACACAAACTGTCACTGTGTGACACAAAGTCAGATCTGCAACGGCAACAGCTTCCACTTTTGAACATGGCACAGCTACAAAAAAAGTACCTGTGCAGACAAACACAACAACAATAAAACAGCAAATGATAATAAAACGACAAGAGCAAAGTAGAGTAGTACACTACTAATCTTTTAAATGCCCAGGCCAGATTTAGTACATCCACAGTACAGGGGCCAGCACCATAGAAGCAGGGGTCAGGATATGAAACACACAGGCTATCCACCTCCCGACAGGATAACCTAATGGATCAGCAGCAGTAGCCATGTTGACCCACCCCGTTATTAAAGAGGCTAATCTGTTCAACATGTCAATGTTAGCAGTTTTAGCTGCGATTAATAAAAGAAGACCCCAAGAGTGCTGTGTGTGCTTTTTCAGTGCCCCGGGTTGTTTTCATTTGGTTTGTATTTTTAGTGGTTTTCGCTGTTTGGTAATTCAACAGTCCTCTTTTCTCCTATTAGCATAAACAGTGTAAATTATTAACTTTGTTAAAAGAATTATAATTGGCCCCGAATCCTTAACTCTGAAGCTTTGTGTCTTTCCTTTTTTGCCAATGGCAAAACCTCACCAAGGTTTTGCAGATATCATTAAAGCAAATGTAACTTTATATTTTATAGATAGAGAACAATATGCATGTGATGCTTGACTATGAAGCCCTTTATGTAATGCTTAAAATGTATGGACCAGTGGCTTTCACAGGCTGGAAATAATAGAACTGCTCTCTAACAGACTTGCTTTCTAAGTGCCTGGTGCTGTGTCTTAATTTGTAATCTAGTCAAACCAATTGTCCGCTAGCTAAAAAGGTCACAGAGACAATAGACTACACAGCCTCCAAGAATGTGGAGAAAGCCCAGGGTGTCTTTTGTAGCTTTTTAACCAAAGAGGTAATTAAGACACCTTCATCTTCAGGGGTGAGAAGGGCACCAACAAGAGTCTGCTGGAAACACAAGAGGAACTTCACATTACTGGAAACAGAAGTGAGACACACGCTAACACAGAACATTTGGTTAGAGGTGAAAAGCACCTGTCTCCACAGCAAAATGTCAGCACTGAGGACATCTGCTAAGCTTACCTGCTCATGCATTGAGCGTGTGATTTTATACATTGTGACCAACAACTGTGGCGAAGAAAGCTGGGTGGAAAGAACTGAGTGATGCAAAGCAACACAGTAGAGGCAGAGGGGGGGACTTAAAGGACGTGATTTATCTGAGCTTGATTGCGTGTTAATCGAGGTTACGTGTATTAAGTGGAATCTAATTGGAACAGACACTGGCAGTCTGACAGATCGACATGATGCAGATGGATTGAGGTGGGGAGAAAGGGGGAGTGAGGATCACAGGGAAAGAAAGAGCGAAGAAGAGACAGAAGAGTACGGCAATCGAGAAGAGGCAGGACAGTGGCAAATGAAATGCACCATTTTGTAGCTATACACAGTCAAATAGAAAGAGTTTCTTAAAACCAAAAGCTAAAAGAAAAACATCACAGCTTTCAAAGCAGCTGAATCAAGAAATAACAAGAGTGCTGTTAGGCTCGTCTCACGTGTGTCTCATGATTGGCGGCTGATGAGACATGTAACCCTTCTAGAGGAGGACACACACGGGCGAGATTGTGAGTGACAGGGCACAGCACTGGAGTTTGCCCTCCCCCTCCAATTGACACAAACATTAATTTCAGTTTTATTGAAAATGAGGGGAAAATATCCCCACCCACCCACACCCTCTACCAAATTTTTTTAAAAACTGTACAACCAAGTGACAGCTGCTGAGAAATGTCTCACCTCAATGAGGCAATGAGCAACTGTTCCACGTGTCCTTCTGACTCTGTGCTGTTCCTGACAACTGTTTCAAAGACTCTCTCTGCTCCCCAAATTTAAAATATTTAGCTGGTGGCCTGGATGACCCATCAAATGTTACCACAGTAACAGACCGTAAAAGAAGACCACCTGTTGAGGCCAAGCAACTGTTAACACATATCCCACAGACTCTATGGATAAATAAGGAGAACATACTTTGTGGAAAATGTTCAGAAAACAGAAATTTTATTTTAAAGTTAAACATGTTTTGTTTTTTCCATACACATACTTTTGTTACAGCATTGCAGTGAACTGGTCAGTGCAGCTATAGTTGGTATCGGGGACAAAGTGTGAGTGACAAGAACGGCCACAAAGCAGTGAAGAGCCCACAAGCAAAAATGGCTGTCAGAGCAGCATTATCTGAATCTGGGTTAAAAATACAGTAGTTCCCAATGAAAGGGTCACGTCTACCGATAGCTGGTCTAAATCATGGCTGGAAACAGCAAATGAATGTTAGCAAATATACAAAGAAAAAAAAAAGGAAATTAATTAAACTGTGTATAAAGGGCAGAAAAGGGAAACAGTAAAAAGACAAAGAGACACAGAGGAACTATATGCACAATTCAGGGGTTGGTTTGCAGGATAGATGAGCACTCAAAACTTCACTCATCAACACAAAATGCCCAAATTGCTCCCGACGTGATCAGTCATAGTGCAGAGACAGAGGAATTGCTTCGGTCAGCCACTGATTTGATTTATTATGACTGTTACATTAACGGCATTAATAAGGCCAAAATTGCTATTTTAAAACACAGACTTTTCTCTTAATTCAGCTAAGCTTATTGCCTTTTCTCCCCTTCCTACATGAGCGCACACTGAATGTGACTGGTGGCTGGGCATATCTGACTGGATCCATGCCTCCCATGTAACAGCTATAAGGTCATCTCTGTTTTCCAGGCGTGGTGTACAATATCAGTAGACTGCAACATTTTGCACAGTTTAAAAACATGAGCTTTGAAATTCATCTCTTGACTACAGTGTTGTATTCACCAGCTGGTCCTGGTAAAATACACTAACCTCTTAGCTGTAACACTTTCCTATTCCCACAGCATTACACTGTTGCAACAAATGCAGATAAACTCCTTATGTATATCTAAGTATTAAAAACTAAACCTTCCTCATAAATGGAGAGTAATGTGTTTTAATTAATAGTTCAGAAACCTATTTTCGAAATACCAAGAAAGTTGTTTAAAATCTAAGTATATTAAAATAAATGTGCCCATGAACTTTATGTTCAATTTACTCAAAACTTATGATTTCAGCAGAGTAAATGTCTGCAAGTTTCCTGTGTGTTTGTGCTGAATGTGTGTGTGTGTGTGTGTGTGTGTGTGTGTGTGTGTGTTAGCCCTCATCAGCCTCTAACATTGAGAGAAATGACACTCTGTGATCAAGGACATGAATTGCTCATTGATTTTTAGGGGCCAGCTTAACTATCCATTCCAATTGATTTTTAGCTTTGCTGGGTGTGCGAGTTATGGCAAATTTAATGTATCATCTGTATGTGTACTCATCACCTACAGCAAGAGGATTTACAATAGTCTGTGGGATATGCCTATACAACAGCACATGAACATGTAGGAGAGGAGCTCGTTCATTCTCTTTCATTGTCTGTTTTCTATCATATATGTCAAAAAGCAAAACCCATAAAAGCTCTTTTGTTTTATGTGTTTTAACAGGAAAGAAAAAATCCTTTAAAGGATTTGTTTTTAATACCTTAGGCATTATCTCCTTCAAAATCTTAATGATGCACATTAAATGATCTACTGTTGGAACAAACTGTTCTTTTGAAAGTAAACTGTTAGCAACTCTTAGTTAATGACAGTTTTATCTCAATACACTAATGGGAAAAAAAAAAACACAAGTATGCGAATGAACTGTAATCCCTGTTTAGTACAAACCAGTGTTGTTTAGAGCATGCATTTCTGCTTGCAATATGGTGTAGCCGCGCTAACCAGACAAGAGAAGAAATTTCAAAAGGGCTAAGCACAAACAGTCATACCATGGCTTTGCCACAAACCATCATCACGGAAAAAAGCAGATAACTTTAAGATTCTTTTCTAACAACTTGTTTTTCTAAAACAGACCAGACATTTTTTTAATATATGATGATATTAGCGTAATAACTCATATTACCTATCAATTAACTATTGATATGAACTATTAATAATCCATGGTTTGTGCATGTAAGAGCAATGTGATCCAAAAGGCAGTCTAAAGTCATCTGTCAGGTAGAAAGTCATTAAAATAGGAGCTCGTTTTCCTTAGCAAGCTTAAGTTTCACTGAGACAGGGATACATTTCTATTCTTTAGCAAAAGGCTCTGCTCTCATATGATATCATCTTCTTTAGAACATTACTCTCAATGGCTTGTCTCTGTTGCCTTTTGTCATTTTCTTCAATTCAAATTGCCCTTTTTTTGAAATGGTTGTGGTGAAGCGGTCCTCTGTGTGAGGTAACTGCCTTTTGTTCAGGACTGCATAAAGCACACTTTACTCCATCCTTTAAAAAACACAGTCTGCTTAATTAATGTTTTACAAGTGCTTCTGTATTCTTAGTAAAAAAAAAAAAAGCCTCTATCAAAGGCGGCAGGTTCAGATTACGTACACTAATTGAAATTTTGAATTTCTAAGCCAACTCCTTTTTTCCTCTGCTCACAATCCTTCTCCCAGCGCTCACAATAAACTCAGGCATTTCGTAGTCCAGAAATGCCAACAAATCATCTAAGTAATATGCACTTTTCTTTTTTGCTGCATTCTTATGTTCTGCTAGTGTGTTCATGAGACAGCTTAATAAAGCAGTAAATGCGTGGGGAATCCTAAAAGCCCACGTGTGTGTGTAGGCACATCTGTGCCTATGTGCACATGCATGTGCTTTGTTTTTTACCTCCATAAGAGTCCTCAAAGCAGAAGGCAAAGCCTGCTTCCACTCTCAAAGAATAATGCAAGAATAATCCAATGAACAGAACCCAATTACTAATAACCAAACTAATGTTAAAACTAAGACACTTATCTCATGGGTTGACAATGATAGAGTCCATATTAATGCAGCCTGAGCTAAATGAATACAGCATAATTTACAAGTTACACTTGCATAATGTGCTGGAGGAAGGCAGGATGTGTGAACAGTTGCAGGTGTGGGAACAGAGAGGCTAAGGCCCGAGTTTGGACAATCTTCACAGACAATAAACAGTATAAAAGAGGAAACAGGTTTCAATACACTCACAACAGTTATCTGAGATGTAGTTGAGATTGGATCAACTAGCATATGGAACAAAATCTTCTTAACTCAGTTCATACCCTGCATATACATGCATGTTTGTTTTGTAGGGGAAGGGGTTCAACCTTTTCTACAATCTTTGTTAACTGGCAGAGTAGCTGCAGCAAGCAATTACATAAATTACAGAGTTAGAAAAAAAGTCATCCTTGATAACCTTTGTTCTCAGTTAATCATTGCAGGGAAAGAAAACTGCTTCTCATCTCTTTTGTATTTACCCAAACTCCCTCCTTTCAACAGGGTATTATTTTATTGGCTTGTTTTGCAAGCATTATAACTTTGCATTCTTCTCCCAAGGTCAGTTTCTAGTGTGCCACGAGGAGTATTTACACATGGGCCTTTTCAGGTCAGTTCTATTGTATTTACATCAAATAATTTTTGATAAGGGATGTAAAAGACCTATAAACCCAACATCATAAACAGGAGAGGTGTACCTGAAATAAGGACAAAAGATCAACGGCTGAATTTTTTCTTATCTTAGACACGTTGATATTTTTGAGTCAACTCTCTTCCCTCCCTCCCGCTCAACCACCGCAACCCCCGCCTTTCTCCCTCTCTTTCACACAGGACTGAAGGTTGTGGACATGTTAGATTTAGTCCAATAGCTTCCCAGTGCGGCCAGCAAGCAAGCTCTTGTTTCATAGAGAACTACCTCCCCTGTTATCTCCCTAGCACTATAATCACTTAACAAAGACTTGGGCATTTGCACAAATTAAAACATCAATAATGCATAAGTGCTTTTCAGTTTTGAGCTATAGTGTCCCTGTATTGGGATGAAATACCCCTCTACCAGTGGAAAAACTCTAGCTCGCCATCTTCGGTCCTTAAAGAAGCCACGGCAGTGCTTTGAAGAACAACCCCCCCTTCTTTTAAAGTTGAGGCTAAAGCTGTGGTGAACATTTGGGATCAACTTCAGTAACAGGACAAAATAGCTGGGCTGAGTGGGATGCGGAAGTTGTTTTAAAGCAAGAGGCGGTAAGTGGTGGTGGTGCATCAATGCAAACAGGCAACACCCTTGAGTGGCGCAGCGTGGCATCCTTCCATAAACAACACCACCGCCATGTCCCCGACATTTATGATTTGTGGTCATAATGGCAGCACAGGCCTGATTCTAATCCAAGTCTGCATGTTTGCTCTATCGTTACATGGCTAAATCTGCCCGACCTAGTCTCTTATTTTCCCAGATGAAAACACCAGACGTTTCATATGGTTGTCAGAAAGCTTTGCTTAAAACAAGTCATATGAGAACATTACGAGGAGGAAGCAAAGGGTGGGGGCATCATGGGAAAGAAACGTTGTAACAATTTTAAACCAGGATGCTTTTCAGGCTACTGTTTAATTCAAGAAAAAAAAAAAACTTCATATTTATTACTGCAGTTGTATATATGAACTGGTTTGCACTGAATATGGAGGAGTTAAGTATTATTATTGGACTTGTAAATCCATGATCAGTACCGTTCCAACACCAATAGAGGACAAGCCATCCTATACAGATGGCCTCAAGGACAATTAGCAATAATGATTGGTTGCCACATAAATGAGGAAAATTCTATTTGCTGCTGCACTTGCTGATGATCACAGACCAAATGTCTCTGACATTAATATGAATGGCTCCTTTAAACTTTTAAATACTGCTTACATATACTGTGCATTGGGAAAAAAAACACAATTCTAAAGTGCCTGTCGATTTCATCTACGAAATACAAAATAAATAAAAGTAGAACTTTAAATATTACACAAACAAGCAGCTCATCGTGAAGAATAGAGAGATGAGGCAAATAGCAGAGTGATATAAAATATTATCTCTTCAATCATATCCTTTTCCCCAGATATCTTCATTTCCCCCCTCCCGTCTCTGTCAGTTAGTCTGGCAAACAATCCCCTTGTTAGCAAACTGTTAAGACAGCCGCTTGGTACACAAATTGCGCTCGACCAAGCGAATTTGTTTTGCAAGGGTGACCTGTTTAATCATCTCATTTTCTTTGGCGGACATTTATTCATCTGGTTTCCACGGTTACAGAGAACATTAAGGGGCTACAGTAATAAGGCTGGAGAGTCAAACAGGTAATAAAAAAATTAACGCCATTTTCCAGCAGCCGAGGACAGTGGGTGAAATGAATCAAGGGAGAGGAGAGAGAAGCAGCGGGGGGAGCGGGAGTTGGGATGTGGTGTTGGGGGGGCTCCAATATTGTCCAAACAATAAGCCTTAGCGGTTATTTTACTCTGTAGATCAGGTGGTGCGGTTATGGACATGACACTTTGGGCGCAGAGCATAAGAGATAAAGCTTTTAAAGTGGCCCTGCTCCTTTTTTATTGTCATTTAGCGATTACATATCAGAACAATTAAAAGTTGGCCTGAGATATATATTAACTTTGCTCTTTTTTATTTCTCCTGTGCTTCAGAAGCAAGATAATTTGCACTCCGCGTCAAGAACATGCAAGGGACAACATGACATTTAGATGCCCTGGTGAGAAATGTTTCGTAGTCCTGCCATGTTGAATTGTGCTTTCTAATGGTGTCTTCTGAACAACTAAGCAACAACGGAAGAAAAAGAAAAAGGCTTCGACAGTATAGAGTTTATCTCTCACACTTTTGCAAGCAGTGACCTACACAGCAATTGAGAGAGTCCAACTTCTTGCCAAATATAGAAAATTCAGGCACAATCGGGGGAACAGGTGCTGAGGACCCATAGAAAGTGTCAAGGCTGAAGAGCTGGGTTGCTGCTGAATGCCAAATAAGGCAGTGAGAGACGTTGCACCAAGGCACAAAACAACCCACTGTAATGTGATTTTCTAGGTCTGATGAGTGTCACCAATTCCCCCACAAACGGGCTTCTCTACTGTCAGTGCTGTTTTCCACTTTATTAATAACTAAACAAGAGAAAACAAGCAACAAATTTTGAGCATTACTCATTTCTCCACTCCTTCTAGAAGTATTTCTAATTGACAGCAGGGCTTTGGCACTCCTAAAATATGTACAAATGTTCTCAACCTAACCCTTAATCATTGAAATCGTCTGGTTTAACCTGTATTTGAGCATTTTACAGCTCTGCCAACACCTGTCCCCCACCCTTGTGAAAAACAAAGTAAATTGAATTCTTTCTTTCTTTGCTGCCTTGTTACTTTTATGTAAGTTGTTCAAGAGGGAGGCGCTGGTGGCAGACAACAGGTCTCGGGAGAGGGAGGGAAAAAGAGATGTCAGCCGACCCGGCCTCACACAATCGAACAAAAGTAGGATCTAACATCTCTAACGCTCTAACATCAAACACACAGCGCTCGCGTCTCCCAAGGAGCGTACTCCCCTCCCTTCCCGTGAGTGAGGCAGGAGCCCGGAGAAACAAACTCTCATACACAGGGTGAAGTCCCACAAAGGGGAGACAGAGTGGACAGCAGAAGGAGAAGAAAAAGGCTAAGCTCTGCTATGGGACTGCCAGCTGTTCTGCTAACAGCCTCATAACAGGTGTGTGCTCTAGAACCATGTAATCCTATCACATTACTAAGTTAGAAAAAAGAAACGAAATCCACCAAACTGCAAACTCTTGGCCTCTTCCCCTCTCCCCCCGCTCTCCTTTATCGTTCTCCCTTTCTTTCCATCCCTGTTGGCAGTGACAAAAATGAACAGCTGGGCTTCAGATTTATCATGTACAGACAGTAATTATTGCTGGTGCTGCCTGCTACTGACCCAAGCGAATAAAATGTCACATGAAAAAACACACAGCAGAATGCAGACCTGAAGTTGAGGGGTGCTTGGTGGGAAGTGTGTGGAAGATGTGTGTGTGACACCCTAGAGAGGGGAGGGCAGTGTTTAAACGTCACTACGCTCCTGTTTGCAGTCAATTACAGATGAGGACAGGGGTATTGGCTCTCTAACTCGGCAAAGTAAACATTTCCTCGCTCACAATGAAGGTGACAGCAAAAAAAAAAGCGTTTCCAGTAATCTTTATGCTTTCTTTTCTTTTACTTCTATCAAAAATAAAGTGAGACAATACAGCAGGCACTGGATTCTTGTCAAAGAAAAGGTGACAGAGAACTGAAAGTGAGAGAAAAAAAAACTGTGGTAAAGTGAAGACAGATTTTTTTCTTAAAAACTCCTCTTCTCATCTTTTAGGTTATTGAATTACATATATGACTAAATCCAACAATTGTTAAATGATAAAAAAAAAGCCCCTGATGTTTACTAACACAAGTGTTTCCGTCATTATCTCATCCCAGTCTGACCCCACTTGCTGTATTTATCCAAACATGAAAAGGTCAGGAGATAAACTTTCAATTTATTACCCATATCAATCAATGTCCTTGTCATTAAACAGTAAAGCCCACATTCGCTGCTTCCTTCTACATTCAGTTGTAAAAAAACTTGTGTTCTGTCACATTCCATACCCACTATCCTACGTACGGGCTGGTTCACACCTTAAAGACCCCCCGCCACATTTAAAAGGATTAGTCACCACATTTTGTGCCGGCTTAATCTCTCTTTCAGCTGGCCTAATAAGTGCACTTCGATAAGCGAACCATGCAAATTCATTCATGGCCAGTGGAGACCATGCTTTCAGACAAAAGTCTTTCCTTCTGCTAATTACCTCTTCATTTTCCACTTTTCTCCTCTTATATTGCATATCAACAACTACAGATTATTCTTCTCCCTTACTTTGCATGAAATTAAAATTTCATATATAAGATTTAGATATCTAGTAAGAAAAAATATCATGAACATGAAAATACATGGCACGGCATAGTCGTCTGTGAGATTAAAAGCACCAGATTGTTTTGTTTTTTTCAGCTGGTTACTCTGAGACAAATAAGAAAGACATACAAACAAATGAGCATTTTTTTCAGAAAAAAACACAATAAAACTTTTTTCTAATTAATGATACAGTTTATAATTATAAAAGTACTATTTATTCTTCTCATTTCCCCAATTTTTTGGATAGCTGTTTAACAAACATACTTTATCTATGATAATAAAAATCTGAAATCTAATATTATGATTAAAAAAAGGCAAAGATGCAAAGTCCAACCTCTTTATCATTCTGGAATATTTCTTCACCGCGTATTAATTAGGCTATTACTCGAGATTGGTGACGGAGAGCTTTGAGGTTTTAATTAGGTGCTGGCCGCTGCATGAGTGCACAGGAGTGAGGAAAGTGGGTGGTGATGCCACTTGCCTTGCTCCTGGCCCATATCAAGTAGCCCTGTGCACTTTGGCTACTGCAGCAAGATGCATGGGTAGCCCACGTGCATCTGGAGTTTATTTGATCGTTTGATCTGTGGTGTTTCCTCTTTCTGCCGTAAAAAAAAAAAAGAGCGAGACCAGTTGGTGTGATTTGGGTATTAAAAGATGGGGGTTAAGGTAATTATGGTGTTGGGTGGCTTGTGTCTGATGACTGGGCACATGCTCAATCAGGACTCAGCTGTCCCACTCTTTCTGTCTATCCCCCACACCCAGTGCGCACAAGCACACATGCATGCGCGCGCGCGCGCGCGCACACACACACACACACACACACACACGCCTCCCTCCCCTTGTCTGCTGTCTGTGTTCCCCCTTCTCTCCCCCTGCCACTCTGCTAAAACCAGGCATAACACACACAGCCTCGCGTAACATCAATCAAATACTGAGAGCGGACCATAAAACTACACAAACATATACGCCATTAACTACTGTGTTTGACACTTTTTAAAATTGTTCTTTTCTAATGTAGGTGTAAAATAACAAAAACAGATTTTGTGATAGAAAAAAATAATTAATTGACACAGGAAATTAAAAAAAAAATCATTTGCATCCGATAGTTTTAAAAAAATAAAAATTTGAAATAACATTTCTCAGTTTTTGACATTTTTTTAAAAACCCAAGCAAAATAAAAAAAAATTTATCAGTTTTTTCTAATTCAAACTACCTGAAAAGAGTGATGTAAAATTTGCCAGTAAAATAAAAGCGAAAACAATTAAATGATCCAAAAATCCTATATTGTAGAAACAGCATATTAAAAAAATATAAATCTTAAGAATGTGTTTTTTCTTTGGTTGACAAAGCGATGGTAATCAGCTCGTTGCTGAGAAGCACTCTTCCCTGACAAGGCTCCTTGGAATACAAGGATCCCCCAGGAGAAATCGGCATGAAAGAGGTTAAAGACAATGACTCACTTTTTTCCCCTCCAAATGTCTCCCTGTTAAATTTATTTCAAAACTCTGTTAATCTGCTGTACACAACATTTCCATTAGCATAGTCCAGCCCCCTAATAAAAATTCCAGCTAGTTTAATTAAAAAATGTAAATTTACTGTCATCCAAGGAGCAGCAGAAATAGGAGTGCAACAGCATATTTTATTGCTTAAGACATCAAATTGATTCAGGTTATTGCTAAATTGTGATAAAAGGTTATTGAGGGCCTTCAGACCTGGGCTTGTTTTTCTCCCTCATTTCATTCTGGTTTTGTGGAAGGCCATAAAAGATGGAGAGGGCCACAAAGGGTTAATGAGACAACTCAGTCAGGGAGAAGGCAATCAACATTATGACTCATAAGAGGGTAGAAAAACATTTTCCAAGCTGACGAAAAGTTTGAAATTAGGGTGTGTCAGGATAACAGTTGCACTTGTTTGTTGTTATTTTAAACTATAATACAGGACACCTTAAATAACCAAGTCCTCATGTCTGTCACTCATCTGTTTGTGAAACCCTGTGGTCACAGTTGTCTACTACACACTCCACTGTACACTATGCACTATATAGTTTCTTATTTATTAGAAACATTATCTTTAGATTGGTTTTATATTTTTTATTATATTTTACACACACACACACACACACACACACACATATAAATATATACGTATGGTAAAGAGCAGAGAAATCTATGTAGTGTCAAGAGTGCTGAACGGCAATATTAGACAGCAATAGAAAACGAATAATTCAAATAAGATACAGAGACATTTTAAAACTTGTAAAAAACGTATTAAAAATAACAACCCGTAGCAAAACCTACCTGAATGAACTTTGACTTACAGATAATTTTTTTATAAAAGTGTAAAAACAAAAAAATGAATAATTTGGTATATAAAACTTTTGGAGCATTGTTTCTGCAGTATGATAGACTGACACAATTTTGAAAATAACTGCCTACCCAAAAACAACCTTTAGTAAATATTTATACACTGTAAAAGCTTAAAATTAAGCAGATAAATGGCAGATACAATTTATCAAACTTAAAAGAAACCCACAAAAAACTAATTCTAAAAAGTTATAGTTTAGTCAGTGAATAGTTATATTAATGTATGATGCAAATACTGAAACACATACACACACATATTAAGAGAAGACACTTGCATGCAAACCGAAAATACGCGTACATACCATACACACTGAACAGAAACAACTAAACAGAAATGTGACTGTAAAATATGGTTTATTTTAAAACACACACACTAAACCCTTCTTACGGGTAAAGTAATAAGGAGAGTGACAGGCGCAAGTATGAGGTGTAATCCAGTTACAACTGGACAAGTTTATCCTTCCAAAAGTACGCACAGAATGACTGTTGTTAATCTGACGTTTACAGGTCTAATAAAATTATAAATATCCAGTGCATTTCAACAAAAATGCTGAACACGGACAATTATTTTATTAAACATGAGAAATTAATATTGTTTTTGCTACACATTTTCTTAAAATATAATGGATCGATTATTAGAATGGTAATTATTTTATTCTAACATACACCTGCGCACTACATATACACTAATTAGAAGTACCTGGAAAGGTGTTAGCACTGCTCTTGTTCCCTTTACATGTGTGACAACATAAGCAACACACTAGTTTGTTTGCTTAGTCCCCTTGGCAACAAACCCTCAGGCCATTCACTGTACTCTAATGGCTTTGCCAGTGCCTCTGTGGCTAAAACCAATACCTGTGTTTCTACTGTAATAAATGTTGGCTTTTCAAAAACATGTAATTAAATGAAGGGACTAAACAAGCAGAAAAACATGGATGAAGATGAAAAAGCCCTGACAATTATGCTGTGCTCATGTGTTTAGGAGAAATAGACTCTTACAAGAGAAAATGAAACTGGCTTTGTGAACTTTCTTTACATGTGTACTGAGGGTAACGCAGCGTCATGAGTCGTGTGCTGGGGAAATGGGCAATCACATTTAGGACTCCAGTCACCTTTGGGCACTGTCAAAAAGCTATAAATAAGGGTGTCGCAACACTTGGGTATACATGTGTGCTGGTACATAGTTTAAACATGAACAACTTCCTCTCTATATATATTTTGTCAGAGATAAAGGCACACCTTCAACTGTCAGCTAATAAAACATATATGGCAAACACAGAAAAGAAGAAGAGTACTCACCATATTCAGGGAAGTCGAAGTTAAATCCTCTCAGACATGTAACTTTCATAATATTACTCAACTCTGTTAGAAAGTCATTCGAATGTTGATTGGTAGTAGGGGAAATAAAGCGGAAAAGTAACTAGATAAAAAAAGGCTTCCTTCAATCATGCACTAAACTCCTTGACATGTAATCTGTCAATAGTTTGTTGCTGAGATAATGCCGGCTGCCACGAGTGGATTTGATTGGCAGCTTAGGGTCTGGCCCCTCCTTTCTGTGGTTTGACGGGGGGTAGGTAAAAGAATATGGAGCCTCCCCCTTGCCTGCTCTCTCTCTCTCTGACGCTCTCGGTGTCGCTCTCTCTCTGTCTCTAGTGCGCTGGCGCTCTCTCTCTCTCTGTCTCTGTCTCTGACTCTCTCTCTCTCTGTTTTGCTCCCATACACACACACATGCACGGACCAAGCTGTTGGTGATGTTGTCTGAATAGGCTGATAGGAAATTATGGCAGAGGAACCGGAGCAGTTTTTTTCTCCCTCTCTCAGTGGGCTGGCCTTTTCCATCTTTGTGGTCCTCTAGCCTTTCAACTCTCTTGGGGTGGAGCCTCCACTGCCTCTATTCAAATAAGGGGACCACAGCGCTTCAAAAAAAAAAAAAAGAGCTTTGGGGGGAAAGATTACATGTTTATTAAAATGTGTCATACTTTTATTGCGCACAAATATTTAACACTTTTGGACATATTTTAATCAAATTACATTACATTACAACTACCTGCAAAACCTTTTTTTGCAGGTAAACCAACATTTCATTATAGCTATATACAAAATACAACTACAGTAAATAAAAGGATTATTTGCCATTAATGCAAGCAACTAATAGATAATCACTAATGTATCACTCAAGGGACCTAATTATATCAGAAATATTTCAAACGAAAATATTCAAGTCAAGTCAGAAGCAAATAACTTTCACTTCTCTCACAAAACCGGGATCCTCTCTATTTCAGGGCCATGTAGTATACTTTCTTTTCCTCTCTCCCTAGGAGCACACTCTTTCTCCTTCCCTCCCTCTGATAAGCTATCAGTTTTCATAGTAATTTCAGGTGAAATGATAAACGACAGCCGTTACCAGGTGACAATGAATACTTTATAAGACAAACCCCTTATTTGCCTGGCAGTTTCTTCCGCAGTGGCATGCAAAGTGTCTCTGGACCATTTGGTTCATAATACCAACATACTGTAAACATGGCTTTATAAAAAAATATGAAATTACAAAAGTGAAAATTAAAAAAAAGGTATAAACTCTGAAAGGTCACAAGATATTCCTGCTTTCACAGTAGTTTTATTTTGCATAACTGTGGTGTATAACTAGCATTTAATGGTTATAGAAAAGAGGAAATGAACAACTTTATGGCTGTGAACCATAATGCAATGATAAAATGTCCTAGCTTCAGTTCCTGAGTGTTGTCAGCAGAGTCCAAAGTATGTACATAAAACAGGTTTTGGTTGATTCTGAAATTATGATGACTCATTCTGGTTAATAATGGAAAACAACAGCTTTGTCTCCTCCTTCCTAACCCACATAAAGGAAAATGTCCTTAAAAAAGTTTCTATCAAAAGGTTCCACCCTTGATCTAACATTGTACTGTAAATACTACTTAAGTTTTTGTTAGTCATGATAAAAATCTAATTGTTTTTGATGTTCATGACCCGAGCTGGGAGCCAGACTTTTTTCAATTGCAAGGGTGTTGGATAAAATCTATTGTCAAATGTCAGCCCCGTTTATCATCAATCATTTATTGTTTGGTGGATTAGCGATACCTAGTAAGGTCTGACGTCCATCATTACTGAACAAACTTTGGACTAAATACTCCCTCATCGCAGTGGTAACATGCCATTAAATCTGTCATTTGCTGTAATTTTAGAGATAAGGATATGACATGTTATTTCAATTGTGTAATTAATCATCTGCAAAAAACATTTCTAATACTTTTCTATGAAAAGGCCAAAATGACTGTGGTAAAATAAAAGATACATGAACATATCTCTGGTTGTATCACTGATACTTTGTTCCACATAGATGTAACATACTGATAAAATGACAACAACAAGTAGTACAGTATTGTATGTTGAAACTTGATCGTGGGGACGTTTTGATTTGCAGGGTGAATTCTATTCATGTAACGATGTCCACAGGAGGGAGAGTCCATGCAGTACAGCCCTCTGGCCCTTGAGCTGCCATGTTTGGGGGTGAAACCATTACTTTTCAAAAGGAGCTGTGGGGCTTTCCGTTTGATGTGGTCTGAGGGTATTGTATGATGCATGCGGGAGAACGTAGAGGGCAAGGTGGAGTGTGTATGCGTGTGAGTGTGTGCGTGCGTTACTGTGCATGTGACATGGTGGGGGTACATCAGTCAAAGGGCCGCCAGGCCAGACGTTTGCCTGCCCCTGACAGTGCACTCCAGGAGGGGCTGGTCTGGTGCAGGGCCCACTCCGAGTCCTCCATTCCCCAGGACAAAAGCTAGGGCCTGGTTGAAAGATGTGAATTCGGTGGCTTTTGTGGCTGAAGCCCAGAGACATGCCGAGTGAGAAATCTGACCTTTGCCGAGAGTCAGATTGTTTTTGAACCCCTCTTGCTGTCTCTGGCAGTTTGGGGCAAAGAGTGAGTGAGAGAATGGGAGAAGATGGAGTGAGTGCAAGTTGGCGTGGGGTGGAGGTCTGTCCTAACTGGTGGAGAGTACAGGTGGGGGGTTACACAGGAGGAGCAGCATGAAGCACTTGTATTGCATCTAACTTTAAGCACAACAAATTAAAGTAGTTTTGTTTTTTGGCAGACAATGGATCAATTCCATTCTTGATATTCACTGTCATGATGTTGATAAATTGGCAGGAAATTGAATGTGTAAACGCCTAATTCTGAAGCAGGGGCTTTTAAAGCGGGCATCAACAAGAGCTCACCCTAGTGTTATTCGAGGTTGCCTGTGATGTGGGATATTATTCCCTCTCACGTCTGTTTATATTGCATTATATATTTATTTTTAAGCAGACAAGGAGCTGAATATTAAACTTACACACAAATATAGCCAGAACAATGATGAAGGCAATACACCACTTCTTGATGATCATCATTTGCATTACTCATGACAGGGATTCTTCAAAATCTCATTTGATTTTAATCATTGCTATATAGCTGTATACAGAGCTACATACATACTCTGAAAATCACATGCTACAATCTAATTATAGGTACCCCACTTGAAAGCAATTAACATGGCTTTTAGGGAATATGAGGTACTCTATAAGTATATCTGTACTGTATGTCAACATGCTGCAATGTCTTTTATTCGTGCTCTGTTTATGATGTCACATGAATTATGATATAGCATGTTGTTTGGCGACAGTGTGCTGAGAGCAGAGATTTTGTAGATAGAATAGGCCTATGCTTTTGAGTCATACATTTTTCTTGACACTGCTTTCATCCCCCGGCCGTAATCATCATATCTCCCCCATTGCTCTCCCGGATGCAGACATCCATAATGCAATCTTCCTAATTTTGATCTCTCGCAATCTGGTTTTTAAAAGGGAGGGGAAAAAAGGGACATATTTCTGAAGGCTCGCTCTGTAATCATTTTAGACAGATAGCCTTTCCCATCGCAGATGAGCAAATATTTGTAAACCAGCTATCTAATGGAAAATTATAGTGAAATTAGAGTGAAATTCATGACAGTGAAATCCGATTATCTATAATTCTATTATGCCATCTTAGCCCACACAGCATATTTTTGTAGAGTTTTTTCCATAAATACCTATGCCAGGGGTCTTGCTAATCAAATAAAATTGAAATTCATCTTCCCATTAAATTCAATTAGCTGCAATTTCTAAAGCCTAACAAAGATTTTAATTACTAAATTATAAAATTCTCCCTAGCCAAATTGGGGAGAGAAAAAGTACATCCCCTGCATCTGAAAAACAAACCCATGAAAGGAAATTGTTGATCAAAAAAGATATCCAGGGGAAAATAACATTAGGGAGAGCACTGGGGCCCTTATTCAGCGAGTCTGGGTGGGGAGTGACGTGTGCCAAGCACTGGGCTCCTGGGCCGGAGGAAATGAACTTAGCTGAGGTTCTCTCTGTCTCTAAATGTCTGCCCTCAGAGTTATTATACTGTAATTGACTAATTGACACCTTAATTTCATTTATGGGGCTCCTGTGTTCATAAAGCAACCTCTGGGTGGGGCAGTGGTCTTGAGCGGAAGCAAGGAAGTCAACATCCAGGACACCAGGTAGGGCCTCAGGCCTTCAGTTCTGTCTTCAGCAGATGATGATTATGCGCTTGATAATGAAATGGTCAGGCTGAACATACTGACTTAGCAAAGGCTTAAAGCATCTTACTCGTATGTTTAAATCCCTTTGATGCATGTTGAGGGGTAATAATCATGCATGCCCTGTCTCTCAATCTGCCACTACAGGCACAAATGACCTCCTTCAGGGTCAAATGGATTTATTTTTTGGAAAGTTAGTTTCTTAAACTTTCCAGTGGTGATACAAGCAATGTTTCAGCTTCCTTAGCTTTGCCGGTGACCACAGGTGCACATTGTTTTTTTTTGTTAGCCTTGTTTCATCAGACACAGGAGTGCAACTGAGGACAGCAGTTACTGCTGCTAACATTTAGTTGAAAGCACACTGCTAATAGGACAGCTCGGGGGTCTCAGGTCAACCACTAGGTCTATTTCCCAGCCACAGACTCCTCCTCGCCAGTGGGCCACTAAAATAACAGCTCAGCACCCTCTGTAGACTACAAAGCCCCCTCTGAAAAGGCACCTGCTGCTGTTATTCATTTAAGCCCTTTTGGCAGCTCACTCTGTCTGTTTAAAGGACATGTAGAAAAAGACTGACCGGGAAATAATGAATTATTTAAGTATGATGTCTAATTGTTTCAAGGTAGACATCTTGTTTCTGGAAGGTAAAGGTTTGGGGGGTAGATGTGGGTGTACATGTGTGTGGAGGACTCCTCGTGAAGAGGTCTGTCTACCGTGTAATTCAGGCAGTCTCATACTTGAAGTAGCTGGGTAAATATGACCGAACTGAAACTTTAATCTGCTTTTTCCACACCCAAGCTGGCTGGGTATTAAAGATAATCTTTTTTGTGTGTCATATGGTGGGAGATATAGATGGAGCTAATTTTTTTAGAGACAAATCTGATATTTGTCAACTGGTTGAAAAAAACCTGGGGATTTTCTCCTAATCCTCCCTTGGATGTGAAGGCGCGTTAACAGCAAAATGCAGATGGTGTTCTGTGCACGGAGAGTACCCAGCACTCAGCGCAGTGCATACGGAAAGGCGCACGCTAGCCTCAATAGGGCTCAGCACAACCTGCAGATAGCGAACCCCTCCACACACACATACACAGGCACATTCAATTAACAAGCCACTTATGAAAGCAGAGGCATATTAGTTTATTCCAAAGCGCAAACTTTGCAAAATACATTTCTTGGTTCTTTCTCTTTACTTTTTGTTTCCTTGCTGACATAACATCCTTACTTCTAGGCTGTGTTCATCAAATATTCAGTTGCAACTCAATTCCAATAAGGAAAAGAAAACAAATTATAAATAAAATGGAGGCATAAATCTTTCAGGATCCTAATTCTAACTTTCCCTTGGAGTGTTTCTGTCTTTATTTTGTCACATTAAGCAGTTTTGCTTTCCGTTCCCACTGCTAGGCGTGGCTGATTTTACACTGGTGGAAAGAGCCCTTTATTCTCCCACTCTCTTGTTTTGGAACACTGCATTTTGTGGTGTCACTTCTTTTATGCACAATTATCACTTGTGTAACTTCTGGTTTTGTTTTTATGAGAGATAGAACAATAAAACCTATGTGATGTTCTTTTTTTGGTTGCAGTGGGACTGTTGTAAGTATGGCTACATTATGACTACAAGCAATCGTCACAGTGATGTAAAACTGTCCCGAGTGCCTGATCTTATCCAGTTCCTTGGGCAGATATTTGCTGTGGTCATGTTAGCACCAGAATGCAACATGGCAGAGCACTTTAGATGCATTCCTTAAGTACTTAGGGGCTCTGCATTACATTTGACATTGTATTGATATACATTCTGATGTTTGTACCATGTTCTAGTTTCAAAAGAGTAAACAACCCACAGAAAATATCAGATTGGAACATATTGTGTATATACTAAAATACAGCAGACCTCATTATTGTGTAGATGGGTTTAGGGGTGTGTACATCTAAACCAATTACTGAATATATAGCCACAAGTACTAAGGTTGACAGTATGGGACAGAGCAGATTAATGTCAAGAGGAGAGGGAAGGTGCTGACAGCATAAAACCTACAATAGGTGCAACGGGACAAACCATAAGACCTGCAAAGTCCAGATAAACTGAACTTATTTGCATCCGCTTACACTATTTACACAGTATCTCTTAGAGAAATTTAAATGTTAAACAATAGATATGTCTGTCATTGGTACACGTTTGATAAGAAAGGACTAATTTTTCAAGAAATAAAAGCAGAAAATATGTTTGCCCTACATAATGGAAAATTAATTTTGTGGACTTGATGGTTACTCATTTCAACCCACTTTAACTTTGCACAACATAATTTATGAATGCAAAGAAAGTAAAATTGTTTTCTTACAGATCTATTTGGTCAATCTTTTTCTATTATAGACTGGTAGGTTATAAATAATTACAGGAATGTTTTCAACACGCAGCGCCCTTTTCTACATTTAAGTGGTAAAAACAGTAAGAAAAGAGGACTACTAGGCAACAAGCCAACACATGCAGTGTGTGGGTTTATTCTTCACAAGATGAAGCAGACTTCTATTGATCAGTGCAGTTCAGAAAGAAAGTTGACATTATGTGCGCTTTGAAACTCAGCATTTTTTTAACCTTCAGCAATGCTTGTCATGTGCTTGTAAAATAAGTATATAAATATACACCAGGAGGAAGAGATGGGTAAAAATTGCTAAAGCTCTTTTGCTGTAATTGGCTGAATAGCAAGGACAGCAGAAAATTTACAGGCAGACAACAGTGTGAAGGAGACGAAGTCACAGTGCAAAAGTAAGCCCTCACCACCAGCAAGGGAGTAAGCAAGCCAGAGCAGGCAAACGAGCATCTATGTGTCTGTCTGGCATATCTTAACTACAATAAGGCACTTGTCTCTCCCTAGCTTTGGCAGTAAGCTGCAGATCACAGTCCATTTTCTGGACAAGTTAAGTAAATAACCCAAGCAAGCATGCAGAAGACAGTGACAGGGAGAAAGAAATCCCTAAAGTCACAGTGGTGACACTATACTAAATCCAATCAAACTGAGGAGGGAGAGGGAGAGAGACATACAGAAAGAGGAAGGGAGGGAGGAAGATATCCTCTTTGCTGCCTCTGTGTGTCCAACAGCATTGATGCAATAACACCTCATTCAGTGTTTAGCCCTTCTCAAAGGACAGGCAGGGATAACACTTTAAACCCTGTGGCTTTATCACCTGCAGATTTTCCATAAAATGCCAAGCCAGGGAGCCAGGGCCATGTGACTACCATGTAGGTCAGGGCAGATGGGGGGTAGAGAGTGTGGGAGGTGAAGGAAGAGAGACAGAGTGGGGGAGGATGGGAGTTTTCTAATGGAACTGTTGAAAATAGCAAGCAGTAACCAGATTAGATCAATTAAGATTCTGTCTAAAGCTGATGCCGAAAAGAGCAAGACAGATAATTCAAGTCACAGAGAAAACTACCAAACTCCAAAACAAAAGAAGAAAACAATTCTCAATATGTGAAGTTTTTGTGAATGAAAAAGTAAAGGTATGACAAAGTTGGGGTGGTCTATTTACAGTGCAATTTTTGGTTAATGTGATTATAGGTTTATTTTCGTGGATATGAAATGGTAGAAATAGCTTTTGACAAAAGTTGCAACGCACATGCAGCATGTCAAGTGCAATTAGAAGGCAGGGGAGGTTTCAGTTAAGCAACCTCAAACAGCAAGTCTACGGCCTGAAGCAATGCTAAAAAATAACTCTACTATAATCTGATATGGCTTTGTACTTTCAGAATCCACTACGAAGCCAACAAAACAACAGATATAGGCCTTACTGATATTAGAAGTAGGCACAAATCTGATCAGTCATACTGTATTTTTAAGTTTCAAATGTCTTTACTTCAACTTGCTCCTTGCTCCTGCTTTGTGTGACCAACGAACTGAAATATATTTGTGGAATGTTACAATTTGTCTGTGGGTACAGTCTATCTCTGTGCAACCAGCTGATGAAAATGGAAATTAATTGTAATTACTGAACACAGTTTGATATGTTATGTAACCTCTGCATACCATTTATCACACTTTAACTGCCTTTGCACAACACCTGATTTATTATATGATATGTTTTATTATAATGAGGCTGTGTGAGGCTGTGGATGTGTGCCTTTTGCCTCAGAGAAAACCAAACCAGTCATGCATATCAAAAAACTACCTTTAGGCAGGTAAATCCTGACCTTATAGCTACAGACCACAAATTCAATGCTCTCCACATCTTTCCTTCAGATCTTGCTTTCAATGAAAGCATTTTCTGGTGAACTGGTGCATCATTATCCATGACATTTTCAGAATACCGAGATATGTCAATATTCTGAAGCTCAATGGGCTTGTATAATTGAACCAAGGCCCCTTAGCTTCCATATGCTGAGGGCCCAGAGTTTCCCAGTGGAATACCAGTGAGGTTTGATGGAATACAAAAGATGGACAGGATTAGGTTTTGTGCTGTTGACTGACCTTGACCTATTTTTTGACACACATCCTCACTCAATCACATCATTCCATTATGATCAATACATTTCAAGTGAATTTGCCAAATGATGTGCCTAAATTTGGGACAGAACATCTGGTTTTATATAAGTCCTGAGCATCCCTAGCTAGCTTTGTACAACCTGGCCTCGATCAAACTAAAAGGCACTATCCCTGTGAAAATAGTATTGATCAAAACTAGCATCTATCCATGCATAAGAGCTTGTTTCAATTGATTTTTCCTCTTTGAGCTGAAAAATATAATAGAGTTGATATGAATTACAGGGTGTTTTGCCTCAATTCATCAACAGAGCCCAGATAATACTTGCTGTTGCCAGGGAAACATGATAACAGTTTTTGTCTGTTTTTCAACAATCAATTACTTTAATGCAGTTATGCTAGTGTTTACAGAGAAACACACACCAGGCTGTAGAAGTCAGAAATACTATGACTAGACAGGTTATAACAGAAATACACTTCATATGGTGGTATAACAGGGCTGTTGATGACCAACATTTAGGTAGCATTTAATTCCAATGCGAACAAACCACATAATAGATTGCCAATCCATTATTAACAAAGCAAATATAATTATAAACAAATAAATGAAACAAAATTCTGTATAATATTTGTTGGTGTGTGATATAACTTTCCTGATATGACATTCAAAATAAATATAATTCAATAATTCACTTTACAAAATATGAACTGTTTAGTAAAACTTCTTAAAACCCACTTCTGTCTCTCCAAACTATCCCACATGCCACGTTATACTCAAAGATTTGCTGTCTCTACCGTAATTCCCAAGCTCAAGGCTGATCAGTGTTATTCTACTGACACTTCATCTAAAGGCTGGTGACATTAAGCCTTTATAAGACAGTTATGGGTACTACACTGGTCTTGCAACATAAACTACTTTTTATCCCTTTACTATCATGTTTAAATAAAATAGCTATATCAACAGATTAAACTCAATAGGCCAATAGGCTACCTCCTACTGTACATTGTTAATGGGCTATTATTGTACTGTTATCCTTGGAGTGTTTTCTGTACTGTAGGTTTGAGGCTTGGGGGCCTCAATATCATTGATGTAGCTGAAGCACAGTGTTATAAAAGAATATACTAGTAGTGTCTATATAAATGTATTTCACTATTTCTGTTCAAATCTCCATTCACTTCTGGGCCACTAAAACAGATAATTATAAACCAAAATGTGCAGAATTGTTCACCTCCCACACTCTCTACCCCCCATCTGCCCTACACTGACCTCTCAACTTAAAAGTAAATTTACACTCTATTTCACATTAATTAATTCTAATTATTTAATTTTTTAAACTAATTTTTCTACACTTTTACAAACAAGAATTTTTTATCATAATAAAATTCAATGTGATTGTGTATCCCCCATCGTTTATTCAGCTTCCTCTAAGTTTACTGCACTCACAAATTTTTCCATGAGAAACATATAGTGCAACAAACAGCAGTAAGTGGAAATAATAATTTGTTTGTAGTCAAATGTTCCAGCTTATGTGCAGCATTTCATTCTAACTGGGTGGTGGGTGTGCATTACTTATAGCCAAGTTAGCATTGTGGTTTTAGGGATGCCAATGTTGTCCAGTCTAAATGAAATACCTCAAAAACTATTGGATAGATTAACATTTAAGTCTGTACCGACATTCATGTACACCCGAAAATAAAGCCTTTCTTTAAAGTCATTTTTAGGCCAAATGTTTACAACTAGTTACTTTACCTGTGAAACAAATTTTTGTTTAGTTTTAGCAAATATTTTCACCCTATCAAATAGCACGTTCTCTAAATTTAAGGTAACAGGAAACAGAAATACCCCTAGGTAAGGAGGTGGTGAGGAATCTTGTTCTGCTCTGCATTAATCACTCCCGACAAGATTTCATGGACCTTTTTGTGATTGTTGTGGCTGATTTCCTAACAGCATTCCAAAATAAAAAATGCAATGTATGTGGCAATTTTGAATTATCTTATAAAAGATCTTTTAAATTTATAAACTCAAATACCTACAGGGACTGATTAAGGATGAGTGAGCAATCAGAGTGATTTGGGATGTTGAGGGGACAATGCCCACGTATAGACATTTGCCGTTTGGCTGAACAAGCAGCCAGCAAAAAAATGTATCACACAGAATTATAATATTTTTGCTTCTCCCCAACTTACTAATGCAAACTCACATAGAATAGAAACTGAGCCAATTGTAATTGCAATCTGATTCCTTCTGTCACTATCCGGAGCTCATGACCATAGGTAATGACTTGAAATGGATAAACTGGTAAATAATAGAGCTCAGCACACTTCTTCACCACAACAAATCTGCTGTACCAAGTGGGGTTAAGACAATCACATCATCAGCAAAAGGAAGAGAGGCATTTTTTTTAATCACTAAACACAGCACTCCATTATTTAGGATGTGGATCAAAAATATTAATATCATAATGCACTGATCAAAAACACTATGTGCTAGTATAAAGGTATTTTACAAGCCAGATTTACAGAAGGAAAATACTATCAGACTTCACTATCAGACTTCTTTAATGGGTAGGAAAAAAACTTCACTTATTGACAAAGTTTCTTAAAGCTCAACAGTCTTACTCCATCCAGGTCTTTGGATTGAAAATAATATGATACTTCATCTTTCAAAGATGTACTTTTCCTAAAGCATTGTTGATTGCCCTGTGTCCATTACTTGGAAGGATTATGATAATATTCCACATTGTGCTCGGCGTGATGCACAGGAAATTCAATACTCAAAAGGTTAATGCAATCAATTAGGATGACAAAGGAGTAAAGTAAAACCCTCCTGCTTGTGGAAAAAAGAGACAGGAGAAGAGAGGGGGAGAAAAGGTATTGAAAGCTTGAATGGATCCACAGAGAGAAAAGAGGCACTTGAAACGACAGAAAAATGGTATTTATTCAACATGTATCGTCCAAGGCCAACAGAATGAAACACACACAAAGTGCATACACAAAGAAATGAAAAAAGCTCCTACATAGTGAATTGCATCATTCAGCACTCAACCAGTTGTAATTGAACAATACAGTAGCAATATTTTTGTTTGAAGGTAATCAGATACCTAAGCCAAGGAAAAAGTGGCCAGTACTAGAGGCTTGAACATCGATTCCTAGTGCTCATAATGTTGTATGGACTTTTTCCCCGTTCTGAGTCAAGTTTTGTCTCAGCACTCCATTCCCATGTGCATTGTTGCATGGGCTGAATATTAACAGCACGACAATTGTGTATGGGAGAGATATCTTTTGTTATTTAGATAGATGTTACAATGCTATACAACACAAAGGAGTCTCATCATTGCAGATAAATGGATAAACTTGGATGGCAGTATTGAGCTCTACAACCATTGTAATAATCCATATCACCTTTTCAGGCTCAGTCTGTCAAAATGGTGATGTATTAATCACATTTCAGCAATCCTCCATGGCTAATGATAATATTATGAGAGTCTGGGTGCCAATATTTTGCTAACGTCTGTAACACCTATTTTCTGCTGGTAAGTTGTGCAAGGAGAAAAGCCTAAAACCTTGTAATCCACTTAGGTAAGGCAGCAGACTTACCTACTTTTGAAAACACACAACCTCATAAATCTACTGCACCTTTACATTCTTAAAGACTCTGCCGTACTTGAAAAAAAATACAGCAGGATCCTTTATCCCACATTGTGTGTACCAAATGAAGACGTTTCACATTTCAAACAATTGCACAAGTAAAATATTGTACATGTACAAGCCCTAACAGATGCTCTAGATCTGTCCTTAAGTCTTATTCAAACTTGAAGAAACAAATAACCCTTAAAACACAGGACCCCAATGAAGTCTACTGTCTAATCTAATTTTGAATACATCTTCAGCAACTACACCACATATTTGACATTTTGCTAGGGAGTGAAGTCTTATAAATTAGAAAAGAAGCAGCAAAGAAAGGATCAAACTTAAAACATTGATTTTCTGCCAAGCACCGTGAACTACAGCCTTGTTACTCTACATTTCCCAATGTCCACTCAGATCTACTAGTAACAAATAAAAAGGTGAGTGTAAGAAAAGCACCAAAGCTGGGGTTAGGCGGTAACCAAGGGTTTTTGTTTGTACCAAAAGAATCCCACTTTTTCAGACGCACAACTGCTATAATTTGACCTACATCACATTTTTCTGTTTGGGCATTTTTGGGTCCAACAGCCAAGTCACAGAAACAATGGGCCAAAACAGGCTTTGAAGTCAGCCCTGAATGAAAACGGAGGGGCTGACACATGAAATGCCCTCACAGCTGGGCTGCCCCCAGTCAAAAGAAAAACAAATACTTTGAATGAGAGGGGGACACGCCACTCCTGTCTAAGCTTCCTAAGGCCCTGAGCCACCACCGGGAGGTGGGCTTTCACGATATGCCCGTAATGATGGATGGATTGGGAGGAAAGTCTATTCACATGGAGATGTTACATCATAAATATTTACACAGGGCTGCCGTTTCTATGTAGCCTTTGCTTGTTTTGACACACTGGAAAATTTCAAAAGGAGAAAAGGTGTAGGAGAGAGAAAAGTGTAGAAAATGAGAAGGTGGCTTCTCGTTTTTGTTGTTACACAATAGTGAGGAATACAATTATACTAAATTGAGTTTTATGACTTGTTGCTCTTTTTTCCTCACAGAGACAAATAATTTTTCCTCTGAGCTGTGGGCTTTATTTACCTTTTTCCATGACTGAATGAACTCCTATTTATTAGAGAATCATTGTCCTCCTACACGAGCACTAAAAAGCCGAAAACACTACACAAAGTGAGTCTGAATTTTGATTATCAATCATTACTAAACTGATTTCCTTCAACTAGAAGTATAAGAAAACCTTAACAGAGCCTTAAATTACAAAACAGGTAACAGGTAAACATTTTAAGCAAAGCATCACTTTACTTAACTATTATTCCCAATTTGCCTGATCATTCAAAGGGGCCAACGCTAAGTAAAAGGGAGACACCACTGCTGTTGGTAAGCAGCCCCACAAATTTCTGCTCAGTGAGCTCAATTAAAAGCCTTGAAGTCTCCTGAGATTGTCCCTGGAACCAATGAAAACAAATTTGGCAGTTTAATTTTCTTCCCACTGTCTAAGAGAGGGACTCCACTCTGGGAGTGCTTCCTAACCCAGGTCTGTGAAAACCAAAAGGAGTGTGTGGGTGGGGGGTGGGAGGGTGTCATGCCCAACCCATCTTAGAGCCAGCTACCCTTTATCGTTAGCTGCATTTATATATCAAAAGCCAATTAAACTAACTGTAGTCAGTTATACTGTTGTTGTGTGGTTAGACAAGGAGAGGTTTATGTTAAGACGTGTAGTCTGCACTACAGATGACTCATACTGTACTTCATGAGACCTGTTTAAACATTGCATGTGTGTCTGTGTATAGGTTAATCCATGCATGCAGCTGTTCTGGGGACCTTAAAAGTGGAAATTTAGCTCTAATCAATGTGATTTACAGCTCTCATTCCACAGTTGCTCTTAGTTATTTTACCTATCTGGATACCTATCTTTGGATAGTGTAATCATCATTAAGGAGGTACACTGGGCATATATCTGTGGCTCTGATTGATGCGAGGAGTGTGTCTTCTCTCTGGTGTGTGAGTGACACCACCAGAAACAAAGCAGTGTGGTGTAGCCTTCCGCCTCAATTCACGGCCATGCCACCCCCCCAGTGATAGCAAGGGTCCCTGGTTTGACATGAGACAGCCTACGGTGTCACTTCTGAATGTTTAGATCCCTCTTGACTAGGAGGCCAGGGGCAAGGGCTGTTGTATGCATCCTCATGACAGACTCCCACATCAGCATTGTGCTCATACCAGCTAACATCATTAGCACAGAAGGTTTCATCTCAGGGAGAGAAAAAAAGCAACCCAGTTTCTTCAAGTCACAAGTCATTAGCATCCTCTCGAGAGTCAAATTGTACAGAGGCTGATTTTTTATCAGCAACAAAAGGTTTTATACTCTTGTTAATTTGGTGGATGTCATCTGTACTTAGATGTCTGTGTCTAATGTCTGTTACAGTAATAAATGCCATATAGTGGAAAAATTACATTATTTTGTCAAGATGACAATGTGGGATGTTGCCACAACAAGATCTAGACATAAAGCAGGCACAAGAGTACATCAAGTTATAATTAAGAGGAGACTGTAACCTAGTTAACAAGATCATGGCATACATGCCAAGCAATTTTATGAGAAACTATGGTGCCATTATACAGTTCTTTCTTGCAGTGGGTGTAAAGCTTATATATTTTCTGTTCATCAACAGACTTTCGTATTTCAAATGCCGCAAGTCAACGAAAGGACCACTAAACAGCTGTTTATGTTAGGAAGCTGGCCAGTTCATTAAGTACACCTGTACGGTCTAATGCAATCCACGAATTGTACTGCCATCAAATTCAAAAGAAGCTAAAATTTTCCATGAAATGGTAAAATGTCTCGGTTTCAACATCTGACACATTGTTTAAGTTCTACTGTGAATAAAATATGGGTTGATGAGATTTGCAATTCAGTGCAGTCTGTTTTTATTTCTGTTTTAAACATCATCAAAAATTTGTATAACTAGAATAACTTTTTTTTCTGAATTGGGGTTGTAGTAGAATTCATGGCAGAGATGCTATATTGGAATGCATCAGATTATACAGGTGTACCTAATGAAGTGGTCAGGGAGTTTGTATGAAAAGCAGCTTAATGTTTCTCTAGTTTTAGTTGTTGCTGGTTTCCAATACACAACGTTAGTGGTGCTTTTTATTTTGTATAGATCCCTCTATAGTAAGACAGAGAGAGTGAGAGAGAAGGGGCCCTCTTTGTAAAACAGATACATCAGTGTGCCTGTATAGTGTACGACATTGCTGTGAGTTAATCAGTTGGAAAATAAAACGGTGGAATTCTAATAAGTCATTTGTCAATTTTTACAACCCCCAGACACATTGATCCATGGGGATTAATGAAGATGCCTGATATTGTTGTAGATATGAACAGGGGAGATGTTGGGGACAGTAATCAGTCATGTTGGGGATTTGTCCTACCTCGTTTTCTCTTCCTGGGGAGTCACACCATACAGGGACTCACTTCATCTGAGAAAGAGAGCAGAGGAGAAACATTAAAAGCCCAGACACTGATTATACCAATGTATATGCATGCACACACATGTATTTGAGAAATCCCTACATTTTCAAATCTAATCTACAGTGGCTAACATATTGTAGTAAGTCTGAATATGATGCAAACAGAAAATGTGTTTGTTCACTCCCTTGCTTTTAATATACAGTAGAATAGCAAATGGAAACCCAGGCCCCATATTACAGCTGGGGGACAGGGGATGGTGACTGAGAAGCGAGACTATCGTTTGTAGCACTCATTGTAGCATGAGGAGGGGTTTCAGACTACACTTATGTTATCTATGTATTCAGCAGTTTGACACTCAGTATTTAATTAGAGGCAGTAATGTTAAAATCTGACTTAGATGGATATTTTAATAGCATCTTCTTTCTAACTGAGGGCGAAAAGGATAAAAGTAATCACTATCTATTCAAAGTCACTTGCAAAACTTACATGATGCAAAACTATCTGGGTCAGACATGGTGTGATTAAATAACATAGCCAAAAGTACAAAATGTACTAAAATTATACACATAGCTAAAATGTAAAGTTGATGATTATGACTATATTCATTTCTTTTATAAGCTGAAAAGTGTCTTATATGACACCCATTAACCCAGACACTCTTACACCAGAAGAGAAACTGACTTTAGCAGAACCAGTTGAGTCACTCCTAAATCCTCTCAAAAGTTTTTTAACCTTGAGAGCCCAGGCATCCCTGAAAAATAATAATAATTCTAACCTGATCTTCCTACTTATTTTATATCTCCCCTCAGCAACCTAACTTCTTCTCGGCAACAGTGCAGTTATTAATTCATGAGGCACTAATTAGTTCTTTGTTTAATTTTGTGTTAAACAGACTGACCGGAATGATAACGACTCGCGCTGTAGCGCTTCGGTCCCATGCCACTCCTGTTTGCTACAACAAGGGAGCATCGTGCGACTAGCATGATGAACCCAATTCCCTTCTAAGTTGCACTTCATTAAGTCAAAATGTGACAAGGAGCTTAGAGGAAGAACTGGCAGATCTGATCATACATAACAATGCAGGCCCAGTAAGTTTGAGGAGGGTGTGGGGGTGCTGGTGCGGGAGGTGATATGGGGGTTGGAGGGGTAGTGGATTCCAGCATGCATGTTGATAATTTTCTATTTTTAACCCTTGGGGGCCGTCTTTCATTTTCCTTTAATTGTTTTTGTTCAGAGCTGCAGTGTCCTCTTTTTAAATTGCAGCTCCTATCAACTCCCCTGATCAACCCCTGTGCAACATTGCAGGCAGACAAGTAAACAACAGGGTTGCCCTTTTCCATGATGTAGTGCGGATGCTCCAGTAAAATAGGTGACACTTACCCAGTGCGTACAAACACGCGTGCACACAAACACACACACTATATATGGACCTCTTCATGAGGAATGGTTGCATGGTATGTAAGAAGTGAGGTGGTGACAATCAAAATGAAAGTGAAAAATAATATTGTTGGCCTTGGAGGTTGAAAAATATGCTCAGTAAAAAATAAAGCTAACACGCAAATGCTCTTCCATGACATAAGAATGCATCAGTGTGTTTCTTCCTGCCCATGTTTCACATACCTTCTCTTATATTTTTAGTCAAGCACATATTTAAAATATGTATTCCATATGAGTCTTTGTTGATAAATACAAAGCTTTTGCAACGTCTCATGTTTTGAAACAGAAAATTAATTGTCCCCAAAAAGTTTAATGTTTTTAGCAAGTGTAGTTTAGTAAGTTCGGCAACAAAATTATCACTGGTGATCTTAATAATAATATGAAGAACAAGGGTGAGCATGGCCACCCTGAGCAGTCTGCAGCCACACAGCCCCCTATGCGGCAAAATGTGATACACTCTGTACAGAGGAGGTATAAGTACACAAACTCAATACTCAAGTACCCCTTAAAATCTTTACTCAAATGAAAGCACTAAGCAGATTATTGATATTTTGCTTAAAGTACAAGAGTAAAAGTAAAAGTACTAAAAAAAACCAATGTATTTCAACAGTAGTGATTATGGTAATTATGGCAAAAATTCTAATTAATAAAAAAAAAAAACTAAGAGTCAAAATCACTGTTGGTAAATGTGTAGCTGATTTTAACCCCTGTGACTTTAACCACGTGCTGACAGGTTATTAACCTGCATTGAAACATCAGCATTTATTGTTTCATTTTATTTTATTTATACCACAAAATGTATATCAAATTCTTATTATAACCCACCATGTGGGTTTAATGATGTGGCTGATTGATGTACAAAGTCTAGAATGGCATCACAGTATGCATTTCACTTGATACAATGCCTGAATCTTCAGAGACACCCTGCACACAAAAGGTAAACCCTTCAATAAAGTACAGTCAGTGATTTTGTACATGTGGCAGATTGCACTTTCGTTTGCAAACTCTGAGATTTTTTTCACTGCATTTCATCAGCTGACAAGCTCCGCTAAGATGTTTAGCCTCCCCAAGTGTCTTCCCACTGGCTGAAGATATGATAAAATCAAAAAGCAGACAAGTAATTACACTGTATAATAGGCAAGATTGGCATTTTCAAAATCATTTTCATGTGGATGGAAATGACATTGCATAGACTATTCTGTATTCACTGGTGCAGATAAATAAACAAGGCATGGAGAAGAAGGGGGGTATACAGAACGCACAGTACAATGGCAAGCAGGTCAGTAATTAGAAACTCTGTTTGCACAGTAATAATTTTAATATATTCATCAGGAAACAGAGCATGCCTAGCATGATAAAATCCCATCAAGGAACATATCCCGACTGCCTTAACCTTTTAAACAGACACAACACACTGTTGAGAACCCTAAAGGACAAAATAAATAAATACAAAAAAGTTATAATACCACACAGCTTTATCCATTCCTGTCTTGAAATTTCAGTGTCACCTGCTGTTATGAAATGACAGGGATATGCAATACATATCCTCGTAAGAGTATTTCTTAATTTGTAAATATTGATCAGAACCTGCAGCTAAATCTGCTTGTGGAGCTTCTGACCTCTTTATCCAAGTGTGCACAGGCAAAAGCCCTCCTACTCTGAAACATGTTCAGCTCTGATTGTAGGGAGTAACATATGTGTAACCTTGTTTGTTATTGAAGGTGGTAGTGATGATGCTATGGAAATTATTGCAAATTGCTTAAAGGACTCCTGACATGCAAAAACCTTGACCTCGCAATACTATTTCTTAGAGAAATTCAAGGTGGAGCACAAAGGTAATCACCATGAACAACATTTTTACACAAGGGAAAATAGCTCAAAGGCAATCATGTGTAAAATATCTGGCTGCATGCATAGCTTATTGCCATAAACACAGTTAATGCAAATCGAACCTGAATATAGGAAAGTTCTTTTAAACATAAAGTTAGTAAACAAGCTAAGCTGCTATGCCACTGTTTCAATTATTACAAATTTAATCAATAGGAACACACAAACAGGCTCTCAACTATAGAGAGTAGTTTGAAATAATAATCCTCTCGGCTGTAATGCCTGCCAATCTATTGTCTAAGTTTCCTGGTTTCATTTCCCACACATAAACTCAGAAACTTACAAATTTACGTGACCTCATTCTACATGAAACAGCCTCTAATTACATGAAGTGGAAGCCGCAACAAGAATACACTTCTCACTGAATAGGTCTGCACTTTGTGTCTTCTAGTATGTGTTTCAATCTGACTTCTTGAACAAACTGCTAAGTGAAAAACTGACCATTTACTCATGCATATTTGACAGCCCCTGGTAGGCCTCTTTTTATGCTGTTGCTTTTGCCTCCTATTCTCTTTTTCCCGTAGGAGAGGACAGAGTCGGGGGCTTGAGGGCAGCTACCTCCACAGTCCCGCTGTCCCCTTCTCGCCTAATTTTTGTTGTCCAGCCCTTTGAAACCTCAATCTCATGCAGAACCAAAGAATGGTGATCCATGTGCAACAAGTGCCGGTGCCATGGAAACCCCCGTTTTACCCCCAAAATATTCCTTTTTATCCCTTTTGAAGACCTGTCAACGAGCAGAGCAGGCATCACATGACCCCAGGCCTAGCCATGACAAAGCCTATTTTCTGCTTGCTCCTTGATTGATTAAAAAAGACTTTTTAGTAAAACCATGTTAAAGGACACAAAAAGTGACACGCAGAAGAAAGGTTCTATGGGGATGGCCCAATCAGATGGGTTCCCTGGTAATATAGCACAGAAATAGGAACAATATAATAATCACTACAAAGGAAGGGTCAGGCTAAGCATGAAACTTGACAACAATGTTGATTATGATAGTGATAGAAAAGGTTTGAGATTTGGTAAGTGGGTAACCTCAAATTACACATGGTATAATTGTCTTACATTCATTTACATGTAGAAGTTTTTATTTTTCCCTGACCCCCAAAATGCAGGTTCTCTTCATACTTATAAGTCCTAAAAATGTTGTTCTCAGACAACTGTAAATGTCTCTAATGTGCTAACACATCATTAAAAACAATATGAAGCTAAACAAATGGACTTCCACCTAGTTGAAGAACATTTCACCAAAGCCATTACAAATAGCATCATATTAACGCTATAGTACACCTCTGGATTATTACAAATGCGTTTTGCATTAGATTCCTGCCTCACTTGGGAAAAAACAATCCTGGTAGTGTTAGTGGTTCATGTGTATTATGGAATCAATATTCTGTGCATCGGACATTTTACTCCTCCAGTTGACCAAAGTGACAGACCATATAAAACAGAGAGAAACTGGCTCAACTGCTCTGCACAGCACCAAAGGGAGACCACATTATTAATTTATCTCAAAAGCACAGGTCGATATGAGAAGCCTATTGCTTACACGTTGTCTTTTTGTTTGACATTTTTTTGTCATACAACAGAGCTTTACATATCTGGCCTCTTTCTGTGATTTAATAGTTGAACTAGGGGAGTCAAACAGCAAAGGAACTGGTTCTGTTATGCGAAAACTGTTTCTATAACATCTAATACATTTTATTGTAGAATAGCACGCATTTTCCCATAATAGAAAGAAAGCTGCTTCTGTCTTTGTTTCTGTGTAGAGATGTGGAGGAGATATTTACCTAGGCAATAGGAAGGGGTGGGGGGGCGTAGAGAGAAGGAGAGGCATTAGAAGCGTCCACACATGAGCAATTAGTATTCCAGATCCTGATGGCTCTAAACACAAAAAGGCCTCACCAAATCCCCACGGCAGAGGTGTCAGACGGAAAATGACGAAAATCTGCTCCTTGACAGGGAGTCATTTATATTTTAGCTTCGTTCCATTATCTTAACGAATCCATCATCAGCCAATGCAATATTAACAGCAGAAAATCAACTCATTAGATCCAGGGGGATTTAATCAAGATTGCAATCATGTATGCGGTTCCTGGAGAGTTGGCTTCTTCTTTTTTTTTTCTTTTTGGTCCTTTCCACGTAATTGCCATATCTCAGATCTTAATAAATTATTCTCGATCTGAGATTGATGCCTTTTTTTCCGTTGCCTCTCACGCCATGCACTCACTGTCTCCAACTATAATATTTACCATAAACATTATTATGTCATGGGCACACAGTTTAAAATGGCCTTTAGCTAACTCGCAGAAGTAATTGGCTTCTCCATTTCTCTCTCGTTTCCTTGCTAATTGCCCAGTGATATTGCTAACAGTTCCCTCGGAAAGAAAGAAAAGGCCTCTTTTGCACAAGCTGGGATGTGTTGCTAGGATTTTTCAACCTTTATATGTGGATGTAGAAAGAATTTCCTGTGTTTGATATTGGTTAACAAGACATGCAAGCAGATGAAGGAACATTCCGCTTTTGATATGTAAAACTTTATGTGAAACCCTGGCATCAGAGAGAAACAGCTCAAGTTTCAGGTGGAGATATTTTGGTCTTGATTCTCAGAAAAACGCTTAGCAGAAAAGGAGCTGCACCAGACAGATAACTGCCACAGATACATAAACCTTCCATTGTAAATCAGGTCTAAATCTTTTGAAAAGCAAAAGAACAAAGGCTCTGCCCTGTGCTGTGACTATGTACATACAGCACACTTGTGTCTGCATTACTACCTAATTAGTTAACACATTGTTGCTTTATCAAAGTATAAATAACAACAAATTTAGTTAAAAAAAGAAAAGACAGGAAAGACGTCAAAGATAAGTTATTGATTCATAGAGAAACACTTTACTCCTTGTCAGTGAACTCAGTCTAAGGTAAAATACTGTACTGCTCATTGTCTCTACATAGAACTGCTACTCATACATCTTAGCATCACTGGCATGGGCAGTCCACAGAACATTTGTAGACAGAATTAACACTGTCTGAATGTAAAGGCTACCAAACCTAATACATAACATGACTGTGGGGGGAAACGAAATGAAAAAAATGTACATACTACCCAAATCTTACACTGTAGGTTGTGGGAAGACAAAATCTAATGTAAAGGGTGTATATTGTCTAGTCTTTCATGATATGACCACTCAATGATTAGAAAATGTTACTGAACATTAACAACTCGCCTTGAAATCAAAACACTCGTATCATGTCATCTCAGGAAACAGTCTAAGGCTGCTTTGTTATCACAGAATAAGAGGTGTCATGCAAACTTAAATTATCAGTTTGGTTCGTGATTTGGAACATCTGCCTGAGAAAATGTAGCTTTAAGTGTAAAGAAAAGTCAGTGGGATTGTTTTCATGTCACTTGGTGGCGTAATGGCATGTTGTATCTGGCAATGGAAGACAATAGTGACTGTTTTAATACAGGCCAAATATAGCGGAGGATAGACAATAAACATATATCACTGCTGTTTTGTTTTTCAGCTTTCAAATTTATGCATGTCTGAAACTCATTTCCCCTTACTAACATTCACAAGCTCCCACTGTACTTGTAAAAAAACTGATATGGAATGTGCTGGTGCTTTATTCTCAATAATTTATCAAGGGAAAGAAGCAATATGGTAAAAGCTAAAAAAATAAAAAATTATTTGTGTTTAATTTACACACAAACAAGTATTGTAAGATATACAAAAATTGTTACCTTTTATTTTGTGTGCCACTCATTTTAATAAACGTATACTCAGCTATATCAGCACCTATCTCTCCTTCACATGGCAATAGGGCTTCTTCTCCTACAGACAGGATTAACTCCTAACATGTTCAACATGATCCAAAAGTGTAAAAACTGTCAAAGAGACCTTTAATCGCCTATGGAACAAAGCCTTTTGTACAAGGACTAACCTGACCTTGTCACTGTGAGTTTAACTTGCTGTCTGTTAGGCAATAAAAAGCCCTAGCCAGCGCTTCTTCTCCTCTCCCTCCCTTTAAGTCTCACTTGTTCTCTCTTTCCCTCCCCCTACGCACTGAATCGGGGGTGTTTAGCTAAAGCACCAAATGCTGTGTTAATCCCTGTTTCTCTGAGATGGCCAATAGTAAATCCAAGCCCTCTGTAAACCAATCCCAGAATTTTTTATCTTGATTTATTAGATTACGAGTCCCAGGTCCCTGAGCCTGTGCTACAAATACTAATCCTAATCGGAATAGACAAGTATTAGTCTAGTTCAAGGGGAGCTAAACAGCAGCAGTGGCCAACTTTCAGTTAGAGGGAAACTACAAGCTTATAGGCTTGATGGGGCTTTTTATCCATTTTTCTTTTTTTCCTCCTTACATTAGTAGAATAAGTGTGTAATTAAATACATAAATTCTGACACACAAACCCTCAAAAGGCCTAAAACCATTGAACCCTTTCCAGTTTGGCTTTCTTTTCCCTGCACAATGAAGTTACTGAGCCAAGCCCAATCATTTGTATTTTTCTCAGATTTTTTACAGTGAGTAAAGCAAACATGAAAGTCCCACTGAAAACAGCTGCAAGAATTAATTTTACATCTCAGTGAATTCAAGGCAGTGTTGTCAAATTATAAGCAACAGGGCTACGTAACTAATTTCCCTTGGCCCATAGACTGTTAAAAAAAAACAGGTAATAGATCACTATTCATCAGATAATAAATCTTACATAATTAGTAAGGTTTCTCTACTCTGTTTGCCTTCTGTGGGCAAACGGAGGGCATTAAATGTCAGAACTGGTCACATTATTGTTGCTAACCTTAAACCAAAATGAGAGGATAGTCCCAAGCATATTGAAAATTGCTGGTCTCACACTGCTTTCAACCAGTCCAGCCAATGTGAACTGCAACTGGGTTAGGCTGGATGGAGTCCATGTGACACGTGAGGCCAAGGCTGGGGAACATTAAGAAGTGTCTGCTTGTACACTAATGCTGGTGGCAGCTGTTAGTCTGCCAAAAACTGTGGCAGCAGCAGCAAGGATATCCTGAAATACTATTGAAAACCACTAAACCTCCTCCTCGGTGATGTAAAGCTATACAGCTGCTCGGCGCCAGCACAATCACTGATCAATCTGGAAAGTTGAAAATGGAGCCAGGTTTGTGGACTAAATCTGTTGCTTTTCAGTCTGGAAGGTCAAACTGTTGATCTTAACAGGGACATTAGGATTTAACAACACAAAGTGTTTTTGCTGCATTTGAGAAAGTCTGTATACCAACCACTGCGGAGGCAGCATATGCTTGTGTATTTATGTCTATGTACTGTAAAAGTGTGTGTAAATGCATGTCTGGCCATGTACAGTATTTCTGTCCTTCAATGAGTACATGTAGATTTTCATGGCACCACCACAGTGTAGAGGTTGCCCCTGCCCACTGCCCTCGGGGGAGACAGGGAAGCTAAGGGAGATGTGACAGCCATGTCTGCTCCCTGTATGTGTTTGTTTGCCCCTGAAAATGAGACACTGGGTTCACTCCAGCCTCCTGGGCATGTTTAGCTCTGCCTCCACGGCATTGCCTTCATCTGATACAAAGTGGTCCACCCGATAATAATTTGTATTGCTGCTGGTGGAGTGCAAGTGGTTACATATCCACTTCGGAGAATGAAAGGAGTCAATGGATTATCGTAATACTTTTCCAATTCAAACATGAAAACTGAGGTGTGAAGAGACTGAATAATAAAAGCTGTACATCTGTACTACATGTCATACTACAATAAATGGTGCCAGAACAACACAGCATATTTTGTGATAATGTCACCATGAAAATGCCCAGTATAGCCAGTGATGGTAATGTGACGGGAAATGCTATGACCCAGTGTTTAGTATCGCAAATTAAGTGAGGAATGGATTTCCTTTGCTCTTGTGTTTTGTCCTTAGACCTGAGTGTCACCAAGTTTACAAGTAATATTCATTTCCTTAGGAAGGCCTTGTCAGCCTTGTGACCCAATCCATATCCATTCTGTCCTGTCTGCCCTCCCTACTCCCTGCCTCTTTTCTGTAAGTGGCAGATATTTCACCTGCCTATCAGTTTACCTTTAAACGTGCTGGTATATGCAGTAAAGGCGCCCATATAGGGTCACTGACTGTCCTCTACAAAGCCCTCCTTGAAGCTCTTGCTTACTCTACCTCCCCCACCTTTTTCTATCACTCAAATTACAGTATGTAGAGGTCACTGGTAGAAATGGTTTCAAAAAACAAACAGAGTTAATTAAACTATATTTAACTTCAAGTTTTACATTTGGAATAAGAAAATGTAGTATTAGGTGGATCATTGCTTAAAAATGAATCATTATATTTATTACATTTACAACAAGAAAACGGTAATCTATGTAAAATTTTCTTCCGTGAATGGAAAAGAGCTTGGAAGATGTTTGACAATGCGGTGTATGATCGACTAGAGAGCAAGGGCACATTTGTATATGCAGCACAGAGCAAAATCCACTTTACTACTAAATAATAGGAATCAGGTCATTTCCATTCAGAAATGTGCAGGGGGAAGGAAAGCAGCTGCTTCAATGTGAGGAAGGTAGGAGGAGGTTAAACGGAGTCAATGAAGGCTAAAGAGACAGCAGGTCTACCGATGACAGAAAGAGTGGCCAGGGACTGCAGTTCAGGACTTCTGGAAACCACATCAAACAGACTATGGAGCGCTGCCAAGATGAACACACACCAACTGTTGCAAGAAAAAGGACTGGAAAGAGGAAGGAGAAGACAAATGGTGGAGAAATTAAGATTTTGTAATAACATAGATTAATAAATTTTTGTTAGAGCATCAGAGATAAGAAAAAAGAGAAATTCAGGGCCATTTTGGCTAATTCACAGATAACAAAAGGAAAATCAAAAGCAACACTATTAGTCACGCTAGTCTTTAAAATTTCTGAAAAGTGCACCCAAATACCTTGGTAAATGTAGTCCACTGTTTCTCATCATTTAAACTGTGATGGTCCACCATAAACCCGATTCACATTTGAACTACGGACATTGTCAGGAGAAATCAGCTCTGGACGTTGTCTGTGCAGCACTTCAACGCGCCCATACGCTCACTCCCAACAATTCGGGACAGAGCAGGGTGCAGCACTCACAGGCCAACACACATAGTACAGACTTTATACTCTGGGGCTAGCAGGATAAAGACTGGATAATGTCAGGAGCGTCTCACTCGGACATTTGCGTTTTTACATACACCGCCTCTAGAAAAAGTCAGGAGAATTTCAGGATTTCACTGCATGTGTGAAAGAGGCTTTGGTCTATCTTACAGTGCCATAGTTTAAATATTAACTGAACATATTTTACCACTTCTCATTATAATTTAAAAGATCACTAAGATTGTGTTTCACATTGTTTTAGAAAAGCAACTCTCCCATCAGTCAGCCTGTTTGCAAACTTCACATACCTACAGAGACCATTAATAATGTGGAACCACGCTGGGCTAGAGATCTACAGCCTCCTAGTCAGTTGTGACCATGGCTCTGACACTTATTCAACTAACATTAGCAGCTCCCCTTTTTAGCTGGGAGTAATCTTTGTTGTTTCGGGTTAAAAAGTCAAACAGGAGGTCTTGTCAGCTGTTGCTAACAAAAGTTATTCAAAGTCAGGACTGAATATTTAGGGTGGAGTGTTTCTGTAGTTTCAATGCATTTAGAGTGCCTGTTCTTACATCAGCTTCACTAAAATGTTTCTAGTTATGATGAGCATCGTTGGTACATTTTTTAAATGCTCCTGTGTATCTAAATGTATATAGACTGTTTAAAATATAACTTTGGTCATTTTCTTGTTTGTTTGATTAGTTTAATTAGTTGTCAGTCTGCAACCTAGATTTGCTTTTTCATTAATGCCATAGAACAGGGATCTCCAACCTTTTTTCCCCTGAGAGCAACTTCTACAAAATCAAAATGGACAAGAGCTACTCATTTTGTTTCGTAACATTTATTCTCATAGCTTATTTCAAGACAAACAACCTGATAAGCTGTTTTCCTGAACATTTACAAAATGTTTTTGTCCACATCTCACATTAAAACATCACAAAAAAATATTTTATTATGTATTTGTGCATTTATGGTGTCTGTATGCATTCCTTTTTATTGTATTCTCTTATTGGTATGGGTACCAGTGGTGGCTTTATGCATGCAAGATTCATTTCATTTGACGTCTGGACGCGGCTTGACTCGTTGATTGACAAATAAAAGTTGGTTTGCCGAGTGACCACTCAAATTTGACTAATCAACTTTTTCCACACACAAAGACCCTTGTAAATATTATCCACCATTCCACTTGAAATGTTGTGCATATGCAGTTAGCTGGCAAAAATAACCGGAAGTGCCAAATATGAGAATATGGTGCTACTTTTTTTGAAAATTCAAGTCAACGATTTTGGACTGAAGACGGCAACAACGGTGGTCTATGGTACCACTGAACATGGGAAATAGGGCTGCAGGCTAATAACTAAACAAACATAAGTAAAGAAGATTTATTGTTGGTATAATCAAAATTTTCTTACGGGGAGAGAATGGTTTGGGAACCCCCAAAGGTTTTTACAGAAACCTGTGGGAAACTAAACTTTTTTTAGTTTTCCACAACAATTTATTTGACCCGCTAACAGAAAAGAAATTAGGGCCATTAACTTATAATGCAAGCACCACAAACTGAAATTGAAAACACAAATGTTCTTATGTTCACTTGGAAATAGCAAACCCAAGATGACCTTGTTTTATCCTGAATCACATCTCTGGTAAGATGCTCCAAAACTAGTTTAAACTTTGGATATGAATTTAGTTGAATGTTCACTACTTTTTCTGCCTCTGGCCTTTTCTACTTTCCTCCATTGGTATCGTGTGTGTGTGTGTGTGTGTGTGTGTGTGTGTGTGTGTGTGAACCTGTCCAATGTTCAGTGTTTTGCCTTCCTTGGTTTGTGTGCCTACCTTGCTGCCACTCCTACCCTGTTCATGATTGGTATGGCTCCCCTACCTGATCACCTGCCCATCCTCCTTACTCCTCTTTGGCCTGGCTTCCAGAGCCTCTGTTCTTCCCCCTTTCCTTGATTGGACCGGCATGGGATCCACCTACCAATCAGGGCCTGCAGGGGACACACCTGACCACTTTATAAGAAAGCTCCCTAACAATTCAGAGCAGTTATGATTGAATGTGATCAGCTTTCTTCTGCTGCACCTTGTGCTTTGTAATGTGTACTAAGAAATGTGTCAAGCCTGTGTGTTAAATGTATTTGGAGCTTGATAACTTTGTTTAGTTTAATTTTGAGACCACTGTTTTGCTTTTGTCAACCTTGTTTTGGTGTTTTTTCTGTTTTGTTGGAGACTACTGCTTGCTGCTAACTACATTCTGTTTTTATTCTTTCTCCTTTGTAACACCTACTAACAACTGGACCAGATGAGCCTGTACAAAGAGCAAAATCAGAAATCTTATTATTCCAACTTTGGCAGGAAACAGTGAATTAATCAATGTATCAAATAACAATAAATATTTTTTTGGTTCCAGTTTTTTCAAATGTAAAGATTTGTGTTTCTCACTTCAATATTGTTTATAACGCAACATGGGTTTGCAATTGTGGTGGTCTATGTCACCAAAGCCTTTTTTGTTGCAGACTAAATTATTTTTATTGAATTATTTACAATAATGCTACTATAGCTTAGCATTTTTTTAAAGATAAAGTGCCTAATTTACACAATCAGAAAAAGGGCTCATTAAAGCTACAGTGGATACGTGGCACTTACAAACATAAATGTGAACCACCAACAAAAAAGATTAGATCTGGCAAAATAATCTGCAATGAGCATTTTAATATGATAACTTGGCACTGGAAAAATGTAATTGACATTTTACACATTTTTTTGTCATTTAATAAAAAAACAAATGATCCATAATATAATCAGCAATTAATACAAAAAAATTATCTAATGTAGCCTTAAGTACATGTGCTAGTGAATACTATGATTATAGGGTTATTTCAGGATGGTAACATCAATTACTATACTTGCATTGTCTGTTTGCTTCATTCTGTATGAACAAATAGAGCAATACCACGCCACTCTCTTTCTGTCTTGGCTCAAGCTCTGACATATTTCTGCCAACTTGTACCCAGGGACAAATAGAGTAATGGCACAGAAGCCAAATGAAATAAACAAGTGAAAATACAATGACCTTCTTTCCAAACACAGTGCTATCAAAGATGATTGAGACTGAAATGCTGATGTCTATAAATATTCTACATGAAGGAGCTCTTGGAGTGTCTTTGAAAAAGAGGTACAGTCTGGCCTTAATTCTACAGTCTTTCTGTGGTGTGTCCAGAAATCCGGCCCCACAGACAGGCCCCGTTCTCATGCGTATCAGGAACCAACCACTTGTTCAGAGGAACACCTGACTAATACCCACTATAATGTCACTTCTATATTTGTATCCTGCTAATCTGCTCTCAAGCTCCAATCTTTTCCACTTTCTTGCAAATTTATCGCTAGACTGAAAGACCAGAGCCAGATCCTAAGTGCCTCACCCTTTTAAATTAAATAGTGGCATTTGTGATAAAGCCACTAAATTCCTTATCTAAATGCCCCTAACAGTCTTTCAAGGCAAAGTGTCACTTTTCCTAAACTGGAGCACTTGTGACACCCTGCACCCCACCCAATCTGAATGCTAGACTAACACATACATACACACACACCACAGACTGTCAGTTTTCTTGTCCTTTTCAAGGACAAAATCAGGTCAAAAATAGAACAAAACACATGTAAGGCAAACTTTAACTGTGACACTCAGATAGGCAGTTTATTTAACACAGTGGATCCATAAATATATGTCTTGGGTGTTTTTTCATTTGCAATTTAAGTTAACTTAAATTTGAATTAATATGTCTTGTTTTTTACTAATACGTCACTGTAACAAGGGTTCTGTAGGTAGAATGTTATATGAGTAAAGAGGAATATATAACCACAATATCTTAAAATAAGACAGACTTGCAGAGGAAATACGTTAATACTGTGCTTCACTACCAATTATGTGGGATTTTATTCAATTACTCAGACAGTTGATGTGTTTCAATAAGCCCGAGGCAATGATATAAGGTGTCTTTGTGTCTGCTTGGGATAGCGTAAGTCTTGTAAAACCAATAGGACAAAAAAACAAGCAAAAAGTGTGCAAAAGCTTTTTTAATTGTTGTCAAAATGAAGCCCGTGGCCAACAATTCAGTCCTACATTATGTTTTCACGTGCTTCGACTCAGAGGAACACTCACCAGTTTACAAAATCTTTGTTCACTTCCTTCCCATTGTGGATTCATGACCTAATAAGGCACTCTGTGAAATCTGGGGGTATTTTCAGTTTGTGTGATAACGCTCACTCTCTTTGGAGATTCTAACAGGAGCCAAGTGAGGACCTTCCTGAGAATGACTTTGAGTTTAATCATATAAAACGGTGAGGTAAAGGAATGTGGAATACTACAACTACTACCATTATCACTACTGCAGTATAATAGTGTTAGTTGTGTTTGTCCTATAATAAAAACACAAGTTAGAAATGACATTATAAGTTGTGTTTAACCCAGCTCACACTTAGCTCACACTTTACCTGCATAGTACATTAGCACACACTGTATAGTAAGAAGTAAAAGCAAACAATACTAAGACAATATTAACAACACATGCTGTAAAGAACATCAGGCACCTTTATGGCTTTCACTGCCATTGCTTTTGTGCATGCTTACATGTGTTTTGGCCTTTTCTTCAGTTTCTAATCTGTTTTTGATATGATGAGATGTGACTTCCTACCCGAGCCTGTTCCATTGTTTTCCTGCATTTTTAGAGGAATGAGGTTAAAACAAACTGTTCCTATGTAGAAGGTCAAACAACATTGTTACGTAACTAAGAACAGCATGAGACCAATAGGGTATTCCTGTTCCTGAGCAAGGCCCTGTAAACACCACTCTGTTGATCTATAATTAAGAGGAAAAATCTTGACTTTGGCACCGTGGGCTCCTTGCAGTGATACTTCCTCTTAATCTCAGTCTCTTGTGTTTATTTATCAGTTTTTAAATTTGTACGCTGAAGAACTCCTTGATTATTTAGACAAGACACAGGAGTATTTCCTGGGCCATCAGAGTGAAATCTCTGATGCAGGGATCCAAGCAGGCAGCTTGCTTAATGCTCGACCCTTGACCTCTCCTGGGTAATAATGTCTCCATATCTATCCTCACACACGTAGCAGCACAGAACAATCACATATTCAGATGCCTGAAGAGGATTTAGAAAGCCATGAGAAACACTGTCGAATAACCAGGGCATGTTGGAAAAAGTTTCTCTTTTTACTGGCTCTTATGTCATGAACTCTTCAAAATGTTATCCATGTGTACATTACCAAAAATGTTCATTTAGGATAAATAAATAAGGTAAATCCAACATGTGTAAAGTAAGAAAACCTTTCCCATGTCCCAGTCCCTGACCTTTGTAAAATGTTTTGTCCTCCCCCAGAGCCACAGGAAATCTGCATTTAGCACTTCAAGCAGCACTTCCACAATTCCAGATTGCCGCCTGTTTAACATCTCTGGCATTTTCCATTTTCTTCACTTTTTTCCACACATTCACCCTCTCAGCTGTTCCTCCCTTTAGTCACACTCCTTTCACACAATTCATAAAATCTGCCACAAAGTCATGGAAGCAGCAACTGCAAGCCGAGAACTGCTTGCAAAAATAAAGAGCTCTCAGAATAGATAAATAAAATCTCTGTTATCCAGCTGCCCTCCCTAAATCACTCCCAACCCCTTCAACAAGTGGTCACAAGCCAGGGCAAAGCAGACTCTTTCAATAGCACATGACAACCACAAAAGAGAATTCATTTAGATTCCAAAACTGATTGCTCAAGTTTTACAAGTAAAAACTGGGCTGAATTTGTATCTTTGAACATAATTACAGTATGTCCTTGTATCATCCTTCCTATTGGTGAAGTAACCGGTTACTGCCCTGCATACATTCCTGGAAATAAAATTAAAAAAACTCAAAGAGGGGAAGTGGGAGGTTTTGTCAGGCTGATTTTCAGTAAATATTTCAGGACTTCAGCTTTTCTTAGAGAGGAAACAGACTTAAAGCGCACATAAGCAGCAAGGCAGGCACTCACCATATTTCATATATCCACCACAGTATGGGGGTTCACATGCGGAAGAAAGTTTCAATAAACCGAGAGGTTAAGCACTGTAAAAATCAGTTTGTTTTCTTTTTCACGTTTTGTCGAGTGAGGCTGAATCCCAAAACTACATGGCCTGCCAAAGTGATTAAGTTTTTACTATGTTGGCACTACTGCCTCAGTTTCTGCAGAGCAGTCCCAAACACTTCATCTCTGAAGGCCCGAACATACACTTGCAGCCACAGTGCACGAGCGAGCATAAGTTGCCAGAGTTACTTAACATGTGCTGCTATGAGCCTGCCAGATTTTCAACCAGCTGCTAATATCAGAGTATCAGAGAGTATTTTAGCTGTTTTGGAGATTGATCAAATAAGCTTAGAACACCCCCAGCACAGTGTAATGGAGCTAATGTGAGCCCAATTCAAACAACTTTCCCATACAGTAAGATATGAATTATGGTACAAAGAAGTGATAATATTGTTATACTAAATCAGTCTTTCAACAAAACGTTTTCCTTATAAAAAATTAAAAATAAAATCAATGAGGCTTCTAAAAAAAAAAAACTTTCCATCAACACTGTAGTGAAACACTTGGCTTTAGATAACAACTGCTTTCCATGTACAGCCAAAAATATCTATTTGTTCATTGCAGTTAAGGTGTTTGTGACCTGGCACACGGTGTACACAGAAGCCACTGTACAAGCAGTGGTTCCTTTGCTTTTACAACTAAGAGCGCAATGGTCAGACTCACCGAGACAATAAATCCACAGCCAGGCCAGGGATGGTCTCTGAAATCCCTACAATCAGGCTGCAGATAAATGGTATTTTGTGCTGACTGCATTGTCTCCTGCTCTATTCTGGTAATCTAATGTGTGCAACATGCTCTTGGTCACCTTGACTTTGGTTGCCATAGTGCTCAACACAAACATATCCCCACCCAGAAATACACCAAATAAGGCTTGGGGGAAAAATCTCATAATCAGACGGCACAGAGGGAGAGGCAGATATAACCTTAAATATACTGTAAACAGGTCAAAGCTATTCCATTGTGTACATACAGTGCTTGTAAGAGGTTACTGGTGACAAACACGCACACAGTCTGGCTAATTAGTATACAACAATAATTGTTCCTAAGCTTAGCTATTGTTGACTCAAAGAAAATGATAATTGCATGGGCATCAACACAAAATAAATTGAAGTTCTTTAGAATAGAGAGGTCTTTCAGGACAAGTCTGTTTGTACTGAAAATGACCTTTAAACACCTTCCTCTAACACAGAGGAATCAGGCTACAAGAAGGCAGCCGTCCTGTCTAGCTGTCGACCCCGGCAGATGTGAGTTCTGAAGAGTTCAAAAGAATTCTGCATGGGGGCATTGCCATTTACATAATCCTCCAGATATATTCCCCTGCAAGCTAATCAAATTATTCACAAGTCTAGCCCTTAACTATGTAGACCCCGCAATACAGAGCTTTTCTATTACCAGCCTGTGAGCCCTAATCGTATCGAACCAACCAATGTCACTTTTCCCTTTAGAATGGCCAACAGACACAGCAAACAAAGACTTGTTGTATCTGACACACAAAGATTTCAGACATGCAACGTTATTCCCTCCTTGTCCACTTTGTTTGGCATTTCTCACTGTCCTGGGATTTTATTTACCTCTGAAGAACAGAGCACAGTAAGAGAAAGATAATTTTATCACTACAAGTACACAATCTTAAGACAAAAGAACATTATGTTCAAATGATGCTTTCAAGGGAAGTTGGTCGTTGTAGTAATTAGCAGAGCAGAGTTGGACCTTTTGAAAATAACTTTGAAAGACAACTGCAGATGACACAGGGGATTTCGATAATCATGGGGTTGAGTTCCCTCAAGGCCTAATCCGAAAAGAAGATAAACAAAACTGCTGATTCAAATACTAGCATGATTTATGCAATAACAGAATTTCAGAGCTTGAAAAAAATGACATGCTTTTTATTACATCGTGAAATTACCGACCAGCAAAATTCCTCATTTGTGGTATTAATACATTTTCAATGATGTTCCATTGACAAATTGTCAATGTCTGATTATGTAACATCAAATGTGCAGTCTACTACATTAAACATAGTTTGACTCTTCTAAAAGAAAAAAAGAAAAGCGTTTCACTGTCATTGTTAGAAATATAGAAAAAAAAAAGAACTATAATAGACATTTGATTTTAGTGCTGCTTTATTTTCTGCATCTGGCTTAGCATTGTATGAGCTATAGAAACATCATCCCATTGTTAACCAGCCTGTAGTTGCTTTGTGTTCAATATGCTGCCAGAGGGTAAAGGGTTAATGGATCAGCCAAAGTTTACATCCCATATGCGGTCAATTTTCAATGACTTCTTTTCCCACATTGAAATAAACTATTTTATGTCTCCAAATATGCAGATCATTTTGCTTAATGAAAGATGCTTGACGTCTCAGATCCAATTAATATGCAAATGCAAGTGAGGATTTATTTGTGACATTCTGTATGGGTGAGAGAAAACAAAAAGGCTTCTTAACAGTAACACTAATTGCTGTGACTGATTGTCACACCTCATCATTCACTCTGAATCTTCTAAATACCAAAATCCAGATAAAAATTCTCACATGCATACAGTTACATGCATTTATTTTTGTTTATCAATTTGCTCTGTACATTCATCACGTCTTGTTTTGGCATGATGAGAGCATTACCGATGCATCCAAGAGTTTTTCTAAATAAACTCAAAAGGAAAAAAGTATTTCCCAGTTGTTCAATTAAATGTAAACAACATTACTGTATGTAAGCATTTGGAACATGTAAATGTATGTATGTTGAAAAGGTACATTACGCATGTTATCCAGTGTACGGTACCGTACACTGGATAACATATTAAATTGTGTAAAGACTCAGACTACATATATTTCCTTCTTCTGATTACTCATTAACACTTTACTTTTTTTTATAATACTATTAAAAGGCTGTACCAGCAAAGCTGTAATGCCCACATGAAGTGTCACATATACAGATTTTATGGCTTTCACATAGCCCCTTTCTATTGTGACTCCTCAAAAACCCAGACTAATGCAATTCATCTTTGATGTGAAAAACCTTCAATCAGTGATGTATTTATCACTGTAAAATAAAATCAATAATGTAACTCAACTATTAAAATCCTTTAATGGATGAAGCAATATACTTAGCTGTTTGCATCACCCTTGAGCTTTAATGCCCAAGGCACTATACAGAATGGGGCTTACATTTCAAGGACCGTAAAGTGTAACTGACACATATTGTGACATATCACTTAAACATATAGTAACTTACACACAGGAAAGGTTATGAACTAATGTATTTAGCTTAAGCAAGAAAAATAATAATGGAAGTAATTCATAACGCATATAATCTGGAAATAAGTTCCTCAAAAAGGTTTTATTACAACAAATTCTGCAATGCTACTATATAATTCAGCAATACTATATTCGGGAAAGGGATTAAATGAACAGAAATCTGTTTTTTTCTGTTGAGAAGCTGCTTAATCTCCACAGGAGAGCACGTTCCCATTGGACAACCTTTAGCTATTTTATATAGCACAGAGCAAAACTGTGATTTAATGCACCTCAATCGAGAAACACTTCCGGGGCTGTAAAAACAACAATCAGCCTCTTTGGATTAAAAGGCCATATCTCCTTTAACAACAACCCAAAATAAAAAGATGCTGACTAGCAGTAGAGTGAACAAAATAAAATGATACACTGACATTGCCTCTGATGCTTTTTAATCTTCATATGATACCTTTATAGCTTTTAACCTTGCTTTCAAAGGCAGACAAAACCTTTCTGCTCTTCTCAATGTGAGAACAGCATTTGGGTGTGGATTTGGAAGTACAACCCCATTTGGGACATTGTTGAGCCTTTTCCACAAGCCAGTTTCAGGCCCTTTTCAGAGCCAAACCTACTTTAGAATCAGTTCTTTGCATATTTAACAGCAGAAGATGTGGCTCTGGACCAGGGAAATTTGATTCAGAATGGTAAAAAAACTCTTTGCTGGTCTAGAACAAAAAACCACTTTGGTCAGCAGCTGAGGGTTGGGTTACTGTGACTGACATAACCAACTTTGTTGGTCCTTCACATAAAGGTAAAAATCGTGAAATCGTGGTAGGGGATTATCGAAAACTGGTTTCACCCAGTTAGATTTCTCTTTCAGATTTCCATGCCATGTATACGTGTAACCATGTTTCTAATCTTTCTCCAACTGAGCATCAGCGTAAAAGAAGCCTGCTGACAGGAATACGCAGCTGAGTGAATGACTGAATAAAAGGAGAGATCATTTACAGGGAGATGCAACCTCATTTTCATAACAAAGTCCGCCTTAAGTCATACAGAAAACGCCTCAACGTGTGCCAGGTCAGAAGTGGAGAAGTAATCAGATTACTCTTCTTTTCGATATACACACGGATGTCCGGTAACCAGGTTTCTTAGTACATGTAAACTCACAGTGACACATCCACCACAGTTTAAATGTGAACTCTCTGTGCTGATAATGGGTCATATAGTTCCTGTATTTGATGTCCCCAAAAAAACCTTTACATTTTGACATCTTACGCCACAAGACAGTCTTCGACTTCACCTCAGTTCATCTTAATGAGGTCAGGCCCAGAGATAACCCGTATTTCCTGGATAATGTTTTAAGAGGTGGGCCAAAGCCTAAGCAGTGATTTCCACTACATTTCTGTTTTTAATGCAGTGACACCCGAGGGCCCAGATAATACAGCCATTCATTGTGGTTTTCAGCCTTTTCCCTTCTGTACAGGTATTTCTCATGATATTATAAGTCCCTCCAGGAAGCTGACTTTTTTGTAATTGTTGCAGCCTAAAATGCCTCATTTCACAACAGCTTTTCTAAAAAATATTTTGAGGCATGTTGCAATGTTTCGATGATGTTCTAAAATACAAGGTTGTGCAGAATTGACCAGGGATTGGATGAATTAATTGTTGCGGTTGTAACATTTCAAATTCCTAAAGGGACTGCATTATATAGCACAGTTAATGAAATTCACTTTTTGTTTTTATTTTACATTGAAATATATTCTTAAATTGTCAAATGATTTGCCCATATACTATTTCACAGAGTGGTAAACCTCAGCCCATCCACTTCTGAGAGACTCGCCTTTTAGAGATGCTATTTTTAAACCCAAACCTTACACAACTTTTTCCATTTTTTCATTCCATTCGTGCTGTTGGCAACTAATTCAAAAAGAACATATTAAAAAAAATCTCAATTTCAAGATTTGATATGTTGTATTTGTACATTTAAAAATCATTGTATTCTGTTTACATTTTATAGTGTCCCAGCATTTCTAATAACAGGGTTGTCTGAAGTGGTTTAGTTGTGAACATAAAGACGTCAAGCTTTGAATAACATGTAATTTTAACATTGTAAAGTATATTATCAATATCAGTTTTACACCTGATGCATTAAAGTAAATGTAGCTTATCTTCTCTGTCAATTTCTAACTTTTCATAGATACACTGGGTAAGGAAAAAGACTGCTGCTGATTGATGCTTACATCGCCCTTCTTGCCAAAAATTCTAAAACGAGCAGTAGGGTTGGTAATTGCTGTTGTTGCTGCTATCACTCACAATAGTAATTTATACAATGTCTAGAGAACATGTGCATAGTATTCAGGTTGTCATTTGCAAATGTTTGTTTTAGTAGACAGATCTGAATAACAACCATTTGTTTAAATGGAAGTGCAACAAATGTATATGGGACCAAACATAACGAGATCATTCAATTCTTTTGTAAAATCAATTACAATTGGCACATAGAACAATATTTTATATCTTTTTCACAGTTTGGCATATTGTGAAAAATGTCAAATTCTAATTATCAAATTCTAAAAAAAACTAAATTGTGCATTTATATGTGGATACAGTATTTTATTATTTATTACTCTAATGTTGATGGTTTGTGATTCATGATCCTGCTATTTTGGTGTAAAAGCCTGAATGTAGAAGCTGACATGGGATAAAGTGGACCAGTGCAGCTAATAGTGGGTTGGGGTCACCACCCCCAAACAATTTATACAATCTCTTAAAACATAACTATTTCACAATGTAAAACCCTACTCCCCAGTTACATAATATTTTGAACATGTCAAGTTTTAACCAATGCATGGAAACTTTGATTTACACCACATGCAATGAAAAGGAAAGCTTGTCACGTTGCCACTGTTTCAGTAACAAACAACTAAGCTTATTAATGGAATATTTGTTTTTAAACATATGTCATATGTTATTCATCACTATATTTCAAGATATAAAGTTCGAATACTACGTCTGAATCAGGGAAGGTGAAATTAGATACTCAGACCTACGTATCAGCAAAATTACTGTACTGCAGAATACACATGCAACACTAGATAGGCCAAACATATTCATACCCAGTGCCTAACAAGACTCCGCAAAGTCTTGAACAAACCTATTGCTTGTGTCTGAATCTGTCAGTGTTTGTGTGTACTTGATGTCTGTTTGCATGCCGACCTAGCTTCAGATTGCTGTTTGAGGATGTAATTGCTCTGCTCCTCTACTCCTCGGAGTGGCCCAGGATGGATCTGCGCGGGCTGTTTAGCAGTCAATGGCCAGTGCAGATTGTAAACAGATCTCCCATGAATTGCGGGTTTAGCGGTTTTGTGAGTCTCCAAACAAGGTTCTACTGATAACACCATTCTCTCCCTGACAAAATCAGCCACTTTGCTGCAAGGATGTGATTTGAGAGGTGCCAGTCAAAGTGATTGACAGCATTAATCCCCCACTGGAGAAAATAGGAGGGTAAAGCAAACCATGGCCTTATAGGAAACATGTCCCTGTTTAAATCCTAGTTTGAGTAAATATTGTATTTAACTGCACAGCCAAGAACAGGACAGGTTATTAAGAAAATTAGACTAAATTAGTAGCAAATTAATGTTTTGAAAAAAAAAAGGTGTAAATTAAAACTGAATCTAAGACTCAATCCTAAAAAGGGCTGAACTCCACATCTATGCACTTTGAACTGAAGGACATCAATTCCGTTTATGCATTACAGTTTTTACATCACATAATCATAAATGTTGCAAACCTACATGCTAGTGTTGGCATTACTTGTTATTTGCTTTTTAAATTCATCCTTGATTTGCATGGTGTAACCCTGATTAATACCTCAGACAGGTGCATAGCTCTGACAAAGAAAGCACAGTGTGACTTTTAAATTAAACACCATGCATTGCTGGTCAGTAAGAAAGCATGTCATCAAGCATTAAGCACACATTCATTTTCAAAGTAGCAGTGTTAACGGGAACATGCTGGAGACAATGATGCCATGTTACCTGATGCTAACAGAACATTTATATTAAATACAACACAGTCAAAATACCTGTTTTACAGACATATTTAAATATTTTCTACTAAATGTACAGAATCCCTGCATGAAAAACTTAATGCCAGAAGCCAATCCATGTCGAAAGACAAAACCACTGACAAAGTATTTCAATTTCATGGGGAACACTATGTGAGCTGTGATAAGACTGATGACACAACCAAGACAAACACCGCAGATTTATGGAAACTCTACGGTGCAATTTGCAAAGCTTTCAGTCCCCACAGTGAGTTTGACAACAGAACAGTGCAAAAGGAAAAATTCAGTAAGGGAAATTTGAATTACACACCAAAATCTTGCTCCTTTGATACCAAAATATTTGATGCCATTTGGAGTTTATCCAATTTCATAATTGTATTTCAACAATTATAAAGTAATACTAACCTTACAGACAGCACGCACAGTGACAGTAACAGCATAGATAGCACTAATGCTGTGACTATTCACTAAAAAGTCATAAGCCATAAACTGATAAACAAAGAGTTCGATTAAAGATGATGGAGCAAATGTTTTCTGACTTTAAAAATGTTAAGCTTGACTAAGAACAATAACTGAAAAGGTAAATACGTTTTCTTTTCATCACTTAATAACAAAATCTTGCATTCTGTATTACTAATATGATTACATTTTACTACTGCACACTACTGTAGTTTCTGCACTTTGAACAGCTTTGTGCTATCAAAAGTTAAAATTCATAATAATTAAGGTGACATTATGTTTTCTGAGGCCACCAAGCCACAAGGGCTAATTTGAAATTTCCTCATCTTCCCATCCAGGAGGGTCTGTGTGGACTACCTGCATTTAGCCCGAGCACAGAATACACACACAAACCATACACTTACAAACATGTCCACCCATGCAGATAACCAGTGTATTAACAGAACTCAGATGTGTGTGCTTAGAACCGCTTCCTTTTTTGGTGTATCAAGTCCACCTTTGACACAACTTATCCAAGTAACAATAACTACAGACTTTAATTCCACCTCAATAAATTAAAAACAATAATTTGTTGTGCTAAAAGCAAAAACGTGTAAAAGCTTGCTCATGCAAATTATGTCCAGTGTGACCTTAAGGACAGAGATATTCTTTATTTGACACATAGTAGTAGTCACATAATTTCTGTGATCAGTGAACACAGCTGGAACAAAAGCACATGCTCTATTATTTTTTCTTACAAATGACATGAATATGGTCCATTATGATGAGGAACAAAAAGGGTAGGTCCCATGTTAGAGCCATCCCCTCACTGATGCTCTGGTGACTCGGCCAGCTACTCTCCCAAGGCCTACTCCTTGATTAAATGCATAATCCACTACTCCCCATCCCCAATGATTTAGTGTGCCTTTAAATCAGCTTGCGCACACATAAAAACCTCAAATAAAAATCACCAAGAAAAACCATTGCACTCTAACTGTTCTATTAAAATGATACCCAGCCCAACCTTTCTTCTCTGCAATACCGTTTATTCCACATGAATGCATATCTTCATTTTTTTTCATAGGTATGCATATAAAATATTTAAAGTTTAAAATGTCACAAATGAAACATCAAATGCAAGAGTCTCTCATTAATCAGCAAGGATGGAGGTTCTCTTTTAAGGTTATAACCCTTTGAAAGAGCAAAAATTACATTTTTGACCTTGAAGATGAGACAAACTCATAAACGTAAAATAATTTGCAGTTTAAAGGGGAAAGAGATATCAGTTACCTCAGCCAGCAGTGCTCTGGGTTGTCAGGGGGAGACCAAACAAGTCTCATTTTCATATTTACATCCAAGCTGTTAAGATTAATTTGAAATCACATCAAGAAAAAAAGAAACAAAACTCAGAGAAAACATCAAAAGGAGAAACTGTCAAACTTTCAAATCCACGGGGGCCTAGCTATCTCCAATGTGTGAAACGCAGACTTTTTTCTTGCAGTTTTATTAAATGGTGCATGACATTTTCATTACTCAAGGAAATTAAATTGACTAATTTTCTTACAAGCCCTGTATGTCTGCTATTTTAGGGAGGTGCACCGAAGAGAGCAATTGTTTCAACACCTACACAAAAGAAAGGCAGACATGGATGTGCTCTCAGAAGAAAAGTGATTTCAAAGCCTTTTAGGAAAATTGTTCTTTAATAGGGGAGTTTAGGGTCTTGATCTTTTGCTCTAACTGAGTTTTGATCCTTTTCCTACTGTAAGTGGTTATTCTTGATTATTCACTACTCTAGAACAGCATTTGGATCATTTACAATTAAAATTGGAGGCTCCATTCTTTGGTGCATCTGACAGTGCTTTCAGATATTTATATGTTTTTGCCTCATGTTTAACAGAAACATCAGGTTATAATGAGAAAATAAACATGAAAACAGAACTGTTTCAGTTACCGATGTACTCATACTAAATTTACTTTATCCTTGAATGTGGTTCAGGCTCATAATCCAAAGAGATACATCAGCATTTGTCAAAAGACAGACTTCTAAGACTCATAGTCAAGCTATTTTTCGTGCCAATCAGACGCACTTATTTAAAAAAGACAATTAAATTTAATTCATAAAAACATCCTGATACAATAAAGCAGTATGAAAGACAGGTCCACATAAGATTAAAGGATTCAGTAGTGATAAGTTTTGCCCAGACTCTGTGACGGAGGCTGAGGAAAATATGGAGTCAGTCAGGACTTCAACATTGCCCCTCCTCTGGAGATGAAAAGGCTGATTACCTTCACCTCTCAGGGGTGTAAGCCACATGGCTGACAACATCATTGGAAAATAGACTACTGGGCTCCTTTGGGCCCTATAACAGCTTACATTTAATGTGGGGGGAAAATTCACACTAAAAAGGAGGTGACACCACAGCCACACTCTCATATTATTGAATACATTATGACAGAAACCACTTATTGTTGTTGATTGTGAAGCTGTAATGGGCGAAAAAGGATAAAAATGCTGTCTGGGAAGTGTTCAGGGAGTTAAAACACACGGATGGATTTAACTTAGCAATAACAAGCTGCGTTGTTGTTTTAAATGTTCAACAGTCTGGATGAGTTCTCCCTATAGAAACAAAATAATATATCACATACTGTACTGGAAGATTTCTGTAATATTTTTGCATAGCGGCTGTGGTTCTGAATCACAATTCAATTTACAACTCCTACCGAGCACTGAAATTATCTGCATAATGTACTTCTAAAAAGATATGTTTGGTGATTTAACAAAAAACTTTTGCTTAACACCACAGTTGCTGCACAACTGCGTTATGAGTACATGCAAAGAAGTTATAGCTTTAATAATCTAAACCAAATTAGTAATTGTTTTTCTTCTTCTTTTCAACAGGGTATCAGTGACACATTTTGAGTGCCATCGGATGAAAAAACGGCAATTCCAAGATAATATCCCACAAATTCTTTGATGAATAAGCTGGAACCCTCTGTGTGACCTCTGTGTTCATCAACAGCAACCACAATTTAGTGGCAGCCTGAACTCTATTTCAAAGGTTACTGAATTAACTTAAAATTACTTACAATGCTATTAAAATGCTGAGCTCTTTTGTTGTGGCTGTAAATTAATTTAAAACCACAGCGATTTGAAACATTCTGAGACAAGTCAGGCAGGGAAAAAAATAACAAGTATGGCAGAAGCAGAGCTTTCTCAATGCTTTTGGCTTGGCAAATGCTTGTCTTGAATGATGAGAAAAAGAAATTGGGCTAAACTAGAAACATATGGTATTCCACTGGAGAGGAAGCCTTCATAAGAGGATCATGGCTGTGTAATAAACGGAGACAGGAAAAGGGCACGTGTGGCGGTTTGGGTGGATGAGTTTTTCTAAGATGAGTTGGAGCCCAAGTCTTTTCTGAAAGCTGTAGTGTGACTCACTGAACCTCTTGTGATCAGGGAAAACTGTACGGACTAATACTTTGGCACAAAAATAAAAAAGACACACAGATAGTCATCCATAAAGCTGTGGAGAGACAAAAGTGAGTTTCTCGTGATGCCACATTTGATATTTGGTCTTTATGTATGTACTAATTATGACTATTAGCCCAGTTGCCCATGTTGTGCCCTGTGTCATTTTCTCTATGTTCTTCCTGATATGACTACTGAACAGAAATGTGTCCAAGTTTAATCAGTGCACCAGTAAATAAAGCTATTAGGAAGCCCTCAATTCTATATGTTTTAGTAAACAAAAATATATTTCTGGATGTCAGCCCACGATTGGAGTCGTCAGTGCTGCTGCCTTACAGCTAGAAGGTTATGGGCTTTACACCCCCACTTGACCGTGGCCTTTTCCTACTCAGGTTTCCTCCAGGAACTCGAGTTCTCTCCCACAGTCCAAAGACATGGATGTTAGGTGTGAAGGGCTGTCTGTCTGTTTGTCTCTCTGTTGACCCTGAGATAGACCAGGGTGTACCCCACCTCTCACCCTATGACAGCTGGGATAGGCTCCAACCCCCCGTTTGACCCCTAACAGATAAATGGGAACAGATAATGGATGAAATGATGGATACAAGCCCTGCATTAAATAATATTTTATTAGAATTTAGCATCAGCATAATACTTACTGCACTTCCTCTGAGGTAAGACCGTAACTAGGTTCTCTTTTAGTGTGTTGGTGTCTAGTTTGTATGTACTTTGCACTAGGGCATATGTCTGTGCTGTAATCACAACAACATCTTTTACAGATTGCCCATAATTAGAAAAGCTCCTCTCCAAACCAGCTCCATGTTAAGAGCATGATTGCAGCCAAATTGAGCAGTAATTTGCACAATGTGGACGTGGGTTCAGTGTGAGGGGAGAAGTCTGATGGTTTAATGCCACTCTGATCAGGCCTGGTTAGCCTGCCTCACTCAAGCTAAACACATGAACTTTTGAATTCAACTGGGAGAGGAACCTTAGCATTGCATCATTGTGAAACAGACATCTATCTCTTTAAGAAAGGGGGAAATGGAGAAGTATACAGGTTTTCTGTCCTCCATGACCCCAGGAGATCCATCATGGATGCTAATGGACTCACTTGTCCTACTATTATACAAACACCTAAACATCGCTTGGCTGTCTGTGTGCGTAAAGAAGAGACATTCATTATTATTCCACAAAGCCTATCAAGCCCATGTTACAGAGAGGTCCAATAAAAACTGTCCTGCTATTGTAGCATAGAGACAGCACTTATTCTCATGATGATATGATGTTATTTCAGTTTGATTCCCACCTCTTTGCGATAGTTTATTAAAAAATACAGTAGATTTGTCTAAAGATTTCTTTGAGCATTTCCCTTCTAGTTTTTGTTTAGATACAATGACTCATCTTACAGATTTTTTTTTTTTTTTTATACTTTAAGGATTTATAATGTAAAGCATCTGCAATCTAACTTTTAAAACAGAAAGTTTCACACCATGTGAAAATTAGTCAGTACAAGTGCAATGTTTTTGTCAAAAATGCTTTGAATATGTTTAGTTCCTCTTTTTCATTTTCTGTTTACAAAACAAGATTAAAAACTGATGCACTTGAACTAGAGATTTCTTTTTTTATCACAAGCATTACTATTATTACATTTTTCGCTCTGTTAAAAACCTGGTGTTGACATTTCCCACAATGGAACTTGATCAGGACCTTTAGTCTGTTTTTAGTCTAACAGCTAATGTAGCCGTAAAACACTAGACTCAAGCACAAGAGTGGGCAAACTCTGCACCTCTATGTTTTTTCAATTTGAAAATGAACTTATGCTGACTCGAGTGACATAACTTGAAATTTATCAGACTTTATACTGCTCCCCCTGGAGTCACAAAAGACTTCATATATGCAGCCTTTTATGTGTAAAATCAGTGGAGTTTCCTTTTAAGAGTGTTTAGTATGGATCCTCTCACTAATCTACAAATAAAGACGGAATGTTGCTGGGAAAATGTGATCGTGTAGAGATGATCAAGATAACAGATGTAATAATATTAATTGTGTAGCCCTAGATTTTGTACCAATGACTAATAGAATAGTCAACAGAGCACAGAAGTCAAACAAAAGATGCCCCAGTTTACCTTTTACACAAGGAACAAGACTCTATTGTTTGTCTGCCTAATGAACACATTAATCATCTACAGATTATGAAATCGTCACCCAAAAACTTAATAAATGATAAATGAGATAAATTTTGGTATCAGGTCATATACTATAAAAGGAACAAGGCTTGACAACTAAATCAGTGATAAAAACTGTTTTCCATTACATAATGAAAAGTCAAAGGATAACTTTGGTAATTTTCTAAATTAATTGTATTCTCAACAATCCGGCAAACAATAAAAAAACAAAATAAAAAACATAAAAAAACAATAAAACCATTAACCAACCAGTTGCCCCTACCTATGTTTAATATCGGTCAGTCTTTAACTTGGATTAGTTTGTCTGTACTGTAGACCTACGTTGATACCCAAAAACAAGTAAAAGCAGGTTTAAAGGTGTCTCTCAACTCAATAATAAACATAAAACAAGAGTTTCCCTCATTAACAATCACACTGGATCACACTTGCTGGGAACTAAAAGGTGCAGTGAGTTTTTGATCCAGCACCTGCACTAGTTTGTTAAGATGTGCTCGCTCTTTTCTCTCTGCTTTAAAAGAGATAAATAACCATTAACACTTTGACTGCTATAGTAAATATTTTTAAGAAAAATCCAGAAAGATCAAGAAAGTTATAATCATAATAATTATAAAATAATAATTATATTATAATATAATGTAGTGTAAGCACTCAACTCCCTACTTGTTGTCAATGCACAGCTCAGTTGACTGTAACATGTGTGGGATCCATCCATCCATTAACTGTAACTGCTCATCCTGCTCTGGGTCACTGGGGGCTGGAGCCTATCTCAGCTGTTACTGGGCGAGGTGGGGTACACTCTGGACAGGTTGCCTGTCTATCTCAGAGCCAACACATAGGCACATACACAAATAGACAACTATTCAAACTCACATTCACAGCTATGGGCAATTTAGACTCACCACATAACATAAAATGCATGTCTTTAGACTGTGGGAGGAAATCGGAGTACCCATGCAAGCACGGGGAAACATGCAAACTCCTCACAGAAAGGCTGCAGCCAGCCGGAGATGCAAAGCTGTGGCCTTCTAGCTGTGAGGCAGCAGCGCTAACCACTCCACCACCCTGCTGCCCTTGTTTGTTGAGGTCTTTTTTAAAATTATCCGTTAGCTTTAGCTTTTGGCACTATGCATAATAATTTAGGTTGCATTTAGTGTCTGAACAGCTAACGTGCATCTATGCAGGCAGTTCAGCTGCTCTCATCTTAAGGTCGCCACACATTACAACAAATGACCGTACAGCTTGTGAATGTAATGTGGTCAGACCTAGCTGGTCCTGGCCAGTGCCAGTCGGGCCTAGTCAGTGCAAACAGTCAGAAAAGAAAAATGCTGAGTGTGTGCTGCGTAACCATTCTAGTCTTTAGTCTTAATATCCAATCGCTGCCAGTGGGTCTCACTCAAGACACTCAAGGTGTTTATTATTCACAACTGGTATCAGTGACCAATGACGTCACAACCAAGTTAGACCAACTGGTAGCATTGTAAATAAGCAATATTAACTTCATTTCTGTCTGTAGGCTCTTCAGTCTGAGGCCGTATTCATTTTTGCACAAGAACACAAAAAAGGCTCAGGATTTGGGTGAAGTGTCTATCTTCAGGGGTGTTGTACTTGTGTAGTACTTCCCAACTATCAGGAACTAGAAATATTGGATCGTTGGTCGAATCAGTCTTTCCGTGTGAACTGTCCATTCTTTGACCGTCTTTGCTAGACTTCAGGTGTGCCCGCAGCTTTACTAACAATCTTTACAAACAAACTCCTGTCGTGCGTATGATTATTTGTTGCCCTCTTACAACAGGCCTAACAGTCTAAATCAGCAGCGATATGTCTTTTGGTTGTCTGGCTCCAGATCTCCCCATTTTGCTGCAGGGCTAACATCTACTCAATCAACTCAGTACCTTTTTGAAACCTTTTCATTAAGAAGTTGTCTCTACTGACAGTGAGCAGGCACATTAGACATTACCCTGTCTTCTTGTCTGCCTTTAAAATAAAAAAATTAAACCACATAGCTTTTTGCTTAATGCAACTCAGTAATGATGATTTTATTGTTTATTAAAATTAAACATGGTTAACATATGAAAGTGGAAAACATTATGATAGGAAAGCCAAATGAATACAAGAGAGAGAACAAAAATATAGTGCCCGTAAACCATTTATGTTTTTGCCCAAATGATTACATTATGGCCAGCGTGCCTGTGTTTTCATGTACATGATCCCACCCTTGACAGGGAGTGCTGAAAATAATAATTTAGAAAATATTTCAGAGAATAACATAAGTGTCTCTTGAATATGCTATATTATTCAGTACATTTAAAAAAAAAAATCAGACTTCATAATTTTTCATCATTCAAACCCACAAAGAAAAGCCTTAAACAGACTGGAAAGACTGGACCGTATCAGCAAAGGTATGAGAGAATGTCTCTTTCGCCCAACATAATTACTGCTGCCAATCCAAAGTGATTTTATAATTCCAAAATCCTGACACTTCACAAAGACTCTATAATTGCATTACTTGTCAAAGGTCTATTAATAATTTTTTCCTAGGACCTGTCTAAAATGCATTTTTTCCTGAAAGCCATCTCATGAGAAGATGTGGAATTTTTCATGAACACATGAAAAATATCCACTTGAGAACACTGCTTGCTTCCCTATCTTTTCTCCTCTCAAAAACATTCCTGAATTGACAAATGTGTGTTGCTAAATACACAATGAAGCTTTAACACTTTCTGAAATGGATAGAAAGAGGACAGTTTAAGTTCAGGATAGTAGTCAAGGACATGACTACAGCATGTTGTCGTACTGTTTTGTAATAACGTTATAGTTTGTTTGCTATGGTTTGTGTTGTTGTCCTTGCTTTATTAGTGGTTCTGTCAGTGAAGTTAGTTTATAATCGTTCATGCACGCCAACAAAGCTTCGTCAATTGTAGCACTGGAACTGGTAATACTTGTGTTGTTTGCTGTATCGCTATGTTGTGTAGCTTGCTACCTAAAAGAAAAAGTTGACTAGTTAGGCTATTCTTGTAGTTCTATTCTATTAGTTAGCTATTCTGTTTCTGTGTGTGGAAACTTTGTTGCACCGTAATGTGGACGATATTTTGAATTTAGTCTATGTATCATGGCTTGTGCTTTGTGTGATGTAGTAAATTGCCGTATCACGAACACGGAGTACAAATTGTCACCTAATTTTTTTAATCCACTGGCATGAGCCCTGCCTTGGTCTTTTTCTTTTTTCCCTCTTACAGTTACCTGCTCTCACTCTGCTCTAGAAATTCTGGGAGCGCTCACTTTTTGAACATTACACCCTTTCAGGACCTTTTCATACGGTGCCACTATTAATCCATCCCCCACTCACGGGAAGACCAAGATGAACTCGGGTTGAAACATGAAGAAAGTCACATAAAAGCAAACAGGAAAATTTGTTAAAATCCTGAATTGTTCGGTGGCAGAGTTTTGTTTCTGGTTTGCGTGTTACATGGGAGAAGACAGTTACAGAAACTTGAAATTAAATCAGTTTCATTATTGCCCTGCTGTTTGTATTCATGTTTGATGTGACAATAAATAAAACTATGCAGAATCACATGTATTCTGTTGAGCGTGTGATTTAAATATGCTGCTCCAACAGGAACAACAAGTTGGTATTTGACATATGGGCTACCAGCAGACACACCAGCAATGGGATTAATTTCTTTCCACAAGTTGTTCGAATCATTGAGCACAAAAACATGATCCTTTTTTTCAAATTTTTTTTTTTGCATTCCTTGTGGTTGGGGATAGATTGGCTTTTTCCATGTCACGTCGGAGTTAGGACATAATGTGTGCCATTGAAAAAATACACCAGGGACAGGCACAGGTTTAAACTGCTGCTAGTTTCTGACTATTGATTTCTACCTGTTTAGCACTTAACAGCGTTCACACACAAGGAGACAAATGACTTAGTTGTTGCTGGGCTTTGGCGATGCTGTATTTCTGGAGGTGTGTTCTTTTGAGCATAATTATTTACTTACTATGCTATTAATGTGTTGTTTACTAACACCACCAGACACAAACAATGTTGCCAATTTTGTTTGATTGACTTTCCTCTATTTTAAATATTTATTCCTCTCAGGTAGTAACTTGACTTTATGGAATCAAGGGGCACCTGACTGGCTTGCAACTAGCTGAACTCTTTAGCATATCTGCACAAACTTTGCTTTTCTTTAATTCATGCCAGTCATATTGCCATAGATCTATTCTATCTCACATAGTGCAATGTACGGAGCAACAGGTTTCCACTGACAATGAAAGAAAGCTGTCACTGGCCTGGGGTTGTGTTGCTGTACTGTATGCGTGAACGCCCTATTAGCTGTACAAGTGGCAGATGATAAAAGCAACAAGTACCCAAATGCTAAGTAGAGCAAAATTGTAGTAAATTAACTCTAATTTCCCTGCAAAAAGCCTCCATGCACTGTTTTAGTTGGAGCTTGTTGATCGACTAGCACAGGGAAAATTTTGTGGTGTGACAAATAAACCCCTAGAAGTGTGCTGTGTTGTGAAGCAATTCTGTTGTAGTGGGCCAAAGGTTTCAGTACAAGTTTCAAATTCATCATTTGACACACATGGGCCCGAAACCATTGTCCTTCAAAAATAATAATAGGGGAAAAAATGAGCCTTACAAGCAAACTAAGTAAAATCAACACACATGAAAAACCAACCCCCCAAAAAATTTAAAATCCTGAATAACACATAAAAGTTTACAAAACCTAAACCTGTGTTAGCGTGTAACCAGCAGAAACATTCCTGTTTTAACGAATCCTCAATGAACACTAATGCACAAACTAATGCTCGCCATCTAGCATATGGGAAACTTGTGTCAGTACATTTGGTACTGTGTATTGTAATAGAACACTGAGTACCTATAGTTGTATATTTCTCAAGTGAAAGGCTCTTGTTTTTAGTAGGCAAATATAACAGGGGTCTGATGTCACTGCCATGTAGGACGTATAGCAAAACAGGTTCTCGATAAGAGACAACAGGGAGTTATGTTCAAATTTGATAACCAATAAATTGCGTACTGATGCATTTTACAAAGCAAAAACTGCATATTCATAGTAGCAAGCCTTTACTGTCACACTGCTTCATATCCTATCACATATCAGATATATCATATTTTACTGTTTTTCAGTTAAGTGTTATGAATACAAAAAACTGGCTCAACAAGCTGGATTCCAGAGAATGTTCTCATGGAACGTTTGAGATGTCAAATAAACGTTTTGTTTTACAGTAACAGGTGCGACAGGTGTGAGTCCTTCTATTTAAGTCATTAGATCAAATACAATAAAGGAACCATAAAATGTTATACTGCATATGCAAACACTGTCCCCTAGTCTTCAACAAAGTAAGCTTCAGGGTTTATCTCAAGTAAATCTGGCTGTTTGCCTCTTATATAACAAAGATAGAACCAATCCTCTTCTGTGTTGTCTTGACATGGTTTGCTTCTGCTTCAATAAAACTAAGTTTCACATTACTCCTGCTAAGGTAAATAAATAAATGAAGCATTTATGCTATCAACTATGTATTGTACATATGTGGTCGTACCTTTCAACAACACAGTGTTAATTTCTAATTCAGCTTAATTTTACCCTTCTGGTGTTTATGATCAGCACTCTCAAAACTGGAAGTCAAATGACATCATCCTGAAATAAAAGGGTTTTTTTTGTACACTGCTCTCTAGCCAAGTGACAGCTTCAGATCTACTCACTTAAGAAAATTGATTAGATCCATTGCCAAAATGGTGCCCTTGACACTGAAATGATGGCAAGTGTTAAGTTTTATGTGATGTAGTTGACTCACACATAACCATGCTACAAGCTCAAATCAACTGCTCAATGCGTGCATCCAGAGAAACTGCTGGCATCACTTTTGTCTTTTGTCATGCAAAGACACATCATGTTTAAATGCAGCCTCTCTTCAGTTAAATACAAGACTGTTGAACTAAAAGTTGGTTGTCCATATAAGTAGCAGAAAAAAACTTTTGCTGTCTGATTGTTTTCAGTATACATGTGCCACACTTTTGGGACTCGAGGGGAAGAAGGAGTGGCAAAACAATTTTTAACAGACAAACAAAAAATATTTCTAGAAGATGCAAAAATCCCTGCAGAGCACCAAAAGCATGGGGCTTAAAGATTTACTGCAGTCTTCTTATCTTTCCTTACTGATGAGTGTTGAAGAGAGGCAAACATATTCTACTTTCTGCATTACTGTTCTGATCTTAGTCCAACTCTATTAACCAATTCCGTTTCAGAGGATGCATCAACTTCATTTACACAGCACTGGCTGGCTTTGGGAAAAAAGAAAAAGAGAAAAACTGTCTCAGAAATTAAGTTCTTTAAGACCATGTTTCCCCTCGTCTGTTCTTAATAAGAGATCTGTTTCTTTTTGTTGTTTTTTTCTCATAAAGCTGTGCAACGTATGAAAGCCCTGGAATAAAACCCAGTACAATAGCATTATAGAACAAAAAGCAGGAAGGAGATTGAGGGAAAAAACAGGGGGAAAATGCCATCATCTCTAAACTTAATGAAACAGCATCCTTTCATTTTTTCTAGTAATTATAATAAAGATGGAAAAACATAATAAACGTCTCCCTGCCCCCACCTGCTAACAGTAATTATAATAGACTCAACAATAAATGGTAAAGCAGCACAGAGCTGCATCTTGGGAATTCTCAGGGGTCTGTGGATTAGCTTGAAAAGCCTGAATGATTAAAATACACTAATTAAAATTTTGTGTTCCTTGGTAACTCGTCTTCCACGGCCCCTTGTGCTGGCAAAATGGGAATAAATGCGACAAAAGCAAATACTCTTTTGGACCTGAATAAATAAACAAGTCTAATCAACTTAGTGTTTTTATGGAACGAGGAAAATAAAAACTTTGTTGATGACCTTTCCCCACACTTGTACTTTGCATCCACCAGGACAATAGCAAGAATATTTTGTCTATGTTGTTCTAATCAAGCAAGATTGCCAGACATACCAGACAGGTTAGATGTCCTATTACACTGCTTTTGATTAGGCAGTTCAGCCCCATTGTGACTTCTAATTGTTATTTGGACAAAGTTTGACATCAGTGGACAAGTGACTTTGTTAGTTGCTTTGTGCCTAAATTCAAGCTGCAACTTTGTTTCAAAATTAGACAGAACTGCTACTGTTACACCCAAGAAACAGTGGCTACACAAATAAAGAAGAAAATGTTGCATCTCACTGTTCTGGGGATGATGCAATACATTATAGATTTTTGTTTCTACATAATAGATGGTATTTACCATGGTTATGATGATTAAGGCATGTGCAAGCTTGTTTTAAACTCTGAGGTGGTGTTAATCTATAGTTAAAAGATCAGACAGGGAGGGATCAAAGCACAGGAGGTTTTAGTTACAATCACAAAATTGTAATATAATCCACATAGTAACAAATATTGCTCCATTTGCATAATGGCATAATGCTCTAAAACTGGCAAAATTATATCAGAAAAATATAATTTTTGAATCATATGAGTTGTGAGCAACTGTATTTTAAAGAGTGCCTTTACTGGTGATCTCCCAAAGGTTCCCTGTCTACATAGTACTCAATCTTCATATATTTTGCTATATTTTCAAAACAATGTCAAACTGTTGTTTTGGCGTATCACAGAAAAAATGCACTATATGATCTGATAAATTCTCCTCTCCCCCATAAAGAGGAGAATTTGAGAATTGCAGAGCTACACCCTTCGATCTGAACAGATTGCTGCTCTATTTTCAACCCTTTTTTTTTTTTTTTTTTTTTACATTCTTTTCAGTGTATCACAGAGTAAAGAAGACATCATGGCTTTGAATCTGTCTGACAGTTAGAGCTTTGGCTGTTTTGCATCCAGTCTGGTCACTGGGATTTGGCCCCCTCCTGCTAGGGTGTCAAAACAGAGCTGTGCTTCAAAAATGCTGTAATCCCTGCCGGTATTACCGAAGAGGCTAAAAAGATTCAAAAAGCCTGCTTACAAATTTAATTACCTTTGCAGTTAACCAGAGCTTAGCAGCCAATGACCTGATATTTTCACTGAAGACTAGCTAAAGGGGGAGGATTGGAGACGGACGTGCTGAGTGGGCCACAGAGACTGGCAAGCGTGGCAATTCAGGGCAGCTCAGAGCCATCCGGTGGGCATACTCAGTGCCAGCCAGGGCAACAACAACACACATGTGGCCCTATCTTCTGCTGGAGTGCAAATTAGATACAGTTGATTAAAATATTGAGTCATTTCACAGTCACTGTTGGGGGAATAAAAAGAGTGTGAGTACTGAAAATGTGCTGTGGTGTCTGTGCGAGCGTGTTTTTAGGTAAAAGAAAGAAAGGGGAAAATCTGAACTCTCTTAAATTTTAACAGTGAACACATTTCTCAATATTATAGACTCGCTTTGGCAAATATACCCTTTCCCAAAGGACACGTTTGAAACACCTCTATTTGAATTCCCAGCTATAAATCAGTTCACTTCACAACAATATAAAAAGTGTTAGGAAGAGCAGCATGGAGCATTGTATACTTGTATTCATGAGTAGCATGATCCACTGGCGCAGTTTAACACTCCTGATCTCCCTTTTTTTTACTGAAGTAAGAAAAAAAATTCAAGTTCTTTGTTCACCAAAAAAGTGAAAATGACTTGTGGTATTAAAACTTCTGCCTCGCTGCAATATAACAAAGGAAAATTAACACTTTGGGGTTGCCCTGGTAACCTAATTGCATCACAACACTGCACACAGGAGCCAAAGTAACTGAATTTTGATGAAAAGGCGGTGATAATTTACGGCATTGAGAAATTAGTTGCCGTGGCGACGCGTTAATTACATCTCAAATTAACAATGCAAGTGTAGTGAAATTAAATATAAATCATATTTTCTGCATAAATTACAGGGGTTGATTAGTGCGGGCGCCAGGAGAGAGAGGTTGAGATTCCAAGGGCCTGTCATATCCCCCTCCTCCCTCTTTCTCTCTATTTCTCTCTCTCTCTCTCTCTCTCTCTGTTTTTCCCTCCTCCTATTCCTCAATGCTACCCCCCTCATCCTGACTGGTTCTTTTAAGTCAGGGACTGGATTTCACCAGAGGACACAACCTGAGCATATTTGCATTTTTACAATAAATTAATCAATGCAGGGCAAGTTTAACTGGTCTGACATGTTAGTGGATTTGCATCTTCATATACACTATTTACAGTTTTTGTCAGAGTACAGTTTTTATACGTATACGTGCACATTTGGCATCTAATTGCACGTGTGTATATCTTTAAGAAAATTAGATTTATATTTGGTATAAGAAAGTTAATGTTTAGGTTTGATATGACAAAACATTTCACAAACTGATTCATTGTCATTAAGTGCTATGTATTGCATTTATAAGTGCCCTGTAAAAATCAGTCACGCCCAGTCTTATTAACAGAGCTCAGTGCACATTAATCAGGTTCCAGATCAGATTTTAATTATTGATAGCAAGGTGTAATGTATGTTTAGAAAAGAGCACATCTACATCTACAGTTTCTCTGGATCTTGAGTGTGTGTGTGTGTGTGTGTGTGTGTGTGTGTGTGTGTTTATGTCGGTGTGTAGGATGGAGTATGTATGTCAGTGGGGTTTAAACTGTTTATGAGGTTTGTGCAGGTTTAGGGAAAAAAAAGAAAGACAGAAAGCGCAGCAAAGAAGGAAAGTAAGTCTCTCCTTCCCATGATTCCTCATGTGGCCTAACTTCCTATTAAGCATCACAAACAAGCCTCAGGAGTGATGTCAAGGAGGGAGGTGGCGGTAGTGGTGAAGGTGGTAGGGGGGGGTGGCAAAGCTGAGACAGAAAGCTTAGTGCAAACACAGCAGCAACAGGAACCAACTTGAGCCATCTAAATTATTCATGCACCAGATGGATACGTTTCCCCAGGATTTCACACTAAAACACAGCTATTATGCTTCTCTATGCATTACTCTGTCTATTCCGTGGACAGCACCGGGAATCAAGATAATCATCACTTCATCTAAATCGTTTCATGTCTGATTCATATCAACTATGAAGAGTGGAAGCCCCTCGACAGCATGAACTCACGTTTGTTCTATTACACAGGCACATAGAAGGGGGAACATGTTCTCTTTCCTCCATCTTCAAAGATGTAGGCAACACTATGACCTTGTCTGAAGGATATTATACAAATCAGAGGGTCCTTAGAGACATGTCATGTAAATCAATGAGTACACCTAAACCCACTTGATGTGTGCTTGTAGGTAACCCAAAGGTGCTGGGATTAAAAAAGCATTATATTGCAAGTTTGCAGTGTAATATTACTGTACCAGCACTTACTTCCAAAACTGACCTGATCAATTGCTTATTTAAGAGTGAAGTCATATAATTAAAAAAGGTGACAGTATACTCGATAGGTAATTCATTTTGGCGTGGAGATTCAATTTCCCACCATCTTTAACTTGTATACCAATAAAAACATCATGTGACCTACACCAAATAAAATCCACTGTTTAACAAAATTTTCAGTTTGACAGCAATTCACTCATGCAGCTGTGACAGTAACCATAATAGATGGGTGTTGATAGTTTAATGCCCTAGCTTGCAATGGATGGATTAACTTTGTGCACACTCCCATGCAAAAAATTCCTCACTTCTTTCACAATGCATGCTTAAACTCAAATACACTGTATTTACAACAACTTGATGATGCTAACACTGCCAAGTGTTGATATAAAATAATCAACATAGCCATTTTTAAAGAAAATCTCTGGCATCAGTAAGATAGGGAGTCAGCTTTCACATGTAACACACTTTTTAAAAACACGAATGTTTACAATACTTCTCATGTCATACATATTAGCGGGCAGCAAACTAATCATAAATACCTGACAAATTATCCATTCCCACAAGAATTACTATGTGGTATGTGGCACTGCACCCTCTACATCCCCCATCAACAAATTCAACTTTTAACGCAAATTGCCCTGCCTCATTTCATGGAAAGTAACTTCCTTTGCTAAAACAAGAAAGCTGGGATGACCTCAGTCCCTGGTGTGCTGCACTGCCGTACTCATCCATTTGTGACTGAAGATGACGACTTTTAAAAAGGACAAGACATCATTAAGAGAATAAGTAGCCTTTCCAGTCATCTTTCTGCACACCCTCCCCACGCTTCTGGAAGTAATTCCAATGCATTTGTACAGAACTGAAAGTGCTTGAGAGTAGGAGGGGCTGCAGTTTAATGGTCCAATAATGTCTGCGCCAAAGCATAGTTGTCCTCCCAAGATAATACAAAAAAACTAACACACTCAAACTGACCAGTCTGACAATTTAAGAGGCAGTTAAAGAGGAATTGTGAACTGGAAGTTCCTACATTCAGAGAAATACAGCTCTGTATAAGGTTATGCAACAGAGCAGCCAGAATCCACACAAATGAATAATTTTAAACAAAACTTCACATGTCAATGTGAGTGACATTGTAACCAGAGATGGTCAAATGACATTTATTTAAGGGGCATTTCTTTTACTGTAGTTAGATGTGAGAAAGAAAAGAGAAAAGGTCAATAAAAACAAGTCAGAAATCTCAATATAAAGCTGTAAAGGATGCCTTTGTCATCTCTGCTCAATTGTATTTCTCCCTTCTTCCAGGCATCTCAGCATTCATCATCCTATGTCTATGCCATAGGCAGATGAGTTGCAGGTGTGGCCTACCCAGCGCCATGCATACCATATCAAAAACCTGTCAAAGGAAAGTGGAACATATAGTTGTAAAATTTGGATCAATAAGCCAAATAAAATCAGCTTCATACGTGGTGGTGAGGCTCTCCTAAATGTCAAATAACCTACTGTATAAAAAAGGAAATACCTTCCTAACAAGTTTAAATAAAACCTGCAGGATAATGCTGGCCCTCCTGCGGGAACCAAAAGCTGATGGCTTTGAAACAGGAGGGAGGGTATTTTCAGCAGGGCAGCACAGCACGGGAGATCCTGTATGTCTCACAGCTGAGCTTGTTTTATTGAAAGGTTGTTTGAAAGGCCCTGAACCCAAGATATCAGTGGTCATGTTTGTTTGGCTTGAAGAGAAGCAGTATTCAAAAGCTTCACTAAAAAGAGCAGCTCAAATGGTAAAGTAGAGGAAAGAAAATGAGCTGGATTAGTGCCCACAGCAACTTGGAAACATATGCAGAGAAGATCTGTACAAATTAATAAAATGGCCTCGAGACAGCTTCAATTACAACATGCTAAAAATGTTCACAGCACAAGCCGATTTTAACTGCACTGTACAAATAAGTCTCAAACCAGTGCTTGTTATCAGGTAATGGAGTCTGAGGAAGAGAGAGGGCCTTTGTGAACTTGACACTCCCATTAGGCCCCCGCTGGAAAGTGCAGTATTTGATCAGGAGACGGGAATTGAGGAAAAATGAACTGAAACTAGATCCCACATGACTTATTTTCCTGTTGGCTCTCAGCTTTAGGTGTCACTCAGACTTAATAAAGCTCTCAGATTTTCATTTTATCACAGAAAATAGACTGGGCAAAAATAAAATCAGTTGGTTTTGCCTTAATGGAGCAAAGTAATGGCAAAGAGAAACTGACACAACACATTTTGTCCATAGTAATACTATCAAAATGAAAGCATATTCACTTCTGGCGTTTTCCAGGAATCAATTCAAACTGAATATTGGCCTTTTTCACAGACTTTATTTCATAATGGTTCCAACAAATACAGCACTTTGGCAATAGCCTGTCACCTCAGGTGATACCAACACAGCTATTTCACCATATAGAGTTACAGTGTTCTGTAGTCCACAATAACCCTCATCTACCAAGCTATAACTCTTATTTTATTTCCGCACTTTTTACATTAGAGGTACATTACATCCATCCCAGTAGATAGGATGAGTCCACTTTTACACCCAGGTGTTACATTGCAAGGTTAGGTCATTTGAATGGCTATGACCTTTGATGGCTCCATCTTCAATGAAAATGATCTGGTGATCTCTGCACTGACATGGACACAGTTGCCCTTGTGCTGTTAATTCACACTATGGTGATAAGGCCAGAGCAATTCACGTGCAAAACATTATGGAAATATTCATTTGAGAATTAGGAATTATAATTAGAATGTAAGGACACATTTCTCTGTCTGCTTGGGTTTGCATGGCTTCACAGGAAAAGGGCAACAAAAGTCTAAGTTTTTCTGGGATTTTTCCTTAACAGAGAATGTGGCTGGCATGTTTATCATTCCAGTCTTCTTTAGGGAATGTGCTGCTTTTAAAGAAGTTATTAGATCAAGCAAAGTGAGAGAAAAAAAAATCCAACCCAGAGTCCCAAGTGTTCTGAAATGCGATTAATTATTCTGAGGATGACAGATGTTAAATTGTGTATGCCCATCAGCACAAAGACTTTCTAAAGATTTATCATTCATGTAAATCATGAATAAAATGCTACATCTGTTTGGTGCATCATTTAATCCCAACCACAAGAAAATAAGCCCCATAAACCTGACCTATAAAAAACTGTGGCCATACAATATAAAACTAACAAGTAAGGTGATTTGTATGTAATGACATACACTCACACAAAAGATTAAAACATATGTATATTGCTTGACTATCATAAGTTTACAAACTGTGCTGTATGAGGTCTAAAGTAACCGTAGTAATAAAGTATCGCGGCTAAATTCTTTCTTCGGATAGCAATTCAGTTAAATGAATTTCATGCATATGAACGTGGGTATGGTTCCATTTTCCCGGATGTATGAATAAATAAGTAAAAAGAGTCAACCGAGTGTGGGAGTGTCACTGGGATCACAGATGAGGCAACAGTGGTGGCAGAGGTCAAGCCACAAGCCACCAGGACAGTAGCATCTCCAATCGCCCCTGGCGACCATCACGTTGCCATGCTCCGGAACAGACAGGCCTGCTCGCACAACAGATGGAACTAATGATGCGAAACAAAAGAGATCATTTCACCGTGGTCCTTTAGGAAGCCACAAAGAGAGGCTTGGAAGTTTGAATGATGGGACCAAGGGACTTGCATGGGGTTAGATATGGGTAGCCTTTTTTTCTGGAGGTACTCAGATGAATAGGAAAAAAGCCCTTTGATCTTTCTTACAGAAAGCGGCACATTAAAAAAGCAAGTGTAAAAAAATGAGAGAAATGGTAATCAACCTTTAGGTTTGGCTAGGAATACCCACAAGAGATGGGTTTTGTTTTTGATTTTATGGACTCTGGGGTTCCTGACAAATTTCCAGTCAAATACAGGTCATCAGATATCTGATGTAAAATTCTCATGGTTTGAAAAATGATGACCAAAACAGCTGTCAAACAAGTTTTAAAAATAGTCATCTGTTAATATTTTAACATGTTATTTAATAATCCAATTTAAAAATAATAAAAAGTAAAAATAAAAGTAATTATTGTAAATGATTCATTATTTGTCATTTATTTATTTCAGTTGGATAACTAAGCCTTGCCTTATATAATATATATATATATATATATATATATATATATATATATATATATATATATATATATATATATATATATATATATGTATATGTATGTGTGTGTGTGTGTGTGTGTGTGTTTTTTTTTCTTTTTCTTTAGATAATAAAAATGAATTTCAATGCCAAAGAGTATGGCACATTTATACTGGACTTAATATCAAAACAGTCTGCTGACCAAGGTTGTAAAATGTCTTATGTCTTAGCTACTTATTTGCACCATCCTTTTTTTACACTGTGTGGGAACAGTTGTAAACAAAATGCTGTGTCCTGAACTGACAAAAACAAATCAAATTTGAGCTGAGGACATTTGCATATCCTAAGGGACAGGATTAGATTTAGAGGTCATCCTTTACAAGCCAGTCCTCAGCAGACGTCAATGTAATGTTTCTATGTCAAGTGCATCCAATTGAAGCCTATGTGAGCCCAGTCTGTTTTCCAAGTTAGACAGCCAGTGAGAGGGAGCACTACCCTCTAAATACAGTATGTGAACTTAGAGAAGCCAAACACCTTGGGATGGGATTTAACAAGGATGGAGCAGAGTTGAGCGCAATCCATGCCCATCCACACATGGAAGAGATCAGTGGGAAAAGTTCAGCTCTGACACTGACACAAACAGTGGAGCAAGGCCTGTATTAGAGTCAGGTTAGCAAAGATAACACTATCAGCCTGATCCCCATGGGTACCAAATGCCGGGCCTTGCTGGCAAATAAAGCTACAGTGTCTTGACTCCTTGGCACATTAGCTCTGATTACAATGACCTTCATTATATCAGCTACCCTTATTACAACATGTAGAAGGCGTCTCTCCCTTGGGCAAAGCACAGTGGGGGAAAGAGTAAAAGAAAGCGGTAAGATTCACTAGTAAGGCTTGAGCTGTGAAAACTAGTGCTCAGACCTGTTGTGTAATGTACAATTAGCACCTGTGAAACCACTTTTGAAATTCACAATTTCTGACTAGCTGCATTACTGAAACAGAGTTTAGAGATGTGATCTTAAATCCAGGTTTACTAATACTGTATTTTCAATTTAAAAAACCCTTATACAGTAGTGGTATGATAGAGCTACTGAGGAGTAATGAAAAGAAACACACACACACACACGCACACACACACACACACACACATATATATATATATATATATGTGTGTGTGTGTGTGCGTGTGTATTTATATATATATATATATGTGTGTGTGTGTCTGTGTATGTCCTGTAGCATTCCATTGCAAACTGTATATGACCTTACTGTACCTTAAATGGCCATTAAATAAACCATTAAATATTGTGATTTTGCATACTTTTTTTACAACTCTGATTACAAAATAAAAAACACTTGACTATTAAATTATTTAGTATTACACACCCTGTACACATGGCAGAAACCTGTTTAATATGTAACAATGTTGTTAACCTCAATTTCCTGCCCAGTCTGCCCCTCCACAGGCCTCATTGTTAGCTCAAATGAGCTCTTGGCAACGGTACCACACGGTGGTGATTCTCAGTCTGACCACCCTGCAGGCAGGGGGATTCTCTCTCACAGCCCCACTCATCCCTTTGCTCGGCGCCTGCTGTGCATCTCACCCTCAGTATTTGCTGGCAGGTGACTGAAAATAACAGACGCTGCCCTGAGAGTGCAGCTTCCTCACATTCCCTTAGCCTTGCCAACGCACCCCAACATGGGATGAACTGAACTGTGGAGGTTCTGACGACCATCCTTCCAGACAGCAGGAGGGTGCAATGTTTGTCTTTGTGCTGAAATACAGAGATTGGAGGGGGGGCTGCAAATTGGCTTGCTTTGGATTAAGAACAAATTAAGAGATTTTAAGTATTTCAAAGTGCACCTCAACGGCATGTTTAAAACCAGAACACCTGTAAGACAAATTTGATAACAGCCTATGAATGACACATACAGTATCACTATGAGCTCCTTATTTTTAATTCAAATATTTGTCAAAGTATAATTCCTAAGGAGGAATAGAGAATAAAATATCAATATAGCCCAGAGTGCACTTAACAGAATCAGAGTTTAGGCCATGTTGATCCCCTATGACAGTATGTTAAAAACGCAAATAAAAATGTAACTTAATTATAGATTTATAATAAGCCACTGCACCACTGCCAAAAACAAGTCCCATACCAAGCAAACAGGCAACTGCTGAATGCTCTCTGCTCATGGGTTTTCATAGCTTAATTAATCTAGGCCTGTGGGGTATCATGACTTGTGTGTGCTGCTTCTGCACATGTTTGAGACAGTAAAATTGAAACAGAAACAGAAGTGCAACTTCAACATGGTGAACAGACACTTGTGCTTTGTGAAAGTAAAGTCAGTTTTTATACAACTAAATTACAGATGACTGATGTTGATCTTGCAATGTGTATAAACCAATCCATCTCCTATTTGCACAATGTTTTTTTACATATCACTGACTTAGTTATTAGTTAGTATATCAGTATTTGCAAAATGTAATATCTATGTACAAAGATAAATGAACGTAAGTTTAAGACTCACCTTCCTTCTTTACAGAAGCTAAATCTGCTGAGAAGTTAGCAACTCTGGCTGACACTCACTCTACTGCCATCTGAATTCTGAAGATAAAGATAAAACAGCTGTTTACCATCACATGTAGTTTCTTTGAAATGAGAGATTTAAAGCAGAAAGTATTTGGCCAGATGCAACAAAGATGCTTTTGCTGATGTAACCAATCACAGTTTGAATGCTAATCATCCAGGCAGATACACAAAGTTACACATTTCAAATCTGGGCACAAATTCTTTACCCCCAAAATGATCATATACATACTTTTATCTTCATGCTGAACAAACAAAGCAATGTTGCGATTACTGGGTGACAGAAATTAGTTTCTTGCAATCTTAAAATAATTGGTGACCAAAATTAATTAGGGAAAAAGTATGAAATTCTCATGACTGCTAATTACCATTTTGAATGAGCCTGATAACTAAAGAGAAAAGGTATTAAATATAATAATTATTACCACTGCTAATTACATTTCCAATTATGTCACTAATGAGAAGGGCTTAATTATCAGCGCATTGGATAAATAAGAGTTTTGCTTTCTACTATTTGTGATAAAGATGGTGATGTGGCTGCAACATCAAAGGCGAGTCCTCAGACCAAAAACTGTAAACTCTCACAGTACATTGTGTCCTAAATGATGAGAAAGTTACATATACACAATAAAGTATGTAGTTTTGACCATGCCCCATGCAATTTGTGAAACTTAACTGGTTATCAAAGATATTGTAGGACAGTTGTTAGACCTCCTACAAGAACCTGCTATGAACAACTCCCAGAACTCCCTTAATAAATAGTAAATATTAGTTGTCAATTGTCAATAAATAAGCAGCTGTGTCAATGGTTTCATGTTTTTATGATGACTTTTGAGAAAAGATGACTATTTGAGCGAATTTGTTGAGGTGATACAGTATTCGTCACACTGTCACGCTCTGTTCCAGCATGCGTTTGAAGGGCATAAAAAAAGATACTGTAGGGTGAAATCTATGGTGCAGCCAGGTGATTGCTTTTTAAACTGATTTCCGTTGCATATGTGATGTCAGCTGAGTTCAGTATGTCTGCGTCAGATTACACTACAGCATTGTTGCTCCAGGTATGAGGAGCAAGCTGTTACATCGTGAGAGCCCATCCATGATCACTTCTTGGACAGAAAGATTTACCAATCTCTGTTTGGTGAAGTAAAACTGCAGTAAAAAAAAAAAAAAACTAAACAAAAAACCCTGCTACACACCTAGCAGATGCAAGCAAATCTGCCAACATTCAAATCTGCTTATAACTCGAATCAAAACCCACTCCACCCCCCACCAGCCGTGGACCCGTCCAGCCATCAAGGGTTACCTTGGTGTCAGTCCCAAGCCTGGATAAAATGAGCATCAGGCATAAAAAACTTATGCCAAATCAACATGAGGAACACGTTCTGAAGTTGCCACCTCCTGAAGGGACAAGCCGTTTGTGTTTTTAAAAAGGCTTGTGTTTTATTAATTGTTTTATTAAATGTTTTATTAATTAATATAAGCTTTGTAAAGTTTAGTTGGAGAGTTTTTTTTAAACACAGCACACAGGTTTGTAAAATTGTAGAACATCATTCCAACAGAAGCTGTATCATCTTTGGTTGGGATATTCACAGAAAAAAACTGAAATACCATGTTCACATTACCATGAAGTCCACAATAAATGACCACTTATAATGTCCTTGGTTATGCATGGTATAGTGTTGGACAGGCTCGTTTAAACTTATGCTTAATGTAGGTCTATGTATGTCTAAAATAAGCCACAATTACAAAGCAACACATCAAGTTCACAATAGTATTATGCAGGACTGGATATTTATCAATCATTGGTCATATAGCCCTAACCAAACTTTTATATCAAACCAGACATAAATACAAACACACAGCTAGATAGGCTATCAAAAACACAACTAATATTAGACAACTAGCTGTGCTGCTCAGGTTAAGTGTCCAGTGTTTTACAAGTGTGCACAACAGTCAAACTTGCCTACAGCTAACAAAGATCAAACAGAAAAGAGACAATGTCAGACAGACAGACAGACAGACAGTCAGGTAGCCAGATAGAAAACCACTGAAAATGTTGTTTAATTTTAAGAAAAACATTCAGTTACTGAGAATGTTAAGTTACTAAAAAGTACCAAAACACACTAGTCTCTCTTGCCAAATGAAATAAATCAAATAAATTCAATTCACATCTAATACATTGAGTCATGTTTACTGTATTTCAATTATGAGTTTACATATATCTCATATTTCAAAATTAAAACAGGAAATAATTGCGAGTTGTGTTGCTATTTCAGTGTTCACCTCTGGGTCGGCTAGCTTTCACCACTGTGCTGACTGCACTGACCACCATGATTTTGATTTTGTTCTTATGCACGCCAACCTGGTGAGTTGTATTAATATATCAGAGTTGTGTTTCAATATTTTCTCCATGAAATGCATTATTCTGAGCAGCTAAGTAATGTTATGTATGCTTATGAAAAATGAATGAGAATTAAGCTCAGACCTATTAATTGAATGGAAACCAATGGCAACCAATTGAGAAAAAAAAGCCACTGTATATAGATTTTGTTTTCACAGTTTAAAGTGAAAATTATTTGCTGTTGAAATAACTGCTCATATGTTATAAGTTATTTGTTAATTCTCTCTTATCTCAAAAGGCACCTCTGACACGAGTTAAATTTTCATGCATCTTTGGGCGTGTTTTGGTAGTGCTAACCTTAACGATTTTCAAAGACCGTTTACTATAATTTGATGAGAAAGAAACATTTATTTTTATTTTAAAAAACTTTCAGTCAGTAAGCATTAATTGCCTAAACAATTAACATTTACATTGAGATTTGAGTTTTTCCTGACTCTCAATTCTCAAAACTCAATTCAAAGCCCAAGTGTGTAGAATTTGTTTAGTTTTATTAAATGAGCCACAGAGTCTTTCAAAGTAGGTGGTATGCACTGAAAAAAGGCCGGGTGACTTTGTATTGTTTAGGAAATTCCCATTGGATTAAAAACTGCCAATACTTAAGTTCATGCTTAAATTCGGACCTGCTTACTTTTGAATATTCTGTGGTTTCAGGTTAAAGCTGCAGCAGCGATGTAAGCAGTGCACAAGCCGGTATGTTCATATTTGTCAACAAAGTTTATAAGACACATACTGCATAGTGTTACATGGATGGAATGAATTGTTAGTGCTAAGCACTGAGATCAGTCAGATATTTTTCTCATAATTGGTTTCACATTGTATGCTAAAGTTTTGTGTGCTGTTTGGGTTGCTTCTTTGACAAAAGGTCACAGTTGCTTGAACACTATTGTTTGCATCATAGCAGTGTTTCCACAGTTACTACATTCCCTTGTCTCTATGATGACTGGGTCTGCACATTTCAGTCCGTAAATGCTTTGAAAATTCATTTAACATGGTTACATTCCAAGAGAGTTGTGCATAGTGAAAGTCAGGTGGAATCTATGTTATGTTATTCATTTGACCACTATGTAGAATCAGCCATTTGATGATAAAACTCATCTAAGCCATTTAAGGACACATTTAAAACAAGACAAGAAGGTAGATTGTCCATTTAAAAATTGACACTACCGTACTAATGTGTGTTTCTCCTTTCTTTACTATTATTATTATTATTATTATTATTATTGTTCCTATTATGTATTCTTCCTGCCTTCCTAACCCTTGCTACCAGACACCATAACATGATGGCGTATCATCTCAGTGCTCCATTATTTTTCATACTCCACATAAAATCCTCAAGTGTCACTTCTGTCTTAATTGCCACTTTGCCAGAAGTGGCAAAGACTTTATAACAACAATGACAAATAGTCAAAACATATACAGTACCTCCAAGGTCACCATAAATGTGTTTTTTAAATCAAAACTAAGAATAGGCTGTAAAGTTATTTAAATTGTTTGGAAGAAACCCTTACAAACCAATATGATTGTTTCTCATTGATCCCTTGTCTCTCCTGTGCATGTTTAATAATAAGGGGCAGCTCAAAATCTACTTCATGTCAAGCTGTAGATAAAGTTAAGAAAATAGTGATTGAGATTGATAGTGAGTGAGAAAAATCTTTCCTTGATCTCAAAGTTGATGCAGACAACCTTTGCCTTTTGGTAGAAGTAAATCCGCACTGTTACCCTTACTGTTGGTCAGATTCTTTCTTTAGGGTAGGGTAAATGTGTGAATGTTCTGACAATCGTGGTACGATAAATGGTTTTCCTTTAAATATGCAACTGTGTAGCACCTTTTATAGTTTTTATTTGCATATTCTACAGGGTTCATGAGGCATTCTACACTTAAATGTATCTTATATTTGTGCAGATCTGTACAAAATTCCACAGAATTAGGAACATGAATCTTAAGCACCGCTTCTATGCTTTGTCGGACCAACAGCTTCAGACCTTGTCCAGGAAGAAAAAAGCCCGCACAGGGAAAGTAGCTGAACTTCTGTTTAGAATACTTGACTTCCAGGTAAGTTAGACATACTTCTTGTTGCTTGATGAAGGTACTGGCTGGTTTAATCTATCTTAGATAGGTAGAACCCTTATCTCTAAAGATTTGGAAGAGCTCATCTTTGTGATTGAGACAGTCATGTGGCTGTGCTGTTTAGCCTCTGTAGTGAAGCAGTTTTCTCTCTTAAGGAACAAGCTGACGTCAATGTGCGGTGTACAGCTGTACTAGGCGCACTATACTGGCTTATCGGCATAAGGATGAATCGAGATTGACTCGAGAAAAAATGAAAAATTTAAGTATGTCCAAAAGTATGAACTGTTTTGGTGTCATCAGACATTTTTATTTCCCCTAATTAAGCCTCATTCATGCAAAGTTGCAGCTAAATATATAAATAAATATGTTTAGAATGGTATGGAATGGCTGTCAGAAAACAAATAACACATCCAGAATCACAAATTAGAATCCCCGAATCATTCTAATATTACAGTTCTCAATAAATCCTTATGCATGATGGTAATGTTTTGTTTAAATGCTTTGGAATTCTGTTATTTGGTCATTTTTGAGCATGTTTGCTAAAATTACTACAACAAGTAGAAGACTGAGTACAATTTTCATAAAGATGGGATTTATCCTATTTTGTTAACTTGAACTGCTTCATGTTTAGCATTACAACATGAAAGACATCTTAAAGTGTCCGTTGGTTTACAGATTCCAAGACTTGCAGGGTTGAAATAATGATATATTAAAAAAAAAACAACAGTTGGTTTCATTATTTTATAATTCAAAGCCATGTCTTTCTATACGTGTGACTCACAAAATGTGAAATAAATCATCCTTTAATTTATTGCAGACATTTAAATATTTCTAATAAACCAGTAATTGAATATACAGTAGTATATTTGGTAATTTCTTCTTAATTGCACTGCATTTGTTTATACATCTATCCCTAGGATCAGTTGGTTAACAAGTGATTTAAGATTAAAAGAGAAAATATAAGGTGCCAAACATTGTATAACCTAAATTCTAGGTAGTTAATTAGGATATCCTTTTAAGAAAGAAGCTATAAGCTTAAATGCACCAGTTTCATGTGTTTGAATATAAAAAGCTACATTGGAACAAACAGGATTTCTGTGCCTTTTTTAAGGGAGCATCCTTTTGAGGCTAAGGATGGTAATGGTTAACATTCCTGTCTTTGCCTCAGGTTGCGCAGTGTGATGAACCAGATGTCAATGATCTGCTAGTTGGACTAGTTAGTTGGACTTAGTTGGACTGCTAGTTGGACTCCTCCTCTACATAAAAGACCTGGCCAACACATTTGACTTTATCCAAAAAATCTTGATGGGCATGAGAATGGGAAGTTGAAGCCCAGGATGCTAACCCTTAAAAATGTTTTTTTTTTTTAAATGTCAAAAAAAGAATTATGGGTTTATTGCATTTATTGTTCATCTGAGGAGTTATTGTACAGCATATGTAATGCAGTACAGTAAACAATTGGCATTTCTGCTCTTTCATCTCTGTAGGTTATTTAGGTCTATATGGTTTATCAATTAATAGAACTGTTTATAGCAACATAGGGCATGATTTTTGCATTGATATTGCAACACACCTTGATTCTGTAACATATTCATTTTGCAACACTAACCAAACATAGATTTTTCAGTTAATTAATTTATGAACAATTTGTTAAATAATTCTTTATAAAAATAACTATAGTGTGAATTAGGTATAGATAAAATGGCATATAGTCAAACACGCTTTTGCAGTAAGCAGAATTGTATATGGACAAGGGAGAATGCTTAGGCAGGAGGTAAACTGGTCGATTAACCAGTACCACATTTAAAGGTAAGAAATACTAGTAGCAAGGATTTTATCCATATTGTCATTTTCCAAAAATGACTGTTTAAGAATATTGTATTGCAGTTTTTCAAAGTTCTTGCACTGTTTAGTGTTTAGTGCACTTCCATTATCCTAACAATTGCTATTTTTGATGTTTGGTAGATGTTTTATGGTTACTTAATAAATGAGTAACTGCATTTTACATAGTCTGTGGTTACACAACTTTTAATGTCTAGTCATTTTGTGTACTTACAGATTTTAAATGAATGCAACTTCTAAAAATAATGTAATTTTAAGTACTCTAATGTGTAATTTTGAGTTTAAATTAAGCAACGTTTTAAGTTAATACAGAGTTTGTACAACTTTCTTGAACTTAGACAGCTTAAGTAAACATGACATAAGCAACTTATTACTTAGTAACCAATTGCTTTTAGTTACAGGTAATTAGTTAACCTATACTCAAATTTGATTTGTAGAGGCAAAAAACTAAATACCTAGCAAAAAGTACTTAAGAAATGCTTCATTACCTTTAAAAGTTATGTTATTAAAAATTAAATATACTCAGAAAATAGTTGAAACCGATAACTACTACATAACTAATTTTAAGTGAAAGAAAATTAGCTTTGTAAGTTTAAAACACATGCCATTAAGAAGTTCATTTGTTGTAGATTGTGATGTGAGGAGTTCTTTACGATAATGTGGGACATTTCCATGGATGCACTGGTGGGTAAGTACACAGAGTATATATATATATATATATATATATATATATATATATATCCTGGCATAAACCTCAAGCTGCACTTATCTACATTTTTTTGTATCTGAATCTATCAACTGGTTTATGATTGCTAGAGAAATACTATAGTACCCTATCTTAACATCCCTTTTCAGTCCACCTGCAACCCTCCTCCACAAGGCAAAGGTAAACTGAACCCCATGTGGCTGTCAAAATATTGCTGGCTGAGAAAATGGAAAATGCTGTTGATATTTCCTGCAGTCCTTAAGGGCGTTGCTCTACCTTTAGGAGAACGGAAGAGTTGCACAGGATTGAGTGTCTGAGTGCCAAGTAAAGGCACAACGGATTAGAGTCATATCTTCCACATGGCTGCTTCCTAATCCTACCATCTGAGGTAAACACAAGACCAGGTGAGGCAACACGCCTGTCTGAGACACCTCTGGAACACAGAGGGATCTCCTCATCAACACTCACGGGACTACTACTTCCGAGTAGCACTGAACTTGTTCACAGCACGTTTCCATAATAATCGGTACATATGTGTTTTTCCTGTTTATAGCTGGTTCATATAAACCAATAGTAATCCAGCTTATCCTGTAAAAATCTTTCTATATCTTTATACTTCTTGTTCTGTATACACATTTGTGTAAAGATCATTTAGGGAAAAAAGTAAATCTCTGCCAAAAGACGTGACTTTACATTGCCATTTTCAAATCTACAATAAATAGAAGAGCTACATGAGGAGTGAAACCTACAATGGCTCAACAAACTCTCAGTTTCCAGATAGCCAGAATATCTATGGTTTGAGTGTTTGAGTGTAGTACAACAAGATCATTTTGGCTGCAGATAGAAATTATGTTGTCCATTTTTGTCAATTTTCCATATTTTTTCCAAGGTAAAGAATCCTTGCAATAATCTCCCTATACTGCTGTCTTCAGAGCCAAACCTGAACATCTGGTTCAGTCCTTTGTGTTTTTCATGTCTTTAAAAAGTGAGCAATAAGGTGAAGCTTCTTTATGTGTCACTGCCAAGGAATGTTGCCAACTTTAGTTTTTAAAGTCTCTCCCCTAACTTTAGAAGCAGAACAACAGGAGGAACAAAAACAAACAAAAGAAGAAAAGTACATTCATTGTGTGTTTTAAGATGGGGCTGATTTTTGCATATCTAGATCATTACGTAAAAACAAGTTTTGATACGTTATGGCATGACTGTTTTTCAATACATTTTTCACACATGACCTCAACACATTACAAAAAAAGGTACACACCCTTGGAACAGGTACTTGAGGTAGAAATAAGACAGAAAGGCTCAGGAATATGAGGATTTCACAACTCAGTAGAGAATAAACTTTTTAGTGGTGACTCACTTCAGTTCTTAACTTATTTAAATCTTTTACTGTAATAAAATTTGTACAAAATATTTACATTAACATGACCTTTTAATGTGAAAAGTATAAGAATTATGCTATATTAAAGCATTTAATTCTGTGAAGTTTAATGACTTTCCCTGGGTGTTTAACAGTTGTTTTAATAAGGTGGAATTTTTCTGCAGTGCCCTTATAACAATGTTTAAATAAAAACAAAGAGCACTAAAGTATGCAGTAATCATATAAACACAGACCAGAACCCAGCCACTTGTGAAAGCCTTGTCAAAACATGTAAATGAAGTAAGTTTCTGAAAAAGTACATATTTTGATTTTGGTGATAAAACAGCAATCACATGAGTTGAAATGTGTTATCTGTTAACAATGGCCTTTATGGTGGAGTGAAGACAGGAATTCATGGTTTCAAAGAAGTTCATTCACTGCACAGAAAGACACAACACTTATAGTAAAATATTAACTTAAGAAAATAAGTTTTAATCGATAAAATAAAGGTTTTGTGCACTGCGTCAAAGTGCTCATACAATAATGGAAGTGCACAACACAAAACGACATCTGAACCTGAAAGGTGAGATTTTCTGAGGTTATGTTACCAACAGTTGCCCTTGGGTGTATGAGATAAATATACAGTACAATATACACACTCTTTTGTCACGCAATGTGACTTGACCAAAAAGGCATCCAGGTGTATCATTGCAGTTCCTATAAATGTGATGTGCAGCTGGCTCACCTCATCTGTTCTTAAACTTTCATCTTTGCTGACAGAAAAATAGCCAGCTGTTAAGGTTGTTACTTACTGAATAGTGACAGCACAAATCACATTAGTATTAAGGCCTCTCATACACTAAAGGCTTGGTCTAAATAGGTTCTGTGTGTTTTCAACTTTTTTGATAAAGACACATCCCATGCCTACACCACACTGCTTATGTACTCACTCCAGGTCTCATTGTTTCATTAATTTTTTTATTAATGATTGTTAGCCTTCCAACTACTGGTGGTTTAATGCTGAAATAAAATCCAGCTGTATAGTTTTAGGCTGTGAGTGTGTGTGTGTAATGAAAGTAGAAGAAGAATCTGATTCTACAACAATGAAGTAGTACTGAATATTGTCAGAACAGGTCTGTTTAATGTACCAAATAAAGTACCAAAATAAAAACAAAACATGTAGCTTCTTAATGAAAAAAAGGCTTGAATAAGTTTTATCAAGTTCCCAAATCTATGACTTTAATACAAATACCTGGTGTTGTTGATCAGTATACCTGTGAACATCTGATTTCTGACAACTGAACAGGTATGGTAAGGTTACATTTATGAACGTTATATTTGCATAGAGATGTTAGTCACCTCGGTAAGTTAGTTTAAAGATAAAGCCAATTTAGAAGCGTATTATCGTATTTATTTAACTGCCTTGGCAAACTGATGGTCATTTGATTAAAATGTAAAGGGCATAGGCATGTATGTTCTCTATATGTCTTTAAGGTCAGCATGTCTGTCGGCAAAGTGCTTTACCGAATTACAAGTTTTGGATTTGAGACATCTTTTACAGACAGGCTTTGTGGTGTACAGTGGTTTCCCTGAATGTGGGCTACATTACAGTGAAATAATGCCACATTTGGTTTTGTGTGTCTGATTTGTCTATAAGCCATATATGGTTTGGATGTGGTCTTGCATGAAAGTTGTCTGCAGAGTGCATACATGAAAGATGGTGCTAATCTTTCTAAAACCAGTATACCTTGCAACACTAACTTGAATACGTGTGAATTACAATGGTAGAAACAATTTGCATGTGTGGTTTTCATTGTCCTTGTTGTGCTGATGTGAAGAGAATTACGTATTTAGCCATACGTAGAGCTCCAGTAGATTACATCCTAGCATCCATCACTTGAAATGAAAACACAGCTATACTGGCAAGCATAGCAGGACTAATGATGCTTCAATTGATTCACCTGTAAAAACATTTCATGACACTTGCATAATAACTGCCACCAAAGGAGAGGTGGATGATGGTTATCAAAGTGGCGTTATTTCATGTATGAGGTGGTGGCTTTGAAAATTAATTCCTATGGCAATAACAAAGTTACCTCTTTTTAAATCAAAGTTAGCGCTACAGACTAACAACATGTAAGTTAGCACATGAATTGCATATACCTTTGTGTGTGAAAATATTAATCAAGACGAAGTGATGATAGAATGTTGATCAGGTAATTGCAAATGCCTGGATACTGCATGGTGTATCCCCAGCTGTGCCTCTTATGTGTTTTCTTAAATTTGACTCACAGATGTACTGCCAGCCTTTGAAATCACCCATTTTGCTTTGAAAATAATAAAATAATAAAAATCACTATTGCCAACTTACCTTTATGACTTGAACTAATGTAACACATTAGAGGTTCAAACTGCAGGGGGTACAGGTTTGTATCTTGTCCATTCCAGTCGGGTTACAAATATTTAGTCCATTGGGCTTTTCAAGACCGTTTAGCCAGCATTTGGAATTAAATTTTGCAGTGGATTTTGGTGACTTGAACTCACAGGAGGAATCCAGGAAATCCATTCTAGAACCATTAATTATCTGAAGCTCTCTCTGCAATTCACTGGTAAATTATGTACCATTGCTTGGCATATGGTGGACAGCAGATAAGTAGAATATTAGTAAAGTAAAGCTTTGGATTTTATTTTTTATTTTTTTTACACCTTCTTCTGTGAACACTTCATTGAATGCAAGCTGACTATTGCTGCTTTTTCATTGAGCATAAGAACTTTAAATTTAGAGTGACTTTTCAAGGCTTCAGAGGGTGGTTATTTGATACTTCAAAAATAGATTTGGGTCGGAGTATCACTTTAATTGCATCTAAGTACCAAGGCAATTTTAAAATGCTATTTTGAACTTGTATTGTTGACCATATTAGTGGGAGTGGTATTTTTATATTGTTCCTTGCACAGCATAGCTCTCCCAGTTTCATATTCCAGCTGAGTGTATCACAGTGACAACATCAGCCAGGACTACTACATTCACTTTAGTTAGATTTGGCTGTTTACCTTTAAAAGGAATTATATAGCATCATCACAATCAAAATCATTCCATTTGGTGTCAGAATTACTTCATATGAACGTTCTTCTCGAAAGAGATCTCATTGACTTTCAACAGCCCTAGAAAAAACTGATTTGTGAGGGAAATCACTCCTTATTACCTGCTCCGAATAAACTAGTACAAATTCTAATGATATTTCCATACAGCTTCGGAATATACGAAGGCATGGCCATGTTTTGTTGTTGTTTTTTTAGTGGGGAGATATTGTACTGGTCACAATTAAACGATGTAAAGTATACAGAAGTTACATCAAACACCTGATCTGTGGACTTAGTGAGGTTGAATTGGTATGACTGTTGAGTCCCACCAAGTTATAGTGTTAGTAAGAGTCTGAAGTGTGTACCAAATGTGGACATGTTGATTATGTATGCTACGAATGATTCAGTCTTTTATTGGAAAATTTACACCCGTGCAGTGATTTATATAAATCAGCAGTGCCCACAAAGCAGTAAAACTCTAATTGTTTCTTCCATTTTGAAAGTCTAGCGTCCATTAAGAATGCAGTGAGCAATAAAAAGGACTTTTAATCAATCCTCTCCTGTTGATGAGTTGATGTGTGAATGGACTATCCTACCTAACAATGCTACCATATGTTGATTTCTTTTTCTAATGGCCAACAAAGAGATAGAGAGAGATTATTTCATTGTAGGTAACTGCATTTGCTATATAACTTAATTTTAATAGTCTGAAGAAAGAGGGTTGTTTATTGGAATAGTTTCTGGTCCTTTGAACTGTCATCTTATGTGACTAAAGAATTGCTGAACGAGCAAATATTCTTCTTTCTGCTACAGTATAATTCACGTCACGGTAAATATTCACTGTACAATTCTCAATATATAAAAATCCAAACCTAAGAAATAAGTCAAATGAACACAACTCCTCCTGCCTTTTTCAATACTCTAACTCAAACAATATTATAAAGAAGTGCAGTAACATGCAAACATCACTCTATTTTGCTCACACTGTAGTGACCCTTTCATTGTCATATTAGACTTCCCGACCCCTCCTCGACCGGCTGGCGTGGCCACAGTAAATCCTGGAGACTGCTCATGCCAGGGACCTCGGGTAATTAATAAAATCCCCATTACATGCCTTGTGCCCGTTGTTTGCTATTTCAACACCCCATTTGTGCCACGATTACAGTCATTATCAGTCACCGCCATTAATTCTCTACCCGATGCCAGAACTGCATACTAATAAATTGGCCTCTAAATTTTTTTTACCTTTCAAGGAGTTGGTGTTGGAGCTGGGCCAGGAAGTGCCACTCCAGATTAGGAGTCATCTGGTGACTCAAAACGAGCACTTTGAATGGAAGGCTGCTGCATCTTTGGAGATAGTTCAAATTTTCCCTTTGATTATTTTCCTTTCCCTCCCAAAATGAATCTTTATTAAGCTTAAATCCTGAATAAAATGAAATTAGCAGACTGCAAAATATTGCTTTCTTTTCTGACTCTATTCCCTTGTGCATGCATGCAAATTATAATGCTTATTTATGTAAATGAGGTGTCGTCTTTAATTAGTTTTGCTTGAGGGCATTAAAATACATGTATTCTTTCCCCAAAAATGATTTGTTTTGTTGCTCTGTTCAGTTTAAATTTAAAATAATGATTATGCCGACTAAAAAGGTTTATTAATTCCCTAGTTTATTATTTTTTTCTTTCCTCACTCTTTTGGAGAATTATCTTCTCCACCCACTTCCTGGGAAGAGTGTATTCTCTGTGAAATCGAAAAGCCTCTTCAGGCACTACTCTGAGCATTACACTGACAAGCACTTGTAAAGGTCCCAGGTTGAAACCACGATAGAAATACACTTCCACTTATGAAACCTGAAAGCTGAGCTCTTCAGCAGTTCTCTCTACACAAATGCGTTAGTCTGCATGACTGTACAATTATACCTTCCCGAACAGACTATGTGTTTAACTCCTGTACTTCAACATTTACATGCTCTATCATGCTGTTTTATCACTGAAAACAATGCGCTCTAAAATTGTGTTCATTCTATTACTATTTTTTTCATACATTTTTTAATAGCGTGACAGCTGTGTACTTTTTTATCAAAAGTAAGTATCAGTGTAAATTCAGACATCCTGGAGGCTAAGGCAGCTCAGTTTATAACCTGAAGTGAGCATGGCCAGCTGATTTGGGGCTTATTTTAAAATTTGTTTGAAAAGATTTGCAGCATTACAATAAATCTTCTGCTATGTGTTGTTGTTATGCATTTACCATTGATTTATATTCTTTTCTGAGTGGCTAGCAAACAGAAAACTGCTTTAAGTCATTGTAGAAGGTGTTGGGTCACATTAGGTTAGAAGCAGTGACCGACTGCCACGCAGTATTTCAAACCACTTCAGGTTGAAAGTGACCAAATGCAGCTCAAGTTATTGCTCAATATCATATCAGTATTCAGCATCCCTTCAACTGCTCAGATGAGCTGAACTGGCAAGTTAAGATGCCCCCTCCTCAGTCTCCATGTATGATTTATGGAAAGGAAGCTAAAACCATTATAGCATTTTTATTATTATTGTTCTTTCAAGGCTAATGCAACAATAGATTTTTGCATGATTGATGTGTTACACTAAACATTAGAGGATTACATTAACTTTGCATAGTACAGCTAAATGACATGAGATTACTTATTGCTATTTTTCCTCCACATGATCATACTGTAAACGTAGTACACATAGTATTTCTTGGCATATATTGATTACTGTACAGGACATACACACCTGGTAAACACTGTATAATAATGTGTATGGTCTAATATAGCTTTGTTTGCTTTCAATATTGCTTTTTAGAGAGAGCCAAAGTAAAAAAAACTAAAATAAAAAACTACATTGCTCTTTCTTGTCCTGGAAAACTTGAATGACAGGGCTTCAAAGATTAAACAAATGTAAGTGACTTTGATAGCCTCTCATCTGCCCCCGTCATTCTGCAAATTATTAAAACTCTGGGCTCTTGTGGGAGGGAATATGGCAGCAATATGCTGATACTTCAATCAGCTGGGAGGAAATTCCACATGTAATAAGAACGAATTGCTGCTCTCTATTCTGCAGTTCCTACCATCAATGTCTGCGGTCAGCGCATACATTACATCCATAAGTTCTCTTTCATGGCATGTGTAATAGAAAACGTCTTTAGACCAGATCAAACCTCTCACATGATTCCTTGCACATAACGCACAGGCACTGGTGAGGCCCGAAGACTCCTGACTACCTTTCATAAGGTGACCGTTCGCAACATTTTTTACTGTAACAGCAATATTGCTTGGTTAGACTGTATAAAATCTGAAGATATAATGTTACAGAACTTTCTTAATTTTCATGAAAATCAGAAACTTTACTGTTACAGAACAGGTTAAGTGTTTAATCATGCAGAGCCGAGACATTAAAATGCTGACGCAAACTTTAGGGGCCTTTTAGAAGCATTTGTGCGTGTGTGTTTATCATGTCCAGGCCATACAAGCAATGATGGGCATCCAGCCAACTGATTCTCCCCCCCAAGGTGCTAATTTATGCCACTCCAGTGTGCACAACGCTATAATTACCTGAAAACTTAACCTGGAAGCTATGCTTGACAAAGACAAAAACTGTAATAAAATAAAGCTTTTGGTACTCAGTTGTGGTGAGTCTTATAAGACATATTAATGGGATGTTTAAAGGATATGGCACTTTTCCATTAGTCTTGTGGAAAAATCTTGGGCAAAACACCTGGCGCACTAAGTGCCTCCAGTCTGAACACTGAAGAGAAGCTAGCAGTCATCACATTCTTTTATAAAGTACTGTCACCATCTAAAGCATTTTCTATTAACTATGCAGCTTTTTACCTGACTAGTCATTTAGTGATTGTCATTATTTAGTAAGTTAATCAACTACCAAAGTCAGATTTCAACACCGTTTGGCTTGTACACTACCTAAAGAAATAAAATAGCCATACATTTAAAATCGTATCATTTGATTCAGTGAGCTCTTTAAGATAGTGATGTTAAACAGAGCAAAACTGTTTTCTGTGACTCATGACAGTGCTTCCAGTGTCGTGAATACTGATAAAATTTTAACCCGAGTTTTGAAGTGGTTACACTTTTAAATCTACCATTGCAGGTATTTTGTGCCATTAGACAACATATTGAAATGAAAAATGTCACAAAACAATAAATGTTTTAGTATGAAATGAATTTGTAAAATAGCCACATTAGCAGCACACGTAGTGTGAGGCAGGTTCAACTGCCGGCTTTACATTTAAACACCTTTAAAATAACAAGCTGCCAGAAAATAATGGAATTACTTCACTGTTAAACCAACAGAAAATAAATATTTAAGAAAGAGTAAATATTTGCTGTGGTCTATATTCCTCAATTATCTATGCCACCTATAACTGCACCTACTGTATACATTATTTTAAGATGTACTCAAATCACAACTAGGCTATTTTATGTTTTCATCTGTCATTCCCACTGAGGAACAACCTGGAACACTTGTAACACAATGTTATGCTTTTTATGTGACATGTTCTATGAAAGCAACACTGCTACAAAAAACAGCAGATACTTGCATAATACCAGATTCAGACAGTATTTGCTACAATAACCCACAGGTGAGGTTGCGTTTATGTAAAAACACCTTGTACAGTTTTTTTTTTTTTTTCATTTTGCAAATGCCAGGCACATACTTTTGTATGTTTTCTGTGGCTTCTGAAACCGAGCATACGGTACAGTATGCATGGAATGCTCATTCTCAGACAAGGCTCTAAAACTGAGATTGAATACGTCATGAACTGTAGAATAAAAGCTAACATAGGCAAACCTGGTAGCCAAATTCAAGACGGTCAAATAGATGACCTATTATATTTCTGCACTGTAAATAATATCCTTCTAAGATTTCATATCCCTAACGCAATATCCAATATCCTTTTTTAGGGATAATATAGAAACTAAAGTTAAATACAAAATCAGGACATTTTAATTACAGTTTATGTGAACAAATTTACACCTCTGCATATTAGCATTCACCACATTATGCATAAGAAGTCACTGCTCATGACAAAACATGACAGAATAAAAAATACGTTTCAGTTGAGAAAACTGGCCCAGCAACCTGTTCTTCTTAAGAAAACAGACAATTTATATGCAGGAAGACAAAATGTGTTCAAGAACACAAAACAGGACAGACAGGTTAAACTATTATTTACCGTAGAGAGATGTAATTATTCTAATAAAAGTGTTCAACACCAACAGTCGGTACATTCCAATGATACACATTCAAAACTAATACGACAATTGTGTACGCTGAAGTAAAATGAATCTGCTCTTCTATGTGGGTGTGTATGACACAAATAAAGACAAAATGCATTTTCAATCTATTTCTTCCCCAAGAAAAACAATATCAGTAGAAAGCTGTGAAAAATAGTCTGTTTATGACCCTGTGTGTCAAAAAGTCAAATGACCTTGACAATGAAAAGGTAATGTGAAAGAAAACTGAGTATAACTTGTTTTACTTTAATCTTTTTCACCACCAGGGGAAGTGCTTTAGCACTGGTAGACTTAAGGCCGGCACACACTTAATTAATATGCGGCCGATTATGAATGTAATTCAGTCGTGACGACTGGTCGGACGTAGTTGGTCCTAGTCAGTGCCAGTCCGGCCTAATCGTCGCTGACAGTCAGATTCCAGTCTTTAGTCTTAAGACCAAGTCGCTACAGGTTGTTTTCACAACAATTAGTTTGAGCATGTTTAACATTTATGAATGGTGTCAGAGATAACGTCACAACAAAAGCAAACCTACAGTAACTGCAGCTTTACCTGAACGTAGCATTGTTTTAGAATGTTATTTTAGCTTAATTTCTCTTTCCAGACTCTGTAGTCCATCTTGTCGCTTTTATATCCGTGATTTTTCTGTTTTGTTTTTTGTTTTTGTTCTTTTTACCCACAAATTGTTAACTTAAAAAGGCAAAGTTCCTGGTTGCCACCATATTTGTTTTAGTACAAGAATTCGCGAGAATTCCCGCTCACTTCCGATTTGGAGTGTAGAACTCCAAATCGGTCGTTCCCGTCCTGTCATTTGTCCGTTAAGTGTGTGCTACTTCCAGAATGTCAGAGACTAGAAATCTGTCAAAGTTGGAGGAAACAGTCTTTGTGTGAACTTCCCAGTCTTTGCCAGTTTTTGCCAGTCCTTAGGTGTGTCCCCCGCTTTAGGCTATGAACTGCATGTGTAATTGTGAGGAAAATGCTGTTTATAACACAGCTGACAATATGGTGCTGCAGCAACATTTGTGAAAGTGTACAATAGTGACTTTACAGCCGCACCAACGTCTTGTAAAGGACTATAAAGTTTTCTCAGTCAATGAGATTTTGTGTCGAGAATGTAGACAAAAGTAGACAAAGTTTTTATACTGCCAATAATTCTGCCCAGGTGCAGAAAGACACCTTGGACAGCTGGAGAAGTACCAACCACATAATTAGACCCAACACAGATATTTCCATGACACTGTGTGTTTTTAATATACAGGACATATAAATGGAGAGCAGCAACCTGGATTACGCTACAAGATTGGTTTGAGAAGTTTTTATGGGCGATCTGCTTTCTTCAAACTGGTAAGGATAGTGCCTGAAAATTATTTCTTTAATAGTTTAAGATTTTTCATTTCAAATCTAATTCAAAACCTCTCTGTCCTCTGTATTCATAATTGTTTTATACACACCTAAAAAGGAAAAGGTAATCAAAGTGAAATAACTTTTTTTTTTTTTACTTGGTCTAGGTCTCAAAAGCCACAAGAATTCGAGAGAAAACAAAATGCCTGTCAGGGCGAGCATACACGAGGCAAAAGGGGAATCTGGCATGGTCTAAGCAAAGTCATAAAAATATTTTCCCTTTTATTTAATGTCATCCATAATTCATTGCCAGGAAAAGCTAATCAATAGCACCTTAATGAAAACTTGAGCCATATTTTATTTTGCCACAGAGAAGTCCCGGATCAGCATTTGTTGCCTTGTTATATGCTGGTTTTCACCCTTGGGCTGTTTGACAGATGTGCATCACATTTGCAGATATCTTAAATATTTGCTCTGTTAAACCACATTTGCTTTATCAAAACACCACATAGCATCAGGGAAATTTCTGATGATAAAAGCAATAAAGATTCAAAAGAAGAAGTGTAAATCAGAACTTTTACATATAAATACATTTGGAAGCATACCATAATAAATAAATAACAACTAAATATGTACCTAAATATTAACACACAGTATTTTTGATGTTTTCCACAATTAGCAAAAATATACTGCATTCCAAAAGAGTTTATGTTCTGTTGAGATGGGAGAAGAGCATATTTTTAAAAGTATTTGTACATATACTACCAATAACCACAGGTGTATTGGATTATAGCCTAACAAGTGATTTCATGTATATTTTAATAATGTCTCATTTGTGGCTGATTACATAATAAATATGTGTTTCGTTTGGAATTGTTTTTTTTTTTAACCATTCTTGGAATTTGTGGTGGTAAAAGCCGATTACAATGTTGTATTTTGCTACTGGTGGCCAGTCTATCCATTTGATACTTTTACATACTTTTTAAATATTCATTTCACTTATAAGCTAATTAAAACCACACGTAAAGATTTGTATACTGTAAGGCTCATATCACATAAGAAATTTAATGTATATCTGTTTTATACTAATAATAATAATATCTCTACAGTGCAGAACATCAAGATCCATACTGTATGAAAAAAGATCCCTTCATGTCCGCTCTTCCACTTATTGTGAAGTAGAGCTCAGAAAGTGTTGGTTTGTTACAAACAGAGAACACGAACTAGGTTTTAGACAAGCACAGGTTAGTTTTACTGTTTATTAGATTCAGTTCAGTGCACTTGATAGATACGATTATGTATTTTTCAGTCACATATAATCAAATCAGACTAGCATTTAAGCAAGAAGGTATAAAAAGTGGTAACTGAGAACTGCTTGCAGACTGACTGCTGAGATGCAATGCTAATCGTTTCCAGTGATCCCATACAATATGCTTGAGTTCCAGTTAACTATCTATGAACTTAGAGTACAATTACAAGGGAAAAGGTCATTTTTCATGCTCTGAAAGGCATCCTAATGAACTGGTTGCCACCTACTTAACAGTAATCTCCAGTCCACTAAAACAGTCTGTATCCACTGACAGCATGCTTCACCTTGCCTGTGAACAGGATGAGATGTTTTTGTTTTGCCATTTGTGTCAGGGACAATGACTGCAAACCTTAAGGAAACTTGTTTAATGCCTGCATTCAGAGTAAACAGTTATTTATCAAAAAAATAATAATGTCTCAAAGGTCAGGCCATAAAAAACAATATCTGCCCTCTTTCCACTGCCTAGCACATTAGTTACCTTTTATACCACACAGAGCGTTGTGATGGCACAGGGGGTGCGTAAAAAAAATAAATAAAAGCAAAATATTCACATACTGCAAGAACGTAAAAGTATGGACTAGTTTATGACATAAGAATGAAGTATTTTTTTATCACTCTCAAAACCACACACTATTATTCTTAGAAAGGATCGTCATTTTGATTGTAAGATTACACCAGACTTGCGTTTTTGTATCAATATTGAATTACATGTGTGTATACAGAGCAGTCAAGGGGCTACGCATAGTTTGCCTGTATTTGCATTGTCAGCCGAAGGTGAGAGGGTGGAGACCTGCCAAGTGTAAGGCTCTGGGCCAATGCCATGACAGCTGACAACTCAGGCAGACCGCGGTTACAGTGTTGAACTTCTAACAGCCAAGATCCCAGATCAAGTAAATCCTAATCAGAGAGTTAATATGCCTCTAATGTGAAAATTCATATTTCTACTGTGAGAGTTTCTTTTTCAAAAGGGAGCACATGTCATTTGACATGCCTTCATAAAACACTAGAGCTTCCATCAGTCACTGATTATTGCAATGAGGAATTAAAATCCCTAAACACAAAGGAACCAGCACCACATTGCTTTAGCTGTCAGAATTAACTAGTTAAAGTGACCGTACCCTATACATGCTTAAGGAGGAGGAATCATATTCAATTAGTTAGATAGAAATATTCTATCAGAGAAGCATTCACTGCTGATTAATAAAGACACGGACAAGCATATTCCATTTTATCAGAAACCAAGTGCGTTCTCACATTCTCAACAAACACAGTATCTGGTCATTCACAGTCAACATTTTTGAATATCTGAGTTAACTAACATTGATTAACACATACTGCTCTGTTAAGCTACAGCCAAACTACAGACGGGCTATCTAGTTTGTCATTGAAGACTGGCTGAAGGTGGGGATACTGAACTGTTCTTCTCCCCCTTATGGCACACTGTGTTTATGCCAATCCCTCAGGCCATTTGTTTGCAGCACTTCCTTACCCCACAGCACCATGCATAATGCAAGAATGAAAATGTTAACAGTGGCAAATAAAATCAGCAAGGTGCCCCCACAAATCAGGGCAGTTTAGGAGCACATTTAATCATCCATGCATTGGGGACAACGCATAGCAATTAATTGTGGCATTTCAAAAAAGATCAGGACCCCATTTTTCCAGGGCCCTTCAAGCTTCTTGCTTAGTAGCCCCATACATTGCAAACCATTGGTAGCAGCCTCCACAAATCTCTTCACATTTTGGCCCAATTTAGTTTATTATGACTGTGAAGAAAAATTTTGTAGGGAGTTACACAGAATTGCATCAAGACAGTCTACCAAGCACAAGAAATAACAAAAAGCAGGCATCGTTTGAAGAGGGTCTCCCATGTATACACACAACAAGTAATCCAGTCTAGGTCTCTCATTTCTCCAGTATGCTCCAAGACAAACAAGTTACAGCACCATATGGTGGTGTCAGGAAAATAAATAATTTATAAAAAATTCAGGTGCAGTGTGCTGATGAGCAACTACAGAAATACCAATACTTGCATTCTCGTATTTAACCCTTCTAATAAGAAACTCTCAGGGGGGAGAACCACAATTTCAGGCTTTAACTGGATTGAAAACTACTTTGGAATTTCACAGACTGGGACTGGAAACTGTCTCTGGATGTAAGGACAGCATTTCATGCAGATACAATCTGCAGTGCCTTTCCGCACTTCCCGAACACGAGACAGTCTAATCTAATAAACTGGGGGGGGGCAGAATCTGCACAGGCTTTTAGCCCAGTGCCAGTGTGCCTTCTTTCACACTGTAGTCAAAAATCCACTTGTTATTTTCATTTCCACTGTATTTTCCCTGAGGTGTACTGTGCATGGCTTAAGTCATCATTGTTCAAGTCTTTAGAGTAAAAAAAAAGCACACACACACATATATGCACGCTGGTGGCAAGGTTATAGTCAGTCAGACAAGGGGGCACTCATATTCTGCCAACTCCAGGGAAAACTCACAGGGGGCTCTAGAAAGGGAGAACAGAGATGTGCCATGTTGCTGACATGGCAGCCATCACGTCACACCAACTTGTAAGAGTGATGTGCACAGACAGCTCTTCTACAGAGATTTGTAGAATACTGTGGTGGCTTCTAACCAAAAGAGGGGAGTGATGGATTTGTGGATTACATCACTTATTCCTTCTTTATACCTAATTATCTGCATCTATCTTATTCCTTTATACTGTCGGAAGAAAGGCAAACAAGACCCAATATCATGCACATAATCATCAAATCGGCAAACTCACAAAGTCTAGAAAGGTGTGATATTTGATGGGTCCACCGAGGTAAAGGCATAGTCAGCATTTTCACTATGAGTGTCTTCATTAAATGTTTTTTTTGTCTTGTGATAGAGATATTTACAATAAATGACATAAAACTTAACTCAAACATAATCAAAGTACGATCAAGTTGACTTCTGAATTAAAAAAAATTGAATGTGGCTGTCAATGGAATGTTTGAATTGCCAAAACAGCAGCTTCTCTTTGTAGTTTTACTTTGCAATTAAAGACACTCGAAACATTTAACCTTTTTATTATTATAAGTCTTAAAGAAGCACAACAAAGGGAAAATTGTTCAGATTCATATCAAACCAACACAGTCATTGTCATGGACAGTAAGAGCAGTGCAAAACCTGTAATGGTGCTGAAGAATGATAAGCTATTTGATGATCAGTGTCACAGGACAGAACATTAATTTTATTCATTTGTACAATAATTCTTTGACTGATGTGACATCCAGTGATGGATAACATTTCTTGCTACACTGAGCACTTAGCTTTTTAGTTAAATGTAGTATAAATAAAATAACACAAAAACAAGAGCCAACGAAAATTAACAAAAGTCTAAGCTTGTACATTTATCAAATCACATCTGTGCAACAACAAATAAACCCAATTTTTAATAAACACACTGTTATAGCCAGCATTATAATAAATTGTAAAACTCTAAATGGGTATGAAGCACTTTAGAACTTTAAAATGCTATGGCCATATATCGCTCTGTCGTTCAAGAACCACACGAACAGTAATATCAGCTGCTAATATTTAGATGACTCGTGAAATTGCAGGCTTTTAACATGGTGCTTCTCTCTTTAATATGCACATCAGTACAAAGCAAGCTAACAGAATAAGCAAAACAAAAAAAGATGGCCTGAGTTGTTCCGCCACATGCATGATAAATCACTGCCACTTTTATAGCCTCTAATAAGTTGATGCAAAGCCATTTTTCTTCCTACTCATCGTTCAAACATTTAAGGCATATTTACAAGGAACTTGTTAAAATATTTAATAATATTTAGTGGCAATTTCGGAGCAGCCTGTCAAGGTAAAATTTATGGCCATTAAGTGTTTAAAAAAGACGATGACATGAATAACAAACTGTCAAAATTTCCTAATTTGCATAGACAGGCCATAACTCCTACTACCTTGCATTAAAAAAAGAGGTTTTTAACAAAACGAGTCATAAAAGAAGCATTCAAAGTGAGTGATGGCAAAGACTCCTCTACAAAGTCGCACCACAGAGACAGCTTCCCCCCACTACAGATGCTTCCGAGATCAAGTCGGCCAATAAAAGGACATATATCCTGCTGCATTGACTTATTTATCCTGTGTGGATGAGCTCAAGATGGAACATCTCCTATAGGCAAGCTTAATTAATTGTGATAAAAGGGCTAATTCAGAGGCTGCACAAGAAAAGTGAGCCAAACAATAATATTCCCCACAAATCATCTCTGCCCGTCAAATATTTCCTCCATAACTTTCTAATTCAAAGTCCTTCGGACGTGAGGCTTTTGTTAAAGAATCTAATGGAGCCAAACAACCTCACACGTGTCTCTACCATTCTGTCTGCACTCCTGACTAAAATCATCAGATGCATCTGCTGCTGCTAGACGATAAACTCTTTTGTCCTTTGTTTGACTCAACACTATGGTGGCCATGTTTGATACCACTTCTTCCAGATTCAAAGTTTTCATGACAGGACTCAATGACCTGGGCCTGGCCTGGCTGTCCCAGTCAGAAAAGGGCCCCAGTTGACACTGATTGCAAGGCTATGAGTAGTCTCTCCCCTGTGCCCTCTCAGTGCAACTCTAATTAATAGCCAATTCATCTTCTCTGATCTGAGCCAGCACATGGAGTAATATATCGTTAGTTTGGCAAGCGAGCTATTAAAGTGTAATAACCAAGTACCAGCACTCGATTTGGAAGAGTAGCACATACTTAACCATGAAGTGGAAACAATTAATTTATTGGAGGACCTCCTGTAACCAATCGTTTACTAGCACTCACACTCTGATGCGAAAGGCCTCTTCTGCTGTGTGTGGCACAAGTCATTGACATATTTTGGGCTCAGCGCCTGAAACCTCATATTCTATCACCAGTTTTGTAAGCCTCATCTAAGCACTTTTGTCATACTTACTATACTGCCTCCATTAAAAAAAAAACTTTCAAAGAAACCAAATTCAATGTAAAAAGTTAGTTTCCAAACATTTACTACATTTTTCTTCATAGTGAAATACAAGTTACAGCCATCTGGATGATCATACTGAATCACACTGACTGATTGCATTTACATGCACTTACTCAGAGAAATCAGTTTGCTCACGTAATCGGAGAAAAGGGTTTACATGAATTTTCTGCAGGATAAATCTGCCTACCTTAATCCCCTACCCTGATTTTGGAAACCAGGTTTTCCGTTTACATGACTGTTAAGGAAGCAGCCTACTTAAGCACATGGAAACCGACTCACTGATGATACTTCAGCATAGAGCAGTTCTACGAGAAAGAACCATGCCACTTGAGATTACTATGGTTTTATGCCCGGTTTTATGCCCATTTTGTTCTTTTTTAGAAACGGGCATGTATGAATAAGTGTTTCTAAAAAAAGGAGACTTTTAGGGAACTTTTTAGGGAATAAATACTACTTTTTACACGCCAGCATGTGACGCATTCTTGACTAGGTAGAAGGAACCACAAAAATTTGTAATAATCTGTAATGTGTAATGCTTACACTGCAGATATAAAAATATGAACAGAATTTATCAATATTAGTGAAAAGGGCACCTGTGTCTTAGCAGGTAAAGCAGTTGTCCATGAGCCCCAGGGTCACAGATTCAATCCCTAGATCTGGCTCCTCCTGGCCGCAACACACTGAACCTCAAGTTGCTCATACGTGCCATTTATTTGGCCTTGAATTTAAGTTGCTTTGAATGAAACCACCCACTAAATGACTTATGGTGAAAAACTTTGCATTACATATATCAATACAAAAACAACAGGTAAATAATGATTAAAACTTGGGAACCTCACAACATTCAACTTGACTTGTAATTTGTGCACATTTTACAAGCAACAAATCAGTTCAACGCTAATAATGGCATTACTGGGTGTGAGAGGGGATGGAGTTAAGTTTGTTAAGTGGAATTAAGTTGTATCAACAAGCAGATAACGCTATTTTCCAAACACTAATGGCAGTAAAATATTTATTTTTTCAAGTTGTTTAGTTAAGTTAACGTGTGGCATTACTCCGAATTCACAAGTCATTCATAAAATTTCTGCTTTTGTAACAGACTGTTGCACCCTTTAGCAAATCCCGTTAGCCAAGCTTGCTTGGTTTTGTATTATTTCACCCAGATAAACAGGATTATCCTATAAGAATATTGCTAGAGCTTCCAGAGCTTCCAGTGATGAAACTTTGTCACCTGCCAAGTCTGTGAGGGTCCATGTCGAGCATGTGCACCCCACAAATTAATGTCCACGTAGACTGTTGGCACTAGTGCCAGGACTTCGTCTGTGCCAAATAAACTTGACATGTATTTCATGTATCAATGAACATTTTATTTCAGCATACTTGAATGTATATGTAACAGTTACACACATGGTTTAAAATGAAAAATAGAACTCTGTCGTAACAGACATACACATACAATATGATCAAAACTAGAGAGAGACATCTATTTGTGGGTTAATGGTATAACCAACATCACTGGCTGAAACTGACTTAACAATGTATTTTACCCAGTATCATAGACTCCACCAAATTTAATAAGTTTTATGTGCCCTATCTTAGACAATTAAGGTACTTTGCAAAACAACCCACTGTGTCTACTTCCTCAATCAGGCACCTTAAAACACTAAAGCCTCCCTTAGAACTTTTATAATTGCAGGAAATCAATGAAAATGCATGACTCACTCTTGTGCTCCTGGTCTTCCTAAAAGAAAACCTTTAAAACCCATTATTCTTTTTTGCAAGAACTAATGACGTTTTTTGTCTCTTCAGCTTAACACACTAATTGACAGTTTTTTTGGAGGATAGCCCAGATGGAAAAATAAGTACCCCCTCAAAGACCCAACTCCCTTGTTCATTCCCCTAGCTTTAAGTCCCTTATTAATTAAACTTTCACCAAGTCAGGAATTTTTATTAAAAAGATAAAGTCTGCTGTACCGTAAAACAGAACTAGCGTATTGTCTCTGAAGCTAAAATTTTATTTCTATAAATAAAAGAGACTTTTTAATACCATAATTTGCAGCAGAGGGACTGGGACCAAAAGGATCCACACAGAGTAATTAGAGGGAGATTTTCATCCCATCTACTTAAAAATTGGTCAGCTTTAACCAGTACCCTTTGCTCCAACTGAATAAATACTCTAAGACTGTTCATTTTAGCATCATGGGTTATTATTTACTGTATGGTATAAAGACGCAGCATCATGATACTCAGGAGAGACTGAAGTGTAAATATGTGTTTTGTCACTGCTATGTGTCTAGCCAGCTCAAACATCCTGGCAGACTGTTGTTCAAAGAGGAAATAAAGCTGCAGCCAAATATTGACTGCAGTTTATGATCAGTCATCCACTTGATCAATCAAATCCCTCCTGTGTCATTAACTTTGCAACAATATTTGTCTATCAACACCACAAGACAAGGATTGAGTTGCCCTAATTAGGGTGCCTTCTAATTTTTTGCTGTTTTGAACAAAACAAAAACTTATGCTTACTCTACTCGTGCTGACATGGAGATTGCCATATTTGTTTTTAAATAAATATTTGAAAAGGTACAAATGACATTTTTACACAAATCTAATACATTAATTTAAATCTAAATTAAATTAAACATTATTAGAAATTAAAAACACAACAATGGTTTCACATTTAAAATACAGCTGTTTACATGATTGCAATGGTTATTCATAAAAATATATGAATTAATATATTAATTTTAAACCTGAAATTATTTAACATTAAAAAAGTTTTGATGGATGACATCTGGTCAGCAACATAAAAAGTTGAACACCTTTCTTTAAGGGTATTCTCATCTTCTTTTCCTTTGGCCACAGCGAATCATCTGCCTCCATCTAACCCTGTCTTCTGCATCCTCTTCTCACTCCAACTAACTTAAATACATAAATGTCCTCTTTGGTCTTCCCCTATACCTCCTGCCTGGCCACTTCAACCTCAGCATCCTTCTACCGTTATATTCAGTCTCTCCTCTGAACATGTCTAAACCACCTCAATCTGGCCTCTGACTTTATCTCAAAAACCTCTATCATGAGCTGTCCCTGTGATGTCCTCATTCCTGATCCTATCCATCCTCGTCACTCTCAAAGAGAACCTCAACATTTTAAGCTCTGCTACTCTTCTTAAGCTCTGTTCCTTCTTCAGTGCCACTGTCTCTAAGCCGTTCAACATCACTGGTCTCAGCACAGTCTTGAACATCTTTCCTTTCATTCTTGCTGATGCTCTTTTATAAAACAACACACCTGACAAATTTCTCCACCCGTTCCAACCTGCTTGCACACGTCTCTTCAGCTCTTTTCCACACTCTCCGTTGCTCTGAACTGTTGACCCTAAGTCCTGCACCACTCTAACATACGTACTCTAACATACTTCTCTGCCACTCCAGACTTTCTCATACAATACCAGAGCTCCACTCTCAGCACCCTGTCATACGCTTTCTCTAAATCTACTAAGACACAATGCAGCTCCCTGTGACCTTCTCTGTACATCAGTATCTTTAAAGAAAATACTGCATCTGTTTTATTCTTTCTAGGCATAAAACCATATTGCTGCTCACAAATGTTCACCTCTGCCCTTAGCCTAGCTTCCACTACTCTTTCCAACTTCATAGTGTGGCTCATCAGCTTTATTCCTCCACTTTTCATCCTCTTCAGGGCCCTCCTCAATTCACTCTTACTAATCTTTTTTACTTCCTGCTCCACACCAGTCACCTCTTCTACTCTTCGTTCCCTTTCATTTTTCATTCAACACTTCAAAGTTCTCCTTCCATCTTCCCATCACACTCCTGGCACATGTCAATACATTTCCATAGTTATCTTTAATCACCCTAACATGCTGTACATCCTTTCCATCTCCATCTCTCTGCCTCGCCATCCTGTACAAATCCACCCCTCCCTCCTTACTGTCCAACCTAGCATTCAAGTCCTCATATGCTCTTTTGTTTGACCTTTGCCACCTGTACCTTCACCTTACGCTGCATCTCTCTGTACTCCTGTCTACTCTCTTCAGTCCTCTCAGTGTCTCACTTCTTCTTAGCTAAACTCTTTCCCTGTCTAAAGTACTGAACTTTCTCGTTCCACCACCAAGTCTCCTTGTCCACTTTCCTCTTTCCAGATGACACACAGAGTACCCTCCAACCTGTCTCCCTAATCACATTAGCTGCAGTTGTCCAGTGATCTAGAAGCTCCTCCTGACCACACAGAGCCTGTGTCAACTCCTCCCTACACAACATTCTTCCTTTTTCAACTCAGTCCTTTTTTCAACTTTCAACTGTATTTTCTGGCTACACTCTCACTGATATGTTAAACCAAGTCAACGTCGGCACAAGATGTAGTCCACCTGAGTGCTTCTACCTCTGCTCTTGTATGTCACCCCATGTTCCTGCCTCTTCTGGAAGAAAGTGTTCACTACAGCCATTTCCATCCTCTTCACAAAGTCTACCACCATCTGACATTCTGTGTTCCTGTCCTGAAGACCAAACATGCCCATCACATTCTCATAACCTCTGTTCCCTTCACCTACATGTCCATTGAAATCTGCACCAATCATCACTCTCTCACCTCTGAGGATGCTTTGCATCATTTCATCTAACTCACTCCAAAAATTCTTCTTCTCGCCTAACTCACATCCCACCTGTAGGGCATAACCACTAACGACATTGAACATCAGTCCTTGAATTTGCAGCTTCAGACTCTTTTCACCTCCATAACAAGCATTTAAGCTTTGAGCCTTCCTACCTTTCCATCTGGACTTCTGGACACACAGTATATCCACCTTCCTTCTCTGCATGATGTCAGCCAACTTTCTAGCTTTGCCTGTCATAGTCTCAACATTCAAAGTCCTTATTGTCAGTCCTACACTCTTGGCCTTCCTTTTCTCTCTCTGCCTACGAACACGTCTTCCTCCTCTTCTTCTTCGACCAACAGTAGCCCAATTTCCACCCTGTAGGTCAACAGCACCGGTGATGGTTTTTGTTAACCCAGGCCCAGACCGATCCGGTGTGGAAGTCAGATTCTTTATGGAAGTCATGATTCATATGTTTAATTTGGCATGCGTTTTAGATCGGATGCCCTTCCTGACACAACCTTCAGCCTTTATCCGGACTTGGGACTGGCACCAGAAGCCATGGTGCATTTTTAAGGGTATTCTTATAAAGTCAAACAAGAATGAAATAGTCTGTTGAGTACTGTGAAACAAGTACAGAAAAATCAAAAAGTATCTTGTGTTTTTCTTTTTTTTCCCCTTGTCTACTATACTGGAAAATGCTTCACTAATGAATATCAAACACTTTAAGGCAGTGTCCTCTCTCTAAATGTGTTCAGCTGCTTTCAACCACAAATCTCAAGTATAAACAGGGAAACTGCCTTGGGGAATCACTGTGAAAGACCTCAAGAGCTTGTCTGTGGATGTGGATATGTGTAGAGAAGGTACAGGAGGTCAACATTACATCTACTAGCGTGATGTGTAGTTTGCAGGTCAAAACAATTGTTATGTCAAGATGTTATGCGGCCAAGGTGAAGGCAAAGCTTAAACCAAGAACTTCATGCAGTTAAGGTGCCAGAAAAGCAATGTATGCAATAAAGAGGATCATTATGCCAGTTCCACAGTCACTGCTGTACTGCCAGCAAATCACAGCCAATTAAGAAGCCTTTAAGCTTACAAGTCAAGCATAACTTCTTGGGCTGTCTATAATGTGGTTTTATGGATATGAATTGGTTCAAATGGCTATACTGAACTTGTGATGAATGTTTAAACGTAATAGAAAATGTGACCTGGGTAGGATTAGTGTTGAAAACTAAACATGTCATTTGATGCTTTCTGATTTCCAGGGGAAACAGAAGATAAAAGAAGCTTTGGGAACTGCATGTATGATCCAATTCTATCATTTCATGAGAATCACACATTCTACTAATTCTGAGAGATAAACAATTCAGGCCACTTTCCCCAATTTTTGTGTCAGTTTTCTGTTTTCTGCTAACGAGATGTAACTAATATGTACTGGAATGCTGTGTGAACAGACAATTTGATTGGCCACAGAGAACTTAATGATGTATACCAAATGTGGGGGGACAGCTTCTAAGCGCAGATTTTTGCAGACCAACATAGCTGTTGACAAGAATTTCCACCCAGTTTGCCATTTCTGTCAGGCTGAAAATCTAAAATTAAGAGCAAAATGTTTCCAAAGTACCGCAACCGTTAACAAATCATGTCTTATTAGCATTTTACTACAATTGGTCAGATTGTAAGGACACTTTGTAAAAAAAAATGCCACTTAGCAAGAGGGAAATCATAATTAGAAGAAACACTGTATTCTGGCATCCATGTACATGCAGAAAACAAATCTGAGTGTATACCTGAGATCCTTTTAACTAATTAAACAAACATAAATCACACATTTCATGTTGTCCATTTACATAAATGCACCCTCCAACTGTGATGTGAATTTTGTTGTATTGTTCCTCTGCGCACATTGCAGCTTATTCAAGCTTAATTTGTGCCACTGTGTCTTCCTGTGAGCAGACCCCTGTCATCTTTAAACTGCTCCATTTAAAATGCAATTTGATTATCTGCCAAATTGCTACCAAGTCTTTCCCTCTGCAGCTTGGGGATGGGGGGTAAAAATTTTAATTAGCATTTGTGCATAAAAGAGAGGTCTTTGTTGCATTTTGAAAACGGCATCCCAGAATGACCACGACTTTCAAAGAGTCATCACCCAAACGATTTCAAACTAATAGATCCAAAGGGAGAGGAGCAGTTCTGGCATGGACGGATGGGGGGAATCACAGAGGTCTTCGGTGGCACTGAAAAAACCCACAGGACACAGCATGTTTAAATAATCCAAAACTTTTCTTTAATCATAGTTTAGAAAATTGGCTGGGACCTTAAGCAGGAGACAGCTGCTCTGCCCCATAGCCAGTTAATAAGATTCACTGAGGGTTTCCCTTAAAATATTTACGCTGTCCCATGGTACAGCAATATTGTCCTAGAATGAGGAGATAACAGCCAAGGAGGTGTGTTGAAGTTCTCCTAATCAATTTGCTAATTACTGGAGCAGTTATAGGAGAGGAGAGAGGAGTCCCTTCTGGCAAGCTGTATTCTAAAAAACGCTGAAAAATTTATTTACTCTCTTAGCCAAAAGGAATTCTGAAGAGGGATTACAGCAGAGAGCTGATTGAGACAGAGCTGTGTTCTGGCTGAGGTCGAAGGCAAGGAGCAAGGAGAGGTCTCCAAACATAAAAAGATCTCTCAGGACCTGCACCTTTGCATCTGCTCTGGAAAGCACGATGGCAGACTTACAAACTTGGCACAAAAAGACCTGACTGCTACAGCTACATATCAACAAATATTAATGAGACTTCTGGTTCTTGCATAGTAAATTATTATTGTGGGATTTATTGCATATGTATGCACTGTATACACTATCTAGCTAACTCCAAAATTTAAAAAAGTATCCATAGAAATACTAATATAAGACAATCACTTTAATATTTTATGTCATACGAGCTATGTAGTGGTATGTAGTGGTACACAGAGCAGAGGGCAGTAGGCCTCGACATTATGCCAGACGTTGGATTTGTGTGCCTGAAGCCACCCAGTGCCCTCTGGTAAGGGCTGACCCTTTCTCCAAACCTCAGGGACTGAGGTTGGGACACAGTCCACATCTTCAGGGTTAGGGGCAAAACCTGCTCCACCTCTTCAATGCCACACTATCTGTAATGAACCCTTTTATTTCCTATAGTTGTAGCCAAAAGCATGTTATGTGGATCAAGAGAGTTGAAAGGTCAGCATAAACTAAGAGCTACAAGGACAATATTTTAAGCCAGTGATAAACCTCTATGAGCAGAAGTACAGTAAAGTCTGGTGCATGTTAGACCTACGATACAAAGGGCCTTTCTGTCTGCCACCACCGTTGGATCCGTTGCCCAAAGGGAAGGTATTTCATTTGTCAAATTTCTTAAAAATATTTATTTTTATTATTATTTTTTTTTAAATAATGTTTTTTTTTTATATTACACTGTGCAACACTGACTTGAGGAATGTTTAAACACTTATTTTGTGTTTTTACCACAACAAAAGGTACAATCACAGTGGAAAAAAGGAAAACCAAAACATAACCTTATTAGTTTTTACAGTCTGTTTCCATGTCACTCTGATCATTTCTACAATAAACTTGTTTCCCTATCTCCAACAGCCTCTCTAGTGTAACTGAGCACATGGATCTGAGCACAATCCCACAGAGAACTGAGACAAAAACAAAAACACAAAAAAACCAGTTGCTGTGACATTTTGTTCCCTCTTACCTCAACGCACGCCAGTCACAATGGACCGGTGTGTATGAGAACTGTGTTGAGATTGCCATGGTGATGGCTCTTTGCCTCCCAGGGCTCCCTGGAGGGGGTTGAAGAGTTGGTGGTGGGGAGGAGGGGGGCAGTAATGGAGCAGCTTGCCAACCAAGCCTCAACCAAAGCACAATCAAATGAGCATGGTGATACCTTTTTACTAAAAGCATCTTCCATGTGTATATTAGCAATATCTTTAGCCAAGTCAAAGTTAAGTCATTTCAACTTCTAAACTCAAGGTAGAGTAGAACAGAGCAACTGACAACACAGCAATGAAACCAGGGTGACATGTTGCAGGGAAAGTCTTTTACTCCTTAACCTTTAAAAAGGGCAAAAAAAAGAACAAAATTGTTCATGAGCAAAGGTCTGAGAACATCTGTCTCTAGATAGATCATCCTTATATGACAGAAAGGCACAGAGATGGCATGTACTAAATAAGACAAAAGGGCACCCCCACTCTACACCACCAGCTCCAATTTCGTTTGCTTATTTAACTGCTGTCTATTTCTTGGACAATAATGTGAATATGTTTCCTGTAAGAACCAACTAAGTCATCATCATTAAGTTTCAAAAAGTGGTTTGTATAAAGTGGTTGAGAAACTAATTTTCTTCCAGCAGTCAACATGCTTGGCTGAAACTACATCTAATATTTGGACAACATAAATATCTGTGAGAAAAACATGTTTTTAAAGTTTCCTCAAGACAACAACAAAAGGAAATTATCTCTGTGATAATCTGTAAGCCCTGGGATACACTAAAATATTAATTATAATTCCTAATTGTTGCGTTGCAACAAGCATAGTATTAGTGCAGTCATGGTGATCAGTAAATTACACTTTTATTACAATATTCTCATTCCCCAGAAAAAGCTGCAAAATGCTTCCATATTATGGCAGGTAAAATTTATAAATAAGAATGCTCTGTATTGCCACGTACTTCTTAGTTTTTTGGTTTTGTTTTTATGTTAGTCAGGCAGACCCTAAGACTATTTAGTTTAACTGTGAAAAATTTTATAGTGCAATCCTTTGGACTAAAAGCATGATTACATTGTTTGGCACTAAGTGAACTGGAGCTGGAGCCAGAAAATAGGACCACTTTCAATTTATTGATTTGAAAATTTATTTTGAATCAATAATGCATTTTGAATTGAGAAGCAATCCTACATCATTTCTGCCACCACCAACCAGAACTTGAATCAAGTTGTGAAATTCTCAGAGATCCCTACACTAAAAAGAAAAGCAGGAGTTAACTAAGCTGGGGAAATAAAATGCATTTAAGATTTTTATAGGCTGTTTTATATAAATGTGGACATGGCAGAACATTTATCTTATTGAAAGCAGTTGACAGGACTCCCTAGAAATGGATATTTATTTAAGAAACACACATAAAGATAATTTTGAAGTGAATTTCAAAAAAGATGGTCTCTATCTATATACATTTAAAACATCTATCAAACATTCATCCAGTTTAGCAAGTATCACAAGCGCTTAGATTACAATGTTTACATTTTTAAACCTGTCTTGAAAACTGACAAAGTAAAAAACCAAAACACTTACTGTACTAATTAGTGTAAGTATAAAAATCTCCTTCTGGTTTCTCTTTGGACTAAGATTAATGTGCCAGACGTGCCTCACATCTGATTTGATTAATGAACAGGAATACGGAAATATTACCGACACTGTAGAATGCACAGGGTGACAACTCTGGACTGTAAGCTTAACACAGTAAATACTGAATTGGATTTCGATTAAAACAAACATGGTTGAACAACCACTACAAGTGACTGGCAATTTGTTAAATGAGTTAATTGGTCACCAGTTCATCCAATTCATCTTAAAGCTTGTTTCTGGACCACACCCAAAGAATAATGAGTTAGACGTGCACAGCAGCCAACAGTTACATTGAGGACAGGAGTGAATCCCTTGTGTTAAGTGTTGCCAAAATCAAAACTGTGCTATTAAGATTTTTAATCAAGTTTTGTACTCAACACCTGTCAATTTTTAGTTCTTCTGAACTATTGTGGCTTACACTAAGTCTTATGGTTAATGTGGCTGTTTTGAGAATGATGCAGAAGTGTTTGCTGCCTAAATGCCAGGTGGTGCTGGCTCTGAAAAGCTACATGCTGGGGTAAAGGGCCTTAACCTTTATACAGTGTGTTAATGTCCTCACTTTCTCCTTGAACATCTATCCTTAACTGTGCTCCTCTGGTCCCCTCCCTGTCCCAGAGTGGCCAGCTGGGAACAGCGCGCATGTGCTGACGTCCCTACTAACCTTGGCCAGTGTAAGGATTACCGTGCATTTACACTCAATGCTCCTTCTTTCCTTAAGACTTATTAAGAATGATAATGAGCTCGAAAGGGGCAGCATGTTCGTTTCTCAACTCCGTGAAAGCTCCTCTCTCTGTCTTTCTTTCTTGCTGTTCACTTGTCTTGTTCCTTTCTATTCTTCCTCTACCTCTTCCTATAGTCTTTGCTGTGTCTCTCCCTTAGCCCATGCCTCTCTCTCTCTCTCTCTCTCTCTCTCCCCATCGTATTGAAAGGACCCAGGACAAATTACCAAAAAGGCCATTTTCATCTATGAACTGCAGGATTTAATCGATACTTATTTCATGCCTTCAAAATCAACCCTATATTACTGTTGTCTGTGTGATTTGTTTATTTTGCTCTGGAATATTCCTTCAGTCGAGGGGGGGGAAATGCACGGGATGCAATTCACCTTGAACCTCCATTATATTGGATTTCTCTACTGGCTGATCAAGCATGCAAAAAGGACATTTCCTCAGCACTAAAATAAAAACAATAATGAAGATTAAAAAAACATGTGTGCTATTTGTGCTGGTATAACAGTACGTGTTGAAGGCAGTATATTTTTACAAGGCAAAACACTATGGTTGTGGTAATGTGAATTTGTATACAAAATCATTACACTGAGGGCAATTGATAAAGCTTATGTGCTGGGAAACAAAAGTAATGGCTTTTGAAGCCTGTCAAATCCGGCACTGGATTTCTGACACTTACGTGACATCAAAGACCTGAGGTCTGCAGTCAAGGTCAAACAGAAAAGGAATACACGTGGGTTTAATTCTACACATCCTTTGACAGATGCAGATGGGTACTTATGAGACATGAGGCATTTCACTGATTGATAGGACTGCAAGAAATATGAACGTTGGAGGCATCATACACTGATTAAACAATGAGATTCTCAAGCAGTGGATTGAGGCAGGAGCAAATACTACAGGCAACATTTTGAGTGCCATTTCAGAGTGAAAGAGAGAGATATCCAATCAAAAGGCCTAGAGGACCACATTAATAAACAATAAACCAAACACATAAGCCAAATCACAATTAAAACTGCACAAATGGACAATTAGCATCTTTGCTATATCAGCTCTAGATTCACCGAGCTCTACTTTTACCTATAGTGACAATGAACAGTTATAAAAGAAGGATGGCAGAGAGAATGACGGCAGTATGTTTGACAGATGGTTATTGCAGTGTCTCATCAATGCCAAAGAGAGATGAATCCTGTATCTCAGGTCTGACAGTGAAGGCAAGCTAATGTCCAGCTAGAGATGGACCACTGGAAAGCAGACACATGCTGTCACATTCCAGAGTTTCAGTGCGGGAGTACACAAGACAAATAGCTGGAAGTTGCTTCAACTAATAACCATCCAGCTCTCTTTAGGTATAATGTACAAAGATGCATTTACAATAACCCTAAAATGCACTGAAGTGAACTATTCTAGCCTGTTGTCTCACCTGTTGTTGGTTTTTATTTGTGGTAACCTCATTCAAAAGAGACACCACTAAAGTAAACTTAACTTTAGTCAACCTAATTCTTTCTATTCATATCACATAAAAGTCATGGTGATTTCATGTCTAAACATGTGTTTTTAAGCTCACCTGTTTAAGTGTCGAGTGTGTGCTTGCTTTGCATGCATGAATACATCTGCAACAGTTAGGCTGCACAGCTGCTGCATTATGAGGGTATTATGGAAAATACCTCAAAAGCACACAGTAGGCACATAATAAATCTTTTTCACGTTATAAAATTATTAAATCTACAACTGATTTGTGAGACAAAGAATTAAATCATAAAAGGGACATCAACACTGTAAAATTGAAATAAACTTTCATGTTTACCTTGTGTTGTACTAGCAGTGGCATTTTTAATATAGAAGATGGCTTTCCATGAATGATCTGTTTAACCAAAGACAGGAGGGAGAAAAAAAAAGGGTAATTAATTACTTCTGTGAGCTATTGCACGGGAGAGACAATAAACCTGCCTGGTCGCCATGGATATGACATATTTGCTCTGAAAACAACACAATAATTAGCAAAGGAGAAAGATCCGGCGAGAATATGAGAACTCAGGGTTTAAAGTGCCAGTGATCTATTCGTGTCTTCATCTTCATCCCTGAGAATAATAACAAACATAGTGGCAGGTACACAGCACAGACATTTATAAATGCACAGAAGAACAAACAGTGACCCTTTCCAAAAGCGTGTTAAATTAAATCTCAAATGATAGTGGTGTTTTGTAGAGATCACAACTATCCAAACACACAATATACTTACAGTGTTTTTAAACAGATTGTTTGTTCTACGGGAGATGGAAGTCAAAAAACCTGCCTTAGAGCCACTAAGAGCAGGAACTGCAGAAAAATCATATTTACCATAGCAGATACTGTGTGTGTGTGTGTGTGTAGTGTCAGGTAGGTGCATAACATGTATAACAGCTAAGACATGTTGAGAAAGTTTTTTTAATTGATTTTTTTTTAATGAGGTTATATTTATGGTGGGATTTACTTCTAGAATTTCTACATAATAGCTTGCTGAAAATCCAAATAATTAGATAAAATTACATTTTGGCGAAGTATTGTGCATTTAGCAAGTGATAGTTTTGGCCTTTCTGACTACAACTCTAATTATCAAAATCCACATGCAAAAATGAAGAAAACAAATATTTCAAAACGTTATTTATAATCCAAAACAGCAGAACTTCCGCATTTCTGGCTTTGAATATTGATTGCATTTATAGTAGTTCCTCTATTGACAGTAAATGATACTGCACGAAGGCTACTACCTGTTTAGTGGCAACCGACGGAGTTTCACTAAGTTTTTCTAAACAAAAACCGAGACTTTCGCTGAAGTCGCACCGCAAAGCTTATGTCATTTTGCAGTTCTGAAGAAGTGTGAGTGAGACATTATAGGTTCTATAATGTAACTCCTAATAAAACACATCATATCGGTCTTGGTGGCGCTATGTTCTTCTAACGTTGTACGTCGTGTGTGGGGAATGAGAGTCTTTGAGCTCGCCTGAACTGTGCGAATAAGGGAAAAAGTTGCACTTGACGGTCTTAACTTTTGAGTGGAGGCAGGCGTTTTGGTCGGCTGCAATTTTAATCCGATCCCTGACAGCTTTGTATATGTTGTATGAATTACAAAAGTTGTAGGCAAGCTTGGTCTCCTCGCCAATATTTCCAAATGTACAGTAGGTTCACTAACAGACTGTGTGAGACGCTCCAGACCTGCTGCTGTCGGCGCGCTGCTGCTGCCGCCGCCGCTGCTGCTGCTGCTTCGAGGCAGAGACACACACCGTGTTTGCCGACGAGTGCCCACATATTATCTTCAAGCTTTCGTGCACTTTAAACACATCGGTTTAAAACTGCCTCATGTTGTAGCGAGGCACACTTTTGTGTCGCTTTCTGTACAGAGTGCAATGTTTTGAAATGAGATGTGCGTGTAGAGTAGTTGAGAGGAAAACTCTTACCTGTGGTACTTCGCTGTCTTTCGCTGACTTCCATCTAAAAGGACGTGTGTGTGTGTACGGTGGATAGCCTTAGGGCTATCATTATTAAAGTTGACAATGTCTTTTTTCAGTTTTTCGAGCTTTATTGTAGCATTTTCTTATTTCCACAGGGCGAGTCGCCCGGAAGATCTGCCCTGGAGACCGGCTCCAAGTGGGAAGAGGAGTCCCTAATTGAATTTCTCCGTTGGCAGGTGTTGCTTGGAAAACCTGGACTAGATCAGTTGTGGCCTCAGCGGGAAGCTTACAAAATAAATGTAATTTTTTAACGTCTATTATTTTAGAAACTGCTTGTTTGATGTTTTCAATTAGTGTAATAAAGTTAGACAAAGACTACAGGAGCAGATTCCCAGGCAAAGTATATGAAACACCAACAAGTATTATGCATTTAACTTAGTGTTTAAGGTTGCCTGTAAACTCGGGTAATGTGGTGGGAGATGGTCACCAGCAAAATATGACATATAGCTGCATGTGAAAGGTTAGCGGTAGGCTGCGCGTCAAGTAAATGTTAATGGTAGGCTACACATTCTGTTTTTGTAGCCAACTAGCTAACACTAGCTAACTTTAGCTGATCAAACAATTAGCTAGGCTATTTAGCTACTCTAATTTAGCTACACTTCACATTAAACTAATTATGGACGTTGAAATTAACTTGTCGTCCTCTTCACTTACTCTATGAAACTAAGTAGTGTTTTTTCCAACATTTATTTATTTATAGGTACCACCACCAACTCCAGAGCTAAAATGAACATTTTAGCCTACTAATGTTAAATGCACGTTACTCAATTCACGTTATCTCGTTGCTGTCAGTTCATACAATAGTAACGGATATTCTACCTATGGCCTAACTGCATTGGTTTAACTGCAATAGAAACGCCTACATAGTTTAGTATCGGCTATAGTTTTAAATAACAGAGAAAAAAGCCAATAACTAGACTATATAAATTATTATACATTGTCATAACTGCAATAAAACAACACAGAAATGGAGTTTACATATTAATGTATAGTGGTACAGCATAATATAAGCTGTATTAAGTGACAAGGTCCATTTTGCCTACGTAGAGACTATTTATTCTTCTAAATTGACCTAGTTCTCTTTTGTTGAACATGCACTTGTAATTTTTACTTAGTGGTGAGACTGAATCAAAATAGTGATGTTGAAGGCCATAATCTCAAACAATGAGCTGAAAAGAGCTTAAACACTCCAAACTTAGAGGAACTGCTCTTTTCCCCATAAGTATCCACTTTCCCAGTACACATAACAATTTGATCTACTGTAAATTTATTACTTAGTGCTGTTTTAAAGTTAGTGTCAGATCCAGTCAAATTCTGACGAGATTCTTATCTTCTTCTCAGTTAATATAGCTTTTTTGAGGCATAATTGATAGTTATGCATTATTCAAAGTTTACATTAGTGTCCTGTTACTTCAGAAGAGCACTTTTTTTGTTAGTTGTGCAGGTTTAGCAGATAATAAACCACTGTTCACAACATCCCATAGAGCAGTCCATTTAAAGTTTACACTGCTACTGGCAGATCACTAATGTCACCTCCTGTCTTTGTTTTCCTTCTCTACCTTCTTTCCTTCCAACTAACATACATCAATAATTTACTGTAAAATATTCTGAGCATGAGACTTCTTAAAGGTATTCCAGGAGCAAAGCCCACAGGAACAGTGGGGCTGTGATAATGTATTTTAAACTTGAACTTTCCTTATCTAAATTCTGCAGTCTTGTGAACTATTGACAAACAGATTATTGCCAATTAGCAGTTTTGTGGTGTGTCCTGTTGTACATAATAAAGAATCGAGAGGATCGATAGCAAATTTAACTAACATGTTAGATACTGCTTTAACGCCTACCTTCCCTGTAGGGTTCAGGATTGTGACCTATTCCCTGTTATACCTCTAACACACAAGGATCACTCAGGATATTTGTTAAATGAGTAGATCTTATCACCTTCTCATTCTCATTTCAGAGACCCTTCCTACTTAAGCACTTGTGCAGCAATTTGACATAATATGAGCAATCCAACACAATTTAAGGCTAAGCTGAAATATTTCTCAGACGTACTTTACGCCATGATTTTTTTAAGGGATTAACAATTTTCATTGGCATTTTCACTCTTTTCTATAAACAAATAACCTTTACACCTGCCACTATTTAATTTTAATACATTTACCTTTAAAATGTCCTTAATAAATACTTTAGAGCTTGTTCATAGTTCATACTCATCTCATATTTATCTGTGGCTGGTGTCAATGTGTAATGTTGATGAGGCCTTAAAGTCTTCCTTAAGGTCCTCCGCCAATTTTCTCCTACAATACAACTTAAAACATCAACATGATGACACATTCAAAAATATTGATTCTCTCTATATAGTTAAGACTGTCAGACATCAGTTTTAAAATGCACACCTTTCAAAACATAAATCTACAAGTTATTATTATATATGTTATGTCCCCCCACATACACATGGACACACCACGGTCACTGCAGAGGTCCAAGCAACCCATCCATCAGTGTGTTCCTCCTGATGTTGCAATACTGTGATACAGAATAATAAAGAAGTGAGAAAGACCAAAAAATCAATAGATTATTCTGCAGATCACTTGATTCAGTAATGATCCAGTCCATTTATCGCCAGCCGTTGATTCATAAGGCTTGCTCTCAAGGGCGTACCCATCCCACCTCTGCCCTGCTGACTTCTTTTGCCATTGCTACTACTAATTATAAAACATTAAAAGCTAATCACACAGAAGTCCAAGGTTAGGTAAGACATACCGTTAGGTTAAACTGAAGAGTCCATTTCATCCTGAGATAATATAGCTTTCATAGAGAAGCTCATAACGAACTAAGGTATTTTTTTTATAATTCTCTGCCCCATCAACACTTGAAGAACCAGACTTAAGCTTCCTAAAAAGCTTTCGGATCTACTGTAACAGCAAAACTGTTTTATTCTTGCATCAAATTAAGTTATCAAGACAATCTCATTATGAGCACAGGACATTTGTGATGCTACTTCTAGAAGCAATTGGCTAAGAAATACTGTAGCTCCAACATGTGCCTGCTCCTTGCTGCAATTTCTCAATTTTAGAATTCTAAGGTACTTTTTTATTGAACTAGCTTGTTGGTTTTTGTGGGCTTTAGAGTGGTCTTGTTTACTACAGTTGATGCTGGTGGTCCAAACCTGTGGCATGTCTTATCTATCCCAGAGCTCCACACGTTGAGATGAAATTGATATTGAACTTACATTGTTACTTTAAAAGGTTTACCAAACAACCAATGCTCTGTCACCCATGTTTGCTGTGAAAATACACATACAACATATACAATGAATGCAGACATTAGTACAAACCGAGAAATTTTAGTGTAACATAAAAAGCATATCAGTATTCGTATGAAAATAAAATGTTGCAACCTAACCACAACCCACAGCTTTTTCAAACTAAATTAAATACAAACACATTTGCAATTGGCTAAGAGCTTTGTGTGAACCTGTTCTCAGGATGAGCCCAAATACTTGTTGTATGTTCATCAAAACAAGTTCAAGTTTCACAAAGTAACTGAAACCGTATTTCTGTAGGCCACAAAAACACAGTCAAACATGGGTGGGACATTTTGTTATCTTTTAGTGGAGTAGTAATATCCTATGTATTCCATAGGCAACTGGCTGTACCACACACAGGTTGTATTGTAGAAACATTTTTGTGGCAAATCTGACACAAGACACATGTCCCCCGCAAGTCGCCATGCCGTCCACTGGCAGGAGTCTGATCGAGGCAGACTTAGTTTCAGTCACATTGCATGAGGAGGCCAATGAACTGGCTTTCACCTTAATTAAACAAAGACATGTACAAATGTCCTTTAGCAGGTGGCTGTCTTTTGGAAGTTAACAGTGGTGGCAGCTGCCTATGTATGGCAAACAGGGTACATTTTTGAAAAGTGATGGTGGCTGGTAAGAGAGGAGGAGGAGAGGGGAAGATTGGACAGCTGTCACCATACCCGCCTCACTGTGCTGACTTAGAGCTAAAGCTCGATCAAGCCTTTGTATATATTTTTCCACTGCATTTCAACACTGTGTACACCTAGTGTTTGAGGCCGCATAGAGTCACATTTGGTGTGACAGATGTACGCAGCACATGAGCAGCAGAGGGCAAGAGCTGAAATGCCTTAGCCAGTGAATTACTCTTTCTGTCAAACTTCATGGGTAAGCATGAATTTCTCATGACCTCAAAGAAAATGGCACAATGGCAAGTAAAATAAGAAGCTATTCTCGACATTTTCACATCTTTTGCTAGAAGAAATGACAAAGAAATATAGTACACAGAAATGTAGTTTGAAGTCTCTGTGAATGTGATTATTTGTCTTTTCATCCAGGGCAAAATGTTTTTCCCATCTAAGCTATTTACATGTTAAAGCAGTAGACAATAAGAGGTAGGTGGCTACTTCCTCAATCACTTCCAACAGGAAATTAAGGTGTGGGCCCTGTATGAAAAAGGCAGTATCACACCAAAGTGAACTTCTCAAACAGACAAAATATCACAAGATACAGTAAGAGATTTTTAAAATCTAAAATATTCATTTGAGATTTAAGTCTGTGCTTCATTGTCCATAGTGTGAAATGATGGAAAGGAAAGAGCCACTGCTTAAGAAATAATTACAGAAGCTGTTGAAGCAAAAGAAAAACAAATGCTACCTTCAACAGTGCTGGCCACTGCACCATATGGCGATGATAAGATGCTCAGGTAAAATCTAATTTTAATAAATTCCTAATCAGCATGGAGGGATACTGAAACAACGCAGTTAATGGAAATGTGTATAGTCAGCAAGGTCTTTCACAGCTGTGGTCTTTAATAAGATTTGAGAGGCATTACAACAACATTGCAGTCAATGTCATGTTGAGCTGCTCCCTCTGTCTGTAACTCCAGCAGAGGGAAAAAGAACAGAAAAATAAAGGAGAGGGGAGGAAAACATGGTCATCTGTTTTGAAAGGGCTGAAATCTGATCTCTGGGGGGAGAGCCATAGTTGGTGATACTGTATAGTGCATATCATCTCTCTCTGATCATTCATGCTTTCTAATTACAGAAGGTGAGGAGGGCCATAATTTTATCATATTTGTTTTGCATCACTGCAAAAATAGAAAATGAGGGCTCGCCAAGCTGCACCAATTTACTTCATTTCGACCTTGATTAAAAGAAAATTAATTGCCACATCTCTCATTATGTTGGAGGCAGCATTTGATGACGCGAATGGAGAAACTCAAAAATAAGATGCAAAGGCTCAGAGGGAGTGTGAGCTCGACCTGGATATTCAGGAGACAGCACAGTCCTCTAATGATGAAAATAAACAGGCCCTCTGCACAAGCCATCGCAGGAAAATGTTACTGTTAATACTTTACCTGAAGATTCTGGATAATGGGCATTGTGAAGCTCATCTATTTTGTTTGGGAAAATAATTTCCAATATTTGTACTGAAAGTACTCCTAAAATATTTCTGAGATCTAATGGAAAATAAATATTTATTATAAAAAAAGATATACAGTATCTTTTTTTTTTTACTGCAAATGATTACTTTTGAAACCTGGATTATATAGCAGCAAAACAAGTCATATCATGCGGTTGTTACAGAAACGTGCCCCTTGCAAATAATCACAAACCAAACATCTAAATCCTATTTATGTCCCTCAAGCCCCTGCAGCTCCTCCCCTTTCAAAGACACCATATGTCTCAGTGGATCAACTTCAGAAGTTTTCAGTAACCATGGTGTATGATTACATGAGACTTTTTCTCGGAGAAGGCCTCCAGGAGGAGTAAAATGCTAAATGCTATTTTTGAAATGAAATTCTCCTTCATGTGGCTGCACCTGTTTCCCTGGGAGAGTAAACAGAGCAGACGCCTGATAGAGTGGGCCTGCCCCTGACACACACCTAATTCTAAAATATTTATTAGCTTTTAACACTCTTTAAAGTTACACACTGGGACAAAGGGTAACTTGTTCTTCTTGCACTTGATTGGCTATCTCTATTCCTTTCCCCTCTTCACTGTGCTGCTTCAGCTGCATATCTGTGACTACGGTGATATTAAATGCAACTACTGGTGCTGACCTCACACAGGTCAACCTGACAGAGACATCTTTCCACAGTAAGGCTCAATCAACAATAGTGAAATTAATGTTTTGCTGTAGTTGTGAGTTTCTGCAAGCGAGCATTTAGCTCACGTAAGCATGTGTCCTTACTTGCAAGCATGTGCGTGTGATTATTATTTGGACTGCCTCATCAAGCCATCATGAAGCCAATGGGGGCATTTGAATAATTGATTGAAATAATGTAAAGTAATCCAGTCAGCTTTCATTCTTGGCTCACCTGCTCCTAATTCTAAGACTGCTCTCAGTTGACAGGGGACAGGGAGGGACATTGAGGACATGGGAGTGACATGGAGGAACACATTTTACCCACCATTACCCATCGTCTCTAATTTCTCTACTGTTCTTACCAGCAATGATGTGCTAAAATAAAATGCTGTGTTAAACCCTGTGTTGCAGTAATCACGAGGCACATAATCAACAGTATTAGCAACTCCAAAAAGTATAAGTTATAGTATCTTTACTGCAACATGGTGTGAAGTTTGTATAAATCCTGTCTATGTTCACATGTATCCTCTTTCACAGGTGAAATGCTGGTAAACTGGTTCTAAGTGTACTGTGTACACAGCAAATTCCCACTACTTACTTTATGCCCACCTTGAATGTAAATACTCTGACATTTCTTTAAGCAAATACACAAAGACCAGATCAGAAATGTAGATTTGTGATGAGAAAATATATAACTGCCTGAAAACTTTAGGGGGTTGAAGAGTAAATCACATCAGTCATGCCTGACCAAGGATCTCTATTTAGACGGTATTTGAGCAATCAGCTCAGACTGTCACTTGTTTGTCTCACAATGTGATTAAGTTTTATGACTGACCATAATTATCCCGCTGGGTTCTGAAGACTTTGTCTATACTTAAAATTTCAACCTTCCCCAAGAAATGTACAAAAAACAGCTTTTATAGTTTTGTGGTGTATTCTTTATTTAAATACTGTCTTTTAGATGGATAGACGCAAATATCGGAAACATCTCATCTCAGAGAGAAAAGAAGAAGCACTCTCCTGTTGCTCCAGGTGTCATTAGCAGATGCAGACAGGCACACCTGTGCTCCGCTTATGCCTTGCAGCAGTGCACCTCTATTCATTCCCAGGTAACAAATTCCTCAACTGAATTAATAGTTTTATGATTTTGTAAAATGATCTTTTCTTGGGGGAAGTACTGTACATATTTATGCGCTGTTGCTGCCACCAATACATTTTACACTAAAATGATGTTTTTAAACTCTGACGTAGCCGTTGCTTGCATGTTTACACCTTGAGGAACAGTGGGAGAGGTTGCAACAGTAAATAGGTGCTTGCTTAACTCTGAGGCTAGGTGATGAAAAGAAGTCAGTCGTTCCCTGGCAAGGCTCACAATCCCCCTCCTATAATGCATTTGTTGAAACACCGTGGGGACAAGCTCTGTTCTTTTCAGTGTGTCATGTTGAGTGCTGTTGGGCGCAGTATATCACCTGATATGGCGTTTATCCTTGAAAGCTTCATTGAATGCATCAAACTCCACTGGTGGAGCCAGAACTTGACATGTCTGTCCCCACAACAGCTGCTTGTGTGTAGTCACACTAATCTTGTTTAACGCTGAATCATAATTTAGAGACAGAGTACAAAAAAGGGAAAAACATTTTTTCAAAACAAGTTTATCAGATGTTGAAGTGAATCTTCTATATCATAAGGCATTTACTAGTTTGTCCTCCCTCCCTTACCTAGGAAATAGCAGCACAGAAAGTGTTCAGTTTTAGGACACTGGGGTCACACCTGTTGTGGAACTTGATAGAAGGCTTATTTATAAACTTTCTGAGCTCTAAATTCCTCCTTCAGAGAAAATGTTGACACATGAAGAGTGAGGGGGTCAGCTGAAATACTTGTTTATGAACACAGCAGCAACTGGAAAATCCATATAAGTTTGAAATGATAAAATTAACAAGCCATCTGATCTGGGGACTTGTACAGCGTCTAAGACTTTGGACAATCAAAAATTATCGCTCAACTGCTCCTGTCATGAAAACCCTCTCTAAATCTTGTCACATTGTGTGTTCTGAGTGACCTTCACACAGCCTTTGTGCTAATTTGAAAACTAAAGACCACAGAAGGACTTCTAAATGCATTGCTCTTCCTAAAAATGCAAAAGTAACGATCCGGTCCAGAGGGGAGTGTGTTAATATATTGCCTAAATTTAGGTACTGAGTTATGGGCCAAGTGATTTCTGGGTGGGCTCAGGTGACGTGTGAAAAGTTCTGGAAATGCAGAGTGGATTTCAAGTATAAGATGGAATACATTATGGCTGTAGGGGAGATATCTGAAGTGAGTGATTGCGTGACAGGTGCTGCTTGACAAGTGTCACCTATGTGCCCTTGAGAAATGTGAAAGATATGTGTTTTTTGACTTTACAGAGCTTTTGTTTTACTAAGAATGAATGGACCCATACAGTGTATTACAGTGCCTTAATCAAAGTGTGAACACCATAAAGTTGCATATCTTGCAATGTGCATTTTCCTTATGTTATGTTAAGTCAAACAAACCATATGCCGTATCAGAGGTGTCAAACTCCAGTATTATTTGCAGAAATCTGTTAAGGTTCTTCAGTATGCTGGTTACTAATAGATGGTTCAACATGTTCTGTTAGACCCCTCTCTCCATCTCTCTTGCTGTGCCATGGAACAGTAATGTAATGTTGTTCCCTTAACATTTAGCAGGGTTCAAGTCATTCTGCACTGGGCAGGAAATTATAAGGACCAGAATGTGGACAAGTAAGCAGATACTCCACACTTTATTATAGACATCTGGGTATAATATTAGTCATCTCTGCCAATACCAGCAAACCTAGCAGGCAAACCATGTGACAAGGCGCAATAGCAGACAAATCGATGGCACAAAACAGATTGCATTGCAGAGATTCCCTTTGCTGACAGGCCATGGGATAGTTTTGGCTTTTAAAAAATAGCGACATCTTTTAAGGTGACCCCTAGAGTGCTTCTTATAAAATTACAAGAGACAGAAATCCATTTGCAACTGTGCTATAACATCGAGATTACATTGTTACTTTAGAGCCTTGGTGCAAATTAATTTGAGGTTCATTTCATGTATTATATAAATGGATGGTGCTGGGAAAATTAAATCCCAGTATTGCACATTTCTATATATTGTTTTATTTCTGTAGAGGGTGTTTTGGATCACTTTGTTTGCCATTCAATTGGCCAGCAGGGCAAGGTTCCAGCAGATTTAACTCTTTTATAGCTACAGCTGTCAAGTAAGGAGAAGGACAAAAACAATCTCTGATGCATTGTTCATGGAAATAAAAGAAAGATAGCATAGTATATGCATATTTAAAGTATGGAGACTGAAAGCTGTCACAGCTATACCTTCACAGCCTTCACCGGTTCTGTAAATCTGAAAATAATACTTTCCCTGGAGCATATACAATTTTCATATTCAGATAAAATGTTGGAAAACACTAAACTGAGATTTTCCTGTGTACACAAACTCACCTTCCATATGGTTCAGTAAACCACCAGTCTTCCTGATGTTCTCACATTGGCCTGCATAGGACAGGTTGTATTACTATATCACTATTTATGCTTTACAATTATATTGCCAGTTATTAATCACATTGTAAATATAGGTCATCTAAATGGATAGATTTGAATGATACAAGTGACACTTTACTAATAACATCTTAAAAAAACGTTCTTTATTTATGACCACCGCACCATGGCATGTTGTGTGTGAATGTGTCTTTAAATCATAAAATAAGCTTTATTTTTCAACATGTTCCATATCAAGTCATGTACATTTCACAGACATTAGATTTCATACTCTACTTTCACTCACTTTGAAACCTGGTGAGAAAATTTTGCAGACTTGTCAGCAATCAATTCTTGCACTGAGCACTGCTGTCTTTCACACCTGAGGCTACAAAAAGTTACAAGATCAGTTGCCTCTAAAGTTGTAAACTCTGACTGGTCAAAGCACCCTTGCACCCAACACCAGCCACACATATGGAAGTAGTACACAGCGTGTCAGTGGGGCAGCCCCGTCAGGTATGAATATCAGAGCATCTCATAACCCTACCTTGGGACCTTGGAGCCATGTGTTGACATGCATTGCACTGTTAGCTACATCGCCTGGTCATATTGGGGACAGGAAAGAAGTGGCGGAACAGAAGCACTCCAGATGTTCTTCATCAGTGGGCCACAGGGGAAGTATGTTACCACAACACCTGGCTCATTCTGCACAGAGCTCTGAGGCAGAGCAAGGATGCCCTGCCACAGTCTGGCTATCTGAGTGAAAACAACGCTGCTAAATAATAGTACAGATCAACTGTTCACATGGACCATGTCATGTCAACGCCTCTATGGGATCTTTAGCAACAATCTGTTGTGTAAACAATGAAGGGTGAATTTGCCATGAACATACAGCACTGGTCCAAACAAGTTTACAGTTTCCTACTGTGTCCTGTATTTCTGTATTTAGTAGATTGATAGTTTTTACAATTTATTATTTTGTCTTTTATAGTAAATTCTTCATGTAGAAAATGGGCGGCTTTTTGTGTCAGCTAAATATTTAAACTAAATAATGACTACATAACTAAATATGTCACTAACATTATCTTTTTTAATTTATTACTTACAGACTATATGTTTATTTTAAAAGTACATTCTTTAAACAGCTATACAATATTACCTAATAATAATACTTGACTTTTAATGACTGTTGTTGCTGTCACTGTTGTTAGAAAGATTTATGCACACACATATGCAACTACAACTATCACCTTGCGGGTGCGTTGGGCTGTTTCATATGGAAGAAAAAGGTGTTTGTTTTCATTCTGGCAGTGAAGAGCAGGGAAAGTGAAGAGGGCAGCGACCCAGGTGAAAAACGACAGATGCCACGCTCAATAATACCAATGTTAAAATCTCCTTGACCTGTAAGTCATCAAATAGCAACCTCAGTTTGTTTCATATTTTCCTTGCTGGATCAATGGAAGCATAAATTTGGGGCTCAATGACAAGAATAATTTAAAACAGATCTATAAACGATAGAATGCTATTCCCTATGGTCTCAGAGGCATTACAATTTTCTAGATTGACAAGACAAATCTTCTCAAGCTTTACCAAGGTGCAGATGTTGGTGTGAAAACACTGTTATTAGGCGTGTGTGTGTGTGTGTGTGTGTGTGTGTGTAAACACACCTTGCCCTGTTTGGTGGCTCTGTGCCTTTACCTGGTGAGTTCAAGTACATATTGAGAAATCGATTGTTTCAGAATTTCTTAGGCTTTTCTGCTCTGATCAGCAAAGATCTGAAGGACAAATTGTTTAACATACTTGAATAAATAATAATATCAATGCTGCCTCCCCCACCTCTTAAGTTAAATGAATATGAATTTGACCACCTCCTGCAAGAAAAGCAATAAACGCTTGTGAAATGCAAGAATGTGTTAATGAGAAATCCAGACAATTGTTTAATATTTGTGAATTTAACTCAAATTACACAAAGATGAGACATCTTTATTTAATAGCTTATCAAATCTCAAACCTGTTCAAGCCTATACTCAGACACCGTTTGCCTGCTTAGAGGACAAGATTATTGGAGTTCACGCTAATACTGTTTTGCAAAGCATAAAGGCCTCTTGCTGATAAATATTAATTTGAGCCTTCATGATGTATTTGGAAATTCCAGCTAAAATGTCACCACATGGAACATTAATGTAATATTTCAAGGCCTGAGAGCAATACTCATATTGATTGCATTTATTTGACTCAGGGGAGGAAAAATAATTCTTCAACGTGGAGACACATCTGGTAGCCAAAGATGCGAAGCAGGGAATGAGAAAATGCAAAATAACAATAAAAAATAATAGGACTTGTATTTAAATGCATTAACCCAGCATTGTTTGGATACCAATGCCTTATTATAGCGGAGAAAAGACAGATGCACCCAGGTCTTTTACTGCTACCTCTGAAAGGTTTAATTTTCTATAAAGTGTTTAACACCCAACGAATAGAGAGCAGATCGTTTGCATTCAGCTATTTTCTCCCCTCCCTATTATTTGCAGCAGGTCCCCTGTGATAAAGCTGAACAGTTAAATCCAGAGAGTCCAGAGAGAGTCTCCTTTTGGTGCTAATACTCCTTTTTCTTTACAGAACTGAATACACTGTGTATCTCTGCTTGTGCGCTGTTGCCTGTCCACGTTTACGCGCCTTTCCGGAGGCACACACACAACTTCAAGGCGCTGTCACATTAGGATCCCGTCCTTTGATATTGACTCGCAGTGAGCCGACGCGTCTGACTGTCTTTGTGCAAATGAACTGAAATGTGAGAAACAGCACGTTGACCCTGAGCCCATCACTCACTACACGCACTTTGGTAATTGCATAAACAATATTTGGGCGTTTGGATCTTGAACAGTGTGTGTTTTGTTAAAACTATTTGCCCTTTGAACAACAGACTGATGCACCTCACTGCAGCTCGTCTCTGTCATGATGAAGACGGATGCAAAAAATCCTCAATGGATAAACTTGCGTTCATACGGGGAGAATGGATCCATTAAGGAGATAAACGTCGTTGAGTTCATTCATATGGCATAACACGCATAGGCACACACACACAGACACATACAGACACACACACTCACACACAGAGACCCACACACACAAACCGTTGTGCGGACCACAATGCTCAGTGCTCAAGTTTGATAAAACTACTGATTGTGTCCATGCATATCACAAAGTAGTCATAAAATGTGTTGTTCCGTCGTTTTCCAGCATGATGTTTGTGTCCTAAATAATGAGACAACGTGCTAATAACAGATATGAGCATGTCCGTTTTTGTTAAGTTGTACAAAATAAAAGAAATGCCTGTTCAAAACTTTTTTCAGGAGAAAGCCTCTCCAGCCTGCACACCGGCAGTTGGAATACAACACGGCTAAAGCGCCTCCCACTGGCGCATCTCAGTACCGGAGCTCCTCTGCCTGCTTCTTCAAGCACCTGACCAAGTCTTTATAGTAGTCTCATTTTGAAGTCTGAGGGGCATGTGTAAGTATATAGCATTATTACAATTGGTTTCAAAATAGTGTAGATTGTATACTAACTGTACAGCAGTAAGAGAGATGAGACATTTTTCCATAAATTCCTTTACAATTCTGACAATCAATTCACTCTGAATGCAAGAAAACTAGAATGTACTGCTTACAGTTTTGATGTCAAAGTGTAGATTCTGTGAAAATTTATTGCAAATGTCCATTTGATTTTGTTTCTTGTGAAATTTCAGGTTTTCTCTTTCAAACAGTAGCCATCCAGTGTAATCTGTAATCTGTGAAGACACATTTTCTGACATCCACATTCGATGAGTGTTGAAGTCAGGCTTTGCTTGGGGGTGTTACCTAAGTAAGCTTCTACTATCCTCACATGGCCTATCTGTCCATATGGCCCCTGTTAGGAGAGGGCAAAAAAACCCCAAAACAAATCTGCTTTGTAGCATGAATCCTTTTCTTGTTTGTTTAATTGTTTTTAAAAGCATTTTTGTTTTATTGGCAACTGTACAGGGAAGAGCTGGAGGAAATATGGAAGACAGATGATTTGACAAAGGCCCTACTTTGAATTCAAACTGCATGGCCAGATGAGCCACCAGGATAATTTGATCCTAGTTACATCTGTGTCTCAGCAACGTGCCACTGAGTCCCACAGATCTGTAGGTGTATTTTACAACCAAACCCTGGATGATTTTACCAGTCTCTGCAAAAGTGTGTCAATCAGCTAAATAACTGGCTGCAATGTTTTGTTGGGAAGAAAACCTGCAGAGCAGGGTGCAAAACTGTTGTCATTCTTGTCTCACTTTTCATTAAAACTTTTGAATTTGCCCAGTTGCACAGCTGAAATGTCCAGGGGCTTTTCCTTCATGCCCCATACCACCAGGAAGTAAGAAGTTTTCTCAAAATTCACAACAATGAACCTCCAACCAAGGATATCCTAAATAATGGATTTACACAACAACCCCACACAACGTCTTCAAAAAGAAAATACCTTTTATCACCATCTGTAGCTGGCACCTGGGAAGGTGGGCTTTGTGTGCAGCAAAGTGAGGAGGGAAATCATAGTTTTGGCACAGACAATGTGAGCATTTAAATAAGAAATGGAATCTGAGCCCAACTGTTTACTTTATTTCTCCATTCCCATACCAGTTCATGAAAGCAACACAGAAAGAGCAGAAAACACCAACAGACACATTTTTTAGATGCAAATAAAAATATATGCTTAAAGAAAGTAAGCAAAGACTATTCATATGTGATATATTATGCATCTCACGTAGTTTCACTTTCCTTTTGTCTAAATGAAAAGCAGAAAAAAGTAAAGAATTACATTTCACAAGGAGAACACTTACTTGGAAGACTTGTCTGGTCGTGAACTATATGTGACATTAAACAGAAGTATGTACTGTTGGAGCTAGATGGGTCAGCCAGGCATCAACAGCAGCATCAGTAAAGTGGCTGCACCGTGGCAGGTGATTTAATGGTTGTCACAGCAGCAATAGAAGTGTACAGCGACAGGATTCCAGTCAAAGCTAATATTTGTGATGAATCACTGTCACAGCAGAGGTAAATGTAATACTAATAGACATGGGGAGATCTACTGTTAGCTGGTTTTGCTAATGAGCATATTCTTTCTGAGAGATGGTGTCACTTCTGCGCGCTGGTTCCATACAATAAAGAGAGAAATGAGGTGGCTTATATTGGATTGGGTGTAATGGGAGTATCACAGATATACTGCTGTTGGGCCTCAGACATATAGTACAGTGAGGCCTTAGATGTTGAGATTTTACATTTTATTAATTATAGGCACATGGTCAAACTGTGTTCGATAAAGCTGCATGTTGGTCATTCAAGCAAAGGTAGGAGGGGTGAGTACCTTGTTTCTAGTTTATGAGAGTTGTTTGCTTTCCTCAATTACATTTCATTGTGAAATTTCTCTTTTGCATTTTTCAAGAGATGGCTACATAAAAGCCTGTTGTCCCAAACTTTTCACAAACCATAATATGAAAGACAGATATGATGCATTGTAAAATATAAGAAAACAATAAAAAATAAAAGAAAGCAGATTTTTTTTTCCCCCCTTCAGAGGAGCATGGAATCAGTCAAAGGTTGAGCCTATTTTGGTTGGCAGTGGGATGCATCCATCTGTTGACAGGAGAATTCTGTGTATGCTGAATGTTATTCCTTTGGTTCCCTGTTCAAATTGGCCAACTTTAAATCAGATGCACTGATTCTAAGTTTCTCCTGGGAGGACGGTCAGAGAGACGCTAGTGCGGAAGAGTGGTTGTGTAAGTGTGTCTCAGTCAGGTGCAATGACTCTTAATATGGCTTGTTTTGCCTCTATGGACTCATGATTTGTTGTGTGTCAACAAAGACAGCAGCACCTACAAACACACTTTATTTTGTTATCACATTTTATTTCTTTGCATGAAAGACATCTTAAAAGTGTGTGCACAGGTTGAAGTAAAACCTAGTAAAAATTAGCCATTTTGATCAGCAACAGCCGACTCAGCAATTTGTACATTTAGTTTTTTTTATTTAATTTTATTGTATTTTTCTTCTTTTTCACTGCAGATGTAAATCTCTCCATTGAAAGACCCAAAACATTAAATTCTTTGCTTTGTAGATTTTACTTTTTAAATCTGTGCTTCTGTGATCTAACTGGATTCAGCAGCATGTTGAAAAAAACTCAAAACATGTTTGGTAATAAACAACAAATTCTTAGAATTATGCAGCAATTATACAGGTAGATCTGCTTTCTCCTTTCTCCTGAGCTGAAAGAAAAATTCTACAGAAAACACACGAACATTAAAGTAATTTCTCATACTACGTTTCCACCCTTTCCAGCAACTTTCGTTGAATCATAAGGCTAGACAGGGATCATATTTCATTTTCAAGTACTGATGCCAATGTAGATTTACAAATGTGCCTATATAAACCAGAAACCACAAAAAAGCACAAGTCACTAATCTCACAATTACTTAGTCCCTTTGGCCGTCCACCCAGTCTTTGAACTCTATCTTGTGAACTGAGAGCGCCCTCCTCCACTGAAAGAGACGTGGCAATATCAGATGATATTGCTCAACCCACAGAGTATTTACAATTACAATGTGGTCTGTTGCATTTGCCAGAGCCAAAAAATATCCTAAATCCTATCAAAGTCTGATGGCCTAATTTGTCTTGTTGGGGGCTCACTCAATCCCCTGCATGCAAGTAACACACCGTGCTCTTTTGCTTAGCACTCCCTCCCAACACATTCAGCCCAAGCCCTCAATTGCTTGTTTAACTTGACACATAATTACTGTGGAAATATTTGTGTATTTTGTACAAGTGCCACAGTCTGCATTGCAACCCACTGCCAAGTCCTCACAGCTCCCACTGCAGCTATCGCGGCCAGAATCCCTGATTAAAACAAGATGCTTTCATTTGGGCCAGCTTTGGAAGAAATCACTCCCAGAGATGGGCCTCTCCCTGCCAAGCCCTACTGCAGTAGGGTTTGCCATGTGTGGCAAAACTGACATGCTCATTGTACCAAAACCAAAAGAGGCAATTTTTTTTTTTTTTGCTTTAAAACCAAATGTGCTACTGAAACAAGCTTCCGCCATCAAAGTGGGGCTCTGGAAGACCACAGGGTAGTTTAGTCAGTGCCACTCACATCAACATGAAACACTGGTCTTAAAACCGAGAGGTATTATTAAAGGGCCATAGAGTATGAGGTCATCGCCGTAACTCATACAAAGAACTTTTTATTTTAGCTTGAAGGTAAAATGTACATGAAATAATCACTTTTAATTAGAAAATTTTTTTAAAATATTGGCCACATTTACTATTGCGTTACATCACCTCTACCTTCAACGACACTCGTTAAGCATTTGGGAACTCAAAAGTCCAATTGCTTTGGTTCTGAAAGCATTTTTTTCCTCATACTCGCCTAATATATGATTTTAGCTGCTTAGCAGGTTGAGGCCTCCTTTATGTAATATTTGGTTTCATGATGCACCAAATGTTTTCAATGGGTGAATGGTCTAGAATTCAGGGAGGCCAGTTTAGCCTTCATACTCTTTACGATGGACTCATGCTGTACGTGGGGAATGTGGTGTGGCATTATATTGTTAAACTTAGAGAAAGCCTTCCCATAAAAGGTGTTGCCTGCATATGTTTCTCCAAAACCTGTTTATGGAGTTCAACATTAATAGGTGTGCTGTGCACTGATAACAAGTCACATGGTCCCTCTCCTCTTTAGCATAAAAGACACAGTGTCTTCACTGTACTTTTTTTGCACAACCCAGAAAGAAAAATGCTCCAGTCAGGCTTCCATTGGAGAGGCCTGAAGTTATGTTTAGGTAGACTATATGCAGGTTTGTGTGCATATACACAGAGTAATGTGGCTATGAATGTAAATGCCCATTTAGTAGAGTGCTTACGGTAACGTGTAGATGTTGTGCACATAGTGTTGTAGGAATGTTGTTCAGCTAGACAGCACACGCTTACCTGCCGTAAACCTGAGTGCAAACAATGTGTTGCAATGTTTACTTTGGCTCCTCATCAGTGCCCAGGTAGATTAGATACACAATAACCTACATCTGCCCCCCTCCCCATCTAATTCCTAGGCAGCAGCTGCCTACTGAAGATCACAAACTGGAGTTGGGATGCCCACTCACACTAAGCTACAGATGAGATTTGACTTGCAAACGAGAGATGGTAGACCAAGAGAGCAAATGTAACCACGTTTGATGGTTTTGTGAGAGCACATTGTGCTGACCCCAGGAAGTTGCTGCCACGATTAGCTGCCCATGTTTCACTAAATCCACATCTGGACTCAGAGAAGCTTGCAGCAAATCTGGATCTTGATTATATGGGGTCACTTCTTTGCAAGGAGGCCTTTTAGGATGCATTTGTGGATGCAGTGACGCAGTAGTGACCGTAGCGAGTAGCGAGGGCCCGAAGGGTGCAGCCATTCAGTATTGGTTGTTGGCCTTTTGTACAGACACTTTTCAGGATTCTCTGAATGTTTCAGTCATTACATTAACTGTAGATTATGAAATCCTCAAATTTCCAACAATGTTGTATTTGGACACAAAAGTCTAAGGGTGTCAAGCATTTTAAAGCTCCTCAACCCCCAAATTTTCAATTTTAACATTTAATATTTTGTCTTTGTACTATTTACAATATAAAATATCATTCAAATACATTCTCATTGCATATCATCCAACTTTATTGAAAATAGAGTTAGTGTATTTCAAAATTGTAATATCCACTATTAACCTCTAAACCTGATGCTGACAAAAAAAAAGAGAGATAACATAAAATGTTTGAATCTGCACTTGTTGCCCTGTTACATTTAAAAAATGGTGTTTGACAGGTTGTGAAGTCATTCTCATGCAGCAGTGACTGGATCGTATGAGGAGTCTGGCACTGGTTTACTGTCAGCATTGACTCACCAGCAGCACAAATCAACAAAGTCACTTGAGTTTTGTCCTGACACCTGTCATGAAACTTGAGATCCAAATTTGTTTGTTTGAAATTGGTTGCAGTTTCAGAAAATGACTCGGCAGTTTGCAGCGCCAAGTTATTTTCTGGACCAAACAACTGCACATTGCAACAGATTCGAAGCAAAATAAGTAAAACACAGCACTTCAGTCAATGTTGGGGGCCACTTGCATGTAAATTGGGACCTCATTCACAATATCCAAAGCAAATTATCTTCATTAGATTTCCAAAACCATGCCACTGATTTGTCAAGCTGTGAATGATAATGAAGTTGTCTGGTTAATGAAGGGATGAAGATGCAAGCTTTCACAATCATGATCATCTTCTATATAACCCTTATGAATATTTAAAAATCTTAATTCTGTATATAATTGCACACCAAAGCTTGGCATCTCTATACACTTCACAAATAAAGGATGTAATAGGCGAGACAGATGCAGCTATATTTCACTTATCATTGACATTAATTAACTACTGATAATATAGGAAATTACACTTGTCAGATCTGTGGGAAACTGTTAAAAAAAGAAATTCTACATGTTCAACTATGGAAAAACGTAATATTTAAACGTTTGTCTGTAGAGCACATGTGACTCGCAGGGTTGGAAAACAGGAAGTAAATAAGCTTGGTTGTACTGTGATCCTACCTGGTGTTTATTCCCAGAACAGCTTTGGGAGTAAACTGGAGTGGATTTGAGTGTCATGGTGGAAATCCTCAGTCAAATAAAACAAAGTGGGGCTGCATCGATGCTCTGTCTTGTTTTATATGATGGCTTGAAATAAATGAACTTTAAATGGAACCTTGGCAGGGACGTGGGCTATTGATCGATTGAAGCAGGAGCTGAAGTTTAAGGGCACAGCTTTCCCGGGGCTAGGGCTGTAACTGGAGTAATGAAATTGATTAGGCCAAGGGAGGGTGACAAGCCAGTAGAGTCAAGCCCTTGATGTAAGGAAACAAGAGTGCCATCTAATTGGGGTGTAATATGGGTCTTTAGAGGACATTAAGCACACAAGTGGCGGAAGGGAAGTCACTCTACTGGATGAAGCCAAGTTGACGTTGCACTATTGTTATTATTTAGTAATTATTCACTCAGGTGATTCGATTATAGGAGTCAAAACCGAGAGTCAAGCCAAGGACCAGCTCAGATCCAAACACTCGCTGAAGCATTTCAGGGAACCTCTACTGTCTACACATTCTGATAGTTCTGTGAAGTCAGTGAATGTGCTGCTGCACTGATGAAGATGAAAGACCTGACTTGCTTTAAATGTCTTTTTCTTACCTACAGTAAAGATTAAAAAAATTCAGTGACATAAGGACAAGATAGTTTTCAACAAATTAAAAATTGGACTTATCATATCCAAATGATTGTTATCTTCATATAAAACCTTATTATTCAAAAATACTACAAATACTGTGATATCTAATACTCTTTCACTGTGCGTTCAGAGGTACTCTTTGTGTGTCATCAATAGATCACTTTTTACCTGAAGTTTGAGAGATGCTTGTATGATTTTTGCATAATTACAAGTCGCATAGAGGGGTGTACATATGTGTTATGAGTGAATGAATATGCTTTTTAAAAACAGTATATCTTTGAAACTTTATTTTTTCAGTTTACACAAGAGCAACGGAGAAACAATAAAAATTAAAAACAACACAGAACTGTATAGATTCTCAATATTTCAATGAAGCAGAAGGAATTATTCTTCTGTTCTGAAACTTTGGTGAATAATCTGGAACCAATATTTTATTAACAGGAGAACTTTTACATGTGAAATGTGATGCCTGGGGTGAGTAAGTCAGTGCCAAATAATATCAAATGTGACTTTTCCTTCTTGTGTGCTGTTTGACCTGGTTGGATTTCCTGGTATAATTGCATAGTAGTTTGCAGGTTCAACGTAGATGTCTAGAGATAAAATGAAGCAAACTTCAGATGACGTCCACTTTTTTTTCTTTCTTTTTTTGCTCGTTTTGGTCAAAGCAGCTGTTTCAACAGGGTTTAAAATGTGTCTAGCCGTTGAGCAGGCCCAAACAACACAACTAACACAATTACCCAATTTGGCCCAGTTGCACCCACACGTTTAGACACCTTCCTGCAAATCAGCAAATCATTGCTTATGGGGCTGTCTGTCACTGTTGTAAACTACTGAGTAACTCTGGCTGGGATCACAGAGAGTGCAGTGTCCTCCTGCCAGCAGAGGCCCTGTCCAGTACGGGGGCATTTATCTCCTGGCCTGAACTGTCTCACTCAACAGGACGGCCAGAAGTTACGGTGCATTACAAGCACTTACTGCAGTGATATCAAGGTTCACCTCCGATTTCCAATCTCAGGCCAGAATAGTGGGCTGGGAGGCCGTCATTAAAAAGCCATTACATGCCCATATTTCATATACCAGTCTCGCCTATGTTTCAAGGTGTTAAAAGCTCAATGTATATTTCCTCTATATTTAAGCGGCAGGACAACGGAGCAGCACATAGCATCTCACTAGCAGCCATTGACCTTGGCCTAGCCAGCCTTCATTAGCTTTTAGACACTTATCAGTCATAACTGGGTTTGTCCTCTCCGCAACGTTTCCTCCTTCACTTCACTTAGGCTGGAAAATAATGGCTGAAATCCATTTATCTGCCATTTCCAACAAGTGCGTGACATTAACAAATTATCTACTTTTCACTAAGTATGGCCAAGGTACCCTCTAAAGGATTCCGCCACTCTGCTGGCCAAGGTCAGACTTTTTTAGAAACTGCCTTTTTTTCCTACCTGAGCTATTTTCTTTCCTTCCCATCTTTAAATATTCATTCTGCTTTTGTAGGGCTGAGGTTTTATGAGCACTTTCAGCCATATTTCTCCAAACACACATCTTTATTTGTTTTTGATTATTTATGCTCCACTCTGACTTTATAACTCACATCCCTAGGAAAACATTGATCCAAGAGGCAAATGAATCTAATTAGGACCTCTTTCTTGTGTGCTGAATATTGACTTGTTTTGAAAGGTGCCTCTCCATTTCAAGGGAATGTCTCTGGAATGCTCAGTCCCAATCTCTTTAAGGAAAACTTATAAACGCTGATGAGATATTTTCGTCCATAAATGCAATCCTGTGCAGCTCTATAGTGGCGCCTAGACATTCAGATGGTATTAGATTAATTGTAGGATGTCATCAGTGCTCTCATTGTCAATTCTCAGGCAAAGCACCGGTTGTTTTTGCAGCAGTGGGCCGGCATCTCATTCTTTTTTTAATCTTGGTCTTAATCTTAGCTTTCTCAAGCATTTAGTATGAGTGGGGAGATGTGTAATCTCAGCAGTGCACTCTTGTACATCCAGGGCTCCTTGGCTCAACCTGTCAATCTAGTCAACAAGGGCAGCGCAAGATGTGATGATGTACCATTAGTCAAGAATCATCGCAGCTAGGAAGAATCTTTGTTCTTGACACAGAAAACTTGTGTTCCATCTCGATCAGTGAGGAAATGGGGCCTGGCGAAGCATGCGTCATCTCGCATTTGTCTTGAGTCGCTGTCCCAAGGCACCAGCGCTTGTTCACAGCATTACGCCGCTGGCTTTTGATGTAAAGCCTCTGCATTTCTCCATTTCACACAAACCCAATTCTAATATATTCTGTTGCATTCCACGTACTTGATTTCTACTTAAAATGGTCATGATTATTTTATTTTGTAACATTAATGGAAGTACATTTGGGGTGGAGGAGGGTGGTGTCGAGGCATTTGCAATTCATATTCCCCTGCATGATTACATTAAGAGTATGTTCTGTCATATGTGATTAATGTATCATGTTTTGCTTAAAACAGGATTAAAATATGAAAACCGACAGAAACGAGGCTATAACAAAGAATGATCAATTTTTAATAATCTACTCAAGAAAAAAATGAAGTGCTGCTCAGAAATGCACAGAGCAGGATTCTGCAACATTTTGTAATCAGTGTTAGGCTGCAAAAACAAGCTTTGTTTTAGGGCACACACACAATTAACATGAAAGGCTGCCAGGCCAAGCTTTTATGCTATGAAGCTTGAATTAGAGATATTACTAACCATGGTTGCCAGGTGTACATGTTGTAGCACTCTGCCCAGATTCTGCCTCTTTATTGGCATGTTTTTATGAGTTAAAAACTATAAAAAAGAGGCCTGATTTCCACACAACCAGCGCACACTTTATGTATATTTACTGTAGGTATCTTGTAAATCGCCCTCTAATTTACACAAGAAATCATAAACTTTAAGGCACAGCCTTTAATTTCAACAGGTGGATGCAAATGAAAACACCAATAACAGAGAAATGCAGGTTTGAATACTGGTAGTGCTGAGGCTGGTGTGAAAAGTATTTTAAGCGTCACTTTCTTTCAAGTACATACTAAATCATCCGTTGTACTTTACAGTTATGTGTGCTCTTTGTTGTGTATTGTAAAGTATATATTTCCAGGAAATGTTCTCTAATGATCACTCACAGGAAGACATTTTTCATAGACAAATAAACAAAACAAATACTACATTCAGCTTGATATTTAACCTTGTACAAACTATGGAGAAAAAGGAGCTCAAGCTCTTTAGTCAATGTCTGTAGCCATTTTTGAAAAAAAGTGTGTGCGCTTACTGGAATAAATGTGGGCCTCCAATTCCACTGTCAGCCATTTAGCCTGACCATGGGTGACTGTGAATTAAAAAGGGGGGTCTTTATGTGCGACCCTGCAGCACAAAAGGCTACATCCATAACTTACAGAGACAGGGAGGCCATTAGCCACTACTGCCGAGCCACCTTTAAATAATATAATGTCTGTGGACTAATCACTATGCTGTGGAGTCAAACTGCTTTAAGTCTATATTGTTAGAACACTCCATCCACGTGCAGGGAAAACAAGGTGAGATACAGACATACAAAGTCTTCATATATCTCAGAGACATTATGTGCTGTTACCACTTGGAAACCCATTTTTAGAAAAATCCTTCTGCTGCAGTCTGCTAATCCTCAGTAAAATTTTATTGGATGAAATCAGTTGACAGTTTGAGTGGGTTTGTGTGTGAATGGAAGCCTGTTTCTCCAAAACAAATCACAGCCATATGGCCCTGCAAATGCAGGGACAAATCAAAATGTCTCTGAAAAGCCAATTATTAATGCTGAATTGGTGCTTTTTCTGAGGGTGAGTAAAGACAACAAAGTGTGATTAGGGAACCAGAACCACATGGCCGGGGGCGATAATGCTTACAGAGGCCCAATACAAGCTCCAGCAACAAACTATTAGCAGCTGTCAGTATGGCAGAGAGTGAAGCCCATATGAGCTACGTTTGGTCTCAGTCTAATTGGTTTATACTTATACAAAAATCCTCCATTCTTCTTACTTTTTCAAATTCTGTGTTTCCTAGTGCAACATTTTCTATTCTAGTATTATTAGGGACACTATTTCTGTTTATCACATTACACAAATTAGAAAAAGAAGTGCTACCTCAATGAGCTATGATTGAACTGCTTTGGTGTTGTTACCCTACTTCTAATCTTTCAAACCAAGTGAAACGCAAGTGTCTTTGATTGTGCTTTTCTAAAACAGTTAGACTCACCATAAAGTTGCTACTTGTGCAGAAATCAGGTAAATGATACAGTATATCCTGTTTAAAAAGGATTTGCAAACCATTTGGCTTGACTGCTCTTCATATTACCTTAATGTCTCCCAAAAGGCCAAAGCCAGGAATGAATTATTGATAGCCATCATATGGATTGCACACTGTGGCTCCACATGCCTATTAGAGGGTTTTGTTCATTCATTTACGCTAGCTTGGACTGCTGCCTTGAACGACGCATCACTCTTCTTCTTTTACTTTTATCCATTAGCTGTTAACAATAACTGACTTTATGCAGGTTGCTGAGTTTCCAGCAAACAGCGAAAACAAAGTAACATTGCAGGGATAATTTGCATGCTCTGTTGTGTGCTGAGGTTGAGGTTTCTCCGTCTGTAATTTGACCTTTGACGTCGCTGGTTATCTAGCAGTCCATTTAGGTTTGCCTCAATTTCAGCATGGAAATTGGGAAATGATAATTGCTAAGTTTAAAAAACAGAAATCTAATTGTGTTGATGCCCGTGGGGACTAATATTATACTATCTTACGAAGGGCCCACAGTATCCCAGCAATGATTTATTGCTGAATTCCAGTCATTTTCAATACATTATATTTTCCAAATTGTGTTTAAATTGAGTGTAGAGGAGAAAAGGCCATTAGGAGATGCAGAAATGAAGATTATATTTAAATATTCATGCACTCTGTACCTTATTATTGAATCTGTACACTAACAAAATCAATATTAAGTGCAGTTTGACATAAATTTATTTATGAATTTCGACTTTCTAAGTACTTGCGTTTTTTCACTCAAAAAGGATGACTATAATGCTGTAATGATATCAAAACAGAGTGTCAGAGTGCATTAGTCTGGGAGTTTATGAACCCGCACATAAAAACTCAGGAGCGTCCCTGTAGAAGTGCTTACTATGCAGAAATGTCGCTTTTTACAAACATCAGTCATTTTACAGCCCTGTATCACAGTGTGCTCCTTGGCTGTGGGTGATAGTTAGAGAAAGATGCAGTCATCTTGTTTGTCCTAAATGAGATCTTTGCAGTAAGCCTACTTGTATTAAGGCCTGGGAGTGGGACTGTGTAACATTTAATTAAAATGGATGTCTCTCGTTGTGCCTAACCTGTCCCCCTAACTCCTTCTTGTTTCCAGGCCATGTCTTTGTTTAGACAACAGCCCAATGTGACACTTATGACATGAGTACGCTGCGGTTCAGAGGATTTTCTTGTTGCATGAGTCTTAATACAGCAGCATAAAATAACATGGGATTGGCTGTCCCTTGCTGAAAGCCTCAAGGAGAATTATAAACATACTGCCAGTAATAAAATATCAACGTAGTTTTTATTTTATGTTGGATGTTGTATATTGAAACTATGCGAATTGCACAGATTCTTATTCATATTCACACATGCTTTGTGCACACGTGTAGAGGAATACTGTTAAACCTCAATAGAGTTCCTAAGTTTTCAAAACGGTTTCTCATCCTTTTGTTTTTATAGAAATGTGAGCAAAGTTAAAAGGCTCTTTATTGGAGGAGCCACATCTCTGGACTCAAGATGATGCCATAAAAGCAGGAAGGCATGGAAAAGAAAAACATCAATCTGAACTAAGAGGGGGAAGCAATAAATCAGAGAATCATAGCCTTCAGCCCCGCCTTTAAAATCATTTAAACAGATTCAAAAAGCCTGATTCTACTCGAGTCTGTCTGTAAGCACCCTTATAAAGCCTTTATGTGCCTTAGACACAGAGGATAAAACCACAAAACCTTATTGAGAGACAGAAAAATTATGCCCTGTTCCCTGGAACTGGATGCTTTAAACACTTGTATCGGTATCACAATCACAGAGCGGAGATGAGTAAGTAAGGATCAAGGAAGTCGTCCGTCCAAAGTGTTCCTCTAATAAGTTTTACAAACCTTTTCAGGTCTCTGTTTCAACTTGGAGGTCTGCCCACATCCAGACGTAAAGAATTTATGTGATTTTATCAGATGTCAAGTACATCTACATCATTACAATGTCCTCATTTCCCCGGTTAGAATCATATCAGCTGTTCTGCTTAAACTCTAGCGGAAGTTGAAGGGAAGTAGGGAAAGATGTGACAATGTGTGTCAGGATCTGCCCTGGAGCTACATCATGTATCCATGTGACAGGATAAAAATATAATCAATATTAGAAGAATAATAGAAGTTTTCTTTTAAGTTTACCAACCTGTACTGTAGGAATTAAAACAAATGAGAAAATTATTGATGTACGATCCCGTGTGGGATCTAATTGATAGCCATGCCTGAAATAATCCTATTGAAGTACGGTAAGTGTTGAAGCAGTCAGAAAAATATGACCTGCCAAAATAGTGCAGCCCACGAAAAAGTTCATGTCCTCTATTTCACTTTATCTCCACCACAGAGATAACACAGAGTGCTGGCAAATATGTGAAGAGGAAAAGGAACTCAGAGCTTTGGACTGCAAGTTATCTGATGAAGGATTACACGAAGAGATGTCCAACAAAATTAGGAAAATGGTATTTTAAATGTGGTTTAACATAAGAGACAAACCTTTCTTTACTCTATTTTTTCCTCCTATATTACCAGTGCTGGAAAGTAACAAAGCAGATTTAAGTTCTGTACTTTACTGGAGTTGTTTCATTCTCAGCTAATGTACTGTATAGTTCTACTCCATGTGTTCCAGAGAGAAATATTGTACACTTTGCCTGAGTTTCTTTGTAGAAACATTGAAAACAGAAAAAATGTGTCCGTTTCTTACAACATTTAGTCATTTTGTAGAAGGCATTTGGCAGAAGGCACTGAAAGCAAAGTGTCTGGAGAGAAAACGCCTTACTTTCATCCGATAGGAAGAACAGCCGTTGTGCATGGGAAGTTGCAGAATAGTTCTGTCTTCAACTGTTTTTGTGACTATTAAGAGTGCGGCTGCAGAAGTTGCAGAGTTAAGCAGCTTGTTCCAACATCGTGGCACCAGGGTGGTGGGTGGATGTTCCGGTATGAAGCTGGCAACTCTGCAGAGCTTTAAACCTGATGCAGGCAGCCACTGCAAGCCAGTGCAGAGACATGAACAGTCCTTTTTTGGCTGATCAAAATGAAGATGTGCCAGTTGGTATTTACTATGTTATCTCATACTGCTTAATTAAACCAGTTTTAGGGATTTTCTGTAATAAGGTGATATTTTGTTTCATAACTCATTTCCAAACCATTCAAAAGTCTGTATATTCAAGTGGTTAAAATTTAAAGAAGATAAGTTGCACATAAGATTAAAAACATACCAAAATAATACTGTCCTGTTACAGTTACAAAAGGGTGACCATTCACCACATGGTGCATATTAGGAAATGATTGGAAACATACTCTGTATGGATGAACTTTATATTTTATTCCAGGGCTGTTAAAATGTGCTGAAACACCATCAAAGTTTCATAATTCTAAGCAGACATAAGAGAGGAAATAAATTTGTAGGGAAATGGTGTTGTAGACAATGACAAAGCTCAGTGTTTTAAATGTGGCTAAAAATTTTTTTTCCCTTACGAAGATCCCAGAGATAAAAAAAAAAAAAAAAAATCTGATAATAAGGTAATAACTCTTTAGCTTAACCAAAATGTGCAAATTGTTAATGAGGGGTGAATAGTTTCAGAGCAGCTGTAGAAGCTTATTATCAGCCATGGCTCATGATGAAAAGCTGTTTGCAGAGAAAACAAAACCAGTTACCCGCCAAATCCGTTTTGCCACTGAAAAATGCCAGTTTCAGACAGACAGTGACTGAAGCTCTTGAAACATTTGTGCGTTGACAGTAAAGAAGGCAGAGTGTTTTTGATGGTCCTGATATGTCCTCAGTCTGTTTCGACCCCTCAGTCTGCTTTCATCCCTGTTCACCCAAGAAATGGAATCATAAAAACCATTCATGCTAAATGAAAAAGGGCATCATAAAGCAGCATTACTCTGGAGTACACTCCTCTGCACCTTCCATCCTTATCAATATCACCCTTCGTCTCCTCATGCATCCCCCCCCCTTCCCCTTGAAACAAAGCATAAAAGCCTTAGAAAGAGGAACAGTCTGTCATTCCTGTAATATAAGATAAAAGTCTTTAAAAGCTAAAGGTCTCGACTGTTTTTTCTCTTTCTCTCATTTGTGTCAACACTCTTTAAGGCTACTCCTCTGAATTAGCAGCATAAAGAATATATTATTTGCAGAAGAGCATAGTAAGAAGAGTCTAAGCCTATATATATATATATACGTCAATTTATATTAGAATTTCCATACATGCATTTTCTCGTTACCGTCAATATGCAAAAACGGTACTTACCAACAAATAATGCATAATGTACTAGAGGCAGGGCATCAATAACTGCATTTGAGCTTTAAAGAAAAATGCAAAAAGGCAGAACGTAAAGAGGGGCTGTATAAAACATACAACACATTAAACAGCAAAACGTCAAAAATATTAAGATGGCTCTTTGCTCACGAGACAGCAAGTCATTTATCTGTGAAGAGGAGGAGGAAATAAAAAGCCTCCATCCCAGAGCTCTTGTGTATTTCATTTACTAACAAAGTCAGGTTATCTGTTTACAGACAACTCTCTTCCTCCTGCCAGACCTGCACCCTCCATCAAAGAGAAAAAGACCGGAAGAAAAAGACGACAGACAAAAGAAGAGGAAAACATTTACATCTTATTATCTATACTTTTATACGTTTAATTGTAAAAGCTCATTTTAATGTTTATTTGGGGCTAAATAAATCATTTGGTCCTAAAAAAAATGTGGCTTTCTCCTCAATGAGATCAATGAAGGGAACAAACGCAGTAGTTACTTAAAGAGCTGCAGTTTGGGTAAGCACTCTTGAATACCAAACCTGTCAATGTACACCTCCTTCGGGCACTTCGGTACACCACATAACACATGTTCCTTTCTGCAGGCTGGCTCGGAGTGGAGAGGATGCTGTGCAGCTTTGTGGTGAGGTGTACTGTTGCTTCTGTTGCATTTTCTCCCACTGGTTTGACATTCAAGATCGCTCAATTATGTATGAACGGCAAGCAATATCCTTTACCATCAGGCCCCAATGTAACATATTTCATTTTCAAGGGCTGCAGAGCACAATCAGACCCTCTGTGTAATTATGACTTATTAAAAATGATTTCAAATTATCAGTGGATCTGTGGGCTGGTGTCTGGGTCCAAACTGAGAGCTGTTGCACTGTATTACTCGCACAATAACTTCCCAATGGTGGACGGTCTGTCAGCAGAGATCCCTGTCCTTAGATCACTGAATACTACAAATTAATTTGAGGAAAATCACAAGTATCATTAAATTTATCCACATATATAAAATGTTACAGTGAGCGCCTATGGATGCTGTTTTTTGTTTTTTTTTGTCTTCAGAAATGAGTGGCTTTTAAGAATAAACATTATTTGAAAGCCACCCTCAATGACTTGTTGCAACACACTTTAAGCACTTTCGTGACTAGTTTTTGCTCCCTATACACAGTCTCATAATGAGAAAACACAGTTCAGCAGAGAAAAGACATCTCAAACAGCATGTTTACCCTTCACACAACATGGAGGAATTAAAAATGGATGAGTGCCCCATCCATTATTTCAACCTCCAAATGGCAAAATCTGTATAAAGCTCTGAGTATCCGTCTGGGTGAAAATAAATAAATCAAATATGCACTTCAGCATTTCCTGCTCTTTTTCTGCGTCAGGATATGGTGTTGTGTTTGTGGAGGGCACATCCTGCTCTTGAAAATGTGATGAGCTTTCTAAACATATATAAATAAACCAAAAGTTTTCAATTAGCTTTCACATCTTTTCTGTTAATTTAGAAGATTTTGTCACTTTTCCAGGGCAGCGCATATAATATTTAGATGACTCTCATATTTTTCTCGGCCCCATTCTCCCAGCTGAATTTTCCCTTTCTGAAGTATTATAATTTGTGAACACAGGCGTGTCAGAAGTGATTTTCCTGTAAAGTCACTAATTGTGTGCAACGTTAATGCTATGTGGGGAAAACGTTAAAAATTTAGCATCACAAGACAAATGGAAAAATGCGTGCTGAAACAAGGAAAAGCAGCACTAACTTTCACAGTTTTTCAATGAATAATGCACGTTTTCATCCCTGCTTCGTGACGGCTCGCCTGGACTGGCTCTAGTGTCACTCTCATTTTTATCCCCCGAGAAAAAAGAAGTGTTTATGACTTTTCACATGCAGCACTGCTGTTTGCATCCACGCATTGTTCTACGGGCTAATTTCATTAACAGCCTGTGTGTACAGAACATGAAAAACAATAGGAGGGGAGAAAGAGTCATGAGTTGAGCAAGACCATTGTGTGTGGAATTCAAACTAATTTCTACATGTGAAAAAGTGCACAGCAGTTTTCTTCTGCAGCATGAAAATTTAAAAAAAAAGTGTTGCAAAGTGTGAATCTTTTTACACCTGCGATTAACAATTAAATTGTATTTAAAAGGGTTTGATCCTTTTTTGCAAATTCTCTTTGCAGAAGTTAAAGACAAAAACTGGCAAGTAATTACTTCACCTATTTGCAACTATACAGCCTGTGTTTTTTTTGTTTTTGTGGCTCCCCACCTATTCACTAATCACAGTCCAGTGTATTGTACAAAGGCGCAAAGTAGGCTGATAAACTGTTGGTGCATCAAGTTGACAGCAGATAACATGACCTGCCCTCTGAACTCTGTTAACCAAGAATGACACAGTGGGTCATCGTTGGACCGACAAACAACTTTGCTTCATTTTGAAGGTATTTTTCATGGCTCCCTTTACACAGTAATTATATTCCAAATCATTATGTGTTGTAAAGTGTATTGACCCCTAGTAAACTTATATTTACCAAGCTGGAACAGTTAATGAAATAGTCTTTTAATTAGTACTCCTCTTAAGGGTGGAACATCTGAAGGGGGTCTCTGTTTTGTTTTGGCTTTGTGGTTGACTGAAGGGTGCAGATCCACTGTTCTAAGATAAAACAGTAATATCTTAATTAAGACATGCTGTTTAACTGTTTACAGTCAAAGTCAGCGCCACTGTTTGCACCACTGTGCCAGGAGCGGCACCTGCAGTACAGGAATATTCACTATGACTATGAATCAATAAAACAATATCATAATTTCTTCTTTTGTTGTTTTGTTTTTTTAGGGCCAGGTCGTTTTTCAAGCTTGACTGATTGAAAGTGGTATGACTACTCAAGGTAACAACTGGAGAGGGGGTGGCGGGGTTCTTTGCTGCTTGTATAATGCAGTCTTTGGCAGGCTCTCTCTTTGTGTTAGATACATTAGGACGGAAATGTGCACTAACTTAAAAATGCTCATGTGAAAAAACATGGAATGTATTAAATTAATGGTCTCTTTTGCCTCAGGCCAGTAATGAAAAGGGACCCCCAATGAGTTCATTTTTCACGGCTTTGGTTATGCATTCAACACTCTAATTGAATTTCAATGTAAGTTTTACAAAGTCTTTATTACAGTGACTCTTGATGTAAATTACATGTGATCTATCGTGGGACTTTCACCCATTAAGTAATTTAATTGTGACATGCACTTTCTACGCACCTCATGCTTTTATGCCTATTCCTCCTCATCTAAATTGTCACTTTCTTCTATTATCTGTACTGTTTATGTGGATTGAGAAAAGTAGTCTGCATACACTCCAGGCAACTAAAAAGCTCCTTAAAAGAAGTAATTGCTCGACTACCCAATGCCAAGAGAGGGGACAGCTCCCGACAGCTCAAGTGTACTGGAGTACATATAAGTCACAAGGATTTGCAAGATGTGTGCTACTGACTGCATGGAGCACATTTTATCTGGGAAAAGGAGATTATTTGGTTTATCCTGTGAGTGTTCAAAGCAAGTAAAATGTACTCCACCAGTTTCTGAATAGCATGAAAAAAAAGGTGAATATTACATATTGCATGGTCTTGCCAGAATTCGTGTGGATTTGTAACAAACTAGAAACAAAATCAAGTCTCTTTTCACAAGGGAGTCATACTACAAGACGCAACCTGGGACCCAGTTTTCTCTGTCTCCATCTAGTGTTTCTGCCTGAACTGATTTTCTGAGCTTTCATACATCCAGAGCATAAATAGAAAAACCATAACCCCCCATTTCCCTTAACAGAAAGGAAAAGGAATCTAAAAAAACAAACTAAAAAAAAAACCACACACATACACTGAGAGGATGGAAGTCTAAGTCACAACCTGTATGTTTCTCATTAATAGCATGACTGCATGTGGGCACGTGTGAAGGTGCATGAAGCTTTCTGAAATACTGAGGCTGAATTGACCTGATCATTATAGGGGGGAAGAGGCTTGACCTGATATTTCCTCTGTTGTTTGGTCAGGAAAGGGACGTTATTGTAAAAGGGCTGTAAAGATAAATAACTTTGCTGTTTCCATGGCAAAGGCACAAACAGTAGCCACTGAAGACAAAAGACCAGAAGACAATAAATCCAACACTGTCAATTTTGTTTAGTTTTCAGAGTGTTTTTGAGGGAAATATGGTCTCAAAACAAGAGGCCACGTCCATTTTTCCACAGAGAAAGGGAAATCGGATCAGTTTTTTCTACTTTTCTGAACAGGCCACAGTTTCATCTTGTACATTATTTTCCAGGCCACGCCATCCTGATTGGTAATAGGAATATCTGACACCATATTTTGCCTTTGGATCAGGAAACTCCTTGTACAGCTGTATACATGTTTTTACAGCCTTTGAAAGAAAGGCTATTGTCTTTAAATTCCTAAGAATGCTTTGTGCAGCCATCAATTTTAAGTGGAAAACCATCCCAGGCACTATTTTTTCTCAGGATAAACAATCATGGGTGAAAATGCACCTTTGCCTCATTCACAGGGTCAACTAGAGTTCCTCTCATTGGAACAGATGTTAACTTTTTTATGCTTCAAGTGACCATCAACATACTGTAAAAAGACCACACTGCAATTGATCCTCACAGCGGCAGCTCCACTTTTGACAGTCTGTCTTTCATTTTTTTCTGCATCACCTGATCATCTGCAGTGGCTGTCCTCTTAGCCCCCAACAACACCTCCCCATCTTCCCACCGTCTGGGGAGACGAGCCTCATCAGAAGCGAGGCGTGATGAGAAGCGGCCTTATCACTCCAATACAAGAGCAAACACACAAGTCTTTACAGCATGTCTTTTCAGGAAGCAGCGTGCAGCAAGATTACTGCCCTTTAAGAAGCCCTAAGACACGACCAATCCCAAATAGTGTTTTATCTTGACAGTTTGCAGCTCTTTGTTTGCTTTTTCTGTGAAGTCAAGGGATAAAAGAGCAGCCTCTGTGAGCTGTGTCTGATTAGAATCTAATTGTTAACATTCACTGTACCTATTTTATTGTCAGCCTGGTGCTGCCATACATGCAGCACGTAGAAGCCTTTTCAGTGTTATGAAGTACTCTTCCCTTTCTGCTCCTGCGTGTTACTCAAGTACTAGTTAGCACTAAGGTGCCAGGAGTGGAGCCCCCAACTCGTCGACATCAACAAAAACAACAACAACAGCATCAACAAACAGGAATTGATGGTGAGTGTTTATTATCTGGTTTAATTGCTCCTCATCTGGAGGATCTGACAGTTGCGGTTAATGAGAGAGGGAAAGGAGGCACGCACTGTTGGCAGCAAGCTTCATAGTGTAAAAGATGTGTAAATGTGTGTGTGTGTTTATGTGTGTTCATGTGGTGAAAAGAGGATAGACCACATTCCAGCTAAGCAGAAGCAACACAGAAGATATGGGAAGCAACAAGTTGTTTATCAAATTATCAAAACAAATCAGGAATTTCAAGTCCACCCCGTGGCCTACTCTTACTGTAACCTGTGTGCACACACATTCTGTAACAAATACACCTGTAACCCTGCTGATAAACATACAGTCTCAAACCACATCACATTTTAGCTTCTGCTCAGGCTCGGTTCAGTAATCAGATCCCAAGCAAAGACAGGATATCACTGAAATCAAGGCTCTTCCTGAATTTTTCATCTGGCCTGCGGCCACCTTGGCTCACACCCAACTAGGGACCTCCCTGACATTGTGCAGTCTCACGCACACATGTCCAGGTATTTTGGTTTGACAAAAAAAAAAAAAACAGCTCAAAACAGGTCAGGATGCTCAGAGAGGGCCAGGAGGGCAGAAGGGAGGCTCTCCTCTCAGGAAAAGAGAGAAAATGATGAGAAAATGGGTAAAACTGTATTTTTACTATTAAACCTCCACTGAATGCCAGGCATCCACATTAACACACATAAACACATTTCCCCACAACCACCATCACAGGCTCATTGTCCCATTCATAAATTTCTTCCGTTGAGGAACATGGGCATTTCTTAAACTGGGCATGCCCGCCCCTTTTACTACTCCAGCTCAGCAGGCCCACATGGGAACAATTAGGGGAATGCACAAGTTTGGCGAAGGTCCGTAGCAACCAGCCGCATCTGTTTTTATTTACCTTTTGCTCTGGTGCTGGATAATGTCATGAGCACATCTGCTACTGTGCAACGTAACCGTGGTTACATGCTTGGTTGACCCATGATTCTGTAATTACCCACCGAGCGAGATGAAGAGGCCCAGCTAACCACTCAAAGCCACGCTGAGCCTTCCTCCCTCTCTTCCTCTTTGCGTCTCTTCAGTGGCATGAAAGCCCGATTGTGTGAGAGCTGGTTGCCAAAGAGCAGAGGGTTCTCAAGTGGCATTTAATGACCCAAAGTTGTCCACAGTAGTAATTTTGACTTCATTTTGGTGTCATTAAATTGCCAGTCCGTTAATGACACTTTCTTTCTATTATTTGGGAACAAATGTGGTTATTCTCAAATGAGTTTAGATGAAATAGACTTATCAAATTCCCTGATCTGATCCAATTGCTTGTTTGTGGTCATGGCACAAATGGTGCAGTTTGTCAGACAGCGTTGTTGGGCCACTTTGGGAGCTCTGACAACGCGGAACATTAACGAGACATATTTCTTGTTTTCCCAGCTTTGTGGAGGTGTCTACACACAAAAACCTACTGCAAATGTCTCCACAGCATGTTCCTTATTTCAGAACAGGATGGCACTCACACACAAGTGGAGACTGTGATTAGTCACAGGTGGTTAATTCAGCTGCAGGGCAGAGTGAAGATAGATGATAGTGTGATGTTTCACAGTTCTGAATTAAACCAAACAGAAGTTTTCACTTTCTCCAAAGGACTTGTGTTTGTTTGAAATTCTGAAAGTTCACATTATTAAGCATCTTTACTGGCAAAACTCAAAGCGGCCAATCAAGACGGAACTTGTTTATAATAATGATGAGTGATTATGAGCAATAACAATGAAGACCATATATGGATCACTTCACAGAAGCAGTGTGTTGGGGGGGGGGGGGTTGGGTGCCACCATGCTTAGCATCTCCCAGATGTGCAAACCATATGGTCTGACTGAAATTAAAACAAAAAAGAAACAGTGAAACATGAAAGGGATTTTTAACTTTGTAAAGACAGTTAACAGTCAGTACAGATAGGGTAATGACCAAGAGAGGCCACATGAAAGAACGGGGGATGTTGGTGTGCTTTTTGCACCACTTATTCCATTTCCTGCTCATAAGTTCACTGAACAGATGGGGACCAAAGGCACAAGGAAGTTTAGATTTTCTGCCCCACAGCCCATTGTATATGATGCATGTAACTGCATAACACTGCACTGTTATCATTTACAGACGCTTTGGTGCATACCAGGAGGTCACAATAACAAGATTTTTACAAAAGGGTGAAAAGTGAACCACCTATGGTCATTTTGGTCAAAAGAATCTGATGCCCTCTGGTGCATTTTATATATATACCATTTAAGATGGCAGTACTAATATTTCAGTTAGATAACAACTAATTATCTATTTAATTTTTAGAGAGCTCTTCCCTCTCTTCTACATTTTGCAAGGGTCATGAATCATTTCCATACAGTTTGACTGTCAGCATAAGCAAAACAGAATAAAATCACATTTAGTTTAAAAATACCTAAAAGTGCTGAATTTCAAAATGAGCAGCTGCAAGCTGCGGTCCACGGAGAGTTTTGTCTCTCATTCAATAGTGCCCTCTCCTGATGACACAACATACTGCAGCAAAGACACGTAAAGCAGCACAGCAGAAGGTCAATGTTTCGAGTCAACATTTGATTTGATTTGTTTTCGATTACAGAAGAAAAACATACATTAGTAAAATATAAACATGACAAAAAGGCATTCTGTACTATTAAAATCAATGTTTTATAGTGAGTTTCTATAACACAAAGCTTCCCTGGAAGGTGGCATCAGCTGGAACAACTGCAGGGTCCTCTCTACATCAGCCTGTTTGTACTACTCAGATAGACATGTGTTTATTTAACGCCTGCCTTGTCTGTGTCTGGATAATGTTCACCCTCGGGCAACGGCTAGCAGAGGTCTGCCTTTATTTCTGCTTGTATAATCAACCTTCACGGAGCTGACTGACAACAGCATCACCTTTCAAGACTGCAAACAGACGTGTAACATGTGGCACCAAAGAGAATTAAAACAAAAGAAGTGAATCAAATGGCTTTAAAACAAGTGTTGGCACTACACTGAAATTGCACTTTGACAGTCTAATTTGACCGAAGGCTGTTTGCTTCAAGAATTGGTGCATTAGATACTGCTGTTTTGTCTGTGACAATTAGTTTTGAATGTTATTCAGAAATTTGATTTCCAGTTCTCCCAAATCCACTTCAGTCCTCTCTGCATCTGCTGGTGTTTAGTCCCACTGGTTGTGTTGAATTGTTGATGTTCAGGTGCAACCACTGTGTCGATGGCTCGATCACACCTGATGACTTGCCACCTGAAGATTTGGCTCAGCGGGAAATTTAGTTAAAATTATTGTATTATTAAAATCTCTAATGGAGGTGATGGCGTTGAACCCAGCAGACACATTTTCTCTTTGACTCTCATACACCCCTTCCATGTATGTATTAAAAATGCTGCCTACTCTGTGTGTGTGTGAGGAGAACTGGTTGTGGAAAATTGTGTAGTCAAATCCTCAAATGGAGCTCTGTTATTTAGCTTCCCTGCAGGGAAGGTGGTCCAACAATAGCTGTTCTGTAGTTAAACTCTTAGCTGCAAAGTTGAACCTGGACAGAGCTGTGTTGTTCTGTGTTGGATTTTTTAAATTATGTTACCAGTATTACCAGGTCTGTATTTTTCAAACTATTTTAAAAACTCTCTCCATAAAAACACCAACTAAATCTCACTTCACTTTATTACACTAACTTACATACACCGCTTGTTAGAGCTCCCTTCACTCAAAAAAATACATTTTGCTTAGCGTTACTTCCCTTGAATGTCTCCTCGCGACATATGTAAAAAGTTAAGGCTGTTTTTATATTGATTTTCTGACGAGAAAAGATTTCCTTGAGTTCATCTTACATCCAGGTTTAAGAATTGTAATTGCAAACCTCTTTCCAAATCTCAAAGACTCTTGCATGGTAAAGCTAGTTGTGACTTAATATAAATTTGGGTTAGTGACATTGTAAAGGTTGATTTAGAAACTCGTAATTGAATAAATAATAGAAGTTTAATAAAGATACAGGTTGTCGAGGAAACTGGTAACACATAAAAATAGAAATGCACTTGACAGATCCTCTTTAAAAACCTACTTTTACCATCTTGGCCTGTTCTCCCTTTGGTGTTGTTGTTTGATTTTATTATATTATGCATCACTTTTATATATACTTCAAACTTATTTTAAACCTCGTGAAAGGTGCTAAAGTTGAAAGATTAAGTGATTTATTGGGCAACAAACAAAAATAAGTACCTGGTGTACCTAACGTAAAAACCTGTCAAAGGGCTAGTGGTCAAAATATCATGCAATAATTAATCACCACTTTAGTTTTACTGTGCTCGTCAGCAGCACACTCACCTGTGCATGGCAGTGTGTTCTCCATGGTCCAGTGCATTATGTGATTTGTCTCCTTGAAGGTGAGCACAACATCGACCCTGTAGAATGGCTGCAGGAGTTGTTTGCTTTCTGCACAGGTCTGTAAAACAAATCTGGTTTAGATGTTGTACATTGTGATGACTCCTTGCAAGAAATGATGCACAGTGAGAAAGTTAAGTTCAGTAAATATTCCAAATATATTACTCTGTGATTATTATTCTTGTGCACAGTGAAATTATGCGTCTGGTTCACCAACACATTGCTGACTGTCAGTCCTTCATTGTCATAGCTGCCTCGCTTGGTCAAATCCATGCGTAGCTTAAAAATGATAGTCACTGAAAATTTCACAAGGAATAACATTTTTTACTGTGATCACTTAATGAAGTTTGCTTAAATAAAGACCTTTGAAATATTCCTTGAGGTATTCACGTTATGTAAACTAATATTTTATCAAAAATAGTTACTTTAGATAAAATGAGTTAAATGCAGGTTACAAGCTAATTTATCTGTATCAACCAACATATGTAATCAGAAATCACACAAGATTTTTGCTTATTTTGTGTTCCAAATGGAACACAAAACACTAAATTACACTATAGGTTCTATGCCTTCTACCCACCTTTTGGACATGTGGCTCCTTCATTTTTCTATTACCTGGTTAAACCAAAGTAATCATCAGAAACAAATTATTTTAGTTGTTATGTTGCCAATGGTCACTGGGTGGCAGTAAAACGACTTTCACGTACTTTCACAGGGCTCAAGACGTCCCTCCTCCTGCCTCCAACTATAATGGCTGGCCCATTCATGTCAACATTCATCTGGATCAAGCTGGCATCCTCCAGAGCCACAATGATGTGACCGCTCAAAGACAGTGACCAGTCTAACTGTAATGCAAACATGCCAAAATAAACACAAAGTCAAACACAGGTCCCTTCTTTTCCTCTCTAATCTGTGCAAATCTGCAAACATATTTCTGCATATGTACAAGGTAAGCACAGTATCAAGGAATTAATTTAATTACTACCTCATCGCTCCAGCTGTCATAGGCAACTTGTCTGATCACCTGAAGACACGCAAATCTCATCAGAGTAACAAAGCAACATAAATTATTTAAATGAAGCAAAATACCAAATAAAAACAATAATAGCTAAAAAAATGGTATGAAGCTTTTAATGATGAATAACAGTCAGCATTTACCCGAATATACCCCAGATCACACTGGATTTTCTCTTTGTTGGGCAGCACTGTTACAATCAGACAATGTCACCACCAAGCAAGGCTGCAAAGGTAAAATATCAAGAATACATCGGGTATTTCTTAGAACAGGGACTTATCTGCTTATGTATGGATCATCCTGTGTAATTGACCCTAAAAATAAATAAATTCTAAATATGAATGGAAACGTACTCTTTGTGATGAAACACTGTATAAGAGAATTCAGAATTGAGCTTATATTTTAATTACGGTAAATAGTTTCGTGAAAATAATATTTTTCACATAGTGATAAGAATATTGTGGGATCTTCTTATGTGATTCATGACACCTTTACTGATGGCAATCTGACCCTGGACTATTTGTAGGTAAAGCGAGGAGGTGATAAAGCAAGTGTGTTTATTTTGACACATTTAAAAAGAATGACAAAAAAGTCACAAATAATGATAACTGTCTCATGCATGTGCAAGGCAGTTTTTACTAAGCCTTTTAAGCATTTAGTCATTAAAGAATTCTGTATTATCCATTATAAATTAACTTTTAACGTCTTGTTTTCTCTTTAAATATTACGTGATTTTAAAAAAAAATGCTTAGTCACATGTTTTGTGGCCCCTTGTCTTCTTTGAAATCATGCTAAATTGTCGAAAATCTTCAAATTAACCTTTTTTTTTTTTGGTCTAAGACTCCAGTCAAGGGTCTACATAGAACCAAAAGCCATTATGCTTTATGTTCGTGTGACCTTTATCAACTCACTGTTCGTCGTGTCCGGACTGAAATGGGGAAGGGAGCATTACGTTTTGCTGCCGCCTTCTGATGGGAATAATCTCCAAACAGCGCTGAAGATATTAAACCAATTTCATTTGAAGCCTTCCGTTCTTTCCTAATCACCAAACAGCAAGAGTCCATGGAGAGTCCTTGTGTTTTTAATTTGTTACCTTGTCCTCATCTATTGCACTTTGTTGTTTATTTTAACTTATTTTAACTAGTTGGTAATGTGTATTTAAAATTGTATTAATTTCTTATGACGTGCTGCTGACCAGGTCGCTCTGGTATATGAGATCTCGATCTCAATGGCTTTTATCTGGTTAAATAAAGGTTAAATGAAAGAAAAAAAGAAAGGTTGCGCCAAAAAAAATCAAATACACACACACTAGATCCCGCAAATTATTTATACACGTATTCATAAAACACGTTTGATTTGTTTAGAAACTTTGAACACCGTTTGGCTTCACCCTGGAGCACCATTTCAGTGATTCTAATGAGTTCATCAGACCTGTTATTATTATCTTTTATGATAATGTAGCCTACACAGTTTTCCTGCAAAAAAACAAAAGGCCAAAAACACAAAAACAGATACTAGTGCGGAAATCCAAAACTGCACCATTCTCCATGTGTGCAGCTTTTGTTTGTGTTTTTTAGGGTGAGTCGTTATGGGCAGATTTCAAAGGTAAGGCACAAAGTTTGACATTTGCATGTTACAGATTATAAAATGGAACAAGATAAATAAACTTGACCACTTAACATATAAATACATTTTATAGAAATGTAACCAGAAATTGGTTATCTGAAGTCTAATTACTAACAAAATGACTTAACTTTTAGCGCTTTTGACATCCCTGCAAAAATCCACAGTGTGTCCTTCCAACTACATGATGTCATCCTCACAAGGTGAGCAGCCATTTTGTTAGCCAACTAGAGGTTAGAGCGTTTAGCAGTAACAAATGTGTACACTTCTAAGGAGGCGATTCGTGCTCAAATTTAAAATAATAAGTTGCCGAGTTGATGATGATTTTTAAGTACGATTTTCGGCCATACGTTCGCAGTCAATAAGAATACTCGTGTATTTGTTGACACTACATGTAGCGCAAAATTAGATGGTCATTCATTCTCTGAGCTACCCTGAGTTCTTTCGTTTGCTAGCTAGCTGGCTAACTTGTTTATACACGCAGTCAGTGGGAAAGGGTATTCGCGGCTCTCATGGCCGCTAGATATTAAATGTTGTGGCAGCTGTGGAGTGCGTGTTTCACTCACTTTACCCGTAAGCGCTTGACTTCTCTTTCATTTTAGTTGCTTCGCCCAGTTAACTTTAGTGGACTTTGAACTTCTACAAAAACTGCGCACCAGTCTTGTGTTTACTAATAACTTGGGCTAAATCCGCTGAATCCACTTGAACCCGCGTTCAGCCTTTAAGATACCATGTCCGAGTTGTATATTCGTGTGGCTGAGGATGAAAATGAAGAGCCCATGGAGATCCCCTCGGAGGACGACGGTACTGTTTTGCTGTCGTCGGTAGCAGCACAGTTTCCAGGGGCGTGCGGGCTACGGTACAGGAACCCAGAGACCCAGTGCATGAGAGGAGTCCGGCTCGTAGAGGGGGTCCTGCATGCACCCGAAAGCGACTGGGGAAACCTGGTCTATGTGGTCAATTATCCCAAAGGTGAGGCGGGCGACACTGATTCAAAAAGGCCATTATCGTGAAGGTTACAATGTTCAGCTTTTCTTGAAGTTTGGTTCAGAATATCAGCATTTGACTGTTATGATTTCGGTTTTAGGCGAACATTCATAAGTGTTGGTTTGGCCTAGAAGCATCTCTATGTACAGTGCTATCAAATATAATAACTCCACAACCAGAATTATTCCCAATGTGCTTAAAAGCCCATTCTTGCTTTCAGCATAACAAAAAAAGAAAAGGAAAATAAAAACACTCCTGACCTGCACCCAGATTTTAACATCTAGTAGAAGGCCTTCACAGAAGAGTGGTGGCTGTTATGATCAAATCACTGCCCATGGTTTGCATTAATATATGCAGTCAGTGTAACACAAAATGTTCACTTAGTGTAACTTTATTGCTGTGTGCATCAAACATTTGAAAGCTTAAATAGTCCGGGTTTGACCGTTCAATCAATGTAAACATTTGGTTGGAAATTATATACTGAAAATAAGGTCTGTCTACTTTTTATTCAGATAATAAAAGGAAAATGGATGAGATTGACGCTGCCTCAGCGGTAAAAATCAAGAGGGGGTTTCAGAAGACATCGGATCTCATTGTTCTAGGGCTGCCGTGGAAGACAACAGAACAAGACCTGAAAGATTATTTCAGCACATTTGGGGAGGTCATCATGGTACAGGTAGTGACATCTCATCTGGCTGCAAACATTTAGTGTCATCATTTGTAAAACTTGGAATCTAATAAGAATGTGTCAGATTGTTGAGGTTCAGAGTAAACTGTAAATAAGTCTTCTCACATTTTATGTTCTGCAGGTCAAAAGAGATGCAAAAACTGGTAATTCAAAAGGTTTTGGGTTTGTTCGCTTCACTGACTATGAGACTCAAGCCAAAGTCATTGCTCAGAGACACATGATTGATGGACGATGGTGTGACTGCAAACTTCCCAACTCAAGGGTACGTTGAACACCATTTTTAAACGCTGACTTGTGAAAGATCTTGTGGTTAATTTAAAGTATTGACCAAAACAAACAGTGCTGCAGAAATTCTAGGCTTTATTATAGATCAAACATTAGCTTAAACTAAATGTATTGACCAAGTCAGAGCCATTCTTTTATCATAAGGGCTGTATCTTTTAACAGTAAATAACCTTACATTGGACATCTGTTTTATTGGTTTTGTACAAGATATCACACACCCCTTATTTTCTTTATGGGAGTGATAGTCCAGTTACCAATATTCCAGCTGCTCAAAACACTTGCACAGACAGATGTACCAAGGATGCACGGATATGTTACAGCAGCTACATGACTCCAGAAGATCTTCCAACATTTGCTGATACTAGTAAAATGCCTCAAACCAGACGTGTTGTTTACATACTTTTATAATGTTTGTGTTAATTTATGTCTAAGGCATATTTAGAGTAATGTTTTCCCCAAACATTACCACTGCAGCTAACATTGTGGATAGTTAGTTCTCAGATAGCTAGCTAAACCAGATAGAACACCAGATGTCAGATGACTTTCTGCCTCAGTGTTCATCAACACATCTGCCACAGTGAGCATTGGATGACAACTTTCCTTCTGTCTTCTTTAGATGACAGGGCAATACATTCATTTGAAATTTGTGAAAATAAAAAACAAATGTATGGCTGTGGCTCTTTGTCCTTTTTAAGACGTGTCCGGATGAGCCAATGCGAAGTCGTAAAATCTTTGTTGGCCGCTGTACAGAAGATATGACAACTGATGACCTGCGGCAGTACTTCATGCAGTATGGTGAAGTCACTGATGTCTTCATCCCCAAACCTTTCAGGGCATTTGCATTTGTCACATTTGCTGATGACCAGGTAAGATTTTGAATTAATGAGTTTTAATATTAGTATCTACCATTATAATAAAATAGGGTACTTCTTATGTTGAAAATAGATAAGAGACAAAGGTATGCAAGACAGGTGCTTAAGTATCAATCTTTTAAAAAAATGATACATTAAAAATTTAGAAAACCCTTTTAAGGCGTGCATCACCCTGCATGGAGCAATAGGGATTACAAAAAGGACACAGCAAAATGAAATTTGAGGTGTATGATAAGTCTATATAATAAACTTAATGTGACTGCAACAATAAACTCATCCTCACTTCTTTCTCAGGTTGCCCAAGCCCTGTGTGGAGAGGACTTGATCATCAAGGGTGTCAGCGTGCATATCTCCAATGCTGAGCCCAAACACAATAATAGTAGGCAAATGATGGATCGAGGGCGGTTTGGGGTGGGTGGGTTCAGTCAGGGTTATGGGAGCAATCGGGGCGGGCTAGGCAGTGGTAGCGGTGGGGTTAACTTTGGGGCTCTTGGCCTCAACCCTGCAATGGTGGCCGCTGCCCAGGCAGCACTGCAGAGCAGTTGGGGAATGATGGGCATGCTGGCTAATCAGCAGGGTCTGACCACAACAGCAGGCACAGCCACTACAACCCGAGATCAGACCTATAGCTCTGCCAGCACCAGTTACAGCAGCCCTAGCTCAGCTAGTCTCGGTTGGGCTGCAGGCACTAACACAGCATCCAACAGTGGCTTCAGCTCTGGCTTTGGTACATCTATGGAGTCTAAGTCTTCTAGTTGGGGAATGTAGATAGCCTTGCAGTGACCTTTTCTGTTGCTAATAGGTTAATCTGGTAAGTATATATCTACAGTGGGGAACTGCTTATAGTGTATTTTCCTCCTATGAAAAACACACTGCCTTTTATTTTGTTAAAGAACAAGTTTATACCTGTGTGACTGATTATGTAGTCATGTGTTGAATGGGTGAAAAGTTTAGTTTGCTACTGGAACTGTCACGCTACATTTTTTGTTTTTGGGAAAATGTTACACGAAGATGACTTTGCATGCAAGATAAAGCTTTATAAACATGCACGAGTATCTCAAGATCCTCGGCTCCTTTTAAAAGGAGCTTAATATTATTTATCTGTAAGCAGTTGATTGCATCTTTTGTTTTGTTTTTTTGTTTTGTTTTGTTTTTTGTTTGATGTCTTTTGGAAACGCCTTCATGAAAATCTCTTCTGCAGTTCACCAACTCTTTCCAATTTTCCCGGGAGGAAGCGCCTCATTGGCAGCAATGTTCGACAGATCTCAGTATCTATTCCCCTCTTCCCATGTGTAAATGCTTTGTCAACAAAGAACACAGCTTCACTCTGCATATACTGTGTTAGACGGTGGGTGTTCTCTTTTTCCTCTCCCCTTTTAATGGATATAAAAATCTTGTCTGCATATGTCGCTTTTCAAGATCATTGAGTGGGATTTGTGTTGGACCGAGTGAGAGTGAGCGAGCGGGAGAGCAAATTGAAAGAAAGCAAGTGTGAGGAGGACTGTTTGTGCACAGTTTTTTTTTTTTTTTTTTTTTTTTTATATAAGAGACAAATGCCTGCAAGAGTTGAGAAGAACCTGTGGCTTTGTGCGAGTGTGAAAGGAAGAAGCAAGTACGAATGTGTTCCTAAAGGCCATCACAAGGACGTTTATTGGGTGTTGAGATCCCTAAGGTCCCTGCTTTTTCTCATCGTTTTCTATCAACTTTAATTCTTTAAAAACAATGTCAAGTGCTATGACTATTTGTATTCTCTCATAACTTTCTCTTGCTGTCTGATTTGATGTGAATGCTGGGTCTGGTTGTGTGTTTTATTTTCTCGTTACCATCCTCTCTGTGTGAAAATGACTTCGTGCTAGTGAAGTTTGTGTGGGGGGCAAAACAAACACTGAAAGTGTGTTGAAGGTTTGCAAGTGAGCTCAGAGGTTGATGTGGTAAATGTTTGACAAGTTCCTATTGAAAGTTTGTGTTTGAAGTGGTTATGGATGCATTTTCTGTGTTTTGTGAATTAAAGGGAAGTCTGAAATAAAATTGAATTTGACTAGGTATAATACCTTCTTCACCATGACTTGTTTTTGTCTTTACATTAATTGAAATGCCAACACTTTAATTCACATGTATAGGGACCTCGGACAAGGACAGCCCAGGTTTTCATCTGAATCGAGGTTGGACTCAGTTATGGAGAAGCTCAAGACATTGGTGGGTGCACCAGCTCAAACCAAGAGTGGGATTTCCCTGACAAAGACCTTCTCCTCAATAACAAGATCTTCGGACCTTCCCTAAATGAAATTTAGAGGGGACCATACTGAGTTGGGCTGAGGTATTGTTTATCTCTACAAATGTCAAAATTAAACCCAGAGTTACACCTGCAGTTTGGCAATTCTCACATGTAGTGTTTCACAAATGTGTGGAACAGAAATCTTGATTTGTCCTTTATTGTTTGTCCTCATTGAGTTTATTCAAGTATGAAGTTGTAGGTTTCATTTTGGTTTGGTCTTAAAAACGTTAGTAAGGTAGGAAGTGTTGTTTTGTTTACCTTGATTATAAAATAATTCACTTGAGCTGGCTGATTTTCAGAGAGACTTTAACTGATTACACGTGCCAGCAGGAATTTACGCTTTGTACACTGAAATATTTTAGTACTGCGGTGTAAAATAAAAGTTTGTGTTTAATCATCTGTTGTCTCTGAATATACATAAAATGTAGGTTAATTTAACGTTTTGTTTTGGTTCCCCCCCCCAAATTTCAGGTACATCTTATCTCACTATTTCAAATTTGCTATTTAATTGTGTTTAGTAAATTTAGTATTATTGTTCTGCCTGATCATGGATCTGATTAATTTTCTAATGTCTTGTAAGACAAGCCTCCCATGACCCTATTTATTTATTGCATTTATTCAAAATTTCTGTAGAAAGGAATTGTGGGAGTATGGATTGGGATTATGGATGTGCTTGTGGGCATTTGTTTGAACACCAGCAAAGGACCACCACGTTTCCACTAAATGGAAACTTTTTAGCCCCTAAAATCAATCTAAAAGGGAAAGACGCCATAGATCAGACAAGCCTGTAAAACAGGGTTTGTAATTCACAACTACAATACCGTCCTGCTTGAGGTCATCGAAAGCAGATGTAATGAAAAAACCTTTAGGTAATTTTGAGAGAGGGCGTAAATTGTGCAGGTTTGTTCTAAGAGTTGCTAATATTGAATTAACGCTCAATATTTCAGCTTAATTATTTTCAGAGGTCAAACAGGAAAAGTCATCTTAAATATATAATTAGATGTAAATACAGATACAAATCATGCTTTTGGATCATTAGAAAATGAAATGAGGTCATCATCCTGTTTTGTCCTCCTTTTGCACTATGGCGCTATCTTGTGGTCAAAAAAACCCACCAGAAATACAACGGTTGTCAAAGTGAAGAATCTGATTTAACTTCCACTGTGCTAAAACACAGTTTTAAGTTTTATGTTACGAGTCAGTGTCCTCGGGCAAGACACTAAACCCTAAGTTGGTCCTGGTGGGTCAGGGGAGCGCCCTGTATTACACCCGGTCATTGGTGTGTGTGTTTCTGTATGTGTGAGAACAGGTGAATTAGAAGCAACATTGTAAAACGCTTTGTATAAAAGCTCCATATAAGCAGACCATAAAAAATTTAACATTTCCTGTGTAAAAAATAAATAAATAAAAAATTATCTGGTTAAAGTCCAAAAATATTTAAGTTTTAAAGAAAAAATTATACATAGAGCTCGGTAACAAATATCATCAAATCTACATAATGGAACTGAATTTTAATACAGAGCTGGAAGGCTTCTTTCATTGAAATTATAAGTTGCCATACATTCATAATCAACAAATGTTTTCAAACTAGTTTAATTAAAGCTTGATGCTGTTAACATGTGCTTTCTCCCACTGGTAGCAGGTTGAGGTCTTCCAGGTATTGCTTCATGGTAGTTTGTCCCAAGAGATGATGTGGTTTCTGAGCGTCCTCTCTGGACTTTGAAGGTACATTCCTGGATCCATGTATCCAAACAGCAGCTCCGTCTTTTCTCAATGCATATGCGGTATCTGACCATCACTCCTTCTGCAGTTTGCAGTTAAAAGACAAACTATAGTTCATTGTCAAGTAAAATTTGTAAGCAAGGATTTAGGTGGTGCAGGCAGAGACCAAACTCCCAGATACAGTAGCTTACCTCACATGCTCTACAGCATATGGCTCTGTAAGGATTTATTGATAAATATGTAAAAGTCATCCAAATGCAGATATTTATCTGAAACAGCATGTTGTTGTAAGTTGAAAATGTGAGATTTAAAAATGTGTGCACTTACCATTTAAGCAGGCCGTCTCTGGCTTTGACAGAAGCTATGCTCACAACTTTCCACTTTCACTTTTCATAGTAATGAGAAGACTTGTCTTAAAAATATGAGTATTTCCATCTTCAAGGATTTAAAAACATTTGAACAAAATCTGAGCTTTAATCTGAATATTTGTAAGTGGTTGGATTTAGATGCTGACAAAAATGTTAAAGCATCCAGACTAAGGTATTAATGAATGGACATTGTTTTCTGAACTTGAACGTGTTTAATCATGAATATTTAATGCTGAGAAACAGCTCAAGTAGCTATAATGTAAGGCAAGAAAGGCATGAGCAAGAAACTAAAATTTGGTTGCTGCTGCTTACCTTATACTAAATGATCTTGTTTGGATCAGGTGCACAAGAACAGGAATGTTAGTCTTTCTCCTCCCCTTGCTTTAATATGTATCACTTTACTGTCTGGCTCCCGACACCCCTACTACCCGCTACGTCCTAAGTCTGCAGATGGCCTCATCCACTTGCAAAGCCATCACTGAACCCTAACAGCTTCTTCTGCTTCTAATACAACCTGTGTTTTCCCTTATTAAGAACACAAGGCCTCCAATTGTAGTTATCCCCTAGAATAATTAAGTATTAGAGAAAAGCGACAAGAACACAGACAATTTAGCAAATAACTAAGTAGCACTATTTTAGTAGTGGGCCCTATGGTGGGCTGACAGTGGTGAACCTCACTTTGATAACAGAGTGGTCTGTTTACGGTTATTGAAGTGTATGTAGTCAGGCACAGTGCAGTGTTTATGTTTGTGATCTGCTTTGTTCCCTCTCAGGATGAATCTCTAACATGACGAGTCAAATAAGGATGGTCTTTAAAGAGTCCTGGGACAGCTGAACAGAGGCTTGGTGTAAAAATCGACATGGAAAACAGCACAGCTATGGCAGCACAGGTGCACTGAGGTGAGGCTTTGTTATCCACTTAACAGGAGTTTTAATAAGAGCTGTCGCACACTTGTGTCAGAAACATCCCACCTTCCTGTAGAGGTGACGGCAACATTTTTAACAGGTTTATTCAAAAGCTGAAAGTACAGCTGAGAAGCTTTAGTACAGCGCCAGAAGGTTTTTATTCACACTAACTTTTCTATGAACAGACGTTCATTGGTGAGAATGTTTCAGACTCCATTTGTGCATTGTGAGCCTTCATCACAGGCTGTGTGTCAGGGAGTTGTGAGCATTTTAGCCAGACTGTTTTTTCCTTCTGTTAGTGAGAGCGTCAGAAAAATGCTATTGGGAAACTAAAAACAAAGCAGTCGTAACCCAAAGGTTAAGAAGCACTGACATATACTCACTCAGGAATTATGCACATGAGCAAAGCTATGAAGAGATTTTTCCATTGTGTTGGTTTTGTTTCTAATAGATTAGTGGTAGATATATGAATAGATATTTGTTCTTTAACCTTCAGTGAAAAATTAGCTCCCCCCTTCCCCTTTTTTTAACTTTACCATTTTCCTAGCAGCCTCTATACTACAGTATAATGAAAAATACTGCACATACCCCTTAATGTCTCGTGTGTTTATTGTGATGCAGTTATGGTTCCAGTTGCAGATTTAAATGTTTTATACAGTGGGGATGTGCACAGTCTAGTTGTATAATATTCACTGTCTTAAAAATGGAGCCTTATAACCTTGTAGAAGTCATAGCAGAGCCGGTGTATTGGATTGCATTCGATTGTACAGTTAATACCTAATGAAGTGACCAGTATGACCAGTGTATATCCACATTTAGATCCACTGAATAATGACTCTCAACCGACACACAGCCTAAAGCCTTGTGTTATGTAGATTTATACCAGGTACTTTGTCACTTATTGCTGGATTTAGTGATATACACAAATCATTTCCCAATCCAGTTTACTACACCCAGACAGTAAGGGCCATGCAAGCTAATTATAAAGGGATTGAAATCTTTATTTAGCCCGATACAGCAGTGTAATGGTTCACCTTAATCCAGCGTTAACACCATAAACCTTGGGCCAAACCGTACTAGTCAACATGATATCCAGATGGAGTAAACACTTGGTTGCTCCCCCGAATGTCACTATGATAAAAAGTTGTTACAACAAAACTCAAGGAAAAGAACACAACACAATCTACAATTGCACTTTTAATAAATAAAATTGCAATGTGTACTTTAAGGGGTGATAAGTTGTTACTAGGTGCGGGGTTGGTGTTAAATATTTAGGTGGGGTTATAAAGCTGGAATGTGTAACATTTCCTCTTCTCTCACAGGTGACTTCTCTGCCCTCCATCTTGTTTGAGTGTTCTGAGGGCACCTGTTAAGCATTGTAGGATGAAGAGGAGACATTACCTCCATGGCCCGTCCAGTTGGTGTGGATGAAATGACCAGGGTTCGATAGGAGTTCATAGGTGTGGGCTCCAAAGTAATCCCTCTGGGCCTAAAAGAAGATTAAACAGTGTAAACAATTCTGGTACCACACAGACAAATATTAAATTGTTTGGTATAATACAAAAATATTACCATGAACAAAACAATGTATTGTTTTTACAAATGTACTGGGTCCAAGGGCAGATGAGTACTGTAGTTATAAACACAGTCACCAATTTCCTGTATATGGTCTTTAATGTAATACACCTGCACATTATGCCAGAGGGCCCTGCAGCTTCAAATGTTCTTACCTGGAGGAGGTTGGCTGGCAGCTTCTCATGTCTGTAACCATCATAGAATGATAGAGCTGTGGTGAAACAGGGCATGGGGATGCCGTGCTGAACTCCAGTACTGACTGTTCTGCGCCAGGACTCCTAAACAAAGACATCAAATTTCATCTGCTCTAATGAGAACGGGATGAGTCCTCTTCTATAGTAGTTTGGGGCTCCTGCAACTACTTGTAAAAACAGTTTATTAAACTGCCACAAGACAGGTCATATGTGGCATTTATCACATTTCCCTTTAGGTACAATATCCAATCTAAAATTCATAAGTGGTTCAGACCTGTACATCTCATATGTATAAATATACATTCTCCTTTAAATGTGATGCAGAAACCGTCTCGGTACTGGCTACATAGAACAGACTCTCTGTTGATCATATCATGGCCAAGTTACAGAGGAGCATTTTAGATTTGTGATTTTATTGGCATATTTCAACATCAGCTCCTACATGTCTCTTCCTCTTTTCAAGGCCTCTGAGCTTTAATGAGGCTCGATGTCCACCATCATTTGTTCTAACAGCCAGCAGTGTAACATCACTACTCAATTATAATTTTTTTCCATTTTAAGGTTATTGTAACATTGGGTTTCCACATGTCCATTGACTTTAACGACTGATTTATGCGTCTGTCAGTGAGAAAGCTACAAGTTTCTCCATCATACCTGACAATCCTGAACAGCATTATTGAAGAAATTGTCCAGCAGCAGGTTCTGCAGCTCAGCATCCCTGTCAAATGCCTCTTTAATTTTACCCAGGAAGACGCTGGGGAGAGAATGGTGATGTTATTAAACTACAGCAAAGGAAAGAAATATTTTGCTCAAAGGAGAAAGAAAGAAAAGAAAAAAAAAAGAAAAGGACTAACTAAAATCTGTATTGTTGAAACACCATTAAGAAGGTTTGCAGCAAGTGGCTGCAAACTGAAATTCATGAGTGGTATTTGATTTAGGTTTGTGAAACATCTTTACCCGATTACACAGAGTAAACCATTGTCACAACCACAATTTCCACATTATTCTTCTCAGTTACATTTTACAGGAAGGGTTAGGTTTCTTTAATTTAAATTTCACACCTCAGTGACACTAAGATAACCACCCTTATTGCAGTGTTTTTCTTTGAGACTTAAGGAATATTTTCTCTCAGCCTAGGGTTGTCCTACAAATAAAAATATTAAACTTTCTAAAATCTTGAACTTCTCCATTTTAGTTTTCTCACCCTTTCAAGAAGTGCTCTCTTGCGCTGCCTAACCACAGTTTTCACCAGAAGTGTGAAAGACCTCTTGACAAAATGTTGCATAAAGCAGCATAGAGGGAAACATGCGATATGAGGACATGTCAATAAATGCACCTTCGAATAATGCAGCCTCCTCTCCACATCAGAGCGATCCCGCCATAGTTGAGAGACCAGCCAAACTCTTTGGCTGCCTGCCTCAGCAGCATGAATCCCTGTGCGTAGGAAATAATCTTTGAGGCGTAGAGGGCCTGTAGAGAAAAGAAATCCTTTGATATAAAGCCATCATTTAAAATAATTATACACTGATACTGTATACATACGTAAAAAAAAAAAAAAAAGTTGTCTGCCACAATTTAATTATGACCATTTTAAAAACCACGTCTTCTGTAACAATATACATACGTTTTTCGTGTAACCAGATTTTATGCTTTTCACTGTCCTATATATACACATCTAGTACTGCTGCATGTTCTACCTTTCTGATGTCCTCCAGGAAGGCAGCCTTGTTGCCACTGAATTTGACCCCTTGAGGCCCTGAAAGACTGCTGCTGGCCACGACTCTCTCATCCTTTAGAGAGGAAAGGCATCTGGCATAGACCGCTTCCCCTGAGGCACAGAAAGAGAGTGAGGTTGAGTGGAAAAGCTGATATAAAAAAATAAAAACACTACTAGGTTAGCCAGCGACACACAAAACAGCTCTGTTAAAGATTGAGTTACTTACATTTCCTGAATCTTATATCAAAACATTAACCAACCTATGAATTGATGACATGCTGCAGCCATGCTGCAAATACCGTTGTAATAGGGAAACAAAGCCAGAGGATCTGCATGACTTAGTAATAATGCTGTAAAAGCAGGGCTTGTCTGCTGTGAGCACATTGATTTAAGAAGAAAAAAAAAGGGCTTGCCCGCTGCTGCATTTGAAAATTACTTTACTAGAACAAGCAGGAGGAAAAGGGAAAAAAAAAGTTGAGTAAGCATGACTTGCCAAAAATTGCACAGCTAGGTAATGCAACCCATAGGCAGGGAGAAGAAAAAGGGCCTTGTGAGAGAACTATCCTGGCAAGAATGTTGTTTGAGGAGCAGAAATCCACTCATGCAGACTGTACTGACCTGTCAGCCTGCCCCACACCAACACAATGAAGCCTTTTGTACTGCCTCTGTCTCACTCCAAATATGACTTTAGAACATCTAACCTGAACATCAATTAAAGGCACTTGACATGCAGGCTTTGGTGGATCTTCAGCTGTTCATGAAACAATCATAACAGCAGAGATTAAATCCAAATCCCACTATTGTCATTTAAGAGGACACTAGAAAAGCCTTCAATCTTCTTAAGGAAAATCACATAATCAATCCTGTTCCCTAGAAGAGGGATGTTAGCTAACTTTCACGGAACAGTCCTAACCAGTCTCTCTTATTTGTTGACGCCATATTTAAACTTTTAGAAGTGTGACGTAATTCTTTTTTTGTCATGTCATCGTGACAACACAGTTTACTGAAAGCAACCAGGAAGTAGAAACCATATACTTCCCTGTGTACTAGTTCTTTTCTTCATCTTACCGATTAAAGTCACAGGTGTGCCATACTCGAGAGCTGAAATAGCTGTCCACTTCCCTGTGCCTTTCTGTCCCGCACTGTCACGGATCTTGGGCAGCAGATGTGTACCATCAGAATCTCTGTATTTAAGGATGTTGGCTGTGATCTCAATCAGGAAGGAATCCAACTCTGTCTTGTTCCAGCTGTCAAAAGCCTGAGTGTTTTATCCACAGTGTGAAAATATAGTCAGCCAACATAGTTTTATATTGTGCAGAATGGCTGTGATAGTAATAGTCATATAGCTCACCTGTGCCATCTCATCATGGTCCATCCCCAGAACATCCTTCATCAAGTGATAGGCCTCACAGATCAGCTGCATGTCTCCATATTCAATGCCATTATGGACCATTTTAACAAAATGTCCTGCACCCTCATCTCCAACCTGCAGAGGAAAGGCAGACAATATTTGACAAGATAGTGGCTCCTACAGCCTCATTAATCACTGTGGTCATCATTACTCACCCAGTCACAACAAGGTTCTCCTGTTCCAACCTTAGCAGCGATGCTCTGGAAGATGTCTTTTATGTGTGGCCTTACCAAAAAAAAAAAGAAAAGAAATTTTGTTTTCATTAGTAAGTATTTATTTCATCATGGCTATGCTTGTGTCATGCTACTTCAAAGGTTAAAAGGGTAAAGCTAAGTTTTTGATGATCACCAGGCCTCTTTATGTCCTCCTGGCATGAGTGATGGTCCATAACGTGCCCCTTCCTCTCCACCACTGACTCCACTGCCAACAAACAGCAAGTCCTTCTCTTTCAGACTCTTACACCGCCGCTGTAATACAAATGAGTATAAAGAGAATATCCCCCAATCAGAAATCAAGATTTACTGCTAAACAGTGATTCTCTCACTCACTGTTGTGTCTGTGTACTCCGAGTTGCCACCATCGATGATGATATCCCCCGCCTCAAGAAGAGGAACCTGAAAAACAAATGCAGCACAAACTATTTAACGAGGAAGAACTCAATATTTCCCAACTAATTTTAAATCCTTTTTAGCACAAACTACATACCAGTTTGTCAATGAAGTCGTCCACAGCCTGTCCAGCCTTGACCAGCAGTATGATCCTCCTGGGCTTCTTCAGCTTGGACACCATGTCCTCCAGAGACTCAGCTCCAATCACTTTAGAGCCCTTAGCCTCATTTTGCAGGAAGTCGTGCACCTTGGACACAGTTCGGTTGTAGGCGCAGACCTGGTAGAGAGGTTTGGGGATGACTGACTCAAACAAAATAGGAACGCCAACAGACCTAACTCCCAGGATTAGTGTAAAAACATTTAGAATTCACAAGTACCTTAAGTAGAAAAATGGTCCTTGCGACCGATTTTAGTTCCCAAAATTGGGAGTGAGAAGAGGAGTTTTACTCTTTTTGGCTTTCCAATTTAAGGGGATGCAAACCTATTTAGTCACGTTCCAGGAATAGAATACAAAAAAAATATTCTTACCACAAAGTCGTGGTCATTCATGTTCATGATGAGGTTCTGGCCCATGACAGCCAATCCAATTAGTGCAATGTCTGCTCTGTAAAGACAGTGACAAAATAATGTGTGGATCTGATGGGCATCTGGTCTTAGGATAAATATCAACAACTAAATAACAAATTGCAGACTTCCTCCAAAATACATGTTCCTTGGTTATTAGTTTTCTAGTCAATTAAACAATACTCAAAATCCCATGATAAAGTGAAAACATGTTTTTTTTTTAATTTGTAGAAGCCCCTTTGGCAACAATTGCAGTCATCAGCTGCAACATGAATTTATACTGAAAGTAACTTCTGCCTATGATTTACCACCAAGTCCAGATTGACTGAAGTTTTCTAGTCTCTGCAGAGAGTGAATGTTATTCATCACCTCCCTGACCAAGGCCCTTCTTGACTTAGTTTGCCTAGATATTGAAAACCTAGGAAGGGTCCTGGTGGCTCCAGAAATTATTGATGTTGTGTTGGAAACACGCCGAGATTTAAAATGTTTTTTACTTTATGTTTGCACCATGTCTTGATGGTTCTACTGGGATTCAATGTGATCTTTCACACGGGCATTTGTTTTTGTAAATGACGTCCAATCAAGTGAATTTGCCAAAGGTAGTTTCCAATTTCAAGACACATCAACGAAAATTAAAGCTGATTGGACGCACCTGAGCACGATGTTACAGCAAGATGCGAGATTTTAAGTTTCTGATTTTTAATAATTTGCAAACATTTGTAAAAAAACAAAACCTGCTTTCACGTTGTTAACGTTCTTACACGTGGATTGATAGACAAAATGTCAAACTTAGGACTTTATACAACTCGATCATGAAGATTAGCGCTGCTCCCATTCAATGGGGCGAAAAGGTTAAGGTCTCGTCAAAGCCTCAACTACAACTGTCCCTCTATATCAGCTGCCTAAATAGGTTAAAACGTATTTAGGAACTTACTTTGCCATGGTGTACTGCGGGCAGGATAACTGCGAAATAACAGAGACAAATGACAGTCGAGCTCACACACAGAGGTCCACTTCAGATTTCCTCCTCGGTGCTTTTTCACTTCCTCTTTTTCGTCTCAACTGACGGGAGCGACGTACTGCGCACAGAAAGTAACCACCAATCGGAGGACTTTCCGTGAGCCTAAACAATGGTCTGATTGGCCTAAAATCCTGAGCAGAGGTTTACGTTTTATTATTGGCTGCTCCGGCCGTCAGTCATATTACGTCAGCACACCAGAAATGTTGCAATTTAACAGGTCAAGTACTCTACATTAGAAATCAATCAAATACGCTACATTAAAAGAGATTCATACCAGTCATTTCACAACCTCCCAGATTTATGATCCCAACCTCCAAATAGACCACTGGACTACACTAACTGTATATACAGTATTTCAAAATACAACAAGGCAAATGGCACATACACACTGATGGACTCTTAAAACTACATAATGTCATATGTCACGATTGACATATGACACAACGGTATTTCTGTAAAACGAGCTCTTTTACTTTTAATACTTTTAAGTAAATTATTCTGTTTACGTACTTTTACTGTAGGATATTGAATCAGTGAACAACTAAAAGCAAAGCTTAGCTTAGATTTACTGACTGAGTGCAGTTTTTTCCTGGTTATTTCATTTTGGTGCTAAAATGTTGTATGCTCAGTTGATGTGTGTTTGTTCCACTTACCCAATAGCAAATGTGGCTCCAGGAATAAGACAGACTGAAGGTTAACGCAGATTCCGCAGCGGCATAGCAGATTAAACCAACCACACCTATAATCAAAATTATGAACTCACAATGTCGATTTACAATGTTCTGATATTTATACAGTACATTTTTATTTTATTTTTTTCATTTTTAACATTTATTCCATCGTTTCTAATGCAGGTAAAAATGAGTTTCTATAATTACACAATAATTTAAGAAGGTGAAGCTTATAAAAATATGAAGATTGGAGTAAAGCCGTGCACAAAGGAGAAGACAAACAAGCAGCACTTGTTCTGCTAATGCACAGTTTGAACTTTTATTGTTGCTCATACACTAAACAGTTCAATGGTGCAAGATTACCATACACAGAATTAGGATATCTGCATGACACATCTATGCTATACAGCAAATGGATTATAATTATTACAAATACAGTAAACATATTTACATTTTAATTCAAGCTCCATACAACACAGATATTTACAAAAATAAGTATGAAAATGAATCCAGTCTAACAAATAATGTACAGTGTTAATGTCATTGTATGTCTTTCAAAGGGAACAAGGTTAACTGATAATGTAAGAGGGGAAGGTGGAAAATACTATGGCTAGTTTTGTTTGAAAGGCATCAAAGAAAAAAAAAGTGTTGAGGTGAAGAAAGACACCAGCACAAACAATTGTATACTGTCATTTTAGATGTCACTAGCTACTTTGTGTTATATTCCCTGATATTAGAAAAAGCAAAAGGAGTTAAAAACCACCTTTGTTTTGTTAGAATTCAGACTGTTGGGTAGCATGAGTAATTATTCTTCAAATCAAAAGCAGATTTCCACTCAAACCACTTTCTAATAAAGAGGAAGCACTACTGTAACTCACCTCCCCTGAAAAGATGCAGTGGGTCCCATTTTGTTTGGATTTTTTAAACGATGGACAAACACACATCTTTATACTACATTCAACTCTTTCCGAGTTCAGACTGGAAGAGGCCGCCACACTCTCATTTGGTTCATTCTGAGTTGAACAACTAAACCGCACAGACTTAATTTAATCAGTTAGTTGAACCTTTTATTAATATGTGCAAAGAGCTGCAAACTTATATAGGTTATACATTGCAAACAATAAATACACAATCCCAAAATAATCTATGCAAATTAGTCAATGAAGTGAAAATGTTTGCTCTGGCATTTATTCGTGTGGATCTGACGAAGAACAATGCACTCGTTCTCAGCAGCGCATAGATAATTTTCAATCCTTATTTTTTTCTACATGGCTTCCTTGATGGACAAATCACTTTCTCTGAAACTATTAAACAGATTTTCTCTGACCAGCAGGTTGTCTGACCTGTCGGACAGTGACCCTCTGCAATCTGTATTTATTTTAACTTTTAAGGGAACTGTTTTGTCTTTCTATCAGCAAACAATTAGACAGGTCACCAATAATTTCACTAATAATTTTAACAGGCAACAGGTGCGTCCATCTCAACACATTTCATGCCAAGCTCCCTTTCGTATGTTACAGTGGGCGTACTACTGGTTGTCTGGCCAGTATGTCTTGATACCCATCTGTATTTATCACAGTTCTGACATTTGTAGAGATAGAGGCACCAAATTCACCAGGAGCCCAACGTAGCAGCTGTACTACGATGCACAGAGCAAAAATTTTCATAAGCAATATCAGAAATAAAACCTTTGCGCATATGCTGTCCCTTTAATATCAATTCATTCTTTCAAGTAACCTGTTTAATAAACAGCTATCAAGTGTAGCCTTAACATAACATGAATGAACATCATTCGTGATGTTCAGAAATAATCTTGGACTAAACATGTAATCTGCCGTCACCTTGCTATAGATGTGTTAATGTGCAAAATAAGGTTAAACAGCAAAACAGTTAGAAATTCAGAAATATATGCCCTCTGTTACATTTCATATAAAACGTCACTATGGAATGATTAAGAGCATAGTAGAAAAAGTAAACAACAATGTTAGTTAAAAAACAAAAAGTATCCTCAACCCAAATAAATATATGATATTTCAATTTGAAAATGCAAACAGAAAATGAACACATGATAATGCGTGGTGCTACTGAACAGTAAGTACTTCACTTTATAAAGATTTCACCCAACACTGATGTGACAGCAAGGGGAGTCATGGGGTGCACTGTATTACTATGAGTCCTGCAGGCTATGTGTTAGCAGTTTCATCCAGTAACTACTGGTATCAAAGCTAGAGCATCGCAAATTTGTCTCATTCACGTTTCACTCTGTTGTCTTTTGCCTTCAGTACCACACGTATGTGATTGTTAAATAAAACATTAGCAAACAAGGCTCGCTTGAGATCTCAATATGCTAGTGTACGAGAAAAAACTGCTGAGAGGAATGTGTTAAAGCCAGATAACTACCACACCGATCCCAGAACAATTATATTCTCTCCTAAAACTAGTGTTCATCTCCATCCTACTTGTGATCTTACTTGAAACCCTGTTTTTTGTTGAGATGAAATAGTAAAATCACGGGGGCAAATATCTACTTCTGCAGGGACAATCCGTCATCATGTTTTCACTGCTGAAACATGGATTATTTTCCATATATTTCTGCATTTTAGCGTGTATTTATGACGTCGGCACAAATGCATGATTCTAATCACTCACTGATACTATTAGGGGTTGGAGTTGGTATATGTACAGGAAGTGGGATCTATATCATAGATGATGGTGGAAATAAAGTGCTGCCCTCATTTCTTGCTGAGTTGGGACTAATTTCTCACATTTTGATTCCAAAGGCTGTTTAGAAGAATCTCATACAGTAGGTAGAAAACAAAACTCATTAGCAGCAATATTTCTTGAAGTAGTTTTGCCTTATAGCAGAGCATAACTCACATGGAGATTTTTCTATATTTTCCCTTCATGGCGTCAGCTTTGTGTTGACTGATTTGTTTTAATTATTATTATATTTATATAAGCAAACCTTGGTCTCCTGAGGACCGCTGCAGTCATCATGTGGGCATATTATGGAAAAAACAACAAAAGTCAAACAAAATAAAACCTTTCTTGGGAGACAAATAACACTGATAAGAGACAAATTTCACAGATGATTGCCAAACTGAAAATTTGTGGCAAGAAAGAACAGTTTCTGAAAAATCGTGCACACACAAGTAGACTATTACAACATGCTACTAGTTAGGGAGTGAGGAAATGACAACAAAGCGGAACAAAATTAGACCCAAACATTATCATAAAAATAAAAACACAAAAAGCTGAGGAGGAGGTAGGGAAGAGAAAGAGAGAGGAGAAAAGCTCGGTTGGCAGAGGGAGAGGGAGGCAAATTTCTCTGGAAATAAAACTTTTAGTCGCATGAAAGGAGACTTAAGCCACAAGTCTACTTACAAGAGAAAACCGTCAAGAATCACAAAGATTAATAAGTGTTAACACTTGGTATGTTCAAAGGCTTTAAAGAAAGAATGGAAGCCGCACTTTCCTGTGTACCGGTCGACTCACTCAGTTCTTCATTAGGCCACTGCGCCTCCTTGCCAGCTTGGATCTGTGGGAGGAGGAGAGTTTTTGTGGAGATAAGATGAGAATGCATCTTCTGAAGCATGTAAAGCTGCACTTCGCATAGGTGAATGTGCCTTTACCTTATCGTTCCTGCTAGCAGGGGATTAAAAGCATACAGCCAGTCGTTCATGTCCTTCTCATTGTTGGCCTGCAGCAGGATTCCTCGATGTTTTGTGCACACAGCAAATGTGTTGGGAGTCTGGAAACAAACAGCAAATAAACCGTTCTATGGTACATCATTGGGAGTTGTACAGATGTGCGCACACATGTTTTTCGGTTGCTAAAATAGATTATCAGTTGTGAAAGTTGAGTGTTGATGATAATGATGTACAACATGTAATGTAAATGTACTGAGAAATCTGTGTTTTGTCCTAACAGGAGACACAAGTGTATTTACTGTGTGAATTTGTCAGGTATTCTATTGTTGGCAGTGCTGTACCTTAAGCATGGCCTGCTGGTCTTCACTGTATTCCACCTGTGCTGTGGACAGGTTGAGGACGCCTCGCTCCACCGGGTCCTTGTCACTGTTGTAAATGAAGACGTAGGGCCGGCGAACGACAACAAAATGCTTCACCCATGAGTTGGAGCGTGGCTCCATAAAGCTCAGGAAACCTTTCTTTGACACAACAGACCTGATCAACAAAAAGACAAAAAAAAAAGAAAAAAAGAAATTCCAGTCATTTTTAAGGCAAGGTTAGTTGTTGTGAAATGAATTGGATTGTGAAAAGAATTTAGTTCAAATCAATTCATATTATTTATGCTTTGATAACAAAACAGGGTTGTTTTTTGATGCTTCTCAGTTTGACATTTTGAAATTGCTGCACACAGCAGCAAAGAGAAGAGAAAAGCATTAAAACAACAGCATGGCAGCAGAGCAAACATGGCATTACTCACCCTGGCCTCATTTCTTCAATATCAGGCACCAAGTTGAGGAACTCATTCTTTCCAGCCCGCGCTAGATAAGAAGTTTCTAGAGTGGGAACCATTGGGAAGTTTTCATAGTCTGAGCAAGAGGGACTGGAGGCACGAGAGCTGTTTTCTGGGGTCCTTAAGAACAAAGTACATCTAGTAAGCATTACGATAACAACCACAACCTACAGACAGTGACTGTGTTTTGAGAGTAAACAAGGCTCTGCTAGATGTATTGCACAGACACTAGTAGATCAAAAGTGTGGATAATAAATGTTTTACTTCTGGTCTATGGAGCCACAGCGGGAATCAGCCAGAGAAGGACATGTAGAGGAGGGGGTGAGGGTAGCACTGCTGAAGCTGGTCACCGATGGGTCACGTCCGATTGGGGAGATGTCAGACAGCTACAGTCAGACACAACAAACAGAGCAATAAATACACTGAGCGTGTATTGTGAGCATTTAACTCAAACCAAAGATATGTATGTGATACAACAGTTTAATTTTTTTCTTTCTATTTTTAAAATCATTTCTCACCTTGCAATCACTGATGCTGTTGACCACTTGGTTATATTCACTGTTGAAGGTGTGTGTCAGAAGACGCAGGCACTGCAGTACAACAACAATGACGCCAATCAGTCCATAGCACAAGAGTTACCAGTCGTTACCAGTTGACAACGTGCACCATAGAGTAAAACTTCACAGTAAATATCCCATCATACAAAAACTACTCTCACCTTAGTAGCCAGCTCCTTCTCACGATCCACAAGGCTCTCAATGTCGGTGGAGTCGTAGCCACTGCTCTCGCTGGGCGTGATGGCGCTTTCGAAGGTGGTGCTGGAGATCTGTGAAGAAATGGAGGTGGACGTGGACAGGGTGCCTGAGCTTAAGCTTGGGGAGAGTGACTCGCTCAGGGACTTGGTGGTTGGAGCTGTTCCCACTGGAGCTGCCTCTCCCAACTTTTCCCTCAGCAGGAGCAGGTGGCGGGTTTTCTCCACCTGGATGAATGACAAGAGCAGGGTTAGGAACGAGTTAATTTTCTGTTAATTTGTGTATTTAATACTGAGGTGGAAGGGCTTTATTCTACTCTTCATTAATTTAACCAGGACCAACCTCATGGAGCTGCTCCATTTTCTCCAGCTCCCATTGGTGCTCCACAATGAGACTGTCTCCTCTGGGCCTCCAGCCGGCCAGGTTCTCCTCTCCACGAACATAAGCCACTGATGTGTCCAGGACCTTCCTCCTCCTCCGCTGCATTCCTGCTCAGGACAAATAACTCATTAGGACAAAGCTACAAGAGGAATCATAATCAACAAGCAACTTAATTTAAAACATTTATTTGAAGTATTATCTGTCTGCTCACCTGGGCTTCCAGTGTCCGACATTTTACACAAGCTCAGCTCATAGATGCCAGTGACTCGATTGCTGTAATTAAGTACAAAGCTTTTTAAAGTAAGATCCAACTGACTTTTATTTGTAATAAAGAAGTGAATGTGTCTGAATATATAAAATCTTACCAATCGGGAGTTTTGGAGTATCCACTCCCAAACAGGTTCTTGAGGGATCGGGGAGGGGAGATCTTTGCATCTCTGGAGTAGAAGACCATGCAGATGTCTTTGGTAATAATAGCAGGCTGGATGCAGTGGTCAAGCTGTGAAGGGGGAGTTGTATGTTAACCATGCTGCCACCCAAAGTCATATAATAGAGATCAGTGCAAAGATGTGCAACAGAGTATGAGCAGTGACTAACCTCGAGATATGCAGACAGGGTCATGTAGATTTTTTCTCCATATGGAGTAACTCGGTTTAGCAGGAGGGAGTTGTGCAGAGAGCTGTCCCACACCGCCTCAAATCGGTAGAAAGTCCTGAGGGGAAAACCAAAAAAATGTCACACATTATCTTCTAGAAAATCCTGGTCCGTTGGTGCATTACACTGAAACGGGTATAATCTGTATGCTCAGACCAGAGCACCACTTTGAAAATAACTTTAGATGACTCAGATGTTTGTTTCTGATAATGTGAGGACAACCGTAATGGATTAAGTAGTGAACATTGTGCTATCACTGACGTGGCTGTCACACTTATCCCTAGTAGTGACATGTGAAGAAACACACTGAGGTGAGACCTTGACAACACAACAAAAGCAGAAGTTACCGTCAGTAACACTATAAAGCGCTTGTGTGACAGACATACCAAGCAAAATGAATAAATAAATTTGCAGTCATCATACAGTCCATTGTTTAATAGACTAATGTTTAAGTTATTATTACCAGCAGGGGGCGCTCCTACCCACAACCAGAGAGCAAGAACTGCTCAGTTGATGCCTCATTTGCTTTTGCTGTTACTGATTTAAGACTCGTACAATTAATCACGGCTAATAGGAAAACATTCATTTGCAATCTTGGGTGCAAAAGAAGATCAAGACACTTCTGTGCTCACAATCACAATACAAAACAGGGGTAGTAGTGATTTTGCTTATTCTCAGACAAGTTGTAAGTGAATAGTTGCTTTTAGATACTAAATATAGATGTATAGAGTTTGGCAGACCTAATGCAACACGCAAACAAAAACACAAACTATAGAGAACTAATTTCTATTAATTTATAGTACTAAAGAGAACCATAAAGTTCCTCCAAAGAAGGAGCCTTATGTTCTTTGTTCACTGGTACCTATCAATATCCTTATCAATAGAAAGCCTGAGCACAATCAAGAGTCCGGCCGCAGCAGAGAGAAAAAAAGAGAGTACACAGAAAAAAAGAGAGAAACACAAACAGTCAGGCAACAGAGACAACGCAGCAAATTAATAGCTGTGAAAATGGAAATGTGCATGCAATGATTCCAGAGTGCCTTCAGGAAATATAAAGACAGGGACAAATACATAAGTCAAAACATATCACCACACCCACCTACTTTTTCTTAACTGCAACAAATTGAAAAGCTATACAGTATATCAACTACAATATACAGTAAGTATGTCAATCATTTAATTACAGACTGATTTATCAGTTTGTCTACAGTAGAATGGCCTGAGCTGAGAGTCAAACAGAAATACTGAAATCAGAAAAAAAGAACAAACCTTCACTTGGTCACAACAAATTAAAAGACTTGCACCTAAACGGGGTGAACCTACTGGCTACATCCTGTTTTTCAAGTAGAACCTAAGACAATCAGAGCTCTGAGAGTACTTCAGCTACCTGTTGGAGTTGTGCGATGACTTGATGTTCTTGGCAGAAATGATGTTCAGGGACAGAACAGCATCAGCAGCACTATCGTCGACTTCAGTTTTGTTTCGGATTCGACCTGGTGGTGCACACAGCAGAACACCACATCGGTATAATGTCAACAGAAGAGCTTAAATGACTTTGGATGGATGGAATATAAATGGCAAAAAATAGGAAACATTTGCTCAGTTACTGAAATTCAATTATTTGATCCAACAGCTACAGGCAAAGGAGAACCACCTGCAATGTCTCTTGAAATTGTTTTCAGTTCTGCCTCACAAACTATTTATTTTGCGTATCATACTATCAGGGCATTAACTAAGTTTCTGTGTGATTGGATAAATTAACAAACACTTTCTTCTACTGTTCTGACAGTTTGAGCCGTGACTATTGTCACTGGTTCCAGTTTGCTGTTGAAAGTTGGAACTAGTAATCCCCGTGGGAAGACTGCTCACCCACAACCAGCTCACGGACATCTTTCCAGTGGAGCTCACTCCCCTTTTCATGGATAAGAGTCACTGTGATCCTCCGCTGGATCCCCTACAGCAAAAATGACAGGAGCTTAGGATCAGAGTAGACACAGCTACAGTAGAACTTTATTAAGCTTATAAATCTTTCTTATAAAGAAGAATATAATTTACTGGTTTAAAAAAAAGAAAGAAAAAGAAAATACACCCCCACACAGGAAAAAGATCTGTGCACAAGGCAAACTGAAAGAATCAATAAGTAGTGTGTCTAGTAAGAAAGGTGTGGACCCTCAGTACCTGGTGCAGTAGGTAGGTGCCATGACAGGGCAGTCCTCCACTATGATCCACTATAGCTGGGATATACCTGTGGAGTCAGACCAGTCATACCATTTAAATCTTTTCATAGTTCACATGAACTAGAAAACCCAGATCTGCTTTTTTTACTTGTCTCTACAAAACTCAACAATAGGTTTTACTTTTATTACCCTATTAGGTTTTTACTGTATTTGTGACTATCAAGTGTAACAACTAGTTATTAAAAGGCTCTGACATCTGGCGACATATTTTTACAAAGGTGATATTTCTATAATTAGGATTTAGTGGATCAGTACATGAAGCTAGTTGGTGCAGCTTGAATATCTGGATTAAAATATGTTTTATAGTCTTCTTATTCTTTTATTTGTTTCCCTTGTTTCCTGTGCAGTAAACCTATGTTGCTAGAACTTAATTTTATTATTATTCAGAGCACTTTGAAATGAATCTTGGGATCCTACATCACGTGACTTTTAACTTAACTTTTTATGTGTTATATACTCACTCTCCGGTAGGTTCAAGCTCACTGATCTCAAACCAGACCAGCAGATCGTACTTGCTGACACACTGGCCCAGGTTAGACTTGGTGATTGTGTTCAACTTGGTGGCTGGAACTGACAAAGAAAAAACAGGACAAATTGGAATCTACCTGTATGTAAGAGAGGATGAAAGAAAATAGATCACGGATGAATAAACTGATGAGTTAAATAGCAATTATGTAAATTGGATACATCGATCTGAATAAATGATGAACACTTTGCTTATGCTGAGCCCAAAATGTAATAAAAATGTTTAAAGGAGGTGCTGAATATAAAATATAATTTAAAAAAATAGGTTAAACACAGAAAACCTGAAATGAAACACAATATGTTCAAAACCAACAGTTGCACATACTGAAATGTTATGAGGAGCTAAATCACCGATTACACCCATACTGACAGCACCCTGCTGTCTGACACATCAGGATTATGTTCCTGTTGAAACTGGCTAATCTCTGAAGCACACAGCTACATTCATTAATGTTCAATGTAGCTCAAATGTACATTATTTCAAATAAAGACTATGGTAATTGGCCTGCTGTTGATCCTATAAATGCTTTAGCCCTTAGAGTCTGATTTATGCTGTGCATGCTCTGCCATGATAATCCATGATTATGATAAATACTTGTTTTACTGTTTGGTTTAAGAGTCAGCATGTGCAGCAAATGTACCTAAAGGTGTCACTCATGCTGGTTTCTATGCGGCAGGAGAGATCTGGACTGAGCTGACTGTACTTAAATAGACTTGTAGCAAAGTGAAGCACACAAAAACACTGCAGGGTTTTTTAGTACTATAGCCTGCAGTCACAAAGGACCACAAAAAGCAAAGCACAGAACTAGTATAACCGCTACAACAACTACTGCAGTAAGCTATCCCCTGTACCAACCATGGTGCCTGGGCACAATTAGCACAGGGTCATTGGGCACTGGGAGGAAGGGGAAGTGAGAGAGCTGGTTAGCTTCGTCCTCCAGACTGGCAAGAGCAGAGGAGGCCAGAGCATTTGCATGTTCGGACAAGGTGTCCAGCACCTTGTCGTTCATATAGCCGGTCATCAGGTAGCGGACCAACTCTATTTTACGGGTATGATCTGGGATTATAATGTATGATATTGTAATAATTACGGGGAACAATTGGAGGGGATATGTGAAAAAGGAGATGTGGAAAAGGGACAACAAAGTTGGGCAAGTGGATTATGGAGGGTGGGAAAGTTAAATTAAATGACCAAAAAAAGGCATCCAAAGGAAGCAAGAAATGAAAGAGAAGTGGAAGGAAATATGAGGCATGCTTGTCTAAACATAATGAACATAAGAAATGTATAAAAATGATGATGACAGGTGAAGAACATATGTTGCAGTGACATTACCTGGTTTAGAGAGAGGCATAGGAATAGGGTAGTATTTCCTTGATGGTGTTGGAGGACTGTTGATATAAAAGAAAAAAAAAAATTATTTTTTAAAAATTTAAACCAAAAACTCAGTGTCACTGTAAAAAATGTTTAATTTAAGTAATTTATATTAAGCAAAATTTGGATAAAAGCTACAGTACCAAATCTTAGTCATTGGTACAATAGAAAATAAATTATTTTAAGTAATCCAGCATATCCAAATATATAAAATAACACCACCAACCTGATCAGTTCCTGGCCATGAAGATGCAGAGGGTGCTGCTGGTAATGGCCAAATACTTCAAACACAATGGGTTTGCTCTTGATGTACTCAATAAAGGATTCTGTGACCTCTACTGAAATCTGCTCCAACAGCACAAAAAAGGGATTTTTACAAATAATTACAATAAAATACAGCTTGTGCATGTGCAAGCTTGTGTGTGTGTGTGTCTGTATGTGTACTCACATTCTGGACGTGGTAAAATCCCAGAGGAGCTCCTTTGCCGGTGTTCTTCAGAGGCTCGGTGGAAAAAGCCTCATCATGACGATGCAGGAAACTGACAAGTAAACAAGAGTAAGTGTGCTACTGTGAATGGTAAAACAAGACCAAGGCATTGGCTCAAAGTCAGCAATTTCAGATTACAATGAAAAAGACAATTAACATGTATCAAACTTGAACTCCTGTTATTTGGAGCACAATGAACTCACTTGAATTGGCAGAAGATATCAGCATACTCGGAGGGGATGCCGCTGGCCTGGAGCATGGTAACACGAAAGGTAAAGATGCTGCCCACCTCCAGCTGGCCTGCCAGACCATCAGAATAGCTCAGCTTAGTGTCTGCAATGTTACCCAGTTTGAGGTCTGAAGAAACAATGTAAAGTTAGGAAAACTTCATTGCACGATGATTTATTGAAAATGACATTGCATTCGCTATGTAACCTGCACAGGAAATCTAAGCTCTGTTAATAAAATGTGATTGGTTTCTGCACATTATGAAGCTTGTGATTTGGAGATCAAATTCTGTTTCTCACTCATCAAATACCTTTTGTACACATTCCTTTAAAACACATGAAAAACTGCATCAGCCAAAATCTCATAACTAGACATTTTAAGTTGCTCTGCATTCAGTAGGACCATCTTCCCAGTGTGTTTCCCATTCGGGCTGAGAGTGTAAAATTTACGATGTGGACAAGGTCTGGCAGCCATACCCATGTCACTGATCCTGTTGAGCTCCTCTGAGGGTGTGATGACCTCTGAACTCTGACCCTGTCCCTCCACAATGCGCAGCTCTTCCAGGGACAAGCCAGAACGGGTCATAACCGTGGATGGAATGTCATTCTGATTTGACGAAAAAGAGATTTAAGAGTAGGAGGAGGAAGACATTAGCATATAGCTGGTAGAAAGAAATAGAAAGAAGAAATTCCATTTAAGTGGTTCCATTCTATATAATGTTTGGAACACAGAATAAAGGTATTCTTATATTTATTTTTTGACAATTAATAGAAGTGTAAATAAGTCAACAAAACACAGTTTCCCAACCTAACCCAAAAATGATACACTTACTGCCCTATACACACAAAAAACCCCTTTCATCTGACTCAGGGCTTACCTTTTTGAAGTACTCATCATCAAAAGAAATCTTGGCAGTTCCTGACTGTCTAACTCCTGACCCATAGTCTGGTGCCTCCTCATCAGCTACAAAGAGACAAATCACTCTTTTATCAAGATCTATGAGACATCAGTCATCCAAAACTGGCAAAGAACATCAAAAGTTACAATCAGAATCTAAGGGAATTTTCTGATCCCTTCCAGAATAGGGGCTGGAAAGGCCCGTCAAAATGTTTACACGCTGAAATCAAATACCTTACAGAGTTCAGTTTTCTGCCTTATAAAAAATGGATATCAGACACAGCAATTACATTAAAATATAATATCACATAACTGAGCAGCTAGCAAGATATAACCTGGGTGTACACATCATAGAGATGTTTATTAATTACTCACCTGCTATAGCCTGGACTCCCACTCGCAGGAATCCTTGAACCTCTCCCTTCTCTGTTACTATGGCAACACGATGAACCAGCGTTACAGGATATAGCAGGTTGCTTAGGTACACGAAAGCTCTGGGTGTAAGAAGGAAAAAAAAACATGAAAACCTGATTCTGGCGCAGTGTGAAACAACTACTGAAGTCTGTAGATGCAGAAATCATAATAGTGTGTGTTTTTTGTTAGATAACCTTCCTGTTATGTTTTGAACAAAAAACCAAAGATGCTTCTGGGCAGTGAAATTAGCAGCAGCTTAAACCATCTGGTTTATTTTTAAGCTATGTGACAGGGGTGATGACAGACCTCCTGAGATGCAGCAGCACAGGCTGTGAAAGAGTGGTTTATTGTGTAGTGCTATGGAAAATGTCAGTCTCTCACTCACATGCTCATTGACATTTTATTTGTATCCACATAGATTTGTCTTGCTGCACCCCTGGTGACTTATTCTTTCTCCGCCAACCCACTTTCCATGCTTCCCTCCCTTAGTGTGATGGGAGACTCATGGCCAAACCAGAGAGTTATCAATCTATGAGACCTCTGAAGTCATAGTGACGCAGGTAGCTGAGGGACTCTTGCAGAATGTCTGGTTGACTTGAAGCCTGTACTGATTAGTTGTCTTATTTTGAGATTGGCACATGGTGTTTATCACTAAGCTTTGATGTTAAACAGTGGGGAGGCTGCAGGGTTGGTACAGCATGTGCTGTGATTTCAAAAGCAGCTGTAGTACATTATTTTATCTAAATGATTTAAAATAAATACAAAACAACAAAGCTATGTGAATCCCAGCTACCACTTAGTGTGTATACCTACAGTACAATACATTCAATATATTCTAGAGTAATGTTAAAACAAATTTATAAAACAAATGATTTAACCATAATCCAAAAACAAAAAAAAGGTGAAAACATGACACACAACTAACAAATTTGAACACAGCAAATACATGTAATTTTTATACACATATGGTAGTTAATACAGTCAGTGCTATGACGATGGTGCGGGATGAGACCTCATACTGGGAGATGGGAGAGAATAAAAACAATAGCAGCTTTTCAGTTTTTTGGGAGCTAAATGGCAAAAAAATAAATAAAAATCATAACAATCACTTTGACTAAATTCAACAAATTTCTCTATGTAAAGCTGCACTGAATACGTAATCTGATCAGGAAATATCCTAAATGTTGCTTTTTTTGAGTGCAAAACATCTACAGGAATTTATTTCTAAAACTATGTAAAATTATTCTTTTTTACATTTACATTTTTATGTCTTTTCAATCTTTGTTTTACTTTATTCTACATTAGACCTGAGTAATCGAAATAAACCAAACTAAGACAACATCTACCCAAACTCCTCTCCCAGCTTGTGTGTAGATTATGCAGGAATGCCGCTGCCAGTCACCAACCTTCCCACCAGGATGAACCAGGGGGAGCGGTCATAGAAGGGGTCCTGGCCGTCGCTGAAAATATCCGAGCCCTCCTCAGTGCCAGTGTCTGAGCTAGTGTCGTCCACAAAAGCCTCATCATCAATCAAGTCAGACATCTCGCTCTGGCGTTCGTCCGCAAGCTCTGTTATCTCGGAGTCTGTGGTGGAAAAGGTAGGCGAGGGCGTGCGGTCGGCCAGGTGCTCGTTTACACAACCGTGGAAGATGGGGGAGCTAAGAGAGTTGGTAGATTGGTTGCAGTGGCAAGAACCAGGGGAAGGCAACAATGGAGTAATAGTATAATGAACATGTGACATGATGTTAGCAGAAAAATTATTGCTTTTCAACAAATCATAAAATGTTTAGTTGTTTCTCACCAAAATTTCAATTATGAAAAACATTTTTCATATGTAACAGAAGGATTACTTCAGTAAGAGGTATTACAAGGAGCAGCAAGGTATCACAGCAGCTAAAACCTGACAATTAAAACATGACCATAGTACAAAAAAAGCAACCTGTAATATAGGATTAACATTTAAATCCCACATTGTAAATCCAACATACAAAAAGCGCCACACATTTTCAAATCCACTATTGTGTTAACAAGCTTTTGGATGAATTGGACCTCAACAGGAAAATGGCAACAGACAGGAAAATGACAAAGGTTGAATGAAATTTCCAAATGTATGATTAAAAAACAAACAAAAAAAAAACAAAACTAAAATTATATGACAAATACTGTCAAATAAATAAATTTTACATAAAATCAAAAGTAAATGACAAATGCAACATCAAGTGTACATATGGAAATGTAAAATAAATAACGGGGGGAAAAAAATTACATGAGCAACAAGACAACAACAAATACAGTATGATAAAACAAGAGACATCACTGCTCCATATGGCTCTAATAATGCTAATGAAAGTGAAAAATTTAATGAAAGTAAATTCATGGTTACAAGGTAAGTGACTGGATCACAAAAGCTGACTGAGCAAACCCATACAATATTGAATTGGTTGACTACAAGCCCTCTCACTTAGGCACAGGCACAGCCAGCAGTATTTAACCAGGATATTAATTGATGTAGTACTGTAACGTGAGAAATACATACCTCCCCACAAGTTTAAACCAGTGGAAACGGTCATAAAACGGGTCATTTCCTGTCAGAGTGCCCTCTCCATCCTCTTGATGTGTGGAGGCCATTTCACCAGCACGATCATACATGTCTCTCATCTGATCAAGCCTCTGTCTACAAATGACAAAAGAGAACCCTCAATAATAATGAGAAGCCAAGCAAGAATAAGATGCTGTGGTGACTGATCATTTTAACACTGAAAGTGAATAACAGATGTATGCAGCCTCTCTAAGAACATAATTCAGGACAAACGTAATGTATGTTATGGTGATTACTTGAGTTTATCAAGGGACCAGTAGTGTGTAGCTCCATTCTTAAGGTCTTGAACCTCTACAGCTACTACAGTGCGGGGAAAAGGCCTGGAACCATGCATTTTCTCTGGTTCAGGGGGCTGGAGCTCAGGGGGCAGCGGCGAATACAGTGTGTCTGTCAGCAGGACAAACTGGAACTGGACCTAGAAAAAACAGTAGGGAAAAACATTAGGCCAAGAAAAACAAACAAAAACCAGCACAGTTTAATTTAAAAGGTACATATGCAGATATTCATAGGTAAAAAAATTTATAAAATGTATACCACTCTTCACTTGGTAGTGTGTTACTACTAAACCACTCAACAACACTGACACCTTAAGATCCAGAGAAAGTGTCTTTGTGGCAGATGATCCATCAAATCCAGCAATGATATTGCTTATACAACTGGAGAAAATTTTAAATCACACTAGTCCCCAGTTGGAAATGTGGACTACTGCAGACCATGTTTTGATTCATAACAAATTCAATTTCTATTCGAGAATCAAGAATTGACCCTGCTCTGGATTGTTTAAATGAATCTTTTGTGCAATATGTTTTAAGTTGAGTGTCCTGTTAAATAAATCACTACCATCCAACCGGGATAAGAAATCCTGATCCACTGGGTGGAAATCGATGCACAATGACTAGGAAGAGGGCAGAATTAACTCTGGCAAGCCCATTACTGAAGAATGAATTGGGTTTTTAAACAGGCTTAAGACACAGTTTTGAACAAATTCAGTTCCGAATTTAAGACTACTTTTTTACTTAAACCTTGTGGTCATAATGTTAAACCTTGAACTGTCTTTTCTTACTCGGTTTTACTTACTCTTTTCTTTAGCTCCACACTAATGGCATTGGCCTCCTTCAGGTAGACAGCATTTCCCCACAGCTGATCACGGAGGGAGGTAAACTGATGGTACCTCCACTTCCTGAAGGCCCACTGTGCCAGCTCATACTCATGCTGAGTCCATGGCACTGCATGAAGACACGAGGCGGAACTTAGGTCAATATGATGCATAAAAACACACACTAGTTTCAGCCCAACTTCACTAATTCTAGGCAATTCATCATGTGAAATATTTTGTCACCTTTATTTTACATACATTTTTGTTGCAAGCAATAACAACACCAGAATTTATAGTTAGTGGCACAAATGCATTGAATTTATAAGTAAATATAAACTTAGAAGAGTGTGAGAAAATGTGCAAATTGTGTTGTTTACTTTTTTTTTTAAATAAAGCCACATTTACTCAGAAACAAAGGCATGTTTATCAACTTTACCCACACTGTTTGTCCTGTTCATTTTCAACTGAACATCATACTACATACAAAAAAAGGCTAGGGTGATGAACTGCATTATTACGTCTAAGCTTATGAATGATGTAGTTAATATTTTGAATAAAGCCATTTAATGATCTACTGTAGCAGGAAATATTGATGTGACACTTTAGACATTAGGTCCAAGTTGGTTTATATATGACATTAGTAGCATGTTTGCTTTTAAATGTTGGATTAATTATATTATATATGCACTAGCTTGACTGAATACCTCTAGTGTCCAGGTTATCTGTATGACAAATATTAAATCATTAAATCTAATTTTTTATATTAATAAGTATTACAATATTACATTCTTTTGATTAAGAAACAGAAAATAAGATACGCACACCCAAGTAGTTTAGGCTCTGGACAGAAAATGTAGGAAAAAAAACATACAGAAAATTCTTTATATAGTTGGAGCTTCCATATGGTATATCAAAAAAAAATTTTAAAGGACAGATCTGCAATACACACCTTCCTCTTCTTCCTCCTCCTCCAATTCTTCTTCATCAGGTGTCTCAGCCACGAGTGAACGAGTCTCCACCTGTTTCTGAAGTTCCTGCAATTTGCTCTCGTAAACCTAGACATGAACACACAGAAGAAGAAGAAAGAAAAAAGGACAATTGTCCATCAAGTGCAACAAGTGAGCTCAGCTAGCAAAAGCAATAATATAATTTTTATTGTTAACCATCCATCCAATATATTTGCCCTTATTTGGGGGCTAGAGCTAATCCAAACTGTCATTGGTCAAGACGCAGGTACGTCCTGAAAAGATTGGGATGAAGAAAACGATTCATGCTCATGTTTACAATTTAGAGTCACTAAATAACTGCATGTCTTTGGATTTGTGGAGAAACCCAGAGGGAAACCTACGCAGTCAAACTCCACAAACCATATCCAGTTGCCAAGTTCAAACCAATGACATTCTAGCTAGTACTGTATAAAAGCCCAAAATGACACATGGATACATGCTGCTGGATGTGTAAATAACGTAATGTAAAATGAACGTAGGTTTACAAATACATAAATGTATAATGACATTTAATTCTGTTTTGTTTAATGTACTTTTTTAGGCCTGTACTAAAATCCTGTATGTTAGGCTTTTTCTTTATCTTTATATACAGGATCTTGGCATCTTGTTATATACACTACTCACAAAAACTTTTGGGTGAAATGTATGCAAAAAAAGCTGATGCTAAATTGATATATCATGAAAGTAGGGCATTTATGTAGAAGTATGCAGTTGTAATTTCTTCATCTCAAACAATTTATTGAAACAAAGGTCGCAATAGTGGTGGGTGTACCACAACAAAAAACAATGTCTCAACTTGTCATGTGTGCTGGAGCATGTGTTCTGGTGACAATAGTGGCTGATGCATAGCGTTGTCCTTGACTCTCCAGCATTGGTGGCCATCATTTCTGCTCAGTGTGAATCAACTTTCATCAGAGAAAAATCACAGAGGCCAACCGGTCCCTTATACAGCGCAAATGCTCCCTGTTCTATGCAAGACGATGACGCCTGTGCCTGGTGGTGTGGTCAGGTACCATTGCAGGTCATCTAGCAAGCAGACCAGGCTGATGTAGGCAGTTTCAAATCGTCTGACTTGACAATCGGTTGCCTCTCACCTCCCTTAAATGTGCCACGAGTTAATAGGCATTCATCATCCTGCTCCACAGGGCACTGTTAACTATGAAGCACTCATCAACATGGAATGTGGCCAAAGGACGTCCACTTCTATGCCTTCCTGTGATTCTTCAAGTCTCTCCGAGTCTCTGTTGCCCACCTGCTGATGACACTAAGCTCAGTGGCAACTTCCCTCCGAGGACATCCCGTTTGAAGCCTTGCAATAGCCAGATACTGTCAATTGTCACCTTGGTCTCAAGAGGTAAAAATGTGAACAGAACGATGAAGAGGACTGTTTAAATAAAAATTGTAACAAACATAATAAAAATGTACAATCCAAAGGTCACTAGAGAAAGACAAATTAAGTTCAGCTATAAAAGGTTATATTGCATTTAGGTGCTTTCAGAAACATCACACATAAGTCAAATATGCCTTACTTTTTGTGAGTAGTGTGTATACATAACTAAATTCATCTGGAATATTTTACACACAATCGAGTCTACTGTCCAGAATACTTAAGAAACAAAAGCTAGAAGTTAGAAAAGTGTTTACAATTTCAAAAGTGGGCAACACAAAAGGTGATGCAATGTATCAAAAACCTTCACCCTTCTGCAGCAATGTTTTTCCTGCTGAGTGTTCAGTGTTGTAAATTAAACTTCATGAAACATTTTATTCACTAACAAATGGCTGAAGAGGAATAGGTGTGGTGAGGAGCTGGTAGAAACTGAGTCAACTTCAATCCAGTGAGGGGTGCCATCCGCCTCAGAGCAGGGCATACTGTGGTCCCAATTACCTCATCTCGTTTGTTCAGTGTCTTCTGGGAAAACAATGGAGCCCTTATATTTGTCATCAACATCCTCCCTGATGAAATCCTACAACCAGGCTAGAAGCTTAATTCTCTTGATTCAAGCAACAAATTGAAATCTGCCAAGCAAATTTTACAGAATTCACATTTCTTGGATCGATGTAAGTAATACAGTATATATTCTAATACATGGCATCCAAGTAAATGAAGCAGCTTCAAACATTTAAACATCTAAATTCTGCTGCTGTTTTTGTCTGAAACTAAATTAAAAAAAAAAAAAAATCTAAATCATCCAAGCAGAATAAATTGTACATAAATTAAACTTCCCATGTACATGTGTGACATCACCTATTATGATGTAGTATTATTCAAAAAAAGAAATGATAAAACCACTGTATGTAGATAATTACATCAGTTTTGTTATGTTATTTTACGGTTTAACCTGCCTTGATTCCTGTGCATTTTAAATAATGTAGTGCATACATGTAGGTCTAAATTCTGTCTATTAAAGTAATTTACTGACAGAGAAAACAAATAACTGCACTTGGAGCATGTCATTTTATTTCAGTCACACTTTTAAATACAAACCTTCAGCAAAACAGAGATTAAGTAAATCCTCTTTAAAACCTGTGAAGAATACTGTTCCAATATTTACTGAATGTTTGCACAAAGTGCCTAATAAAGAAGGCAACAAGACTTTGTACGTCACGAGGCATTGAACATTGCGGATTCAAATAGCAAGATGTACAATACTCATACACATTGGAATAAAATCTTCCATAGATATGTATTTTTCCAGAAGAACAGTATAAGGTACGTTGTCCATTTTATGTTGTACACTTTCCAGCTTACCTGGTTACCATCAGCACCAGTACATTTGTTAAATAACATTCTCTAATTGAGCATTAACTGCAGCTAAAGATATGTAAGCTATTGCATGCAAAGATAGTCATGAATAAATGAGATGTAGAGTGGACAGACTAGAATTGCATGTCATTTCGTTTTTGTTACAGCATAGTAAGGCATATACTATAATATAATATGCAAAACAATTTCATGAGTCTGATCCCAAAATGATTTGAAGGCCATCTGGTATTAAATTTAATCATTAATGACTTTAAAGCTACCAATGCAGCATGGAAAAGACAGATTGACAGGCTTGCTGCCAATTCAAATAAGAACCTAAAAGGCAAAACTCTTGACATGGATATTTCATGTACCATCACACTAATTGATCTATCCAGGTTATATGAATATCTGTTAAGAAAACAAAAAAACAAGGCTTTCCCAAAAATCTCATTTGAAACGGATAGTTGCATTATCCAAGCACTTCAAGTCTATGTCCTCCTGCTAGCATTTTTAATTAGAGACTTTGGAAACCATGACAACACTCTTTAGGACATCCAGTCAAAACACAATGAACACTGTTTCCTCCGTGAACCACAAACCCAAAATGTAATTTTAAGAAGGTATAAGAAATAAATCTGAACTCTGTGCATGGTATATGGTTTTTACAGGAAAAGGGGCAAAACTATTCCGAATGTTCTGTAATGGTTAAAGGGACAGAAAGGTCCATCTCCTAGGATTTCAGCATAGTGGGTATTTAGTTAACCTTGAGAATTAAGAGAAAGCATATAAATGTAAATAGCCTGGAGAAAAATACAGAACTACATTAAATGTGGGTAGTTTGCCAAGGCTTTAAGAAAGTGAGAATAAGGTGAATTAGGTAAAATAAAAAAAATTGGGCAAAAGTTTGCAATCAAGTAATCAAGTGATTTGTTTAAAAATTCTGCGTAATACTAAAAATTATGTTATGGTTAGACAAGTTGCAAAGTTTCTTTTTTTTAAATGCAGCTCAAACCTAGTGGATGAGCACTAAATGAAAAGGAAGGGAAAGACAAAGCTGAATTGTAAATGTAGAATGGGATTAATAAAGTAAAAGAAAGCCCTCTTTGACCAAAATTTCAGTCTATTTCAAAAGGCAGTCAAATAACTGTCTAGTTCACCGAGTCATTCAATAATCAATTATGAAATTTCAAAATACTGGTCTTTCATTCAGAGATTTAGGCCAAAGATGGATTATACAAAAATGTGTGAGGTATACATTGTGAAGAGAAAAGACTCAACTACATGGTACAATGAATGAAATATATAATGGGTGTTCCTAATTTGGACTACAATAACAAACATTTTGATGGGAATTAAGACACTTCACGTGTTAATACGGTCTAAAACAAACATTCTTCACAAATCAATACTAAAATAAAAATTAAACCATGAAGATAATTTTGGCAAATCAAGGCATGATCGATGAATTGTCACACATGCTGAAAAATGAACAGAGTAATTATGGCATGTCTCTTCTTCTGTTCCTTATGAAAGGCCTTCCAATGCTACCGGTGCACATAATGCGGCAACAACTGATGAAACTGCATATATCGTGATGATGATAAAATGTGTTTAATACACACAATACTTTTGGATCAACCAATAATGTCCCGTTCAAGTGCAAAAGTCTCAGATTTAGCTGTTTGACTCGTGATTCTGAGTTGTGATCTGTAATGCATTTGCCTACTAAAAGAATCTGAAACTAGTTCCTCTTTCCACCCCTCTCAATCAGACTGTTGTTTCTCTGCTGGCTTTTAAATTAGGAGCGGACATTTGCCTGCGCATTCGTGGAGGTGCCTGAAAGTTGATTGGGTGATTAGCATGTTCAGTGTGCTGGAACTGCTGATAACAATTGAAGCTGCCATCTGAATACATGATGCTATTATAGTGGCAAGGCTGTTGATTATAGTATGGCTGGGGATGTGCTGGCTGACGGATCTGGTAATAAGGCTGCATATGTCTCCTGTTACTTTCAGACTGTTGCAGTGACTCCATAGAGCCAGAGGGTCGCTGGCGGTGATTAAAAGAGTTGCTGCGACCTCGTTCGTGGGGCTGCTGATATTGGTTGTTCCTATAGTTATGTCTGTGACCCTGGCTTAAACTTTGCTCCAAGTCTTGGCCTTTGCATGGGACTGGTGGGCTTGGCAGTGGAGGAGAGACAAATGTAGCTGCCATCTTTTCCATAGACTGTACTCCTTCTTTAGCCAGAGTCTCTCCCTCTTCTTCCTCTACAGCTTCTTTTGGCACCTTCAATTCTATGATCTGCTCATCTGTAATTATGATATGTGTACCAGGGCTCCATGAGTTGCGGTGTTTAGGGTTACTTTTGAAAGGGAAGCGTAGCTTACGGTCCTCTGGGGGTATAAAGCGATGTGGTCCAGTATGTCGGCGGAGCTGCTTGGAGATTTCTTGCTGCTGAAGGTTCTTGAGGCGTAACTGCTCTTGACGCATCCAACGCATGTGGCCCCGTTTTAGATTTGAGTCATCTCCTGTGGTTTGGCTCATTGTTGAATCTAGATCCTCCCCATCAGCCTTTTCAGGCACAGGAGGCTTCCCTTCTTGAGGGCTTGGCATTCTGGCTGCACATGTCAAAGTGGTGATGCTGGGAGGCTTCTCCTGGCCATCTGGGGTGATGAGTGGAAGAACCTTTTCCATTTTGACCATCTTGTTCCTGAGAGCACGGATCTCCTCATCTTTCATGTTGTTCTGTTTCTTCACCTCTTGCAAGATGTCTTCCAGTTTATCTATGTGCACTTTTAGTTCATCCATAACAGCCCCTCCTGTTCGAGATCCATTGGACATGACATCTTCAATACGCTCATCGCCAACTCCTACAGTGTCCCAAACATCTCGAGCCACCGCCCTCCATGAGTCTCGCTCATTAGGGTCCTTTTTACCATAGCTAGCACAAAGCTCCTTCATCTTTACAATAGCCAGTGCTTCAATTTCCTGTCGTGTGTGACGGAAATCATTAAGTGCTACTTCATAACAGATTTCTTTGACTGCCTGTATTTTCAGGTCAGAGATGGTCACCCACTTAGAGTCCTTGGTGATGCGTCGCCGCTGAGGGATCTGGTACATTTTAACTGGCTCTCTTCTCTTCCCACTGCTAGGTAATCCACACTTTTTCACTATGGTTTGTAGCTTGCTGGGAGGCAGCTTTTCCCTCAAGGAAGTAATCAATCTCCAGCTCTCTTCACAAGACCTCTTATCTGAGTCATCCCCACTATCAGAGTCTCCATCCTTGAGAAAACAACACAGGACACAAACCAAATGTTCCCCCCCAAAAAAAGGAGAAATTACAATGGGAAATCAAAGAAACGATAAATGGTTGGCTCTTAAAAAAAAGAACAAATAAAAAGTACAAATATGCAACATGAGAACTTTGTCATGTAGAAGTTTAATTAAGAGTATAATACTAGAGTTTAGAGAAAATTTGGATGTTTCAATAAAGACTATGATGCTGTAATAACATTATCTATATATTTAGCATACATCAAGATGTATGGAAACATGCAGAATTATTTCCAGAATTATCTTCAAAATAAAAACATAAACAACAAATGGACATACAGTGCTTTTCATTGACTTTCTTGTCAGTTTCTTGTGACTTTTTTGTCAATTAGAGGTCTTTCATATTTTCAGTGAAAAGGCAATCATATTAATTCAAATATTTCCTACACTTTTATATTTAATTAATGGAAATGTTAGTTCTATTAATATTGTTCCCAGTGTTGCATATTGATATTAAAAGTAAAGGTAAAGCAAGTCTACTATGATTAGAAAGGAAATCAATAGAAGACTGGAGTACATCTGTATCGTTTTGTGATAGTCCTTGTATTTCAATGAAAACCGCGATTTGAGCTGGATCCCAAACTGCTACAGTGGCATGCAGAGATGGATTTTGGAGCTTTCCCCATTTAGTCCAGATGGTCTGAGTGGCTTTAGTATTAGTGGTGAGTTAGAAGACAGTGTGTTCTTGCAGTTGATCAGAAAGCCAGTAGGTAGAGCAGAGGCAGAAGGGAGGGTAAGTGTTAATCCACTACAAGAAAAATGTTAGTTGTTTAAAAAAAAAAAAAAAAAAGTAATAAAAAACAAACAAAAAAAAAAACAGAACAAAATGCAGTTTCTCATTTGTTGTAGACAAAGTACATTACAGATCACAACCAGTTGGTACAAATATTTCTGATCTTGTATCTATAGCTAGAATTGAATGTAATGTTGTGGGAGTGTAAACCCTATATTTTTACACATATAAACACACGAGAGTAGGGAAAAGGTTTGTGATTCACAGATTCAACTGTGAGCAGGAAAAACTCTGTTGTTGAGTGTCGAGTTCAGTGTGTTACACAAATGCCAGGTGGGAAGTAGCCAAAGAAGTCAATGAGAAACCACATTGTCACTATCTGTCAAAAACTACAGCAGAAATTTTTGTTATCACAATGCATTGTACATGTCAGCAACTGCATTGAAGAGATGAAACTCAGGATAAAACAGAGCAAGGAAACTAGAGTAGAAATCTAATCCAAGCAAATAACCAGCCACTTCAAAAGTTGACCAACTCAACAGCAAACAGTGCAACTTAGTCCACAACCAGTACTGAATGAGTTAAGAAAACATGCTAATAATGTGAACCATGCAAAAGCAGCATCCCTTTATGAAGCAAGGGGAATGTGTTTAAATACTGACCCATATCAAACATATTTTTATTAAATTTACTGTAGATGTCAAAATCGAATCGTGTTTAGCTGCAAGCTGCTGTTTTGCAAGATTCAGATCCACTATAGAAGACACAGAAAAAGTAAAACAGAGATTTGGAAAGGGAAAAGCTTTACAATCAAAATCTCGCTTAATCAAATAGCTACAGAAAAATCTGTTAAACTCAAGAGGAAGGCAAGTAAAAGCTCAACTGTCTCAAACCAGAAAAACTTCCATGCAAGAAAACAGACATGCGCCAAGAGTAAAAGTGTGATTCACACACACAAACACATCTCACAAGTGTGAGAGCTCAGACAGTGAATTAGTACTAGTCAGATTTAAATGGACTAAGTGAAATTACTCTGCAAATAAAAACTAGCTTTCCAATTATAACTGACCAATAGAAAACAATGCTTTAACTTTGTAGTGGACGTAGGACAGCGCATTTAATCCAATAATCACACATAAAATATCATAAAACTAGCTGCATAACCCAAAAAGCTGCTGTTGGTTATGTAAATACTGTAATTGTGCCATATAAATTATAGATTAATTCTATTACCAACGTGTCTACAACATTTTACAAACAGACTAAGACCATGAAATTCATAGGGGGGTTTTGATAAAATGTCAGCTTACCAGTCGTTGTTGCTCCAGAAGTTGGTCTGCTTCTTCCTTCTCCTTTTTATATAAGATTTCCATCTCAGTGAGCCTACATAGAGTAGTTTATCAGTAAAATATGAATAGTGTATTTAACTGTATAACATTCTGTACAACCCATAACTGAAACCCAAAAAAAGTGTCAACTTGCAAAAACTAACAGGAGAGACTTAATACCTTTTCTCCATCTCCTGCTTCATGTCAATGCCCTGCTTCTCCAGAAGCTCTCTCTGAGCAAAAGTCCAATCCACAGGTTCCACAGGAGTTTCAGCAGATGGAGTCTTCTCCCTTTCAGCCCTGGCCTGTTCTGGGTGGTTGAATCGGAACACATGGTTCTTTCCCATAATGATACGGTTACCTGAGAGAAGGTACAACACATTTGTGACAGAAAGAACTGTGGAGAGCATGAAATGAGATTAGATGCTTTTCCATTGCTACAAGAAAACTGTAAATGCAATCAATACCTCTAGCATTTCTTTTTACTGTGTTTCTTAAATTTTGTATTATACTGTGTAAAGGTGGGTTATTAAGTCACAGAGAACACATGTATAAAAGATTAATTACAATTTACAAAAATTAACTATGTACCTGAGCGAAGCTGGATTGCATCTTCAACACGCTTCCCATTTACGTAGGTTTCTGATCCCTCACAGGGCACCAGCATGACAATAACTTCACCAAAAAAAAAAAAAAAAAAAAAAAAAAACAAACAAACAAACAAAACAAAAAACACACAACCCAGTGACTCATTCTTGAGATTTCACCATTGTTCAAGTTAATTCATAAGAATCCAAATACTCAATCCATACATGAGCCTTTAATAACACAAGCAAGCAAATTTATAATATGATGCCTCACCATCTCCATTTGCATTTCTCTCACTGCGGAAGATGCAGTGCTCTTCTTTAATATGAGCACCACTTAAAACAATATCCTGTCGTCTTTCAGCATCGGTCTGACCCACTCTGAAACAATTAGAGGCCTTTTTGAGAGCGTAAACATTGTTTACACATTGTATTAGCAGCAATTTCAACAAGACCTCAGTGGCAGAAGTCAAATGAGACTTAAAAACAATTAATAGGACAGCCTGCTTCTAAGTAAAGAACTATAAGCGTCTTCATCTGTGTGTTGTTTAAGATGGTCTATGGGGTGAAAGCTAACAAAATACACAGCAGGAATGGTCTATAAGTGGTCAAAATGACAAAGAAGGGAGGAAAGGAATCTAGGTGCTAAAAAAGTTTGTGTGGTGGCCCCTTATGTTTAACACAGAAAAGACGTAAAATGAAATACAGACTAGTCTTTCACACTGCCTTGGAGGTATTACAAACTTGCAAATCCTCTGCAGCCTTTCAGTATAATTATTCAGGTTTTGGTTACCTTGTAATTCCGTCTTTGATGTAGTAGAGCAGACACTCTGACATGAGAGGATCCTCATTCAGGTTGACGAGGTGTGGAGTCTACAGATGACACAGGAGGTTATAATTACAATTTTATTTAAGAAGCAAAATCTTATTACATTCACGATTATAGATGCTAATCAAATGGTCAAAGTTTGATAATTAACACTGCTGACAGCCTGTCAGTGATCAAATGATCTCTGGCAGAGATCAGAAATGGTCTCATTGACAGTGCTGACACCTCTAGAGTCTGAACTACTACGAACAATGCTAGTAGCTACTTCTTTAAATCACCAACCTTCTTAGGTGAAAACACCCAATTAAAGTTTGCATAGAGATCACAAGGCTTCTCAATGAAATGCTAAGCCATGAGGAAGCAAATGAGTGAAGAGAGGAAAAATTAAACAAAAGATGTGAATGAAATAAACACCCATGAACACAGACACACATGCAAAAGTAGCACCAGAGGGAAATCAAATATGTATATCTAAACAAGGATTCCTTTCAAGGAGTGCTTCTGTTTTTGAAATGACAGCTTAACAGGCAAACATTATAAAATAGATTTCAGTCAAAACTGTGACTGCAGACAAGCACATATACTGGTTATGCTTCTACCACATAGTGCTGAATGTTTCAAAATAATGGATTGATAAAGAAATACAGCATTGTAAACCAATAAGCTTCATGCAGCAATTAATAATAGAGCAAAGAAGCTAAAGGAAATGTTTAAATAGTCTACTCTACTCACACATACAAAAAACAAAACAAAGAACACAATTTAATTAGTTTATGTAAAATTTAAATAAAACACTTAAATGTTAAATCATATACACTTTTTATATAACCCCAGTAAGTAAAAAAATAATTTGGCTGTAAAATCTGAAATGAGAATAATACATTTAAAAAATAGAAAACAATCACCACAAATGCAAATAGTGTAGATGCATAGGGTGCAGAAACCATAAGAATTACTCTGATCATGGAAATACACGAATTAGGTTGAAATAAGTCTAAAGACATAACTATCTATCGTCAATAATTATGAAGGGGCTATATCTAACGCAGAAAAACATGTCTGCTGATTCAGTTAAACAAACCTTGTTACGAAAACAATCAATATGCTCATCAAATGGCTTTTCATGGCTAAGCTGAGTCCGTGAAGGAAGAAAAGAGAGTTAAAAGACAGAACAATAAGGTGAATAGATAAGGAAAAAACAAATCTGGAGATGGACGGTCAACATGGAAAAAAGATAACATGAAAAATGAAGTGAGGAAGTGATGGAAGAAGAGTGTGCATCACTAACAATGGGAATTTTGACACAGAACTCTGCAATCGATGTCTGTTTCATGTCTGGTATACCTTTTTTGGTGAGAACACGCCCAATGTTCCTCCATCTTCACGGATTGCCACACCCATCTCTGCAAGCAAGGCCTCCCTGTAGTGACGGAAAACATATCTATTAACTATCAAAGACCAACCCAAGCTGGAAGTAATCAGTGTCTTCACATAGCATATTGTTCCCTTGCGAAGACTATGCAGCAGTGTAATATGTATTGTTACTCTGAGCATTATTATTATTGAGAAGTGATAGTATGCATTACAACAGCATTACAGCAAGTGATCTGTCTTATGACAAGGAGAGAATGGCACCAGAGAGAATCAGTGGAAAGCCAGTGACTTGGTTGATGTCTGCAGCTACAGATGAAGGGATATAGGATGTGCAGCAGTGTGACAACAAGAGAAGAGAAATAAACAGAATGTGTACAGAGGACAGAAAGAGAAAGATTTGTGAGATTGGCTTTAAAGAGGATTGAAAAGACAGAGAGCTATTGGGGAGTTGTTAAAAATTGAAAGAATTTATTGACACAAGGATGGAGAAAAAATGTCTCTCCCCATGAGAGGTAGAGATGGAAATAAACATGGAAGTTAACACACATTGTCCAGCAATACAGACCTCTCCATGCGGATTGCCTCAGTTTTTCGCAGCTTCTCTTCCCAGGTTTCATTGAGCTCTGCAATGATCTTTTCTGATTCCTGTTGACAAGAAGGAAAGTGTGGGGACAACACAACCCTTGCAAAAAATATTAATGTATACATGTTATAAATGCTATAAATTAGCAGTGTGTAAATGTTCAATTCTATACTACATCATCAGTTATACTATAACAATGATATACACTGATGACTAAAGCTCTAGTTAGCATACACTACAGGTTGTTCATCCAAAAAAATAAAAATCAGATACTTCATCTGTTGTTTTCAATATTATTGTTTTTAACAAACTTAAATTTGTTTCATGATCACTAAAATGGCTGGAGAACCTTTCAAATATTAATAGTATGGGTCGCATTATTTAGGCACAGAGTCAAAAGGACTTGATCTATTTTGGTCTAATTTCCTCTGTATCTGCGTTGGTAGTTGACGTCATTGGATGACAGACTGGGCACTATGGTTGCCATGGAAACTGCAGCACCTCATCCTGCTCCCTTATCAGCAGACTGAAAGGGTCTACTGCAAGCTTGAGTGATATAAAGCTCAGAAGCCACTCTGGACTGTCAAACCTTTGTGTGGGGCAGAAATGAACCAGCAGCCATATTCACAATAAGTTACCTTCTAAAATATTGAATACATATAGTGTTATAATGTACAACAGTACACCTTTTTTATTGAACAGCCTTTCATATGGATGCTGTTTCATACTGTTTAAATGTGTGTTATGTGTCATATTTTCATTCACAATTATAGTATGCCAACATTATTGCAAAATCCAACTACAAACACTAAGGGAGACCGCTCCTGTGTCACACATCTGTGATAAAAATAAATTCATCATAGCAGCAGGTTGTCATCCTGTTGTCTCACATGGCAATACAGCTTTGCCTTTAAAACTTATGAAAGGAGAACAGAATTACAAGAACAAAGAGCTTAAGCATCTGTCAAATCTCTAGTGAGTAAAACAGTTTTAGATTAAAGTAGACAGAAGAGTCAGGAGAGTGGGTACACAGCAGTGTGGTTCTTCTTCCAAACTAGAAATATAAGTGTGATTTGAGACTGCTGGATATTACACAGTACTACGTTACCTTGAGTCTTTCAATTGCCTCCTCTCCTCCAGGTGTTGACATTATGCGCTCCTGAATACTGGTCACTGACTGCAGTCCCCCATGGCTGCACAGTGAGGCAGAGGATGGAGAAGCTGTCAGGGAACCAATAGGGGCTGTGGAGAAATGGCCAGGGCGTTGGTTCTCTGAGGCTATCAAGTATCTATTCTTATTGTTCTGAATGTCTTTGAGGTCTGAGCCAACAGCAAGAAATAGAGAGAGAAAGACAACACAAAAGAAAGCAGGAAAGGCACAGGGTAGGATAAGGGGAATAAACCATGTAATATGGGGGAACCAAAAACCAAATAGAAAGACAGTAGAGAGGAAATGTGGAAAGAGAAAAGACAAAGGGGATAGAAGACCAATGTAAGACACACGTTGCACATTAAAGGGTTAAGACAAACACCCAGCATAACGGTACACTACAGAGAACAGCAGTTTTCAGTTTGCTTACCACCATCCTTTGACTTATAAAAAAAATACTGTGAATTTCAGCCTGTATGCTGGTTTTTCTATTTTCTTTTTCCATTTTTTTTTTTTTAAATAGGGTTTTCATGTGTGCTACAATTACAGTGCAGAGCCATTAACTTTGACCACTTAATTTCTAGTGTGTACAACTTTAAAGAATAGTGAAATATCACTTTGTTGGTTTTGTTTTGTATTCTATAATGTGAAGGAGAGCACGCAGTGTGAAAACTGCTATCAGTCTATCAACTAGAGGATTAGGGGGAGATGGAGACTGAAAGAAGGCCCAGAGGGAGGACAGATGAGTCGCTGACACATGCTGCCAAAGTTCAGACCAGTCCAGTAATTCGATTTACTGCACATGTACACACACATCTTCACAGAGCCAGCAGCAGCCGAACTAAAAGGTCCAGCGGCACATGCCGATATCATGGACTGAAGGAACTCTGGGGTAACACAGACTGTGCCTTCTAAAGAACCTGACACAAGAAACAAGTGGCCAATAAAGAGTAGACATTTCAATACATTGGAAGTAGCTGGCATTATGAGCTTTCATCTTTCATAAAAACACAGATTATATTAGGGACCTTGAGCTACTCAATATATCTTGTACACACTGGGATATCAACAGTAAAATTAATCTGAACATCTATTTTAGGCTACTAACATTTTATAACTACACTACATACTAGTTCAAAAGGGTAAGTCAGGTAATTTGTTAGGGATAGCAGAGGGCAAACTAGTTATTAATTAAATATAGTGAACTCTGTTTATTCATTGGGGTCTGAAAGTCTGAAGTCAAGTTGATAACCTGTGATAATTTCATTTAAACCCTTTAAGGATTTAGAAATACTAGTTATATTAAGTTATGACATAAAACAAAGAGAAGAAACATTTAACATTCTGCTCAGTTTCTAGGTTAGATCTAACTGAAGCTAATTTGATTAATTAATGTTAACTCCTGGTGTTCAAATGACACTTTAGCGACTCATCGCAGGCCTGTTCTAGTAAATACATTTTTAGCCCTTTTTAATTTGTTTTAAATATGACAGTTTCAAGTAGAACAATATATAGTATGCAACATTACAATAGTTCTGAAGCCATGTTTCCCACTAAGAGAAAAGGTCAGAAGTCATCATTGTCATTCTAAGCACAGAGTGGCTTTCTCAGTATCAAATCACAGCTGGACTTTAGGTTTCTAACACGGCAGAGCAAAGCCCTCACTGTTAAAAGCAAAACACTTAACAAAACTAAATAAGTTTGTTTGAATTATAAAACCTTCTGATTGTACCCATGCATGAAAATATCACAGTTTATTGTGGACTTTTGGACCCGACTGTCTACACCTCTGGTGTTCCTACTTAGGAAAATCAAAATTATGCACCTTTCTGTCTGTAGCTTTGAGCCTCAGCTTGAGAACTGAGAAGTAGCATTCTAAAGCTTTGAGCACTGTCATCTGCAGAAGATGATTAGTGAAATAAAAGCAAAAGAATAAAGACCAATGACAAGAAAATAAAGCTAGAGAAACTGAATCAAAAGCTAACATGTTAAGAAAATAAGGATTTGCTTCCAAAAAGTGGAGGGTGTAGTTTTAAAAAGTATTATTCAATTGCATCGATGAATTTGTTGGTGTTAGATTTATGCTTGCAAATAGCTGCCTCACCCCCACCATTCTGGAAAATAACAGAAACAGAAGCATAAAGCATCTAACCTAGTGGCATGCCAGCCCTCACCTGATCAGCACATCTACAAAAGCCTTGCATGTCTTAGAGGTCTTTCATAAAGCACCTGTTTTTTTTAAGCATTTACATGCAAAGCTGGCAGACAATTTTGTATTGAAGAAATTGTATACTGTATATAATTGCATAAGCAATGTTAGCTATTACTAAAGGGGCAAACAGTGATAGACAATGCATGGCTACTGCACATATACACACACATTTGATTCCACTTCCTGGGCAATCATCCCCCATAGGATCAACTGAGGGGAAGCAGGAAAAGATGAGAAGGGTCAGAGGTCAGTCCCAGTAGAATGGAAGGAAAAGGTTACAGACATTTCTTAGACCAGGGTGAGAATGATAAGGATGAGAAGAAAGATTATCGAATACCTGTTAAGATTCAAATCATTAGGCATGGTCTGAACGAATATTAGTAGGCAGACAAGTAGGCATTAAGGTTATTACTGACTTCAGAAATTATCAATGAGAATATTAATTCTAAATGACTAGGCTATGATCCATTTCTCTGTACTGCAAATAAAGTGGCAATATTTTGACAAAACTCTATACTAACAAACATTTAATGTTTTACTCAGGAATGGGGCACAATAAACCAATATAGTGCTAAATTACTAAATAGCAGTTTGAGTCTTAGTTTTGTAATATACACAAATACAAGCAATGCAATGGAAATAAAGTCAGATGTCTGAAAGCAACAAGAGGGATTAAGAAAGATGATATGATGATGCACTGAACTTCTTATAGGCCGGAAGAGAGAAGGTAGATGCTGTGTGGCTGCAGATACGTTTTTTTGTGATAATATATAACTCACTGTCTAGGATGTCTCCCAGGCCCTGGGCACGAAGCAGTTCCTTCAGTCGAGCCACCTCATCTTTTAGATCACGCACCAACTTATTGTTGGGATCCTCATTGATAACAGCATTGCATTTGATGTTCTTGGCTCGGTCAGCATAGCTAAATTTCATAACAAACTTTGTTTAGATGGGCTTGAAAAAATTATTGACTTTATTATAAATGCATGTCATAGATGGAAATCCTACCGGAGTGTGCTCAGGGTTTCATCATAGTTGATATCTGCAGGACTGAGGGCAGCTACCATAGCTGTTCTAGAGTTTCCACCTGGTAAAACATCAGCAGAGAGGTCAATTAGTGGAATGGTTTCCAATTAGAATGGTTTCAGTGGATTTCTGTTGCCTGTAGAGTAAAAATGCTTAAAAAATGCTTTACAACTCAACTATAGCCAAAGTATTTTTGACCAATATAAGAATCCACTCTCATTAGATTGCTTTGTACTACATATGCCAGTCTTTCTGTGCACCTCTCCTCCCATCATGTCGACAGAGAACCACAGAGATGGGTGTGCTTGTCTAGTTAGGTTGAAATACTGTCTGCTGACATTGTTTTTAAATAGGAAGAGTACACTAGGCCCAGTCATATTTTATATCCTCTTCATGGTACAGGATATAGACCGTTAAATGTTTCTTCCTGTTGAGGATAAAGAAATTTGCTACAGTCTGAAAACATAAATTTCACCATACTCTATCAGTAAATAATGTGATCAGGTGATATTAATGTTCATACCAAGGTTTTCCCTAAGCAGCCATGTCAGAACAGAGTCTCTGTACGGGATGAAGTCAGTCTTCTTTTTCTTCTTACTCTGTAAGCAAACAAAACATCAATTCTGCTGGCAATAAAAAAGGGGGGAAAAAAAACACCATACATTTGATCTATGGCTTTTAAATTTAACACTGAAAATTAGGGCTAAGACTAAAAAACATCATGTTATACAATGACAAACATCTCATATGTAATGGAAAAGTTGTCTAGTGACATTAGCAGATGCCTGATTTGATGCACTTTAGCTAGTGTGCAAGGGTTTAAATGATCAAAGTGCCTAAATACACAACACGTGGTTGATAAAAATAATGATAAGGGAACGAGAAGCAACTTTAACTTTGCACAGGGCAGAAGACTGTCAAATCTGACTCATGGGAGGAATCAGGTTAGTGGTTGAGCTGTTTTAGGGTTTACCTTGCTGGTACAGTTATCCTGTGTAAGCAAGCATTACAAGGGAAAAAAAGAGACAGAGGGGCAGATGTTATAACATGCCAGGCAGAAACTCCGATAAGAAGCATAGGCCAAGTTGTACACAGTAGATGAAAGGCTCAAAAGAAGGAGGAAAAACACAAAAACAAACCAAAAAACACTCACCACTTCAGCCAATGCAGAAATAACCTTTCCTAATGTGGTGAGAGATTTGTTGATATTTGCTCCCTCCTGCAATGACAGACAAAACTGTTCAGTACCCATCAAGGTAATACTAATCGATGGTTTGTTAATGCAGCTGTTGGGTGCCTGATGATGGGAGTCTTACCTTTAGCCTGGTACCTTTAGCTCCAGTGGAATCTGCTCGCTCACTGCCTGCCAAGTCTACCAGACTAATTTTACTGACCTGTAGGGAGGGAGTACATAATTTATAGATGCACCAACACTTATAAATAATTATTATTTTAATGAGAAACTGAGTGTGGATGAGAACACTGAAACTACAACAAGGCTAACTACTAAATACAAATGACAAAAGCGTTAACAGTTAAACTAAACTGTCAAATATATCAAACATTTGGACATAACTGTCTAAGTGAGATTCAGCTAGGCAGTAAAATCTGAGGGGCTAAACACAATGGGCATTGTGTTTATAATAACACAGCAGTCTTTGTCTCTCTACAGTCAGGGGAAATGCTAAAAGTAAAGAGTACAGAGTCAATTTCTCTTTCCTTCTGTGATCACCACAGGACCAAAACAGGATGTAAGAAATAAAAACCCTTTGAATGAATACACTCCTAAAAGTAAGAGATCAGACTCTTGAGATATAAGCTTGAGTGTGAATGTTTCAGTGTCATTTAACAATCAGAAGGTATCCATCGCTCTAGTTTTCTCTGACCTTTTCTGTGGAGAGGTCTGTTTCACTGTCGTGCTTCCTCTGTGTAAAGACAATGGTAAAAACAGCATGGGACCTGCTGCTGGTCTCATTCATGTTGGTGGCAGCCACAGTTCTGTAGGTTAGTACATACAGCCATGGTCAGGGAAAAATTTAACACATTTCCTTCTCAAATTATTCACACATTTCTTTCTCAAATTATTCAGTAATATTATTGCTAAAATCTCTGTTTTAGCTTTTATAGGCGTTATCCTCACTGGGGTTTACACCTATTAGAATGAATGAAATATAAGGTATTAGTTTTTGGTGAAAGTGGATAATACTGTGAGGATACCAAATAAAAATACACAAGGCCTACTCAGAGGGATAGTCACAAGGGAGATACAGGCCTTACGTGCCATGTTCTAGAAATAAGCTTTCTGAGTCAGCACAAGAAGATTAAGCCAAGCTTCACTCGTCCCCACAGGAGCTCTTGTAACATAGACGTGTACGTGTAAACACAGTAAACCATACATACACACTGCATGCACTCAAGCACATGCAGACATTCCATTGAGGAATACTGACTACCTGCACATGGAAGAGAAGCAAAATAGGAATCTTGCTGGTGATCTAAATATATCTTGCTGTTAAATGATCAACACTTTACAATCAATCAATTAAAATAATTCTATGTGATAAGAACACATCCTAATTAAACATTATTTTAATTTTACAAGAATTTTAAAATAATGTATTCTTCAGAAGATCTGAGTTATCATATCCTCATATCTACAACCTCTACGCTCACTCTTTCCCATGGTCCCCAGAGGTTGGCTCACCTGGCCTTGTTGCCTGCATCCATTAGGTCAGCGATGTCTGTGTAGGAGGTGACAGCTAGCTTAGACAGGTCCTCCACATAGGGGCCCAGTAGTGGATGCTCTCTCACTCGTAGGTTCCCTTTGTTTTTAGGATTAAGCAAATCTCGCACACGCTCACAATAGATCTCCATGTAACTGACCTAAAAACCATCACACAAGTAAGTGCAGGTCGCCCAGGGCAACAATGTAAAGCAGTAAAATGTACATGAACATATAAAATTATAAAATCCAGGTCTGTACAATTTGGGTAGTTACATCTTATTTATTTTAAGTATATATAAACATGGTGTTCTGAAACGTTTGTTCTCTAGTTTGAGAAAAAGAGATGCCTAACTACTACCTGGCGCACTCCTGAACTAGGAATAGTTCTTTGCAGGGAAATAAAGACAAAAGCCAGTGACACTTAACAATGGAGGTCAGATATGCCAAAGCAATCTTTAACTCACCTCTACTGAGTAGGAGAGCTCCTCTTTGTTGCTGTCCTCATTGATTTTCTCAAATAGATCTTCACAGAGCTGAGAGACAGAGAAAGAAAAGTTGGAGATTTGGATGTATTAAGAACCTAAACATTGTGAAACTTGGAAGTTTCCATTAGGGATATATATAATGTTTAGTGTCATCAGCATAGAGGTTAAATCAAAGGCATTAGATGATCTGATCAGAAAAAACATGTAGGTAATAGAATGCTTAATAATGCCATTAGGTTTTAGATCAATCTGGACTAAATTAGAGGAGTCATAAAAATGCAAGAAAGCCCGCGAAACAGCTGAAATGAGGATACACATATTGAGCAGACAAACTTTTGCAAAGGCAAAAATCAATTTCTCATTTCTACAAAGGTTAAACTATCTGAACAGTCTGAGCATTTTGGAAATTAATCTGGTTTAGCGTTAGAATAGACTGATAGAATTATTGATGGACTGGCAAATACTGACTGCATTTAATAATCTACTGTAAGTGAAAAGGACTGTTGAAATTACAGGCTAGAAGACAATAGGCTGCATTAAAATGTTAACTTTGGTAACTCTCTAAATTCATTTCAGTTTCCTCATAAAAGACACTAAAACAAACAATTAACTGCCTTTAGTCACGCACACAATCATCAGTCTGCAACCTGATTCAGTTTATTTGATATGGGATGTACCTCTTTTATTGTCTAAATACAATTAAAAACACATCTGTCAGACACACCGCTCTGGGTGGCATGTTACATGGTTGATTTTGTACCACATGGTTGAGCAATTGTTGAAAAAAATGTTACAGAAAACTGTCAGAATCACTACATTTTATAGCAGTTTAGCCTTACTTATGTCAGATTGTAAAAAAAGAAGAAAAATAAGTTGATTTACGCCAGATGCCAGTCTTGCCACAACCCTCTGTTTTATACAGGCTCGGAAACAGCACCAAGGTGGTCGCACTGAGCCACCAGTTCCCTGTGTCTTTAAGTTTTAGACTTGATGTATTTAATGGTTTATGGAAAAGAACCGAGGTTTATAGCACATATGAACAAGATAATCCAAGTTGCAGACTGATAGACAGAATTTGTGAGTAAAGAGAATTCCTGGTTGGGTTTAATTTCTGTACGGGGAGAATTGAAAATACAATTAATTTTGAAAAGTTCTTCTTTAAAGTACAATAGGCAAAGAAATTATGTAGAACAAACCATGGGAATGATTCCTTCCTGTCCCTCTTCCTGCTTGCCCATCATGGTGTAGGATTTGCCAGCTCCTGTCTGGCCATAAGCAAATATGCAGACGTTGTAGCCTTCAAAAGCGTGCTGCAGCATTTCTTTGCCAATGTCATTGTACACAAGGTTCTGTGATGCAAAGCACGGATCTTCTGGCTGTGGGACAGAGAAAATTAGCATGAAATACCAATAATTTTAATAAACTGGTAGTATCAAAATTATGTTACACGTTTTTTCCTCAAGAGGTGAGATTTTTTTTTTACATTTATCTTGGTATTGTTCTTTACACAGGACTATGGAACAGAGAAAATGTACCAACTCACTGTAGTGTGTGACCAGTAGGAGTAATCAAAACTGAAGGTCTTTGCTGGTTCCTTTGGGGCTTTGGGATTAAGAATAGCTGTGGAGAGGAACAAATTTAGTAATATAGTTAACAACATCTAACGAATGAGACAACTACTGCCATGTTTTTGTAGCTTCACTTCACTTAGAAAGCTTTTTGAATAGTTACTTAGACAAAATACAAATTCATCTGTGCATGCATTTCCTTTAGCCCTTTTAAAAGCTAAATCTTACATGTTAGTTTCAGAATAACCACGTGCAGTAACTGAGTTAATAAAACACACAATTAATGCAGTAATCACCATTATCCTGGTTGACAAATACCAGGTCTCTCACATTAGAGTTCTTTATTCAGACCACTACCAGTAATATATTTAGAAATGAAAGTCTCATGAACCAGAGAGGGATTGTGAGCCGTAGGTTTTTGTAAGAATCGCAACTGTTGAGTTTACCCAAACATGTGTCTTATTTAATCACATGGAGTAATAAAACATCAAAATGACAAATCACAATACAGAGTCTGAGTAACAAAATAAGTAGCCGGTCCTGTTCCACAATTTTTAATAAGCACTTTCAATGCTTGGCATGTCATCCTTCCTAAACATGCTTGGTGGTACTTCTGTGAGTAATATTCAATCTTTACACACTGTGCATTAGATATGTGACAGAAAGAAGACAATGACTATTGGATATCTAGATTTGCACATGCCAGCTGCTCCTCAAAATCCATATTACACAAACTGCACTTTTAATGACCAAATCTGACTCTTGCCAGGTCCCAATTACGGATAGTCTAGATGTACAAACACATACCTCCATCATTAGAACTGAAGGGTTGGGGGTGGGGAGTAAGGCAAAGTAAATGCTTCTCTTTCCAAGCTAACCTCCAGTGGATACCAGCAAACAATAATTAGCATTTTTCTTCATGCAAATTCTGTGCTTTACTAATGGGCAAATCAAAGCCAGTCTGCCTCTTCGACATGAGGGTGCTTGAGAGGCTTTTGCCTCAAGGTGTCCCAGGCAGAGTGCCTTATGGTCAGAGGATTTCAGCGCACTTATCAATAATGCAGGAGATGCGAAGAGACAAGGATAGCACATCACCTTCCATGGCTGTCAGACTCAGAAAAGCACAGAGTGTCCTCAGAAACACACTAAACTGCTTTATGGTTAGGATGTGATGACTATAGCAGATGTCATTGTACCATAATTTGTGTAGCTGCAACCGAGCACAGGTAAAACATAAAGCATTTGTTTTACTTCTACTATCTTTGTACAGGTTAAGGTGCACAGGCAAAGCAGGCGCTTCATATTGCGCACTGCACTGGAAGAAGATATAGCAAGAAAAGTGGCTAAATAAAGCCTAATTTCACCTTTGACCCACCTCCAAAGGGAAACTGGACCCAGGACATTGAGAAACGAAGGGGGATTTAGGTTACCAGTGCCCCTGTTCACCTTTCCTGGAACAATCTACAGTGGCTATTAATGAAGGGGCAGCCTAAGCTCTGATTCAGTGTCAATGAGGCAACATAGCAGTAAAAAGAGAAAGATGATGAGACAGTGCAATGTGTGGAGCATTAGGCAGTGGGATGCCTATAACAGGGCATTGGACTGACAAAATAGCCTTACTGAGAATCACAGCTGTGGTACAGCAAGACAAAATGATGTGATCTTTCTAATCAGGTTTGCCAATTTTCCCAGTTTCGTCATTAATCCATAGTTGGATGCTGTAGTCTACAAATGTACCTAGGAACAAGAAAACTTTGGTAGAAGAATGGTAGAAGCTAGTGGGAGCCTGCTCAACTCCTGAAGGTTAACTCATGCTCACGATGTAGCATGACTGTCTCATTCAGTTGCCCACATCAGTGCTGTCAGAGCAGAGAGGTGCGTCAACAATGTGTTCCTGTTAGTGCGTCATAGGAGTGGGTTTCACATGTAAGAGTCTATAAAAGGGAATTAAAGTAAAATGATGCAACTACCACATACATACAGCATCTGCTTAGTCAAAGAACTGGTATAACAATTGATACAAATGTGTGCAGTGTATTTTCAGTATAATCTAAGTCAAATAGCTGTATTTAAAAATTAGAGTGAGCCAGAATGCAGTGAAATCATACCTCGCCATCTGAAATTAATAAAATCAGACAGGTATGTCCCACATATTCTAGCATGACTCACCTACAATGTCTCAAATGAATCAAACATTTAGTTCACTTTCTTCACTCCTATACATCACACTAAAACAACAGCACTGCTATACAGAACCCACATGTGAATGCGGAATTCCTCTGTTTTCCATTTATAGTAAATATTCTCACACCCTCAAATTAAAATGGCAGATGCATTCTGCTGTCTAATAAACGTCATCACTCTGTCTTTCTCAACCATGGCAACAGGTATAGGAACAGATTCTCGTTGCCATAACAACCTCAACTTGGATCAAGAGAGGAAGATGCAGCACACTGTGTTCTGTTTTGTCTCAGATCAAGCTGTCCCCATTAATGCAGTCAAGAAATTATGAAGGGTTATAAAAATTAGGATTTATGGACTGTTAGAATTATTTGTCAGTGATTTCAGGATTTCCATTCTATAAAACAATGGAAACATGAAAAAGGCAAAGAAAAGCTTTAGCATCATTACCCAAGACATTAAGCTACTTGGTATGTCAGATTCCTATTTCCTTTCCATAACAAAATAATTTAAATACATTGTAAATGTAAAATATATAAACAGAATAATGCAATGACAAGCAAAAAGACAGGGATTAAGTATCAATATGACACTTCTCTTTTTGACACAGAAAGTATGCTGAGATTTGGTTCATATTAGGAAACCCGAATCTGTAGCACCCCATGCACACAGTAAAATATTTATTAGTAAAATTAGCACACAGAACAATTTTATTAAAATAGTCATCATCAGGTGATCAAACTACAATAAACTTCCATTACAAAGCAAATCTGTGGGGGGGGGGGGGGGGGGGGGTATGTAGGAGCTAAAACTCTCAAGAGAGAAATATTTACAGAAACCTATATTTAGTGAACACACAAGCTAAACAAAGGCAATGTAAACATTTGATTTGCCAAAATGTTACGGCTTTGTATTTTCAGTTCCATTTGTGAAGATAATAGAAAGGTTAGGATGCTGGCACTCCATGGGAGATCTCCATTTCAAGGCAGAGTGAATACCAGTTAGCTAACTACATCCTGCCATCTAAAGAACATCACTCAGCTGGTTATAGCCAGCAGACATTTTGTGCTCTGGTGTTCAACATGGGGCCTATAATGTGGCCAGGAAAGCAGACACCCCTAAGTAATTAGGTTCTTAGGTGGTCTCTGAGCACCAGATGGGAACTAAAAGCTAGTCCCAGTCACCTGAGACTAGTAGAAAAGCAGGGTTTAAAATGGCTGAATATATCAACCTTTCTTCCAATGACCCTGAAAGGACCTGCTAGCTGTTACATCAAATTTATCAATGCTTGTCCAAAAATAACATAAAAAGGAAGACAAACAAATAAACCCCAAAGATTTTAGACTTACATTTTCAACTAAAACCTTGTGTTACTGCATAACAAGTGGGCCTAGCTATATGCACAACTCATTACACAAGGTACAACAGGACCATAGTCATCACTTTAGGTTTTTATATGTAAAACAATGAATAAAACCTTCAAAATGTCACCAAGATTCCTACTGTATGCAAGATCAAATGCAATATTGAAAGAAAACAACATTGAGAGAAATTCTAGAAAGACACGCATTAACACAACCATGTTGTAGTTGAGAAATAATCTCCCTTCCACAAGTATTGGAACAGTGAGGCCAATTCCTTTATTTTTGGGGTTTGACACCAAAAGAGGAATATAAGACAAGAGATGAACATTTCAGTTTTTATTTTCAGGTATTTACATGTGGGTCAGATACCCTTACAAGATAGCACATTTTGTTTGAACCCACCCATTTTTCATGTGGGCAAAAGTATTGAAACAGAATTAAAGACTTGTTGTTGTAAATTGTTTGATCTCTGTAGGTTTTGGCAAATTCCAGCCTGGCCTTCTTATTCTTCCTGCTAATGAGTGGTTTTGCATCCTCTGGTGTAGCATCCGTACTTTTGTTCATGAAGCCTTCAGCAAAGGGCAGGAGTGAAGGTATCACAATCTACTGTTTGCAGATATCAGCAAGAGTTGCTTTAGGGTCTTTCTTACAGCGCTCATCTCACAGTTCAACATCTGTTACTTAGTGCACAAGTGCTTTGATTGATTTTCCATCTACTCTTCACAATTTCTTGTTTTTCAGCCATAGACAGTTCTCTGGTTTTCATGTTGGTTACACCACTTAACTATAAATGCAGTCTGAACATGCAAAACCCAAATCTGAAACTGAGTGTAGACATTCACTGATATTTATTGTTTAAATAATCAATGTCTTAGGACACACCTGGGCTTACAAAACACACCTGTCAGTCAGGTTCAAACAAAAGTTACAGTTGAGCATCAGATTCATATGTAAATACTTGGAAATAAAATCTGAAATGTTGATCTCTTGTCTCATGTTCATCTTTTGATGTCAAATCCAAATGTTTTGAATCTACAGCAAAAATAAAGGAATTGGCCTCACTGTTCCAATACTTGGAGGGGAGGGGTTTTAAAAGTTACCCATCTCTGTACAACATTACAGCTGCACACCTGGATCACAGTTTGTGCATGAGTGGTGAATTAAGCAGCTGCTGACACAAGGCAATGGTTTAAGCAGTGCCCCTGTAAATCTAATCTGGTCGCTCAATTTTTAAAAAGCAGCATAAAGACCCAATGGTGCAAAGGCTGTGGATACAGAAATGATCTGGGTTGTATCCAGTGTCTTTGGAAAAGAGTGCGTGATTGCTTGGTTGCCGAGGCTGCAGCACAGGTGACAGAGTTGTTACTGGATGCAGCTAAAAGTAGTATCTGAGCACTGCTGTGCACATTTGACAAACAGCTGAGCTTGATGCAGCCGTTACATGCCACATACACCATCTCCAAAACAACTGTGGTACCTTGATTACTCCCTTGGATATCACACACACACACACACACAATTGACTGAAACTACAACAACTTTCTGTCAATGTTAAGAGCACACATTTCTGCCTCTAGTCAAGAGTAATTGCAATGTGGAAGAAATTAGTTTCCACACAAATCCTCTGCTTTTACTCAAAAGGCTGGACACATCATTGTTCTCTTCCTTCTGGAAGAGAGGAGAGGGTAAAAATGCAAAGGAAGACACAAGAACAATGCACTAAATGCAGGCCATTGCAGTTAACAACAGATTCTTCAAAACACCTTAGGCAAACTCTTATGGGCTTTATGTCTTTATGTGCCCGCTACCCTCTACCACAATGTCCCTTTTGATACTGTGCCCCCCCCCACCTCAAAATTGACCTTCGCGTCACAACTCAAAAACTTCTTTACTTCTTTCCAAGTTCCTGTACACTAATCTAGTTAGATTACATTTAAAAAAGATGTTTCAACAATTCATAGCAATATTTAAAAATATCATCAAGGACCCCTGATGCCTTAGTAACAGGATTATATTTAAAGAAATCTAGTACTCCACTACAATTTTTTTTTATTTTGTCAGAGCATCTAGAGAATCTATTATACATATAATAATAATTCTAAAAATAATTCTTTGCTATATTTATGAAAACTGGATTTATTGTGATTTGTAATTGAAGAAATTATAAGCAATGGCTGAAATACATTTTATTTCTAATGAGATCTTTATAAAAAAATTAAATCATTTTTTTACCTTAGTTTACTTTTTACCACCAAACACAAATTTAACAACCACAACTTTAAACAACAGGCGGTTGGGTAATCTAACTAGAAAGCAAAAGAAAGCATGCAGTCCTGGCCTATGTGCCAGCTGTTCCAGCTCTGACCACTGTCTATTTATACAGCAGCAGATGGCAGCTAGTGCTTTGCATGCCGACAGACTGTCAGTGACAGGAAGGAATGGGCAGATTTCAATCGCCCAACCTTTCTGTTGAACTTGAGAGCAAACCATACATTGCTCTCAGCCCACAAACAGTGATAGCTAGCAAGGGCCGTGAGAGCCTTTTGATAATAGCAGCTCACACAGAGACAGAGTCCAGGACAACAGTAACTAAAGAGAGAAGCTTCTAGAAGCCACCAGAAAGAAAATATGCTAAGCCAGCAGGACTCTATTCAGAGGCAAAACAAACACAGACATACAAAAAAGAGCGAGATTAGACAACCTCTTAGGTGGTGACATGTGAAACCCATAACAGGTCAGGAAATGAGGGCTGAAATGTAAATAAATATAAACATATTTATGTCAATTCTTTTCAAGCCTAAAGCCTTATGTTTGTAACTAAACTCTGGACACAATTATGAACATACCTAGTGAACATGTTTTTTTTTTGCACTTACTGTTAAAAATAAGTAAATTATCCTGTATTATTAGGGATAATAATACTCTTCAGCTGTTCTCACTGCTCAAAGGGGCTATACTTCTCATGGATTATGTCCAAGGAGGATATCCTCCATTGCAGGTGCTGCCTCAACATTCAGAGGTCTTTCCAAACACATTCTGTATCATGGAAAGCTACCATAGTACATTTACACCTTTAGATGAGTTTGGCATTTTTCAGTAATAAAAATCAAACTCCCTCTATGGACAATTCAAACTTGTCTGTGACATTTGCTTCTCCATGAAGTTTAGGGAAGTGTGTCTGCACATGACACATAAACAAGAAGTGAAAAGGTTTAAAACCAAGCCTTTTTTTCCACCATGCGTATCTTATAAATGCCATTTGGAATCATGGTGTGAAACTAATATTTATCAATTTGCTTTGGTTTTTCAACATTATTGGTAACAGATGATAAATGGCATAGTGCTTTTCTACCTAATTGGTATCAAAAGCAGTTTTATACTGCTTCACATTCACCTATTAGCAGTCGCAATCACTCTTACGCACCAATGGAGGAGTTGCTATGTGGGTAGCATGCACTCACTGGAAGCAACTAGATTGGGGTTCAGTGTTTTGGTCAAGGACACTTTGACATGTATCCATGAGCATGAGCAAGTCTCCCCTACAGTAAAAATTAATTGCCATTTTCAGTATTTATCAGTACTATGGGAACAGTAAGAATAGTAAAGCATCTCAAAGTGACACTGAATCCCAGTGTCAGTTAAGTTAAGCACCTTCTTCTAGGGGAAAAAACAAAAACAAAAAACTATAACAGTAATTTTTAAGTTTGTTTTAAAACAACATGCAACTTATCCCAGAATGGGACAACTGTGGACCAGGCTGTGCAGACAAGCCAAACAGAGAGCTGCTTACATTCACTGCTCTTCACAGGCACCCATTTTACAGAGCAGTGACCTGGATTTCTTCAACTACCCTCCCCTCAGAAACTCAAGTCTTGCTTTAAAATGCTTTCTGAGTTTATGTAAGCATTACAGCATCATGACATAAAAACTCCTGCACATGTATCTCTAGAAATCTCTTATTCTGTGTAGGGTATTTTAATATTTTTTTTTTTAAATAAAAAAATACAAATTAAAAAACCCAATTAAGATGTTTTGCTTCACTTGTTTAACAGTCAGCAAAGCCAAAACCCACTGAAGATTAGCATTTAGATTTAGCCTCAAGCCAGTGTCACATAACTAACATCTTTTGTTCAGTGTTTTCTATACAGAGGACGGAAATGATGTATAAAACACTGAGCACACTACTGATCTTAAATCAGCTGCACCATATTCAAACAGAGGCATGAAACAGCTGCTTCTTGGACCACCAGAGGATTCCAGTAGCCAAGTAGGTCTGAGGGTCAGTACTCCCATCTTATTAAGGTTTTTAAAATAATATACAGATTCTAAATCTTACTCATGTAAAATACAAAGCAAGTATCATCCCTAACCCCAAGCTCCCGTGCCTCGACTGCAAAGCTACCATGTTTGCCTCTGAATTCAGCCCTCACACTGTGAGAGGAAAGCAAACAATACAGTCTGGAAAGAAAGCCGTGTTGCTGGGGGCACAAGAACTAAAAACACTGAGTTTCTTGAATGTGGGAAAGTCCAGTCATTTCACACATCTCAGGCAATGAACCAAAGAGTAGAGAAGAGGAGCACCACAGGAGCACGCGAACTTTAAAACACACACCATTATCTGTTTTGTAGTCATGGACAAATAGGGATGGATGTGAGCTGCTATAGGCACAACCTGGTTTAGATTTTAAGATTTTTTATAAGTTCATATGCATATACACAAACATGTTTACCTGGATACACACATATACTATTAAATGCTTAGTTCAAAAGAGTCAAAAATTCATGATTATTCATTGAATCACCCTATCCACACACCTCAAATAGGTGTATGGTCACATATTAGATAGTGACCATTTTGTTACAGAGGGAATCTCTGCTTTAAAATTGTGACACATTTTAGTTTTTGCCTGCATTTCACTAGACTAACCCTAGCAGTGTTTTGAACCAGCTTGTTATGTGAGGCCAAGGGCTGATGGTGGACCTTTTATCTCTGGTAATATTATTAACAATAATTGATTTATTTGGTCTGGATATAAGAAGCAAATTGAAGCCCAGCACTCAGGAACAGCTACCTACCAGCATCAGTATAACAGTTTTTTCCCCTGAAGATTTCCACAAAGCCACATGAAAGATTATTATGCTACTGATTCCTGAATTAGTACAAGTAAACGATTCCATGTTTATGCATACCTGATTTACTGGGATTGATTGCCTTAGTGACACATTTTACTGTAAACCAATGACAGCATAATCATAAGCACAAACAGATTTGCATTCTCTTTAGTTTATCTTAACTGTAAGAAGACCATTTCATAGCCTCCACCAATATGATTTCACCATCACGATCTGAGTTTATGTGATGTTGCCTCACGCTGTCCTACATGTGAATAGTGCTCATGCTTGACTTTCACTGTCTCTGCCGCTGCATTTACACCCCCTCCCCCTCCTGAGTCAGCTCTAATCATATCCTCTTCTCTAGTATTCCACATTTTTTGAAAAAGGGTTACACAAGTCACTTTCAGACATGAACTCTAAAGAATGTCACCAAGATCAGGTCCTGACATTGTCTGGAGTTTCCCTTTCAGACATAACCAACTTCAGGAGATAGTCCGTGTTAGATGCGTTCTCACTTGTGAAGAAATAATCCGGATAACTGGTTATGGGGTGGTGCTTGGGCACTTCCGGTGCATGTCTGAAAGGGGCTACAGTTTCCACTCAGCCCCATCAAAAGGTAGAATGAGGAGGCAGCCAGCAAAACAATCTAGTAAAGCTGATGTAGGGCAGAACTCATGTATAAGCAGCAGTTGTGTATTCTACATAAGCATAATGTGACAAACCAAATCTCATTAACAGGTTTAGATGTAGTGCTTTTTGATACATAATGTGTAAAGTCATCTGAAGCTGATCCTCAGGCATTTCAGTGTTAAGATGGGAAAATGCTGACAAATTTACTAGTTATACAGCGTCAGGGGTGACATCACTGATGTACTTTTTTTGTCAGACATCCAAGATAAGTCTTAAACGACATGCTAGAAAAATGTTTGCAGTTTGACATGAGCTATTTTTACATTAATTGGCAAAGCACTAAAGAAAACAGGCAATTGCCTGCAGTCTGACTTTAAATGTTTAAATATGGACACACTTGAAAATATGATGAGGAGTCAGCATAGGTTGTTGGGTAAAATTCTAAAAAGACCATCACCTACAAAGCCTCCTTTTGTAGGAACTATATTACATCATTTACATTCGAGCATTTAGCCTAAATACAATGTCATGTTTGGTTTCATTATTCAGGTACTAATGGGAAAGGCCATTGTTTGCAAGGTAAATAATAATGATAGTTCTGGATTTTAAAGCTCAATACAAAGACTGATTGTTCCACATTATTTACTATGCTCTCTGCATGCTCTATATTGCTCCATTGTCACAGTGTTACTGAAATATGTGGGCTATACTGCTTGTTTAGTGTCCAGCTTTGATCATCCATGATCAATAGGATGTCCAAATAGTGTTCTTATTTGTCCTATTAACAACATGTGTAACTGCTATAGAAAAACAGTATCAAGGATACTTAGATACAGTAAATATTTGCAATGCATAAAACAAGTGTCTAGTTACCTAACTGGGGCATGAACAGTCGGCACACTTGCAGTGTGGACAGACCAGACAAACAGATTTTTTAAGCTGCCTGAAGTTGTCCACTTAGATCTAACATAGGAGGTCACATTTGTGCCAAGCATACCTTAGCAGGTACATGGACATGGAAAGCATTAATGGGCATTAATTTTAACAGTTAATAGAGTTCAGAATCCGATAACAACACTTGTTATTTAAAAAAGAAAATAAAATGTGACAAGCAAGAGTGGACTTTAGATCTCTATATTTCTATATAACTGAGGTGACAGGACCTTTGTTTGGTTGTATTTCGCTTTTTGAACCGGCTGTGGCCACCATCACCCCAGCTTGCTCACTAGCAAAGCCAACATCTCTAAAATGACAGCTTGCATTACTTTTGAAACTTCAGAGAACTGCTGATGCTCTTGTCATGTGAATGACAGAGGAAGTAATAATCTTGATTTTATAATTTTGCCATATTTTGCAGAAAATGTGTCACATGGGTTATATGTGGACCTTTTTTACTTAGAGTCTGAATTAAACTCGATACATCTTCCCTGACCCTACCCTGACCCTGCATGAACAATGTCACAACCCTAGCAACTGCATATATATTATTCAGTTTCAAAACCTACCTGAGCATTTCCAGGCAACTTGCAACACTCAGAAAAAACTCTTTAGGGGGTATCGCAGCATAAATACAAGACAGAACATATTGAGTCAGAGTAAACTAGAGGACATACCTTGAAAAATATATTTATATGTAAGAAGGGAGAAATTTTTATTACAAGATGTTTTTCCAGCAGATGAAAAACTGTTATGGTTGCCTTGACTACCAAGTATAGAAGACAACCACAGGAAATGGGTGGTGATAGGTGCATGAGTTATTAGAATATAGTCTCTTCCTGTTTATTATTAAAAAAAGTTTTATAGAGCATCCATCTGCTTTAAATCTAACAACAATTCCCCAAAAATCACAAGGCAATGTAAATCACTTTCTGTTACACAGCTGTTACCAGTAGGTATAATGAAAACTGCTTGAACTGCACAACATGATGCATTTGTGCCTCTGGCCTGACAGTCTCGTGACACAACATGACAGACATCTGCCCATCCTTTCAACATGAAGAGGAGAGCAGTCTGAAATGTGTGAGCCTGCTATGTTAAGTTATGCATGTGGACATCTCAGCATGATGTGATGAGAAACACTCTGAGCAGGTGTATGTGGGTAAGTGCATACCTATAAAGGGTCAAAGGGATTACAGCCTTGACCTAAAGCAATCCAGTGGATTACTGATCTTAATCAGGTAAATCGGCCATCTGTGCAGGGTTCAGCAGGATGACCATTTCTCATTCAAACCTATACTCTCCGTATTACCCCCAACTTGTCCCACCAGTGCTCTCCTTAATGAGCACAATTCATTCATTCTCCTCTCATGTGTTACTGACACTAGAGCTCACCTAAGTCTTCCCTGTAAGGTCAACATCCACACTCAGCTTATACTGACAGAAAGCTGCACAGAATTGTATTTGAAAGATGGATGTTTAATTGATAAAATGACCAACTCTTGGATCTATTATTTATAATACATTATTTAACATTTCTAACAGTATACCCCTCTTCTGCCCTAACAGATAAAAATGAGCACATGAAAAATAATCTGAATGCAGATCTGCTCGACTGGACATTATTCTCCAATATGCAGAGATCTACTTCTCTTTTTGTAACTGTAAGTACAAGTAGCTGCTCACTGGTAGAGCGAGCTAACCGTTAGGGGTCTATCTCACAAGACAGAGGATTACAAAGAAAACATAAAAAGACATTTGGCTGTCCTGGAGTTGGCCACAAACGCTAACTAATTCAACAGCTCATTGCATCACCCACTTTATATTTACATTAGTTCTGGTATGTTTAAGAGCTTCTACTAAAAAGAGGCCCTCACTTGTTTCTAGCTAGACTGCAGAGGCCTTAGATACATTTCTTGCACACTGGATAATCAATTTGCTGCTCCTCTGCCTGTTACATATCCTTGACAATCCTTCATGCAGGATGAAAAGAAAAGAGGGAGACAACATATCCTGTCCTTGCCCTGAAGCTCTCTCTTTCTCTGTGTTAATGACACATGCAACTAGACAAACCGTTTTAGCCACTAGCTACCATTCAAACATGCAGCATCCTAGAAGGACAGCATTCACGGCATACCATCTGCAATGAAGTCTTGATGAAGGGAGACTATGGCCGCCTGCCAGCCTCCCTTTGTGCTCTGCAATCTGCCCATGTGATAGGAGGTAAAGTAGGCAGTACTGCAGCCTCCTTCTCTCCACTCACTCACTCACCCCCCCAAAAACACTGCATATTCCACTGCAGTTCTGCTACAAATGACAAGTCACCCTCTGGCAACTTGAAGAGTGACAGTGGCATAATGAAAAGCCAAAAATATGGAGTAAAAGTGGTAGGGATTTGATACAAAGCTTCTCCACAGTGGAGTGAGAGAGATACAAACCAAGTCAGCCATAACTGACAGGGATCTTATGGAAGATTCATATAGGATTAGCCTAAGCAACCAAATAGGACTGGCAGAACTTGAGGCAAAATAGAAAGCCTGCTGGCAGAACAGCTTTGTGCCATCACATGAATGTCTTGTTGCTGCCTCATGTTTTCATGCTAATGTTTATCCGCCAACTAAAAATGGGACATACAGCACAGGTGTGAGAAAGGAAGCAGCTAGCACTTCTCTGTACATGGTGACTCACAGTCACAAATAAGCAGGTTGAATCATAGACTACAAAGCACAGTCAAGTCCTCTCACTCTGTTACCCTTTCATATATTTTCATAGATTGCACAACATTTACATCTCCACCAACTTCATTAATGTGTTTATGGAAACCCATGCAATGTTCCATCCAGTGTGCATAATTATTAAACAACTGCATGTGTTTAGACTAACAAATATAATTTATTGTTTAACAATATTACTCTAAGCAGTTTTAACCTTTACAGCCACATTTTCTCATGTCCTGTCCATGTAAAAAAATAAATAAAAATTAAAATAAAAAACTAGAGCATATAGCCTCTAGACCGAAGGTTCTCAAAGCATATTAGAGGTTTATAAAATCATGATTATTACTGATCCCAATAAGATGAACTGTCAAAGGTATGACAGGTGCTGACATTGTCATTTTATATTCACTGTGACAACGACAGCAAAATAAGAAGCAATGCGTCTTGCATATTAGTAACTTCTATCTGTAACACTTCATATTCCTCTTCAAGCACAAACTGTTCAAACAAACTACAACTTAGCAAGCATCTTTTCTACAAAAAAACAAAACAAAACTGTGTGACAAAGCCCAGATCAACGAAGGTGTCGACAGGCCAGGTTGTGTACTGACCCCTGGATCTCCCTGTATGATGTACTCATCATTTCTCACACATAGACTCCTCAGGCATGTAGGCCCCTTTAAAGGAGGAGGAATTTCGCTCTGTAGGCCTTTTATTCTCTTTCAGGCTGTTTGTTCTCAACTATCCACTGTTCAGTTTGCTAATTCTACTTTTCTGCTAACACTCCTGAAGGAAGACTAGGCATGTGATACACCAAATATCCCTAAGCAGAAAAGCCTGTAAAAATAGAACAATGACGTTGGGGGCATACCAGTGTAAAACTTACTTGTAGTGTTGCCTTGCATTTGAATGATACATTTTGACTCTTTGCTCATCTCCCTTGAGTTGAAGGGCCGAACTCGAACGGCTACTTTTACAGATGCCCCAGACATGTTTGCTGTTTAGGACTGTCTTCCAGTAAGATTCCTTGTATTCCCCTCCTAAAGGAAACAAACAGAAGGAGATTACTGCATCTGCTTAGTAAACAGACTGTCTGGTGTTAACTATATGAGGAGGGGCTGTCTTTATTTCCTCATTTTTGAAATATAAACTGCCAGAATGCAAAGGCTTACAATGTATTGTCACAAAACGTAAATAAGACATACAGAATGCCCACCCACTCCCAATATCAGCCTAGACAAATATGGCTGACCACTGTAACGCAATAATATTATGTAAACAGCTGTCGATTAAACATTTAACTCTCCAATAGTCAATTTTTGCAATGCATTTGAATAATATATTAAAAGTATAAAATGCACTTTTGCCAAATGAAGACCATGCTACATAAAGAACACGAGATAACGTTACACACATTTGAATACAACTTTATAATATGTTTAGATCCATTTAAGCTATACATTCCGCGCCCCATGACTACATAGGCCAAATATCTCGTGTTTTTTCCATGCCCTTGCAGTCAGCCATACTTGCTAAAGCATACGCCCATGAAATTCTATCTACCCTATTTGGTGCGGGCTACAGTGGGATAGTTAGTTGGGCCCGTTTAGTAAATCAAGCAGTGTTGATCCTGTGCACACAAAGAGCTCTGAAAAAATGTTTTTTAATTATCCGATGTTTGGAAGTAGGCTAATCCCCCCGCTGGTTTAACGTTATGATGTGGGATAACGTTAGAGCGGGGAGGCGCTGCGTGCTCATTTTAGCAGTACAGACTCGACACTTTGTGGTGTAGGAAATGTAACGTTAAATCCTAAAGGATGCAGTGTTTCCCCCCCCCCCACGGGGCATGTTATATCGTTTATTGTAAGGGAAGCTACCGTAAAGCCATAAAACGTTAACGTCAGCGCTCCTTACTCTCCTCTGTCTGCTTAACGAATAATGTTACTGCGACCAACCGTGCTTGTGAACAATCAATATTAAGGTTACGTTACTTTACCGATGAATGTTATGGGAACCAGGCTTACGTAGATAATAGTCCAGCGGCACAGAGACTGGCGTTAACGTTAGCTATTACAACTAACGTTCATGACCAGCCTCTAACAAATGCCTGACATTAATCTGTAGCGTTTAAAAAACTACCTCTACATTGCAAACATTACAAATGTAAAAAAAAGTTATTTTAACGTTTTACTTACGTCAGAAGACACTCGGTAAAACAAGACCAAAACCTCAGGACAGGGGCGAGAACTCACACTAAGGTAGCCGGCGGCCGTGAGGAAACTGCTGTTTTTGTTATCAGAATCTGTGAGTGCGAAAACTGTTACGAAGTCCACTTTCTCCAGAAACACCCATTATAGCGTTATCCTCCGCAGGATGGAGCTGTGAAAGCAAGCGGTGATTCCTACACAGGTTTAGTTTCCAGTCCAGCTGAAAGGCGGACGTCTATCTGCACGCAAGCGAAAAGCAAAATTGATAGATTGCCTTGATTTACCGAAGAGATTACGTCAACTCCCTCTCGGGCACGTTAAATGACAGCCCCTGAAGCCAATGAATGAAGAAATAACTTTGACTAATGGGTCAGCGAGCCAATGGCAACGCTCAATGCCAGAAAAGAGATAGTGGGGCAGGATTTCGAGCGTGACGCCACACTGCAGGATTTCTGCCCACCGCTCCCCGCGCCACAGGCACCGCAACCCCCAGGGGTCACCATTAAGAGCGCCCCCTATCGGGATTGGAGAATTTTATATTATTTAAAAGAATCCACAAGTAATTTCATCGTCTTACACATGTCTATAATCTCATTACAAAGTTTATAAATCCATTCGTGCACATAAGTGCCACAAACGGCTATTTTTTAGAATAACCTAAAACTAAATAGATTTTATTCTCTGTTTCTATGTGTTTAAGAAGTTCATTCATTGCATTAAGGTAAAGTTACATAAAGATTTAGGTTTTTAATGGTGTGCAATACTTTCATGAGTGAATAAGGGGTAATTTCTTTAAATAAACCGCTTTATTTTATCCTTAAACACAACGTAAAATTCTTGCCAAAAAGTTTGGGACAGTTGCCATCTGTACTCATTTATAAGAATTAGAGCAGAATGACTAAGCTTATACATCTGGGAAACCACATTTAAACAAACACTTTTTGGGTGGGCAAGTATTTTCACTGATCACCGCAGGTTTCAGTGTTTTTAAATTAGTTCATAGATAATTTTGCTATTTATTTATTATTATGGCATCAATCACCTTGTTTTCTACATGTTAAATCACTTTAGATAAAGAACTATTAAGTTACATTTAGACTTTTATTAAGTTAGATTTAGACTTTGTGCAGTATTTTGTAGTTTTCTCTGATGTAAAATGTGTCTTTTAAAAAATCACCTAAAGAAAAAATCATTGGCCAAAAAAAGGAAACAGTGACGAGTTATGAAATAATGTCCATCATCTTTTATTTCAGTTCAAAATCCTAGCTTCCAAAACAGGTATGTCGTTAAAGGAAATAATTTCCTGTACACTTAAGGTCAGCAAGGTCAAGTTAGGTACAGTGCCATTTGAAAGAGACCATCTTGAGAGGAGGAGTAGTGGTTCTGAAGTACAGATTTCCAATAGTGTGCTCCTATCATGGTGTTAATAGTGGTAATGCTACATTCTCTGTTTCTTTCCTCTTTGCCTAAAGAGGATTATTTGTCCATTAGGCCCTTAGGATGTGGAATTGAGGACATGCACATAAAGTAATTTGAGTCTAATCAAATTCAGCAGGAAAACTGGAACTAAAATGAAACAACTGAATATAATGTATTTTGGTAAACCACTAATCATCATCATCCTACTGTATTCAAAAGGAAGCTAACATTTAGGATTAGTTTACGTTAAGCTACATCTTTAATGGATACACCCACTTCTGAATTTTGTCTACAAGCACAAACTGTGCATGTGTTAACTCGGGGACATAGGTATACATAATATGAACCATAGTTTATTATTGTCAGTCTTGGCAATGAAAACTCAAGGCTAACAATTTTATCAGAACCCACCTAGACTCTCCCAAATGTGCCAAATTGCCCTCCCCTCACCCTACAAGTACTGAAGGACTGCAAAATGAAAACTATAAAGGAAAATGATTAATGAAGTGACTGTATGCACCTCGCTGGTAAACCTGTTGTCAGTGGAAACATATTCTTGCAGCATTATAATGTATTAACTAATTCTCATTAAATACATGTATATATTATATATACACAAACACGTGAGAAAAAAAAACTCCAAAGTCTTTATTATGTTTTGTTTTTAGAACCATGATAATGGTTTGAGACACAAAAAAACAAAAACAAACAAAAAATAAAAATAAAAGGGTAAATGTGAATAAAAATCCAATCAGGTCTCCTTTTTCTTCCATTCATTTTTTGTCATTGGTAGTAGTGACACTGAATTCAGGCGAATTCAGACACTGAATTTGGACAGATCCCTTAATGAAGATAGCAGGCCAGACATTGGTGACACATGGTCTTTAGATAGCCCGTCCACCCTGTTTCTCCCTCATCCAGGTGTGGATCCTTTCCTTTAGTTCTGGGACTGTAGAATGAAACAGATTTTGAGGAGCAGTTAAGTAACTGACATTGAAAATCTAAATGGCAGTCATTTAATTTTACACTTCTAACAATTAGATAACTGCTTTGCTGTTACAACAAAATAAAAAAATACTTGTGCACGTGCTCTTGGCTACCTTGAACAGAACAGATTTACAACTAATTATTAATGGTGGGGCATCAATGTTGGGTTACCTGACTCCAGCATGCTCTCTGTGAGTGGCTGCCTGTTGAAGGGATCAGTGGGGGAGTTGAGCAGGTGGCGCAGGATGATCGATCTGTCCATGATTTTCCCCGAAGGCAGCATCACAGGGTCAGTCATGAGTGTATCCATCAGAGGGTCTGTTATAATAGTCATATATACATTTTACAGAGGAGTAAGACCTAAACACTCCTGAAATAAACAAGCTACCTCGATTTTATGCTTCTGCTCACAGGAAGTATGGGAAAGTTACTTTAATCACTGTAAAACACACTGCCATGTCCTGTATTCCTTTTCTTTTATGTAATTAAGGCAGAACAAACATCCTAACCTCTTCAAAGGCTGCTCTTTGTATTTAAGGATGGGTTAGAATTCCATTGTTGTGCATACATCTGAACAGAAATTTGTTGCTAGTTAATCTGCCCTCTTGCCTTAGCTACTGCATTTAAATAAGTACAAATAAATATTGTAAAAATAAATGTAAAAATAACTCAATTCAACCCCATGCAAGGCCTATTTTCATCACACAGCCAGTCACATGTTAAACCCCAATTGCTGATTTTTTTTAAATATGACAGCAGTTATCAAAACACCATTATACAATATGAGATAAAGAACTCAACAAGGCATTTTGACAAATTGCTATATTGAAGTGTCAGATGACCGTTAAAGTAGAACTTCTACAGTAGAAGGTTACAAAAATAAAACCTGGTGTGGGAGTTTTTAACCACATTGTAAGCTGATATTCAAACCTCATCTATGGCACACTTCCTTTAAGTACGGTGGGCTGGCTGGCATATCTGGGAATCAAAGGTGGTATGTGGACCACGTTCACTTACTAAATTATATTAAGTCTGTGGTTATAGGATAGCCTTGCTCTAAGCTGTATATATGACCTATATGAGCTGTGAAATCCCTGCATATGTCTGGAATTCAAACAGAAGTTGCTGAAAATCCTGTCTGTCTGCACTCACTGACCTGAGGTCACACCAGATTTTCAATCAAGGAACTTTTTCCTTAATAGACGTTGTCAGGGAACTAAAGAAAACTTTCATAAAAAACATTATGTTGTGGGAAATTACAGTAGCCCGTTTTTTTTTTTTAATAATTTACTTAAAAAGGAAAACTTAGGATTTGTTTTTTTTTTTACTAAATAGGGTTGGGCCTCTAGAATATACACAACTACATACAAAAATTAGAATAGTATACAATAAAGTTTAGCTACCTTGTCACAAAAAAACAAAAAAGTAGAATGAAAGTGCAGAATCTGCAGAAAAGAGGGTGCATTGCTTTGAAGAATATTTACGATAAAGAAAATAGAACTTTTAGAACTGCACTGACGCTCCTTAGACTATGGACAAATGAAAACATACCCCCACCCACCCACCCACCCACCTTTGAACTCATCAGGTGCATCACTGTAGTCCATTTCAGACTGTGAGTTCTTGGCAACTATTTCCTCCACCTTCTCTGATAGCAGCTTGAATTTCTCTATGGCGATGGAGGATTTAATACCAGCCTTCCTCATTTTTGAGATTACCTCCTCAAAGAGCTCACGGCTGTATGACCGCTGTGCAAAAGAAACGAGGGAAAGGTTAATTGCGAAGCTGCAGGACAAGAGCATCTTTAAAATGTGAGCTTATAGTACCTTAACTATGCATTACTGTCATTAAGTTTAAGAGCTTAAACAGTTATATATAACACTCACCTTTTTATTTTTTATTATTTTACTACATCTGTATCAATAATCACCTCTGTATAACACACTACAGTTCAACAGCAGCATCTTTCACAATGATCAAACAGCAGTTGATAAACTGTTTAAAACAAAATTGTACACATTACCGCCAGAAAGTGAACATTTTCAGCAAACTCTAATTTGCAGTTGCATATACCATGTAGGCTGCAAATGTGTCTGTAGACATCATGGATTGGCCAATTTATTTGGCTGGCCACTACTTTGTACACAAATTTAAGCTGAATCTTGGAAGATAATACATTTTTTAATCGTAAACGTAATCTCTATCAGTGCCAACCTGATCATCTGCAATTGCTTTGGCAAAGCGGGCACAGTCTAGCTGCAGGTAGATGTCAGTCAGCTGGTCTAAGAGCTTCTTGGGCTCAAATCCATACTTCTCTGGGTTCTCCACCTTCAGGTCCCGACACTTGGGCCCACAAAGTTGCTGAAGATTAAAGTTCAGCATGGCAGCTAAACGAGGCCCCAGTTCCTGTGTTAAGAGGAAGACATTGTCTGGTTCAAACTGTCCAATCCAGGCAGATGTTGTTGCCCTTTAACTGTTATTACTATTATACATATACCCATATAGATCTTAGAAAGAGCAACACTCACAGGCCTGAGGAAAGGCTTCTGGACCTGCTTGGTGAGTATGTGGAACATTTCAACTGTCTCTGTGGCCAGGGCCAGATAAGAGCGAGACACCCGCTCATCCTGAGTCAGCTGGGACTGACGGCTCTGTTGCTGATCCTGGGTGTTTGCAGAAAGTATAAAATTATTCTGTTCTATTCTGAAATATTTACCTTTTGCCAAGTTTTATTTATCAGAACAATAATATCTGAGGTGATAACATGGCCCAAATCAAACAATAGCCACAACAATGCATTGTCTACATAGAGAATGAACAAAAGTCCCTACAAGGCAGAGTACTGACCCTAGGCAGCTGATCCCACTGCTCCTTATTTTTCATCTCTTCTTGAACTTCGTGAATACGCTTCAGAGACTCAAGGCTCTCATCTAACAAGAAGGTTGTGTCATTGATCAGCATGTTGATATAGCGCACAAACTGCTTGCCAGAGCTAAAAGGAAGTAAGAACACAAGATGATAAAAAGCCCAGGTTAGGTAAAATCAACAACTTACTCAAAACATTGAGTACTTTAAGTTTGTCATTAGCAAACTCACTTGAACTCCTCCATGAAGGTGCCATGGTGGGCACTGTTCTGCCAGAGGCTCTTGAAGATGGTGCTAATATGGTACCGTATAGTAAACTTATCATAGAACTCGCTGGTGGCACCAGTATGTTCAACATCTGCCAAGGAAAAATGGGGAATAAAAAAAAAAAAAAAAAAGAGGAAAAAGGAAGGACCAAAACTTTACACTCCAAAGAGCACAAACTATGTATTTTTTTTTAAAATGGAGATTACAATCTAGACTATATAAATACAGTATACATAATGCTCACCAGTGTAGAACTTCATAAGGGCAGGGACCAGATGTTTGATGGATAACGGGTGGTTCTCCATCATTTCAGAAAATCGCTGAGTACGAGGCTGTACAGCAGGGTTGGTTACAAACAGCACCTCCACCAACTTGGCGATAAGGTAGGGGTTCCTGATGTAGTTCTGGCTGCATATGAACACTACCAAGAATGCAACAATATCCTGAACACAAGGCTCGTATAAAACCTGGGGAGAATACCTGGAAGAAATTAGGAGAAGTAATGACTTTAGCTTTTGTATGGAAGCCGAAACTAATTTACAGCACAAATAATTATCACATATGTATTATAATATATATAAACAAACACATGATAACAGAATGTACAATTAACTCCATCAACAAGATATATATTGTTAATCCATGACTGAGACAAACGCTCAAGTATAAACCTACTGCACAACAAAAAGCAGAAACTCAGCCACATCTTCAACGTAGAACTCCGGGAGAGCAGCAAAGCTTTTGGGAATCTCAGGGTTCAGTGGCAGGGTAATGCTGCATAAAGAATAAAGAAATAAACACAGCACATCCCATTTTACAATCAACTTAAGTGAAAGACTATGGCAGTTAGCCCAAACTGAAAAGAAACACCACGTGATCTTTTTACAGCACTATCAGAATGAAGACTAGCAGCTTTTCAATGGTAGAGCCACTCACTTGGGGTAGACTGGGTCTACCATGCGAAGAATGAGCTGAATAACTGTGCTGTAGAACTGCAGACATCTGCGGAGCAGGTTCTCATCCAGAAGGCCCACATCAGCACAAGCTTTGGCTCGCACAAGCTTCTGATAAGTCACATGTGATAAGGATCAAAACATTTTCTTTAATGGGTAAATTACTAATATCCATATACAGTAAACTCAGAGGGTTTAATAATCAAACAAAATACATTAGGCGCATCTATAAGGATGGTAAACTGACCTTGAGCTGGGTTTTGCATCGCTTGAGCATCTCCCTGTGTCGACTGGCCAGAGGAGAATCTTTCCATTGGCTCTCACTGTTTTTCAGCTCCTCCACAGTTCTAAAAGGTTAAAACCAGTCACATAGTCATATAGTGAGGTGGTTTAACCAGGTGACCAAAACATCTGAACCACGTCTTTATATTATGCACTCCAGTACAACTCCACTACCCACTTTGACCTCAATAATAAACACAATTGTTACCTGACAGTTTCAACCTAAAAACTGAGAAATTTTAACCTTGAAAAAGAAGAATTCATGGCAGAACCATTGGATTGGATTGCATTAAATTGCACAGCTGGTCATACTGTTATGCCCGATACATGTGTGTACATGTATACTTACCGGTTGAGTTCACGAATGGCCCGCAATCTACGAATATAGCGTCTGCAGCTAGGCAGGATTGACAAATGATGGGTATGCAGTGTCAGGAAGAAACACTCAGTGGGGAACTTGGGCTCTGAAAACTTGTTAGGGTCGTCATCTGTCCATGTGAACATATAAAATCCATTACTTCCCATAAAGAAACACTTAACACCATTAATTAGATCAAGATAAAACAATCCAGCAGATCAAGATCTACACAAATTTGGTGAGTGTATTCTTTCATACAGTTATTGTAGGAGGTTTTGTTAAATTACTGTTTCTGTAGTAGTATTTGACATGAATTCTATACATTGTGCCAAGTTTAGCTGACAGAGGGCATCAAATAAAGCACAGTCAGAGGCAATAAGAGGATTTAGAAGACTGAGAAAATTTTGATCAGTTTTTGGTAGGTGGGGGTGGCAGGAGACATAAGTCTGAATAATAATAATTCATCCTCTTCCTCCACAACCAAATATCTAAATATTAATTTAAAACAAGTGTAATTAAAACTATGCAAATCATGTAATTTATCTTATATTAACTTACGTAGATCAGTGAGCCAGGTCTTGAGCTCCTCCATAGTGGCCTTTAGACGAGTCTCCTCTAGGCTGACAACAAGTCGACAGCGTGGGTGAAAAATATAATATGGGTCTACTGTCTCTAGCTTGATCTTCATGCTTAGCTGTTGCAGCACCCATAGAAAGTTGAGCATGAAGCCATCTGTTGACACCAGCTTGTCATCAGTCTTAGGAGAAAAAAAAAAGTTAATAAGCAAAAGCTGAACAAAGAACTTAAAATGATTTTTAGTCTCAATTGACACTTAGTACCCAATTACGAAAAAGTGAGAACAGAAGTCTAGAAATGTCTGTAAATGTATTAAAAAGAAGAAAATGAAATCTCAAATGTACTGACACATGAGTGGGTATACATACACGTGTATATACATACATAGATATATTTATATAACCAACTGATGCTGAAGACTAAATATGCATGCACACATTTTCATGAATGGCCAAGTTACGGGAAAAATATTTTCATAAATGATAAGCATCAACAAATGCATTATATAAGTGAACTGTTTTTCTAAATGTTTGTTAGATGACCATAACTTTTTTGTTTGTTTTAATGAGTGACTTTGTGACTGACCTGCATCTGCGCTTTTTTTATGTTGTAGTTGAATAAAGCTGCCATGTAATTAAGAGCTAACTCGCGAGTCTCTCCATTCAGCAGGATGTTATGAAGAACTTTGAACAAGTCACCCTGAAAAAGATCATACTTCAATTTTAGCACTTTATTCTGCAACAATCTAAAATATTAAATAGTTATTACACAAAACAATAAAGATGAGACTCACCCTTGCTGACTCCAAGTAGTGCTGGAGTGACTGGCTGACAACTCGAGTGTTCTCTATGGTGATGGCTGGGCCAGAGAAATACTTGTCTCCTACTTTGATCTAATGGAAAGGGAAACAATAGCATGTTATAAATGATCTGCACATGGGCTCATTTATAACTTTTTACAGTCTTGCTTTTTGCAAATTTATTACACTACAAGTCTATTCTACATTGGCAGAAACTCTTCAGCATTTAGAAGAATCTTAAAATTTCAGTACACGGAACATCAAACACTATTATATTGTAGCTGAGTTTCCTGTTATGTTCATCATATAATGGAATAGATAACTTACATCATCCTCAGCAAACACACTCAGGCTGAAGAAAGCTCCCAGGTAGGAGAGTCTCTGGATTTCTCTTCCACAGCCAGGGCTCAGAGGTTTGGGACACCACAGAGGCAATGATGTTATCTGCATAGAGAAGTCATGACAGAGACACATACTGGATAATATCACAGAATACAGGTTAAAAACTATTCATGTTGTTTAGGACAAACTTAAAAGTTTTTATTGTCGAGAGGTACTTACTGGTAAGGCTGTACCTAATAAGTTTTGTTGTCACAAAGAAAACCTAAACCTGGCTTGAAAGTTGTATTTATCATAACAAAATAATGTATTACTTAAGAGTTGAAAAGCAGCTAGGGGAATTTATAAAGCTCAAATTTGAAAAAAAAAAAAACATTATTCGAAATATAGGTCTGTTTCTAGTGTTCTCCGTAAAAAGAAAATACCCAGAGCATTTTTTGTGCTGATGTCAACTGGGCATGCTGGTAGGAGGAAAGTGTAAACAACCATAAATTCAAAATGGAAATAACAGATTGATGGAACAGTTTAGAGATTCATTTGAGAGATATATTGAGAGATAATTAGATAATTTGAGTCATGAGGAAATACTGCTGAACACATAAGTACCATAATGAAGCTTTGTCTATCTAGTTTTATACTCACCAAGTTGCACACAGGGTGAGTCTTTCCAAACTTAATTTCACAAAGCTCTGCTAATGCCTGTAAAAAAAATAAAAATAAAATAAAAACGCAGCACACAAATCACACAAATATGTCAAATCTTTGCTAGATATTTGTTGTTGAAAGTCACACTTTGCTTGCAGATAAATAATGTATAACATGGTGTATTTTTAGGACCACCAGACATAATGTAGTTGCATAACTTTAGGGTCGTTTTAACTTTGAAATTTAAGATAACGTGTACTTGTTACATTTGTAAAACCACAAAAGCATGCATTTTGACAAACAACCCACAACACATGTATACAAAATGTAAAAGATAATAATGCTAAATATGGAAATGCATCAAATAAAACTACTTTAATAATGTCCGTTATATAGGAGAAAAGGTACAAGCTGCAGCTTTATAAAGAATTTCTAGATACAAATGAACATTCGAAAATAGACACACAATGATTCTGCACACTTAAATATTTTTGCACAGATAGTGTGCTGTACTTCACATCTGGAGCTGTCTGTATACCGATTTACAAGTTCTCTGACAAGATGCCAAAACTCACCACAGCTGTACCGTGTACGCCCTATACTTATAACTTCAATTACAATTAGTCATTTAGATGCGCGTTTCCAGAGCAATATACAAGTGAGGGACATACACACAGGGCAATTTGGGGTTCACTGACTTGCTGGCGAAGGTTAGGATTTGGCGAGCTTCTCTACCTCCTGAGCCACAGACACCATAAATCTCATCTCATCCTTGGTATTACAATATGGTCAGAATAAACTTTCCTTACCATGAGAGGGAATTTAAAGTTGTCACTGTCAAAAGAACATTCTTTCACAGCAAGAGCCAGTCCATGAAGAATGGGAATAAAGATCTGAAAATTATGGTACAGTAGCATTTGGTGCCATGCCAACTTTTGGAATTACATTTACAGCCCATATTTCAAGCTTTTTCTATACTGCAACAGGTTTCTGTTTACAAATGTGATAATAAGTACAGTATTAGCATGTAATCAAAAACATAATGTGTTTCCCACCTGTCTGAACACCTCTTCCTCCTGGTGAGTAATGCGCACCAACTCCTGAATAAAGCCGTATGGAAGGTTCCGACACAGCATATAGGGTACCAGCAGCGACTGTTGGAGAAGGCCCCTACGAGTAGATAAGAGATATAATGTAATAATTTGTCTAGAAGCGAGTTAAAAGAGTAGTTGCTATGGAAACTCAGAACGCAAAAGGAGCAGGAGTTACGCAAATAAATGACAGACAAGTTGATTGTCCAAAAACGGCCACATTGTCCAGCTGACTTGCTTACCGAGGTTGTGTCAAGGTGCCTTGCAGAATTAGGGCAACATGGGAAATACACTGAGAGCGAATGTTGCTGAGAAGCTGGCTGACATTTGGTTGGCTACACATCTGAGAGAGAAAAAGAAAACATAGTATAGAGGTGTGATAAAAATGTGTGTTGTCAATTTTCACAGAACCTCTCTCCAGACTCTAAATCTCAGTGCGTTAGACGAGCTAGACAAACTGGCCTGCAGCTACTCTCAAATACAGAGTGCTCTGTCCTTCAGACTTTTGTAAGCAATTTTGGAATGGTGAATAAGCTAAAAATTACTTTTCAATGGTTACTAACAAAAGGATTATTATGGCAAAAATGATATCACAATCTTAAAACTTTGAATGTCTAAATAGGTTTTCTTCTTAGTTAAAAAGAAAAAAAACAAACATTTATTTTGCTGTAAATTATACTAATAAAATCTGGTTGAATTTTTCAGTTAGAGAATCAACTACCTTGGGAGCTTTCCTCTCCTCCATGCCAACACTGTCAAAACGCTCAATGAGGTAGTTCAGCATCTCTGTCTCTTTGCATGATTCAATGGTAAAGCGGTCACTAGTTGAATCATTGGATGTCCCCCCTCCACATGCACCAAGACTATAAAGAAGGAAAATAAAGGACAAGGGGCTTAATAAATATCACAGCATTGAGAGATGTAGCAACAAACATTATCCCGTACATTTTATTAACCCAGAGGGGTGGGGGAAACAGAATTGCAACATTCCAACAATAAGCTCTCAAAAAATAAAGTTTAAAAATAAACATGTTAAATATTCAGCAACTGCAGAAAGTCTTTGAAGTCAATATTAGAATTGAGCTTGCCTCATTTAATTGACAACCCTGGTGACCTGAGTTAACACTGTTAGTAGTCAGCTGTAACTGTAAAATCTGTGAGTAAATTGCTTCAAAGCACAATAAAAGTTAGGAGGTAAAAATTACATATTTTTGGCAAATACAGATGATGTAGGAGTATTCCTGTTTACTGGTTTACAATTGTTCTTGAAATTAAAAGTATAATCAACACCACAGGGTAAACTGTTAAACAATTATATTATTCTGAATAAAAAAATAGATGCAGGTGTAAATGAGCTTAAAACTACAACGCTTATTGATGTTGTTTGAAAGCCACTTTGACTCCACTTATACTGCCTTCTACCAAGTTGCAGGACAAATGACCATAAAGGTAATAAAATTTCCATTTCCCGCATGATACTTCTCATGCAAAAAAATACATAAACATGTATATTTCTGATTCTCTTGCTATTGTAACTGTATTGTAACAGTTTCAGTTTTAAATGGTACTGAAAATTGAAAACCTTTAAGCTGCTTCAGGGTTGAGAATCATCATCAGTTCAGACTGCATTTATTATTTAATAAAATGTTCACCCAAAAGTTATACTTTCAGAAGCTGATGTTTAAAACTGATAACCATTTCAGTTATAGTGGCCTTAACAACGGCTAGGCCTCGTCAGTTTATCCTTCACCACTGTACCCTGGTGTGTTTGTGCACAGTTAGTCTCAATTCTTCTTGTCCCACTGGAGCATGCAGTGGGCCCATCACTGCACAAGCGCTCACACACAGATTAGCACACACTGTGCAGCAGTGTACCTGGACCCAAACTGAACCCGTGCAAAATCCTCATCCTCCTCAGAATCTTCATCACTGCTGTCCTGAGACATGTCAGAGAGAGCAAAGAACAGGAACGACAAGGGGCTAACGTGACGAGGAAAGGGCAAGGAGTGAGGGAAAGATTGAAAGAAAAGAAGAAGTTGTGCAAGAATGAGGAAGGAAGTGAAAACATGCGAACACACATGTGGAATGATGAGTTACAATAAAAGAAGACAGAAGAATCGAGCACTAAAAGGAGGGTTGTATTCTTGCTTGAACACTACTCTGGGTTTCTTTTTTTTTTCCCCCCGTAATGACATTTTGTCCGTAACATTTATACATTATTTTGACCGCCAAGTGACTTAAGTGTTAGAACCCACATAACTTGTCTTGTGCAAGCCAATGCAAAGAAGCGTAAGCCATATCTTATGCTATTATATAGCAACGTAGAGCTTATTAAACATGTTTGATTAATATTAGTCATTTGTAAAAGCGTTAGATATTAGTAAATCATGTTAGCTTCTTGATTTTTAGACTTGAGAGACTAAATCTTATTTGAGATCATTTTAAATGTGTGTCAATCAATGCGTTTACAGGGACTTAAGTAACCAGGTTACAGTTGGCTCTTGGTAAAGCTTATTTCTTAACTGTCATGTCAACAGGAAAGCTTGTTTCTGAAATCGAAGTAGAGGAATAGGGAAACCTTGTTTCCCCAGGTAACTTTCTGTTGGTGAACATCATGTTCTTTGCCATGTATAAGCATAACCAGGTTTTTAATCTGCTTTCTCCAAGTGCACATGCAGACAGGACACCCAGCTGAATGAAAGGCTTAATGAAAGGAGTGATCATTAATGGGGAAACGCCACCTCTTTTTTAAAAAACAAAGTCCGCCTGAAGCCAGACTGAAAATTTAACTAGCACAGAGTACCTCATAGAAGTCTACATAAGTCACTTTGACGCACAAATGTTTAAAATTCAGACAGTTGTGACTTAGCTGCATGTGACCCCCCCCCCATCCCACAGGTTTTTTAAGTGCATGTAAACACTGTTCCCGGATTACCCAAAAAAGCAGAGTTCTGAGTACCCAGATTACTTAAGTGCATGTAAATGCAGCCAATGAGTTAGCACATAAATCTAACCGAATAATCAATAATCAAACTGTTCAAATCCAACAACATAATAGCTGGGAGATCACAAGAAGTTAAGGTTTTTAGTAAGTTTGGCTTGAGTGTGTACCTCACAAATTTACATGCAAATAGCAGATACCTAGATGGTGGAATCCTGGCACCAAAGGCAGTCTGTTGGGCATTTGATCTGGGAGAAGGGGGTACCATAAGAGGGGGCGTTGAGGAGGGTTGGATGTGAGCCCTATGTGAGCTCAAGGAGAGAGAATGGGGGCTGGTTGGTGGCACAGGAACAGGGGTGTTTGGGGGAACAGTGGGCCCTGCAGGGCTTGGAGAAGGCCCAATGAAACTGAATCCTCTGTGTGTCTGGCTAGAAGGAGCCCCCCAGGAAGAAGTAACAGAGTAAGGCCGATAGCGTTGGGAGATTGGGACCGGGGCAGACGGAGTGTTGAGGGAGTGTCTCGGTGTAGCAGTGGGAGGTGGGCTCGGGGGAACAGTGAATTGTGGGGTAGAGGATGTAGAAGGTTCAGAAAGGGTAGTAGGGGTGGGGAGAGATGGAGAAGTCCTCTTGGCTGTTTCCAAAGCCATCGAATGAGGACTACCACATCCATACAGACTGTGAACAACATCGTTAAGATAATCATTGACATTCATCTAGTAACAATGCGTTTAAAAACAAAAAAAGATTAAATCCAAATCAAAAAGATAGTGACCAAATATCAAGAAAGAAAACTTGATTGTAGATGACTGTCAAGACACCAGCCTGATATTCTCAGATACTTCTAATACAGAGTTGAGGTACTTGCCTGGACAGAGAGCTGGCTCCAAAGGAACCTGCACTGGGGCCCATGGGGCTGCCTCCTTGACTGGAGGGTTGCATCAGTGTTAGGCGGTGGTCAGGAGATTTGGCTGCAGCAATCGGCTGAGAGGTGGCTGTCAAACTAGCAAAGGGATTGTGGACACGTAACTGGGTGGACATCATTAAGACTTCCATCAGGATCTGACCAATTAGGTCTTTGAAGTCAGAGTACACTACAGGAGAAAGAGGAGTTGAGGGGCAAAATCAGTAACAATTAGAAGTTGAAACACAGTCATTTAGTTACTGAGTTAAAACTGGTATTCAGTGGCCCACCATCTTTAGGTTTTTGGTGGAACTCTGCAGCCAATGAAGGGAGAAAGATGACGTCTCTATCCTGCTCCTTCCACGATACGCGGAGGATCTTACAAATGAGCTGCAGAGCCTGTTCTTCAGAGACATCTGAGTTTGTGGAAGTTTCCTGGTGCGCAGAAACAGAGGCAACAGCAATAGTCTAACTACAATCTAGAGCCATTTGCAGCATACATTTTAAATAGACTCTGATTCCAGTAGTACTCAGTATTAGATTATCACACCACCAGTTTATCAAGAAAACGGTATGCATACATGAACCGAAATAAGTGAAAATGACTAAGAATGGAATGTATGGAAAGTCCACAATTACTGTAATTACTCAAAACATTTATTTATTAAAAGTCCCCAAATATCATATATCTTATATTTTAAAAACAAGCCTTTTAATGAATAAAAATAATCATAATGAAGTAGGTCAACTAATTCAAGTGAAGAGGCGGTCTCTTTCATATAATGTTCCATTTACCTTATCAGTCAAGTTCCTCTTCTCCCTGCGATCGCTATCCTCCACCTCCATGTTCTCTATTCCTGAGTCCACATCCACCTGGGGCATGCTGAAGTAACAGAGGCACAGAGATTAGGGATGGCCCTGCTAATGCTCAAAGGTCCATACAAAGTATCACAATTGTCTTTTACAACTAAATTACAAGGTCTGGTAAGAGCAAAACAAGGTCTTGCTGTGAAATTTAATAAACGACTTAACTATAGTTACACTTTAATTAAGAACAAACCTGTGATAATTATCACACTTTAGTGGTCAATTTATTAACAAGCATTAAAATATCATTTGTGGATATGTAATATTATTATGAAATAAACTTGCTACTGATAAGTCAAGTTGACCATAACCACTGTGTGACAGAAAGAATTACAAATTTCACCTTCCAAGCACACAGGAGAGGTACTTAAAAACACAGGTATTAAAAAACCTTGAACTGGCATGTAGAACATGGCAGTAGATTACCTCTTTTCACAGGAGGCAGTGTCAATGTCCATGCTCTGTGATCGGGACAAACTCTGGGACTGAGTTTCAAGGCTGTTAGAGGGGGAGCTAGAGAGGGAGCTCACACCCTCACTGCTCTGACTACCATACGCCACCACTGAAACAGCAAAACACAACTAAGCATACTGTTTAGCAAAAAGAAAAGGAAAAAAAAGTACACTTTGTTTTATTCAACAGGTATATCAGTTAATGTTTTTTTTTTCTTTTCCCTTCAGGGTCAACACAGAGGATCATTTGTCCGCATGTTGATTTGGCACGCTTTTTACACCGGATGCCCTTCTTGACGCAACCCTCCCCAATTTCTACCGGGCTTGGGACCGGCACTGCAGGGCTCAGGATAGGGATGGGCTGTTGGGGTTTCAGTGTCTTGCCCGGAGACAAACGCAAGCCTCTACTAACTGAGCCACTGCCACCCCCAAATCAATGTTAACATAATGCTACATGTAAAATACATGTTTAATTAACATCAGTCATCATCAGTCTTTTAAAGTTTTTAATTTTAAGTCAGGACTATTGTTTAGTTTAGGGACACATCTACCGTTTTGCCGCACTGGGTCAGCAAAGTCTCAGATTGGAAAAGACAAAACACACCCCAGATGTTACTGTGGATGCAGAGCCAGTACTAACAACTCTCCCTTGGATGTACAATAATTATCTCCAGCTCGTTATTTTATACATCATAGCACCTAAAAACCTTTTATTTATATATATATATATATATATATATATATATATATATATATATATATATATATATATATATATATATATATATATATATATATATATATATATATATATATATATATATATATATATATATATATATACACACACACACACACACACACATATATATACACATATATATAGCCACATACAACAACCAAAACCAGTAAATTGTCCCTGCATCCATACTTGGCTCACCACTCCTTTTTTCCCGATAACAGTGCATAGGTGGACACATCAGTTCTGTCTATGTACAGCAGGGTGTACACTTGTAAGGATTCTGTGATAACAGCTAGTTACTTCTGCCACAGCCATCATTCAGGACGCATCACTAGTTATTGCTGTTCAAATATTAACACTACAGACATAAAAGTCCCTTTTAATCGTATGCTCAAACTCCCATCTCTCAAGCTGCATAGATAATGTGTAACAGAGCCATTTGAACAAGATAATAGGGTTATACTGCAGGTCATAAACACAATTAAAAACTCTTAGCTCTCTGGGGAAAGCTGACTAAATGCTAATCTGGTGTCAACATCAAGTAAAATTTCTAAGCCTTATCCCGACATTCCCCGAATTTGTAATAATTATTAAAAACTGAATAAATATTTCACAAAGCCTAAACATCTTATTCAGTTCTTACCAGAGGTGCCCATGGGCGATGTAGCAGGGGTACCACTGTGGACATTTAGCCCCATTGACTGAGAGGCAGCTGGTGGCAGAGGCTGGGGTGCAGTGACTGATGGTCCAGGGAGGGGTCCAGGGGGAGTCTCTCTCTGTGGGGATGTCAGGGGTGTACTGAGAGGGGTGCTGGGCTGAGATGTCTGTCCTCCTGCCAGTCGTGCTAGTCGCCTTCTGCGAATCTTGAATAGATAGATTGATAGACAGATACTTTATTAATCCCTGAATTGAATGTTTGGAGAAACAAAAGAATAACGTTACAATAAACTTTACATTTTCATTCAATTTACAATAAGTAAATTGTATTACGGGGCCTGTTATAATGTGCAGGAATATACTGAGGATTTGCCATACTTTATTTTATTTCTGGGCAAATGATTGGCAGAAATAGATTTAAAAGACTTGGAAGGTCTTAATTAAATAATCAGCCCCCCAAAAAGCCATGATTACAGAATTCACTGGTTCTCATTCTCCACTGTTTAAAATCAAAGACACCTTATATATACAAAATAACATATTAAAAACAGAACTCAGGTGTGAGAACTAAACGCCAAGGCTCAGCCGAGGACCTTAACAACTAGCCCTATAGTAAATCAACTGCACAGTCTTTGTGAGTTGACTGATTATGTAAAGTTAAATACGTGGACAATAAGACCATAAAAGGATACTTTATTAAATCCTCTTTTTGGTTCTAGTCCTAGTTCAGTTACCACATATGCGGCAGACATATGATTGCACAATGGTGGCCCGGTGTGCTTTTTATGCTGAGTCGCCTCGTAGGCTAATTTTTGGCTGTTAGCAAAACAACGTTAGCAGCTGTAAGCTAACTTACCTGCAAGAGGATTGCCAAATCATTTTAGCATTAACACAATTTGTCTGAAGATAAAGTGCAGTGAACATGTGACATATGAAAATGTATCTACATACATTTATAAGTCTACTTGTTTTAATAACGTTATCCATGGGCCAGCTTGTGTACAGCCTCTAGTATTACGTTAGCTACGTATCACTGAGCTCTGGCTAAATTAAATTAACGCAATGATAACATAAACATTCACGTGCAACTTCTAGGTCACTCGGTTATGACGACAGCGGCCTGTAAATAGACATGTTAGCTAAAACGCACTTCTGTAAACTGGTGTTGCATTAATGTTAAAATGTGGCATGCATTTCAATGTAGTCTAAGCTAGTCTGAACTAGTTTTAATAGCAAGTAGCAAGTCTGATTGTAAAAGATAAATTGAGTTGAAATACGAATGAAACAATTTCTAAAGTCAAGGATGAATTTTGGCAGTATTGAAACAGAATTCCGTTAATTCCCCGCAATAATTTTTGGAACGCTGCCTTACCTCATCTGCGCTCAACTCCTCCATCGCAGCTAAGTTAGCTAGCTATTTTACTTAGCTTACCACTGCTTTATTGAGTTCCAGCCAGAGCCAGCTAGCTAGGCTATTTTAGAACTAAATATGCATAGTCTAACTAATTCAACAAACGTGTCAGTCTTGATTGTCTTCAAAATACTAGGACACCGGTTTATACAGGGTGGCAGAATACACCCCCTCCAATTAATCTGTCGTTCACAAGTTTCCTGCCAAGAATTAAACAAAAAGAAAACTAGCTAGCTGTTATACGTCAAAATACAACGACGGCCATTTTGGTTCTGCACAATGTCACGTGACTTAACAGGCTACAGGGGAATGTGCGAAGCTTCGTTATATTGCACTATACAATTACATTTCTGTTTTATTTATTTTGTGTAAGTCTAAGGGGTTTTTATTGACTACTAGCTGCTGTTTCTAAATTAATTTGATTCATGTGTTTTATTGTTCCCTTAAAGATTAAATGCAGGACGTCGTAAACATTTTTAACCCATGTGACTGAACGACAAAATCACTGGTCATCAGTAACTATCGTTGGAAGTTTAGCAACTTTTCAGCATAAATTAATTTTTTTATAAAGACAGAATGGCAAAAACGAATGTCTGAAAAACCAAAACATGTCATTTAAATTGTTTTTAATAACCCCATATTATTACACACAATTGACATAAACACAACTGCAACCATAATAATCCACACGTCACTTTCTGTTAGTGTAAAATAGTAGTGTCAAAGCTTAAAATTATTTTCTTTTCAGCCAGCTGAAAGGGGTCGCTTAATTGTTTTATCAAATAAACCAGTGCAGACTGACAAAGGTAATGAAAGGTTGCCATCTACTGGTGAAGATCCACAAACTGACAGGAAAATAAATTCCCCTAAACTCGGCATTCAAGTCACATTACAGAGAAAGTAGTCTACCACGTGGTGTTGTTTTTAGGGTTAAGAGTATTGTATCCAACACATGATGCATTTCATCAGAGAAAAACCTCTCCAGAAATACAACTTTCGTTCCTCTTCAATCTTTCATATTCTTTTTAAAAATCTGATGGCAGACTTCTCCGTCACAGTACAGTTCCTAAAAGGTCATAGAAATACAACCAAATGTCATTAATTAGCACAAGGCTACACGTTTAAAAACTGTATTTAAATAATTTCTGGTAATTTATTTTGGTGCATTATGTGGGAAAAAAGATTATTGTTCAAAATCCTACCAGATGTAGCTTGTCATCTTCCATCCAGTGAGCCCAGCCCCTGTTCTTCTTCTCTCCAGATTGTTCACACACCAGTTTATTCCCTTCCCATGTCACTAGTGACTGCACAGATGGCACAGAGGAAGAGTGTAAATCTTAACACAGAACAGTTGTAGCAGTCCACATACAAGGTACAGCACATCTCATGTTAAAAGAAAAATGGCTTTAATCTCTAAAGCTCATTAGTACTTTTAGCACACAGCTCTTGCCATTCTTTTTCACCTTGACACGTCTGTTGTCCAGTCCCTTAGTAAACTCCTCAAAATGCTGACCCACTCTAAAGGTGATGATGTAGTTTCGAAAAGTGCTGGCTGTTTTGATGATGTACTGGTCCCCTTTCTGCTCAATCACTTTCTTCAGCTTCAGCTTCAGAGCAATCTTTTGTAAGTTAGGGCCTATACCTGAAGGCACAGACATTATCTCACATGAACCTATACATAGCATAAATAGAACAGCTAAATATTATCCCCACAGCGGCTATGCAGTTTGGGACCAGTGTTAATATTGCAAAACAATACATCTGTAGGTATTTAACAGCATATTTTAAGTTTGACATTTATTCAGATATAATTCCAGACAATAGTCTTAAATACCAAACCAAAATAATAACATTTAAGGACATACCCAGTGCAACCATGTATCCTTCAAAATTTACATTGCTGATGATTTCCCAAGTACCGCAGAGACTGGCTGGCATTTTGATTAACTGTGTGTCCTCCTTCTGAGATGTTTTTTATAAAATATTATCCTACAACTGTTGAGTTGAACCCAGCCTGAGCTAATGCTGTTCTGAGAAATACCTGCAGGTATAACATTAGGTGTGCCCTTACCTTGCTGCAACATGTAGATAATATGAAGTTGAGGGAGGTGCTACCATCAGTGTCAGGTGTAGGGAAAGGCCAGACGTGTTTAACTGGTCCCACTGTGTTGTCCACTGAAGCTTTTCAACAGTACTTCATGTGTCAGACATAATTTGCACATGTATACAAAAGTAAAAAACTATCCTAATGTGAAAAAGGAATGCTTTTTCCAACATGGTTAACTTGCTGAATACTTTTATTTTGTTCACACAGAAAATTTATTAAACCAAAGGCTGCAACAAAAACGTCATGAATAAATAAAGAAAACACAAAATCCAACACTGCTACAGCTATAAGCAAAATCCAGAATTATTTAATATTCATATTATATATTTACATGTAATCATTTGGCAGATGCCTTTATCCAGTGAGGTGAAGCATAAGGCAAGCTAAAATGTAAGTCAATAAACTTCCAGAGTCAAACACCTGCTGCTCAAAGTGAAAATGCAATGGAATGGAATGAAAAAATGTCTTGGCAGTTACTCTTGGCAGTTATTCTGGCATGCAGCCTAGAAGGTGCTGATGCAACGGTTTTAAAAGCAGTTTTTATCCTTATGGCTTCAATTTATCAGCAAGCAGGTCAAGTGCTCAGGCTCAAGATGTTGAGTAGGTTTGTTTTAGCCTACATGTTCAAAAACTCTTTTATATGCTTTTCGCATAGGCATTATTTAGCTGTTTTAAAAGGATAAACATGACTGTATGATGTATGGAGAATCAGAGAACATCAAAAGTGCCCTCAATTAATTATGCACCAACTCTGATACCAATATCATGTAATCAACTCAAAATAAGTCTTTGGTTCGCTGAAATTTAAGTCACCTTTTATATTGTGTCGGTGGTGATCCCCAACACGCCAAGGTAACTATTTGTTAGCTCTAGTCTAGGAGTCAATGTGAGATAATAGTGTTGTAATCGCAATGAAAAGCTTACAAGGTTAAAACAAAGAGCATTGTTTATTTCATTTCATAATCATAAAACCCGAACAATGTAAGCATTTCATATAAAACTGTAAAACTCTACTTCAGTAGCACACACAAGCTTTATTTTAGGTATCCTCCATGCTGGTTAAATTGCTGCTCTTAATTTCTACAGAAACACTCTCATTTCTTACAAGGGGAAATTGTTACTACATTTACTCAACCCAGAAAATTCCGTGAGGATTTGTTCCCACCATTAAAAGTCTAAAGTGTAGAGGAAGCACTCATGAGCTAAAATGTCTATATTTTTTTAAGTTCACAGCAAACCCACAGCACACACACTTATTTTTGCTGCTTCATGAGCTTGACGAGGGACTTAAAAATCTCTGAAGAGGTGCTAGAACCACACCAGCATTTTTCTGTTCGCTCTCGGCACTATACAGGTTGTGCTCTTGTATATAGTGAAGCACATTGTCTGGCAGCAGGTACCTGACGCTCAGACCTCGGCGAATTGCCCGCCGCACATGAGTGGCTGAGATTTCATTGGTCACCCACTCTTTGACCACGTGAATGTTCTTGCGATAGTTCCACAGCATGTCTGATTTGTAGATGAACTCGTGGGGCTCACTGCCACTCCGGGTGATGCAAACCACACCGTAATGGCCCAAAATCTCAATGATGTCCTCCCGCTTCCACAGATTGGGTACCCCAAATGACTCTAGAACGTCCGCTCCACACAGCAACATCAGATGAGAGCTGCCTGAATTGTACAATAGAGGATTTTAAAAAAAATCTATTTTTGGATATAGATTTTCTTAAATAATAAATTAATTGGAAAGTCAAAATTATTATTAATATAAAATTGCGATCAAAAACAATGACATAAACAAAGAAGCACATGAAAAGTAAAACAAATAGAGAAAAATGTGAAACTACAAGGAGAGAAAAGTTTAAGAAAGCTTTAAGAATGATTCAACAGAAAGTGAATCAATAAACGTCCACTGCAACATCTAAATTCTAAATATTCAGATTACAATGATATACATCACAGAAAAGCAGAAAATCAGCTATATGATTATTCTATTATCAAGAGTTGATTATTTTCTTATTGCAGGCCCAAGGCACATGTTTATTTACACTATTTAACTGTATATATTTATATATACAGCTACATGTTCTGGAGATTTACACAGTTTAAAACTCCTGTATCTAGAATAAAGTTGTAAATTCAGGTAGTAAACTTGTCACTGACGCATGCAAGGGTGTTTTTTTTTAATATAATTTTATCCTTGAAGCCTTGACTCGTCTTGTCTGTCTCTACTGTAGGTAGTGTGATGAGGTGTCACCCGACACACCACACCTTGTATATCCACACCTTAAAACCATTGTCTTCTGTTATTAAGGTTAATGCAACAGACCATGAATACAGTAAAAGGAAGGTGAGACTTGTCACCCGTCTGGTTAAGGGAGGAGTTGAACATAGGACATTGCTAGCAACAATTGGTTTACTGGTTGAAGACATGGTGTACATGATGTACCTATCTTTTTCTGATGAGATGAACCTTTAAAATATTTTTCCTCTTTTCGTCTCTTTTTGGCGTACTTGACGGTGTCCACATCATCATTGTTCTGCTCTGCTGAAAGTAGCTCCTCATAGTAATGCCTAAAATCAATGGCATAAAAAAGGTCAGCTTTCTCCCATATATCATCATCATCATCATGCTTCACCTATTTATTATTTCTTGTGTAAATTACATATGAATCAAAATTTTACTTTAAGTTTGTCTTACCATTTAATATTTTTTAAACTTTCAATTTGCAAAAGCTTCCTTTGGGTGACTACAGTGGATTACATGTAAAAGCTCAGCTACTCCTTGGTCTACAATATCTTTGGTAATTATTAGTATCTACAGTTTCACATATGCATGTTCCTATTTGTTCCTTTAGAAAATAACTTTTTCAAACACATGATGTGTCTCTGCTAATGTGGCTTTCAGTCTGTTGGTCTAACCTTATTATTTAAGCTTACATTTTCTGTTTAAATGACCTTATTCGAGGTAGCAATCATATTAGACTAATATTTATAATCATTTTGCCCTGCCTCTAACAGCCTGCCATTTTGCTTTCACATGACAGCAGCATGTCAGACATGTGAGATCAAATGCAATTGAAAGCACAAATTACAAAAGCTCATTTCCAAACTTGTTTATGTTAGTAGGTTTCCAAGAACAGGACATGTTTCAGTAGTTTTACAATACACACTAAATCCCTTAGTCAATCTGGAACATCTTGCCACATTTTGGTAAAGAGCTGTCAACAGTGTCAGTATTTCTTTACTTCACAAATGTATTTTCAGTAAAAACATACTTTAAAAGAACAGCTTACAACTGTGCAAGTGCAATTCAGTACAGCTGGCTGCAAAGTCCAACATAGTATCAACATAGTATTTAATGCACTTAAGGTAGTACAAATTTTCTTTTATCGGAAATTACAGTTACATTTTAATTCATTTATCGGGTTTTTTTTAATATACTGTATCTACACGCCTTGACCCTTTTGTTACATAATTATGATGAAAAAACATTTGTACTAGCTGAAGATGTATTGTTATTATACTAGGTTCAGGGTTACATTTGAATCCTAACATAATAGAAATGCACATGCAAAATCTGACTGATACCCCTCCATGGTCCCAATATTATATTATGGTGATGACAAAAAAGCTTTTCGGATGCAAAACTTAGTTATGATGGAACAAAATATAAATTTAACCTTTAATCAATAATAACATTTAATGTAACATGTTGGGTCTGAGGGGTAATTTCAAGCCCATTAGGTATGTGTGTGCCAATGCATGTAAAACCAAATGATTACACTTTTGCTGTCAAATATAAAGACACAATTGTAGAGCTTAAATGACTTAATAAAACTTGTTATAAAACAAGCGATAAGAACCGTGAACTTACCTAGCGACTCTAGCTGTCTCCACCCACTCTGGCTGCAAGGTTTCCCACGAATCAACAGTGATCCAGTCTGATGAATCAGTGGCCAATCTGGCCATCTCCAGACGATGGCGAGCCTCTATCAAACCTTTCTTTTTATAGGCATCACCAACTGGAGACATTATGCCTTTTACCACCCTGTACTTACCTAAGACACAAAGGGAAGACGGAAGTCATAATAATAATAATAATAATAATAATAATATAGATTAGGGCATCATCTAAATCAAACTTGGTAACGTTTGATTAAAATGAATGTGTATCTTAATCTGGATAAATTTACTGCTTAAAATACCTAAAGTTCTAATTCATATTACAAGCAACCTGTGTCTTCCAGATGATCTCGTGCCAGTTCAAACATCCTCAGGTGCATGTTGGTGATGGGGTTGAAGGACCCACAGGCCAGCAGGACCACTTTGATTATACTTGGATGCTCCATGCCTTATGCTGGACCCAGGCATACACTACAACAGCAGAGCACTAAAAGTTAGTGAAATAACTAAATGTAAATGTAAATGTAAAATCCTATCTTGCATATGCATTTCATTTTTTTTTTTCCTTTCGGTTCATCCCGTGAGATTAGGGTCGTCTGGAAACTGGAAACTTTTTCAGTTGGTAATTTGCTTAAATATTTTCTCCTGTGCTTGTTTTGTAACTCACTTGTAAGTTGCCTTGTTTATGGGCGTCTAACAAATAAATTAATCTGCGGTAGGATTAGATACAAACGTTAAGAAAATGAAAACATATGGTTAGCTACATGTAGCGCTAGCGCAGTTAGCTTTAACTGTAACTAGGCTACACGAGCTTTGATTGCTGCCACCAAGGTGAACGTACAAGACGTAAACGTAAACAAAACATAAACCCAGGAATGAACCTAAACAACAAAGCAATCACAAGTACATTTTTGTGAATATTCGTTGTACTCTCGTGAAAAACAGCGGACCTCTAATGTGTTTTCCGTGCTTCCTGATAGCAAAACGTGATTGGTTAGAATCGATGCATCGTAAGTCCACACCCACACCAACAGTCCGAAGCTGCGTTCAAAAACACAAATCACTAATGACTCGACAAACACTAGTTATTTTGTAACCGTATCTAAAAGTGGTAGTTGTTCGCGGAATCCCCTCGCACTGATTAATTCGATTTAACGGCATATTTGTCTAGCTGTCACTCTTATCACAAGACAGGTTTCCATCCGTTAACAAAGAGTCCTGGTGAGTTGCGTCTTTCCTCATGCTAGCTAACCACTTAGCTAACTAACCAAAGAGAAAGGTGCTTTTAGCTATTAGATTAGACGCTGTTTGATAACATAGTTAACGCCTAGTTAAGTGCGCTGTCGTTCTTTTTGCTAGTTCCACATGCGTAATTCGTTATCTATTACTGTTAACAGTCCACAGATAGCGCGCTATGTTTACGTTAACTACGTTGTATTTGGCCTAATTCGACGTTAACTGTAGGTTAATTGGGACTAAGATTAAATCCCAGTGAAACAAATGTCTGCTTCCTTTCTTATGCCCTAATTTTACGTCCTTCCTAGGTTGGAAATATAGTTTAACCAAAGATGGCTTCTCGTGGGAAAACAGAAACTGGAAAATTGAAGAAAAACATGGAAGAACAACTTGACAGGCTGATGCAGCAGCTTCAGGATTTAGAGGAATGCAGGTGTATTACAGATAAATAAATGAGTTACAGATAAGTTCTCAAAATACTATATAGGCTACACTCGATTTTCGCTTATACTCACTTCTTGTTTTTAATTTTTTTTTTAGAGAAGAACTGGATCAGGAAGAGTATGAGGAGACAAAAAAGGAAACCTTGGAGCAGTTGAGTGAATTCAATGAGTCTCTGAAGAAGATCATGACAGGAGACATGACACTTGTGGATGAACTCAGTGGGATGCAGCTGGTATGGAGAGGTTAAAGCTTATGAAATATCTAGCATAAAGTGATCTAATTTAAACAATGACTTTTTTCCCTTATGTCTCTATTTTCATCAGGCAATCCAGGCTGCCATCAGCCAAGCATTCAAAACACCAGAAGTAATCCGACTTTTTGCTAAGAAGCAGCCGGGACAACTGAGAACAAGACTATCCGAGGTTGCTATGACTGCAATGTCAAAAACAGGATTTTTGTTTTTGTTCAGTGTATTATTGTATTTATTAACTTGATCATTCCTAAATATTAATTTTTCCAATGCATGGCCTGAAAATTGTCCTCTAACTGTTGTGTGCCCAGATGGAGAGAGATGTCATTGTAGGGAAACTGTCACGGGAAGTGTACACACAGCAGAAAATGGAAATCCTCACAGCCTTGAGAAAACTAGGAGAGAAGGTGAGGAATGCTTACTGGCTCGTGTTCATGAGTCCACATAAATTCTTCAGCTTAGTCATTTTTCTGTTACTAGACTGATGGACCAGTTGTTAGAAAAGACAATCATTTTCTAATGTTCTAATTGTCTGATCAAATCATAAATAAATGACATTATTATTTCTTTGTGGCTGGTCTGACAGCTTACTACAGAGGATGAGATTTTTCTGACTGAAAATGCAACAGCTACTCTCAGCCAGTTTGAAAAAGTGACTGCAAACCAAGGTGAGAACAAACTTTTATAATTTGACATATGTAATTACAAATATAATTGTATTCATACATTTTTAATCTTTTTTGCAGGGTCCGAAGAGAAAATCATGGCTTTGGCTAGCTCCGGGGTGAAAACCAAGGCATAGTAGTTATACAGAAGCTTTGTTTTAATTCTCTGTCTTTTATTACAAGAAAATGTGCCTATTGATTTTGTAAAAAAACTGTGCACTAGTCTCTATTGTTGTAGATAACACTTTCTACCAGTATTGTTTTATACCCCTCATATTTTATAAATGGCTTTTTTTTGTCCAGATAAATGTACAGTTGTATTTTAAGTACGAGCAGGTGATTTGTTTAATTTTAAGACATACATGAATGTAGAGGCTAGCCCAAGCAATTCGTGAGAAATAATCTGTTGTGATTGGTGCTGTATTTCAGACTGGGTTGCTGTGTTTATCTGTACTAACGTAAAAAAAAAAAAAAAAAATTCAACTTTCTGTTTGTCTGTCTTTTATTTTAACCAATGTGTGCTATGCAATGGGATTTGGACAAAACCCCAGATAAAAGACATACAACTTTAAACTTAATGACATTTTAGTCCACTTAACACTATCAAGTCATATTGTGCAATATGCATTGATTAAATGCATTTGGCTTGATATTATGTATAAAAATATATGTAAAAGTCACAGTTCCCTGATATAAAATGGAGCTGTTAACTAATGTGATCAGGGAGACAGGTAGGAGGGTACTTATGGGGTGACTGTGGTACAGGAAGGTTGAGCAGTTATCCACCAATCCTGCAGTTGTTGGTTCATTATCAGACTCCAGTTACATGTGGAAGTGTCCTTGAGCCCAACTTAGTTGCTCCCGGTGAGCATTGGCCCCATCTGTGTGTGATTATGAGTGTGAATGGGTGAATGAGAAAAGTGCTATATAAGTGCAGACTATCATTTACTCTGTGTGTCATTGGGAAAGAGAAAACTGGACGGTGGTGGAACAAGGATATATATACAGAGAAAGAGGTTAGCTAAGAAGTGGGACACAGAGGACTAAAGAGAGTAGACAGGAGTACAGGGAGATGCAGTGTAAAGTGAAGGTGGAGGTGGCAAAGGCCAGACAAAGACGACTTGTAAGGAGGGAGGGGTGGATTTGTGGCGAGGCAGAGAGTGGGTGATGGAAAACATGTCGAGCATGTTATAGTGATTAACGATAAGGATGATGTGAAATGTATTGACTGGTGTCACGAGTGTGGTGAGAAGATAGAAGGATAACTTTGAAGAATTGCAGAATGAAAGAGAATGAAGAGTAGAAGAGGTGACTGGTGTGGTGCAGGAAGTAGCAAAGATTAGAGTGAAGTGAGGAGCGTGCTGAAGAGGATGAAGAGTAGAGGAATAAAGTTGATGAGCCACACAATGAAGTTGTGGGACAGAGGAGTGGAAGCTAGGCTAAGGGCAGAGATGAGCATTTGTGAGCAGCAATATGGTTTCATGCCTAGAAAGAGTACAACAGATGCAGTATTTGCTTTGAGGATACTGATGGAGAAGTACAGAGAAGGTCAGAGGGAGCTGTATTGTGTCTTTGTAGATTTAGAGAAAACGTATGACAGGGTGCAGGACTTTAAGTACTTAGGGTCAACGGTTCAGAACAATGGAGAGTTTGGAAAAGAAGTGAGGAGGCGAGTGCAAGCAGGTTGGAAAAGGAGGAGGAAAAAATTTGTATCAGTGAGAATGAATGAAAGGAAAGGTGTTCAAGACAGTGGTGAGACCAGCAATGTTGTTCGGCTTAGAGCCAGTGGCACTGAAGAAGGAGGCAGCGCTGGAGGTAGCAGAGCTTAGGATGTTGAGGTTCCTTTTGGGAGCGATTAGGATGGACAGGATCAGGAATGAGTACAACATAATTACCACCATGACCAGATAAGTTGCCGACCAGTTTGGCTGCAATGTTAGATGTAACCCAGACATGCAATGGATGTTGCAATCTTTGGATTGATCATTATGTAGGGTTTAAGCAGCCATCACATGAAAATTATACAGCTTGATGAATATTCATTGTAGTTGTTTAACTTTAAAGAAACATCAGGTCATTTAACAGTACCAGAGGCAATGTGTACCACTCTGTATGCAGTTGTTCAGTCTGTTTTGGAAAAATGTTTCAGCTGTTTTCACCACCTTGTCCTGCCTCTGTGAAGTAATTGACTGCAGTGCAATTGACTGCCATCAAGTAGAATATTGTTTTATAAAACATTGAGCTGGGCTGGCTGAAACAATTCACAGCTTAATGTTAAAATGCTTACAGCATCAATCTTCATGCTTATTGATGTAAATGTTGTAATTGGTGTCGACAGCAAATGGTGTTTTATTTATTGACTGATTTATGTTACCTGACAAATGCTGTGAGATGTTTTATTTTGAAGCTTTAGAATTAGAGAATTGTATTTCCACCACCAGAGGACACTAATGCTCAAGATTTAAAACGTACTCAGGGCGTGTACCATTAGTACTATGTTAACGCTAGTGATACACTTTCACTACATTGAAAGAAAACAAGAATAGACTGAAGTGATACCCTATCTCATCATCCTTTATTTTGTTTACGAGCAAGCATCAACTTCACTACAATTTGGCTTTCAATTGGTAGAAAATTGAGAGCAGCTCCAACAAGCACAAAGGAAGCATCCATCCATTCCTAAAACATCGTGACCTTCCGTTTTGAGCTAATTTTAAAGAGAAAACTAAACAAAAAAATAGATATCTGGAGTGTTGTGGATGTGTGAAACGGACAATCGGAGAATCACATCTCCTTCCTCACTCCGGTCTCACAACCCCACATTGAACAAACACAAAGTTGTGGTTCATGCAAAGTCAATTTCCCGTACATCTTAGTATGGCTGCATTTCAGTTTGTTAGGCAGTGACATTCAATTCACCCAGGTTACAATTAGTTCAGGGGCTGATCTGAAAGCATAAAACCCAGAAAAGTGGAAAGGATTTTACCTCACAGTCAGTGTACACATATCAGTGACATATCATATTGTACTTTAAGCTGCAGATGAAATGTTGACATCAGGTGTTTGACATAATGAAACAGAGAATTTCAGAGCTGAAAGGCGAATACCCTTTGTATATTTCATGCTGCCCCCAAATCATTTCCCAACTTAGGCAACAGACACTACCAAGTTTTCTTCCACTATACATAAATAGGTCAATTAACAGTATACCATGTGTTTTGCCAAAGCATTGTCATTATTATGTACTGTACATGTTTCAAAAGTGGATTCTGTCAATATGATTTAGAACAATATCTATAGGAGATACAATATGAATCTACTTCCTCTACACATCAACATGGACACATGACATCTATGTAAAACATTTGTCACTTTTAATAAAACTAGCTGTGGACTATAGTTACAACAAACTGAAAGAAATTGTAATCCCCAGCTCTGTAAGAAAGCTAGCAATAAACAAAACAGAACAATAACCACAAATTAAAGAGCATAGATGCATTTTGTTAGACCTGCTACTTGCACTAAGAACAGCAAAAGGCACTCCCATCTCAGTCGGCTCAGACCTGGCCGCCTTTTTATTCCAAGTCCAAGTCATTAGGGAGGGGAGATTGTTCACTACATTTCCACCGACACACCTCTAAAAAAATATCATACATTAACAGGCTCAACAGTAGCCTGGAAACTGTCTCCTGAAAAACATTTTATGTGTTGGAGTTGAATTTTGGCTGCTGAAAATGGATTTGCAAAAACATTTCTAATTCTGATAACGCCACATTCTTTGCACTGCAGTTCTGATCGGCTTTAATTAATGCAGGTTCGGGAAAATATTCACATTGTACTTGGTACCCAACAACATGAGACAAACACTAAATAGGTAAATGGGAAAGTACATTTGATTCTCATCTGAAAGATATACACAACAGTGGTGGACAACAATGTCTAAGAGGAGACAGAGTTTGGACACATTTTCCTAATTAACTGTATAGATTTTATACTAATACCAGAAGGAAAATAAGTTTACAAAATGTAAACAAATATCTTAGAACAACTCTACAGTACAGTTCCATGTACAATTAAATCTATTGCAAAAAATATTTCATTTTAAAGATTCAAACAAGATGATACATTTTTATAATGTTTCCTTTTGCAAACTATGCAGCCATGCCCTTTGTGTATAATTCCACAACCTACTATAAGAACATGTTGACAATGCAACAAGAAACCTGTTTAAAAATGCATCTAATATATGTATTATTGTTTCAGGTTAAATAGTTGTACCATGGAACATAAAGTTGCAACGATGCAATCCTTAAAAAAGACCTTAGGTTTCATTTATCTCTCCAAAAACAATGCCAGCAAATGCACTATTCAACCAGGCTCCACTAAAGCTCTGTCTGACATGAATCTGCTTGTTCAGTAGTTTGAAGTTTTTCCTTCCTCCCTCTGTCAACACAGCGGGACTGGGATACAGTTGAAAGGTTTTTTAAAGCTGCTGCAGAAATCTGTACTTGTCCAAATTAACTAGCAGAAATGGTAGTACCCATACTTCAAGATCAACAGGACTACAGTACCCGCTGGCCTGGTGTTTGTACCAATACACACAAAATGACGTTTTGTACATTAACATTTCTCTAAATAAAATGAAAATCCCTTCTGTACAACAGTGAGATCCACTGGGAATGAAATACACTGACGCCTAGAGTACAGCACTGCCACGTGTGCAAGCAAAGCAAAACATGAAGTGGAAACTATCCTGCCTAAAAGAAAAAAAACAACAACAATAGAAAAACAAATTCCTCTTTGAGAAAAAAAGAAACAGAAACAACAAAATGGACACCCTTTGTCATGGAAACCTCTGCTTAACAGTCCTGGGTCTCTCATTATGAAGCAGACATTTTTTGTACAAGTGTGATGGAAAAGCTTTTGCAGAAATTTAGCAACATGCTATAGCCTCTGTGACACAAATATTCTACATTACGGACTGCGTCATTTTTAGATACTGGACCCTGTTGATTAGGCCTTTACGAACACACTGACTAATTACATTGTTTATATTTACAAAATCTTTAAAAAGCAATTTCTCTACACATGACTTCTCAAATATCCTCATGCACTAAAAGAAAATAAAAAAGAAAATGCAGTCTACCTGTTAAAAGCATCATTTTGTTTTACTGTGGACTACAAGTCAAGAAAACTCAAGTCAAAGCTATATGTGAGTTTAGTGGCAAACAAATCTAAAAGCATTAAGCAAAAACATATGGAAAAAATATTTTTCTCCATTTGAAAGCCGCATGTCTGAGGGAGAACAAAAGTGCAGGGTTGGCTTCCTCACACAGTTCAAAACAAATGTAGGCCAAGTTTTCCTGGGAATTAAAATATAATAAATAAAAAAATAAACAGTAAAAATCAGCAATCTGGTGATGACTACACTACACTGAGTACCACCACTAAGATAACAACAGGAAAACTGACCATATATAAGCTGAAGGGAATTTTTTTGTTTTTCTTTGTATTTCTTTAACATCATGGCTCCATGAAATGACATGAAACTGTTGTGGGGGAGTGTGTGTGAAGTGGTTTGTATGAGCATCTGAGTGAGCTGGTGATGTGTGTGTGATAGATTGTGTTGCGTATGTGTGTGTTTGTAAGTGTGTGTTATTTTAGTAAGTAAGGGTGGAGTCGTCCCATTCCAGCTGCTGCTGTCTGCTGGCCCCCTGTTGGTCCTCTGGCTCCCCGACCTCCTCATCTTCGCTACTCTCTGACTCAGCGCTTGTGATGTCATCTTCCTCCTCTCCATCCTCACTCTCCTCTTCTTCTTCCTCCTCCTCTTCACTGCTGTGCTGGTCCTCATATGTCTGTGTTGGAGAAAGGGGGAGAAGGAGAGAGAGAGAGAAAAGAATTTATACATTTAGTGATCTGAACCTAAGTTCATGTGTTATAGCTGCACAACACTATCATTTTGTTGTTTGTACAAAGACTCACAAGTTACACTTTTTTGAAGTTTTGTTTATAAAATTCTAATGAAGTATTTTTTCAGCAGCATCAAACATGCGTGTGTTTTTATCTTATTAAACAAAGTACCAAAGTACTTTGCAGTACAAAACAAAAACAAAACAAAACTCCATACTGAATAATATTGTGGTAATTAGGCATAATAATAATTGCACACATTTACTCAGTACTGAACTTAAGTACAATTTTGTGGTACTTTTGGTCCATTTGGGGGTATTTTTACTTTTTTGTCTTTTTATTTTTTCATTTAAGATAAAAATATGTATTTTTACTGCACTACATTTATTTTACAGCTTTAGTTACTAGATATTTTTTTTTGCAGATGTAGATTCCTAATACAAAATTAAATTAACTGATAAATGTTGATGTATTATTGGATGTATCACCTCTCAGTAAATACTGGTTAAAATAAGATCAAAGATCACAGCTATTTTTTTAATAAGCTAAATAATTACCATAACTTCTTTGGCCATAGTTTTCATGTTTGAGAGTTTGTTGAATAAATCTAGACCGGACTTGTACATTCATGTTATCAACAGCTTCAAATCCTGTAATGCTTAAATCTCATTGTTTTCTTAGAGGAGAACTTCTACTTTTCTACTTTTTGAGTACTTTTTTAGACAAATATTTGCACCTTAACTTGAGTATTGACATTATGTATTTCTACTACCTCTTACTGGGGTGATGATTTCAACTAAACAACCAAGCCTTAGTAGCTCTTGGCCTCAATGGCAAATTAATTTGTAAAATGAAACTTCAGTAACCGAGCGTCATGTAAAAACTTGTCACTGCACCCAACACAATCAGCCAACTGGTTATGGTGATAACAAAAAAGACAGAGACAAGACAAGAGAAACAAAAGATAAGCCTCTGAATACAGCTTTTCTAAATGCTCACTGAGTCACTTCTCAAATTACCATTTGCTGTGGGTGAAATGGTGTTCATGCCCAACACCATAATTAAATTCATACAGATTTACACACATTTTACTGAGTAAGGATGTGATGCTCTTCTGTAATGGAATTCAATTTTGTGGTTTGTGCTGTGGCTGCTCTACATACTGCAACACCATGGCTCCATTGATGCAGTTCTTTTATTGCTTAAAGAAGGAAGTGAAACAAAGAAGCCAGTCGCTGCATCATAACAACTTGCTATCAGCAAAGAACAAAATGTAAATAAAATTTGTTGCAACAATACTGCTGACTCTTCAATAAGAAAATGACGCTTAGCATTTCTAGAAGACCATAGTATTAGAGCTGCACCCAAAAATGATCACAATCTCACAAAATTAGAGAAGCTGGTCGCACAATTAATTAAATATGTTTCTTTTATTTCAATTAGCAAGCTAAAACTCCACAGATACATAGAACAAGGCCTCTACGCACAGAATTGTCAGTCATAAAAGCTCAGATGAAATGCTGTCTAGGCTGCAACCCGAGCACGTTTAGCAGAGAAGTAAAACTGGCAGACAGTTTTGCAGAGGCTAATCACAAAAAGATGTTACTTCCCTGCAAACAAAGCGTGTTTTTACCTCCATTGGGTTGACGGTGATGGTGAGGGCTGAGTCATCCCAATCCATCTCGTTCTCCTTGCCATTCTCCTGGTCTCTCATGGTGCGTTGGTGTGCAGCTCGGATGCGGAACACACCCAGGATGATCATAAACACCAGGAAGCTAACACACACCACAATGACAATGGTAGCAGCGCTGGGAACCACTGTGAGCAAGAGAACAAACACACAAAATGTAAACTATCTTGGATTTTCACTTTCACACGTAAAAACCATGCAAGTGCTTTGTATGGGGAGACACAGCTTCCATGTTTTTCAGAGGACATTTCAAGGACTTTAATTTCATGACAGTAACAGGCTTTTAGTAAACTGCAGATAAATGCTTTCTGCAGCTCTTGGTGTGTGTCTCTCTTTAAAAAGCTTTGCCTAGCTTCTGCCAACCTGCTCCACTTTGGCCCATATTAGCAGGAAAGGGCTCTTCTTGTGTGGTGACAGGCTTAGTGAGCCTGACAGCCTAGAAGATTACAGAGGCCAGGAAATAAAAGGTTGTGCTCAGAGCACCGCCTGTACAGATATCACAGACAGCACTCAAGCTTAATCCCCAAACTTGTGCCATTAAAAAACAGTGTTTAATGTATGTCCTACTTCTGGTTAATAGACTGTGATCCATCTGCCTGAAGGCTTACCACACCAAATACCTTTGCTACAGAAAAACAATTAAGCAGATTACCAGTTCAATTCTGAGCTGTGGTATTAACTTTACCAGTTAAGTGACTTGCTCAAACGATCAGAAGTTTAATTAAGTTTATTTCACTTTAAAAAGAATGAAACTGATACATTATTCAGCAAGTGCCAGTAAAATATATATATTGTAACACGATGCCACAAATTCCGTTTTTAGGAAAGATGGAAACACCAGAAGGGTTTTGTGGCACTTAAACAGCGTAGTGTTTGTATCCTGTAAGTTGTAAGTAAAGGAAATATGATCTGATTTTGTCTTATCAAAGTTAAAGTTTTTTTTTTACCCTAACACATGTTAGATTTGTATTTGTCAGTACCTGAGGCTTGGTGAGCGTTGACCAGATTATGACCAGAGAGATCCACAGAGGCATGGTGGACGGGGTTAATGAAATTTGGCTGAACCATGGCATTGTTGGCATGCTCCACAGGGTTGGATGTGTGGATTACATTCACCTAAAAAGGATAAAAAAACCCAGAAGCTTCAAAAGAGGTCTAATTTAGATGTAGTGTTTTGAGGGGTGCAAAGATACTGCAGTAGCAGTACGTTGTCAGTGCGTCACTATTATGTGATATAACTGGCAAATGGTCAGTCATACCTCGACCTTAAAGTCATTGCTGATGTAGCGACCGTTTAGTTCAGAGCAGACCAGCTTGAATTTCCTATCAAAGAGAGCCTCCGTGTGCCAGTTCTTGTAACGGATAAGATGCAGGACCTGTTCATAGTTGGCCATATTGTTCACTCCTGGAACAACAGAGGGGAGCTCATGTCAAAATGGAAATAAGATCAGCAGGTTACTAGAAATTATTAAAAATATTACTATGTTAGAAGAGACTGACAGGCAGCAGAGTTCATGTAGGTAATTTACTTTAAATTCAAAAGGTTTACAAAAGTTTTCCATTCCATGTGAAAATGCTCTTTTCATTTTATAATTTTAATCTTTCGGTTTTCTAGTAACCAGGGCTGAATGCTAGTTCAGACATTTCTTTGGCCTGTACCAGTAATGACAAGCCCCAGGTTGGAAGAGCTCATCTCCAGGCCACGCTGCTGTAGCTGGGACATGTCGACCTCCAAGCTCTCATGCTCCCCGTCCAGCTCATCTCCCATCACAGTCACTTCGCACGTGTCCAGGTTGTGCATGATCTCCTCTGACACCACTGTCTCTTGGACTGAAAGGACAACAGAGAAAAAGGATTTGAAACAAGGACTTTTCATTCTCACCATTCATTGTGCCTGCAGTGTAAAAGTGTGTGTCGTTAGTGGTTATTCTGAACCAATGCACTTTTAGAAAAACCTACAGAGAGTCAAATGTCTTCCTGTTTATGTGAAATTTCAAGTTGGGTGCCTTTTGATTTTAAGTACAACAACTATTTAACAGGTTATTTAATTTAAGTCAAAACAGAGGAAAACGATTTATCTCAAGAGATCAATTAATAAAAATGTAATAAATTTGAGGGGTAAAGAAGTAGAATGAAGCACAAAAAAGAGGCAGACAGGTAAATATAAATGGGCTCTGATATGCTGGTATCGGACCACATACTTTGTACATAGTGTTACCAGTTATAGCTCTCCATCGTGAGCTACCGGTTTGCCAGTGTTAGCAGCAAATTATAAAATGTGTTAAAAAGCTGTATATTGCAATTTTGCGAGTAGACAAGTCTGTCCGTAACTATACGTTCTATTAGTTTTATTTTTTTTTTAACTGAGGTGTAAAACACATTGGAAGCAGCTAAGAATCACACAACATAAAAGTATTTCAATAGTATTTAGCTTTATCAGGTACCACGCTTTTTTTGAGTGACATTTCCCGTCTAATTTTAATTTTAATGCATTTAAATAGCCCAGCCAAGGTGGTATATGTTATTATTACATGCACATACTGCATTCAGCATTTGACTTTGTTCAAGCTCCTATAAAATGATTTTTAATCATCTACTTTGGCATCTCCTGTTTGGTGGTTGTGTAAGGTGGGGCAGGTTAATACAGGTAATAACCCAGATCACTGTAAGCTCTTTTTTCCCATATGGCCTGCTGCTCACCACAGGACATTGTATCTTCCTGTATCTGTGTCAACCTCGGTGTGTGTGTATTGCCTCTACTCTTACAGTAGCTCATGTACAAGCATCACAGATGGCACAAGTGGTCAACTGACCACTCCCATAAAGTAGTAAACAACTTATCTCTTTCCTCCCTCCCTCCCACCAAGTCCATTCAATCACTTCATCCTCCAGGCATAATCCTCACCTCACCACTAGATATAGACAGCTGTCAACTGTACAATTGCTTTATCTGTGGAACCATTAGCTGACTAAGTTAAGTCAAGGAACTGGATGAAGCATCACTTTGTAATGTAACTCAGAGGATGATCAGGTTGTTCGGGGAACAATATCTACAAATTCCTTTGAACTTTATTAGGGGTTACTAAGATGTGATGTTTGCTTTTCTCCCACCTGTGGGGTCATCATCAGCTCCCTCTGCTGCTTCAGACTCAGTGTCGGCCTCCACTTCTCGGGTGATAGTGCTCACAATTCGTAGCTCGGGAAACAGCGTCACGCCTTCCTGGCTCTCGAATTCGGTGGCGCTGCGAGCAAAGTGGTCAATGCCGCTCAGGCTGATCTTGGGTTCTTCGGGCTGCAGCACCATCACATAACCTTCAGCATCCGGTACTGTTACACAGGACTCCTCATTGAAGCATCTGAACCGAAAATTTAAACACAGAAAACTGAATCTTGTATCATTTAATAGAGATTAAAAGAGATAATGCTGAGATAGTCTCTTACATGTTCATAACAAACATGACAAATGAATGTGAATAAAGTTGAGCCACTTGGACTTGAACAACTGTGTGTAGGGCTAAGGGGAAAGGAATTTTGGGGTGAAAACTCTAATTCTCGCTAACCACATAAACTACATTTCCATGTACTGCTATTCTCTTTTAGTGTCCACATCACTGTTATAAAAATTTACATCAAAGAGAATTGGAGGACAAGCTACAGAATAATACAGCTCTTCCATCTTCAATAACAAAACATCTCATCTTGAATCTCTTTGTTATGGAAATCAGTGAAATCTCTGACCTCTACTTTACCTCAACAAACCCTCCAGACATTTAAAGCAGAAAGACGAAGCCTCTCTGAATGTCGATTAGGCAGAAAGAACACGCTTGAGCTGCTGCTGACTGACAGATGAGGTGACACGACAGAGAAGATAATAACAACTAGTGAAGTATTTTTGGCTTCTGCTACTTACTTGACAGTGGTGGAAATGCGAAGGTGCCTGATTCCAGGGGTTGGGAACTGGCGGGAGTTCAAGTAGGAGATGTGTTGCATGACCTTGTCAAAGGCATCTACATCATCACCCTCCACTGTCAAGGAGGACTGATTAGGGTTGAATTCCACCTAAGAGAAAAAAGTAAGACAAAATTCATTTGGATTTGAGGCAACATTGTCTACAATTACTAAAAAATAGTGGAAAGCTACTTTTATAAAAGTGTGTCACTTGCAAAACACTTATGTTCACAGTTCAGAGAATGGTGGTGGTCTATCTTTAGTTGGTATGCTGAATTCATGCTATTATTTATCTTTGGATCTGAGAGGATGCAAGATAACAATTATTTCTTGTTTTTGCTTTGTGTCTAACGAAAGCTTTTTAAAATGTAAGATACTGTATCAACCCTCTTCAATCTGTTGAAATCATTTTTCTTTTTTAGGGGGTACTAAGATAAACAGTTTTCTACATGCACAATTATATTTGTACATGATGTTGTCTGTCTGTCAAACACCTTGTTCTCCTCACCTTCACAGCTGAGGCTACCTCCTCAGGCAGCTGCACGTCCAGGCCTTCCTTGCAGGTGTACAAACAGTCAATCACCTTCTTATTCTCCAGTTTGCCAGGCCGGATCATCAGCCCTGCAAGGTTCCCTCTGAAAAACTGAGCCATCCTTCCACTTCCACCTGGATACATCACAAGGACATGGGGAGAAGGCAACAATAACAAGTAGAAATTAGTTACTCAAGCGTTCATTCAACAGACTCCAACTGTTCTGGGCCTGGCAATAAAGCATGTTGTCTCAGTGTAAAAAGCTGAAGTGAATGGAGCTCATGCAAGTTAGTATGTGTGCCCCTACAAGGCCTGGGGCCCAGAGAGCGAGACAGGAGAATGTTAGATGAGATTATACATGCCTTAGACACATGCACCATTTGCATTAACAGGGTGAACCACGGCCTTACTGTGGGAAACAAAAAGAAACTCAAAGAAGCGATTATCTAAGATAATGATGAAATTAATCCTCTTCAGTCACTTTATTTTCACAAAATAATGGAACCATCTTAAGAAGTCCAAAATGTGCATAATACATAAGACTATTATATTAAATTTGGAACACTGAAATTTCCTAATAACTGAGTATTTCAGTATTGTTATAGAGGTGTATCAATCCTGTAAATCAGAGGTGAATTGATAATGATTGTGTCATGTCTCCCTGCTAAACTATAATGAGTCACTGCACCACTGCAGAGTCTGAGACAAACCAAGGCCTCCACATTTCAAGGTCACACAGTCCAGTGATGTATGTGTGTGTTTGTGTGTGTGTGCGCGTGCATGTGTGTAGCTCTGATATCTGATATGGAGGAGCTAAAGCTTCTGACACCAAGGTCACATTCTGAAAGAAGTGCCTGCACTGCCACAATTCTCAAGCCAGGTCAGAGTTTAATACTGATTATATTTCTATTTGTGCTCTGCTAGTGTATCGGTTTATGGTGAGAAACAACTGCATTGCTGCTGCAGTCCAAAGAGCATATACTGTAAATGTAGGATGATAAACTGCAAAAGAAAAAAATATAATAATCAGGCAGCATTAAAATCACACCAGTCTCATTCACACTGCATCGTGCTGCAAACAGTTATGAAAAAGAAATCATTCTGCATCTAGAATGTATAAGAACCATTCTAGTAAAAATGGTATGAGGATGCAATTAGCATGGTGGGGACATTGTGGACACATGGACATATCTGAGGAGAATGGTAAGACTTGAGCAACCTGAGGTGGGCTCAGAGACTGTCTCAGTGTCATTGTCATGTCCTGAGTTTTCTGTAAAGGACAGAAACAAAAGAGCAGGAAGAGACAGGAAAGTTGAGGATTACAGTGCATTGTTTAAGATTCTTAAGAGAGTTAATACTGCAAAAACTAACAATAAATCAACATGCACTTTTACACTTTCCAATCAAAAGAAAAAAATGATTATCAGGTTGCACCAAAGTATCTCTTTAACAGAGTGTCAAAAACAGCAAAAAGTTACAGGTTTTAAACATTTCTCCAAAATATTTCTGTTTGTCTGTGTACCTTGCCAGCAGGCACCAATAGTTAGCTGAGTCTCAATCTTGGAGGCGTGCAGTGGGTAGTCCTCTGTAACCAGAAAGGGCTCAAAGGCAGCCCCATCCACAAACAAAGACACAGTGGGGAACTCGACATTCAGCACATAATGATGCCATTCTTTGTCACACACCTGGTGAGAACCCAACAGAGGGAATAAAAAAAAACTGAAATTCAGAATGGGAATGTTTCACAGTACACTGAATTATGTTTTTAAAAAACATGCTAAAGCAGGCCTTTGTTCTCCTAACTTGCAGAAAGATTAGTGGTAGAAGCAGCTGACCTGGTCGAGTTTCCAGTGAAATTCTGCTGGTTTGTAGTTCTCAGCCTCAGATGGATCCTGGCGGAGGAGGAGGATCAGCCTACAGTTGTGAACGTAGAGCGAGTAGTGGTGTCGGTTCATCTCTACAGAGGAGAATACGAGAGGGAAGATCAGAGTGTAAAAATTGTAACTGTAAAATGTAAATGTAAATTGAATATTTTGCAGCGCTGAATGAACTGTAAACACTTTCATGTTAAACTAATTTCTAATACTAAATGTGTTGCTTACAAACCTGGAAATGCTTAACAAAATCTGTCAAATAATGTCAAGTACTGTCATGATGTCTTTAGTAAAATCCATGCTTGGGTGAAACAGCTATAAGCAACAATTAACAATTAACTGGAGTATGGTATCTAGAATGGAGAACATGAATGGTGCTGAGATCATGGGTATGGAAGTTTCCTGTCCAGGGCACAGCCGCTATGATGTAATCCTACTTATATAAGCAGTCGGACAGGAGCTGATGACCCGCCTCCCCCTCACTGGCCATGACACAGACGTTACAGTCAATAAGATTGAGGAGCTTGTAACCACAGGCAAATTATACAACTGGTGACAAAAATGGAAAGGTCAGCGAGAACTCAGCAGAGGTGACAGATAATATAAGTGCGTGTTTTTGTGTGTTAGCCAGAAAATTAAGCAGAAACACTAACGATAGCCGGAAGTTACATTTGTTTTATTTAGGCATATTTTCAGACACCATATGTGCAGCAATAATAAACTGACTAAATGCAAATTTTTACTTCTTCAGCAGATATTGAAATATATTACAGGGTGCTGACATGTTGGATCTTAAAAATTTTTATGACCTGTTTGGTTCAAACTTATGGTACAGTGCATTACTGATTTTATATATATATTTTGCAGTCCTTCATTGTAGTTCTGGGATTCCGGTAATTTGTAGTGATACTGTGTTACTGTACAGGCCTTCTGTTAAGCAGGTTTGTTTAATAAATATCATACCAGTAAACACCAGAACCATAGCAATATTAAATGTTTTACCTAATTGTAGTTCTGGTATTCATGTAATTTTGCTGTTCTTGATGCACTATATGTGCACAGGAAAGAAGTGTCATTTAGGAAGATGCTGAAGGCAGCAAGACCAAACACTGCTGGAAAAAAAAAAATCAAGAGTGGGTGGGAAATACTTCTTCAGAGTTCAAACGACAAAATGGCTATGGACTGTGAGCAGTCACCCACCAATTTCAGAGTTGCTGGTTCGATTCCTAGCTCCTCCTGACACATATTGAAGTGTCCTCGCGCAAGACACTGAACCCTAAAATAATTGCTAGTGCAGGTCACTCTTTAAAAGAGTTCTTCAACTCAGTCAACATTTCCTAACTAAATAAAACTTGGTTTAAAAGTGAAATAATATAATTGTCATTTATAGCTATTTAGTGGCAGGTCGACTAGACTTTTGTTTATTTTTGGATCAGAAATGATGCCTCTGCCTATAGTGTGTTTTTAAAGTTTACTTGTAAGCCAGTTTCATAAAGGTCCAGGTGCATCTAAAATGCTTATTTCAGACAAGTTTTAAATAATTATATTCTTTTCCAGGGCTGTTACCTGTCTTGTCCGAGTTGCAGAGGATGCTCTCCTTCTGATGAACCCCTGGCCCATGTCTCATCCACACAGAGATGGTAAAGGGTTCTTTCAAGCTGGTGCTCACTCTACCATCGGGAACCTTGATGGCCTGGGTACCATTAAATTCAAAAACCTGGTCGCTGTCATGCCCGTTATCAGTGGGAAGCCCTACTGTCCAGTTGGTGGAGCTGCTCGGTGCAGGGAGAAGCTCCACGGTTCCAGAGCTGGCCCCTTTAAATAAACAATAGCAATAAAAGAGTTCACAGGTAGTTAAACTGGGCCCTTGGGTTTCCAAATACTGACAAATACTGATAACCATTTCCTGTGCAGTTACTTACCACACAGCTTGTGCAGTGACTTCTCAGAGTAGGTGTCGCGGTCACAGCCCTTTCCAATATGGTTGGTTTCCAATTCAATAATGGCCCGGATGGAGGTGATTGGCTCATCACAAGTCTCCAAGTGCATACTGGGGAAAAGTGCTAGGCTCCCCGTGCCAGGCTCATATTCAATCCTTTTATTAAAGCCTAAAAGAAGAAGAGGTAAGGGGAAAGAAAGAAGCCTTTCAGCCGAACACTGATAAAGGGTAAGCAGTCAATACAGGGCCTGTCAATAGTGGTTACTTATTAGGAAGCACTTTAGGACTTTCAAATATGGTAAAAGGTCTAGCGGCTTAAAGAAGTCAAATAACCCTTTTGATAAGGGTAGCCTGTGTGGACTCTGTATTGGTGGATTTCTTTTGTTCAACAGAGACACACCTAACCAGAGATGGCTGGCAAGCTACAGTGGGAGGAGGAGAGCTTTGATACCTTGCCAGCTAGGTTTGCAGGTGGGCTTGACGCTGATCTTGACCAGCACGTCCTCGGAGGCACGGTTCTTTCCACAGTCGTAGGCAGTCACAGTCAGCTTATACATGTGTTCCTTGCCATAGCTCAGTTTCTCTGTGTTTTTGATAAAGCCTGAGCAAAGAAAAAGTGTGTGTAAGTGTCTGTTCCACTCTTTGTTTGATTTCAAAGCTGCAGCTGTTCTAGGAAATAAAAACAATTCAAATGACAGATATAAAAAAATCGTTTGAACTGATAGCAGCACACCAAAACAAAGTATTTTAGATTAAATATAGAACTGCCAGTTTTACCATAATGGCTGACTAAAAATCCTCACACAAACATCCCAAAAGCTATAATAAAAAAGCCTAATAATTTATTACTATGGCTACATTGTAATAATGTGATTGAGATGTTTCTCCTTGAGATGCTATACTGAGACTTTATTACTTTATTAAGTCATAGACAACATGACAATTTCCAGTTAAACACTGCCACCAACATTATGTATTCTCTCACCAAATATCCTCTTTAATTGTGTCTTTTTCCTCTAACTCAAAGTAATAGCTTTACCTGATGTCTTTCTTCAACAGATCCTAATTTTTCTTTTAAAAGGCAAAAAGATAAATAATGGATGGCTGCCCAACTTGGGTGACATTTCAAGGAGACCATCACTGTCTTGCAAGCTGCTGTGAATTTTGAAACATTGCTCACACAAATCAATAGGCAATGTGACGTGTGTCAATACAATCCCAGCTCTTAGGCATGGGCTGCATCTATTCCCCAATGAAGCAACTATGTGATATCCTCACCATCTTTGTCAATGGTGAAGGGCACATCTGGGGTGATGATCTCATAGTTGCAGATTTGGCTAAACTGGAATGAGCAGTCAGCATCCACTGCCTCCACCTTCAGGATGCTGTCATACTTCTTTCCCTCGATGATGGTGGCTTTGTAGGACTTCTCCTTGAACACTGGTGAATACTCATTGATATCATTCACCTGGATGTGGACAGTGGCCCTGACAGGGGCAATAGCAAGTTAGGACACCTTGTTTGCCAGAGAAAAGAAATTCCTTATCAGTAAAAAAAAAATACTATAATGTCAGACTTGATAATGATGATGCCTTAAAGTTGGTCCAATTTAAATTCACACTGAGCTATTATGAACAAAGGAATTAAGAAATCATTTGGACTGACAGTTTTGGTGACTCATAATGCATCCTCAGTGTTTTATGGGCTCACAGGCTTGGGCTTCATGAAGAAATGCGACTGCAACTGGACCTCATTATGGATGCAACTAATTATTCTTTTCATTATTGATTAGTCAATCAATCAATTAATTAGTTAATTTTTATCTAGAAAATTATTTGCTGTGAAGTACACTGTAGTTGCTTAACCACAGTGAAACTAAATTGAAAACTCAGAGCTGACACTGGGTTATGAACTGGCAGAGGCTGACTCACTTGTGAGATTTTTTCATGTTGGCACCATCAGGACCCTCTCCACAGTCATATGCTTGTATGGTGAAGGTGTGCTCCTTCTGGAGTTCGCAATCCAGCTTTTCCTTGGCCCGCATGACCCCCTCGCCAGTGGACTTGTCTAGAACCACTGCCTCAAAGGGGACATTCTGTCCATGGATCCTGAAGCCGCAAATCTCACCTGAGCATGTCAAGAGCCAAAAAACAGTTTACTCAGAATTAATCAGGACAGGTGTAAAATGTTTTGCTCACCAAAATAACAAAAATAAAACAAAATAAATTCACGCGCAAAAAGAAAAAAAAAAAAAAGGCCAAGGAGTTGTAGATTGGGGTGGGTGGTGTCTGTGGAAGAAACCCAAAAGCACTGTCATGTGGGTGAGCAGTTGAGGCAGTGGGGGAGGGTGTGGGACTTTAAGTATCCATAAATAGAGTGTCTTTTCGAAGCCACTTGAAAACATTGCATCCAGTCATGCAGGCAGAAACCGAAAAGATGTGGACAGGCATTTCACAGGAGTACTTAAGATATATTAAATCAAAAATCATGAAACCAAGTCCAAAACGTAATAAAGAGAGAACAGTATTTGTAGTGAAGATCATTTATATCTGTAATAAACAAAGCCTCGTGAGTAAAGAATATTTAACAAAGAAAATAACTAGAAGCAAGATTGATTCTTTAGAGAGCACTGTGATAAGGTGATCCAGCACCAATTCAGCAATCAAAACCGCAAAGATCTGTGAAAGAAAAAAGTCTAGAAAACACCTTGAATAATTTTTTTTTTCTTAATTAAAAAAAGTCTTCCTGTGTAATCTTGCCTCTCCCCCAAAACTACTGCAAAATGAAATCAAATAAAATCATAGAAAACATAACGGTACAAGAACAGTATTCAAGCAAAATAAACTGGATGAGAACTGGGGTTAGAAATATCAACTTGCTTGACATCCACATCAAATGACAACTGCAGCCATGCTAATGGTAGAGATTAGTGGTGGAGAAGTAACTCAAGAAATCCACTGAGGCAAAGATGCAACAACAGAAACTTTGCAGCAGAGAGAGTTTGCATTGGTTAACAATCTCAGCAGCTTTCATTTTAACATTTAAATGACAGAAAAGTCTACAGGAGTCACTGTACCTGCACAGATTACCGGCACAATAAACATGTTGGTGCCTTGAAGAAGTTAGTTTTCAAGACACTTTTCCTCTATAAATATCAATTTTAGTGTCAGTTTCTGTTCCAATTGCCATAAGTATCAAAAGATAATAAAATTATCATGTTCTATTTTGTCCCAAAAGTTAGCTAACCTTTCCATATTCTTTAATTGATATGATTTGCAGAAGTAACCAAGAACTCCTGTTTTAAATCAGCATTGTGTTTCCTGGTGACAGCTGAAAAACTGTTAGGGTCTGCAAACTGCAATGGATGTCTCATGCACAGATATTTCTAAGTACACACAGCCCCACATCACACTTTTCATCCAGCTGTAAGAACTCCAAAAAAGTCAGGGTGAGAAAAACATAAAGTCGAGAAAAACCAAATGGTGGGAGATTACATAGCATGGCAGGAGTTTCTGTGTAAAAGTGTGGATGCTGCATTTGCGTTAGTGGGTTAATAGTAACAACTAAGCACAAGGCAGAAGAAAGAGCCCAAGTTCACCTTCTTCAGTGAGGGTCACCTCAAAACTCTCTATAAGGAATGGAGAAAAGATACACTGAGATCAGTTAAAAGATAAGTTAGGAGCTCAGAGAGAACACAGGACAATGAGGAAAATTGCAAAACCACCATCAGAAATTCTTAAAGTCAGTTTTCCAAGCAAAATGTTGTCTGTCAGTTGAGAGAAAAGACGAATGAAAACATTTATGACTAAGATAGAGGCTTTGTAAATTTGACTACCTCAGCAAATCCTTTTAGAAGAAACAACTAGTGAAAAAGCATCCAGTTACAACAAACGAAATTTTAAATTTTTAAGTCAGCACATATGACAAAAACTAGTTGATGGGCTTATTAATTCTTTGCTTACTTTGCAGAGCACAAATAATTAAAAATCTGTTGCAAAGATGTTTGTTTTAAAGCGCTGTCAAGGGCACCGCTGGGTTGGTCAATTTGTTTACACTAACTAAACAATTAGAAATGGATTTAAAGTTACGCACTGCTGTTCAGGACCAGTCATGCAGTGGGAGTCATGTGCCTCCATGTTCACCACAGCTCTAATGACCTGATCACACCAGAGCTTTGAGAATTGCTTAGCTTTCACAGTTACACTGGCCTGTCAATTCATGTAAGAACAGACCTTACTGTGATTGAGGCATCCTCTATGAATCAAATAATCCAGATCTAGTGGCAATTCTTTTCTGCTTTGTGTTGCTAACTTGTTTTAGAAGCAGATTCATCAATGAACACTGAATTAGAGACTGAATTAACGAGGCAGATATGCACAAACACACAAAAAAAGACAGAAATGAGGATGGATGCTTCGAAAGACAAGTGAAAATCATGTTTAAATGGACATTTTATTTTCCAGGAAGATATATAAAACGAGCCGTCATCTCTAATAAGATTTCATAGGGGTTAAAAAAGAGCTCCATTGGTAGAGGGGCAACCACTATAGGGGAATGGACCACCAGAGTCCACAAGGCCACATATCAAAGTATTCTTGGGCAAGAAACCGAAAACAATTGACTGAAAACCATATCCTTTTATAATTATACGATTATGCTTGTATTTTTCATTTCCTGATTTTGATTATCATTTCAAAATTAAAATCCATTGGCCACAATGTATACAGACCCTATTCACACCTATGCTGGCAACCTCACAAACCTATTCAGACCAGGTGAGAGACAAAACTACCCTGGAAGAAAAACTTCCCCACATTTAGGAGCCTACTCATTTCAGATATGTTTCAAATGAACAAAAAAGAAGTCCAGTTGCCATAACGTAACTTCCAGGTAATCTCAGCTGGACCATGATACACACTAAGTCGTGGCAGCTCATCACTGATTCTAAACATTCTCCTATTCACACCGACCAAACTTAAAAGGCTGTGATTGGGCTTTTGGGCAACCTGTGGGTCGGCTTTACAATAAACCCTGTTTGTTGGCACAGATGGACCAGCTGGAGGAAGGCTGGCATGACAGAGCTGGTCACCCCTGCTGCCACATGCTCTGCCTCAAGAGAGAGCAAGTTAGCAGGGACACACAGTCCATTTGCAGAGCCTTGTTGATCAAAAAGGAGCCCTAGTTTAAGAAAAGAGGTAGCACCAAGCTCCATGCTAATTTACTGTGAAAAAACATGATGAAGATCTTTACATTTGGCATCGTCTCTGATAGGCACGTGTCTGTTAAAGCCTTACTTGCTAAATCAGGGTATGTAGTCAGAGATAAAAATGGTCATATAATTTGTGAACACTGAGTGTGAAGCAATTAGCAGACAAACGATCATATGACGCATGTGATGTCAAATGGTGGGCATCATTTCAAGTCCAGTGTTGCTTTGAATCTAGGCCAAAGTCAATCCCAATTTGATTAAAAAAAAACAGAGCTTGGGGGCCTTGGTACATAAAGCGCACTAATTGTGCCTTCCCACTGGGAGGGAAGAAAAAAAACATGAAAGAGTATTTTGATCTAAATGTCAAAAGAGCTAATGTGGAGGATCTAGGACTAAGCAGTATGTCTTTATTACAGACATGTCTAAAATGAGTAAATATATAAGTCTAGTACAAGTTCATAAAATCTTGTCATCTGTACTTCCTCACTTCTGAGCCAGTGATTTTTTTCATTTGTATAAGTTTACACATAGTCCCAAACATATCCTACATGACACAAAGAAGACATTTACAGATGATTAAAAACCCACTGAAGACAGAAGGATTTTTACATATTAACCATGACATGCACGATGATTTCCAAGCATGATGCTGACACTGTATTTAAGGTTGTACTTCAATGTTCAGTAAAGCTCTTTTGGTTCACTTGCAAGAATAATTATGCTATAAATAACCCAGTAGCAAACAGACTGCAAGTGTTTATACATACAAATAACTGACCTTGAAGTGAAGCTTAAATTATTTATACGTAAAACAGCTTTCCTGCATCAATCACATGTTACACAATCTCAAAGCCTTTAATGATACAGGGTTATTAGGTTATTTTTTCTCGAAATAAGAGGAGAGTAAATCCAAGTAAAGTAAAGCTGAGGTAGTAAAAGAGCATCAGCAGCAACAATAGTAGTAGTAGCAGCATTTATCCTCCTCTCTCACCTGCATAGCGTAGAGGAGCATCCTTGTCCAGCGCAATTAGAGGTGGATCCAGAAGCACTTTGTCATCGTTTTCCGTTACGATCCCATGGTACGTTGTCTCGATCCATGGTTTGTGCTTATTGACTGTGGTAAACAGAAAGGGAAAACATTAGGTGTTTATTAATGAGGGGGAAAAAATACAGTTTAAAAAGTAAATTTTCAACTTTTATTATTAGTTTTAGAAGCATCTCAGAAGCATCACCTGTGAGCTATAGAAGAATGTATGAATTTGTAGGGTTTGAAAAATCGTTAAGCCATATTTTCATCCAAAATTAAAACTACAATAATCCATGAACCCCAATTGTTTAGAGACAATTTACGCAATAATGTTTAACAACACAAACAGACCCACAATCCATATCAGTTAAAGAGCTTTAAAAGTGGTTTTCAAAGGCTCCACCAATGACTTTCAGGGCAGTTTGTGAAGCAGTAGTTGGTTCTTTTGCAGCTTTGTGTGCTAGCTGTCCTGGGAAGCATCTGAGCTGCAGACAGGACCCTGCTGTAGCTGGCGGCTACAAACAGCTGCGGCGAGTGACATATTTCGGCTTGCTTGGAAAACAATATACAGACAATATGTGCTCCCTCTAGATCTAGAGGAGAAGATGCCATTTCTGTTTACTGATGTGCAAAGGTGATGCTGACTCTAGCTGACAGCACACTTTGGAGGACAGATACACTGTCACCAGGCACATTTCCTGAAATAAAGCGAGCAAACCAGAAACCAATTCTGTTCAAAGTACTTATATGAGTGTAGCTGTAAGATAAGATAAGAAAAGACTTTATTGAAATTTAAAATGGTTTTATAATACTTTTTCTAATTTAGGCCCTATATCATGTTAATCAATGCTGCAGTGTGCCACTTACATAACTGTTTTGGGCAAGACCTATATACAAGCTGCACTACTATTTTCTAATTGCAGGTTAAAGAAAATATTTCATTATGATTTTTTGAAGCTACTAAAGACTGTAAGAAAATACAGGACTTGCTAAAATCATCTGTTCTATTCAGACATGGTGCCCTTCACCCCACACCTAAAACCCAGTGTCCCGACTCAGAAGGTCAATTCCAATATAAACAATATAATAATTTTAATGTGGCCAGTGAATTTTCTTCATATAGTCGTAGCCTAAACAATCAATGGTGGGAAATCCTTGATCACAACAAGAACAGCATGTGACTTGAGTCATCCTTAACTTTCAACTTGAGTTTTAAGTCCCCAATGGGAACATTCATTTGGCAGCCAGGTAGAAATACTTAAATTTGAACAGGATGCAAAACATTTACATAAAATTCAGAAAAAAATTACAACTAAGTGCCAAAACCACACACTAACACCATAATATATTATAATGCAATACAAATGTAAGAAAATGTTCTAATGACATGGATATGTAAATTCATTAAGGTAATAGGAAATAAAACTGTTAAAAACTGTGAAAAATGTTAACAGTTTCTGCGATTTGACAGGAAAAAGACTGCAAGAGTAACTGTATAACTGCAAATCATTGCTAATTAATGTCATGAATTCGTGTTGTGTGAATAAACCTGAAGCAAATACATGACTTTTGGCAAATAACATTAATTACACACCTAATGAGCATTTGTTCTGGTAATTATTTACACTCCTGATGGACAAGGCTGCACTGTGAAGCTTTTAAAACAAAAGACCCTTCAGCAGCTTCGATTTTAGTATGAATCCACTTTGTTACTCTGCCAAAGGCACACTTACAAACAAATCTACCATATTATTTCTTTTTTTTTTTACTTACACCTAAACTTTAGGAAAAGCACTGGTATCCTCAGTGGTAATGTCCTGGAACTATGTATTTTAGAGAATGATTAAAATGACACAATCATACAACAACTTTGGTCAGATTGTAGTTTTATAAAACAAAGCAGAAAATATGTAAATAGTTGCAGTCAGTTACTTAAAGTGTAATTTATTATTAGTGATAAACTCTCCTTCTTACTTTAAAACAGTTGCTAAACCTAAATGACAGTAGTTTTTTAACATTGGTAACATGCAAAAACAGGTAAAAACACATGTTAGTGAAGATGCTCAAAATTACTAGCTTCATTACGCACTGAATCCCCTCTTCGAGCGTGTGTTTATCCAATTAACTGTGCATAATGGCAAATTCTGGGACAACATTCATCTCAAGAGGCAACATTATTTCAAAAGACACCAATTTAATTACTGTGTCTCTTTTAAAAAATGCTGATGCCATTCAAGTATCTGCTGAGGGTGCCAAACAAACATTTTGCTGGCATCTGTACACTTGTAATACTTCCAACTGTATTTGTGATCTGCATCTTTGTGTATTTTCAAGTATGAAAATGGAGGGAATGTAGGCACATTAATTACTGTGCAATTTCATTAGTAATGTCTCATCAGCTGATCCCATGTTATACAGTACATCTAGAATAAATGGCAATGAATTTTTGCTGTTAAGACCAAATTGTAATGTGTTTTGCATAGTGTAATAAAATCCACAGCATTTTAATGCTCCATAATGCATCAATGTTGCACACTGATCATCTGACTCACAGGAAAAGACCTGATGTTCTATAAGCCAGTCTGTGCTACAATTAAATTATGAGCTTCAAACTGTAACCAGATTAAAAAAGAAAACCTACAAAAAATCATAAATAAATAACAGGGATGTATTCAGATGACATTAAACGTCAGTCTGCAAAATCCAATTAAAGTGAAGCAAAAGACGTGCATTGTGTGTCATTAAATAATTTTGCGTAATTCTCAGAGATTACACGATTAATGAGGATTAGAGGCTACTAGCACAGGATTGGAATAATGTATGCACTACAATGAATTAGAATTACTTAATACATACATTTTTTCTGACAAGAGGCTTTACAGACGTTCTTTCACATTTATCACAAAGTAAACCTGATATTTTATGATAAACTTTGCGAAGAACTTGAAAGTGATCAAGCCTGTCTTTAATGAGTGTTTCCTGATCTGAAGTAATGTCTTTAGAAACATTGCCAGGTCAGACTGGTACAATAATCAGCTTTAGCCTCCAGTCACAGTTAGTGTTAGCTGGGTCACATGTGGGCCTCACAATTATCTATGAGTCATTTGTTGCCTTTGGCACCAGGACACTGAACATTGCAACATTAGTAGCATTCCCCTGCTGGTCTTGCTAGCTTATGCAAAGCTTTTGGCCTAATCCTGACCAGGACTGTAGCGCAGGAAGTAGAGCGGACGTCCACCATTCCCCCCCCAGTTGCCGGTTTGATCCCCAGCTCCTCTGGTCACATGTCAAAGTGTCCTTGAGCAAGACACTGAACCCCGACTTAGTTGCTCCCAGTGAGTGTTTGCCAGCTGCATAGCAGCTCCCCCATCGATGTGTGAGTGACTGTGAGGGTGAAAGGGTGAATGAGAAGCAGTGTAAAGCGCTTTGAGTACCAATAGGTAAAAAAGCACCATTTAAGTGCAGAGCATTTACAAATAAAAACAGATGAATTTAGCAAAAAGGGAATCTGCTTCTGCCCTTCCCTTCTTATTTGTTGTTTTCCTTAATCTAAAAAAGTACACACACACACACACACACACACACACACACACACACACACACAAACACACATCTATATATAGGCATCTCCTCACTGACAAAATTACTGCTGATACAAGTAAAAGTGAATGTGGTATATTTACAGTCAGAAGTAAAGTCTGATAGAAGAGACTGAGGGATTAGTTGTAACAAGAGGCAGATTTTCTCACAGATGGCAAACTCTATTGCAGAAAAACGTGACACAACGTCAGTGTAGACATGAGGAAAAAAGAGACCAGGAGGCCTCCAACAAATTCAATGCACTTCTGCTGTGGAAATGCATTCTAGTCAAATCCTCTTTCAATCACAAATCTCCAATGAAAAAACAAAATGAAAGCACAATTTTGCCTAATGCATGAAATTGTCACACACCTGTGAAATTCCCATAAAGGCCTTTTCGGGCAAGATAGGATCATCATTGTCAGAATTGGCATTTTTTTGGAAACTTAGACATTTATCATAAACTACATAGACTTTCTAAAGAATATGAAGGAATATGACTAAAGAGGACAGACTGTACTCTCAGACTAGTTTTTTTCTTCAGGAGAAGGCTGCTTTAGGATTTAGGATGGAATGAGTTTAGGCAAGGGGCTTTGAAATCACGGCCTGCTGCCATAGCACTCAGGATATTTAGCATGGAAGAATGGAATTTTCTTAATTTACCTATACTAGGAAACCAATCCATCACAGTGCATACTCACTATTGGCCAACTGTGGACCAAAGTTAATAGAGAGCACAAAAATAGGTTCAAAATTGGGCCATAAAAAAGGGCGTTACAAAATTTTTATATGCACACACAAGAATATGCAGTACTTGGGGATGAAGGAGATAAATATAATACATTGAACCACCATTATATTTCTAGAGCTAAAGTCACTGGCCTCAATAAAAATATTAAAGATATTAATATTAAATAAAAAGATATGATGGGCCAATATTGACCTCTTGCTAAATAATGAGGTTTTTCAGCTGCATCTGCTTATATTCTTTATATCTACTCACCAAATTAAGCCCTAATCTACAAACAGAGGCAAAATAAAATCCAGAAGCCTTTGAGAAATAAATAATGTGTCAGAAGCAGATGGTGGGCTCGCGTATGCACTGATTGCCAGGCAAAACAGTACCTGGTACGCAATACAGTTACGCAGCAAATAAAGCCAGTGACATTTAATCCTTTAATGGGATGCGTCTATTTCATTCACCGACAAGGTCAAGCATCTAGCAAGACATGAAAGCAACAAAGTCTGCCAAAACCAAACCACTGCCAAGTTTTTACTATGTACATCTGGCAGTGAGCATGATCCCACAACACCACAACATCTGGAATCTACTTTTAATATGTCAGAATAATAAACGGAGGGAGAACACAGGAGAACAGACTTGAAACAAGGCTGACTTATGACACTAACAGACTAGATGAAGTACATGATGTGACTCCGTGCGCCAAGCTGTGTTGTGCCAAGACATTTACTGATCAGATCTGTTCCTCTGTCACCTCATGTGCACTCTTTGATCTACAGAATTAGAGACCAAAAAAAATAAAAAATACATAATACTTTGTTGTATATAAAAATAGGTACTAATTAGTTAATGTCCTCTCAAAAATGTAGGATAAGTTCAGATTTGTTCTACTGGCACCTTGTTTTGCCTGTAGATGGAAATACCCTTTATATATTTCCACTGATACTTTCATAAATATTTAAGTTATGAGGTACACGGTTCCTAAATTACTGCAGTGTAATTCAACCGTGTACATAAAGTCCTCCCTTTATGCATGTGACTATGTTCTGTTATAAACAGAACATATGAGTGATTTACATTTACATTTTAGCTCTGCAGCAGACACTTTTATTTACGTCCTGCTGAGGAACAGACACATGTGGACTAGAGGAGCCAGGGATCCACCCACCAACCTTCCTCTTGCTGGACTACCTGCTCTACCTCTAAAGCCACAGCCCCATCGCACAATGTATTTTCTGCTGCTGTTAACCTGTACTATATTATACAGAGCTGTATAATCAGGAACGAGCTCCACTAGCTGGATCCACATAGGAATTGGGTTGATCCCAGTCGTCAATGGGCAAATGATGGGGTGGCTAAACAAATGCTTTATCAGATTTCATCCACTTTCTCTATTTTTCAGACCTCTCACTGACATTACTGGCTAAAATGTTCAGAAGTCAACAAAACAACTGTAAAATGTAAAATAATTCTACTCTCTGTGTATTATTGAGGTCATTATGGGTGGTGGAGTCGTATTGGAGTGCATTACTGTCTTTTCAAAAAATGTGTTTGTATATTTATTTTGTTTTATTTGTCTTGTAGAGTAGAATAATTTAATTACTTTATAATTTAAATAGATATTTTATGGGATTTAAGAGGATCCAGGATTCATATTGATTAAAATGTTATTGTGGTATATTGAAAGCTACTATCATAATTGTGTGGACCACACTTAATATTTTGCAGTATAATTGATATACCTAATAACTAGGCAACTAAGTGTATGTGTATTTACGTTTGGCCGTTAAATTCACTGGCCAATTTATTAAGTACACCTCTACAATGTAATTATAAGGAGAGGGGGCTCTAAAGTTTTGGCCCCCTGATTCATTTTAAATAGGGTGGCCAAAAGCTTAGGTCAGTCTTTTCTTATAATGCAATCCAAAACGACTCACCTATTTGACAGTTTCAACTTTAAAACGGATAAATTATAACATTGTAAAAGTAGAATTCATGACAGAGCTGCTGTATTGGATTGCATTAGTTTGTACAGGTGAACCTCACCTGGCCAGTGAGTGTATTTTATTGTCAAATGTGATTTCAGAGAAGCAGTCAATGTGTATATGGCAAGAATAACACCACTTCTACCTGCATCTCAGACAGTTAAAGACATGATATTTAGTGGGAAAAATGCAGAATGTGAGCAAGATTAACTTCTTTAGGTTAACGACAGCCCTTCGTTTACATAAAACCCCTTTGTGAACAAACATCCATCAACAAGAACAACAAAAATATAATGTTCTATGGAAACCGGAAACCATGAACTGTGTGATCTCATCACTGACTTGTTCCACGACCGCCAGTAAATGAGGTAACATTCAGAGCATCCACATGGACACTAAGGGCAAAGCTCCTTTGTGGTTCTACAGCTCTTTTACAGAAGTCTAACCTATACAGTTTTACCTATTAACCGTGATAAAAAACGTCCTGTGAGAGCGTTAGGGCCACAATAGATTGTGATAATCCGGAGGTTCAATAGAATGCCAGTGCACACTCTTCCTTTCCCTCTATGCCACTGATGGGATGTCTCACCCTCGTGGAGGGAAAAAAAATCATTCTGCCCCCACCCAATGCCTTCAAAAGGCTTTGCACAAGGCCAGCTGCTGTAAAGCCCCTCACTGCTACTACGGACCGAACCAAAGATCCCAGACTGTTCAAAGGCTACTGATCACTCTGGGAAAAACCAGACAAATATAACACAGCTGGCCTAAGTGTAGCAGCATCACTGCAGAAGGTGATGACTCTGTAATTATCAGATAATGCCTGGGAACCCTTGATGACTCGCTGTCGTAATGACGACATTGCAGCCAAGTATCAGGTCCGTGGAGTGTGTGCTGTGGAGCTCTGCTTCATCGATTTTGCTCATATTTTACATTTGATGGCTGACAGCCTGCAGACCTTCATCTTCTTTGATTACATACAAAAGTGAAGCTCTAATACACTCCATTATAGGGCAGGTCCCCCAGGGAAACTCTTATACACAAACAATAATAAGTATCCATTTGCACCCATTACCTGGTGACTGGAATTCCTATTATTTTTATAGTATATTGTAAAACTACTACCATGATGATAAATGAGAAATATGAGAAATAAATGTATGTATATAAAAGCCAAATATTTACATATTTGAACTGACATAACAAGCAGTGTTTCAAATTTACACAATACACAATCACCAGACTTTGTGCTGTTGCACATGTTTAATTACTCAGAAATATGAATGAATAAAATCAAGACTAACTAGCAAATCCAACTCATCCAACTATCACAAGCAACATAAGTAGCAACATGGACTACAAGCAGTGAAGGCTGTCTTATTATTGTCTGAGACTAAATAAAGCATCTCTGTTGCCAGGTTGTTATTCATACTTGTCCCATTAGCTGCAGCAGTACACTGAAGAAAAGTGAAGCAAGTGTCTGTGTTCAGGCGATAGTCAGAGCTCGAGGTGTTTCCAGGGAGACAGCAAAAAAAGTTTGTCAAAACAAAAGAATATGCTAAATGTAGCATTTGTGCAAACTGCGTTAGAGTAAGTGAGCACTAGGCAGTACAAACAACAGGCTGATATTTTAACTCTTTAATAACCCCGCAGCTGTCAAACGCAGGGCTTTGCTTGCAGACAACAACCACATGGCTCCTTCATGGCGTTATAGAGGACAACGTCAGACCTTATTGAAGTCAGACAGAAAAATCCAAAAGAGACAAAAAAGGCAAACCAAATAGGTGAAGGTCTGTGATGCATGCAAATCAAAGTCAAACACTGACTTCAATTATGTTGCTGAGTAGCTCTCAATTCTGTGGACAAGGAATCATTAATGGACAATCTGCTCACAGTCTGTAACAGTGGCCACACTCCTCTATTTGTCTTGCCATACAAGCTTCTGAGCTTGTTGACGCAAGCCACCTCCATCACAGACTGGCAACTGTTTTAGGTAGCATTCAAGGACCCTTATAGGAAGCCCAGAACTCAGAGACCCTCACACCCCAAATACACACACACACACACACACACAGGAGAGCCTCTTAGTTTCCCTGCCAGGCAACGACATTTGTTTGTCTTCCATACAGTCACAAGCGCCCAACAGAACGAACACACCGCGGACGGCTGTAACGCTGCTCTGAAGAGGGGGTTGGGAGCCGCAGAGCCTTGAGTGCAACTCAACTACCTCTCTGTGTGAACAGCACAAAAGAACCAGTGAGAGTGAAAGAGTGAGAGTGAGATGGCTGCACAGGCACTCGGGTGGAGACAACCAGTAGCAGGTAATGTGTTCTCTGGTTACCTGTTTCCCACAGAGCCTGATTTTTAATGTGAACACGCCCAAATATGAACAGCTTTGCAGCGCCAATTTTTTTCCCCCAGGAGGCAATGAGACACAAGGGAGGAGGCAACACAACACCATGAGCTGCAGATATAGAACTAGTACATTCTCTTAATAAATAATAAATAACCCTGAAATATGAACCACTGGCTATTAAAAAAATCTTTTTCAATACTGACATTTTAAGTTCTCTCTGATTCATATCATGAATCACACATGTATTAAAAGCACATGTGTTGTTTTCAATCTATGAATATTTGTTTTTCGCCTGCACTTGCCATTCCACTATCAAACCTCAAGACAAGGGCTCATGTGAATTTAAACTTCTTTCTTGGTGGCCGACACAACTTCCAAGTTATGTGGCACAACTAAACGGTCACAACGGAATGACCTATTCTTGCCAGTTCACTGACTCCATTCAGCCGGCAAAGGCACCAATGAGAGGAAAGTCACCAACGATACAAATTAAGTCCAGTATTCTCATGGCCTATCTTTCCAGCACTGAGTAGCATATTACCAAATGCTTCAACGACTTAGCACTTCTGCAGGATTATCTTATATAGGCATTCTTGAGGGGCTTCAGCCACGATCCTTCGAACAGTGACTGCTTTGTGATGTGCTTAGTCAAGATCCTGACCCTGAAGTCTGGTCCTGAAAGCCCTTTGTTCTTCTGAAACAAATGTAAGAGTTAACTTGTAGAAACAGGGCCTCTGCGTAGGGCAAGCAAACTTTTTGAAGGCAATGCAGAGTAAAATGTTTGCCAATGATTCGGCTTCACACAAACAGTATTCAATTTTTAATCCGCCGGCAATGCAAAGTTCAACTCATTAATTAAATTCTGTCTGTTTGTCAGCAGGAGCTCAACAAATATATACAGACATTTTGTTGTTCATAAATCCTGTACCATGATGCATAAAATGATTTTATACAAAGGAGAAACCAACTTATTTCTGAAAAATAGAAAATGGATATTTCAGTTTGCACATGCATCTGAGATTTATTAAAACAGGGATGGCTAGCACCTTTACCGCCTCACCTATCAACCTTATCTCCTAAAATATTACTTTTCTATGCAGCTAAAGTGCAAACACAAATACATTTTTTTCTGGGAAATACAATTAAAACTGATTATGTTTTCTATTAACATAATTAGGATATGTGCACATTTAACTTAAATGTCAAGTTACAAACACAATACTGAACATATCAATAAAATGTTACTAGACAAAAAAATTCTTCCCACCAAAATATCATATTTAGCAAGTAAAAGATTCTGTTTTGTTTTTGATGAAATATGCAATATTGCAGTACAACATTCAGTTTGTTACTACAGTGTTATTTTTATGGTTGTGTTTGTATGGTTGTGCACTCACAGCAGCTGGTTTGGGTATAAGAATTATCAATGCCTAGCTTAGTATTGAAAAATATAACTGTAGTAAATATAACTGTGTAATTTGTGTTTTGCACCTATACTACTACAACAATAATCTTGACTGTTGGACTGAAGCTGAAATTGTGTGACTCCAAGTCATACCTTCCTAAACTACCACGCATTGGGTATTGAATTTAATCTACAAATTATATACAATCATCTTAAAATGTGATTAATATTTGTCAGTCTGATAAATGTCTGCTAATTTGTGTCTACAGTGTCTACAGCCACAACTCAGTGACTAATTGAGTCAAATTGTTGGATATTTTGCAAAAAATCCACCCAAAACTGGTACAAAAGCCCAAATATTTCTGCGCACAATTGACACATTCTTCAAAAATGATTGCTGTTCTTGACTAATCAACACCGAAACAGCTCATACCTATGCCAATTCAGCAGAGCTATGTGCTCTGAGTCCTCCTTAGTTGCAAATGTGTTCAGTGTCATTTAAGCGGTGGAGCTTGACATAATTGAACATGTGGAGCAGATCATTGAATATCGAACATAACGAGTCCAAATCAATCAAAACCACCTAGAGTGCCGCAATGACACAGCTGACATTTCCTTTTTAGCAGCTGATAAAAACATAACATGCTGAAAGTGAAACATCTGAAACTGAGCTGATTAACTTTCTGAGTTTCATCACATTTTCAGTCACTAGCCATCATCCTGTTGGTATGTAATGTTATTTCTGCGGAAAAACTAGTCTGTTAAACTGATGCTGAATGACGATATACAACAGTGTTACTAAACCTACATGGGAGGTGACATAACTCAACAAAATAATAAAGTCATGCATTGCTGGTAGATTTAAATAAGGTTTAAAATGGACTCAAATAAAATAATTTAGAGTAAAATGAGAATGCGGCTATATTAATTTCAACAGGGTCAGTGAGATCAATGATGGTGGTCATCCCTTGTTTTATTTTCTGGGATCTTTTAATCAACATTCAATTATTTTATAACCTAAGCAAGAGGTGTCAACCAATCTTGTTTTTTGAAGTTTAAGAGTTAAACTGTGTGTAATGGTGTTGATGTGAATGTGAATTTAGAGTAGAACTCAAATGACTTTCAAACAAAATATTCTATGAAGCCATTTTTATAACCGTAAAACTTGTGTAAAAATTATTATCCTTTATAAAGATAAACAGAATCTTGTAATGTTGCTTTGTTGAGGGAGAACTCTCAGAGATATCTCACATGGCAGACTGATAAATTATGTTTCAAAGGGAAGAATGAAATGTTGAGGCATCGCTCGAATTGAATGCAGTTTTCAGTGGATCAGTGGTTGGCTTCTCCAGTGAATACAGGAAAATGAGGCCTTACATTTAAACTGTGTTATCTACTTTTTTCCAGCCATTTGGGAAAGTGCATATGTTAATTTAGCACCACACAAAGCAGGACATCATTGAATTACTTAATTCAATGATGAATGAGCTAAGAAAGCAGCCTGCTTTTCCTTTGTCTGACTGTGTGTGCACAGCGAAAGCTCATACATCTCAGCAGACCTAACATTTGACTCTTGGGCATGGGGAAACCCCACAGCTGCATATGGTAACAGAAAGAGAAAAGACTGCATGCGCTAAAATGAACAAAATATTGCCAACTATTTAGAATGTGTTGTAGCATTAACAATGGTATTGAACCATATAGTACATGTTAGAAATTTGAGGTTTATCAAAAACATATTTTTCATTGCTCTCCTCAAGGTTTGTGTGGCCAAGTCATCAGTGATAACTTTTGGCGTAGGCGAAGAGCTGACAACACCCTCTTGTGACTGCTAAAGCTCTATCTCGGCCTGTTTTTCTATAGTGATAACACCAAATAATTTGCAGACATCTAAATTAGAGGATTGAGGCCCAAGAACAACTTAGGGAAAAATCTTAGGAGTATTTGCTTATTTCTCATCCACTGCAGGTGGAGGTTAGTAATAAAAAAAAAATTAATTCAACAAGCCATGAAAACACCATCTGGCCCACAGGTGACAAGAGGTGGCACACAAAATAAGCAAGTGACCTTTGGTTACTAAATGATAAGCCCTGACCAAGATGGTGACTTCACAGGTCTCCTGATAAGAGCAGGAAAGCCTGCAGGTGCACATTACAAACACACATTGGGCTATAACTTGCAGAGCCAAACTTAGACAATAACACACACTGCTGCTAAAGCCTTTTTCTATTGATTAATGAAAAAAGAAGAACAAAAGCTTTACAAACATCCCTCTGGAGCTGGGCTTTAGCAGCTGCCTGGCGTGACAACAAGAAAAGTGAGGCCCCTGTGCAGACTTTTATGGCTACCTATATCATTTTATGGTCTTTATTTTGTCCATAGACAATAAATGGGTGTATCATTAAAAGAAAACACCACACACACACACACAGGTCTCCAGCGTTGGTAGCTGCCCAGGCATGCTGATATGGCTACTGACTAATGTGCAACTGCCTGTACACACCCTGAAACAGGAAGCTTACTCAGGGGAGTCAGTGGATTGAGTTTAATGTTAAAACCTAGTCTATAAATTCATGCAATGGGGATGTTCATGTCTGAGCAGTGAGCTGCTGTGAAGAGGATGGTGGACCGCCCTGCAGCAAATAAAGACATGTTTTTCTTCAATGTGTGTTGGTGCCCATCAGTGAAACTGCAAATAAAGTGTTGCACTTTCAGTTCTCACATCCAGCCTTTTAGTCACTCATGGGGCCAGACCTACTGAGGGCTGTTTTTTACTCAAGCCAGTGAACACAGCACATCAATTTTTAAACCCAGAGATAAAGCAGGGGCATGTGAACAGGATCTGCAATGCGTAGCCAACCAAGCTTCATCCTGGTGCGGCCACAAGGTTGCCAAATCAAGCATTAGCGTGACTAATCATTACAAGATTCAACCTGTGTGGTTCAGCAATGCTAAATGTAATAAAGGCATAAAAACAAAAAAAATATCACCGCTCACATTCTATTTAAATATAGCCATAGTCAATTGTCTGAAAAATGATATGGGTACAGAGAGTAACAGATACTGGCAAGTAAAAAAAATGCAGAAGGTGATAAATAAATAGAAATCTTTAAAAAAACAGACAAGAAGAAACCAGCACCCAAAAATAGTCTTAATGCAGATGACAGAAGGGGGTCGTTTAATGGCCTTGATTTTCTCACCAAAGTGTCCCACTTCTCACGTGAGGACAAAAGCTCACACAGCCACAATAAGAAATGCTTTTGGAAGAAAACATGTAATGTGGGTGTGGTGGAGGTGAAAATGTGCACACTATCGCGGGATGCACTTGCTCCCGGGGCGCAATACGCTGCGGCTCCAGCGCTGACCATCCCCTGAACAGGTTACTGAGCAGACATTCCCCTGCGGGACCCGGGACCGCCTGCCTAATGCTCCTGTTATAACCTTCAACATCTGTAAACAAGCGGAAAGCCCCGGTGAGCCGGTAACTTTCAGTCCCACAAAGAAACCTGTATGACACGCAGAGTAAGACAAGACACAACGGGATCGAAATCCCGGCTTAGGTACCTTTAGCTGCCTCCACCGCACATAATAGTCCGAGGACCAGTCCGACAGCGGATGCAAATGGTTTATTCCCTCGGAACCGCATCCCGACTTTAAGTTCAATTGCGGCGAAGTAAAACACAACCTACTTCTTCCCTCGTCAGTCAGGCGAAATATTTCTCTTAACAAGAAAAATAAAATCCAGAAGATGAGTCGGTTACCACGGCAGCTCTAAGATGGCCGTCGTCGCCACCGCCGCTCAGCTCTCCCTTCAATCACCGCTTCTCTCGCAGTTTTGCAGCCTGCTGCATTCACGGCTGTCGGAAATGTTAAAGCAATCAGTCGAGCACAGATTCTTTCTCGTGCGTTCTGTCGTCCCACAACATGACAGGTGTTGGTGTGAATGTTTACTAGTCTGGAAACCAGAATGTAACCTACATTTTACACACATTTACACACACAATTATAAAATAAGTGTAGTGATGTATTGTCTTTGTATTAAAATAGTAATTAAGTGTATTTATTTAAGTACTGCAGTACTACTTAAGTGCAAATGTGAGGTATCAAGGTGTTTTCATTTTATGTATGTTGGCACTTCTAGTCCACTACAATTCAGAGGGAAGTTTGTACTTTTTATACACACACTTTTTTTGACAGCCTTGGGTACTTTTAAAGATGTAGATTCTTAGTAGAAATAACATATACATAAATTGTGTTCGCATTATTATAGATTAACCATCTGTCAATACACATCACGTTTAACCTCGGGTCACCTTTCAAAGTTGCTGCTTTTTCTTTCTAAACCAAGTCCAAATATGGACTTTTAAAAATTTATTTATTAATGGTATCAGTTCTGATATCAATTCTGTTTAGAATTCGGAGTAATATGGAGTAATTTACAGTATTAATATTTGAGTACAAAATGTATTTGTACCTGCACTCTTACCTTTGTATTAAGTTTATGTACATCTGTCACGTACTTTATACTGTATATATAAACCTGTTCTTCTGTTCCCTAAAACTGTCAAATAAAATTTTTTTTCTGATAGACCTGTTAGTTTCCAGTCTCATCCATTTCAGGTCAGATGTACAAACGTTAAGTTGTCGAAAATCATAGCTTTAGAGGAGACCCTGAAGGCAGCATGTGTCCATCGATGGCCAGTGACGTCAATACTGTTATTGTGGGAGCATGCAGCTTGTTTAGCACAGAGGACTAAACTAAGACAGAAACAGGGGGCTAGATGCCTTCTGGTGCTTTAAAATGCTCTGTGAGGATTGTAGGCACCTGACGACCATCATGACCGAATTAAACCCACTGAAACATTTATAAATGAAGCTCGGGGCAAACAAGGGCTTCCAAAGTTTATGCTTACCTGAGGATGTAGAGCAAATTTGAGACAACATGCAACAAAAATGAGCATCGTATTGATCATTTATCAGTAAACCACTATCTTCACCCGCAAAACAACCACACAACAACAACTGCATAGCAATGTGAAGATAGCAAGGCCTCAAACTGCAAATGACAGTGGGGGCTGCTATCTAATCAACACCCTCAGATATAGATAGCACCCCTGAGGAGAAGAGGATGCGATGCAATCAGAGAAGTTCTTACAGGCATCTGAAACTGCTTTTGCATTATACTTGGCAATCTTGATGTGGCTGTGGCTCATGAAAATTCAGACACATGTAACTTTAATTTGTTTTCCTACCTATCAGAGAGGCTCATGAAAAGGTCACCAGACAACAATGGAAAGCACTGCTGTGGGTTTGTTGATAACGAATGTGAGACCTTACACAAGCTTGCTGGTAGTGCAATCTCCAACATTTTCACCAAATCACTTTCTCCAAAATCAAAGAACTGCATATAATAAAGAGCAAAACACACACACACGTTGCAAGAATATAGACCAATCATTAGACTTCGGTTCTATCTCAAAAGTTACAGTGAACATGGAGAAACAGCAGAGAACGACATGGTTATGTGAGGCCACAGTTAGGTGACAGGTCTATAAATGAGGACAGTCTATGGGCATCAGGGCAGCAGCAGAGTGGAAGCACAATACTTGTTTGTTTCCACTTTGGCAACACATGAAGTGCTTGAGAGAAAGTGGAAGCCCCCCCCCTCACAGATGTCCAGCACTCTGAAAAAGAGACAGAATGGCCATTATCATTCCTCTGGGGACAAAAGGAAGACTTGGTGGATAGGTGTGAGACCTTAACAAATGGAAGGTGTTACTTCCTCCAGATAATAAAATAAACAGCCACTGCTGTTTGGTGATTTGCATCACTATTGTTGATGTGATGTTTGCGGTAAATGCAGGTCTATTGGCAATCCCTTTCTAATTTATCATTTGTAAATGGTAGTGAGTGATTATTATACATCTATAGATGTTAAATAATGTTTTGTCACAGTTCTATGGAGCTGCTTTGTTAAGGAACGCTTTGTTAAAATTGATGCCACATATTAAAGGGTCGTCCCACCATTAGTGCCAACAGCATTTAGCCACTGAATCTGAATCACTGAGTTTGTGCCCTTTACAACAGAGTATGAGTGGTTACTCTGAATAATCCAGCTATTAATTTTTTTTATTAATTAAAAAAATTATTAATGAAGAACTTGGGTTTTAAAGCACAAAAACAATTTACAACATAGCTGCACACTTGATAAAAGAATAGGAATGTAAACTCCCCATTTACACTTGCATTAAGTTTGTACATAACATATGAGGAAAAGTATGTTGCTCATCTACTGCAGACAAACTTTTGTTCTTGTTACAGTTTCATGATAGTTTCTATTTTTTGTGATAGGTTTCTGATACATTTCTCCTAAAATTCACCAGGAGACAAAGGCAAAACAGTAATCATTCTTGTGACATAAGGGAAATACAAAGATTTATTTTTTTTTACAATTGTTAACTAAGTAGATGTTAGTAAAGATAGAACAAATGCGGATTTATATACAGAATATATTACTTCCTAATTTTTTGGTACATGTGGATAAAATGAATGCAGTATGAAGCAGCCCTGCATTATCTGTTCACAGAGATTATAATGTTCCTAAGCATTATAATGTTCAGTGTTGTGTTGTGAAAGCTGGTGAAAAAAATCTATCTATTTCTTAGTGAACTTTAGGAGATAACATATATACTAAAATGAGGCTGAAATGAGAATCACAATTTTTATTTTGCTGCAAGACTTGAACAGTAAAATGTTCCTCTAGTATGGTAGTATACCTGTATCCTATATTATACCTGTATCCTGTAGTATACCTGCACAATTTAGTCCATTATTAACCAATCAACACAAAAGTAACTATTATTTAGACAAGTTTAAGTCAATTTTAAAGGGGGTTTCAGCTCCAAAAATGTAACAATATGCTTGTTTTCTCTATAGTATATACAATGTTTTCTTTAATCATTTTATTACCAAACAACTGCTGATGTATCCTCATGGGTAACCCACTATCTGCACATAAAGTGATTATAATCTGCTCCACCTTTATCAACTTTTACTTTTACATTACATACCGTACATGTTTTACCATAATTAACCTAGTTAGTAGGGCAGTTGTCAACTCTGACCAAAGGGTCAGTGGTTTGATCCCAGGTTCGATCCCCGGTCCCAATACTGAATTCCAAACAGCCCTTTCCCATCCCCACCTGTGCAGTGCCTGTCCAAGCCCAGTAGAAATTGGAGAGGGTTGAACTCATGGGATAAGCCGAAAGGACAAAAAAAAAAAAGTTTGTTAGTTAAAATGGTAAATAGTCGCTTATAGAGCTCTTTTATCTAAAGCACTTTACAATGTTGATTCCCATTCACCCATTCATACACACAGATGGCGGTGGCTGCCATGCAAGGTGCTCACCTGACCCACCAGGAGCAACTTGGGGTTCAGTGTCTTGCCCAAGGGCACTTCGACATGTAGCTGGGAGCAGGGATCAAACCACTGAACCTGTGGTCCATGGTCAACTGACTTACCAACTGAGCTACAGTTAGTTATTACTGTTTAAGTTTTTTATGCCAATATTTGCGTATAATGTAGTGATGTAGTGATGATGCATAATGTAGCACATTTTCTCTGTATGGGGCTGTGTAGCTGCAGACTGCTCAGAGTGGCCACGCTGACCCTCGTCCTCCATGACATTATTAAGACCACCAGGGTAAATGATCCAAATCTGATACAAATCATTTTGCTTAATTCCGTGCAGTGCTAATTTACTCATAGAGGTAGATAAAGCCATGCTATAGGTACAAGTAATAAATAATCCATATTAGCAGCAGTGTTTTCCTTGTGGCTGCTCGGCATTGATAAGAAACTGACTTTGCTGTCCATCTCCCATACTGAGCTCAAGCCCGAGACATAAATTCGGGAATTAGATGCAGTAAACTATTAAGATGGTCAAAAGTCACAAATGCCTCACGGCTGCTCAGTTTTCATCCTCCTGCCTCGGTCATACGCTTTGCCAGGATGGACGGCGGGTAGGTACTCTGGGTGGTGAACGTATACAGGCACTGACCATCATTGTTGCTGGGGGCTTAACTGTGCTGCAGTCATGGTGGGTGGTTGGCAGCAGATGAAGCATGAAAAAGACTTTGCAATAATGAGAATCACAGGGGTTGTAATCATTAAACAACACTGCTTCTCAGTGTTATCTTTCCTGTCTCGGGTCTAGACTGCAGCCTGTGTCATTAACTTCTGCAGAGTTTTCCTTTGGCCTCCCAGCTACCAGAAGATGCAGGAATTCTATTATCTTTTCTTATAATTGGCACAAACTTTATTGGAAATAACTGTTCATGAGCTAATTGTTAAGAGAGCCCAAAGCCTTTCATAATGACTTTCTCAACAAATAATTTCATATTAATAGTCTGTAAGTAATTTGTTTATTGATGTCTTTTTCACAAAGGAGCCACGTACATTTGAGGAAATGTATTTAATTAGCCCAAGGAAAGAGCTCAGAGAAGTTATTGCAGAGGATTATAGCCCTGCCAATTGTCCTTTTTTTATATTGATATTTTATATCTTTAAATGTATATCCTGTAAAATCTGAATATGCATCAACTCATAAATTCACAAGCCTTAATTTTCTGTGAACATTTTGGTTGCAAGATTAATTTTATATATAGTGAGACTACAGCCTTTTTTTCGGAATGGGTGTCTCTTTGACTTTGACCCATGAATACATTTTTAAAATCCTTCACTGGGATGAAATTAAATCTCACTCTGGATGTTATCATATTGTTTCACAGGAGATTTTTAAAGCCATTGGGTCCGTAAGTGGCTGGAAACAAATCACACAGGGATGTGAAGCTGTGCACCTTAAAATGCTGCCTTTGCTGTCTAATTCTTGAATTGTCCACAGTGAATATATAAAACCTACCCACAGCAATTGACTGGCTTCCACTTAAGTTGCTTTCATTTATCTTAGATCCTGGGCTGTCGCTCATGGTTATTTATTAACCACTGGTTTTTCCTCCATCCACACACTGTCACTGTGAATGTCCTGAAAACCGTCACTTGTTTTTTCTTAAAGTAATCACACTCTCATTCATTAGAAGTATAAGTTTTTGCACTTTACCTTGTGAAACATAAAACACACACAAACACACAAAAAATTTTGTCTTCAAAAACAGGACCAAAAACAACCATATTTTAATGCAAGTCTGGCTGGTAATACAGTGGTATTGAATGTTCTATGTTTGTATAGTTGACAGTTTCCTGTCTTGTGAGTATCAGCAACTATTTATCCAAAGTCTTCAAAAATCTCCTTTGTTTGAGCCTGACACACTTTTGCAAACCTGTTTTGTTAAGATCACACTTTGATAGTGAAGACCCAGATTTCTCCTCTTTATATAGGGCAGGACTGACTCTCACCTGATTGACTCACACCTGACTCTAGTTATTCCATCAAATGAACTAATCATAAAAATACATTAGCCACATACAAATATTTTTCTGTATACTTTTTTCATCAAATGTTTTGTCTTATGTGTTTAAATGGATCTCACATTATATTTTAGTTCATATTTATGTAAAAATAGAGACAATTTAAAAAGGGTTAAAAGCTTTTAAACAATGCTGTATTTATTCCTCTGTTTTATTTGCATATTGATGCTATGCAAAATCCTGCATGTCTGTTTTGGTTAAGGAACATAGAAGTTGTTGGGTGAAATGCCAGTGTAGTCTGTTATGATCTTTATGCACTTCATTTTCATCTTCATCTTTTTTAAAGCCTCTTCTAGAAAGAAAAACTAAATTTCCTCCAAAGTCATAATATTATGTTGTGGCATAGTTACGTAGCCTCTGGTTCTTCTATGGTGCTTTTGATTGTCAATAAACAGTGATTTCCGCTGCCTCTCAGGCTCCATTGTTACTGATATGAAGCCAGGGCACTAAAACCACATGGTACAAGTGAGTGGGAATCTGACAGATGGAGGCTTGATAAGCTCACTGAACACTTCACTCCTCTCTATAGGGCTCAGACTAAGCTTTCAGGCAGCGTCTTCACCCACATCCATATTCATGATAACCATTTTTAGTTTTATCAGTGATATCAGATGTTAGACATGTTTGATTTCATTTGCATTAATTATGTACACCTGAAACTGAATATAAAACCAGAATTCATTAATAAAAATGTCTCTACTTGCTACAAATCTCTGTCTAATTTGTGTGTGTGTGTGTGTGTGTGTGTGTGTGTGTGTGTGTGTGTGTGTGTGTGTGTGTGTGTGTGTGTGTGTGTGTGTGTGTGTGTGTGTGTGTGTGTGTGTGTGTGTGGTGGATTCCTCCAGATGAGCATCAGGTTGCTCAGAGGTGGCTGGGCACTATGATTTTGATTTTCTTGCTTTAAGACCTTTACTTCTGGCCTCCACAGTAGGTCATCTCTGACATGCCCTGGAGGGGGTTCATACTATGGGTCAGGCCAGTGACAATCTCTCACCTCTTTGGCTTTATTGCCTCACAGATTCTAGGGTGGGGGCACTGACTCAGCTGTCACAACAAGTCTAATCATTCCTTTGTGATAGACAGGTGCTTTGACTACCCGGAGACACTTAATATTAGCACCCCAGGGATGGCAGGTGATGAATGGATGAATGCATAATGGACTTTATGAAATTTTTGTATTTAAATGTAGATGAAGTTGTGTTGGAAAACAGGTCAGATTGGGAACCATAACTGTAGACATTAGCCCTATCTGCAAATCAAACATTACTTGACACACACAAAACCTGCATGTTCTCACCCACACACAGGAAAAAGCTTATAACACAGACCCAAGACCCATCGTAACAACCCCCAAGTTGCGTCTGTGATTAAAATCATGCTTGTGTATAAGAAAACCTGCTGTCCAGACAGCGGAAGTGAACAGTCTGCTCCCTCATTACCCTTGAAGTAGGCTCATATGGTGAGTGGGTGATATTTAAGTGGTGGAAGTTAAAAATGGCTTGAAGCCAGTGTGTGGCGGCTCCAAATTGTCTCTGACTGAGTGTGCAGACATTCGGGAGTATGATGACCCAGATGCTGAAACTTAAACCAGGACAACAAACAATCTGGTAAATTCTGTGAAAACATATTATGTCTGAGTAAAATCTAATAAAATTCAAACCAGTTCAAATCACTTCAAAAACTTACTTACATACCTCATTTTCTCCCGCATTTTCCTTTCCCCCCAGATTTATTTCTAAACAGCACAGAACTATTTCCCTCTGCCCACTGTGATGTTATTTGGGTCTGACGGTGGTTATTTGTTCTGTTCCCCCTTCAAACGGCCTGATCCTCTCATGTAAAGCTGGGGCTTAGTGTAAGCTGACCTCTGGTCTGAGTGAGAGTTCACACTCATAAACATGCTTAAATCAGGTGTTGAGACATTTCAGGAGCAAATCGCACAGATATATCAGGGTCTTTACAGCCTGTGTGGCTACACCGTGGCTCAGCCCCATTACAGTGTTTCTATTCCCTCCCTAGCTGCTCATAATTACTTTGTTAGCCTGCTATTAACTGAGATCAGTGACTGTTAACTGGCCAGGTCAGCCCAGCAGAACGGGCCCAATTGAGAAACCCCTGGTCATAGTCAGTGTCAGTTGATTATCCCCCCACCCACAAAATCTACAGCAACCGGATATGACTGTGAGTTTTGATAAGACAGCACACGTGATCTGTTGGGTTTGCTCGGTATAATTATTTTGAGAGGTCTTTTAGCTTCTTTAAAAAGTCTCTGCCTAAGCTTATCAGAAACAGCCCATCAGCGCTGTGGGATGCATCCATTTGGTTAATTATCTTCATTCTTTATAAATGTTGTTGAGCTTGGCGTTTTCTATATTGAAGTCTAACTCTTGTCCATTATTCAGCGAATAATGCACTCACTGATTACACCAGCTCTATGAGTTTATTTGATCATTTAAAAATGCACTTCACACAATGTACATACAACAACCAACAGAAATAGTTCCTTTTAAATATAAATCAGGCTACAGAAACCATCTTTTCAACAGCAGTTTAAGGACACACACTACTGTAAATTTGAAACTAAAACGTAACTTTTTAAAAACAGTTTCTTGTGTTTCTTTTGAGCTGCTATGATCCATATTTCCATAGGCCTTTTAGGGCCAAACACAAAGCATGACATTTCTTACCTTTAACTACTGTTTAAAATAGAAGAAAGTTAGATGCTTAGAATAAAATTTGTTTTGTTATTATTATGAAATTGTGGTCATCCAAATATAGACTTTCCTGCTGTTGTAAAAACCCAATTTGTGCATGAATTGATAGCTTAAAAGGACCCCGCTAAACACATTTTTTATTTTACACACACACATGCACACACAAAAGCATTACCCTGCTGTATTAGATAAGTACTTTGTGGACTGTTTTAAAATTGTACATCCTCAATAAGTCAAATGGTGCGGGGAGTCCTATTTCTGTAAGTACTAAAGACAAAGAAAGGATTTGTCTGCATTTATTGGGATTTGTTGACAATATCGAATAAAAAGAATATCACCAAACACATGTTTTAATCAGTGACACATAAATGAATCTGTCAGTACATCTACAACGTCTGTAAGACTTCTTATCTAAATACAATGGTCTCCATCAGTTTGCACGCGCTGACTCTCCCTGTGTGTGCATAATATAATGACTGTGACAACTGAAAGCACACTCCAATATGTATTATTTATTATTATAAATTTCGGCACATCACTGAAGAGATTAGTCAGTATGTTTGTATGTGTAGTATTCAGGATAAACGTTTTGCACTAATATATCACACACACTTCATTACTGACCTCACATGTTGAGGAAGATTTTGGCAATTGCATGTAAATGGAGAATTAAAGTAATATGTAGATAGAAGGACCTTCTCTCCTTCTCTCTCCTTCTCTCCCCACATGACCTTTTAATTATTGATTTTCAACTCACTACACCTCATCTGTCCTCTCATTCCTCCTCTTCTTCCCCTTTATTTCACCGCTCTTTTTATCTTTTCCTTCAACATAGAATTACTCCTCACAGTCACACACACACACACACACATACACACACGCACACACACACACACACACACACACACACACACACACAGCTTGTCTTTCTCCCTGACTTGTCTCCATATTAAAATGCATAGCTGCTGGCCACTAGCTGCGGTGTCAGCGGGGTGGGGGAAGATAATTCATGCGGGGCTGTCAGACAGGCTAGAGGTGAGTGAGCACACCTCTTCCCCGAGGAGACATTCAGAAATGAGCCCAGCAGAGAAGCTCAGAGGCATCAATAATCCAGCACCTCTCCCTGCAGTAACGGCAGCCTCACACAGTCTCATTAAACACTGTGTGCTTATCGTGCTGCCACATTTGTACAGCTGGAGCTTACATTGAGATGAATGGTATGTCTCTCTTGGTGCATCTCTCCATAGAGCATGCCACTGCAAAACATTTTGTTTAGTCAAAAACACGTACTTCTCTGTACAGATAAGGCAACAGCCCCCTTGATGAGATGTGATTCCTGCTCAGGGACATCAGTTGGTGGAAAGCATTTGACGTGTTTAGCCCCATGAGAGGTTTAGGTATAGTTTCCATAGTTCATCTCCCCCGCCTTGTGGGGTGATACTCTAAAGAAGTTGTCACAGCTCTCACTGGGGCTCTGTTTGGAACACAAAGTGCTGATTATAAATTGACAAACGCACTTTCTGTGCACGCCCCTCTTAAAAATGTCTTCAGTAATAAAGAATAACACATTGGGTTTTGGGCTGCTGGTTTTTGAATTCTTAAAACTAAATTTGAACAACAAACAAATATTTAACCGCTTTTTACCCAAGTGAAGCTTTTAATTCTACAAGTGTAATTAAAAACATCAAAATTGGAAACGGAAAAAGTTTTCATCACACATTGTCAATATGCACACAAAAAAGATTTAAAATAACCACGCACACCTTTACTGACCTGCAGACTCCTAATGTCTGACCTTAACCTACCCTTAGTCTAACTTTAGCCCTAGAATAAATACATTCACAGGGGAGGTTGAGTACAATGCCCTCGCTTTGGCAGATTCGCATAGGAACTTAACTCTGCCAGCACACTGACAGTGTTCAAAATAGGCATTTACCCATCCCCAGAAATGGCTCACAGCTCCATTCCTCTACTCTGTATCGTCCTCTGGATAAGTCTGTCCCGGGTATTCTAGGAATATGTCTCAGGATAAGATAATCCAGGGACAGCTGCTCTCTAATTTTAAGTGGAGGTCCTGAGGATACGATTGTCACAGATAGAGGTGAGAGACCGTGGATGCTCCAGTCAAGTAGAAAAGCTGCATGGTGCAATAAAGAATCACGGACTTCTCTCTGCACTCTCTATTCTCAATTAAGGTCAAGACCTGATCTCAGGGCACAGCGCATGACTGAATCATTTATTGTTGCCATGGCAACAGCACATGATGCACCTTTACTGTATCGTCAGAGAATTGAAGTTGTGTGGTTTGTATGTCAATAAAGAAACACTTTGTGTTTGTGATGATGGTTTGTTCATTTGCATCATCATCATAACAAGCGCTGCTGGTTAGAACTGTGTCAGTCATCAATTACAGCGTTGCATAAGATCAGTTTGTGTCATTATTGTGCAGCTGTATCAGTAAATTGATGTACTGAAATGCTTTGGCAGTGTTGGTTCTCTTCCACTCATACCAATAGAGCATTCGAAAAATTTATTGACAAATGCATTTGCAAATTCTTACATGGAGGTCAAAGAAGGCATTATAACAAACAGCTCCACAGGCTGCAGTGTCTGGCTTCTGTGTCTGCAAACAGTCCCCGTGCTTTGAGGGTCTGTTCTGAACATGACCCTGACCTTTGGTGTCAGTGAAGAAGGGCTGCTGAAAACAGGAAAAAGATCAGTAAGAGCCCAGAAATGAAACAAGCAAAATGGTCATTTCTGAATGAGTCAGGATTAGTTTGCATTATTTTGTACAGATGTTTGTCCAACTTTTACTTGTGTAGCAAGAGCTGCCATAACTACAGTTATGTTACGTGTTATTTAGTTTTTCCCGTACAGCTACTCAGAGTAGCTTTTCTTAGTAATTAATTGTTAGAATGACTTCATATATTAGTTTATTTGTACAGCTTTCAGTGACACAATGAACCAGATGTATCAGACATGCTGACTTTATCTGCTTTGGTTTTCTAGGGTAGATTTTGCTTTGTTGTTCTAAAATTCTATATATGCACTAAAACTGCCTCCTTACTTCTTCTTGTTGTTCAAAGCTGCAAAGAGACCCTTTCTAAACCCATCTAAGTGATAGGGGAGTCAGTGTTTTGTGTAGAAATGCATTTTTCAAGTGCATTTGTAAGGCTAATGTGAGACTCCAGCAGTCTGAGTTAGTCACATCAAGTGGGTGTTGTCTAAATTTACACTCATTTTAGTGTGAAATTCTCTCTTTGTGCTTCCACAGATAGTGTTTCTTTGTGAGTTGCAGCAGGAATTTGGTGCCAAGAGATCCGAGCTTTGTCACACTTTCATTTTACTTGTCAATGTTGAAGTCTCACATTAAGTCAGTTACAATAACAGATAAAGAACTGATGATTCTGTCCCCCAGCTGCAACACTTAACTGACTTTAGGCATTTAAACCTATCTACAGTGGTGATCCTAGACTCTGGGGAAGGGGGAGGGTGCAAAGAGGGCCCCCACACCAACTTATGGCTTCCAGCTATCATAAAGGGCCCCATGGGTTTTTTGGGGGGGCAGCGGTGGCACTCTGTATAATGCCTTTACACAAGGTATAAGGGGTTTCTACTTTTCCACATGTTTCCATTTAACACTTTTTATGTGAGGTCCCCAAACAATTGCCTGCTTTCCCTCTTCTGAGAGTATGCCACCACCTTTCAGTGTTATATATCAACAAGTCTTTTTTTCATTTTTGTCATGATGTGACAAAAACATCTGACACAGCAAATCCGTTGCAGGTATTCTGGTGTAGAAATTAGTTTTGGGGTGTTGATCCTTATTTAAGTGGATGATCTAAGGACATATGGTGCTTCACAGACTGTACAACCTGATCTGTGATGTTGGGCTTAAATGAAACTGTCTTTTCTTGAGTGGGGCCAAACCACGGTTTATTTTTACCGAGGGGTCCAGTAGCAGGTTAATCTGGTCTTGCTTATGAGGCTGGGCTGAATTCCACCGAGACATCCAGTGCTAATTTAGACATAATCATGTTTTACAACAAGATCCACTAACTACTTCTTCCATACCTCCAATTCTTTTGAACCCAAGGCAGAACAAGATCAGTAATGTTTCCACTCAGCCTACAGAGAGAGTCAATAGTTAGCTTCCCATAGGCTATTGACAGACCGTAGTATTGGCATGAGGGATGTCTGTCCTGCCAACTCATGCCGAGAACGTGGAGTCATTCTACGCATTCCCAGCATTCAGCAGGAGGCTGCCACCAGCTTCACTGATCCAATGATTGGTCTGTGGTCAAAGTCCACGAACAGCTCAGCCCCAAAAAAACATCTTTTATCCTGCTAATTTATGATCTGATTTAGTGGCACTTCAATTAACTGTTCATCTTTTTAAAAATCAACTTCTCTTGGGGAAATGATTCATACAAACGCACTGTCTCAAGACATATTAAATAGTTTAAGCTTTCAGTTTAAAGCCCCCATCATCTGCTCAACTGAAAAGACAGTAATAAATACAGCTTTGAACTTGAGAGTTCGGAGTCTGTCTCATTAATCAATGCCGGAGCTGCTGCTGGCTATGCATCTTTCTGTTCTCTCCCCAATCTCCTGTGGGAGGAATCCTACCACTTTAAGATTCAGGTTTTTGAAGTCTTTCTGCAGTGAATGTATCAAAACGAAAAAGAAAGCAGGGAGAATGTAATCAGCGTCGAACTAGAGAAAATCTGAATCTCCACTGCATTAAAGAAATGAGACAAACAAACAAAATTTGTACTGAGGATTCCTTTTACGTTCGGAACACCGTTGCAGTTGGCTGCAGCACTTGTGTTGTTTTTGTAGCTGGATCTCCTCTAAACACAGTCTAAGTATAATCTGTTCCTGCAGCAACAGCAGTCACTCATGCTTATTTCAGTCAACATGATGCATACTTACGGCCTGATGGCTCAGCCAGAATCTGTTTGTTATGACAGCCAGCAAAAGGCCTGGTTTGATATTTTGAGGTTGGAGTGGAAACTTGTGCGTATGATTCATAAATAGTTGTTACATATTATGACATTTGGTCTGTATATATCTGCACACACAAACCATGAATTTGACTTTACGGCACTCAAATTATAGCAACAAATTCAAATCACACAGGAAGTTCAATAGTTTAAATGGAAACAGCAGAAACTTTTTTTTACATTAACTTCCTGTGTGAAAATACATGGATACTAAAAAACTAGACAATCTTTTTAAATCTCAGTGTTTAAAATGTATGTTGTATACATACATCACTAAGAAAATAATGTAGATATTATTCTCTTCTTTACATGTGTCATATGCAAAAACCAGAGATGACATTTCCATAAACGTTACCTACACACTGTATCATATGGAAGAATACATTTCTCAGTGGAGTAGCAATGCAGTGGGAAACCTGGAGGTGGACAGGTATGTTGATCCTGAGAGTTTATTGTGGAAATGAGCTTCCGTCAAAGTGATATCACAGCTAGAAAGAGCTCAAGCAGATGGCTGGAGTCAGTACGCCTTCAGCTAGGAAACAGAGTGGAAATTACTGATCTTTGTTGCAACAGATACAGTCTGTAAGAAGGTGGCTGATGGGTTTCACATAGGATTTTGCTTTTATAAATCAGAGAATGAAATGACAGGAAAACAGGAGCAAACTCACAACCCCACATCAGCTAAACCAGAGTCACAGAATAAATCCGCTGCACCAGATCTTTTCTCTGATGTTTTTCATAACTAAGGGGTTTTCACTTCAGCACTACTTGGACTAAACTGGGGTGGCAAAATAAAATGCTGCACAATGTGGATGCTAAATGCTTTAACAGGTGTGCGTCAACAGGACAATGTTAAAAAATGATTTGGCCACATCTGTTCCATTCAAACAGTCAAACTCACAGAACTTTGTTTTGAATTCTGGCAGATATTCCCAAGTTCCCAAGAACATAAAACGTGTCAGGTTGAGTTTAGAAGAGATGACATTGGTTCACAATGACAGCACAATAATATGTAGCAGGTATAATGTTTATTAATTCAGTTTAGCATGGCAGCATGTTAACTTTAGCACTAAACACAAAGTACACCTCAGGCTGATGGCAATGTCTTGGGTTTGGCAGGCAACCTATTTTGTCATGAGAAAAAAACGTTGGACAAAGTAAAATTCTGACCTGATAAGGGGAAGTGAAATGTTAAAGCAGTAAAGCAAAGTTTTTGCAGTTCAGTGCTTTAACTTTTAATCAAGTTAAACTACAGTTTCATCTGGACTTTAAAGCTCATGTGTCAACAAACATTTCAATGAAACATCCCCTGAAAGTTAGCTCTCAGATGTGATCAAACAAAGAAGCATAATCAGTGGATGATTTTGTTCTTAAGCAACATGAATGAATGAAGTAGTAGGGAGGTGACTGTAAAAGGCCAAGTTTAACTTCAAAAGCAACAAAAGTACATTGGTTAAGGTTAGAAAAAGCTCCTGGTTTTCTTCAAAAGCATCTAATTATGTCGTATGTGAAGTGATCATTTGATTTGTCTGTATTAAAGTAGACCACAATTTTCTCTAACCAGATGCTGTGAGTGCCTAAACACATCCATTAAAAGGTAATTGTGTAAATATACGTCATCCATTCGGAATTTCTAGAAGAGAGGCATTTTTACATTTTTACATTTTTTTACAAACATTTTATATGCAGCAGTCTGGATTATTATAATGCAAGTGATCCAAAAGTCTGCAGCACCAGCAGGAGATAAACCTCTATCTTAAAGTCATTCAGCCTTCCCAGGCTGGTGGAAAACAGTTGGTATTTATTTATATTTGAAACACACGACAGTGCTGTAACCAGTCCCATGGCCAAACTCTGTGCATAATTCATGTGAACTACTTTGCTTATACTAATTTGTCCACAAAAATAAAATTAAAATATCAAAATAGAACATATCACATTATAAAGTGTGCAAGGGAAAGACTGACCCAAGTTGTTTCAGTAGGATTAAAGGTTAAAAATAGGGACAGAAGAAACATTAAAGCTCTTGTTTATAAAAATAGGTGTATTCCTTTTGTGATAAGAGTTTTAGATGCTGAAAGCACTGAGAGCAAATTCATCTATTAGTCATGAGGTTTAGGCTGACTGTATCTGCAGAGCTTTGTGAAGGCCTGTAAGTGAATGTGCAGTACTTCATTACTCCACAGCATGTGCCCTCGCTGCGTGCGTGCCTCTCCCTCCTCTCCCTCCTCTGCTGTGGATTCCTCCTGGCTCAGCCTAATAATGCTGAGTCATACAGAGGGAGGGAGAGGCACCTCCCTCGCTCATGAAGTTGCCTCGCTTACACTTTCAGCTCAGTTTGCACTTTGAAGATGAAAGCCAGAGCTGATCATATTCATTTGGACTCAGATTTATGGGGTGGGAGATTCGTATGGCTTCAAAATTTCTGCAATTGTGATTTTAGAAAGTGTAAGGGTCAAAGCTCTCAAAAAAGATGTGAATATACTGTAACGACAAAATGCTGGAATCAGCTCACAAAATGTAGCTGTAGAGCTTAGAAAAATACAAGAATAAAAAATAAAGAACAAACTTTTAACAGCTTGTGTTTTTAGTTTACGTCACACATCACCCGGAAATTGTGTCCAGGAAGCGGCTTATGTAAATTGTAAAAGCTCTGCACATATATAGCGCTTTTCTACCTATTGGTACTCAAAGTGCTTTACACTGCTTCCTATTGATCTTATCCTTATCTGATCAAACTAGCAACTGCAGGATTGGTGGACGACCGCTTCATGCACCACAGTGAAGCTTTTTATTAGTAGGGTATGTATTTGAATATTCAGTTTCAGTTTTTATAGACCATTTCTCTTCTAATATACTTCAAATATTGGCAGTGAGTGGATCTATTTTTTTCTTCAAAAATGCCTGATAAAATGTTGAGATTACAAAAGCACTAAATGAATAATCCCACAAAGTACTTGCTTCATATGTACAGTCTCAGGTACGCTAGGTGTCTGGGAACTCTGAAGCCTCAGGGACCACAGCAGGGTGCTGCACAGCAGTTAGCAGATAATTAGTTGTGTCAGTTAGTGAATTGTTCAGGATGGCTTCACAGCAGGCTCACACACACTTTTTGTGTTTAAATGTCACTTGAATCATGATGAGGTACCATGGTTTGAATTTCAATAAGGGGGACACTGTACATGAGCTCGTTTTACAAGCTTTTTACTTGCGTGCATTTCCTCAAACCAACAATTAAGTCAGGAGAACTGGAGACTGTAATTTATCTGTGCTTAACTGTAATTAGTTTGAGCTCTGTGGGTCCCCATTACACTTCTTTTAAAGTGGTTAAAGGAAAACATTCTACAACAATCACAAATTTCCATCTGTTTATAATGTGTTTTATGCCAGGATGCACTGCTTGATATCTGTCTGTGAATATGAAATTAACAGATATGAGTCAGATATGTTTAAAAACTCTGGCCTCACACTGTAATATTTGATTTGACTAATTACACACAGTCAAACTGACATTAAGTGAGCTTATGCAATGTCACAACAATGTTCTCTACAGTTCTTATATGATGCATACAATGTCAATAAATAATGTAATCAAAGGCTTCATAACCAATAAATGTGTTTTAAATCAGCGCAATCAATCATTTGTGTGTTAAAGCAGGGACTCAGTAAAGCAGACGGAAATGTAAATGAATTAGATTCTGGCATCACCTGCTGTCTATTTATTTTTTTTTACTTTTACACATGGAAGGTTTCTCCTCCAGTTTACCAAATCCCTACAGCAGCTTAGGGAGGCAGAACACGTGTTGATTAACAGGCTACAGCCTGATTTCAAAAGTGCCGAACCAGAGGGCAGTACCTTTATGCACAGCCGTCCACCGTGTTTACCTTGATCAACTCATGCAGGTGACGACAGGCTGTTATGCAAAATAAGCACATTTCTGTTAGAAGTCTGTTTACATCACTGGGGTTAATTAGTGCCATGCCCCCAGATGTTTCTTTTCACCTTGTCTTTTTTCAGCTGCTCAGATTTTATTATTGACATGCAGCGTAACATTTACACTGTGGTGGTGATATACTAAAAAATTAAAAAGTAAAAGACTGTGATTATCAAACAGCTTCACATCATTTGATCAATTGGCTGAATATTCTATTTCCCCTTAGGAAGAAAGGCTACTACTACTACTACAAAATGCTAAAGTAGAATTTGATAAACTAATAAATGCGGATGTTTTACTACAGATGAAGCAGTTGTCAGTCAGTAGATGAAGTTGTAAAGTGCATATTTACTTGCTGCAAGAATTCATATAATAAGCAAATAATGAATAATTATAATTAATAGTAATAGTATTATTCTGCATGAGTTATTTTACTTTTGGTACTCTACGTACCTTTTGGTAATAATATTTTAGTGATTTTACTAAAAACAAAGAACTTTTTTTTTACATTCTTTTTTCTATCAGGAGCTCAGATTGATAACCAGAGAAATGTATTTCTTGGTGAAGTGATTGTACTTTTGTTCTTAATGTAAATGTTTGAGCACTATTCAATAGTACCTTAAATAGTATTTTAAATTGTGTACAAAGTACAGAGTTTCTGTAAACAAATGTACTTCTGCCAAGAAATTTCTGTTTGTATCTAAAATAGTAATTACAAAATTCATCTTAACATTGGTAAATAGTGTACCAACAGCATATTTGGGAATAAATCTGTGTTATTGTTTTTAAGGCCTCTCTGCTTTTAACGAAATTAATTTTATTCTTTCAAATATATATATTATAATAGGTTTGCTTCACTCAGATCACAAAACAAATCCAATAAATAAATTTCTCTCACTGCTTAAATAGATATCTGAGATAGAATTGGAGATATCCCCCCACAAGACGATCCCCCTTAGAAATCCCCACTCACAGAATTACCTCTGGTTCCAATGGAATTAGGAAATATTAAGTGCAAGCCTGAACAAATGGTGTAACATTTATTTTATGAGATGTGTATTAATGCGCTTCAGCTTCAGAGATCTTCATCAGCCGCTCAGGGCATCGTGTTGTCTGCTGAGTTTGACGCCGCACATTTTCTCTCCTATGCCTCATCCTTATCCAGATTGTTATGACGCTTTTGGATTTGTTTGTGGTATGTCATTAATTGGGCTCAGGTAGTTTTTCTCCTTTCTTAGTAAATCACATCTGACAGAACGTTTTCACCCTGGAGTAGAGAATCATGGAATTGTAGAGAATCTCAATCTGATGTTATGTGTATGTTGCTCTCTACCCTCATCACACTGTTCTTGTCCTCTAAATTTGTTACTTGAACAGTTTTTTCTCCAGCTCCTGAAGCTTTTTATGCAGGATTTTATTGGGAGTTGTAAGACAATTTTTCTCAGCCTTCAGTAACTTATAATTTGTTGTTCTAACACTGATTTTGATTTTCTCATTGAAAGTCTTTTTCTACCTTTGTGCTGTAATTTCTTTGGCCTCTGTCGGCATACTCAGTTTGTCATATTTCTGATTCCAATCTTCTTCATTCTGCAGGTTTTCAACTCAGCTTTGTGTCAGCAAAGCTTTTTCCTCAGCCTTCAGTTCATCAAATTATTCATTAGCAGCTTTGTTAAGATGAAGCTTTTTCATGTTGCCCTTTTGTTTCATCAAAGCATATATGTGGAACCTCTCGTCTTTACACGTGACCACCATCATCTTTACATTTTCGCACTCCTTGTAGAAATCCTTAAGTTCTTGCCACAGGGCATCATTTTCAAGGCCTCTTTTGGTGGTTGAATGGTTTTTTAATTTTAAGTATTTTTTTTCTGGAGCTTCTTGTACATTTTTTGCAATCTCATGTCACAAAGCATGGTTCTGCTGAGTAAGTGCTTCATTCTCTAGTTTTGCGACATACAAAGTTTTGATAAGTTGATGTCTCTTCTTGAGCCCCAGAAGCTGCAAGGCCCTGTTTTGCTGGCACGTCCTTATTCTCCCTCTTCAATGCGACACATTCTTCCTGCAAAGCAGCCTCTTTTTGGACTTTTCCCTGTAAGTCCTTAAGGTGCATGCTGCTGTTGTTCCTACCTGTGTTGCTTGGCACCTATTGGAGGCTCATGTTGTTGCCCCAGAAAAGGAATGGTCTGTTGGACGCAGCACATTTTCTGTTCATTTGATAAATGTTTGTCTCTGTCTGAACGATGCGGACAATCTGAAATACTAAGTTTCAAATAGTCCAAATACTGGGAGCTAACAGCCAAGGCTCTATCTTCCAACAGATATTTCAAAGTTAAGAAGTTGAAATGAGATCTGTTATAATTCTTACTTAGCTACAACTAATACATGATACTTCACATCATCCAAGTTCCCATCCTATTAAACTTGTAGTTAGCTAAAAAAAAATATGGAACTGAATGTCTTACCAGCAGGAATAATGCTTTTGCCAAAATATGATTGAAATATTTTTAGCAGCCATGTGATGAGGGGTTAAATTGAGTCCATTGGATCTGAGCTTTGTGCCACTCATCATCACAGTGTTGCCATTTTTTAATAAAAATCTCTGCGGCTTTCAGAGTGTCTCACAATCACCAAACCAATGTGGACTGCCGCTCAGTTTCTTTGGCTTAATAAATTCCTGAGAATCTCAAACTGTAGCAGAATCATTACATTTGTTTTCATACCGAGAGGAGCTGTGCACATCATTACACACATCTTATATCAAAAGTCAAGAATCGTATACATCTTCAGCAGTGACGTTGTGCTCTTCTTACTAAAGCTGATCCAAAAAGATTTGCTGTTTAGTGAAACAAGCAACTTTGTTTCCAATGAGTCCTGTGCTCCATCTTTACATTTTCAATTGCAGCAAATTGCATTGTTTTCTTCTGAAGACTTTGTTTTTTACTAGTGGTTTATTATAGAGCGTATTTTAGTTTGCTGATTAAATGCAATAATATCTGGAGCCTTGCTCCAAACATGAAATATGAAATTACGTAAGTTAATCAAATCTCACGCAACAGGTTTAACTGCTTACCAAGTATGTTTGAATAGCCAGTTATTTATATAGTCAGTAGGGTTCTGTACATAAGTTGTTCTGAATTCAAATTAGCCAAGTTTTCTTTGGTAATTTTGGTCTTGATGGTAATGAGCCATTTGCAACTGGTGTGAGACGTGCAGTTTCAGAGAACGAGTACGGACATTGGTTGATACTTAAAAATACAGTTTATTAAACATGAAAACATATGCATCCCTTATGTATTTCCCTGTCTTGTTTCTAAACAGCTGCCCTCTGTGTGTGGACACTCAGCACTCAGTAAAGAGCAGCTATTCTATGCTGGCCTGACACACACACACACACACACACACACACACACTGTTGCATAACCTGATAGTGCTGGTGATACTTATCATCCGCTGTGTGCCGAGCTCTGGATGTGATCTGTATGACATATTATCAAAATGTCAGGCCTCACGTGTACAGTGAGAGAGGGAGCATATGTTGTTATAGGGAGAGAGTTGTACTGCTCTCACATCTGCCAGCCAGGCACCGCTGTTCCTCTTTCTGTGTGAAAGTTTGTGTGTAAATAGTAATTCAGTTGGCCTTAAGCACAAAATGTGTTTTCTGATAAAGAATATTTTAACTTGAATCTATACAAATGAGCTGTTTACATTCATCCTCATACCAGGGTTTAATCCCAATGGTTAGAGATGGTGTGTGAAAATCAAAACAAGTGTTCAACTTGTTATATTGAGAAACAGATGTTTTAATGTCAGCAAAATGACATCTACATTCTAAAATGGGGCATGAACACTGAAAAATTAGCCAGCAGCTGGTGTGTTATTCCCACAGCTTGCATCATCTACATCCCAGGATCTTTATCCATGTGTGAACGAAGGCCTGGGAACAGTGAACAGATGCTCATCATTAGCACAGAAGAAACATAGGGCCCTCTTTTCTACTTGGTGATCACAGAGAAGCCAGTCTTAATGCACCTCAATAAACACCTGACAGGACAGAAAATGTAGGAGACTGTGACTGGTTATTGTTAGGTAAGAAGGTAGACAGTTGTATTTTTTTTTTTTTTTTTTTTTTATGGACACCGTTTTACAGTGGTTAAGACATCACAAACACACCTTACAATGTGTCGCTTTGTTTCAGTCAGTCTCTGGAAGCTGTAAGGCTGCTCTTCAAACATGATTCAGATGTACTAATATCATACACACACACATACATTTGAACTGTTAAGGTGATGTCTGTTAGCGCAAGTACAAACAAATGGACCATGAGTTGCCTTCATGGTCAAGTACTATTAACCACAAATTCACATTTATCATCTCTGCCTTTGCATCTGTGAAGAGGTTCAACTTTACTATTGAGAAAAGAAGGAAAAATTACTTACTCATTGTTCAAATTTTCTTTAATGGTTCAGTTGCTATAGAATTTGGAAGCATTAAGTCAAGACATGGTGCAGCCTTACAAAACCAACTAATCAATGTCGACTGAGAGAAAAAAAATACAAAAGCATCACGCAAAAAAAAAAAGGACAATTAGGCAAAGTCTGGTCATCACAGTAAAAACATCCATAAATCCTAATCAAACTTAACAGCATGCTGAAAATTAAACAGGTAGCAAGTTCCAGGAGGATTTCTCTCTCTCTCTCTCTCTCTCTCACACACACACACACACACACACACACACACACAAATTCATTCACAACTTGAACAAAGGCTGTTGAACAACCCTCATAGTTAAAATGTACAGTGAGACACATTTTAAAGAAAAAACAACAATGCATAGGCAAATAAAGAATGTTTTAAAATAAAAGTAAACATAAAAAGACAAATATCTTTGTCATAGGCGGGCAGCGTGAGGGATCTGTTGGCTGTTTACATTGCGATGATTGTGGAGGACATTCACATAGAAGTTACTGCCAACAAGATATATAATGGATTACACTTACCCATACAAAAATTATTTTTTTAAAGGAGATAGTAGCTTCCACAATTGTCAAGAATGTACAAACATCGGTCAATGTGGAGAGGCTTCAAAGATTCTCCACTTAAATGAATATTGTAAAACACGAGGCAGACATGCTTGGCTTTAAAACATCACAATTATTTTTAGTTATACAAGTTAATAAACTGTACTTAAAACACATGAAATATTGAGCATGTAACTAGAAAAACATGTCAGCTGTTAACAAATATTCATTTGAGCGATTCCAGTTAAGTCAATTAAGAGTTTTAAAATCACTGAATAAAAACATGGTTACAAAGTTTTCATCTATCCATATAATCAAACATAGAATCTCTGTGCTAAAACATCAAAAAGTATTTTTTGCAAATATCCCATTGATAATAGTGCAAGAGATACAGTACAGTCAGAAATAGCACAAAGTTCTTATGTTTGGTTTCATGTGTTTAGTTACAGGTAGTTTAAAAATTAGAGTTCGTATGATTTTTAGTGTAAAGAAAAAGAGCCACTGCTGCTGATATTAAAGAGTGACTCATGGGAGGTTTTCCTTGTCTACCAGTTCTCCATCTCTAATGATGTGTTGGAGCAAATGTCAATTCAATAAACAATAAATTAAAACTACAGCACATTGCTGATCAACTTAATCAATGTTAATTTTATCTTACAGATAAAAAAAACAACAAAAATTACAGTTGGCACAATCAATTCATTAATGTATTTTCCCAAGTATACAATATAAAAAAAAAAAAAAAAAAAAGATTTAAATGTTACAATAACCCCAAACAAAACCATTATTTGTTTGGGGAGAATGTGTAGACCTGTGTTTCATGTGATTATGTTTGCTAGTGTCTATAATTCTCTCCGCATGAGAAACACACTGTCGTACCCTCGACAGCCTATGGTTCAAAATAGCAGAACAACAAATGGAGCCTCATTTATAAAACTGTGCAGAGATTGGTCATGAGAAGAATGAGAGAGCTTAAAATGATCCTTATCTTAATGTAGTTTCCCAATTTATAAATCCCATTGATTATGTTACGAGCCTAATTATTCTGCTCTCTTAACTCTGGTAATTAAATATGAATGGTAATGACAGGCCTGTTGTGAGTGTTGATAAACACATCAATCTGCTTGACATACTAGTATTTGTACAAGAGAATAGAGAAGTCAGAGTGGAAATTACAATAAGATGTAAAATGTTGCAAAAGTGGAGCCAGATTGACTCAAATGCTGTTTTAACAACAAATTAACACATCGTGGCAGCAGAGAGGACCACAAGGTCAGAGAGCCAAATTATTCTTAATGACGAAAAATACAACAATCTATCAACTGGTAAAACAGAACAACCAGAGAGGGTCAGAGGTCACTGGAGCTCAGTTATTCACTTGATAAGTGAGTCTAGCTTGTACACCTAATTAACTGTTGGTACAAAGGGATGAACAGCCAATAATCTGACATTAAGTAAAATGAATCGTCTGAGAACAGTTAATACTGTAGCTGTACACAGCTATAAAGACATATTTAAGCATTTATTAATGTACAGTTTTATGTCAACAAGTACAACTTGTCATATGAAGACATTTTATACTATTGCATCTGCATTCTACCTCACAAAAGAAGTGGCTGACAAAACGGATTAATACACCTTCTTCCAACTACAATACCAGGCGTTATGTTTCTGATTGTACTTTTTACTATTCTGCTTCTAAGATGTGTGGACAAATCTGTATCTCTAAATCCCAAGCTGCGTGGGAGATGGCGAACACATCTTTCACGCTTCGTTTTATGCACACAAAATGTTTATAAATGAGGCTCCTGGTGTGACAGAATCAGAATACAAAAGCCTTTATGAAATAAGTAGAAATAATTATAATCTCTCCCCTAACATAATCAATCATCACACACGCTGCTTGACGAAAACTATATTTGTCTTTGCTTCAGTCAGCGGCCGACTGGCCCGTTCCTCCAATGACCACAGCAGATTTAATATGTAACACTGCCTAACGTGTCAAAACAGACAAGATAATACGAAATAAATCCGAACCTCCCACAGAAAGACAACCAAAAAACACTACATTTGATATTCACTCACCCAATCTGTGAGTTTTTTCACTGACTCAACCCACATTGACCCACTTGAGTGCATCAGGTAATGGTGTGGCAGCTGGTGTGAGGAGGAGTTGGGATGGAAAAGTATAAGGGAGAGCGAGGCAGCCACCTCCTGGTGTCTCTTAACTCCTCCTGTGTCCATTACAGGTGTCCCTCCTCTCCTGAGCTCATCAGTGTCGGGTTTGTGGATTTTGGGTTGTTGTGGATTACGTGCAAGGCGTGAAGGGGCAGGATGGGGTGGAGTGGGATGGGATGCAGTGGAGTTTGGTGGGCTGGTGGGGCCAAGGGTCACTGCCGTCGATCCTCCGTCTCTGACCGTGAGAACGCCATCACGACATCCTCTGCACCTGAGAATCAACAGCAGAAGGTCAAACAAGTCCCACAAATACAATTTTCTATGAGACCTTTAGGTTTAGGGTCACGGTAGAAAAATGAAGATGATGAAATTTAGAATTCAACAGAAAAAATGGTTTTATTTCCAGTTGTTCATTAAAGATGCTTCACAAGTTTGAGATTTAGAAACATGAGATGTAAACAGAAAACTGATATTTACTTCTCTGACTAACTGGAGATGTGTCTTATCTTTGTTTGATGTGGATACGAGGTGTGATCAGATTTGTGCAGATATTAAATTGAAGTTTTTAGGAAATCAGTCAAGAACTCAAAGAAACAATAATTTACTTTTGCCAAGTCTGGTTTATCCTTTATGGAAAAATTCTAACTAAGGTATATGTAAACTTTAATCTTGAAGTGTAGATCAAAATATTGTATTTCAATATGATTTTATGATATTGTGAGAGTTGCTAAACAAACAAAAAAATGTTTGGTTTGTGTTCGGTGTGATGTGTGCACAATGCTAAAACTAATCAAGTGTAATCAATCAAGTGTAATCATTTATCCTACCTGCATTTATACGACGTTGCATTCTAAATTTGACTCAGTGCTAGTTTACATATTAAATTTCAGTGAGGCCTCAATTTGTTTTGAACTAGTCACTGGTAAATACATCAGCAAAAACTAATTATGCTTCATAGTGTGACATCAGAAACATTTTCTAAAAAGCCTTTGGATACTTTCAGTATTTTGTAAATCCTGTCATCTGTGACTGAAAGCCCAGGAGGAAATACACTGTTGTGAAAAATTCTTTGTGCATGCAGGTAATTTAATTTTATACCCTATATTCACCGGCTGTGGAAAGTCACTGCCTGCCATCACTTTGTTCCGATGAGACTGGTTGTAAAACACTGAGTGACTGCTCTGTCATGATAACACTTAGATCTGAGTCTTCACTACCGCTCAATCTCCTATGCTGTTACTGCATCAGCTATGACGCACAAGACTGTTTGAGTGAACTAAAATAAATTGTATTATACGAGCTGATGATCATAAGCTGTCGCTAAGCTGCAGAAACAGAATCAATGGGCCTAAAGAAAAAGAGACCAAAATAATCAACAATACACAGGCTCTGATATCTTTTTACCCTTTTTTTGTTAATTTTCCTTCTACTTAGTTAATGAGGACTAACTGACAATCACGGCTTCATCTGAGGTGAGTCAACTAATGGATTCTGCCAGCTAGACAATAGGACTTTGTCAACTGGCTTTTGTTTAACAAGAAATCATTCATTAGTGTGTTGCCAACTGTGATTCATCAAGCCCTTTGAGTCTGCCTACACCTGCTGAGACAGTTTTTTGTGCTGATAAATGAAGATACATTTTCCAATTTGAGTAAGGTTAAATAAAATTACACAAAGCCCTTTCAGTGCCTTAAATAACAAAAATCCTTCAACGCATTTTCTGGAAGAGACTACTTTTAATTTGAAAAATTTGGTCTCCATACAGCTAAAACCTCTTCTGTTAGATCGTCTCAAACAGTGGAGACCTTCCAAGCACAGAATTTCGTGTACATTTTGCTATGTCTATGGGGAATATAATTTGCATGTTTCTGTGCAGCATTGAGGTCTTTGTAAGCTTTGTACGATCTAGACTTTTAGGGGAGGATGCCTTTTAATATGAACTTTCAAGTTCCTCTTCCCATGGGAGCTCATTGGCCTAGCAAATGAGGTGTTGCCCAAGATAAAGCATACAGGCAAAAGCAAGCACCAGGAGACAAAACTACAGACAGAATGACAAAAATATATATTGGCAGACTTAAGACTTCAGTTAATAACATAAATCTCATCTCCTTGGAGACAGCACATAGGGATAATAATGCTTGATTAAGAGGCAATAACATAATACCATACCAAAAGAAACACAACCTGAATTATACCACTGCTGAATACTGCTGCTGTTCAAGTTGATGTTTTGGAGTAGGTATCTGCAAGACCACAAATTTATAACATAAAAGGGCAGTCGGAGTCATTTTGTGGTTTTGTGTACAACCTGAGGCGAATGACTGGCAGAAATGCTCTCAAAATACATCTTCAGAACGTAGTGGAAGGCTGGGCTATGTCTGTTTTGCCTGACAGTCACGTTCAGACCTCGCCCTGTCAAAAAAACACATACACTACAAGCTCCAGCTAGCATGATAAAAACTTCAGGTCCCTCAAAGCTGTTGCCTAGCGACAGATAAAAATCAGACTGCATAAGCGGATGGCAGGCTGCTGCTGCCTATGAGCAAACAGCCTTTGGTTTGTTTCAGTGAAGCTCAGCGTCTGGTGTTTACTTGCCCATCCCTCCACTATGCACGGAGCCCCTCCTCACTATGCACAGTGGGGTAAACAGAGTCTTTCCAGATGCCAGATTACATGAATAACAGCAACAACATGCATGTCATCTGATTTGTCCCCATAAATACTTTACAATAAACCATTTTTCTTTATCATGTAAATTGTTTTTGAGGAAAAGTAGGTACTTACAGATAGAATACCTAAGTGGTTGACTGACAAAAACTTCTGGTAATCAACCAATGTTGCAATAATGAGCAATATCTAATCAAGATCAATGGCTTTCGGCTTGTCCCTTCAGGTCGCCTTCTGGTTAATTTCACTTTTAATTGAATATAGTTGGATCTTGGCAAGAAAAAACCAGCTATATGAAAACATTTTTAAATATAAATCATTATCTGCTTCAGTAAAAGTAATATGGAATTACCAAAGTTCTACTGAAACCTCTTGGAATAGGAAACTGAAATTAACATTAAAGTGTGATTATATTTTGAAGCTGAAGGCACCATGCCGCTTCCCTCCACTCCACTCAGTCCAGAGTCAGCTGAGGGGATAAAAAAATAGGGCCCACCCCCATGACCAAATAAGAGCAGTGGTGGGTAAAGAAGCCTGAAACACAACAGGAATGTGTGGCCCAGATCAACGTGTTGACATCGACAAACACAGTAGGTCTAGTTTTAAAACGTTTTTTTTAAAAAGTGTAAATTTAACTCATTAATTTCAGACGTCTTCACTATTACTGCTACATTATTATGTGGATGACAATTTACATGCCCATTCTAGCAAGTCAGGTAATTAAACAAATCCTGTTTCATTAGAAAGGTGAGAACATAAAAACACTATGAGACAAAGTAAAATGCTTTTCCACTTGAAGCCTAAGAAGTGTTAGCCAAATTTTTATAATAGCTGTCAAAACAAGTCACTAATCAGTAGTAATTAATAGTAGTAGTTACTAGTAATTATAACATATAGAAATTGAAGACTTGAAGATGTCCGTTTCTTTAATGCATTCAGCAATATTTCTAAAATTTAACAAGCTTGAAAACAGGTTTACACAACAGAAAATACTTAATTTTTCATGTCTACAGGGATTTAATAAATTCTATATTTTCTTTCAAGAGCTCAAAATCTATGTGCTTACATTTTTGGTTTGTTTTGCTAATTAAGCAAAGATCACTATAAAGAAAATTGGCTAATTCAGTATCCTCAGAATTCTGAGAAAACCAAATATTCAAATTTGTTTGGTAAGAATATGTTACCAAGTTTATCTTCTTATGGAAAGGTGCTGTTGATGCCTCCTGTGAAGTCACTGAACGGCACTGGCAACAATGCAAATACTCAAAGTTTTTGAAGGAGGCTCGCGTGTCTTGTCAGAGAATTAAAAAAATTTCCTACATGATTAGTACAATTTTGCAGCATTCTTTGAACAGAAATGTGATATAGACTAATATTTGGAGAGCTGTGCGGAGTGTGGTGGATCATACCAGGTAAAAGAGCAAGAAGGGGAGCTGGGTACAGCAGAAAGGATTGATGTTGACTCTCATGCTAGTGCTACCTTAAGTTGCATATTGCCACTTCAAGGAGAAAGTCAATCTTCAGAGGGCTGAACCACATAGATATGGCGGGTAATAAAGTGCCTGTCTCAGATTCATGCTGCAGTAAAGAACAGGATAAAGTAAGAATCAATACCACTTTGCTCTGGAAGAGTTGCCAAACAAAGACGATTTTTTTGCTCTGTGTCATTTGGCATTTAATCGAAAAGCCAGGTTTAAGGGGTGTGTGATAAAATAAAAAAAGAAACAAGATCATGTATTGGCTGAGCAAAGCGGTGGTAAAATCTAAAATGAGAGAAGCCATATTTCTGTAAAAAGGGATGAAACTGACACAGAGAGATTGGAATATCACACTGTGGCTGTGTAATTAGCACTCCAGCTTGCCTCCAGGCTCCCTAATGACATCTGCTCAAATCTAGTGATGCAGCACCTTGCAACAACACCAAAGCCCACAGGGAAGCTGAGCTTTCCTGGGACGACCGAGGTTGCTATAGTAACCCCTCCTCATCTCTCTTCATTTGTCAGGGCCCTCAGATGTCCTCCTAGGAGGAGTAAACTTTCTTTGTCAAGTCAGACAGAATCAGTCCTGAGATGACTGGATTTATTCGCGGCTTTGACAACCTGTATTGTCTAACTTGACACGATGTCAGTCAGAAAAAGCCCTGAATAAGAGAATTAATAAAGGGAGAATAACAGCCTGATTGTAAAGACAATACTAATGTATTCTCCATATTATGATGCAACTGTTCTGCCACAGAAAACTCTCTGTACTACTGAGATGCACAGATTTTAATCAGTATTGTTGAAAGAAGGAGCACTGAAACAGAGCCCTTCAAACTCCAAGCCTCACTTAATGAGTTCACACTTAATTTCTGATCATAATAACAGCATTTAAACATAGCTTGTGAAGTCATGCTCGCCCACAATCCACTTCTTCCTCTGTGTGACCAAATTTTAGCTACATCAAGGTGTTCACATCGTAAAATGTGACTGAAAAAAGAAATAAAACATTTGAAGCTTTAGAGTCTTTGGCAAAATATTCCTCTTTGGCGTGATTAAAATTGCAAAACAAAATTCTGTATTTGCATATATGGTAATGAGCCAATTAGAATGATCTAAAATGCAAATCCAGTGACCAATAGTGTTCAACGAAATATTGTATGAGTGGTATCACCCAAGTTGGTTTCCTCTTGTTTTTCACGAGGAAAAAAACTGAACATGCAGCTAAGTGCCAACTAAGGGAGTGATACAGGGTTTTGAGAACATTTCCAATCGGAAGTCAATCGGCAAGATCAGATCAGAACATTTTTGGACAGATTAGACTGAAGAACCTAGAAAATTTTCTTCTTATCAAAAAATACTATGCTGACAACAGCAGTGATGTTATCCACTTGTCACATTCACTTTTATGTGTTCTTGCACCCACACACTACTTGATGTTTCGTGAACGTAGCTTTGCCTGGACTTACGATAATCAGTATGCGAGTGTGTCCGACAGCGCCTTCTGGGCACAATGCCATTCGACCAACGACGCAGTGTCTGACACTTGACACTATCGCTATGTGCTGAGAGCCCTTGAGGACACTGGTCTCAAAGCATGTTGAAACCGCACATCGAAACTATGCTCTGTTTCATACTGATGGGGGTGGAAAATGTGGGCGAATGGGTTTAGTTTGAAAGTTTGACTCAAGAGGGATACGTCTCTGAAGTTGGGCCTATGTGACCTCTATGGAGTGGTAGTAGTGTGCATGTGGTAGTAGCATACATTTTTTAAAATCCAATTTTACAATACTTGCACGGCGCCTCTTATATGAGGTCACAAAAGATTCTAAAACCCTTTGAAGGAGACTAAATATCATTACTTTGCAGGCTAAAAGTTGTGAGTCATCCACTCAAGGTTATTACTTTTTAAACTGTTAGATAAGCAGCAATGATAGAAAACAGTGTGCTTTTTATTACAATCAGAGCAATATTAAACTGTTTCCATGAAAGGAAGAAGGTGATTAGATTTATAAAATGTTGCTAAAACTTTCTTTGCCAAATCGTAGCAAAAAGGTGGGTTGATGCTGGAAGCGCAAACTTTTAAAAACCGTTTCAAATCTTATTGTTTCATTTGTCTGTTATATTTCTTAAATAATGCTCAAGCTAACCTGTAAAAGAGAAAGATGTTTCTTATCTGGAGCCAAGTATTTGCTGCAGAAATCAATCAGACTGGTACGAGCTGTGAAAGTGAAGCTGCTGCAAGCAGGTAAATTATTACAGAAAGTTTTGGGCTGCTGTACTGTGACAGCCAGATCTACCTTAGCAGGATGATAAGGAAAGGTTCACTGTTATTCTGATGGTGTGTGAACAGTGGGAAGCACAGAGGTTATAACCTGATATATCACCAAACCCCAGATTTCAAACATTTGTTTAGAACAATTAACAAATCAATCAATTACAAATACCTTGATCACCATAATGCATGAACACAATTATCACAATCATTGCATATATTTAATATATGTAAAATTTCATGTTGGTCCTTTGTTGTCTGAGAACAGGCTCTGGCAAAAGTGTATTTGAACAGGCACAATGATACAATGATTGTGCATTTTGCTAGACAATAAAAGATTTCCTTTTATCTATTTTCCCGTTAATTACCGTGTCTAAATGAGATCACATAGAGAACTTCCCTCTTCATGAAACTGAACCTCTTCACACCACCGCAAAGGATCCTGAATGCACCAACAAATTGCTCTCTTTCAGTGCAGTGTTGAATATTTAAAAGTGATCAACTTGAAACCATCACATTACTTTAGACTAGATACAGACCACAGATAATTTATTGGCACACTGACAAGATGGGCAGCTGCCAAATGACACTAAATATGTCGGTTTTTGTGATGTGCATTCTCTGAGCACCTTTCATCAGCCATATTCATGCATTTTTAATGAGGCTTGTCCAAGCAGTACTGACACAGTAAAGACTAGACGTTTTGTTTCTATTAAAAGGAAAAATAGGTGCAGCACAAACTGACAGTCTGTAGTTCATTTAAAGAGAAATGATAAACTTAAAAAAAACCTATACTGATCTCATGTACGGATGCTGAGTTTTTTAACAATAAGACACCATCCTTCCTATCTGATGCAATGCTTTATAAACTGCTGACTAATGAAGAAACACACACACCGTAATAATGAAAACTATACTGTCTGATTCATTAACTCACAAACAGATTGCAGCAATCCATTATATACTGCAGAATAAGGATGTATTTAAAAAATTTAAATAGTTTTGTACCCTGCAGGTTAAAACAACACCAATGGAAAATACAAAAGTGAAGGACAAGGAGTTAATGTGCTTTTTACTTTCCATCCTAATAGCCTATGCAATCATAAATTGAATTGAACATAGAAATGAACATATTCATCAATCACCAACACAAACTGTTCCCTTGTAGCAAAAGGACACAGACAAGGAGACATAACATTTCCCACAGGTAATAAATCACAGGCAAATTTCCCAAAGTAAAGCTCCCCTGGGGGACAAATGCAGGTTCTCAAATTACACAGGAAGAAGGCTGAAGTGAGTTCCAACAGGAGGATGGCAGGTCTCCTCTCTGACAGCCTTGTTTGGACTTAACATGTAATTCTACTAAAAAAAAAGCATAATTTGTAACAGTTTGCTGCTGATTCCTCAGGTAACTGCAGTACCTGTCTTCTTGTACAATTTTGTTGAAAGTAGCATGCACAACATAAACACCATAAAGTAACTAAAGAAAGCTCAACAGCACCCTCTGGTGCCATGTAAGCATGACTATCATATGTAAGGATGATGAACAAAGGCTAATGAGACAGGATTTTCTTCAACATGCAAACACTGCATTATCTGAAACAGGCCTCTTGACAGACCTCTTGTGGGAAGCAGTGGTGAGACTAGCCAGTGTTTCCCACACATACAAAATGCTTGGGTGGGCTGTCAAAGTGTATTTACAGCCACTCAAGTATATTTGGCCACCCGCTTTTTAACCTGTCCAAGAGAATAACGACATCCGTGATCAATTATCTACAGGACTATTTCCCCTCACTCTTCCGCCCCAGTAGACTGGTTATTTGCTCCTTGAAATGTCAAACAGCAATTCAGATCAGCTGTTTGTAACATTCATTCCATGATTTACACACCTGACTGGACAAAGAAAACATGTTGGTGTTTAGCTTCTGCATGTTGGGGGAGAAACAGGCTTAAACACTGCTGCCTGTACCCAAAGATCGTACATATATACAGTGAGAGGTATCACTCTGTAACAACTCAGAACAACCAGAGGGGTCTAAGTATCTCTGTAGTCCCAAAAACTCTCATAAGAGAGTGAATAACGACCTTTAGTAGCCTGAAGAGAGTAGCTGTTCGACAATAAAGTGTGCCAAGGTCATAGTAAATATTTGCATGGTACCCCCACCCTCTCACCCCTGGCAGCTACAAGTAGAATGAAATTTTGTGGGAAACTCTGCTAGCAGTGCATTTGTGTTGTGATGAGTCATTTGGATCCAATCAGTCACACTGTTTGCAGAGTGAGTAATCTCAGTGGTGTTAGGCCACAGAGTTGGCTTAATGCAGTGTCAGGGAATGTGTTAGGCCTGTTGGGGTACAAACTCTGAAGGTGAGATATATGCAGAGGGATCTTCCCTTGTTTTCAGTTTGGGTGCAGCAGCACATCTGTGATATGTGAGAGTGGTGTTTGTGGGTTCAAGTTGTTGTAAGCTGGTTTTGTTTTAACTTGTCAAACACTTTCTATACCTCTGCTGCAAAAAAACAAAATGTAAAAATGAAACATCTGAGAACTAAAAGTACAACTACTGACCTGCACTGAAAATATTCCTTAATCACATTTGAAAATTCAAACAAGCACACATAAATAAAAACACATGAATAATTTCTAACTCTAATACTTGGACGGATAAAAGCACTGTGTGGGTGCGCGTGTTTGTGAGTGCGCCTTACCCTGGTCTATGTTGTGCTGTGGTAGCTGGCTCATCTGACTGTGGACCACACCTGCATAATTTCGGAGAAAAGCCTCTTCACTCGGAGTAAGCTGAAGAAAAAAAACAAACAACAAATAAAAAAACAGTAAAGAATTAAGAAATATTTCTATGAATGGTTTATCCTATTATTATCCTATTATTGCCAAATTATTTCTAAGAATTAAGGCTGTGTCCGAATTCAACCCCTTTTTTACCCATTTACTAGTGTCACTAACAGCTGTTAGGTAATTTTCAAAAACAAAAGTAATTTTCTCTTTTCTAAAACAGGGAGGATTGTATTGTGTGATTGTTGGCAGAAACTGGTGTACATGCCATGTACACTACTTTTACTGTTGCAGTGCGGTATAGTGGACAGATTTACTCACTCAAAATTTGGACATTACTACAAAATGGCAAAGTCACTATACATTGAGTAGGGTATGATTTCAGATATAGCCAAAGTTTTCCCAATGTGGATAATTTAGATAAAATTTCAAAATAAAAGGTTTTGATTTTCAACACAAATTAATTATTTAATTTTCTGCTTTTTTGTGTTTGTGTCTCTGTTTCTGTTTGTGTATCTGTTTGGCCAACTTTTAAAGGACAGATTTTTTTAATTGAATAGTAGAATGCCATTTAGCTGTTGTGTTACTAATCATAGTGTCCATCTTTTACTGGATGTCTGAGAAGCTGTGGCAGTGCTTTTACTTGTATAAAAATGACATTTATAGCAACAAAGCTGAAGACAATTATTATTCCACGAGTGTATTTTAACTTTAAACTATTCTACTCACAATAATAGTTTTATTATCATTTTATTAGTGAGACTTGCTTTATCAGTTATCTGGCTATATGCTGCCAAATTAAGTAGAGATAACTTCCTGCTCAAAAGTCAGAGGAGTGGCTAATTTGTAAAGTATTGCTCTCGCCTTCAAATTGGTTTAAAAATTACACTGTATAGACAAGCCTTAATCATCTTTAAATGTACTTGTTCTTTTTTTTTTTAAAGATTTAGGTAGGACATGTTTACAGGATTCATCTATGTGCTTCTGTAGCTGTGTAACCAATTATAATGCAGTTAGGTTTGTTTGCTCCAGAGGGGCCATATCAATCATTTGTGCTGACACCTTCATATTAGCAAAAGTGGCATTTAAACATGATTTCATTACTCAAATTTATTTCGCTACCTAAGCTGTAACAGATAATCTGTGGAGTTGCTATCTGTTATGCACAATGCTGACATGAATGATGAACATATGTGGAGTGATGTTTGATTTAAAGTTAGCTTTGTTAGTGTGTGTCCCAACCTGAAATAATGAAAACGTCAATATATGTTCATCTGTAAACCAACTAATTCAACAATGAATTTTAATCTAAGTAAAATCTGTCCTGTGTACTAATGTCTACTAAAGCCTAATTATCTTGTATAGGGGACTTTATGCTTATATGCTTACATTTGATCCCATTTTCTTTAGCATCAGCAGGACACGCACTTTCTGTTGGATGTACATGTCTTCAGGAGACTTCCCCGGGGCCTCCTCACGGTTCATCCCCCCTGCTCCTGTGGCTCTGTTCAGACAAAGAAATTCACATTACAACACTCACATGTGTTGTTAGGATTAAAAGAAAATTACAGAATACAGTCAGTGGTTTCGGTAACACAACCTAAGTGGCCATGACCTGATATCGTGATATGTTATTAAAAATCTTTTAATTGTAAACACCCAACCCTGCAGGCTGGAAAAGTGAGTGACATTTTTTGTAGTCACATAGCTATTTATAGTCTTTACGTATTCCTAGTATACTCGGCCTTGTTTTATGAGTTTGTTAATGACAACAGCTGAGACTAAACCTTTCAAAACAGTAGTCTTATTTAGCAGACAGGGGCCATGGTGGCTCATTGGTAGAGCATTGGGTAGGCATACAGAAGGCCGCGGATTTGAATCCCACCCTGAACCTTGGTGCTGCTTGTACCCTCCTGCCGCAACCCTCCCATTTGGGTAGGGCATCTGGCGTAAAAAAACATGCCAAATGCCTTCTACTGTGCCAGCCCCTGATGGGACAAGCCGAAAGCCGCCGATCTTTAGTATTATTTAGCAGACATCAGTTTAAGGCAAATATAGTGTACACCACTGAAAATACCACCACCTGGAGACATACTGCTTTCCAGTTAGGTGTTTTCTAAGCTGACATCTCACGAATACATTATTAGGCTGGAACTAGATGTTTTACCATTAAGTTAAACAACACAGACTGTATGATAAGCACTTCATTACCAATGCAAAAATTGGTGATATTAGAAGTCAGTGGCCTAGTCTCAATGCTGGCACTTTGTAGGTTTGACACTTCACATCATGAAAAGCTGTCATTAATACTGCATGGCAGTTTACACACAGATCTAGCCTGTCTTCTCGATCCATCTCTTTTTCAACATTTAACTAATGACCTACTTTCACTATAAAGTCTGCAGAGATGCAAAATATAGGCAGAGGGGAGAGAAATGGGGAGGGAAAAGGGGAGGGAAAAGAAGGCGATAAAAGGAACTGCCAAAGCTAATGTGGATGAGAGAAAAGGGATAGGTTCCGCTGTGATAGCACAAAAACACACATCAAGGTCGGCTGCTGATGCACCGTTGCAATGCACCAACAAGATGAGGTGCACAGAGCAGTTTGGGATTCTAACTCTACCAAATTTCCAATTATAAATGCTGACCATGCATTAGAAATAATTGACAGAAAAGAGTTAATACAGTTTTAAAAGGGATAAATGGAGGAAAAGGTAAGATTTATTGGATAGAAAATCAGTATGCAAGTCAGAATTTGCTCTAGGATCTTTAATAAAAACCCTTAGGGGAGCCAAAATGATTATAGCTCTTGCAATTTATTTTGGCTTCTTATCAATACAAAGGACAACTAATGCATGTTGGCAGGCCGTTTGATGTGGGGTTATATTTAAGTGAGGACCTGACTTTCTGTTCCCCTCTTCCAAGTGCCCAGGAGTGGAGGATGAATGGTTCACCGTTGGCCATTGGCAGACGTTTAGATGCCACTGTGAGCGTTAGGATTTAACCAGGTCAGAGCAGCTGGAGAGCATGATTCTGGTTAAGTCTTTATAATTTTAACAACCTTTTGAGTGGCTGTTTACTGCAAACGGCTAAGACTTGACTTTGTCCTCATGTCTGTTTTCAGTCACACACTGTGGTAGCAGGACACTAACCTTCACTTCAACCTGAGCGTTCGACTTAGTTTAATTGGAGAGCTGCTCAAGACTCAAAAACACGACAGACAAAAACAAACTCGAGAGAGAGCTTGCTGGTGTCAGTTTAGATGCTCAGTACACCTTCAAGGGACTGCTGCTGCTGGTGTGTCTTTGGGTGGGGGTAGTGATGGAGAGAGGATGTGGGTGAAGGCTGGCAACAGCTTCAGATCAGCAGCAGTGACACGTTTGATCATGTCTCCAAGCTCCTTGCAAGCTGAGAGATATACCAATAAGACGATACACAGTACAAAAATTAGGAGCACCAATTTGGCACAGTCAGAATAAAACCGTAACTCTGTTTGAGTGACAGAAATTCCAAAAAGGTGTCGTTTTGTCGATTTTTAAAAGAGAAACTATTGTATTGTATATATACAATATATTGAATGAACAATATACTGAATATTCCTATATTCAGGAATATTCTAAGACTCGACAACTTGAACATTTTATGTCTGCTACTGCACAAAAGGCCAATATATTCCACACAGTATAAATAGGCCTACTGCTTTCATGGCTGAGGCATTACTGATCCTCTGATGTTTGCTTTTGAAGTATGAAAACTGGCCAAATTTAGTATCATCTCTGCCTGGGCTTATGCAATTTGTCTTTTTGCTAGACTGGAAATTTGTTTAATCTTACCCCACTCTCACAGTTATACCTGCTATAAGAAGAACAAACATTATAGCCTGACAGAAGACTATAAGGGAAGCCTCAGTAGGAAGTAGAAACAAAGTCGAACTGTAAATGAGGGTAATCAGTGATGTTCTTTTACAATTAATTACAACAATGTTGTAGATGGTACTCTAGTGTCTGGCATACAGCCATAGAAATGACCTCTAAATATTGGTTGCAGCTTAGGATGTGTAGTCAAATGCACGTTTATACAGAACTTCTACATAAGAAAGCATTGTATATATTGCGTTCAATGTTCAAATACTGTTCAATACATAAGGTGTTAGGGAGCGGTCTGTAAAACACAGAATAGAGTTGTAAGAATTATTAGTAGATCTTCTGCTCAGGAACCCTCAAACCATCTGTTTCTCAATTTAGTTTTTGAAATTTGATGATCTACTGGACTTACAAATGTTCAGATAAAAATAATAAAATTGATCCTAAAGAATTTACTATATATATTTCATATTTGTAAGAGAGTTAAAGGAAAATGTATGTTCAAAAATTAGAGCCAGGACAAATTTGTAAAGCAGATGGTTGTCTGTCAAGAGGGTAAGGATAAATAAAATAATCTCTTAATGTGTTTAGAAAGGTATTTAAAAATAATGGGCTGAATTTATTACAATATCACTTTGTGTAAAGGGGCAACAAATTGTTCAGTGAAATGCAGTCTTCCTGTTTGCATATTATTTTGAGAACTTCTAGATATCTTTATATATTGACTTGTTCACCTGGGATATGGATGGAAATATAATGATAGGCAATTACAAAGGGGTATGCTTTATAAATAAGCTTTGCACAAATGTATACATGCAAAACAAATATCTGGGCTTCATTATTTCTCGAGTTATCACTATTTCTTAACCATTCATCTATTTAACTGATCTACAATGCTCATCTTGAGAATTAATTAAGCACAATATTGGTCAAACGTTGAGCAAACAAAGGATTCACCACTTTGGAATAATTTGGATGTAAATAGTGTGCTGAGGCCTGTGCTTAAATTTTTAACGTTTCATTCCTCATTAGTAGTGTGATAATTATTTTGCCTGCAAAAACAATGCACAAATTAATCCAAAGGTTTACTCTAAAATCGATAAATGTTTTGAGGTGAAACCTTGCTGGGATCATTCCAATATTATTCTAACGTACATGCTCTTTAGGGACTTACATCAGTTCAAGGACCACTAAGGATTCTGTCAGTCTTTTGTGTGTGCCTGGTGTTAGGTTCTAGGGGAGGGCAGGCTCAACACTAATCCCTTGTGGGATGCTCAGCCAGCCTCAGATACATGCTGCTAATATTCCAAATGTAATCAAAGGCTTTCTTTAATGCCAATCTAGGTCTAATCCCCCCTCTCAGGCCATGTTGGGCTGGGCTGAGCTGAGGAATCAAGCCCCATGAGCCAGTTAAACCACAGCAGGTGAACTGAAAAATCTGCATACATGGTAATGGTGGGAGACATAATTGATATGAAATATATGTTTTTGTAGTTGCTCTACTTTTATTGATCATAAATAAATTTTAAATGAAGCCTTCCAAAATGTATTTAGTTTATAATAATACACGACCAAAAAAAAAAAACAGCAAATGGTGTTGGTTAATCAATTTTGGTGCATATATATTCTTAGACACCTACATCGTTGATGTAAATGAGCAAAATTAGGTTAATCTATGCAAATTCAGATATACAACACCACCACAACCCGTGTTGCACTATTTGTGTCACATTTTTACATTTAAAACATTTAACACATAACCTGAAGAAGTTGCTGCTGAGTTCTGTCTAATCGTTGAACAGGTCTCAGCTTAGATGAAGTGGCATATTTCTCTAGAATAACTTGAACATGATGAATAGAGTAAAACTATCAATATGTGCCCTGAATCATGGTCTAAAATCATTGTGTGATTGAAAATTAACTGCTGTCACCCAATTGTTTACTACTGCACTACTTCATACAACTCCTGTAAATGAGATCAAGTTTAATTTATCATTCAAATTTCCCGCATGACAGAGAGTGTGTCACAAGAATGCAACAGTTCTCAAAGACATTACATATTCAATAATGCCACTTTAAAAATAGAGACAAACCTATGCAATGCATGGCATCTGCATGCTGGGTTACTCATGTACACGTGTGTGTCAACCAGGAGCATGGACAAATCTTCTTAAGACCATTTCAACACTCTGAGTAGGGCCACACAGTGCAATGAGGGTCTACTGCCAGGGATTACAGTATGCAATGTGATAGGCCCTCACATTTGTTAAGGGTCATGAAGGGCAAAAACTGCCACAGTGAACTAGTCCACTCACACATGGACTGGTCCACTTACTGCTTGTTAGTGGCTCTGCCATCAGTTGCTCACATAATCAAAAACATCTCATTCTTAAAAAAAAAAAAAAAAAAAAAAAATCAAATACCTCAAGTAAGCATAAAAACAGGGAAAGAGGCCATTTTTGGCAAAGGGGTTAAGGTGCACATGAAAGTGGATCCTGAGAAACCAATAGATTTGCAGAGAGGAAAAATAGCTTGATTTCAGTCGTAAACTGCTCCAACATCCCAGGCAAATGTGTGAGAAACTTAAGTAGGCTATGAGCCTGGTGTGGCTGCCAGCTGAGCTCCCACCAACCTGGCCTGGTTCTGTAGAACAGCTGCACAAAATGAGACACACACACACACACACACACACACACACACACACACACACACACACACACACACACACTTCTATTGACAACTAAACATGCCTTGAAACCTAATATTCGCTAATATTATAATTATTTCAACAATAAACTAAATTAGTTATAAGACCTTTGGGGGTTATTGTTTAACCTTTGTTAAGGTTAACTTTGTTAAGGTTACCTTAACCTGCCTTTGTAGGCAGCGTATCAAACCCAAGACAGATTGTCTTCAGAACTATTTAGTGATGAAATACTCCAATTCTCTGGTTACAAGCTTCAGGTCAGAATTTATTTATATCCTTTTTCATACATGATAAACTATATCTTTTGGATTATTCAAATAAAACAAACCAATTTAGTCCATCACCTTGGGCTATACTAATTTTTCTTTAGGTTTTTATGACAATTTTCCATTAAAGAGTTAACTGTAATAATCAAGTCTTACAGAAATCTAAAATGGCTTCAACTAATAATTATTTAAATCAACAACTGATCAAAAAAAAAAAATGAAATTATTAATTCATTGATAATTTAGTCCCTAAAATGTCAAAAAATTATAAACTGAATTCAAAAAACATTTTAATCCTACTGGAGGCAAGCTTGTTATACAGAACGAGTAAAACACTTGAAAAACAAACAAACAAACAAAAAAAAAAACCCAGAAATACCACAGAGGAGCTATAGAAAAGGTGTGGAAAGGTAGCTGTAGCTATAGAAAGGCAAATACATCCACCAACAACATGCTATAGAGTTCCAGAGAGCTACTAACCCTCTGAGCAAAAGAAGTCCTCAAATACATTTTGGTAAAATCAACATGTCAGAACCCAAAGACATTATACATAAAGGAAAGCAGCAAATACATTTTAAATAATGTAACCCATAAACATTTGGCCCTTTGGCTTATTTTAAAATTTTTGACAGTTTATTGTTAAATGTAAAAACTTCTGCCCATTTATTGCAATCCTTCTGATCATTATAATAGTCATTTCAGACCTGCGGCATAAATCAAAACATATACATTAAAATGTAAACATAATGAAAACTATTTCCAATTTCCTCTGGGCCAAGCCAAGAGGAGGATTTGAAACAGGGTGCGCCAGAGGCTCTGGCGCACCCTGCGCTCAAATGCTCTGGCTTGGACTTACTTGATGTCTGCATGATTTTTATTTGTGAACAATCTGCTCACACGTACAGTGCCCACAACAATGGCTGCAGTATTTGGGGACAATGGTGATGAACTGGATTGTGAAAAGTGATTGATATGTGGGTCATGTGTTGTTGTCACCACATGGGGCATGCACTAAAACAATCATGTACAGTAGGCTATAGGCTGAGGTTCTACATGTGCTTAACTCTCCTTTAAGTTTTTTTGCTTTACCCAGATAGTTTATATACCTATCTAGGTTATATGATAGATAATTTGTTTAACTCTCTTATTTAGGCCTCTCGTATGCTGGTAGTAAATAAAATATAATATTGGCACACTTTAATTAAGTTTTTTTAATGAAATTTACATTAAATTTCAGGCAACCTGATTTTGCTTAATTTCTTTTCACAGGCCATACTGTATAGCATAATTAAATGTGGTCTGTGATCACAGAACATCTCTGCCCACTCCTCAGAGTCTCTCAAAGGAATTGAAACAGAAGCTGCAGCCTTAAGCTGGTCCCGTGTGTGTAGCTGCAGCATTTCAAAAGCAGCAGCATCTTAAGGGAGGGCATAATATTCTCATTCGTAAACAGTTACATGATCTCTGCACATGGAACAATGCAAGGCAGTGCAACTGTGCACAATAGCATGCACACTAGACATAGAAGGGGAAACAGGACAGATATGATTTCAAGTTTGCTTCTTTAAAACTGTTGAAACAGCCTGGTCGTTGTCTTTAATTATCTGTCATTTGAACTAAGTGCATAAGCCACGAATGAATGCAAGCAGCTCTTGTATCATAGTGTGAGGCCACAACAGGCTGCTATGTGGCTGGGTTAATGCTGACAGGCTGACAAGTGCTTGTGCCAGACGAAGAGCAGGAGGTTGTGAGATGTACAAGCCCTCCCTCCATAGCTCTAATCGCAGACAGCTGATGAGGTCCCTTCAAGGCTCAATGGGGTTGCGGAGCCAGCAAAGAGCACCTGCCCTGAGTGTGAGGAGGTGAGGAAGAGAGGGAGGCGAGGCCAGGGGTCCTAATCTCACTCCAAAATCCAGACAGCTAGGGGAATGTGCAAACTAATGCAGGCTTGACATACTGTGGTTCATGAGTGGCACGGCCCTGACATCCACTGCCTGTGGGTCAGCAATGCCTTGCCAGCATCATCACTCAAAATTTTGCCAGCTATCGCATTGGGTGGGACGGACGACTGTAAAAGGCTGGGTGGCACAATGCATCCATGGGTCGCATGATCCAAAAATAGGAAACCGATGGAGCAGCTATTTGAAAAGTAAACTTGACATAAAAACCAATTTGTATAAAAGTTACTCTATGTCCAATAGCGTTTAAGTTTAAGGTTAAACATTTGACATGATTCCAAGTTTAGACACTGTCTTTGTTGAGTGTAGTGTCTGTTGAGTAGGGTAAATGGGTCTGTAACCTGTACTTACTGTAAGCTTCATCATGTCTGTGGTCTGAAAAATTGTCTTGTTAGCAATAAAAAGAAAACTGTTTTAATGTTGCTGTATAATAACACTAATGTTAACACCGTCGCCATGGGAACACGTAAAGTCTGCTTAGCGTTAGCTGAGAAGATAGCTTGGAATGTAGGTTATTGACCAGTTTTGATGAGTTTCAAAAAGGACAAACTCTGAAATAAAAATAACGCCAAGCAAAAATGCACCATCGCGAAAAGCAGAAAACTAAAGGTCAAAACTGATATTTTACGAGATCGAGACTATGAACAATTCTTGTCAATATGTTGCGGGACACAGACTGTTCAAACTGTACCAGCGTTCTTGCTAGCATGCAACGACCCTCAACGCGTTTTCGATACGGATCGGAAGCAATATCCGTCGTGGAACATTTGTATGGGCATTACTGTTGAATTACAAGCTGCCTTTAATTTAAGCTCAGCAAACATTTAATTAAGTCACCCACAAAACCCCCCTTGGAAAAGCAGCCAATGCTAACCAGACCAGCTAGCTCGCTAGCATGCCCGAGACAAAAGCCTGAATGAAGTTCCTATGGGTGCAAACACCAGGTACCGCTGCTCTGCCAGAAGTGTGAACGCCGGGATCCAAACATATGTATTGTTTCTAAAACCCCTGACAATATGCGCCTCGTCAAAAAAGCGACTCATAAGCGCTTACCCCTCCTGGTCCAGCTTTTCTTTCTTCTGTGCTCTGTTTGAATGGTGTGTTGTTGTAAAGAGGGCGTCCTGTTCCGGGGTCACATCGCTCCAGTCGGCACAGCTACGGCGGACTGACACAACTCAGCGAGTCCTGCTGCTTGTTCAGTACCACGACCGACCACAGGGGGCGGCACCGGCGCAGCCAACGCCACATCAGGGGGCGAGCAAGTGGGCTCAAACAGGGGCCAGGTTTTCAGGATTGTTCAGTTTGGGTCAGTGTGGTGATGCCAACCTTTATGATTTCAGAGGTTTATTTCTTAAAGGCTTTTGTTTTGCCTTTATATTTTGTTTAAAAAATACATTTCTGTTACTGTTTTAGTAAAATAAGGCAGCAAACTAGAATAAACTCACTGCGAGCCCCATTGTAAATTTTTGTTTTTTTGCAGCACATTTCTTAATGCTACACCGGTGTTGTCAAATTGATAAAAGTAGTTTTTTAAAAATGCGCTTGTGTTTTGTCTATTTGAATGTGGTTTCTCCACTTGCAGTGCTGTGAGCTCTCAGGGCCACTTTAGGCTTATATACATTTTACACTAAGACTGGAAAACAATATTTTTGTGAAGTGTGAACTCCTGTGGATTTTTACAAGAGACCGTTGTATTAAAATATTGGTGGTTGTTCATTACACAAAAAAGCATGAATAAAATAAAATAAAGTGGCATTAGGGATTGTGGCCTTCATCCAGGATTATCCATTTTTAGGCTCAAAGGTAGAAAATTAGGTTAACATATGGCTTAGATCCCAGAAAGTTTCAGTGCAAACTGCTGTTTATGTTTCTCATTCAACAGAAAGTAGACAAATGTAATGCAGACAAATACAGTTTACATCAAACTACATTTGACAAGATTATTTACCTGTTTTAGTTGCACACCTGTATATAAGGTCTGAGCCTTAGGTAATTTGTACCATTTGACAGAATTTATTAATTAAAATCAACTCAAAAGGCAAAAGCAGTATACAGTATTTTATTTTGCTGGAGAAGCCTGTAAACTTAATAGATCCATTCTTTTTGGCTTATAACTGCACTACGAGCTAACCACTTACTGAGAGTCATTAATGAACCATAAAGTATATTACCCAGTAGATATTTCAGTAGTTTAAGGTATTTATGCTGTGTAATCTACAGCTACACTTACTCTTCTGTAAAAGTCATCATTGAATAGAGACTTATACAAACAGTAGAGATGATTTTTAACAAAATGCAAAATAAAAAGGCTATAAAGCATTTTATCTTTGCTTATTCAAGTGGTCCTTGCAGGACTGATTGCATGATCAGGTAAACACACTAAAAATTAAATCATACAGCATATGTCCACACTTAAAATAAAAATAAACAAAACACCATTTTGCATGTCACAGCATTGGGTATGTCAAAATATAAATGTGATTGATACTATAAGCATGGAATCTTTTTCCTGGCATCTGGCACATTATTTTAAACTGCAGTGGAAATCTCAGTGCATAACATAAATATGATAAAACAACACACACACACACACACACACACACACACACACACACAACATACAGAGACACACCGACCAGGTTCACACTTTTGTGAGGACCTTGAGAAACACATCCAAGTTTATGACTTATATCAGTCTATTGTATTATTTGGCTCACGTATGATTCTATATTAAATATATTATGTTTTTTTCACCTAGCATCTGCTTCTCTAATTACCAAGTGCAGTTGTATCTTAACAAGAATAATTATATGAATGAATTTTTAGTATATTTCTTTTGAGAAAACCTACACAACTCTCATATCTACTTGTAAAATATGAAACTGAAGCCAGGAGCTAAGCTTAGCATAATGGGAGAAACCATCTACCGATATGCATCGCAAAAGAAAATTACATCTAAATTTTTAGAAATGATGGTAGGCAGATTTTCTTAACTTTGGTCTAAACCAGGTGAGCTTTTTCAACCTGTTTCCAGTCTTGTGCTAAGCTAAGCTAACCAGCTGCTGGCTCCAGCTTCACATCTCATGGACAAACATAATAGAAATTTAAATAACTGTGTTTAAAATGGCAAACTATTACTTTAATGTTATAATGTTCGGTAAGCGTTAGCTCGATATTTCCTTAGCTAACAACAAATTGTAAATGCTGAATGCTTTTTGTGTACTGGCAGTCTACATCAAGGACATAGGAATTAATCAGCATGTTTAAAAAATACCCGTCATGACTTTGTACAAGTATTTTATCAAATTAAATAAAATACATTAAATTAAAAAAAACACACAATTGCACAGTTGCAGTTGAAATCAGAAAAAATGATAAAGGCACAGAGCATTGTAAACCATACAAAAGATGGAGTTGAAACTGCTGCACCCACTATTGTACTCCGTTATTGTACACTAAACAGTATCATCTATAGCCTTTGTAAAGTTTGTTTGCAATTTACACTCCACACGCTGAGTAATGCAGTTGGTGAGATGAATTTTCAGTCTTCGCTTCTGTTTCAGTGATTCATCACACCTTTGCATAAGCTGTCAAGTAGCAACTTTAACAGATCAAATCACATTAACTGGCTTGATAAATCATGAAGGCAAATGTATTCCAGTGTTTGACGGGAGAAAGACGAGTCTGGTACAATCCCCTCATTGTGAAAACCACATTGTTGAAATGATGCACAACACTTATGTTCTTTTCCTTGGATACCTCCATTTAGTTGTTATTTAGCACAGGCAGGCCCGTCAGGTGTAAACATTTTCTGAGTTTCTTAAATGCCATGAATAAAGTAAAATATTTGATTTTGATTGCTTCCCTTTTGTCTCCATAAATTAAAATGCTGGTCCTTAAGTTTTATTAGTTCCATGTTTTTCATGGTCTATTATCTTTGGCCAATGAGTGCATCATCCAGTTGACCTTGGTCTTCCAGCTCTCTCTGAGAGCTTCATTGAACTTTACTTTGAAATTCTTCAGGGCCTCATCCTCTGATTTGCCCAAAGCTAAAGAGTCCTTTTGAAAACAAGAAACCAAATCATTGTCAACATTATTAACACCCTCATTAGTGGCAGCAGCAGCAGAATTGTTACATACCTTTAAATACTGAATGTCTTTGAAGGAAGTCAGCTCTGGTAGTCCTGCTGCCTTCATCATAGCAAACAGGTTGACAAACAATGTCCCGTTCCGACACAGGATTTTATAGGCCCGCTCACAGTACTCCCTGAACCTGATGACATGGATTCAATTATCAACCACAGGTTAAAATATATGAACTGAATCCTAGATCAATAAAATACAAAAGCATTGTACCTCTCAAACTTCTCACTGTTGTTTGTCCTTCCTTGTTGAATCACATGGACAAAGTCATAAGTCAAGATGAAAGGGACACGCTCCCTGTTGATCCCAAGTTTCCGCTTAAAGTTGCCCAGGAAATGCCCAAAGTCAATGTGGAACAGCTGAGAAGCAAAGTTCAAAATAAATTTTAGTAGTTTGTGAATCACTTAACACAGTCATACAGTATTTATTAGGTTCACTAATTGCTGAAGGAATTCACCACAGGATTTCACTCCAAAATGACCAATGCAACCACAAGGGGGCACAAACCAGTGTCTTCTTGTGCCAGTCCCAAATCTGGATAAATGCAGAGGGTTGTGTCAGGTGAAAGCATAGCCAGAGAGTGTGTAGGGGTGAGTGTAGCCAGAAAACACAGGATGGTGGTGTGTATAATGACTGAATGAGTGGTGAGGAAGATGAAGAGGACAAAGGCAGAGCAGAGGACGAAGTGATGGAAGTTGAAGAAAGGAAGAATTTTGTGTAGTTTGCAGGGAGGAGCTGAGACAGGCTTAAGACGTTGAGGTTCAGTTTGGGAGTAACGAGGATGGACTGGATCAAGAATGAGTACATCAGAGGCACATCACATGCTAGATGTTTTGGAGATAAAGTCAGAGAAGCAAGATTGAGGTGGTTTGGACATGTTCAGAGGAGAGACTGTGAATATATCGGTAGAAGGATGCTGAGGTTGGAGGTGCCAGGCAGGAGGTCTAGAGGAAGACCAAAGAGGAGATTTATGCATTTAAGTTAGTTGGTGTGAGGGAAGAGAATGCAGAGGATAGGGTTAGATGGAGGCAGCTGATTCTCTGACCCCCTAAAGGGAATAGCCGAAAGGTAAAGAAGATTACACTCCAAAATGACCATGGAAATGTTATAAAGTATCACTGGAATTAAATGTCACAGCTAAGCATGATCAAAGCTACAATAAATGGAAACCTATGAACCAATCAGCATTTGTTCTAGGGCCATAATTTTACTATTGATTTTGGCATCTGTAGTGTATGTGTTACCACAAACAAGATTATGAAGTAGACAGTGGTGGTGAGTAAATGTAATACATTTGAGGCAACTTTCATTTAAGTATTCAGTTTTTGCAAGTCTACTTCCTTTGGAAGCAGAGCACAAATAAAGTCAGGTTAAATACGAGGTCAAAAGTACAACCTCTTTCCCCCCTTTTTTCCCTCCCTAATCACCCCTTGTGGCAGATAAGGTTTCGTACTTATTTCTCATGTAAAAAAATCACAGCAATAAACCCCACCTGTCCGGTTTCTCTGATCATAATATTGTCATTGTGACGATCTCCAATGCCCAGGACGTATGTAGCTACACAGTAGCCAGCACAGGACAGCGTGAACTCTTCTATTGCTTGATCAAGTTTGTCCCTGGTAACAAAGAAAATCAGGAACAGGGAAATGAAGTGTTAGTGATTTTTGTTATTACAGTACATTTACACTTCTCCTATCTTGCTTCTACACATACACACACACACATACAAAGTTGGATGGGTGGTTTCCTCACTGTAACGTGCAATATTCACAGAGGAGATTCTGTGGCCAATTAGAGATCGACTTTCATCGGCTGTCACGTCTTTTTATGGTCTGCATGTGCACGGGATTCACCGTGTTAAGTTTAATTTTCTCTGCTTTGTCTCAGGCGCTGCCGCATTTCAAGCTAATTACGTTTCTGTTCTGTCGTGCAGTCAGCTTGGTCTGTCTTGCCAACATAATGTACAAAGGCTTATTCATTACACTGAATGGTTCTCTCTTCAAGGAGCTTTTAGAATAGACAAGACCTTCAGACTGTCTGGCACCAAAAAAATATGTACTCTCCTTTAATGTTGCTACAGTTATGGTCATCTATGCTTTTTGTCTTGGTCTATTACAATCTTAAAATGCTACACACAGGAAATATATTAGCAAACAATTTAGACCACACACGTCCAAAGAACATTTAGTTATAGTGTTTGTTCATTTAAAAATAATTAATATATCAAGAAACAATTCATTTTAACCCCTCATTTAGCATTTAGATCTGTACACATTTACCATTTAAATATAAAAACGTTGTTTAATAATAATGATTTAATTACGATTTAATGTTCTTTTTAAAATAATTTTAAAATTTTAATAATATCACTCATTATCTGTTTTTATGGTAGTTTCAACTTCCTTCACCAACAAAAGACGTTACAGTTCCTGATAAATACATTAATAATAAATTAGAATGTCTCTTTTTAGAAATGTTTCTGTTATGGCTCTTTCATTTCTGCATTACACTTTTGGCAAGTACTAAAGAAAATCAGCCTTGTTCCGGTTTGACCGATTCTTTAAGATCTTGCTTGAAATAATGAAATAACAGGCAGAACAACATTGTCATTCCACATGTTGCTGGAGTATGTGAATAATTCAGGAAAATCATACATCACATACCACCAATAAAGACCACAACCCTGTGTATTTCAAACCCAGCAACACACTGAGACAAAAACTGGTCCATCTCAAGGAATCTGCATCTGAAAGACAAGGGTCACTCCTTCGAGAACAGCAATGTCCACATTCTGTAAGGGAAAATTGATGGCACCAAACAAGGTATCTCACATAAATATAGAAATGTATTTATGTGAGACTGGAATGACCCTCTCTCAACAGAGGGGTTGGACTATGACACCACTTATCAAACATTTACTATGCAGTTGTTTCATCACATTCAAGGCAATTCCACAGTCGTTCAAACTATAAAAGAAGTGACTCTCACAAGATACATGACAGTGGGGCAGGACCCCCAGGTGAACATCAAAGTGATAACAACCAAACAGCTTCACAGAATTTATAGGCCTGCTTTCCTAGCCAGTTGGTCAGAAGTAAAGAAGACTTTTTATTACACCTAAAATGTCCTAGAATGACCTATAATTACAGGCAAGTTCAGTTGGCACTGAAGAGCACTTCTGGAATTCACTAGAACTAGTACAAAAAATGTATGTAGGATGCGAGAGAGTTGACACAAGACCTCTTCAGGAGTCTCCTGGACCTCCTGTGAGTCTCTAATGTGAAGCTGGGGAAAGGGACATTTGGCCAGCTTTGATTGCCCTTTGGCCTCTGCTATCTACAGAAGACACGCATTGCAATTATGGCAAAGCAGTTCATCATACTCACTCAGGATTCTTAGATTTTAGCCAGTTGAGCAGGGCATCCTTGTTGAAGGCAGCGGTGGCAGCACTGTTACTGCTGTTGCGCTGGATATTGGCGATCGTGTCGGAGTTCTTTACTACCTCAATGAGCCCCATCTTGTTCCCAGTGGACAAACAGCCATAAGGGATCATCCTGTGAGTGTAAATTAAAACTGACTTGCTGTAGAGGATCTCCTTTTGAAAAAAAATGAACAGCTGCTACAAACAACTGTTCCTACTGTACCTGAGATCAAGGCCTTCCATCTTCCATAAATTCTCCATGAGCTGGATCATTTGGAGGGTCAGCATATCTTGTCGTAGATCTGAAGGCGTTAAGGTTAAAAAAATAGTGAAATGTAAAAACTAAAAACAAATACAAAACAGAAATTACAATTCATTGTTCTTTATGGCTTCTGACCTTCTATTTCTTTTTGCAAATATAGGGATGCTGTTTATGTTTTCTTCTGTACAACTATTTTAACAGTTCAATATACCCCTAAACGTTAGGCTTCTACCATATATGTGTACTGAATTTATGTATTCAGAATTACCCACCATCTCCATTCTTGAAGATGATGCCGACCATGTCTCCTTGAGTCCCAGGGTTCTTATACAGCAGCCAGAGAGGCTTCATCTTGGAGTCCATAAACCTGCACTTATCTGCACTGCAACAGTAAATGCAATCATTATCAACACATGTTTATCTTAGAGGTCCATTACCTTGAGGACAAAACAAACAATTTTTGTAAAATAAAGTGTGATACATATATAAAACTAAATAAACAAAACCAAAGTGATGAGAATGACCAACTGGAAGTTTTACAGCAGCCAGTAATTAGTGTAAAATGATGTATATTTTGAATTAAAATAAACTTCAGTGATATTGTACCAATAAAATGAAAATGAACATGTTTAATAAATGATTATTGTAACTCTGTAATTCTGTAAAATAAACCTAAAGACCAATATATCAGCAAATCAAATTAAAGAGTCAAGTACAGGCTAAACAGTGTGTGTGTGTGTTTCGTATGTGTCTCACACTAACCAGATCTGAGAGAGGATGATGCTGGGATTGAGAGGTGACAGCAGGTCTGACAGTGCCTCCAGGTAGGACTCCTGTTTGATACACAACTTCAGATCATCCACTGTCATCTTCTGGGAGCCCGACTTAACAAAGTCACTGAGGGCCTTCATTTTGCCCAGAGCCTCGTTCTGTTTGGCAGAGAATTATATAAATTAAAAAAAATAATCACCGCCGGAACTTTTTGTCAGCGTGCATAAGTGGTTGATTACCTGTTTAGTTAGGAGCTTCATGTGGTAGATGTTTCCCCTGCAGTAGGCCTCCAGAATCAGGCCAAAACGCAAACTTACAGATGCCACATGAATCTCCGACCTGCAATGGACACAAATTATCCAGTCAAATAAACAAAAGGCTACAGACACACATGCTTCTTTCTGCTGGACTGTGTCTAACCTGAGATGCCAAAAAAGAAAGTGTCCAATCCTTCTGTTGGACAAAGCCCTCTCTAGCAAGAAAATGGCAAGGTCGCAGTCTAGGTAGGACTCATACTTCAGGACCTGGACCAGCTGGATTAAGTACTGCAGCAATTCATCATCACTGTGTGCAAAGTCATTTTTGACAACTTATTATACTGCAAAGCATTTGATAAATACAACATACAGTAATCACAACTAATACCACCTAGCGACGGACACAGACAGAGAACCAATGCTGACCTCCACATTCCGGCTGATCTTTATATAGTAAGGTATGAGCTTAAAAACTGGAGTTGATTTTCATTCAAAGTTCATAAAGCCACCTGGTATTGTTGTGGCTGATTGTTATAAGTACAATCAAATATTTGTATACCTGAGCTTTCTGAGGCATCGGATAGTGAAAGACCGGACTGCTGGGTCGGGAAAACTGTAGTCTAAGAGCTCCAAGGCATGAATGGCCGGGAGGTCGGGCCAGTTCCTTAATAAACTCACCATCTGAGGAGAATCAAGTGGTTATTTGTAGCCAACTTTAGTTGAGTAAATCTACCGAATAATCATGAAAATAATTGTTACAACTACAATGAAACTACAATGAAACTACAATGAACTACAATGAAAAATATCACAAGCTACAGTCCTATTAGTTGTTCAGCGAGGATAGTGGCATTTCAGAAAAAGTTGAGCAACCACTTTATTTGAAATCAGTAACTCATAGAAAACCAGTCTACTTTGGACATTTTATAGGTGGATGATATGTTTAGGAAACCTTTCCAGACCCACATGCAGACATTTGATGACAAAATAAATTCAGCATAGTTGGGAAACTTCATACCTGAACTACGTCCTCACGTTTACTCCATTTAGTGATTAGGAGAAGCTTGGACAGACTTTCAGGATAAAGGCTGCGTACTTCAGTGCGGAGCTTCCACAAGAGCTCCTTCTCATCCTCAAAAATCTCAGTGTAGTTTTTGCTGTCCATTATTTCCTTTAGTTTCATATACTACAAAAACACAATTACAGTTGAAGTTTTTTTTTACTTTTTACTCTGTAAAAAGTGTCAAATGTGAAATCTAGAGATTCTTACCTCTTCTTTAGTGGGAAATGTAACATCACCATTCCTCTCCATGTCACTTATCTGAAACAATTGGAATTTTTCTTACTGAGAATAATACAAATTTTAGTACATACTCAAACTTAGCCTTTTGAGAACAAGTACCTTGTCAAGTGGAGGGTAATAGAGAGGATATGGCCGGATGTTGGGAAAACGAATGAGAAGACCTGCAGCACTATCCACATTGGGATTCTTCTCGACTGTTCCCATCGGGTTCAACAGATCACTTCTGTCATCTGTAATAAAAAGGTCATATATTAAATCTTTTATTTGGTAGATGCTTTTATCCCCTTAGTGAGCACATTTCCAAATTTTTCCCCTTTCCCCAAAAGCTACAGGGCATATTTAAATTACTGTTATCACAAACCACAGTGAAAGATAAAATTATCTTTCCTTACTGCCAAATTGAACAAAAACATAGCCAGACTGTAGGAAAGGCTTTTGGCACCAACACTTATTTTCACATAAACAAAGGGCTATCTTTTCTGCAATAGCAAACACTTGATGCGTGTTTGGGGTTTTTTCACAGTCCCATGTGTCACTTTGGGTTTTTTAGCCCTTGCTATGTGCTGCCAGGCATTGTGGAAGAGGTGGTGAACATCTGAGTTGTTTCTAAAGAGGAGTAAATGTCAGAAGCAACAAAGCTGAACGTACCAGGAACAGATGGCCATGTGGACAAGAGGAACTCCCCAGTCTTAAGCTGGTCCTTGTAGTCGAACACCATGGTGTTCACCCAGGCTATAGGACAATCCTGCAGAGGACAGCAAGGATTAGATTTGTTGATTAGCGTTTTCTGCATTTTGCAATCAGTAAAAACTCAAAATCAGTTTAATGTACAGGTCAATTCACATTAGATCTGTATATCTATTTAATATCACTCTGCTCTATTTGAGCTCTCTTCCTTAGAGTAAAAAAACTAAGTTCAACTGCCAAACCATATTTGCAACATCCAAAAGATTCATATATACAAGATAAATATATTAAAATTATATAATATAGTATAACTATAAAAATTCCCAAAAGATAAAGTAATTTTCCTAAAATATCTGAAATGCTGTGAGTTATGAATTATTACTTGTATGACATGTGCTTCATTATATATAAGAAACACATGTCATACAAGCATATATATATATATATATATATATATATATATATATATATATATATATATATATATATATATACAAAAAAAAAAAGATGCAAGCAATGTTATATTTATAAGGCCTCAAATAGCTGAAGTTGGAATGTAAAGTAGCAAAAATGGAAGTCAGTTCCAGGCAGAGGACAGTAAACAAACTGACCATTGAATGTGTTAAAAACAAATTAAACACATTTCAGCTGAAAACACCAGCTAAAAAAAGAGGTGGCGCACATAATCAAGACTAGTTAAAATAGCTCAACTTCCGTCTGTGTTTCTGGTTGCAGGACTTCTTTTCCGGGCAAAAGAAGAGAGAAGTGACTCAAAAAGCAGAAGTGGTGTAAGTGCCTATAAAACACACCTGGGTGCCATGTTAGGATGTTGCAGATATGCAAAACAAGAGGTGCTGAGACCAACTCGGCAGAAAAAGGGGAATTTGTTGTACTGTACTACCTAATGTACAGTGAGTCAGTGTGTGAAGGGTCTTTTCAAAGCATTCTCACAGTGTATTACTACAGTTCTTATTATCTTTGAACAGAAATAAGGAAATAGCAAGACAATGATGAATCCGTAAACACAGTGGTTTTGTTGTATTATTAATATTACTAATATTGACACAACAATTTTTTAAATTGTTTCATTCACCTGAAACTACTTCAATTAACAATGTACATTATAACTTGCAAAAAAAATTTTAAAGATTTAGACTTTAACAGAGCCCAAGATGATACATCCAAATACTTTCCTTTGTCCAACCAGCTGTCCAAAATAAATATATATACGAAAACAAAAAATAATGAAGCAGCACATCCTCACATTTAAAAACCTGAAACCATTAAATTTTTGCCATTTGTGCCTAAAAGATAATAATTAATTTATAATCAAAATATTTATAACTGGCTGCACTTTGAATATTACAAACGTATTACAGTATCTTCGTGTTTAGGTCTGGTTTTATTCATATTTGTTTTGCAAATATCAGACTCCTTGTACTGATGTTCTAAAACCGACTTTACTTACTCTACTGCAATATGACAATAGATTTTTACCTAATATTCAGCGAAATTACCACACAGAAAGGCCAATTTCTTATTACAGTTTCAATTATATACATGACAAAAAGGTACCAATTCATATTTAATTAATTTCCCCTTTAGAGCAAAGTTTAAGTTACCTATGTCACAAAATGTACCGCATTCTTTTTTGGCTCTCCTACCAATATTATCTCTGTATCTGTTTCTTGGGTAGGTGGGATTGTTGTCTGTTGTGGGCGCAGTAGTGAACTGGCTGAAGGCTCTGCAACTTTTCACATTTCCACTTTAAATTTATTTAAATTTTGAAAGCGTTCAGTCTTCAGTAAAGTGCTTTTAATACAAGAGAAGCAATAAAAAAACATGGAATGGTACTAAAATGGAAAGTGGGTTAATTCATAATGTGAAGTCATACATTGGTTAACAGTTAAGAAATTAATGCAAACTAGTAAAAAAAGAAAATTTATATAGATCAGCATAAACTGAACTCAGAATGGATGCTTAATGCCTCTTCCTCTGCTCGGCACAAGTTCATAAATTAAATCTTTTAAAACAGAAACTACTTGCGTTCATTTACCTTCACTTTCTTCTGTGTGTGTTTGTGTTGCTACACTGCTGCATATGAGTCGTGTGGAAAAAAGATAACTCTCATACTGGCAAAAAGAGTGGGATTTGCAATACAACAAAATTAATGACAGAGCATAATATAAAACAATAGATGTTCTTCTATCATCATGACATATATATCTTCCCATGTCACAGCCCTAACTGTTACCAAATTTGTTGTACTTTAGTATTGTGTATGAAATAATATGGTATGGATTGTGTTTTGGATCTAAAATTCTAGAAACTTGTATAAAAGGGGTCTACCAATATAATAAAATAACAGCAGCAGAAAACTGCTTGGCTATGTTTTAGGTCTCCACTCTAACCTAGTACTTTAAGTTGAGGAAAAAATGAGTGGATGAAATGTACAGTAACTACAAATGGCAAGTGTGAAGATGAATTTAGAATTCCTTGAAATCGTTTGCCAATTCCTTCCTTCCTTGGAGTGATGTACAGATAAAAGGGCTGAAACGGATGAAATGTTAACCGCAGCCTTGCCACTGAACACACTTGCACAACCAGACATAGCAAGCAGCAAAACACACCCACACAAGACACATTACTGACTACACGCACGACACACTAGAGAGGAAACAGATCTGTTTGTGCTCGCTAACAAATTCACACCCAACCGCCCAAACATTTGCCTGGTCAATCTCAAGTTGTACACTTAAGACTGAAAAACGGCATAAGTTCCTTGGACTCACCGCTTTCTTATTCTTCTTTTTAGTGCCACGGGGCTTCTTGGTTTTCTCAATGACAGCATAGAGCGCGAAGCACAGGCGGCTCATGCGTGGTAGATCAGCCACATTTATGTCAAACTCCAGCTTTTGGTCCCAAGACGGTTCAGAGCACACTCCCACCTCGGAGCTTGATACCACCTTGCAGAGGAGTTCGCTGCCATGGAAGAGACCAGCCTGCACTACAAGCTGGAGGGGAAACACACATACAGAGTGGTGATGAGATGAAGGCATAGCATGTGGTTTGGAAGCTCATGTTTTTAGCACATCTTTGAGGGAGATTGTTTATGGAAGATGAAGCGACTTCACTAGATGATTCAAAGTTTCCTCTGTCATTCGGGCTATGAGTCAAAAGGTTTACACATTTTTAATGTAAACAGGTCGTGATACAATTGAGTGCTCACCAGATCCTCGTCACAAATTATACAACTCAAAGGACACAAATCAAGATTGTCTGTGTTCACCAGGGTGTGTTCTCAGACCCTGTCATCTACAATCATGACTGATAATAATGTGACAGGAGAATTTTGCCATGAGTCATGATATGCTATAAGGCAGCAGCCGGAAGTGCATCTAAATGTATCTAGTACAGTAACATCCTAAATTATGAATCTAAAGACAGTAACATAGTTCCCTAATTGTATCCTCACCCTATTCTTGTTTATCTAATTGGGAACAAAAAAAAAAAAAACTAATTGAAGATAGAAAAGAAGACTGGAATCTGGAGTATAAGAGGACATTTCTACTTTTTTTTCAAGCCATTTACAGAGAAACATCTCAGTTTTAAACAACACAGACACTTGCTAAATATCAACATAGGTTAGGACCTATGTGCAATGGTAACAAAATGTGTGCATCGCTTTAAAAAAGTGCACAGAAAGTGAGAGAGGGAGAGACATCATGAAGTCTCTTTTTCTTAGAATCTAGGCCTCAGAATGAGACGTAAAAACCAGATAGGCCCTCCCCACTTCCTGTTTTGAAGTTTTAACCAACCGCCTTGATGAATTATGGGAAACGTGTGGTCTGGACCATGTGACCCCCCCTGTCATTTACATGTCAACCCCACTGTTCGTACAACTGAAATTGAGATATTGGTAAACAAGTGAATGCCACATTTCATTGAGCAACAAAGTGAGAGAAACCCACGTAAAACCACACCAACCTTCATTCCTTCGTCTGCATTGACTCGGCTGCCCTGCAGCAGGTGAATGTAGAAAGGCTCATTGATGGACCACAGAGAGGAGGTATTTTGCTGTAGAAAGGAGTAGAAGGAGAGGAAATGTTTCACTCACAATCTTTTAATTTAAAGCAATTTTATACCATTCACTGAAATGTAAAGACTATTTCCTGTTTGGTAACTTCAAAAAACAAGAGCACACACTTTCAAAACACGGCACAAAAGAGAACAAGCTTTGGACCTGGAAGAAAGCGCTAAATGGTACTAAATCTAAAAAAAGATCTAGCTCATATTTATTTGTTAGTGTGATCACTTAGGATAAAAGCCTAAAAACACACAATAGTTTGATCTTTGCCAGTTCAGTTCCAAAGCCGCCAATAAATAGTATATAAGCTCAGCTATAGTAAATACAAGTAAAAGTTTAGTTTGTACATAGTGGTGCTTCGATGTGCCAAAGTTTGCAGGAAAAGTGCAACTCTTTTAATACAAGATGAGTTCTCATAACTTACCTTCTTCAGGGGCAGTGGAGGAGGTCTGGACAGAGAGCGGCTCTTGAACACCTGGCTGCACATTCTGCCCTGCTCCTCCTGATACTTGCTGATGGTAGAGTGATGCACCATGATCAGATGAGGGTTTTGGACATTTCTTAAACATGAGAAAATATACTGGAAAAGAAAGAAGGAGAGAGAGAGACATAATGAGGGGACAGAAGACAAGTTTTTTTTTTAGTTCACCCACAGATACTTCCCAGTGTTCTGATAGCACTGGTTAACTCCTTGAGGCTGCTCATCTGCTGTAGGTTAATGCAGCTAAAATCTCATTATGTGTGGATGGATGCAGTTCCTCTCTGCAGTGCTGCTAGACATGAGATATGAGTCACCCCTGCAGGTAGCTGGAGTTTCAAAATCAACAGTGGAGTCTCCTGCCACCAAATTCTTGACTCACCCCACTCCTGATCTGACAGTTTTGCCATTATCGACCCCCTGGCACAATGCAAAACAACAGAATAGAATGTCTTCTGTATCCACTGAGAAAAAAACTGCTCTTGTGCCTGTGAGAACTTCAGTACTGTTTTCACATTTTATCATTTTACAATACTCACACACAGTCAGTAAAACTAGGTGCTTTGACACAGATCAAATGAAGACAAAAAATAACTCTCCACACACACCTAAATATAAGGAAATGATTTAATTACACAAGTTTTAACAGTTTGATTATAAAAGCAATTTCGTAACATATCGCATATTGTATTCCCTCATTGTCAATAACACACGATTTGTGGCATTACAGGTTGTTCTTTGTTTGGCAAAATAACTACATAAAAAGGGAGATTTGAAACACCTTTATGGAAAGAAAGGGTAAAATATGATTCTTCCAGAGTTAGGTCAGTCATAAAATGAGAAGGAAATCACAGGCTTTTAATTCTGAATCAAGTGGACAGTAGAAAAGGGAAAAGGCATCTAATGAGTCATATCTTCAGTGAAAAGAAAGTGACTGTCAGGCAAATTATTCACATGACATGTGGACAAATAAACAACTTGAGGGCATGTAGGGCCTTCTGAATGAAAGCTAAAATAGTATTTTTAGTGTGTTGACACCAAAATGTATTTTTTTGTTTATCTTACTAATCACTGTTTGAGGGCATGTAGGGCCTTCTGAATGAAAGCTAAAATAGTATTTTTAGTGTGTTGACACCAAAATGTATTTTTTTGTTTATCTTACTAATCACTGTTTGGCACACATCAGAGAGAAACAAACAAAATAACAAAAAAACACCCAATTTGTAATTGGGTGTTTTTTCTTCATGAAGTGTTTTGGAGGGAGCACCATGCTGTGTAGATGCTTCTGTGCAGCAGACCTGTAAGATTCGTGAGCGTAAACAGTAAGAAGAATGCAGGAAAAATTCATAGAATGAGGGAGGAAAACCAAACTAATGACAACTGAGAAAAATATTTAGTGCAAGACAACACAGGACTCTCTTCATAACTAACGTCCACAGTTTGGTAAGAAGAATGGAGCCAAACCAAATTGTCTAAATATGCAAAGAACTAAAACTGTAATTGTTGCCAAAGATGCTGCTTTACTTCATAGTGACATTGTGTGGCGAAAACTTATGCAATAGGAAGGTTGCTGTTTTATATCTGTAGTAAATACTGGTTTGTTTTGAAATTGAATTAGATTTTTTAATTTTTGGTCAACCACAGCTAAAATACCCAATTGATTCCACTAGGATTTAGGACATCAGGTTACGGACTCCCAGGAACTAAACAATGTCTGAAACAATAAGACATGAACATTAAAGCCAGGTACTATACTCCGTTCGGAGAGGCTGCTGTGGCAGTCACTCACTTTGAACTGGCACAGGGGGTGTTTCCCATAAATGAACTCCCACCTCCCTGCGACCTGTAATGTGTAGTCTTCAGGCTCCTGTCGCACCGAGCGAAACACGGTGGCCTTCTTCTTCAGGGCGCTCCTCATCAGAACCACTGGGAGGTCCTGAGGATCCTGCTGCAACATGAAGCTTTCCTGTCAGAGCCACAGACAATATAATTTAAATAAAAGCCTCAGCTTTACAGAAAATTGTGTTGAAAGTAGATTGCATGTCTGTGGATCTGGTTCCTGAGTGGTGTTTTGAAGATGGTGGCGTGGGTGGGGGATTTTCAAAGGTGATCACATTTACTTAAAATCATCCTCCACAATTTATCTACACCTTAGCTGAATGTTTTTTCCAATCAAAGCTGTTGTGCTCTTGGTGTGGTTCCCTGCTGCTGCCCCATCAAAACACAATGCCTGGTTTGATTTTTCTTAACAGTCTTGTTACTAATATGACTCACAAAAACTACACAGGCAGATCAACTCACATCACTAGCTTCAAACTTGATGTTGATCAGAATCTTTCTGCTGGTTTTTGACTTTGTGTTCCCACACTGTGGTGGAGAGCAGCATGGCTCCAGGTCACATGGGAAGCTGTACTCCATCCACTGCTGCCATGGCAACATCTGTCGCTCCTGAGCCTTCTCTTCACAAAACGAATGCATCTTAGTCCGAAACTCATTCACCTCGTGGTTCTTCTGGGCCTCAAACTCATGCAGACCTGAAAAGTGACCATTATAGTGTAAAACAAACCCACACATATAGTCACTAACTGGAAATTTGTAATTGGCACCAGTTAGCTTAGAGTTCCTTCCTTTTCACTCAAGTTTGCTAATTTGCTAATGGTCTGGAAAAAATGCAGGTATCTGGTTCTGCCAAAAACTAACTCAGAGTCCTCAATAACTCAATTTGTGTTGCTGCTGTGTTTGTTTTGATTTGATTGGCCATTTCCTTGTCTGGAAATAACCAAGCCAACCAAAATGTTCTACTTGGGATTAAGAACAGAGTTTTCTGGTGGCAGGGGCTGGAGAAAAGTGTGTAACATGTGCAAGTTATCATAAATATATTTATAGAAACAGAAAACAGCATTGACTACTCCAAGAAACTGCTAGCACAGTTTCCTTTATAATTCAGAATTCTGAAATAAATGTCACCTAGATGAAAATCCGTAACTACTGACCAGTTCTACACGGAAACCTGTTAACATTAAGACAATATTGGAATCAGTATAAAATGAATGGAAATACCTCTTCATGTTATGTTCAAAATATGAATCAGTTACTGTGTCTGAATTGCTGAGAAGTTCAGATGCGGTGTTACAGAGGCTGGAACAGCTGTGCCTCTGAGAAACTTTACATGAGGAGATTCTCATCTTATTGTTGATGATGACAAACACTGCTACCTATTTAAAACTAACTACACAGCAATACCACAGACCCACAAAAGCCTCTGTGGCATCACTGCGACTGTTAACAGTAGCTCAGCTCTAGCAGAGGAGGATGCTGCTGACCTTTGCCAATTAGCAGGCTGATTTGGGTGTTGGTGAGTTTCTCCACTCGGTCCCCCTCCCTCGCCACCAGCCTCAAAACGTGCATGAAGGGCCGCACATCACTTATCCGCCTCGATTCTTCTTCCAAGTCCTCCCTCTCTGCAGTCTGGTTAATGCAGGTAAAGACGTATGCGTCGGGATCGCCCAATGCATTGAACAGGGCCTCGCTTCTGGCGTTTTTCCAAACCATCTGAAACAAGAAAAAACGTTAATGCACAAGGTTGTTAGCAGTGTTTATGACCCTCAGCGTACAATTTGTCAAAGTAATTCTAAGACGATCATGTAAAAGAATGCCTAATTGAAACGATGATTTAAAACATCTCAATCAGAGACACTAGTGCCTTCAAAAGCAAAAGTGCTGCTGGAGAATAACTTGTATCCAACCAATGTGATTTGTCTGATTACCTTAACGAGCTGAAATGATAACCCACTGCTACTAAGAAGTGACCTGAACAGTTTTTGAAGACTTTTTTCTAAAATTCCTTATGAATCAGCCCAACTGGAAAGACATTTAATCTCTTAATCATCTTTACAGCTTCCAAGAGTATCATTACTTAACAGAGCTAAATCAAACACAGACTGAAGTGACAGAACTGTTGGCATAGAAACTGGCACATTCATTGGCACATTCACATTTAGCAGCAGATCTGCTCCAGCAGAGAGCTGGCTGTGTATACAAAAAATGAAAGCTGCAGCTCCCTCTCAGCTGCGTCAAAATTTCAAGATAAATCAAAAGCCGGAGCAAGCATTGTTGAGACTATGAGGTGTTTTAATTACTTTAACGTCTGACAAAAATATTAAGTCTTTCAATTTGTTTAAAAGCTTATTGAGTAAAAATTAGAAAAAACATTTTAAACCTGTGGTCATCGCAGCCGCGGTCCTGTGCCGCAGCTGATAAACCACAGTCTAGATGAGAATCAGGATTACAGTTCTAAGATATAATAGATTATAGGTAATTTATTATCGGGTTCGTCATCAAGCTTCAGTTGGATTTTCAAGAATACATGGGGGATGTGAGGGGATGTACCTTTTTAATGTTTTTGATGGTGTCATTTCGAGACACAGGGAATTTCAGGAAGATCCCAGTAGGCAGCAGGAAATCCATCATGATCTGGTGGTCCCCCTCCTTCTCCCATTCCTCCTGCATCCCATACTTCCCCGGGGGCATGATGACGGCCTCTCATTTACCGTCAGCTCCTCTGCTGGTCATCCACGCACAAGCAGCCGTCCCCACAGAGAGAACACAGCCGGGGAGTTAATATGTCCATTATTAACATATGTACAGGGTGTCAGACGGTGTATCGCTGGGTTTGTTGTTGGTTCCTAAAACCTTAAATGATATGTCTTCACAAAGTTGGATGCTTAAAACCAGGAAGGATGTGGCAGATGTGTATGAGTGCCATGATAACCAGTAGCTTCTGTTGTTGCCCCCCCAAACACACACACACACATACACTCTCTCTCTCTCTCTCTCTCTCTCTCTCTCTCAATTCAGAGAAAACATACTGAATAAGGAACTGGATGAAAGTACGACATCAGTATTGAGTTGTGTTTTTGAAAAGCTGCTAACGGTTTGTAATATGCAGTTTAGTACATTTAGCACACAGACTTTTCATCTCCACCAAACAGACTAAATGCTCTTTCAGCACAAAGCACACCTAATTCTCAGGAGTCACATAAGGTAAACACACACTCTACAAGGAACTTCTTACGGTGCAAAAATATTCAGATTATTTGGAAATTTGCAGTCGAACTTCCTGAAAACCTAATCAACTCACAAACATGAAACATTACATTTCCAACAGTTTGCCTCAAAGTAATTGTAGACTATTGATTTTGGTAAGTGGAAACTTCTGCTGCATGGGCTGCACTGCCTGTGGATTAGTGTCAGATGTAGGGTGACTTACTATGTGAATTGATTTTACAACACTCACACTGTGGATTCGGCAGTTTGCAGTAAATACTACATGTTCATAAAATCAGAAATGTGAAATAACACATAGACGCACATACATTGATGTAACAGTATTTAAGCGAAATTGTGCTACCTGAATACAACTTGTGGCTTCAGATTATCATGGCGAGAGCGTTTCCAACCTGTTGGCGCAGACTGTCAGCTCTACAAGCCGGTCATCTCATCATGGTTTTCTACCAGCGAAGATGGAGGCTGGAACATCACGAGGGTACGTATCGCTCCGGCGGCTGCGGGCTGGGGATCGATCCGTGAGGCGACCTACGGTCTCTGAAATCCGCATGAAATGGACGAAGTGTCTTCCCTGCGGCGGTCAAGCGCGCTGTCATTCATGCAGAGATGTTGCTGCACTGACTTCCCGGACCCGGACTGAGCGGCTGCGCTCTGCCTCCTCAGCTCCCCGGAGGCCAAGGGACCGTCCACTAAAAGCCGAGTTCGCGCGAAGTGAAAGTATTTCTCCGCTGAACACTCCCGCCTTCCGTTCTCTTTCGTTTATCTTTATCCATTTCTTTTGTTAAGTTACGTTTACGTACATTTAGTAGCTGAAATTAAGCACATTTCTTTGAATGTCAGTGTTTATTTATACAACAAGTTACACCAGGAATTATAGTTTTCATTTTGTAGTTTCTAAATTTGGTGAAGACACACATGAGGGTGTGATGACAGGGGCATGGACAACTTATTTCAGACAGTTCCACATGTGAAGGAGGAGACATAGACATTGACAGACATCCACATTACAGTGTGCTATGACCAGCGTGGCCCATTACATGTTAGTGAGCTTCTTGAGGAGTGACTTATAACACAGATCAGGATTTGCTTTAATTTGCCATTTAGTCTTTGAGTGGTGTGAGAAGCATTCAGGGGCTAGTGGTAGTGAAAATAAAAACACTGTTGTGCATTAGAGTCTTGTTGTATAGCCTCATTTAAAGCTACAATATGCAACATTTGGTATTCAAACTAGTGGTAGCACTTTTTCATCGTTCCTCTAAACTCTGCCAATCTCCACCAACCTGTTGCTATTCAGGTATTAGTCTCATGAAATTAAAATAAATTAGAAAGCTACAAAATCTTACCATTTGAGAAGGTATTTTTCTTCTCTAAGTGGTTAGAAGTGCCAGTCTTCACTGCTGCCAGTGACGATTCAAGGAGGCCAGATCACATAGGAGCCTATAACAACACCTCTCCACCTTGAGATCAGTTGTGGAACATATTTATGCTACAGATATATTAGGAAAAAGTTACATACTGTAACTTTAAGCCAGTATGTAAAACTAGACGAAAAAAAGTCAAACTATTTGTCAGCTCAAAAAATGTGAGAGAAACGTGATTTATAAGCTTATCCAATGTTTTCATTGTAAAATCCTTATGTGTAAAGTAACCAACAGCTTATAAACAGAAGTAATACGGTAAAAATACAATTTACCTCTGAAATATAACTAATGCATAAAAATGGCATTGAGTCAACAGGTACAAGCATTTTGAAGTATTTGAGTAAATATTCTGGATTTGGGCTGTTGGTTGTATTTCATTGTAACCTTGGGGGAAAATTGAACAGGAACTGCTTCCAATTTTATAGACTAGTTGCTAATAAAACTAATTGTTTCCACAGCCCTACTGCTATCAGTTACTCTCCTCTTGAGGAAAGTGGATTAAATTAAAAATTGTAAACTGTAAATTGTCTATTTGTCAATGTCACAGTAACATATTAAAAACTTGTCAGTGGCAAACTCACAATCTGCTTTTTTTTGTTTTGGTTTGCTGCCACCACTGCAACTTTTGCAGTCTAACACAGTGACCCCAAATAGACCAGAAGTATCTGTCAAAATTCTTGTTAATTCATACGTTAATTATATCTCCATGCACTGTACTGTCACTTGCTTGTCACTCCGTCTGTGTTTTGTTAATAAATCCATTAATAAACGAAGATCAAATTGTGCATATGAAAATTTAGAGCCTCAGAGAATAAGGAGCTTTAGAACAGAAAACCCAGTTGTTCAGGTGTCAATATGCATTTTTAAACAAAAAATAAAGGAATAGACAGTTTTGGGCAAAATTGGGTTCCTAAACATTAACCAGTTAATATTTTTTGACAAACTTGACAAAATGTTTTTTGAGTTAAAGCCTTCAGACAATCCCTAAGTTAAGTTAAGTAAATGTATTTAAGTCCGTTATCAAACTAAAATATGTCAAAGGGAAATCTGCTATAGGGTAACCAGAAAACTGGTGACAACTGTAGTTAGTGAACAATGACTCTCATGGAAGTGGAACATAAACCACAGTAGTAGTACTGCAGAAAGGGGAAATGCAGGGGCCAACATCAACAGCATGACATTACAGTTATTTTCTATCAGGTAGTTGATGAAGGAAAAATACATAAATAAAGTAGATTTTTATGCCACAATCTGTCATAAACAAATTACAGGTAACTCCTTGTGTTTATTTGTACTCTGACACTCAGTGGTTTAGAACCTCTATAAACTGGTTTCCTGTGAAACGATGTCTTGGAGACCACTGCCAGCATGAGCACATAAGATCTGACAGACTAATTTAAAGTATTGTGAAAGACACACATTTGTGTGTTTGTGAGTATACTTCAGACCAGCTGGTAAAAAACAGGAAGTGACTGTGCAGAAGAGAAACTTTTGGCCAGAGCTGCAGACTGAAAGTATGAACCTGCTTCCCTCCCCTGCACCCCTGAACACACTGAACTATTTTCGACTGTGAACCAGAAAGACCTTGACAGTAAACAAGCTGCAGAGTTGTGCCTTTTGTCTGATATGTGTGATACAAAGGACAAGATCTTTTAATTGAAATTCATACCCCACTACTGCACTGTATACACAGGCGTCATGGAGTTATTTGTGCTGGGACGTAATGTGACTTTCACAGTTTAACTGTAGTAATTAAATTACAACAGTTTAACTGGAAACTAGCCGTAAAGTCATTACACAATCACTTTTAGTGCATAAAAACAATTTCACATAATAGATTTACCCTCACAGGTAGTGAACAAATATTCATAGTTTGGTTTGTTCAGTTTGTTTTTTGTGGTCTTGCCCGCAATTCTGCTGGGGGGGTGGATTTTTGAGAAGAGGGTCCTGACTTCCTGAAAGAGCACTGTTCTGGCCCCCAGTGCCTTTTAGTCAATTTTACTGCACATTGTCTAAGCGTTTTTTATCACAAGACGCCACACAGGTTAAAAAGGTCAAGTAAAAAAATAAGAACAATACAAAAAGGCTGGATTATCAAATTTATAACAATGTCAGAAGCAGTGCTAGAAAATTAAAAGCAATAACAGCAATGCATGGTGAAAGACGGAATGATATGTATGGATTAAACAAATCACATAATGCGTTGAGGGTTTTAGAGGAGCTGGTCGTGTGGGGAGAGATTTTTATTTGCTTGTTTTTTGTCTTTATGGTATCTGGCTGCTGGTTTCCACTGATCTGAGTGGAATTGATCCTGCCTTCTGCCTCCATTTTTAAAACTATGAATCATTTTCTTGAGGCATTAAAGAAATGGCTTCAAAATAACCTTGCTTGGAGGACACTGAAGCTGCTAGCTTTTTATTAGAATATTTAGCTGAGCAATGGTCAGGATCACAGATTGTTAGCAAGTGGTTGGATGTGAGAATTGTAGCTGCCATCCAACATTTGATGTCTTTGAGATAGTCCCACAAGTCTGTAAATCATATTGAAGCAGCATTGGCGATTTAAAGAAATGCATGAAGTACTTTTGAAACGTTTGGAAGCAGTAAGACACAGATAATGGGACTTCAGGTGGACGCCATAGAGGACACTGGCTAAAAGGATGAGAAACACACCTACGCTCTGAGGTCGGGTAATGTTGCACTCGATCATGTCAAAAACATAAGTGAAGTCCACAAGGAGAAAACAAAAAGCTGTTTTATGAACTAGATTTTTGTGTTGATTCAAATTTGTTTGATTTTTAAAGTCCACATTGAACTGCACAAAAGTGTTGTAATAACAACACATTATTCGACTTTCCTTGAGCCATAAGCAAGGTCTGTGGTTCTAGTTTAGACACATTTTCATGCACTCACTTCCCTCTTAGTACTGATGTTTTAATATTGCTTATCCTGACCAGTGCAGCCCCATCTTCCTGCCTTCCCTTCACTGGTTACTCCCTGAATCGATGGCGCGATCCTACAGATATATTTTAAAACTCTGACCTACTTGATTTAAGCGAGCTGATGTCCTCTTTAATTTAACTTTAGGAAGGTTTAAAGTTATATTTGGTAAAAATTCATCATGACTTTTGGGGGAAAACCATTAAAGAGGTATAGCAACCAAAATGATTCTCACAGCAATGTGAGATGTACAATAGTTACATAATAACATTAGAAATATTATTAAATAATGTTATTTCTAATCAAGTCAATTTTTATGACAAATGCTTTATAATAAATGATTTGATTGTTTAAGATTCAAGTGCTATCAAACCAAGGTTGAGCGTTGTGCTTTTGGCCTTTGAAAGGAACAACATGGTGGTTGTTGTACTGAGAAAACAGCTACTCTGAAAGTAAGAGAAGAGGGGGATGCTGTAATCGAGCAAACAAAACAGGAAGCAGCAAGTGTAACCGAGAACTAACTTAGAATAAAAGAAGAGCTCAGTTTAGGGTTAAGAGGCATTCCATACACTTGACCTGTTAAGTGACAAAAAACCCATGAATTCTAATTAATCAAATCATAGTAAAAACTGTTTGATTATTTTCCAACAATACACCTGCAAACACACTGGACTCTGGTATGGTCATGTTTTTAGAAGTTAAAAAACAAACCAAAAAACAGGTTAAATGACTGTAGTAGTCATGTGACCATTTTTAAAACTTGCACAGAAAATTCTTTTAGTGATGAAGAAAAGCAAATAGACAAAATTTGTGAGTAGGCCTGCACTACTGAAGCTTTGTTTAGAAATCTTATAATCATATTATTTATACAAAGGGATGGAGGCTTTTTTCCTTTTTTCTTTACCGTTTGGTCAGTAATGGACTAGAAAATAAATACAAACGGGTGGGCAGCGTCTACATGTTGATTTTTAAAATGACGGAAGGTAAATATGCCCCCTGCAGCTAATGCACAGAAAATACTTTGACTGTTTCAACAGTTTGGACATTGTACTAAGTCAGTAACCCTTCCTTTGGCAGATTTTGCCTGTGCCTGCAGATCACTTGAAATTCTCAGATATTTTTAGCCTTAGGTAGACAGTGTGTTTAACATGTAACCACAAATGTTTTCTCTTATGTTTGAGCTAGGGTTTATGTTGTGGTCTGCTCCACATTCTATCATTACAGCAGCCTCTTTTCACATTCATGATATGTGACATTTACATCCAGAATTACCCCTCCCCCCTCCTTTATTTTTAGATTTTGCCACAAAGAAATATATTTGTGTAATTTCCCTTTCTGTCTAGCAGACATGCCAAGTCAAGTTTAATTGTAGTTTTTCCAGCTTGTATTGAGGCAGTTCCATTTACCTTCCACTTTTTTTCAAGCAGGAAGCACTTTGATATCCTTTATTTCCCTGCAGTTGGCCTGGTGGATCAGTGGTAAAGCATTGAACTTATTGAAGTTTTCAGTGTTTGAAAGTTTACGGGTGCCCAAATGTTTGCACATGCCACAAGTTGAAAATAAATTATGTCATGTTTTTGATTGTTATAAAAACACTTTAGATGGCCAACTTCTTTCAAGGCTTCAATGTAGGGTTAATAATTAGAGATTCAGTCTACTAAGGGAGCCATTAGAATAAAATATCACCTAAGGAAACTCAAACAACAAAGATGATATGCAAGTTCAGTGTGCTGTTTGATTCAGAAATAACATTCAATGAACAAATGCTTAAAAACAAAACAAAAACAAAAAGTATTGGTCCAGATGAAACAAGCCAATATTGTTAATTAGAAGCATATAGACATAAGAGGTTTTGGGTGACAAATATTTACATTAGTGGATTACCAAGTTCAATGTCTTGATGTCAAGAAATAAGCAACATGTACTTAGTTACCCCAAACTAATACCAAATTAAAAATAAATAAATACAAATATATATCTTTAACTCAAAAAAAATGAAAATTCTGCATTGTTGAAAGAAAATGGTTACATTTAACAGGTAAATGACCTTTCAACCAATGACCAATAAATGTCCTTTAGAGAATAAACGAACATACACCAGTTTACACACACAAGGTACAAATATACAAGTCTGTAACCAGTATGTTGAGAAGTTACAGCAGTGTGAAATCTATTATGGTAGTTTAATGGTTATAAATTCTTAGGCAATTCTCAATAATTTAGAGGTCTATGAATTTTAGTTTCTCAAAAACTCAATTAACTTAAGTCTTCATTAATACTTTGGCTCAAAATGAGACAAAGAACACTTTGAAATTACCACAAAATAAACAAACTGCATTGACTAAGGAGAAACCACATAAGACAAATACAGAATTAAATAATTCTTTTTAAAGTCTGGTTATGCAATTACAAAATATCTTTCACATGAAAATAAAGAGTCAAAAGCCCCAAATTTGATTTTACATCAGAAACAGAACAAGCAGACTGCAACTAGTTTGACAGATGATCAAACTTATATGGTGACAGCTGTGCTCTTTAATTTTAATAAAATTTTAAATTTCATATCTGCAACAAAGCCAAATGCATAAAAATGAAAATAAAATTTGGAAATCCACCCCCCTTATTTTAAATCTTAAACAATAAAACAAAGTATTTTTCCCCAACAACATAATACTTAATCTACATTCAGGTAGTGCAACTGTTCCTACATCCTTTTTTATCAATTTTATCAATTTTATTTAGATGTTTGCACCACTATCATTTTCATTATTTTACATTTTTAAACTCACTTCTTTTTGACATGATTCAGTCTTTTTATGTGTTTGAATATGAACATGATTTTTTTCCTAGATAAAAAAAATTAACATTGCACTTGACCTGAGGGGCGGTGCGGTGCCCCTTACAAACGAGCCTGTGAACAGCATTAGTAAGCGTTAACAGAAAATGAAATGGTTTGTTGAAATGACGGTTTCTGCAGTAAAGATTGGGACATTCACCACTTTAGCACTTTACTGTATGAATAACCATGATATAGAAAATGTGGATTGTAAACTGTAGAAAAAAAAATAAGAACCTGACACACCACTACTTGACTGCTGAATATACGTAGAAACAATACATCTAACAATGACAAAAAACAGTGCTGTGAAAATATTATATTACAAAAGTGAAAATCTGTACAAATTTCAAAAATGCAAAACTGCCACAAACAAAGCATGCTGCTATATTTTCTCCTATTTTTCCAAACAGTATTTTGTTAACCCTGGTGTTATACAGTTGTTATAGGCAATATATTCATTACCAAAATCAGCGTTCAGTATGCTCAAAGTTGTCTGGACCTTTATTTACCTCAGCAGCTATAAATAGGCTTATACCAGAGACTCACCAATTCTCAGGGTTCTGCAGTTTAGTCCCAGCAGAGTGATGAGCGTGACACCAATATGTTGTGATATCATTGCATTAATGCTTCGAAATGACACTGATTTACTAAGTGACCTGTTACAGTAACTAATTGGTGTGTTTTTTCGGTTCAGTCTTCATTAGCAACCTCCTTTATGGTTTGTGCATTGATATCACTTGCCATTATTTGATTAATTTCTTGAATACTAGCTTTTATTATTTCTAGTATTACCAAGTATTTCTAAGCAGCATCAACCAAGCAGCAAGTTTATTGCACATTCCACAGATTGATTTTTAAAACCCCACTAAGCATTTAAATCTATTAAACATGCACCTGTTTTCATGTAACTGGAGCAGTGACAGACCAAAAGACAAAACAAGACCAGATCACAAAGCCAAAATACTTGTAACCAGTTGTGAACCAAAAATTCAAAAGACATATTTCTTTTCACCCTACATTTTTCTTGTAGCTCCAAATGAAGGGGAGGTATGCTTTCAAAAACCTGTCAGTTCGCATGTGTATTTTGACAAAGGAACAGCAAAATATGCGTAACTGCTAGTATGTCAACGTTTTCTGGCCTTTCTGAAAGTACTTCAGGTCTACAAACATGATAGGGTTGTCAATGGCCGGAGTCTAAGTCACTCAGTGTGGGTCACACAAACAGTGGCAGACCATTAACAATTCATCTCCAGTAGTGGTACATACAGATGCAGGTAAACAACAGGTTGGTAGACAGGCTCACTATTAAAAGCCCTGGTAAGATACACTGCTTCATGAAACCTGAAGAAAAAAGAAATAACAATAAAATGAATTAAACAAAACAAAAAAAAAACAAATAAAGAATGTGTTTAAATGTAATATACATTTCTTTAATAGATTAATTGTTAAAATGTATTTAAGGTGTGCATTTTCCTTGAGGTCAATAGGTGTAATTACAATTAATTTAACTATAAGTATAAATTTCTGGTCAAATATAAATGTAATATGGAAATACAAATCAGATGATGGACCAAAATATTAAAAGTGATAAAGTACAACTGAATTTTGCTGTGTTGCTATGATGTCCATTTTTTGATATCAAAAGAAGTGTGTCATCTAGTGCAGCAGTGTAGCTACCTGATGTCTTTTTTTAACTATTGATTTCTCTGGTGCACATGAATAATCTGAATTAGGTTCTGAGGTCACAGACATTAGGGTATCGGATGTAATTCAATTTCAGTTTTAGAACCTTAATAATGACAAAAAAAATACAGAACGCATAAAATCACTAGGCTTATTTTTTAAGTCAGAATGCTTACCTTTGGAAGGAGGGGGGCTTTCAGGCCCTTGTGTTGTAGTTCCAACTAGGCATGAAGAGGACCCAGAGGAACTGCCTCTCTCGCTTTGCTCTTCCTTATAAATCTCACTGCTATCTATAACATTCAAATCTGCAAAGCAGTGACACCGGGTAAATAATGAAGCCATACATATCCAAGCATAAATTTATTTAATATAAACCTTTTCAAGATTCCAAAATTCTCTTTAAAGCTACAAGTTTATATATTGGCAGTTATATAAAAAGTGATCAGATAGATTCCAATGCATGTTCCCCCTAAGCATTTGATTTTCAACAAGGTGTACTTACCATTCTGGCTCTGAAAGGGTGATATGTCAGGTGAAAAGCAGCCACTGTAAGTGGGGGTAGCTGGCTCTACGGTAGAATATAATGAAGAGACAGGTGGAGGCGAGCGCTTGTGTTCGGGCATTGTTGAGAAAAGTCTAAGTTTCTGACTGCAGATGTTGAAGCGAGCAGGGCTAATGAGGGGACGGCGTTGTCTGGCAGAACCTGAACTGGATGTACCAGACCCAGCTACCGAAGGAGGTGGAGAGGGGCTTGGAGATGAGTGGTGACTGCCAGACTTCAGAGAAAAATAATCTGTGCCAAAATATAAGCAGCGAACATTGAAAATTAAAGGCTCTAAAAAGGGTTATAAAATAGATTATAACCCTTATTAATTAATTAATGCATTAATTAATAAATACAGAATTGAGGCGAGCTTACAAAATCAGCAAGTCTTTTAATACCTGACGGTGGGGAGTCTTTGTATTGTGAGGCTGGTCTGCTTCCACTAAACAGGTAGCCAGAATCTAGGAAAGAGGAGAAAAAAAAATTATATTTTTATAACATAAAGTCACAATATTCACCTTAAGCATGAAACAGGTATTTCCTTAAACCAGCATAATTAAATTGGTCAGAAACAATTCCAAATTAAATCGAATTTCCCACAGATCGACATGTGGTTGTTGGTCTATTGGATGCTTTTCTGCCCTCTAGTGCCCAAAAAAGAAAAACAAAAAGTGACTATTTTTCCTGGACAAATCAACTAAACTCTGAATGCAAATGTAACTTATCGATGTAACACAGGAACTGGATAAGTCATTGAAGCATTATAATAATTTCATATTATTTTGATAATGTGCAATTACGGCAGAAAAAAAAAAAGTACAAATTCAAGAAAAATGGATAAACTGACCGAACTTGTAACCAACAACAAGCCGTCATATTGGTATCAGCTTGCTGGTAAATACAAAAATTGCACCACACAAGTGTCAAATGCACAGTGTGCGTGCAATCAGTTAGAGACAATGCCTTTATCACGAAGTTTCAGATATCAGACATACATAGAAATGAAAAAAATAAATATCCCCTCAGTTCTTGTAACATTTATTTCTAATGCCAATTTATTTTCAGTTTAAGAGAACAGTGAGCTTTTCACAAGTTCTGCATGGCCCAAAACATACCAAGTAAAAGAAAGAGGGAAAAAGCAATGCTAAATCTTGTCAATAATGAGTCTTCTGCACAGCAAGTTGCACAATGCAAGAAACAACAAGATTAAACATGTCAGCAGTTGTGTGGAGCCAGTGTAACAACACCTGCTGGCAGAAGTGGGGTAAAAGTTCTCCCTGTTGAAAATACTGACTTGCTACTAGCTAAGACACTTTAGTAAATTGTCCTGAGTGAGTTTAACTATTTTATTTGGCATAAGTAGGCAGCAAATTGACAATGCAGTGAATAATATGACAGTCCTTATCTTTGAGTAATCCCAACGATCTGCCAGTACATCACTAATTCCTTTTTAGCTGTCAATTCAAACAAATATAAATTACCTGTCCTTTTGAAGGTAAGGATGGTGCCAAGGCAGAGGGCCCTGCTGAGGCGCCCAGGCAGAGAGGAGGGGGAATCGTTACACTTGCAAGGACCATGTTGGCGGTTGATGAGCTTGGAGAGGTTGGGGGGCGGAGTGGGGGCAAAGGAGTCTGCCAGGTCCGAAGAGAGCAAAGGAGGTGGGTAGCTGAAGGGTGGGACTGCAGAATTGCCTGCAAGGTATCTGCAACACAAGGGCAATGTAATGGTCTACAAAAATACACCAAGAGTCAAAAAGTTTCAATACTACAGATAAAGCAGTACAAAAGATGCCTCGATAAAGTAGAAAAAACAAAAACAAATAGTCTGCAATGTGTGTAAAGAAAGTCTTTAAATGCAATTCAGTCCCACACAAATGCCAACATTCTTCACATTAAACCATTAAGTGGAAGCAGATGGTAGTGGGGTCTGAAATAAAGTAAATGCTCATGTTTTGTACAATTCAGCTCTGATGTCCTTTGAGCACCTCATTATTGACAGCAAGGCTGACAGTGAAATGCTGCTACAGCTGTTAAGACAAATGCTGCTGCCCAGCAACATAGCTCAGCTCAGACATTTCCACAACACACAGTACATGGCACATACATGGTATGCTTTGTATTCAGTGGCAGTCAAGCTTTGCATTTTCAAGTGACAATTTACAAAACAAGCACACAATCAAATGGACAAGACTGCGTTTCTGTATAAAAAACAAAACAGAAGACACATCCTTTTACCAGTTGTTTATTACATACCATGTACAGCAAGCATTCCTACAAAGGTGCTGAAACTCAGGCCTTCTTTACACCCAATTTCAGCAATTTAATACCCAAAACACACATAAACATGGGTTTCATTAGGTGTGTTGCAGGAAACTTTTCATAATTCATCTGAGGTGATTAGAAGAGCTCAAGTTGAGATAAATTTCAGTACCTTATATATACACTATAGCTTGAAATATTGCTTAATTATGTAAAAGTACTTAAGCTAGTTCTATACCGTCTAGTGTTTTAGTGTCTCTGCAACACCCACCTTGATACAACATTTAAATATGACACAATCAAATTTCAGCTACATATAGTATTACATTAGGATAACGGTGTGGTAAAATATCAATATTTACGGCTCTATTAGTAAAAACGTATTCCTGTAGTTATTATTATACCACAAAATGTTTGTTGCAATTGTAGAATCTTCTAGTATTAGGTAGATACAAATTTATCTAAAAACGCAGAAATAGCCACTTCTCAATATTGACATGCATATACCATGACAAACATGCACACTATAGATAAAACAGTGAAGACAAACATTTCAGCACAGATTATAAAATGTTGGCAAAGATAATACATTTAGGCTCTTTCTTAAATACTTAAATAACACACACAAAAAAAATAAAAAACAAGAGTAAAAGTGCCCTGATCTCTGATATCCTCCTCAATGTGAAAATATACAAACAGCAGTGTGAGGCTCAGAACAAATCCATCAAAATTAAAACATCACAAGTAGGGGTGTAATAATGAACCGTGGAAGGCCAGTTCAAGATTTAAAATGTGACAAGACATAGGTCTGCCACAATAATTACATATGACATTAGGACATGGCGTCACTTATCTGACCTAAATCATTTTTGAAACACCTTAAGCTAATTGCCAAGCTAATCAATCAGATGACTGCATATTTTTCTGAACCTTAACTAACTTAGATTAGATAGTAGCTGGGGTGAGATTTCCTCTCTTCCTGTTTTGAGCAGATTTTACATTAAACTAGCACCACTGCAAAAGCTGCAGGTCTGCTGCATCTTGCAACAAAATGAGTATAGGGACAATATTAAGATATAATAATTAAATCACACCCATTTACTACATTCAACATTTACCTGTCATGTTAAAATATTTCACCTTTCCAATTGACAAAATACTCCTCTGACATGCAAACATGGTTTTGTAGAGTGTCCACAAGTGTAACTTTAGTTTGATAAGAGTTTTTTTAACTAGACTTTAAACATTTACTACTCATCTTAATGAGGGCACTGTTTGTACTTCAGGGATTCTGATGTTTTCACATTTATTTTTAAGAAGGAATTAGGTTGAAACTGAGATATGATTATCTGTCATCTACCTAAAAACAAAAAAACTGATATTTCCTTATTTCCTTAATTGTTTTGGAAGTGTATCAAACAATGACTCCTGTATCGTGTATCAAACTGAATCGTGAGCTGGCTGCATTTTTACACCCCAATCACAACACTTCAAGTACATCAGGTATTTTTTTTCATCAAAGTGGATAAGTATGCATTTTAACTTCGATTAGTTCTTATCTTTTCAAAGAGATTTAAATGAAGAATTTTGAAAACTTGAATTTGGCATCACAGATATTCTGCACAAATTGAGCTTGTTCAACATAAATGCATCAAGACAACGTAACATAATTTAAATTCCATAGTTCAAATACAACCTAGAAGTGCACTCTACACCTAGTAATGTCTACACTTGTTCACACTGCTGTCCAAAAATTCCCCTTCACTCAGTATATGTCAAAACAATAACAGGTTAACAACAAAAATGCAGATTTTGTTACAACATTCAAAGTGTTTTAATACATCAAAATGCTTGAATGTTGGCAAACATCAGTATTAATAGAAAGTGATTAAGCAAAGAAATGTGTATATGCTTAAGAAATGTATTTCTTTTAGTGGTTGAACTGGGCAATTTATCAAAACAATTTTTTGTTTCTAAATGATATGAAAAATGTCTACTGTTAAAAAGATTCATTCTTCCTCTGCTGTCACTCAAATGGCAACAATAGCAGCTGTTGTCTATTGTCTGCTGTCACAGTTTCCTTGGAGATGCTTGCATACCAGCAAGCTGGAGTAACTGCGGCCGCAGAAGGTAAACCAAATAATACCAAAGAAAGGTCATGTTTCGTCAGTGACGAAGTGTCAGTGTCAGTAAATCCTAAACATCCCATTTTTATTACTCTTTGTGCATGGGCCCTTACACAGTTCCTCCATAAAAGCTGTAGCATTAGCCACTTGCAACCCTTACAGTGTGATAGTACACTGTTGATACTGTATGTCCAGGAGTGCACCTGATATTGGCAATATGTAAAGGAAGAACAGTGCTGCTTTTGGCACATATGGCCCTAGGGGAACTCTTGAAAGTATTAAATTATTTGAAAAAGAAAATATTGGCTTATCTTGCACAAGCATGAAATGTGGTGACAATACAAACAACATAATTTCTAATGATTATGAGTTGTAAGTTCAGCATAATTCTTGCTTAATAGCTGCAATTTGCATGTTCAAGCAAAAGGAAAAAAACAAACAAACAAAAAAATATCAGAAGCTAATACTTTACCATGATTACCTCTAGAAAATGCCAACACAAGCAAAGAACCTGGCTGGTAGCCATCAGGAGGCACTTTAGTAAGCATCGGCATTCGACACAGCTGTGAGTACAGCATCTTACCCAACCATATTTTAACATTCCTATCATCAACAAATTATTCAAGATGCACAGACTATGTCTGCAGTGGATGTTCAGATTACAGCCCACTTCCGAACAAATATAACCACATATCATGCATGTGAAAAACCCTCCAGCTGTACATTGTCAACTACTCAGTTGCTTCAACAATGCTGTATTCCTCAGTGTCATCAGCAGACATCAGTTGTCAACAATGAGCGGCTTCAAAGGACTCAATAAGCACATGAGGTTTTGTGATTATTAAAAAAATAAATAAAATAAAAAATTTAAATCACATTGAGTATGGAGTAAGTGTCTGTGTTTTATGTACTGAGGTTGTGGTTAGTCAATGACTTTCAACCCACAGATATTCTAAATTGGTAATAAGTGGAAAGGAAAAAAAAAAAACATTAAAAAATTCTTTTAGGGGAGATGTAAATATGTAATTTAGTGCTAGTTGTGTACATGAAATTTAAAGATGTTTTCAGAATTACAGTTCACACAATTATAGCTCAGAAGAAATCAGAAGTACTATTAATCATTTAAATGGAAATTGAAAATTGCCAAACGCATTATGTACAGTGTACTTAACAAGTCTTCTTAAGAGGTGTAACCGTTATTATGACTAATGTTACTAGTATTGGTTTGTGTGCAGACAAATGGTCTGCACTTTTAAAGCACTTTCTTAGCTTATTGATACTCAAAGTGCTTTACACTGCTTCTCATTCATCCATTCACACAATCACAAATTGATGGGGAGCTGCCATGCAGCTGGTCTGCACTCACTGGGAGCAACTAACTTGGGGGTTCAGTGTCTTGCTGAAGGACATTTTGGCGGATGGAGGATGGTAATCAAACCCACAACCTCAGGATCTGGGCAAAACTTCTCTACCTCATGAACCACAGCTGCCCCAATTAGTAATGATGAGTTTGACCTCAAACACTGTACACAGTTAGGCAACTTCATACTATATATGCTCAAGGCAAGGTTTTGATGTACATAAATGGTTCCATTGTTCAGCTAAGAAAAACACAATCATACGTTTTAAGTTTGCTATCACACACATGTCAAAACCGCACAGTTATTCATACAGTAGCAGGAGGGCTATGATTTAAAAAATGGACAGTACTTTTAACTTGGCACATTCCTTGTTCTGTTAAAGAACAAGAAAAAAATAAGGTGTCAGATACTAATGTGTATTAATCGGGTTCTAATGAACAAAATCCTCTAATGTTTGAAACACAAATTGAACATTACTGTTCAGATTCTGACCTTCGACATCTGTCTCTTTGTGGACCCAGTGGTTTGTGTGTTGCCACAGCAGCGGCAAAGCTGACTAGGCAACACAAGGCGATGGTACTGTACTTGGCTGTGTCCATGCAGCCTGAGGCACCAGTTAAGTAGGTCTCAGCCAGGTAGAGGCACAGAATAATGAACCACAGGACAGAGGCTACAGCGTCAATTCTCCTCAACCTGAAAATGCAACACAGAAACGTGCTTGTTTTTTTTCCTTTAATGAAACCTGAACGACAAAATTCCCAAGACAAATAAATAAGTGGTGACAGCTTACCTTGTGGGTCCTGCTAAGAAGATAGCAGTGAGACAAGTCAACAGGCCAGCAGAGACTACAGACAGCTGGTTGGACCTTCCATGCTGCCACACAAGTTTTGCATTTTGTATGGCCTTGTCTGGGAGCAGCTCCAGAAGACCCTGCCACACAGGCATGTTTGCACTGCTTTCATTTTTTGGGGCCGATTCATTGTAAGGTTTAGGCTTTGGAGAAGTGACTCCACCACCTAATGTTTGTGGGTCACTCACCAGCCAATCAGCCAAAGCAGACTGATCCAGCAATTGACAGAAAGTTGTAGCGACTAGGAAAGCACAAATTAAGAATGCAATGGCCCTTAACAGTATGACCCCCATGGGAGAAGACAGTGTATAGGAGCTCTGTAGGAGAAAGAAAAACAATTCCATGGTAAATTCTGGCATTTTCACTCATTTTGAATTTATAATTTAAAACTAAAACTCTAATAAGATATACTGGAGGACTTAAACTGTCTAAAACCATTCAAAAATAATGTATATTCAAGAAGTGTAATTGCTACTGGTGTAGAGGCTCAGCTGGTAGAGCGGCTGGCCACCGGGTTGGAGGTTTGTGCCTGGCTCTCACCGCACATGTCCACGTAACCTTGGACAAAACACTTAACCCCAAACCACCCATCCCCGGTAAAATTGATGAGGGTTGTGTCAGGAAGGGCATCTGGCGTAAAAAGGAAAATCAACATCTCTCTCTCTCTACACAACCACATAATTAAACTTATTCAAACATTATGTTCTTAAGTCAGTTTCCTTTTTTTTCCCTAACCAACTTTTCCCATTTTTGACTTCTACCCTCTTTCTACCCCAAACCTTTCACTGCCCTTGGCAAAGTAAATGGGGATTTTTCAGTCTTGTAAACAACAATTAATTACAAGATGGAAACGGTCATCAGGATTTCAGTTGACTAGTGGTCAACTGACCACTAGTTTCACACTGACAGTAATGTTTTCCAGAACACAGAAGACAGTAAACGATAAAACTACAATAAATTAACTCTGTATCTTGATCCAGCATTATATGTTCTGATCACTTCGCACAGTTCAGCCACTGATGCCTGTCAGCAGATACCTGGCTCACCGGAACTTAGCAGCCCTTATTTTGATTATTAACTTGTCAAACACAAACCGGTGGACCTTTTTTAAGTTTGATGTTACCTGGTTGGACCTCTTCCTTAGTTAGACACATTTAGCACAGCACCTGTTCCTGCTGTACATTATCTTGTTTAAAGCCGAACTATAGCCAAGTGATCAATGTGACCTTAGTGTTTGGCTTTGAGAGTAACATTAACATGGTCACTTGTTCATCGACATTGGGGTTTGCTTCTGTCAAAGCCATGTTCACTGTGCCAAGCAGCATTGCAGTTAAGCTTGTTTTTTGTCTTAAAATTTCTTCCACAACTCTCACTCACTTCCTACACAGACGAGGGAGAGCAGATTTCTGCATGTGAAGCCTGCAGGAATGCTTCTCCTGTTACTCTAGAGATTTTTTCTTTTTTGAGCTTAAAAAAAAAATCTGTTTTGTTAAATTGCCATAAATAAAAAACAAAACAAAAGGATTAATCATTCATCCCCATGTTCAGTAGTTACAATTTTAAATCATAAAATAAACTTATTAAATTTGGGGGAAAATGTTTTAATATAGGATTTGTTGTGGTGGTGGAATAAAGTAATATCCTTTAAGATAAAAAACAGTGTCAACAAAATATTAAATGTCATAAGAATAAAGACGTAAATATTATGTGGACCAAATAATATAAGGAAACCGTTTGGCAAGTGTGTGGTGTTTTGCACTTTGGGCTTTACTGACCTTCACAAAGTTGTTGACTGACTCTCTCGTGCGTCGAAGTTGATGGCTTAAAAGTATAGTACGTAGTTGACGATTTTGATATTTGATGTAGTACTCCACTGCTGTCTGACATGGCTTGCATAACTTATAGGTTTGCTCGAGGTGGTGCTTGTAGGCTTCAATTTCCTCATCATAGTTCTCCTGCAATAAAAAACAATAACTTGAGCGCTGATCATTGAATCAAAATCCAGTGCACTACAGTAAACAGTAAAAAGCTAAATACATACATCATCCCGTGGGATAAATGATGCCAACTGCTTGATCTTTGTAGTTTGATTGGTATTGCATTTTCTGCAGAGCAGCATCTGACAGTTAACCCACTGCTGTGTTTTGGGCGTCTCAGATGAGGGAACATTTTCAGATACTCCGTGGTTTAAATGTGCCTTGTGTTGAGCTGGGATGATTTTGTTGTAATCACCATTCTGAAAAGACAAATCAACATGTTCAATAACAAAAAACCAAAACAAAACAAAACAAACACACACACACACAAAGGACTCACAGGATTAACAGAAAGAAAGCACTAATACACTGGAAGTGACTTGAGATGCCGAGAAAATAATTTACAGGTAACATGCTCTTGTCCCACGTACCTCTTGGAAGCCATTGTATTGGTCACAGTTTGGACAGTCCCAGCAGTTCCTGTTCCCATAAGGTACCACTGTGTTTTCATTACAGAACCAGCAGTTCACAGTTACATGGCTCGGTTTCTTTCTGTAAAAACGGAGTGTTTAAACGATATAACATTACACTATTAATTTAATCAGCTGATGCATTTCTGCAAGTTCAATTGTTTCCCACACTGGGACAAGGAAACCACATTTGGTCTTTGAAGTGGATAAGGAGACTGCAGACTGTTATTATTATATATCTAAACAAGTAACTACTGATAGTTCTTGATTTTTTAGAAGTTATCTTTATTTTGGTTATGTATAAATTTGCAAACTTTCGGTGCAGAAGATTGCAAAGACAAAATTCCCGAAAACTCTGTGCATTCAAACAGTGGAAAGTTAACGCTAGTGAAGTGTTAGCCTCACTGCTAGCAGAGCGATCAGGCTAGCGGAGATAAATGGACCACTCTCGGGCAATGGATGGATGGATATATTCACATTGTATTTCTTCAACACGTTCACTCGTGAGAGTCTCAATTTAAAACACTCAATGTAAAGTGCGCTAACATTTTCCATTAAGAGTCGGCGGTGCAAAACCATGAAGTTAACTCAACGTTAACATTACCTGGAAGCAATTTTGTATATCAGCGCTCCACCGGCTACAAACGCCGTAAATCCAACTCCACCGTACATTATTTCAGGATATTCCTCCACAAGTTGGTTAAGCGCCTCCATATCCAGATAAATACAGTAAATAAGTTAACAAAACATGAGAAATAAACGTTAGTGTTTAATTTTTTTAACTAAACACGACGCGAGGATTCACGCGGCAAGCGAATCTTTTTTTTGTACACGCCTCGTAACGGAAACGGAAAGTACGTAACGGGCTGGACAAGTTCCAATCATTGCTCGCACGCCTTCCTGTGGACTGTACCATCCACCAAACTTAAAACTAAACCTAAAATGTGTGGCGGTCACTTGAGTGTTTTAAGTTGTGCTGTTGAAATCAATCTGATTTTACATGTTGCCTGTTGCAGTGGTCGTGAAGCATGCCAAAGAGGGGACTGTCCTGTCCTCTTTCTTTCGTAAAGTTAATGCTGCATTCACGTAATGTAGACAGAATGGGGAGAATCCGGTCCCTGGTCAAATTAAATCTTAACTCATTCTAATTCAGCTAACGCTGCTTTTGTTGTATTGTATCCATTCATTATAAAGTCAAACCAGATACAAACGAACAGTCAGTGTGTACCTCCGATAAAATTACCCGAGCTTACCGCTTTAGTGTTTATATTAAAATGTATTTAAACGTAACTGCAATAAATTGTATATTTGCAGCCATTCTGCCACGGTTTAATGGCTATGTATGTCGTTATTACATTTACCACTCGAAATTATATTTTGGAGACTGACGTAAAGTCCTTTTCCTGCTCGGCTGCTGGTAAGTGCGACGTCAAATCGATTTGACTTGAACTCTGTACCTGACAAACACTAAAAACATTGCACTGAATAAGATGTTGTTGTCCGGAATATTTGCCTTCCAAAACAGTTCTACTACTAGAACTTTTACCTTGCATAAGTAAAACATGACAATATCAAGTTGAGAAATACTCTGTTTTAATTGTGCATTTAAAATATTAACTAGGTAGAAGTAGGTCTACATATGTGGGCCCAATAGCATCAAAATATGCTAGATTTCTCATTTTGCGGATTAGACTATTTCTGAATAACATTATAATGACAGTAGGAGAGTAAAGTCACAAGATAGTAAAATGCAAAAAAATAATATTTTATTTTAACAAACAAGATGCATTACACATCGAGGAAACATTCATAATCGAATAAGAAAACTGATCAGTGCTTCAGTGTCACAAACTGTTGCATAGCAGCTCCAAGTATTGGATAAACCCAGAGAAATAAAATAAATAATATACTTACAAATTTATAGGCCTATTAAATCATAATATAAAATACCCTATGCAATTAATAAACACTTAAACAAGAAAAAGTTCAACTAGGCCACAAAATAATTCACAAACAAAGATGCAAAAATTAAGTCTCAGACTTAAATGATCTTTCTTCCTGCAGTTTACACTTTATCAGTGCCATTTCTGAAGCAATATGCACCGAGTCGTAAGAGAAGCGTTTGGCTAATTTCTTGGTATTTGAAACGGTTAAGTTACCCTTATGCTATATTAACAAAACTGTTCAGCAGTTAATCTTAGTCAACACATTTTCACCTAATCCAACTACCAAACAAATGGCAGCCGACCTGAAACGATGAAACAGATGAACCTTGAGTCCTTGAACTGGCTGCCAGTGGTCACACAAACTTGAACCCTAGTGATCGAATGAAGGAATTAGCTGCGCCTCCGCTTGCCTCGAGTAGGAGCTGAACTGCTGGTACGGCACGGAAACGCTGCCTCCCTCGGGGCTCATCGGCTGGCTCACGCCGCCGTAGGGACCCCCGTTGTAGGGGACCAGCACGGGTGGGTGGCGTTGGTAAGCCCCGTATTGAGGGTGGTGGTGGAAGTGGGTGGGCGGGCAGTATGAGCGCACCGGGGCGCTGGGGGACACGCTGCGGGCGTGTCCACTGATGACCTGGGCTGGAAGGTATGCGGTCTCCTGGGACGAGGTGGGCTGGCGCAGACCCCAGGAGTTGCTCACATAAGACTGAAGGTAAAACGGCTCGGGATAATCCACAGGGTTCAGGTAAGGCACACTTGGGGGTCTGTATGGTCTCCTCACACGCCTCCGCCGCCGGTAGTTCCCCTTTTCAAACATGTCCTCAAACGCTGGGTCCAGCATCCAAAAGTTGCCTTTCCTGTCCCCTACACCATCTCTGGGCACTTTGACGAAACACTCATTTAGAGACAAATTGTGTCTGATGCTATTTTGCCACCCTTTTTTATTCTTCTCATAGTAGGGGAACTTGGAGATTATGTAGTCGTATATTCCGCTCAAGGTTTGTCTCTTGTCAGGGCTGTCTTTGATGGCCATGGCGATGAGCGCCACGTATGAATACGGCGGTTTCTCCGACTGACCACGCTCCTCCGCACATTTAGGCACAGTAGGGGGCGAGTTGGAGCTGATGTCCAGGAGCTGCACTCCTTGGTCGGCGGGGGCTTTCTCCTCTCTGTCCATGGCTCAGGTATCCGTTTGTGCGTCCTGCTGCGACAAGAAACTGCAAGGCAGCGCTCGGATTGTCCGCAGGTGCAAAAACTCCTCCCACAGGTCCCGAGCGCGGCTGTTCTCATCCTCTTTCATCTCACTGAGTTTCTCAGACTGTTTGTCGGACTGTGATGTCTGTTTAGGTTGAACCAGGGGTCACAGCATTGTGTTAAATCAAAATAGACTGCACACACTTTGAAGTGAGATGATCAAAGTCTGCATTTTATAATAAATTTTAAGTTTCAGTTTTTAAAAATAATTTTATGAGCCTTTTACAAATGAACACGTCTTAATTCCAATGTAAAGTACCGTTAACAATTTTTAATAGCTAAAGTCAATTTATAGTCTGATGCACCAAACTAAAACTTTTCGTATCTTGTAAAAGACAGCTACACACTGTACGTAGATCAACGTGAAACAACTATATCTAATTGGAAACCTGCAGATTTTACTAATTCGAAATGCTTTTTTTTCTAAAATGGAAAACGTATAGACTGTGAAATTAGAAACCCATTTTTATTTTATTTTGTGTTTGCGTAAGATGTTTTTCCCATATAGTAAAATATAAGTGAAACAATATGGATGCAAACAAACATACACACACATGCATTAATTTCTACTTTATAGGACACACATTTGCTTTTTTGTTTTACTGCTTTACCCATATCTCAAAGGTACATGATAGTTGGGTATTTCCAGCACTTGCAGGTATCAGAGCCCAGCATACCCCCCACATACAGTGAGGCATGAGCAGCAGGCCTGTCTGTCCGCTGAGAATGGTAGATAATGATCACCTGCTCTCACCAGACAGTCTGTCTCCCTTGAACTGATAGGGAAACATAGATCTCAAAAAGTGTGCAACCAGTGGAAAAGCAACTACATCTTTGGCAAGAACTAGAGAACATTTTAGGCTGATCCTGCTATATAAGGGTAATTGGAGTTACACTGAAGTGTAATCATTTTAAAAAAATAATTTCAGTACAATTTGACACACTGAGTCTATCCAACATTTTTATTACCAGGTATCATTATCTGAAGTTTTATAGCGATTCATTACTCAAACCCTCAGAAATGTATTTTACCTTGCATGAATTCTACTGTATAGTGACATGAAATGTAACATGCTGAAATGTGTTTGAATTCCTGAACATTAACTCGAGTTCCGGACTGAAGTACAGGGTATTTTTTTCTAATAAATGATAATATGTTTTTATGGATTAACCTGTCAGTACACAAAAGCTCAAACATTTCCATCTGTGCTGTTTTTGTTCCACACCAGATTGCTTTGGGCTTTATTTTTATCTTTGCCACAAATTTAATTTTTGAGAGTTTGCCAAAAAATCTATAAACTTGTACATTGATATTATCAACAGTATTCATATTCTATTCATATTTTTTTATTGTTTATTCTATTCGGTTCTATTTCAAATTTATTTTCTTAGCTGAGAAGTGTACTTTAAATAAGGATTTACTTTTGTACTTCTGAGCATTTGAAGGGGTACTTCTACTTGTAGCAGTGCATGTTTTTAGGCAAGTACTTTTAGTATTGGGATTGTGTACATCTACCACCTCTGCTCCTGTACACGACTATTTGAGAATTTTCGCTGTAATGATTCAGTAATTCAAAATATCAATATTTCTTTCAACAACCTGGTCTCCCTTGAACTACACATATTACTACATTGTTTTCTCAAATAGTTTTAGATTTACACCCAGTGGACCATTTATAAGTGACAGTGAAGTGCTAGAATAAGTAAACATGTACGATAATCCAGCTGCAAAGGATGATTGACATGTGGACACTAAGGATAAGATGGTGGAAATTTAATTTGATTAAGGGCAATTTGAAAAATAATCTGAAAAAAATTTGACAGAAGACAGTTTGGCTCATGAAGGTGGTCAAACGATTCTGAAAAAGTTACAGTTCATTACAGGATGTTGTTGTCAAGAATGAATAAGTTACTTTTTCAGACTGTTTGGACCAAGTTGTGCACACTTCTCAGGAATGACCCACGTCCATCTCTGATTTTCCAGTTTTGAAAATAACTGGTCAAAAATGGTAAAGGGAAACTGGACAGCTCACTGTCTTTCTCTCACAGAAAGAGCTAGATTTACCATCTGATGTCATATGAGCAAAGTAAGGCGCCAGGCAAAACACAATCTGTACAGCTAAAGCCATCTGAGACTAAAGAAGAATGCAGCAAAACTGCCAAAAACAGAGATCATGAATGATGGTTAAGACAACAAAAGAAATGAAGAGTCGCAGCCTAAAACATCTTCAAATAGCACTCAGTTTATTACAGTTTCAAGGTTTGTCCTTGATCCTCTCTGATGGTTTTTAATGGAGCTGCAGTAAGGTGAAAGACAAGCGAGAGATATCTAAATATGAATCATTTATTTTCCATAATGAACAAGACATCAAAATATGCAAATGCTAGTTAATAATCAGTGATAAGAATTTGACAAAGCTTATCGAATGTGCAGCTTCATGTGAGTGTTTATGTTGTGTCATTGTGTATTATTGCCACAATCAAATCAAAGCATCTTTAACAAAATCTCTAAAATGATGCTGTGCTATAAGTCAACAGAGAAAATTAAAGCAATAAGTTCTATGTTGCATTCTACTGGTTAAACAATTCATTCCCCAGTTACTTCGGTAATAATTAGTCTGCTATTACATTAACGAGAACATTAAATAGATTGTTGATTCTAATGGGGTTGAATATGTTGAAGGTATTGTTCCGTGTACACTTTTTACATCTAAAACATTTTTAATTACTTGTGCCTTGAAATCCAATAGTGTAAATATCAGCATTCAAGCGAGCATAATGTTAGTGTGCACATTATTAGTAATTTCTTTAGTATTATTATCGTCTTATCTTAAACATTTTAACTCCAGAAAGTGTTCTATTAACCAGCCAAAGGAAACATTTTACTTTTTTTATTAAATATTTTGAAAGCTTCAGTTAAAAACTGTAATGCAACATGTGATGGTATATTATGTGGTAATATGGTGATGCAGCAATAGTTTAACCAGTGGGAATAGCTGTTCTTTTTAATATGTATTGTGTATTCTTACATTCAATTTGCTGCTAATACAGCAGTACATTTAATCAAAGTAAAATGTTTATGTTGCTTTACAGAATACTTATGTACACAGTGGTTTTCGGCAGGATGACAGGATTATTAGTCAGGACGAGAACTTGAAAGGAAAGAACATTGACTATTCAACTCACTACAATCAGGAAATTTGCTTCAGTCATACCACAAATGCCTTTTATGCATAATCGTTGACTGCACAGCAGCAGTAGCGCAGAACGCCAACTGCTCTTAACAGATTGTGGCACCTTTGCTTCTCCTTTTCTTTCAAGAAGAGGAGGTGGACAGGTTGAAAGGTGTGTGTACTACGAGGCTGTGAATCATCGGAGCACGTTGGGGTTGTGGCAACATGATCTTTTTAAGACGAGCAACATCCAGCCGCTACTATTTTTCGTTTTTAGCTTGATGCTACTGTGTTTCAGTTAAACCTAGATGATTTTTTTCACAACCAACAGTTTTGACTTATCAAAGCATTATTATGGAAACTGTTCCTACTAACATTAACAACGACTTCCCCAGTAACCGGTGACAGTAAGCTGGCATGTACTACAATATCAGAATCCTGAAAGTGAGGCACCTCAGTTGCTTATACCTCAGTTGTTACCGCTGTGATAAGTCAACATGTCTTATATAAAAAATCTTTGAACATGAATGAAATTGGGGAAATTAGGTTGTTCTAGCGATACATAATTTCACACTTAAGCTACAGTATTGAATTATGACGTCTTTTTTATCTATAGCTAATATTAGTAAGGATTAATAAGTATTTAATAATTAATATTATTAAATAAATTTAAATAGTGTCGAACATCACCAAGGCACCTGCAAAGCTGCGATCAGTGATAAAAGGGAATGACAGCATGTGTTGTGGCTTCTGTCTGAACACAAGAGTATGTAGCCGACCACAGCCCTCTCCTTGACTTACAGTAGTCATTTGAGGCACCACTCCCAGACCTAGGTCTAATCCTTGAATTACAGGAAACCTGACTTCCTTCTGTTAGTGACAAACCAAACAACATCTGATGTGAAGGTTGCTCAGACCGACAAAAAGTCCACATCAGAGTGAAAACATGAAGGGCAGAATAAAGGACTCTGAAGCACAAAATGTTGTGCACAAAACCTATAATACAATACTCACTTTAAAAAGGTGTGTGTGAGTGTGCAACAAATAACAAATGTGACAAATTAATACTATTAACAGTCCCCTAATGCTGTTTGTTGGCTGAATTCCACATTAGGTGTGGCTCTCTCTTAGGTGATAGATAGCTGTTTCCTCTTCAGTTCACAGTGCCACTGACCCTTGCCTCCCACCATAGTACATCCGTTTGTAGCATTCTACATGACAGCCTGTCAACCGGCCCTGTGCCAGTCTGGCTCCACAACCCACATCTCAACCCAGTCTCAAATAGACCACTTGCAACTCCAGGCACCACTTCTCTGTTATTTCCATGAAAAAGTGGGATACTAAAGTGAGATTATTACACTCCTAATGCACAGAAAAACACATGTTCATGGGACTGCCATCTTGTCACACATTTGTTCTTCTGTGTTTGACAGGCAACCTCATGTGTAGTTATATGTATGACTCCTTACATATCTACTATATTGTCTTGGAATATATGATTTGTATGTTTTTCTGTTATAGTTTTCTGTAAAAGACCTCCAATAGTCATCAATCGTGAACTGATACTTGCCTTCAGTGTGGAAACAAAATGTTACCGTGACAGCTTTAAGGTAAAAATAACAATGTTGAAGTCAACTATCAATCGCCAAAATTCGATCTTTGCTAAGATAAAGTCAATAGGAATTCCTCAGTGACAGATTGCATGCTGATAGCTTCTTTGTTACATAAATGATGTTCATGATCCACCCAGAGGTCAAAAGCCTAAACTCGTCATTCAATAGTCTCACATTGACATGGACAGTGTTTAACTTTTACAAAGACCATCTGTTTTTCACTTCACATCTAAAGGGATTTTTAGCATCTTATTCAAATTACTACTGGACAGTGTCAAAGTGGCAAGTTTCCTGTTTGACCAGGTTTGACTTGTTTCCTCACTCCATGTCAACCTGCAGCCACATGTGCTCTTCATTTGAAGCTGTTATGCAAAATGCTGCTACAGCATGCTCTTGCCTCTTTCCAAACAACAGTTGAGAATAATGATAGCAGTGACGTTTGTGACATGTTGCTGACAAATGATTTCTGTCTTATCCAACGAGCCTCTCTCAACTGGCATGATTTGTGTGACTGAGGTCAGATCGTGTTTGTATGATAAGGGCACTGCCAAATACCTTGCCTGAATAATCATCGTTTCATGTCCCTACTTGATTTTTTTTTCTTTCCAAGGACATGTTCTCTCTAACAATTTTTTTACGTTTGCTTCAGTAACACTCTAACAATTTTTTTACTTTTGCTTCAGTATTACAAAACATATTTCAGATTGCTTGTTTTTAAAATTAACACACAAAATTATTTTAAACGTTTTCAAAAATATTATGGAAGCAATGTTTCTGCCTCAAAATATCTTGGTCAGGCAAACATCCATACAACAAAGGCAGGTGAAACAAAAAGGAAACCACTACCTATAAATGAACTGCCGTGAGAATGAGTCCTAAAACATTTTTGCACTTCCAAGTCTTTCAACGAGAACCTGGCTGCAGACAAGATGGCAGACTTACAGCAGGAATTTGATAACTTTAGCAGAAAGTATCCAGATTTTTCTTACTTGTTCTGCAAAACATTACCTAAATAGGGTTTGTCCTACAAATAAATTCACTACCAATTTTTTTGCCCACCAGCCAATTTCATCTTATTCAAATCATTACTGGACAGTAAGTTTCCTGTTTGACCAGATTTGACTGCAAAACTTTGCCTAAATAGGTTTTGTCCTAAACATTAATTCAGTACCATTTTTTTGCCTGCCAGCCCCCCCAAAATGTATTTTTAGTTATTTAGGGAATTAAAAAAATCTAATAATTTTTTTCTTTCTTTTTTTGTTTAAAATTAAATTTTTTTAACATTTTGCACTTGTCTCCCTATCAGCCCTGTTTTAATTGTCATCATAACATATTTAAGCTGCCACTCTGTAAATGCCCTCACCAGGAAAACATGCACGAAAGCATTAATACACACATTCCCAATACTTGTAACTATTGGGAATGTGTACTTGTAATACAATACAATATTAAAACATGTTCCATACAATTCAATGCCAGCAAAAACTGTCTCCAAAAAATTATTAAAACATTCACTTCAGCACACGGAGGGCTGTTGAGGAGCTGAGTCTAGATTAACTATTCATTTTTATCTTAGTTTACAGATTTAAGTTTAGTCCCCATCTATAATAGCCCTTAGCATTTTAAATAGCTATTCAATTGCTTATACTAATCACTAATCCTAAAAATTAATTCTAGCAGCTAATTGCTAATGCTAATGTTAAATGCTAGCCTTAACAACTTTTCACCATTACTTATTACTAATGCTTGGTAACACTTGGGGCTCATACACATAACCCTCTCTTTCACACAAGCATAAACCCTACCCAAACTTATATTTTAATGTTCTTACGAATGTTTTGTATATAGTAGAGTATTTATTTTGACCGTGGCAACATCGTGAAATCATTACCAAAGCAAATGCAACTAATGGTTCTAAGCTAATTGATACCAAGGCTTGGGGTCTTACCTACAATATGCCTTCAGTGATTGTCTATTTTTAAACTCTCCAACACCCTCTTGTGGACATGAAGGAAAAGGACAATTCAGCTGAATTCGACCAGTGTTTCTCAAAGACCCCTGCCCTGCTTGTTTTCCAAATACCCACTCCCCAAAAGATGGAAGAGATCTCAAATTAAGATGCATTAGGGGAAGGCTAAGCTTCTGACAGACATAACACATCTGATCCATTCAATCAGCAGTGGGTTGTGAAGGGTTAGTTAGAAAATCGACAGACCAGGACTGAGAACCACTGAATGAGAAATGGAACTGGGGAAAGACTGAAAGCCATTTTAACCATTCTAAAAGTTGACTCAATCTGATAAGATCTTTAAATAAAATAATCATGTTTTATAAACATTTTAAGTTGATCAAAAAGCTAAGCTAAATTGGGATAAGCCAAAAGAAGCCTGTACTCTAAAATATGTGGTAATTGTTTACTTTTTAAAAAATGGTGGCAACAAAGTGACTCGTAATATAATGGAGTCGATTTCATATAATAAATGTTGGAGTAAAATGTATTAAACAACTTAGTGACATTTATTCAAATATCACAAGCCAATATTAAGTAAAGCAATAACTAGAAAGTGTTGGATTTCGCAATAGTATAGACAACTATGATTCGACATATTTAGTAAATATAAAGTAATTTAATAAACACACTTTCAGTACATACTTAATAATCAAACTAAATTCATTTTGTGTTTCCTGCTTATGTGGGGAAAGTTGATTTGCATATACTATGTACATATTTCAAATGACATATATCATGCAAATATTTGTAATTTATAAGTTTGTTTTCACGTAGCTTTATATGGACCTTTTTCAAGTATACCACAATAAGTCTTTTAAAGAATAAAACATTTAGCCCCACCCTAAAATCTTCACCATACAATGCCACAGCAGCTATACTGTTAAAACCCAAAGAAATTTCAACCAAACAGCAGCTGAAATTTCTAGGTGACCACAGCTGGTGCTACACGGGTTTTCACAAAAAAAAAAAAAAAATAGAGTTTAGATATATGACACAACAATTCACAAACAACACAACAAACTGTAATTAATTATTATAAAGCTGTGCCATTTTTTTGGACATCCTACCACTGTCCAGTTCTATGGGGAAGATGTGGAAGTGGAAGTCAGTTCAAACTATAGAATATTTATTAAGTGAAATTCATTCAGTTTTTTTGTCTTTAGTTTTTCCTTACTTAAAATCTAGTCTATATATATATATATATATATATATATATATATATATATATATTGCTGTATAGGCCTATTAGACATCATTAGACAGCATGTGTGGTCACATGGAGCATCTCTTATGAGTCATAAATTATATCTATTATATAGTTATTATATACAAAGTAACTTAACTTTCTACAGTAAAAGCTAGTAATTTGTTCTATTATTTTTAATTAAGATTTGTGCTTAAAGTAGTATATCTAATTTCTGGCAGTAGAGGGCAGCAGACTGATACTCTAATGCTGCAGAGTGGGACAGAAATCATAGTTTAGCTAGACAGCTGAGAAGATTCTGCTGACACTAACATGTGTTTCAGATGTTTGAGATGTAGTGTAAAACACACATTGTAATGCAATGCATTTGTCTTTATATTGCGATACACTCATATAGGGGGTCTGGTGGCTCAGTAGTAGACCATTGGGTTGGGATGTAGAAGGCCATGGGCTCGAATCCCACTCCACCAGGCGTGATCCCATTCATCCACCAAGGGCCACCTTGTTGCCGGTCCAGAGCCCAGACAAAATAGGAGGGTTGCGCCAGGAAGGGCATCTGATGTAAAAACCCATGCCAAATTAATGTGTGGATCACATTGTGCTGTGGCGACCCCTGAAGGGACAAGCCAACAGTTGTTGATCTTAGTATACACTCACATCTCCCAAAAGAATCAAGAAAAATTCTTATAGCTAACAAGGTTTGTATTATCTTGTAAAATCATACCTGGAAGTTCAGAACAACAAAACAAATTCTATGCAGAAAGTGCAGATGATGTATGCCAACCATAACCCCATCCTGGACCTCAGCATAAAAAAAGAGGACACAAAAGATAGGTGGGATCATTTTCGCATGTTGGTACACTGTGAGTCTAACTCATAAATTAAACGATAATAAGAACAAAGGTATTTTATTTGAATTTAAAGTAGAATTTTAAGCACATAAAGAAACACCTTGGTGCTTGACAAATGTTTTGTGATACGCTCCATGCTAACTCTATTTTAATGCTCCTTGCCTTGGTGGAGGAGGTTGGTAAACGACATCCAGCACTGGACCTGTTGACCTCTCAAGTTTCTTCATTCGAGCACGTCCCGTTCCAGATAACTTTGAAGTCAAAGACAAAAAGAGGAAAATGTATCCCCGGGGTCTTTGGAATTCATGTGAGGAACCACAAAAACAACACTTCATCAGAGGCACCATTCAGAATGGTGATCAGCAATATATGGGGGAATTTAAATGAGAAGCATTGTGTGAAGGAAACGACCAAGAGATTTGTCTCGTCCCCGGCCCCTTCCTCCTTTTTATCATCCTCTTATGAGTGACTTTGATGTGGACAAGATGATTGAAAAACAAAGTGGCATGGCTCGATTAAATCCCAGTGGAGAATAGGTTATTGGGATGAGTGGGTGGAAAGCGGGAGAATGGAGTTTCATAAGAGAGACATAAGAAAATCACATTGCAGCCTGTGTATCAATCGGCCAAGGAAGGGGTGGGGGGGTACAGGGGAGGGTAAAGTGAGCAGGGTGTGAGAAAAGGAGCTCCAGTTGATCGCTCTTTAGAATAGGCCCCCCACTCTCCTGCTGGGTCCTGCTCAGCTCTTGTCCTCCTTGTACAATGCTGGTGAAGCGGCTGCCACCCCCCCCGACCCCACCATAGAACCAGCCTCTTCCTCATGTGCACTCCAACTGCCCTCCATGTGCTGAAGCTACGCTGACAGTCTGGACCCCAGATCTCAGCAAATGGAGGTCAAACCAAGGAGTCTGCTATCCAACTTGCTCCCCAGCTGGGACTCTGCTGGAGGGGGCAGCAGAGCCTCATGCTACCACATGCTCTCTGCTGACTCCCCTCTAAATGCTTTTATTAGTGTAGACATGATGGTGAAAATTAATAATGGTCACTCACGCAAGAATATGATTTATAGATACAGACATACACTTACCAAATATCAAAAGATAGACAACTACATATATTATGTCCAGTGTCCAGGTTTTCAAGTTTCTAAATGTTAACTATTGAAATTACAATACAATACTATACTAGAATTTCCCTTTATAGCTGTAAGAATATTTAGGCCTTATGAATAAAAATTATTATGTATTGCTATGCGAGTTTCATTGTGTCAGGATTTTACCAGGTCCCAAGAATATGACTATACGCAAACACAAATAGTATTTTAAAGATAAATTGGACTTTTATATGACCTTCCTGCAGAACCAACTTGTAAACCAAGATTCTGTAACTCTCATTTACTTTCAGCACATTTACAATTCATCTAGAACCTACTCATCATACAATAAACCAAGTACACCTGTCATTGGTAGCAAGAGCTTTGGTTTTTGGCCCATCATCAACCCTTCAATTCTAACATGAACTAATGTTGACTCACGGCAGGAATATGTGGCCATTCTGATGCTAATTCCAGCTTTAACCACCTACTTAACCACATAGCCCTTGCTCTCTGTACAGCTCCACTCAACCTGATCCCAGTGTGTGTTTGTGTATGTGTGAGAGAGAGAGACAGAGACAGAGGAAGTGAGAGGAAAGGGCAGAGACAAAAAAGGGAAAGTGTCATGATGAGTATACTGGGAGGAAACTTTTACTGCGTCAGAATTCAAAATATTACTGCAGTGTGAAATTCAGAGAAGCTTCTTTTGATTATAAAGTTTATAAAGTGAAGGCTACTTCTGTTCATCGCTCTGCGTCTTAAATCTGTGTTTTTGTCACGCACAGGATTTTGGGCAGGAGCAGAGTGATTAACAAAGAGTATGGTTGTTCTTGTTACCTGTGTGGGTGGCACTGGCTGTCAGGCTTGTGTTGGCGGAATCAAGGGTCACCAGTTTGGGCTATGACCCTTTAATACCAGGGGATGGGTGCTGCTTGGCCTGGCCTGGCACAATACAGTGATGGAGCAAGGACAGGTGGTCATTAAAACTGCTGTAATCCCTGCTATGAATAGCTCATGGACAGAGAGAGAACAAGAAGGACGAAGAGATGGGGAAAGAAAGACAAAGAAAAAGTGACAGACGGGGCAACAGGGAGAGAGGGAGAGAGAGAGAGAGGTGAGGGTGGGGAGTGTTTGATGCCTGGACCGTGGGGCTCTTTAGCACAGTCTGTGGGCCATGCTTCAGAGCGGATGTGTTAACAGTTTCAGGCTCAATGGAGGGAGAAATCCCTACAAAGGGAGGTGTACAAATATTGTGGGAAATCCCTCCACTCTTTAATATTTCATGAAGGCCCACAATCTATTCATGGAACTCCATTCCTTTGGAGGGGCCCACATTCAGGCTCACTCCGCAGGCTCAATGGGCAGCCCTTAATTGAGTGCCCGCTCATTCTTCGTCTCCCTGGCAGATTGTTCCTCATGAAAGCCCTTGCCTCTTCATCCTCCTCTTCTTTTCCCAGAGAGTGGCCAAAGAAAAGGGGGCATGCCTTGCTGGTGGTGCATGTGGGAGGGTGAAATAAGTTAAAAAAAAATAAAAAAAGGGGGGGGGGGGGGGGGTAGTTGTGGATCAAATATGATAATAGGGCAAAAGGGGATGGTAGTTCATGGAGGAGTGGGGGTAGGTGGCTAATCCTTGGGGTGGGTGATGGAAGGGATGGGGGGCATTCCCCAGGATGGCAGAAGTATGTGTGGGTGTGTCTGTTGTGTGCGGTGTGCATGTGGTGAACAGCTCCTGGTAAAAGCTGCTTGGCACAGAAGCAGGTTTGTGTGAATTGTCCTGTCATTAATGTCTCTATTAGCTAAAACTATTTTGGAAGGACCAGTCTAATAAATGATTTGTATTAAAGTTTGATTTAGTTTCAGGGGTTCCGTTTTTTTTTTTGTTTGTTTGTTTGTTTTTTTGCAGCTGGATACATACTAGATACTAGAAGCCAGGATATACATAATCTCTTTGGGGCCCTTAATCTTTTAGCAGTGTACATCTCTGGTGTGCCCCCTGTGGTGGATTGTTGTTAAATCCACCACAGGGGGCATTTAAATTAAGAAAACTGCAAGAACAAAATGTATGAGGTAATTTATTTGGCACATACCTTAAATTCCATATACTGAAGCTTTCAGCATCCCTCCACCATGATGCATCCAATTGTCTTGGCGCCTTCAATGGTGATAACAGTAAAACTAGTTCACCCAAGAGCTTTCCACCAGCATGAATATTTGCTTTGCGTATGATTATCCATTGTGACACACAACTTTTAACTTGAGAATGAAGAGCAAGAAACTAATAAAAGTCTCGTGTGTGAGATGATGATTAGGGTGTGACAAAGAGAAAAAGATCTCTGGTAGATCAGAACTCTGTTGTGAAGCTCTGGTGTTACTTGAAGAGTAGGGATGAAGACATTGCAGATTAATGTTAAGACTCCATCATAAATGTACACCTCATGCAGTGCAGTGAGTGCTACATTTGACGTAAGGCTGCTTCTGTGTCTTGTTTCATGGTGGCTGGCCTGGGAGCTCAGGGGTATTCGGGACTCCTCTGGACCTAACAGCTGAATCCTGGCTTCCTGATCCCTGATTAAAGCTCATCCTGCTTCTTCTAAGACCTTGGGAGCATGGCTCACTCTCAGTGACTCCCCTTCACCACTCCAATGTGTGTCCAACAGGCTTATGCTGACTCATGATGGGTGGAGAGGACCTGCAGAGTGGAATCCCAGAGAGAGAACAATCCTCTACACCCACACACATATGCAGGAAACACAAGCCAGGACATACAAACACAGTTTATCCCTGTGGTACCATGCCTGATTGAGTGTGGCAGAGCCATGCTAAATGCATTCTGTAGAGGAAAGGATTTAAAGCTTTCATAGTCCTCAGTGTGTTCCAGGAGGCTGCATCTAAAGGCTTTGATGGATTGTTCTCTGGGTTCATTTTGTAGTGGTGACAGTGCTGGCAGGATTTACGGGACTTTGTTTATAAATGTGATTAAATTTTAGAGGTCCTGTAAGTGTTGAGAATTTTTGGTCTTCAAATGCTGCTTCCCCCTCTCAATAACCAACCTTCCAAACACTGGGTGTTTGCAGGTGATCCTAAAGACTCAAGTCTCAAACCCACTGTCATGGAAGACGTTGGACAAAGAAAGCACTTTGGCTGACTCTTGCAATATAATTGTACTTTGCTTGTTAACCTAGCAATTGTAGATGATTAAATTCACCGCTTTAATCCCTTGCAGCCCATGGACACAAGAGGAAGTGGTTCAGGAACAGTCTAATCCAGCAAGGTCCGGATATGGGACACTCTCACCACGCTGGTCCAGTGGGTCTTTGTATCAGCAGGTATTAACACCACAAGTGCCGCCTGAGACTGACATGGGCACATAATTAGGAGAACCACTGGTCAGCTTGGCTGAGTGCACTAAGAAGGGGAGCTGACAGCGGGTTCCATTCATCATCATTCATCATTCAGTAACTTTGCACAACTGTTATTTTCCCAGACTGCATATCCAAATCCATTAGAAACAAAGTAAACACCTCATTATATGTTAAGTTCAAATATATATCACAGTTTCCTAATGTCCTAATTATAAACCTCCTTTTTGAGATTGTTTTATTCATTGTGCCTTTTAAAGACATTGTGGGTTGCTCCAGTGAGTGTAAATGTTGTGTGCCACAGCCCAGGTCCATAAATTAATTCTGGTGAGAGGTGGCTCACTCTCCACCCCGCCCCACACCCGAATTATTTATACTTTTACTATTGCTCAGGGTGTCACTTAAATAAACACGGTGGAGGTTCATCTCATCTGGTCCACAAAAAGCCAGAGTGTGCCTCTCCCAATGGCTCTGCTGAACTTTGACCCTGATGGGTCACAGAGAGCATTTGTCCCTCGGTAATTGGACAGAAGGGCCCTTTCGCTTTTCATTTAACCTTTGGGGTCCAAATCTTTTTCTGCAGCTACCATAAAGACCCTGTATCTGACCCAGTGTTTTCAGGCCTTGTTTTCCACCCCCATCACAGGCCTTTGAAAGCCGGAGAAAAGCTGGAGTGTGCTGCGCTGTCAGAGACAATGGCAGAGTTAGTGACCCCTGACCCCACAGGCTGAAGCCTTTCTTCCAGGATCAGGCACAGCCTTTTGCTACGGTAGGTTATTGCTCCACAACTTGGGAACAGAAAGAGAGTAAACACTTGTTAAGATTCTTCTTCTCTAGACCCTCCTCTATTTCTTTTCTCTCTTGGTTGCTTCTAAATATATACTTTGTGGGTCTGTTTAATAATGGACAGGAGATAAGTTATTTGTAATTCAGGCAGCAGCTTTATAATCCATCATTCTGACAGGTCTTTGTCACTGGTCCAAAAAGGATAGGAGTCACAGTTGGTCAGAGCATGGAGGAAAATACACTAGTTAAAGTAACGTATTAGCGTTAGGCATCAATCTGCTTGTGTGTAGAAACTTTTGGTTTGTTGAAAAAAGCGCAAAGTTTCCATTTTGCACACAGTTCATGTGTAAAGATCTGCAGTGGCAAAGGACGTGGCAAAGAAATCTGGAATGATGAAGATGTGCAGACTAGTTTGTTTTTCCCATCCAAAATGGGAGAAATTGTTGTCAAATGCTATGATATTTACATCAGAAATGTATGAGTATATTTCCAGGCTGCTTAGATGGGAGCAATTTAGTCTGCACAATTCAAAAACTTTCTACTAAGAAAGGAACTGGTGAGCATTTGCAGAGTGACCCAAGTATGTTATCAGCATGCGACTAATTGTGGATTTGGTTTCTCTTACACCCCGTTTGTTTTCTGTTGGGGTATTTGCTGTGTGATTTTTGTGACTCTAAATCCAATCAAATTGGGATTTCATTCCATCCAGAAGTACTTCCTCTCCCTAATCTCTTGAGTGCTGCCCTGAATCCTTGTGTATCACTACAGCGTTACCACAGAGACCTTACCCCCCTCCTAATGCTGCAGTAGAGAGATGGTGGACCTCAGGTGTCCAGATGCTGAGCATGCGGCCATGGCAAGAGGAGCATCCTGTAAGGCGGCCTTAACCATATGGGCTAAATAGGAGGACTCCTCTGGAGCTGCTGGTCTACTCCTCAGGGACAGAAGCCCATTGTCCTGACCCTGCCCTCCATGCCACTTAATGGTGCAGAACAGCATTGTACAGTATTGTAAACTGCTCTCTGCTCCTTTTGCCCTGTCGGGCCCTCAATGGCTGGGCCCTCTCCCTCTTTCCCTCTCGATCCCTCTCTCCCAGTGGGTGTTTTAGTGCCCTTTTCTTTCATCCCTTTCTTTAGCCACCTCCTCCCTTTGCTGCTTTTGCTGGGCAACTCAATGTTCTGTTGAGTGATGGTCTAATTGTCAAGGAACAATTAAGCCATCTGATTTCTCCCCTCTCCTCTTGTCATGTATGCTTTGTTTTAGAATGGGACCGCCTGAGTACAGGAAAGGGCTGGAGGTCACTCTAATATCTGTCTGGGCTGTAATGCCCACACCAGGTGGTCTTAAAAACAGAAACTTCCCAGATTACTATTAAGCGATCGTTTATGAGTCAACTGGGCTTATCGTGATTATTATTTGTTATCTTTTCTAATTCATCAGGCTGTTTGTGGGGAGTCTGAATATTAGAGGAAATTGATGTACTACCCACTTTGAGCCTTCATCTTGTAGGCCCAATAAATCTGTCTTTCATTAAGGAGACAACAGGAAATATGTTCCCCTTTAATAGACAGGTGAACCAAACAGCTGGGAAACAGCTTTGCCCATGATGGGATGTCTACACACTTTATCCCTGCTGCTCCTATTGTTGGTGTAATGTCACATCTGTGACCCTGTCTGCCCCCTTCTCCTGTTTTGTCTTTTATCCTCTTCTGTGCTCATACCTTCCGCTCCATTTCATGTCTGGGTTCCTCCCTACAAGTGGAGACAAGGCTCTGTGCCATAATGCTGCAATAAGGCCAACAAACTCTTCTGTCTAATCCTGAGCAGCTAATCCATGTGCAGCTATTTCCTGCATACAGATAGACGGGAGAAAATTATATTCTTCGCCAGTTGGCATGAAACCTTGTGTTACACGTACAAAAGGCATTTTAATTGGGATAGATCGCAGCACTAGTGCCTGGACTGCCACAGTAAACAATTTTTGTCAACTTGATTATTGACTTCCCCGTCTGCAATTTTATGTCATATATTTAGAGTATGAAAAAATAGGTAACCTGTTGAAAGAAAAAAATAACAAGAGTAAACAGGAATGCAGCCGCTGCAGAGTTTGGATCAATGCACCAGACAGTGTCCTACACACCATCATCTTTGAAAGCCCAAGGAGGGGAATCATTTTTTAAAAATGTTGTTCATCCCTCCAGAAAAGAGCTCCGGAGACTTGAAGAATATCTTCCAAAAGGAATTTGGTTTGGAATGCTAAGTTACCTTACAAGACTTGTGCAAATATTCCAAACATGTGTTTAGGTTTAGGGTCTTTGCTAAATTTCAAAGCTGTCTTTTATGATATACGGCATGAGATACGAGATATGATATCTGTTATTCTTACAGGTACAAGCCTGTAGAGAAAAACTTCTTACCACTGGTCAGTGGACAGTGTAAACCAAACAATGTGTTTTAAGTAAAAAACAAAAACAAAACTGTCATTCTGTATCTGGTTACATGTAAGAGTCTCTCAAGAAAAACATATTCATTTGATGTTATAATGGAGCTTTATTAACTTTTTATGGACTATCCACAACCACTAAGGACAAATGCAGAGCAGAAAAAACAATACTGTACTGTACTGGGAAAAAATAAAGTGGAAGCAACTTGCATTCTGTTGTTTTTAGTGTCTCTCTCTTTGGACATGTACAATTGTTGTTTCAGTCTTAGTGCAGCACAGTCTTGGGAGATCAGTGCCTTGCTTAGGGCCATTTGGTGTAATGTATAATATGATATTAACCAACCTACCCACCAACACATTTACAATTAACTTAAAAGACCTGCTCATAAAGGTTGTGAGAACATTAAGCCAACTTCTCCATCATACTAAAGCCTGGTCATCCTAAAAGCATATCTGTAGATGTGAGTTCCCATTGAAAAAAACACTAGGCTGCATATTTTTCAGGTCCCAGCTAGTGGTTAATGATCTGCTTGTGAGGGCTCGCTGTGTGACAGCAGTGCAGGGCACTGTGGTGCTAATGAGAGAAGAGGACGGCCAGACCTCCCCTCCCACACATACAGCCCTTTGTCTCTCCCTCTGCCCCCCATCATTAGCTTAATGTGGCCCTCTACCTAAACTAAAAAGGCCATTGCCAGTTCACCAATGGTTTCACAGATGCAAATCCCTAACCAGTGCTAATGGAGGTAAATGAAAATTAATTGATTCTCATTCAAAAGCTTTTTCAGTTGTCTGTTCTCCCTCCATGTTTTCTTGATATGCAGACTTGCCTCTAATCCACATCCACCCCCCCTCCCCCTTCTTGTCCACAATCCAAACATATTGCAATTTACTGGCCATTGCTATGTAGAGAGGATGACACAAAAGTGAGCAAAGGAGCACATCCTTGTGACACACAGATATGCATAACATACGTACCTTTGCTCTCTGACCTGAACCTATAGTGTGGGTTGTTTCCTACTTGTTAAACAATTATAGGCATTATTTGTTACTCATGGCACCTGGGACCAGATTTCAAACTTTTGCAATGTAACCTTTTCACTTACCTGTCAGGGGAAGAATTCCCACACATAATTATTCCCCATGAAGCTGAAACAATATATGAATCCTGCCAATTTCAGAGCTATTTCATCAAGAAGGTGCTGTGTTGTGTACTAATGTCCAGCACATCCACATTTTTCACATTCACAGCATTAAGTTGGTTATCCATCTTGAAATACAGCTGCATGTGATGAAGCCAACACTTTGAAATGTAAAATTCTCAAAAAGTTACAAAAGAATTTGGAAAGAGGGTATCATTCCACCAAACTCAACTTTCACATTTTGACATTTGGAAAAATGCAAATTATGGACACTTTCATCATACAGCATTTACCAGTCCAGCCTTTCCAAATGGGTGATACTCCTAACCAATGAAATATACAATTCTGAGACAATCAAATGGGTTAAACAGAGCTTTACATCAGCTCATTTGTAGTCACAGGGTTACCTAGATGAATATATTAAGACATTAAAGGGATACTCTTCTGATTTAACACATAGTTCTGTTCAGTTTACTCATTTTAACCAGAAAGGCTGAGCCTGAGAATAACTTTATATTAATATATTGGTATTAGAGGATAAAGGTAAATTAGCCGGTGAAGTTTTGATTTTGATTCTTGGTAAAAATCATGTTCTTGCAAGGTACCCAACCACAGGGAATTGCAAAAACAAATTGCTATGGTCGTCTCTGGAACTTTGCTTTCCCTGGCTGTCTGTATCTATGAGGGGGTAGTTATGGCTAAATATATGAATCAAGAAATAATCATGCTATAGTAAATAGCAGCTATAATAATGAGTTATGATGCATGGAGTTGTCACATGTGGAAGATAAGGAGGCTCTCTCCCTTTTGCTATGCCACTGCCTGTCAACCCTGTTTGTTTACCAATCAATTGATCACCCCCTGTTTTCCTTTTGTGATTAACCAAGCCTCCTCTGCTCCTTTTCCTTCTCCCTCTCTCATGAGGGCTGAGGAGCTAACCCCCCCCCCCAAAAAAAAAAAAAACGGGGACTCGTGAAACATTAACCAGACAGAGGTGAAGTGACAGTGATGAAATGAGCCTGGAGGGATGATGCCGTTGTTATCTACCAATGGGACAATTGTTCTGGAGCCTGTAAACTGCTAACCTGGGTCAGCTGAGGGGTCACAGTGGACTTTCAACCAGGCTTTATCTGCTCAGTGAGACAGAGGCTCATTATGCTGATATACAAGGCTATATTAGACAAATATACGACTTATGATCTAAAACAAAAAAAGTAAATGAATGGGAATTTATACCTTTTCTTTATGTGAAGTTATTGGCGGCAGTGATGTAATTTAGGGAATTCCTGAGAGCAGCAGTGTTGAAAAGGAAGGATATACAGCCATTGTAAGTGTGTGAGAGCTGCTTTGCTGTGTTTCTGGCTGAATTTATGGAAAGCTGAGAAAATTGCACACATGGTGTTTATCTCACAAAGTGAAAAACATCACGACCTCCCAGAAGCACTATTCATATAAAACTGAATCACATTGTCAGGCCTTGGCCAATGACAGATAGCTTTACATCACTGCATAGACCATACCGTGAGACCACAAAGCCCATCAGTTTAACAAGCAAAAATGTAAAAAAATACCCCCCTTCCCAAACACCGCTAACACTCCCCCACTCTACACCCTTCACACATACAAAATCACACAAAAACTAACACGTTTCACATCTCAAACCAATCAAACCCAATAAAACTAACGAAGCTGGGCAAGTTTTTTGAGTAGGGTATGAAAGAAAACGAGAGATGGCCCTACAATGAAAGCCAGTGAATGGAGGGCCATTTGCTAAGCTATCATTCATGAGGTATTGGTCCCATGCCTGTACAAGCTTGCTCCCAGCTCTACACACTTGTTGCCATTGTGACACACTGGCAGAGAGAAGCCTCTGTAGTCCCGGGGATCAATTCAAACCCTGACAACACCACACTAAACCAGGGTGCCATTTGTTCAGAGGAACCCCCCAAAACCCCATCTGTCAGGGGGCCTCCGAAGCACTTTGTGTCCATGTGTATGTGTGAATGTGAGTGGGTGGGAAAGGGGGAGTGAGAGAGGAGGTTAATCAAGAGTTGGATGTGGATGGGAGTGGGAGAGTGAGGGAGTGAATGTGTGGTAGGAGAGCACAGCCATTATGCTGATTTTCCTTTTTCTTTCAGGACATTAGAAGAATACTTTCTTTAACGTTCTTTTTTCCTTCAGCCGGGCCATCCGCTGCCACCTATGCTGCCCACTTTTATGCTACGGCAAGGGTGGCCAGGGGGACAGAAATCTGGGAATCAGGTCAATTATGGATGGCGACTTGCTGATAAGAATGAAAGAAAGCATGCAAGAGAAAAAGAGAGTACCAGGAAAACGGTGTGAGACTGCTGTTTTTTTACATAATTTGGTTGAGAACTGCTGGGTCACTCCAGCAAGCCTGGCCCGACCTGACCGCCTGTTTTGTCAGATCTGTTGTGACGCTCCTGTTCTCACACAGACCTCCCCCTTGAGTGCCACATAAACTTTTTTTGCATGGTGATACTTCCTCCAGTAGCTTCACACGCATCCACGCACACCTGCAAATTCTCAAACCACAGCTTTGTTTTCTATTTCTGTCCATGCTATTGATGATGCAGAAAAGGCATGACAAAGCAGGACAACTATTTGTTCTTTACTTAATTAAGAAACCTAAAGAGTCCCTTTCAAACGCTTCGGTGAGGCAAGCCGCCTCAATGCACAACTCCTGTTCAGCTCACACAACTGTGGCCCTAAAAACCAACTGGGCACTCTTTCCCGCTGACCGCAGTGTTCAATGGGGGTTCATGTTGGTTCTAGCTCACAATGGGACAAGTGATGACCTCTGGCCTTGGCACTGACCCCTTCTCTTCCAGGGGTTAGGTGCTGAGACAGATGTGGGTAAACTTCTCCATGTGAACAAGAGAATGGGGCCCACTTGTTAAAGGACCCTGTTTTCTCCCTCATCCAGCCGTAAGTAAACCTCAAAGTGGAAGGTGGGTCTAATTGGGAAAGGCCTGGATATAGGGTTCAAATAGCACTGGGCCAAATGCACAATGGACACAAGTGAGGAAATCGGTGATGCAGGAAAAGTTTTGGTACATTAATGTCTCGAATTGCAGGCATGGATGCATAATGAGTAAGTAAAGGAAGCTTTTACTAATTGATGCAGCTAATTACATAGCTTTATATTGATCAGAAAGGAAGTAATTTTAATCGTATTAATGGAATTAGATAATAAACAGATATGAAAGTTTTAAATTGACATCAAAAAATATAATATATTATAATATTTCACATCTTCCCCAGACGCCAAAGAACAAAATTAAATCCAAATGAAACTTTGTATACTTGAAAGGCTTAAATCATTTGTTGACATGGCCGCTGTTTTTCTGATATGACGCCAGTAGGTGGCGCTCTGGGACTGATGGATGTCAGTAACAGAAACAGTGGCTTCACAGGGCTGCAGGCTGAATAAACCCATCTAAATGGAATCAAATAAAGACCATAGTGTTCGAATCATGTTTATATGAGTCAGTTAGTCTGGTGCAAAGATAATCCAAGATATTTCATCCCAGGGTGTGACCTGCAATGTGTAATTGATCCCAACACTGAAGCAAATGTCTTAAACCCAGAGCTACCAATTCCTAAATTAGATATAAGGGGGTCAGCATCAATTGTATGCAGCTAGTTTTCAGACAATACTGTTTAAGTTTACTCTCTGCTAGGTTTACTTACTTTCTTATGAGAAACAGTGGGTGAATAGTCTATGAATAGTTGTTTGAAGATTAGATCAATTACACAAAAGCTGCTTACATATAATATACAAAGGACAAGGTTATATCAATGTTATTATTTTACTTGTTCCTCTCCGATACTTGATTAGTGCAGTGTATTGTTGTTTTATCCACTGTGCTCTTGTTTCTTAAGGCACTAGTATATTCTCAGACCAGCTGTGCCTTAATTTGCCTTACAGAGTGCAAGTAAGGCTGCATTTTTCATTTTGGTTGCCTTGGTTATTACTAGTAATTTTGTACAGACTAGTGAACTACCAAGCCAGAAATCAGCTGGCTCCTGTCTGATGAGTGCTGGTGAAACTTGTGATTAAAAGTCCCATAGGGATGGGAGATCGGTCGAGAGACAATGGCAGAGAAAGCTAATAACCTGCCATTTAAATCACTTGCAATGGGACAGCCTGGTTGTATTCAGGAGAGACCTTTTATTCAGCTTTCAGACATAGCCCAAAAATGTGAGGGCTGTCAGCCGAGCCCACCATCACTCCCTATGTGTCAGTGGGAGTACAAGACGCAGTGTCCTGAGTGTGAACCTCTCATTTTCTTTAGTCGCTAAACAGTCATAAATGCCTTGTTCCCCTTGTGTGGGAACTTTTCTTGGACATTGTCCCGTACCTTTGCCCACTAGTAGCCAATAAGTGGAACATGGTCTCCTATCGAGTAGCAGTCTAGCATTCCTGGCATTTCTAGTCGACTGTCTGGCATAAGGTTGGAACAGACACCGTCAAGCTGAGAAACAGCTTTTTCGCCTCTTCTTCCTGGTGAGGAGGAATTGTTTGTCTCCAGACTGGAATGTCATTTTTTTCCAACTTTTTTGTTGTTATTTTATTTTTTGTCATGTTTTGCCTTTTTGAAAAAAAAAACAACTTTCTAGATTACTAGATTTTCAATACTTACCAAAGAACTATTTTCTCTCCGTGTTTAGGGTTCCTACCATTAGTGTACCTACAGCTACTTGGGTTACATTCGTGAAGACATAATGTTCTACCAAAAATACAAGATTTACATTTGTGCTATTTGATTTAATTCCACTAAGGGGAAGAGGCAAGAGGCAAGAGGTCTATGTGTTTCCCTTTGCTCCTGGTTTTTGTGCTATGCTAAGCCAACCTCCTCCTGGCTGTAGCTGCATATTTTACCGTCAGACTTGATTATAATGATGCTGTCACATGGTATTAGTCTTCTCATCTAAGCAAAGTGTATTTCCCCCTATTTATTTCTTTTCCATTAAGACCAAGACTAAAGTTAAATCCTTTTCCAAGTCACGAGGGGGGGCGGGGTCACCAAAAAGGGTCTGCAAAATTAAAATCCTAGGAGTTATAACTTTATTACTTTACTATTTACTATTTTACTAATTTCCTCAAGTATAAATAACTATAGATTTAGACCTTGATGACATGAAGAGTAACTCAAACTAAACCAATTAGACTGCCAATGTGGCTTACTTTAGGTCGAAGTGACCAGGAATCAAACATTGCAGGTTGTTGAAACTGTCTGTGGGTTGTTGTCATGGCTGGCCATCATGTGAATGGCTAAACTGAAAGATGGCAGTGATGTTTTAGACAACTTTCTGTTTAGAAAAACTAAACCTTCTGTTTAGTGGTGGTCATTCCACTTCAACATACAAATTTTCCATTACTCATCATATTACACAAAAATCTTCAAAACCAAAATTGTGGGTTAAGAACTCCACACAGTTTTAATTCTTGTGACTCTCCACAATTCAGAACTGAATAGGCCTTTCAGGTAAGAAAATTTTATGTCTAGTTGCTACCAAACATACACCTTTAGAACAACCCTGAACTTTATGTCTGAGAATCTCAACAAACAACGGACATTTTATGTATAACACAGTCAAGTACCACGTGGGGCCTGTGTTCAGGATGGATTTAAGAAGTCACAATCCAATATGGCAGTTTAATATCTTTTATCGCTGGGGTTCTTTCCTGCCTCCACTGCTTCAGCTCCAAATGAAATGAGAAGACAGACCATGTTGGGATTGGAATTACAGTGAGTGACTGAACAGAGTCCCTGGTGAGCAAGAGACAGGCCTGATTCTTGGTCCTGCAGCTCAGAGAAAACATCTGCCTAATCAACACTCCAGTGGGAGTCCTTGTTTCATTATGAACTCAAAACTAATTCCCAAGAAAGGCAACCAGGGTCTTTCTCGTCTTTATGTAAGGCATGAGTAGAGGACTGATATATTGCTACTATAAAAAAAAGTCCTTTTTTCGTTTGTAGGACTGAATATTACAAATTTTCTTTTGCAGCTCATAGTTTTCTGTTTTCTTTTTTCCTGTATTGTGAAACAGGCACTTAGTTTGTTTTGGTAAGAACAGTGATACAGGAAGAGGATGAGATTGTATTGAGTTAGTAGTAAATTGTTTAAATCCCTGCATGATTATTTTAATAGGAGTGTATAATATTACGCTTGTAAGCAACATGAATACAAAAGGAGGAATATTAAACTTTACTTGTAGTTTCAAACAATGCAAAGACTGAACAATGCTTCTGACAGCTCAGTTATATGGGATAAACTCAAATGAAAATTATAGTTACATTTAAAGTCTACAGCCAGCACAGACGTTGTGGAACACACTGCATAGACTAGGCTGACAGAAGACCTGACAATCTAATGCTGGCCATTCAATGGTCAGCTTGGTGTGTGTCAACATATGCTAGTTGCATATTGTAGCTTTAAGGTATCATGAATTATTACAGTTCAACTAAATGGAGAACATGAACATGAAGGTCTACACCAAACACTATGGTAATGTGTGCATTTACATTCAAAATTGTCAATCTCATTGTGGAGCAATAGTAAAGGTTAGGATGGTGGAATTAATGTCCCTACAAAATTGCATCTAAATCCAGCCAGGAGTTGTGAAAGTATTTATCAAGTGATAAATGAACCACTGAACAGACCAACACTGTCATAGCTGTGGCTTATACCACTCTGCTCACCAAACTTTGAGATCTTGGTGATCATTGCTAAAGAAAAGCTTGTTTCCATTCAGAGACAGAGGTGGATTTTATCATTAGTCAAAGTGGGCAGATGAGTAGGACAGATTGATATAAAATAGCTTTAAGAAAACCATGGCGTGGTATAGACAAACAAGGCTGCAGCCTGACAAGCAATCAAACATTAGTAGAGAAGATTCAATGTTTTAGGTGTAGTGTTTTGTGATTGTGAACTATATGATTCATTCAGAAAAGGTATCTGGGAGGCCCCATATCTGGATTTACAAACATCCAGCCATATTTACGAGAGAGAATAGAGGAAATCAAATGGTAAATTATTACTCAAACTGCCTGTTGGCTGAAAACACCCATCACAGTTTAAAGTCTGTCATAGTGGCTCAACTTTGACTCACAGCATCTGATAGAGCTGTAGATGCACACAGGGATTATTGCCATTTCAGGAATGACCGCTTTTATTTTTTCTGCAGATAAAATGGTTTAGATGGTTTGGCAAAACTGTTTGCTGCTTAAAAAACTAATTCTTTGACCAATTACATCTTTAAACACACATTACCAGATCTTAGCTATTACACTCTTTGTGCATTGACTGAAATTAGAGCAATATACTGAACATTTCATTTAGACGTAAACTCTTTTTATTCTTTTATCATCACTTATATCATTTAGATTAACTTTTTTAGAAGGTTCTGTGCTGTTTTAGTTTGCACATTTAAATCTACTAAACTGACATTTATGGAATTTATGTCTACTATCAACAAATGTTCTTCATTCGTTCTTAATGAGGGGAAAGTTGATGTGGGGCATTAACTCTTACTTGGAGTCATAAAATAAAGTGTTAAAAGTAAAACAGCGTGCACAATGTGTGCGTGAACCCTGGGGCCCACTGTTTTACCGCTCCAGATTTAAAGTCTCGTTACTGAGAGATTATTAGATTTAATCTAATAAAGAGGAGCGTGAAGTTCCGATCACCCTGAAGGCTGCTGAGAGTCTTTTGAAACAGTAGGGGAATTCATCTGATATGGCCATATGTTGCCTCCCTCATGGCTCCTCTCCAAGGGGGGAGAGGTGTAGCTAATTGTGAAGTGAAGCCCATTCAAACATCACCTGAGGCATTTCGTCGGCAGGTAGCGCCTCAGTCAGTGGTCAGTGCAGTTCGATGTGTTCAGAATGAGCTTGGATGTTGTTGACAGAGCAACGGGTGTGGAGGAGGGTGAGCCTTGCCCCAGGGCAGGTGGTGGCTGTATAGCAGAGAGGTGCACAGAGTGACCATCATGGGAGCCCTTTGAACTGCAGGCTGCAGGTGGAATGTGCTTAGTCAGCAGGTCACTTTTTTCATCCTTCTTAAGGGGTGAGCCTGGAGAGTCAACCTAATGCTAATTGTCCTAGATGTGGTGGTCCGTAACTGCGATTTACCAGTCATCATGACCAATCCATTGTCCACATTCAGCGCCCTTAACCCAAATCCTTTGATCTGACAAATGAAATGTTTACTATGACTATTTTATAAGGTTTCCTTTTATCAGAAATACTGACTACAGAGAAGACAATACATTAAAAGGTGGACAAAGGTATACATTCAGATTCAAGTTGTGCAACTAGGATGCACAGCATATATCTACTTGAACTAAGTTTATTGCATAGATCCCAGCAGTGATCCTCGGGTGTTTTTATTCACCAGACAAAGTGCATCCTTGGGATCCAGTATCTGAATGAGTGGAGAATCTAAGGGCCACAGCAACTGCAATGTCCTGACTACTTTTATATTCAACACAAATTTCAAGCCATGTGAACGATGGAAACAAATTTTGCTTAGCAAATAAAAGATAAACAAGTGGACAAAACCATTTTGCCTTCAGACACATTTACAATTGTTTGATGTATAGTGTCATGTATAGTGAGGCTATACAGAGCAAGACCATTTTTATGGATGTCCTGTAAACATCTTTGAAGTGTTTTCAAAATGAATTGGATTAAAGCAAAGGCATTCGATTGTAAAAAGCATGTTAGGTGCTTTATAAACATTAGTATTAGAGGATCCTTCTGTTATTTTTGTAACTGTATTTTTAACAAAGCAGAGGGATCCAATAAATCAGGACACTGAGGCCTATTTTCCAAAAGGACACAGTATTATGTGAAACTATTTGAAAAATTCACCTCACACGTTTGTATCTCCAAAGCTAAATTCCATTGAAAAGGCGGTTGTTTAGATACTGCAAAGTGGTCTGCTGGATGTAGTCTGTGTGACTGGAGCCACATGACTCAGGACACTTGCAGTTCCTTTAGTGGAATCCCTTTGTGTCTCCCAGACCCAGGGCGTCTAACCACAGGGGCTCCAGACCCTTTGCAGTATTACACACAAACTCACCAGCATCGCCCCCCACCAACAACTGAGACAAATAAACACTTAATCATAGCAAACAACTCCCCCACAACACAGAGGGTGACATTTGTTAATGAAGATATGCAGTCAGTGGGTTTCCATAATTGTTTTACAGACTGTTTATACTGTGCTGATACCATCAACACAAACAGTTATAAACCTTTTTTATAAGCTTTGAAACAGAGTTTCTGAGAGAAGAGATGTGTTCCTCTGCTGAGGGAACAATGAAACGGATTAAGCTTGATCACCTCAGAACTGTTGGAGCATGCACTGTATATCTGACAGTGCACTGTGCCGTACTCTGCTGCAGCAGTTCTGTCCCTACTCTGTGTCACACTGCTGCTCACAGCCAACACATCAAGGCCTTGGCCCCTGTGGACCCCTGTTAGCCCCCAGCCAGCCTCCAGGTGGGCGCTGCTAATGAGCCCCAGCCATAGCTCCACCATGGACCTCTTCTTTTCAGAGTTGATGGGGGCCACAGTGGGGCGGGGGGTGGGGGGTCTATTGGCTGGGTCAGCAACAGGCGGGGGCTGGGGATGCGACATGGAAGAGAAGCACAAGAGAGAAAGAGCTGAAAATCAAACTTTTTAGACCTTAGTTATGGTGAGTTTGAGCTGTGTAAGAGTGTGGGAATACTGAGCTTGTGGGCTGTGTAAGGAAACAGGTTGTGCCACATGGTGCATTATGGAACAGAAATCCATCTGGGCACTTTGATCTGGGTTTATTGTAATTGACTACACAGTAGTTCGCCTGTTTCTGAACCTGTTGAATAGGCCAGGCAGTAGGTTCTCTCTGCCTTTACAGTGTGAGATATTCCAGAGTAAACAGCCCCTCCTCAGCCGCGATGTGATACATGTGAAAGAGAGTGACTAATGGGAGTGTTTGTCTGATGCTGCCAGCCTCTGCTTTTGTTTCCTGCCCTTTTGATGTGATTAATTCATAGTGTTTTCAAAGACAAATCGTCTCCTTCGCAATGTTTGGCCCAAACTAAAAGTTAAAGGGAGTGTGCGTACTGTGAAGCGTATATCTCCACATCACAGGGAAAGGGAAAGGCGGTGGTGTTTTGGGTTTGGGGTTTAGAGGGGACTTTGATGATGGGATGATGTTTGAGGTGACCACAAACATGGAAACACTGTACTCCCACTGTATGTCTTTGCTTCAACCAAATGAATTTAGTAAGGATTAACGTTAACAACTGTTGACATTTTACTCTAAATTTAAAATAATCGCAGTGAATTGCTTTTGTTTTACCTTTGGTCTAGTGTAGGAATGTACTGAGCTCAGCCTCAGCAAGAAAACTGTGAAATAAAGGGTCAATCTTTGCATCTTGCTAAGTCAGCATCTCTTGCTCTGAGTGGTAGACAGTGATTTGGCTGTAGTTATTTTTTTAATGGTAAGGGGGGGGGGGGTTAATGGTTTTTTATTATTAGTAAATGTTTAAATACCTTGATATCAACCTAATACTAACATCTCCCCAGTATTTTTTTGAAAACAATTTAAAAACCCAAACTGACATTAGTGGCCTCTGCGGATAATATGGTTTTAGAGAAGTGCAATATGTTGAAGTCGTAGTTTGTAGTTAAAGTTTACAAGCAGTGTTTTTTCCCGTCAACACACAGCCCCTTTCCACAATGCAACTCAACCCACAAAAGTTTATTTGAAGATGTAGGTGTGTTACGCTAGTTGCAGCTACTAGCCTTGAGCCACTAGCCTCAAACAAAGATTGGGTGTGGTGCTTCTTTCTAACTTTATATACTTTATGTCTTGTAGTCTTCTATCCCAACAGTTTATTTGTTTCTGTGTAGCTCCCTACAGAGCAAAAAAGGGTTTATACAATTTTTTTTTAACATAAATGCCCCGCAGTTATATAGTATTTCTACCTTATCAGTACCTGAGGGACTTTACAATGTTGCTTCTCATTCATCCATTAACACACTGGTGACACCTGAGCCATCGCGCAAGGTGGTGGCTTGACCCAGCAGAAGCACCTTGGGTTTCAATATGTTGCCCAAAGACAAGGAGATGGAAGACTTTATCAATAACAATAGGGACATTCTTGTTGTGGACGGGTGCTATGTTCAGTGTATGTAGGGTTTCAGTGTGTTGACCAAGGAAACTTTGACATATGAGCTGTAGATCACTTTAGTAAAGGGGCTGTTTAGGAATGGGTGGTTTGACTCCTGCTTTCTTCTGTCCAAATGTCTTTGAACCCTGACAACAAAAATGTCCTTATTTAATCAATAAATTATTTTGACGAAAAATTAAAAACTCCCGCATGACTAAGCAAGCTGAAGGCACTGGGCACTTTCAGGACATTGGTGACTATCTGTGAAATGTGGCAGTGTGTCCCACATCTTTGGCATTAGTCGAACCCCCATTGGCAGCTTTTCAGACAATTCAGCATGCATGTTGCATAGCAGTAACTGAGAGAGACCACTCTGATTGGCTGTTCTTTAGCAAATCAATATACGAGTAATATAAAAGACTAAAAGCTGACAACACTTACAGTGCCTTTTACAACTTCTTATCCAACATATTTTGAATTAGAAATAGTTATAAAACATTAGTAGTGAGTGAGAGTGGTGTGAAAATGCTGAGCAAACGCTTCTTTGTTTATGGTTTTATGCCCATGGTCACAGGTCTTCAGCTTTTCCTCCCTCTCACACAGGTGCAGGACATTTATGCTAGTTGGCCCTTGACTGTAACCTCTATGGTGTGTTCAGGTGACCCTTTTTGACTCCGACAAAGCTGTTTAGGTGAGGTCATTGCAGTGTGTCTCTGCCCTAAAGCAGGTGAATTCCCCCATAAAGAAAGTTAAATACATAGTACATAAATCTGGAACATAATTGGTGTATCTCATTTTACTAAATAAAAAAATTACATTTTGATGTTTTCTTCAGTTGATATTAATAATGAAATGATCAGAATCACAAACGGTCTGCCACACAGCCTGTAGCCTATCCCTCTCTGCCTTTGAAAATGTGCAGGCAATGATTTTGGCTTTTGTTTTTTTTTTTTTTGGTTCTCTAACCCCCCATTATTGATTGTAAAAAGAATTGGTTTTGCTGGACCACTATCTTTGCACGTGTTGGAGCTCCTGTGGTGCCGGTCAGTCAGAGTGGAATACTCCTGTTTCATGGGTTCACACCAACACCATAAAGGAGTCTTTTGTCACTCAAGGGCAGGGTCATCTCTCTCTTCCACCGGCCAATAAATGTTCGCATTCTCCACCTTTCTTATGATTCTGTTTAGCTCTTGGGCCCCAAACAAAAGTGCAAAGACTTTTATTCAGGGTGAAATGAAGAAAGGATTAATTTGCATTGATTTTTTCCCCATTACAAAAGGAGTAATTTTTTGTCCTGAAAAACTAGAGAGAAAAGCATTTCTTCAACCAACAAAACTGAACAAAAACAATGGCACCTTTTAATATGGCAATAAAGGAGGGAAATCTCAAAATTGGTGCTTTGTGTTTTATTAGTTTGAGAAATGTTCCACTTGGTCTGCAGACATAGATTCACGGTGACTTTTGTCTGGAATTTACGCTTTTAGTTAAACACTGAGAAAAACATCAGTCTAAAGGTGAATAATTTCATCTGTGAAGGTTTGACGACGTTCTTTATGAATCCGAATGAATTGAGGAGTTTGTATGTCAATGCAGTGCCTTTTTCTCCTGTTTGACTTATTCAACAGCATTTACCACAGTCAGTGAAAAATCCTGTTCCTCTATTGTGTGTGTTTGGTTTGGCTAGAATGAATTGGACACAAGCTCAATTTAAATCTAAACAGGAAAATGAGGTTGATTTTCTGCCGGATGTGTTGTTGGTTATTTGGGTTTATGCTGACATTTGATATGTAGAAAAGAAAAGTTTAAATAAAACCACCATTGTTTTTCAGTTGCGAAGAAAAAAATATGAGTGGATTTTAGCAAAATAAAAATGAATTGGATGATGAGCACTTCGTAAAACATGAAAATGGGAATTTAATAGAATAAACTATTTATTTCTCGTTAACTCAAGTTAATAGAGTTAATTTACTTACAATGGCTACATTTATTTTCAGACCCCTTTAAAACATATAAACATATGTTTTACTAACTTTGAGTCTCTGGACTGAATTGATATAAACATCTTAGAGTTTACTAAAGTCATTATGTTAAAAAAAAGTTTACAAAACTAGAACATAAACAAAATTCATTGGCTAAAAGTTGAAACTCTGCACAACATCTTGCTTTTTAGAGCCCATTTATAATTATATTTATTTGTTGATTTTTTTTTTATCGTAATAACACAGTGCTACAATTGATCAAGGTTAATAAAGTCCATACTGCCATCACTTCCACTTATCTACTGGGACCAGGCACAAATTAGGCCTTTGAATGGGTTTATCTGCTGCTAAGTTTTAAATGTCAAAGGAAGAGGTTACTTTAAACCGAGAAAGATAAAATATAATGTAACAGAAGAGCAAATTTATTTTTTAACAGTTTTATGAAATTGGCCTAACACATTTTTAAATTTCAAAAAATGACTACCCTTTTAAGTTGAATGAAGATAAAACAATATAGTGCTGTCTTAAGCGTTATTAGAAAATACATATCTGTGTGAGCTCTACTGAAGTTAAAACAGATTTACGTCATCAAAAAAACACCTTTTACACACTTTAGCTTTTTGTCTCTACTGACTACTCCATAAGATTAACTGCAGAATCTGTCATGAAGTAGGCCAGTAAGAAAAATGACCAGGACAAATCAAGGTCAGCAGGGAAATATGCATATTGTTGCACTCCAGCAAGTACATTTTTAGGTTGTCTGTGCCCTCCACCTTTGATCTTTTGTCTTCACAGTGCCCACCCTCTGTTTTAAATCAAGGAACTTGTATGCAGAGAGATGAGGGGGTTGCCCGTCCCATGGAGAGCAACCTTGTTCAAAAGTGGCCAAGAGGGCCATATCTGTCATAGCACATTCCAGTGTGGAGCTATGATATGGATGAAGTGCTGGGGTGTGCCCAAGCTGAAAGTGTGGAGCTCAAAGGGCTTGTGAAATGCTGTAATGTAATTATGTGGACAGTCTCTCAGATCCATTAGCCTGAAATTGTTCTACATCCCCCCCATTCAGTCACTGGGCTGCCATGTCTTTTCTCAGGGGGGGGGACTCTGAAGTCATCTCAAAAGACCTCCTCTGTACTCATTGTGCTCATTGTCTTTGTAAGGCTGTTATTTGTGGGGGAATCAAGTTACAGCACACTATTGATGAGAGCTCCAGAAATTTTACAGTCACAGGTGGGGGGTATATTCCTAACTTAAAATGTGTGCGTATTAATCAAGTCAAGTATGAAGAAAAATAATCAATTTCACTGTCATATCAAGAACCTCCCCTTTTGCCTATTTTAATGATCCTTTAATGATGCATGCCACTACATAAGTTATTAAGACTAAAGTTATTAAAGATGTGCAAAGTACATTTTTATAAATTTTTTTCATCACTTGATTTTAATCATTCAAAATATTTTCCTTCCTACATAGCTCTTTATATTCATCATCACATAAATAGTTACAAACGAATCAAACTTTTTCAAACAAATGTACTATTATCTTGTGAAAAATTATAACAAATTACCTGTACATCTATTTACATGCTTTTGGGATGTCCTAACTACAATCACTTATGAATGATAAGCCTTTCATTTAGAAATTGTTGGATTTTTTCCCAATAAAACTAATATAAATACTAATATGATCTAAACAATTAATTTTTGATTTTTAAACCCTTTGTGCTTAGCACGCCCATCTTGTAAAACCTAAAAGTAAAATTGTATTTAATTCACTTAAAAACTATTTAGCAAGTTGGCCATGAAAACACGCCTCTAGTCCAAGTGTCCAGTTAAAAGTGAAGATTGCGTTAGTCTTGTAGTTTACAAAACACCCCTCAAACATTTATTTAGGAATCAAATTAAAGGTTCCAGCAATTTCCAAAATTTGATTTAGCGCTTTGTGTTTACCTAATCTCTGGCATTATTGCAGACATCAGTGGAAATGTCCAAATGCGTCACTGCACAACTTTAAAGGCCTTTCCCATGTATTGCAGCCTAGTGACCCATTCTAAATAACCTATATCATTGGGGAACTGTGGTTTATAAAGGAGTCCATTGGGACCTCTGCTGAAAAGGTTTTTTTCGGTGGAAGCCTAGATGAAAAGTGCAAAGAGGAGGATAAAGAAAAAGTATAGGAGATGTCAGGACGCCTTTGGAAGGAAAACAAACTGCAGAGACCAATGTGAGTTGACTTAATCTGATTAGACTAACCTCATCAACAGCCCACTTAAAAGGGAGAAGAAAGCCCTGAATTGGGGCGAGAAGCAAGAGAAAAGGGTCTCTCTCTGTTCAGAAAGCCAAAGAGGCTCTGTGAATACACCACATTGTACTGGACATGCTGGTCTGCAGATGGCAAAATGACAACACACCGCTTGAAAAGTGAGGCAAATATAATTGATCTCAGGGTTTTTTCTTTTTCTTTTGCAGGTATGAAAACAGCCAAGGGAGTAATGAGATTAAAGAAGAATAAAGTGCAAGTCCATAAAAAAATACCACTTTCTATTACATTTGTGGTGCAAACATGAAGCTTTGAAGCCTTTGACTGAATGCAACCACCCCTGTAATGCCATGAGAAATATTTCCAAATTCTAATATTAATTTATTCAAGTTCTAACCTATTATAAAGCATCCTGCAGTTTTGGTAATACATCAAACACTGAATTGGATCAGGAAAATAAATGAATTAATACCAGCACAACTAGTGTGTGTGTGTGTGTGTGTGTGTGTGTGTGTGTGTGTGTGTGTGTGTGTGTGTGTGTGTGTGTGTGTGTTTTAAATTAATACATCTGGCCACTCCCAAATTTAAGAAACCCTAGTAACATGAAATATCTCGTCTTGGCATGAGAAAAATCCCTTCAGATCTTTTGCCAATGTTTCATGAAAAGAGCACATATTTTAAACAAATATGTGTTAACCTTAATTCTTCAATATTTGGTTTTATTAGATTCCATAATGAACCATCAGCCCTGTGTTTTTGGTATTCTGCAAATCCCTCTACTTAAAGTGGGAGGGGGTGGGGGGTGAATGCAGCACCCACAGGTGTCCTTTCACTCAGAAGCTTAGATCTCCTGGTGTTGGGACTCTGGCTCTACTTCTTTCAGATGCCTCACAGCACTAACTAGAATTACTAGCTCTCTGAAGTCCTGCTGTCATCTTTGATTTAGAAACAGAACAACAAACGGTTGTGTCCTGATTGTCATCATGTATCTGGGTTCACTTTGTTTCACCAGTGGTGGAGGAAGTATTCAGATCCTGTACTTGAATAAAAGTTGATCTACCATGTTGTAAGTGTAAGTGTGAAGCAACCTGATGTGTGTATTGATATTCTAACTTGATGAGAAACCTGGTGACTATAGGCTGATACCTACATTGACTCCTAAGAAGATCATTGAATGTCTATTTTCAATAGTATGTCTAAAGAAAAATAAAAACAATGCCTCAAATTAAACAAAATTGAACAAAATTAAGCATGGCATAAAGTAAAAAATAAGCTCCCACAAAGAGAAGAGCTGTTTCAAATTTTAAAAAATAAAGCAATAGCACAAATTGAAATGTTGACGTTTGACAATGTCTATTAAAACCAAAATGCGACAAAAATAATACAATCATAGAAGGACTGACTGGAGTGCCTTAGGAATGAGTCCTAAAACAGGGAAATAATTTAGGAACTTCCAGTTCCCTCCACTTCCCTTTTCACAAAGTCTGTTTTGAGTGGGTCAAGCTCTGTAGTTAACAAGGTCCAGAATTTTTTATGTTTTATTCTCATGTATACAATTCATCAGCAAACACCTCACTCGCACTACTTTTTAGTGTTTATGTGTCCTTCCTAACAAATAGATAAATGAGAATACAAAGGTGACTGTAAGCATTTTGGCTTTTGTAGAAGAGGTAAAATTCATAAATCAAATTAGTGGTGGATATTGATTGGAGATGTTGAAGTCATGCATGTGTAGTTTTTATTGCCCACCAGCTTTATAGCTTTTACTTCTGGTGATAATGTTCAGGCTTAAAACACTAAAAAAGTGTGGAGATGATCTCACTGAACAAAACGTCTGAGCACCATTAACCTCTGTTTATGTAAAACCACTGGCTCAAGGGAGATGCTAACTTCCAGGTTGACACACAAAAAAAATGGCAATTCCAGTTGTGTGCTAGGAAATCCTATGAAGGGAAAATAGTACTCTCAGATACTCTCTAGTATCTTTTATAGTGAATAGACATACAATATCTTGACAGCATTCTTGTGGTGATATGTGGTCCAAGCATATTATCTGTTGCTTTCCTTTACAAATAGTATAAATTTTAAACCACATTGATCGTAGGTCTCAGACTTTTGGGAGCTTGCTCTGTTGTCCATAGCATTGTAATATACAATATCATTTATTTTAAATGTGTCACTCAAAATACAATATGGTATGGTCCATATTTTAGACTGACTGGTCATTTTTAAAGTAATCAAAAATAAGTTCACAATAGATTTAAGATCTTAATGTTGTGAAATAAAGGTTGCACAAACAAACAAAAGAGAGGTAAAAATGTTCAGAAATGTAGTGACTGGATTGGATTTATGACCTTAGTACGACTTCAGCCTTGACCATCATATATTATATTATAATAATCGATGCATTAATATGCCATCAGCAGACCATTTTGCACTATTCTTTCACACACCCAACAGTTACAGCTTTTTAGTCAAATTTATAAATGAACATAATGTTTTCAAAGGATTAGTATCCTCAAATTTTATCACCTTCCTGCTTTTCCTTTGATAAAATAGCCACAGGATCCGAAACAAAGTAAAAGCCACCCAAACAGACATTGAGACTGTTCAGAGTTAGGGATTCATGGTGGTAAATACATGTTGATTGGGGAATGTGTATAAAGGGATTGCCTGGCCAACACTAGCTAATACAGATATAATTGACTCTCCTTCTGCATTCTGCACATGGATTTGGAGAAGAGCGCAGGCTTATTGTACAACAACAAATTAAGCAGCCAGCAGTCAATAGGAGCTGCTGAGCATTCACCAGATCTGGACAACAGACTACTGAACTCTGCTAAATCTGCAAACACAGCTTGTCCCTCCTTTTGAGCTCTTTCATCTCCCCCGACATCTCCTCCTGCAGACCTTCACCTCATAAAGTTAAGTCAAAAAGCAAGTGCCTTTGGCTCCCGTCCGGTGAATGTTGATTGTATCTTAAAAACTGCAGAGATTTCTATTCTTTACATTCCTCTGGTCATCAATGCCAGCACCAGCTTTAAAGATGCTCTAATGGTGGAGTCACACAAAAAATTTCTTTCTAATTGAAGGCGAATTCCTGTTCTCTTTGTTGTCTGAGCCCAGATCTTTAAAATGCAGGAATGACAAGGGGGAATTATGGATGGATAATGTTTGAAATACCAAGAGTTTTCAGACTTGGTTGTTGTGACTTCAAAAGGTGCTGCTCCACCTTTACAGAAATATTAAACCAAAATCACTTTTACCCGACTGCTGCAGGGAGCAGTTGTGTAATCTGTGTGGAGCTCTTTGGAATTAGATCTGCATCATTTGGACCAATCTGAAAGCAAATGAAAGCGATCTGAGCCCAAGCACACACAGCTGGCCCTTGAGAATCCTGGGTAAACAAGTGTCCAGCATGCCTCACCACAGCTCACCCATGGGGGGACATGAGCCAGTGAACAATGACTGATAGTCCAGCAGGGACTGGACTGAATCAGGGCTTTGCACAATTTTATTACATTTTGCCTGTTTCAATAGATTACTAGCCAAAAGAGAATCACAGACGTTGTCATCAGTTTTTAGATTACTAATACATCTGACTTCCTTATTAGACTTGCCAAAGCTGCTATTATTGCAGCACAACATGAACATTTGCTCTTCACTGAATAAGCTTTACATTTTTATTGTTGCTGGTCACCTGTTACATCAACCAGTATATGGAGTTCATGTTTTTAGTGTTTCTGCATGTTGGAGCAAATTTGCAACAAATTAATAAACCTCTCATCACTGCTGACTATGATTAAATGTATGATTTTATGTTTTGTTTAGTTTTTTCTACTTTACATATAGTCATTTGTGTTAATTCTTTTAAGGGTGATCATGCAGACACCTAAACTTCAAGTCTTATCTAATCTTAAAGATGTTTGATTCTATTTTTGTCACAGTTATGTTATTACAGCGCTATAATCAAGCCAGAAACTCTTTGCTGCTAATCAAATAACATTTTAAAACACACACACACTCACAAACACACGGATACAATTACATACATGCACTATGCTGTGTTGTTATATGTGGCACATATTGCATGTATAGGCAGTTGTGCTGCAGAATCCATTGTGTATGTTAAGGATGTAAATATATACTCATTAGTACGTGGGCAAGACTCTTAACACCCCAGCAGCCCATTCCTATCCCCAGCTGTGCAGTGCTTGTCCAAGCCCAGTAGGAATTTGGGAGGGTCGTATCAGGAAGGGCATCCAGCGTAAAAACTGTGCCAAATCAACATGTGGACAATGATCTGCTGTGGCGACTCTGAACTCACGGGATAAGCCAAAAGGACAAAAAAAAAAAAAAGTACTTGGATGCAAGCAATATAAATGTATTATGTAAAGATAAAATTGTAATATTATATAATCATATATTTTGTGTAAATCCTTTTTCTTTATATTTTATGTCATATATTGAAACTGTTTGCTTTATCACTTATTTCTCCATTTCTTGTCTGTTATTATTCCTGGGCTTTTGGGCAACATAAGTAATGGGACATGTGATGTTTGCCTGACCTAACTCTTAGAAAGATATAAGAAAGAAAATTTAATAATACAGTTTTCATGTGAATCATGTATCATTACTTTCCTTATTTCTTCCTTTCTTCCTTCCTATTTATTCCTTATTTTTGCTTTGTTACCACAGGTATGCCACCTTGTGGTAGTTTTAATACAACAGTACTTGTTCCCCATAAAAGTCATTTTTAGGCCTTGGCCTATGACTCGTTTATGGATATCAAAAAGCTCAGAAAGTTAGGGAACATGCTCAGGAATTTAAAATGTATTTTTAGGAAGTATTAAATGCAATAAACTAGGAAAATCCTTGAAGTGCAAAGTTGTTGATCATTACATTGCATGTAAAACATCCACAAAACACTTCACAACACAGTTTTTATCAACTCACATTTAAATTACACTGGGGTTACATGTGTGCTGTCTTTAAATTGCTTCACAGAGGCTTAGAGCTCCGGTATGTTTGGTTTTTAACTCCCCTAAATGACCCAAAATCCATCATGTTAAATGGGTTCACTGTTGTAGGCCAAACGAGACGCCAGATGGTGCTCTTTTCCTTCAAACACCCTCAACACTTTGTTTCAACACAGCCGCACACACATATAAGCATAAACAACCTGGCAGAAAGGACGACTCCATTATAAGATGTAATCTACGCGCTGACTCAAAAGCATAATCATTGCTTAATAAAACTACATTTTAGTGCATTATTAATTCTATACATTTTAGTAGCAGCGCTCACTGGATTTTATCTCACGTTTATCACTGCTGTGATTTTTCTGAAACAGGTAACAGTGATTTCATGTAGGCTAATTAGGTAGTGTTATATATAACTGTTATATGTAACTGTTGTCTTGCTTCCTTAAGAAAATTAGCTGCTTCTATCGCTGCGGTGCAAGTCTTCCAATGCAGACTAAATACCATGCTTAATATACATATTCCATTCTATTCTATTCTAGTTTAATACAACGATCCTAAATTTTCAGACCTGACATTTTGCGCTCTTCGATCTTTCGGCTATAATCTGCAAGTTTTGGCACGTGCTCCGCACAGACCGGAGAGGACTGTGCGTGAATGGCACGCGGACAGATGTGCCCCCGCTCCTCCTCCTTCTCTCTTTCCTCCTCTCCTTTGAGCTGCTCCCGCGCCGGGATGATTGACACAGAGCCGTTCTCACAGCCAATCAGAGAGCGCCCTGCCTCGTTTGCATAAAGTGGTCGCATGCCATTGGCTTGGTGCGTGCTGCTGCAAACCGCCTCGCGTGCCACAACAGATGTCTTCTCCTTGGTGGTGCAAGAGGACTCTCAAAAACAGACTGAATGTGTATTTGTTTTCATGTGAGACCGAAAAAATGTTTGTACTTGAAATAAGCAAACGTGTGTCGTGATTATGGCAGCAGGTGTTTCTAGCTTTCAGAAGGGGCACACAAGTTCAGGTGGAATAAAACAAATGGTGAAGCTGGATTTCGAGGTTTGGGTATTGGCATTTTACGCACCGCATTACACCACCAAAATGTTCTCCGGAGGGTTCTCGTATGAGAAACATACATGCACTTGCAGCCGGAAAACAATGAAATAATTTATATTAATATAAACAAAAGTTTTGCCAGTGCAGACTCTACATTCTTCCACACAGCCAGCAGCGAAACATTTTTGAGGAGCACGGAGCAAAGTTTGGAGCGATCATCCATCATGGCCCCAACACACCCACCCAGCCCCACACCCCCTTATCATTTAACAGGCCGGCCCGGCCGCCGCTGCTCGCTCCGCTTTGTTGTTTGTCCCTACAGGGCTGATTGAGCAGCGCGTGACTGACGGCCCGCGGGTGTGTTGTCCAATCAGCAGCCTGCCCCGCGCCCAATGGGCGAGTCCTCTCTGCTATTGGCTGAGACGAGTGTGGGAAAGAATGCAGAGAAGGTTTCACACGAACTGGGAGCACGCGAGCCGTGTATAAGTACCGCAGCGTCGTGTGTCGGCGGCTGAAGCGGAGACTCGCGTCGCACGTTCCTCTGGTCGGATGACAGCCAAGTGATAACAAGCGACATAACGCAAACCGATAGGTAAAAGCGAGTGTCAGGCGCCTCGTACATCTTCAGCAAAGTGACACATCATTTTTTGTTACAACGTTTTATATTTTTACGGCGCTTTCTCGTAAAGGATTTATATCTGTACACTTCCCCTGGTTTGATGATGCCAGCTGACACTATGGAAAAGCAGACGGCGTCCCCTATTGCCGGGGCTCCTGCAAACGGATCACACACACCGGACAAACCGAAAAACGCCAGCGAGCACAGAAAGGTATGTTTAATGTTTAGTGCACTGTAAAATAGCATAGCTTTAGTTTGCAAATTGACATTTTTCATTCCGGAAGCAAGAAGTTAATGTATCCTTGTTTATTCTTTGCAGTCGTCAAAACCTATCATGGAAAAACGCCGCAGAGCAAGAATTAACGAAAGCCTTGGGCAGCTCAAGACACTCATCCTGGACGCACTTAAAAAAGATGTAAGTGCAGACGAATTTTGGGGGCTTGTTTTACAGTTTGAAGTCTTAAAGATCATTCAAGTACTTTGAACACGTTTAACCTGTCGTATTATCTCACACAGAGCTCCAGACACTCTAAGTTGGAAAAAGCAGATATCCTGGAGATGACAGTGAAGCACTTGAGGAACCTGCAACGCGTACAGATGAGCGGTAAGTGCGTTTAATAAGAAAAATCACACCGATTGTAGAGTCTCTATGAAGTTCTTGAAAAAGTCTTAAAAGCCAGATGTGTGTCACTCATGTCCGTCCACTCTCTTTCTCCCCCAGCAGCGCTCTCGGCAGATGCCACCGTCCTGAGCAAATACAGAGCCGGATTCAACGAGTGCATGAATGAGGTGACCCGGTTCCTGTCCACCTCAGAGGGGGTGAACACGGAGGTGAGGTCGAGGCTCCTCAACCACCTTTCTAGCTGCATGACCCAGATGATTCCCATGAACTACACGCAGCAGTCCCCATCCCAGCAGACGCACCTGGCCCAGCCTCTCCATGTCCAGCTTCCATCCACTCTACCCATGGGCTCTAAACTCAGTCCTGCTGAGGCCGTCTCCCCCAAGGTCTTTGGTGGGTTCCAGCTGGTCCCCGCAACTGATGGACAGTTCGCTTTTTTGATCCCTAACCCGGCATTTGCCTCTGCCACAGCCCCTGTCATTCCCCTTTACGCGAACGCAGGAGTTCCTGTTGCGGTTAACGCCAGTCCGGTGCACGGTAGCTCAGCGCCGACTGCAGCTTCTCCAGTGCACGGCATGACATCCTTCTCCGGGGGGTCCCAGGCGCTCAGCCCTGTGGGTGTCAGCACAGGCTCAGAGAGCAGCGAGCCTGTGTGGCGGCCCTGGTAGCTTAAGGGAGAAGAGAGTCGTGTGAATCCAATTTGCATTACTTTTCCAATTTCTACATTAAACTGACTGAACACAACTGTTGCGGATGTTCGACTTGTCACCCTAACTCCATAACACTCCCCCAGCAGTTTTTGTTGTTTCGTTTTATGGAACAGAGGCTGCTTTAAATGGCACATGGTTATAATTTATTGACTGATTCCAACATTTGGAGCTCGGTGGTAAATATGCTGTAAATGCAGAAAGATTTATAGGATTTTTGTGATGAAGTACTTTTTATGAAAAGGTTTTAGTTTTGTACAAAGTTGTTATTGATTGTTATACCAAAGCTGTGTTTTATATTCTTTGTTGTTCTGTGTTAAAAAGACAAACCGAAGTTGGGTGATGACCCATTGTTTGAATAAAACAATTTTCAAAAATGTATTTATTGTCTACAGTCTCGTTCTATCACGTCAGTTATACTTTGTTATACTTTACAATGTCTCATTGTCCAATTTTTTGGGCCGTGCGTAAAAGTTACATTTGATGCGTAAATGTCACATTGATATATTGATAGAACGTCTGGGGAATATGACTTGCTGCTATACCAACAACCAAAACGAAGCCGCTAAAATGTGACTGTGTTCCTAATATGAACCTCAATATCAATGAATATAGGCTATTATAGTTTAAGTGGCCACATTGTCACCGGTTTGGCGGGAGCTCCTTGCATCTGGCTCAACAGAGAGTGACCCTGGGTGGGGGGGGGGGCGTAGCTTTCTATTGCTATAAAGGTAATTAAAAGATTGAAAAGAGTTTGATCCCGTATGCAGCGGGAGCTTTAAGAAGTCTTAAACCCATACGAGCCTGGGAAATGCACTCGGGGGTTAATGTCACTAACAGATTGCTTCAGTGAAAAGAGAATATGGAAGGTTTCGCGCTTCCTTTTGTGTGTCAATTGTTCAATTCCACCCCCAGTGGGCCTACACCTCAATAAAAGAGAAAATGGGGAACTCCCTTAGTTTGGTGTTATTGCGGGGAAACCTGACCAAAGTCGGTATAAAAAATACATCTTTTGCAGGATATAGAAACCTGATTATAACTTATTTCCCAAACCACTTTCAGTCTGTCTCACACTCTAACAAGATTACTTAACACACACAGTTTCATTTGGTGTGTCTTAAAGGTTTCCACCTCTTTTCCTTTTATCTCCCCCTGTTTATCTCTGGGTGTAAAATAATATTCCTGCGATGAGGGGGATATAATACACAGTGTTTCGGTGTCGGCCGGCGTGGCGTTAGCCGTGTGTCAAACACTTACAGTCAACAGGCCCCTTTTTTGGTCGAGCTCAGGTTACATTTAAATACACCACCATCAGGACATGGGTGCGCATGGCAGCCACAGGCCAAAAGTAACTCGGAGTGTTTCTCATCTGAACCTTTCATTACATTTGGAAAAGGCAAACGTTTGTTGCTTCTCCAAAACATTTCATTTGCAAACTCCAAGGCCTGTGCACAAACGCAGTTTATCCGTGAACAACAAAAACAGTCTTTGGAGGTTCAGAACAAAATATATAAAAGGTCATACCATGAAAAACACAAATGCATCGTGTTGACCAACAGCGTTAACAGGCTGCATCGACATTAAGACAATTAAAGAAAAACACATTTTAAAACAGTGAAAATAAAAGAAACATGTCATCGCATTTATATCCTTTTAACAGCTGACAAGACAATCTATGAAAGTTCACGTCTTTATAATGTAATTTCCCCCACATTACAAGTGACGGGTGTTTTTTGCATTCGTGAGTTGTAAATGATAACAATCTTTCTTCAGCAGTTGGACTGTTGTTCAGTCCTGTAGTTGCGTTCTCACTTTCACCCCTTTTAGTGCCAGTGCCCTGCAGATGACACCGTCGCTACTGAAAACCCCATCGGTGACATTCGGGCAGCTTCCTTCTGCAGGGAGGCAAACTGAAACACCAGTTGGCACCGTGTGTGGGTTCTGTGGTCGCGTCTACTGCCTTCGTGTCTGACTTAATAGTTCAGAGATGCCTTTGTGTAGCTGAGGTCGTGAGAACCGAGCGAACTAGTCTGCCTGCGGCCGGGCACAGCGCCAGTCAGTAAATCCCCGCTGGCAGGACGGGTCGTGCAGCCGCTCTGCGGAGGTGAGGAGGCGGACACACACGCGTGGGGGACTCGGGTAAAGCGTCATACACTCCTAAGAGAAGTTGACTGAGTCCATTCAGTTTTTATAAGGCAGCGTGTTTGCAAATCAGGTTAAAGCTGCTGCGCCTGTTACGTGTTTTGCCCGTGTTGAGAAACATGAATATAAAGACACCAGGAAAACAAGCACGTGTGTTGTGTTAAACAGATGTAACAACACACATCCTTAGAGAGAATATGAGCAGTGGTGTACGCGTCTGTACAGCTGACACGTCACTTTACAGAAACCTGTGTAAGTAGTGTAAATGTTCTGTTGTGCATTGCTCGTCGGCTCCACGCAGGTGCAGGTCCACAGATATGGACCACACTGTTGGGTAAATGTGGATCATCAGCAGTATGTAAAACGCAACAGGCGGCAATCCCGCTCTGGTGATGAAAAGGATTCCTATAGAGGGCTGAAAGTCCCTCGGGGATGTGCGCTATCACGTCCCCTGGGAGAAGCCGCTATTGATGGGTGTAGGGGTCATCAGAGGAGCCACAAATTATCATTCTCATTAGCGACTGAATAGAGGAGCGCGCACAAAACGTTTCCCTCCAAATTCACAATTACCATTGTTGGAAAAGGCCTGGTTTAGCAAGCACTTATTCCTTTTTGTAGACAGTTTCTACCACATCCAGTTTCAGGGAGTGTTTCACTCCAGATACGAACGCTTCCTCTATCTCACTCACACCAACACCTCAGCCAAAACAGCTACCAAAATTATTAGTGAACAGACAATTCTTTTAACTCCATTTGATTTCTTTCTGCCGGCCAACCATTTATCAAAGTCAGCTGAGATGAGGAAGTCATGCTCGAGTCAACCAAAGGCTTTGCTTATTCACTTTCACTTGCTTCTTTCTTTCTGTTGCTTTTAGACAGATACATCAATTCTTATAATTAAAACAATTCAACACATTATCCCCAAATTGCCTGCCTGTCGCCAGTGTGATGTAGCCAAAAAGGTTTTTATTGCAACCAAAACCCTCCCTCAGCCTGAGACTGAAAAACTGTAAAATGTTTTACTTTTGCCAGAGGATGTATAACCTACAGTTCAGGCAACATCAATTTTATGATCATTATCAATATGTCAAGCAACAGATTTCCTCAATGAAATGGTTTCATCTTGGAGCTCTGTCTACTTTCTGAGTGAATACAGGAAATAGCCGCCAAGCTGTTAAAGCTTCAGTTTTCTGACCTCCTCATGGAAAACATCTCTCTCTCCTCGCAGGAGGGTGTCCTCAAGATACTTTTATTGTCAATTTGCATAATGTATTGTACATAGTAAAGAGAGTGCAAAAACAAAGACAAATGAAAACAATTATGAGATAATAAACATTCTAAAATAATTTAAATCAACCTATAAACAACAGTGCCGATGTAGAAATAGAAATGCATGTAAACTTGGAAACCAGTGCAATTGACAACAGCAGCAAACTCAGGAAATGTACTGATTGGTTCCCTCAAGTGCGTGACCCAACCAAACCATGTATGCAGGTGTTGGGATGAGTGATTCTGAACTTATTTGACAGGTGTTCACATTTTATGTTTTAGTATGTAGCCCCTAACCCTTTGGTCATATCACCCTCCTCCTCCCAGTCTTTTTTGGCTCCGTCCAAGCTTCTGTACAGTCTCTGTATTTATAGCAAGGGACCACTTATCCATGGGACTGGGTGTGAGGTGCTGGGTGTGTGCAGAGAAGGTGAGGCTGGGTGTGCAGACGCAAAGGGATGCATCAAGTCTGATCAAATATCACAGGGTGCGGGCGCCTCGTGGGCTCCGTTGATCCTCACTGCTTGTCTACAGAACCTATTTCTGAGGCCAGATTTGGCTTTTCAGCAGCTTCTCCAGTTTCAAGGCAAGAAGCCTGTGGCTTATGGCCTTAGCAACTGGTGCAGATTCCGCAAGAGAAAGTGAAGCATCTTGTTGATAGTGCTACAGGTCATCCTGCAGGCTCCTAGGTGGCCTTGAAGGAACCCTGCCTTTTAAATTGGAAGCTTTATATTTATTATCTATGGTCTTCGCCCCACAGCTTTGGCAGCGGCTGCTCATTTTTAGGTCTGGTCCAGAGTTCAGCAGCACTATTTTCACCAATAAATACTCAAGCATGATGTCCTAATGTTGGAAATGTGGAGATGAAAGAGTTTAGGTGCAATGATTTTGTAGCCCCTGATTTGACCCCGATTTATCATAGCTCAGTGTATTGAAAAAAATTGAGGTTTATGAGGCTGGTATTGGAATTTTTTAAATTATCTTTCAATAAACTTTTTTAGGAAGTGACATATATTTAATAAATAATGAATAAACATTATTTTATTCTATATATTATACTGTATTATATTATAGTGCCAATTTACTATACATTTATTCAATATCACCATCTAGTGTATAAAACTTTCCCGGATGTGTTTTTGTGTGTGTTTGCGTGCATGCTTGTGTGTGTGTCTGTGTGTGTGTGTGTGTGTGTGAGAGAGAGAGAGAGAGAGAGAGAGAGAGAGAGAGAGAGAGAGAGGCTCAGCCTGAGTCTTACCACATGCCCAGACTTATCCCCAGTTTGACACTTGAGAACATCATGCACAATTCAATTTTTGACTCACATGTCTTTTCAGGATGCCACCTTCTGTCTGTTGTTTATGTTTGAGTGCATTTCACCCTCTTCCTCTCCACTTGTGTGTGGTGTGTGGTGGTTGAAAGCAATGCATTTACTAGACACATTTGCATTGTGTGGTTTGGTGATACTGTGAGAAAGAGACTTTGACCTATTTCAGTGATGGATCCTGCAAGATAAATATATATTTTTACTGCCACTGCTGGGCAGTGTTGTTAGTCTCTAATCCTGTTTAAAGGGAAGAAACATACTGTGATTGCCTTTTTTCATGTCTCTATACATTGTGTATGTCCTCCATGTAAACATACCCTCCAATGCAAAGAAGCTACAGTAGCTACAAACTTTGAACATGCTGCGTTTTTTATATAAAAACAAAGGATTCTAGAGGGGGAAATTAGATTTTTGTTGTCTTACCTAGGAGCTAATATCATTTGATGTCTGTGTGATCAATAGAGAGCTAGCTCTGTGATAATCTGGCCTTATTTAGCACAGAATAAAACTGACAGATTTAATTCTGTATACAGCACAAACAGGACTGACTAGCTGACAACATTGAACAGAGCAGATGTAATTTTTAAATGAACAGTTGTACTGCTTTGATCATTTTGGTTGTGTATGCCATCACACTAAATCTGTGATCAAACAATCAACTCAGAGATTTAATTTAAGGGTTTTGTTACTCTATGAACTGTAGAATTAAAGCCATTCTTATATACAGCATACTATTTCCATAGACCAATGTTTTTCAGCTGCTAATGCAGATTAGAATGTTAATGTAGAGATAACATTTTTTGTAACCTCTTTTCCAAATTATGTCTGATCTCCATCTGTTGTTAGACAATGTCTGACTAAAATGTACCATTCACTTTTGACAAGGTTTTGTTCTAGTAAATTTTTGTCAAATGTTTTCAAGTCTTTGTTACAGAACCCACAAGTTCACTTTCATTTTTCATTTTATTGTTCTTTTCAGCATCTCTTTCTCCCAAACAATTTTTCAGAAAAATGCTAAGTTAGCAACCCAGACATCTTCTCATCAGTAGAAGCTCAAGGAAATGCTCAGTCACTGTATTACATTTAGCAAATTTAATACATATGAGCCTATTTGACAAAAGGATGTTCTACTTTGAGAGGCTATAAAAACCTTCCTTTCCCGATCAGTCATCCCACTATGCTGAGACTAAGCTTGGTGGTGACAGCCTCGCTGTTGCAAGAGAATTATCACCTTAGCACTGTAGGGAGGGGGAGGGGGGACATTGTCCCCTAAACAGGATGTCCTGGTGTCTGGTCCAATCTCATATGTGCTTTGTATGTCTGTCTGTATGTCTGTATGTGGACACTGGGGCAAATCCTTAAAGCAGATGTGACCCGGATTTGAAAAGGTGCCATCACCTTTTCAAATGTTGAACTCTTCCTTCCCCTATCAGTGACTTGTTTTCATCCTTTCTATATTATGAAGTTTCCCCACATAAGGACTTGCATGGAAAATGCTAAGCAGACACTGAAAATGTAATGTGGGCAATAAGTGTGTGTGTGTGTATTTGTGCCTTTGCACTAGGTGTAGTGAAAGGAGTTATGAGATGAGCCCTTGTCTTTTTTTCTTTCATTCTTCCTCCGCTTCTCCTCTTTTCATGCCCTGGGAAGGTAAACACTTACCCTCTTTGCTCTTGTTTTTCTAATGGTAACTGTTGAACAGTGTGTGCTCCACTCGTGGTTTTATTGCCTGGATTGTCATGCAGGAGGCAGGGGAGACAAGTGTCAATAAGAGCATGGGCTCACTCCAAACAAATGGGCTCAGAGAACAGGGAAACAGAGCCTGAGAATGCAGCTGGGTACACACATATGCACGCATGCACACACACACACACACACACACACACACACACACACACACACACACACACACACACACACACACACACACACACACACACACACACACACACACACACACACACACACACACACACAAAACAAATGGTTTCTTAATGCCCACCTCCCGGAAGACATTAGTCAAATATCATTAAAACGCAATATGATTACAGCTCAAGAAGGCCAAATTTACATTTTTTACAGTCCCTTTGGGATGCAATATTCTCTTAAAATGTCTTGAATATCTGAAGTTTCAGCTTAATCTGTCTGAACTGTGCCTCCTTGAAAACTAATATCACAAGTAAAAGAATTTAAATTCAATTAAGCTGCTGAGTTGTCCCACCTCGTTGACATAAATTAGATCTTAAATTAGATAGAAATCAGTTGAAATAAAACTGATAAAATACCGACAGCCACAATGGGTGTTGAGCAACTAAACGATAACAGGACACAGATTTAGAGATTCAGTTCACCTTTTGTATATTGTTAAGAAATCATTGGTTAGTTCACATATTACAACTGACCTAACAGGAAACTTTATAACACATCATCTATTAAGACTTTTAAACTCCCCTGCACTCATCAGTCATGCTCTTATCTCCACTGATATAACAAACAGCTTTTAATGGTACTTAACAATGGGCTGACAGAAGGTAAACAGCTGCCTCTGCTGCCGCCTTTCGACTCTGCTTGTGTCTTTCTGTCTGCTGCTGGTGACTGCTCCAGAATGGATGGCTCGTCCTGCACAACCACTCATCTCCAGCCATGTGCTGCTCTTCAGACCTAAAGAAACTGGGCCCCATGATGAATACATGGACCCATGATAAGATTAGCACGGGGCAAACACACACATCGGACACTGTCTCCCATGTTATTCTCAGCCTTAGCCCATTCATAAAGGAATCCCACCCTCTGTGAATGTCTGGTCGTGTGTCTCTCTTCATGTCTCCTGCTTTATGTGGAATGTTTGAGAACGATGCTGCGGTTGTTCTTCTAGAGTTATCAAAGTAGTTGGTTTAAACAGTGTGCACATTTTCTCACTGTGCAGAGAGTATTGATTGTATTTGTCTCTGATTTTGTTGCCTCAATTTCAATATAAAGGAGGCACATTTTGTTTTAATGACATTCTCACGCAACATGTTTTTCCAGAACCAGTGTTCCTAATACTCCTGATAATCAAAGACTCCAAACTGAACAGTTTTTGTAACAACCACTTTTTGCCAAACAGGTGCCTGGATCAATACCTTGAGTATTAATTCTATAAGTCTAGTTTTTGTATCAGTACTGCAATTAATAGCATGTAATATATATTACAAAAAACAAACAAACCAAAATTACTAACATCCATTTCCCTTAAGATCCCTTTGGTCTATGTTCTTTTTGCTTCTCTCACATGTACAGACATGGGTGTGTTTACTGCAATTTCTTTCAGTGACACTAAAATGGGTTCATAATGTTATTGATGATGAATTCAGCTTATCAATCTATGGATTCATCCAGTACAGTTATTGTATTTACTAATCAATTGTTCTTCCTTTTACAGATTACAAATTTTCTACTTGATTTCTTAATAATCCAACACGTACAGGGACATTGCAACAATGAAAATGGGATTTTAAGCAGCACAAGGGTGTTTTCCCAGCACCACCACCCCTTTCTCTCTGTGGCTTTCACAGATATCTCTAATAAATGGCATAGCAGATCTCTTAACAGCTCTTTTATGTAAATTTGTGTGACCTGACCTTTTAAAGAAAATGCTGATAAAGTGACACCTATGAGTGCAGCAATATGTTTCTGAGAGCCTCTAAACACTGTGAGGTCTGAGAATAGTCTGAGGCGGATGTGAACGCTGGAATTTATGTTTGTGTGAGAGATGCTCAGCTACCCCCTACTGTGTTGCCGTGTTTTGACTGACAGCACCAGTCCGGCTGTACAATAGCTGATCTTTGCTCTCTGTCTGACTGTATAAACACAGAGTGGGTTTGCTTCCTCATGCAGAACTCCAGTATTGATCACTTTGGTGAGATCCCACAGCCACTCTCATTGTCCTCTGGACCCTTTCTGTCCTGTCAATCAATAGCTCTTTGTGTTGATTTTTACCCATTGACAAATCACTCTGTCTCATTGTCTTTGCTAAACTGTCAGTCAAGCAGACAGTTTTGCCGTATTTGATTCTCATTCCACCCTGAGTTTTACATTCCAAGTGGGAAGAGTACAATCAGTGCCAAACACCAGAAACTGAAAACTGCTGGTTATAAATTAATATAGTGTGTCTTATAAAGTGTGTGCATGTTTTGATTTTTCAAAATTTGGACTTGTAAAAAATGAAGTGGTGTGGTTTTTCCAGAAGAATTTTGAGTAAGAAAGAATAAAAGCTTAATGCACACACAGAGGCACACAAGCACGCACACACAGACCATAAACTTTATACCACTGTGTACATATCAAATTACAAACGATATCAGCTACATTCATTAAATAAACCAGATGTGTCTTATTCTGTTCCTTTGTGTAATACAAGAACAGGAATTCCTCCACAAAGCTAATTAAAAGCTCATATTATTATCTTCATCCTTTGGGTCTGACAATGCCAGCGCCCATCAAGCCGTCAGCAAATAAAAGTTTTTCGAGTCATTAAACCCTGTTGTCTAAATGAGCGATCTCTGTTCTTGAGAGTGTGACCTGATGCCTGCAGTGCCCACAGACACTGATGATGAAGTTGGCCAGACAGAGACTGGGAAAGCCTCCAGCCAGTGACATTAACACAACACATAGACTTAGTCTGATTATCTTGTTAACAAGAATTGTGTGCTTGTTAACCATTGATGTCTTCAGTTTTTTAAAAATCTTTTCTATCCTTCAGTGATTTAACCTGTTCAAACAACACATCACATGACATTTATAAACAACAAAGATTCACAATAAAATTAAGCTCTCTGTACACACATAAATTACTGATTTCCATTTTGCAAAAGAAAAAATTCCCACCTGTATCATGTTCTCTGGCTACATTTTTCAAGTGTAATGGCCCCATTATTGTACCACACAGGAGTCTGTAGTCACAATAAACAAAACCCTACTTTTCACGCAAACGTGATTGTTCAGCTCTTTCAGGATGAGGTAATTATAGTATTCCATGATGTTTGCACACTGTATATGCAATTTTTTTCCTTTTTACTAGAATGACTGCTATAACCTCAAGTGTTCGTTAACCTTGTGTGCAGTGAGTAAAAAGTAGACAACCAAACAATGCCTAACGATACACTGATGCTATCACTGAGGTGGTTACATAATCTCTGCCTCAATTGCAGTATTTCTTTAATCACATTATAAGAACATTCGATGTGTTTTGACCCATGGCCATTTCTTGACAAAGTATGCAAACAAACAAAATGAACCTGTAGAAGTTGGCTCATAAAATAACCACCTGCTGGATATCTCATGTATTGAACTGGTCTCTTTATTAAACTGCATCTTTATAACACACACACACACACACACACACACACATTTCTGTAACCCACCCTCCATTGCTGCCCACTTCCTCACGCCTTTACCATCATTTGGCATTCAGTGGATACATCTGTGCCATTGTGGGCAGGTTGATTTCCCAATATGTGTTTATCCCAGCCCATTCTTTCACATATGGCCAGTTGCCATGAGTCAGCGGCGGTGGTCAAAGATTTCCACTCCTAGACACAACAGTCTATCCGGGAAAAACAACTCTCTGATGGCTCAGTCTTCCTATATTGTCTGGGATGATTCCGAGGCGGGAGAGGCTTATTGTTTGGATGTCTTTGTAGTGCAGGTCCTTCGCTGCAGAATGTGGGGATTTCCTCCGTTGCGAGTATTTTTAGATCTCTGTGTGAATTCAAGGCAGCTCTGCATAATGCTGTGCAGTATGGGATTGAAGGGTGGGGTCTGTGCAATCATGCACATGTGTGGGAATATGACTGTATGCTCATGTGATCACAGAAAGGATGTTTTATTTCCATGTGTCTTGCTAGGAGTCGTGCAGAATCAAATCATGTCATACAAATCAAGGATCTGGCGCATCAAGGAAAATGCTGAACTTAAATAAGACTGTAGCGTCACAGTCAAAGGCTGGTTGATTGAAATTTCATGCTGTATTTCCCCACCGTTTCTGGTTTGACAGCACCTGATTGGAGTGCAGAGTGTACACTGAACACAAGTTCGCTCAAGTTTTTCAGAGGGGGGTTCACTGGGTCACCTGGAGGTCTCTGACTTCCTAGGGAAATGTTCTCCTCCATGTCCCTCTTTTTTACAGCAGTCAATGTAGGTGCCCGTGCAGCGGACTGAATCAGGGGATAGACAGGTCATAGCCGGAAGGACCTGTAATCTCAGAATTAAAAGTGAGATCTCCTTTTGGGTGTCACTAACACTCTATCACTATAGCTGTCAAGTGACACTTTGGTTTGACCTATCTTCTCAAAAGTACACGTGGTTTTACAAAGCATTGTACGAATGCGTATGTTAGTGTTTTTGTGGTTGGACGTGTTGTGACATCCTCCGTTGCAAACTGTGTACTCAGTGATCTGGATTTTTTCATTGAAAGCACCATGTATAATTCATTTCAGTCAGAGAATATCAATGATTTTTGCTCGATATCTCAGTTTTGTAACATTGTTTTTTATTTTTATTTCATAATAACAAATATTTGACAGGCCGTGTAAAGCAGAGCAGAGCATGGAGAGGCGGGGCTAGGCTGAGCAGCCTGACTGATGCCAACTCTCAGGTAAGTGCTAGTTTATATTGCATCATGTATCTTTAAGGGGTTTTACTTTATTATCAGCGTGATAATAGAGGGAAAGTGAGAGAATCAACTAAGTGAGTAGAATGCATTGAAAACTATAAAAAAATCTGTAAAAACACATTTTTCCACTGCATCATTAAGAAATTCAACAAATACAAAAGTAAAAAAAACTTTTAGGGGTTGTAAATAAAAATCAAAAGGATAACCAAATGTTTCCACTCTGGACAAAGGCAATGACTAAGACCATCCTTTACCAAGCAGCTAGACCACAAGACAAATCATCTTCCGTGTTTCTGTAGTTAAAAGTTAATCATCTGCACTGCTTTAAGTGAGCGGTTTCCCCCATACGGACTATAACAGCCCCTGCCACCAAACAAAGCTTGCAATGACATCATCACATATTTCAGTGTTGAGTAATGAACCGAATCTGTGAAATTAAATAAGACCTCACACATGTTCCCTAAGGGAATTACTTCAAACAACTGGCAGGTCTGTGTTGTTTGTAGTTTTAATTATCTTTGTCTTTCTGGGGCACCAGGTCTTCATTGGATTCAAATTCCCACATCCAATGTCACACACACACACACACACACACACACACACACACATACACACACACACACACAAACGCTTAGGAAAAACCCATAGACATAACCCTAAATTAAACATTGGTAAAACGTTAATCCATATGAAAATATAATGGTTGTGCATGTTGGCTCCCCTCACTATGATTACTTTCAGTTTTGTACATTATGTTATGTACAGTACATGTGATGCATTTGGATAAACTCTGTAAGAGACAGACTGTAGGATCAAAAACATTCTTCCGAATACAATCAGTTATTGTCCACATATGAAGTTCACTTTAATAAACTAAAATAAATATACTTTGTTTATTTTAACAATCGCCAACTGTTGTAATTATGGTTAAAATAGAACCATCTACAAACACAAGTATTAAACATAAAAACAATTCCTAATTAGATATATTTTTTATTCTAATACCAAATAGCCAAATGTTTGCAAGAACAGAAATGAAGTGTTTTGGTTTTGTAGATGTTGAAACTACTGATATGTGTCCTTCAATTATCTCTTTAAATTACTGCTTTTTGCCTCCATCTTCCCTCTTTCACCTTAAACAAAAAGAGAGGCCTTTAATGTCCATATTAATGTAGAAGCAGGTGGTAAAGAAGCCGTTGTTAATCACTTAATGATGAATTCCCCCCACTTTACATGGTGGCTTTTTCACCAGCCGTTTACTTCTTGTGCATGGGCTGTGGACACTTTATAAAAAGTTTATCTTACCATGAAATGAGTAGGCACGGATAAATGGCTAACGTGGGGTTTTGTCCGCCAATGCAGTCTGTCTATTGGGAGTCCACTGACTGGGCAGGTTTGGACCATATGTCATCATTCCGACCCTTTGTGTGGGCGTGTCTCTGTGGCAACCACATCAGCTGTGGCCATTGTGAGTCAAGATTCAATGGCCCATATATTCATTGCAGGGGTAGTGTGGGCCCCCCAATAGAAACAAATTGATACATACAAGCCCCAGCCCCATTTGGCTCACATGACACATTTCAAATGGACAAAAAAAGGACATTTTAGCCTGTTGAAAATCTTGAGAAAAGCTTGGTCGCCATGGTGACAGTGCAGTAAAGGTGGCCATGGGCCATTAAACTCCAATCAGATGTAAATTTGGGCTCCCCCCAGGCCCACTGATGGAGAGCCCCCCTCACACAGCAGACACAAATTAAACAGTTTGTTTGCCAATTCACATGTCATCTTAATGGGTTTTTATTCGTTTGCCCTTTGTTTAAATAAAGAGAATTACAAACCACCATTCATTTACAATATTGGAGCACTTCGGCTGTTTGTACATAGTCTATTCATTACTCACTCAAAGTCAGATTTATAATGGGCAATAAAGAGGCAATAGAAAAATTATTTTGTCTATGGCAATTTCATTCACAATTGTCATAAATAGCAGTTGTGGTAAAGAATTGTATTTCTGTTTTGTTCTTTATAATTTAGCCATGTATTAAATCCTAATGGCAACTGAATATTTATTACAGTTCAGGTGTATATTCTACTGGTGTCAAGTAAACTGTGATGTTTTTTATCAGTATGTTTCTGTGTCGGCCACAGTTGATCTTTCAGGTATTAATAAGCTTGTTATTCAGGTTAACAATAATAAAATTTCCTATTACACTAATATTCCTGCCTGCGTCTCACTAAAAACCTTTCCTTTATCAGCATGGCATGGGTGAGATCTCCATGCAAGAATGTAGTGTTTTCTCGCTAAAAAATGCCCTGTAACACAGGAAACAAGGTTTAGGGAAAACAAGGAGCCACTGGGTGACACGGAAGCAATGTGCCCTTGTGATTGGGCAGAGAAAATATTTTGCTTGACTTGATGGCTGGAGATATGTCCGAGGTCGTAATGCCATTTGGTTTGGATCAAGGTAACGTGCTGAATCTGATGTTATTATAATAATCAGGGTTATTATGTTTTACAGTGCCTGGTTAAAGTACATGCAAACAAAGAGGGAAAATAGCTAGAGGATAAGTCTCCAGAGTAAATGCTTCGGCTGCATGGCTTGTGGACACATAACTTCAAACTACATCACTTACACTCTTATCATATTAGTAATCATTAAGGAGATTAATTAATGTGTCCTGTAATTTTTATTGAATGTATATAGCATAAAGAATATATACTTATACATATAATTTATGTTGGGAGACAAGAGTAATTATGTGTAATAATGCAGGATTACTTTATTATCAGACTACTCATATAATTCATATAACACTTATTTAACACTTATTTTTTAATCATTCTATTAACAAATACATGTAGTTACATTTGATTTTATAATGGCTGCTTAATTCAACAAAGCGAAAGCAGGCAAGTAATGTGTAATCTGCAAGTGAGTCCCTTTTGCCCTCTGGCACAGTCATTGAAGATGTACAACAGTTCTTGTTGCCACTCCGAGTGGGTCCATGTTAGAACATGTGAACGAGAAGAACAAAAGCACAAAATCACAACAGCCTCTGCTGTTAATGAGAAATGACTGTGTGGTCCTGTTGTTCTGTTTGTCTTCAGGAGGTTGCGGTCGCTCTTGTCTTCCCTCCAGCCTCATACAGTAAAACTGCTCTGTTATGACAAGACTGGAAAGGCAAAGCGCAGCGTGGGCTTCCACTGGCTCTGGACCAAGCTGACCTGGGACCTGACATTACCAGCAGAGCTGCAGCCTCCCCATTGCTAGGCCTTTGATGCACAGTGCAGCTGAAAATGCCCTGTGTATCTGCTGTGGTGTCCCTAATTTGACAGAGGGATGATTAACTACAGCAACCACAGTAGCAAACTGCCTCATTTTGATGTTTTATTGTTTCTAGTGTCCCACCTCCCAGAGAGATTTGACTGCTCTATTAGCAGGTTATCTCCCTTCTCTAGAGGATATTTATATGACACAGCAATTCTACAGGTTTTCTCTTTATGTAAGCCACTCAAGTCTACTTTGGGTCAAACTAATTTCAAATGTATATCTTTAACATTAAATACATTTTAGTCAGCCTTTATCCTTTCGTCAAATTGGATCACAATCAAAATAACTGCTGGGAACTGCACAAAATATTTCCTTTGAGACTTTGCCAGATTGAGGCCGCGACAGGCAAAGACAAATACTGAAAAGGAGGTAGGATGTTGTACTGTCTGGCTGTCTGGTGTCCACACAGAGCTGCATCTTGTCCACTGGTGGCTGTGGAAGATTCATTAAGCTCCATATTCACTCCCACTGCACATGAGTGACAGGTCCCTACAGCCTGTGTCATCCCTCCCTCTATAGCACCACATATCATCCCACTTCTCTCTCGCCCATCTGGCTGCCTAACTCTAACAAGGGAAGTCCTCTGGTTATAAGAGGGTGTGCCGAGAGAGAGAAAGAGTTAAAGACTCAAAGATCCCATCAGATTCTCAGTGGTCTGTGAGCTCCAATTATTCAGAGCTTATCTTTTCAGCTTGGCTGATCTCCAAATGAATAAAGTGCAGGCCGCATTTCTGCCGGCTGGGTGCACTTCTAAAGAGGCTGAAGGAAGATCGGGGTGGTGGGTTATGGTGTCAATCTGGCCCTGACCCCTGGGGTTAGGGAGGTGACGTTAGGTAGTGACAGCGCCTAGGCATTCCCCTGTAGCACTTCCATTTAGATCCAGTCTGGGTGAATCAAAAAAGGCAATCACACTAGAAGAGGTTACTTTCCATCGTAAAGGAAAGAGAAAAACTAAAGAGACGGACTCTTGACTTTCAGGAAAGGTTAACGTCAGAGGGTTAGGACAGTGAACAAACAAACAAATGGATTCAGAAGAAGTTGACTGCAATAACAAATGTCTGATACAGGGTTTGGAACACAATGACACACTACAAATATGTTTTGGTGAGCAATATTTGAAAAACACAACCTGTTTTTGCAAACATCGTTCCCACAGAGCCCACATCAACTCCTTGAGAGGATTCCAGTTTTGTTTAGTTTACCTTAGTTAGTTTGTCTTCATGGTGCATGCCCAGGGATTTCTCACAACTTAAAAGTGAACGACAGTCTAAGCTGGTCCTAACACTGGGGCAACATCTGTCATCTCATGTTTTACATGTTGAAAACCTAAAAGAGCAGAATTGATGCAGAAGCTACTTTTCAAAATTAAAAAACATCCTTGGAGCAATTCAGGATAAAGATGTCTCCTATGTTCTGTGATTGACTATCATCAAATGTTTTTCAAGTTACAAAGTAATAAATTACAGGGGACTTTTCCTCAGTATCAGAGGGTTTCAGGGTTGGTTGGATTCTGGGATTTTGCACACCTTTAGGTTAAGTGAAGTGACACCCCTGGATGAGTCCCACTCTGCCCTTGGCGCTGAGCCGGGGATCAATGGGAGACTGGTGGTCTTTGGATTCACAGCAGCTCTTCCATCTCTGAGAATGTCCAAGTCTCAGATCTACCGACAAGTGTTGCCGATGCTTCTCTTTTCTTCTGGCTTCATAAAGATGGCTGTGAGATTCTCATGCCACCACACAATGCCTAAACAAGCGGGTATGTCTAATTCAATTAAGTCCACAAGGCTGTGCCAAGTGGGCTCTGGTCCTGTGTGACAGGGATAATGAGCGGGCAGAGAGAAGGAGAGGGGGCTGGGGGTTACAGGCGCTGAAGAGAGAGTTTGCATTCATTCAGATGACATTATTTTATTCTTTTTATATTCCACCCTGGGGTTTAATGTGTCCAGGATCAACCAGCTCATTTAGTGTACTAAGTAGAATATTTTACATTTCCACATTTCTGTCCAAATAGCCTTGATTAGTGATAATGGGACGCAGGGAATTATAAGCAGCGTTATCCCTGATTTCCTATGTTTCTATGGATAAACTGTCAAACAAAAGGTGAATAGGAAACAGAAACTTAAAGATCTCATTCAAAGTGTGACTCAAAAATGCTTTAAACACCTAAAAAGAGAAGCAGACTCTCCCTTTGTTAACTCTAAAGACATTTCAGACTAGGATCTCCCTAAACTTATGATGCTGTTAACAGACTTATATCCTTTAAAGTTAAACACATACATGACAATAGAACACTCAACCATAACTTTAACCATTCTGCAATCTTTAATGTGTGTTAATCAAGTGGCAATTGTTACAACCATATTGATAATTGTACTCTAACCTTAATTAATTGGTTGTTAAAACCAAGCCAACCCTCTCTCCTTAACCAAGTAGTTTTTGCGCCTAAATCTTAACAAGGCAGTGTACAGTAAGATAAGTGCCAGTGTACTGCAATTCTAGAGAGCATTGAGAAATTATGTATTCTGTTGTTTGACTGAAAGGAACTGTGTGCTGTGAGTTATTTGCAGCACTTCTCTGTTCTTATACGGCAAGAATATGCAACAATTTAAAATTGAAACTAATTGTAAAATTTAACTTGCATGCAGATACATCTGTTTGGAAGGGTTTGTGACATCCACTTATCCAGTGTCAGTCAAAGAAAGCTGTTACATAGACCAGCAGTCATGGTTGACAAGGAGTCAAACACTGTTTAAGAAAACCCGCTTTTCTGCATTTTTAACACTGTTGACTTCAGCTGGGAAGTATCTCAGACCTGAGAGGCCTTCAATTGCACTGAAGTTTCCAAAGAACTCCTGTGGCTTCTCTGAGACCCTTGTCCCCTTCTTGTACAAAAAAGACCCTTAAACGTTTGACTTTCTCACAGAAACAGCTTGCTAAATGGTATTTCTGTAATGGACTCCTGCTAAGGTTCATATGTGTTGTATAGCCTCATTGCACAAAGTTGAGTCAACACGATTACCATGACAATTCCCCCAAAGAAAGGACCAAAAAGCTTTTTTTTGAATCAAAATCTGAAACTATAGAATTCTTTGTTTTCCCAGGCAAAAAAAGATGAAAATCAAAGACATCGATGGTCATTTCCTTCTATCAGAAAAGTGCTGCCGAATGAATGTCTTATTTACATGCCAAAGGGAAGGGGCATGCTTTTAAAAAGATGGGAAAGCAGGGGCCTCTATTATGGTGGTGCTGGTCGGAGAGGCCAGGGCTTCTAGGGCAGCCTCCCTGCCAGGCAGCAGTTAACAAGGCCTTGGCTGAATTAAAGAATGGCAATGAGTTTTTAATTGGTGACACATTATATTTATCAAGCTGACAGCAGAGTGACTGCACTGCAGCCTTTCTTGTTTTGTCCTTGTGTGCACATTACTTCCCCCTAGGTGCCCCTGCATGATACCCCCTGTGTGTTTGGGTCCCTCACGTGTAAAGAAAGAAGAAAAAACATAATAATTGAGCATCAAGTTGAATGATAACACTGAATTATTCATTAGGGTCTCTTAAAGCGCTAGATGAATCAACCCCCCCCAACTTTCTTTATATAACAATAGCATCTCTTTGTCACTCACTCCAATCACGCCAGTTTAAGCATAAAGCATAAAGACAAATCCTTTTCAGCCCTTTTTATCCATTGTGACAGGAGTTCTGCTGCAGGGCCGGAAAAGTTATTAACAAGCATTTAATATTTGGATGGGATGTTTGGTCACCTCTTCCATAAACAGCATTTATGTGTGGTCCTCCTATACACAGTTTAGTTTCTGACTTAATACTTAAGAACAACAGTAATGTGACCGTTTGTCATCAATATATTGGTATTTTTTATTATCAGGTGCAACATAGTCAAACAAAACTTTTAATTCACTTCACTGCAAAGTACCAACTGCTGGGTTAAGAATCTTTAAACCATATAAACAAATTCCTTGAGGACATACACTGTGTTTTATTTGGCCATTTGGACAATTTGGGAGAAGCAACCAATAATTCACCATCAAATTCAAGTTTCATCTTTTGAAAGTTAATTTGTCATACTAAATTCATGATGATTTAAAAAAAAAATTCAAGAAACTTTTATAAAAAAGAAAAAAAATAGATGAAACATAAAAGCAACAACATAAATTCACTTAAATTGCAGGCTGCATGAAAATCTGAGCATTTTCAGATAAAGTGCTGTTAAGAGCAGGAAGTCGCATTTTATTAACAGATTCTTGAACTTCAAAATGTTTGAAATTCTACATTTACCAGAAACATAACACAGCATATGGCTTCTCCAATGTTTCATTTTAAACAGTGCTTGTTTTTCAGTAACAGTGGGCCCTAAACTGTTTTAGAAAAAACCTTTTGTTGTCTTCATGCCATTACTAAAGAAAAGGGGGGTGAAGGAGTTGAGGTCCTGGCAATCCTCTTCAAAACATTAGTCAAAGAAAGAGAGTAGGGCGAAGGAAGCCTAATGAAATATTTAAGATTTAGGCTAAAAGGAACTCTGAAAAACTTTGCAACAAAGGGGTCTGCAAAGTGCCCCCATTGTGCCGGGACCTGGCGGAAGCAGGGGCCAAGTTGCTACAGATGTGAGGAGGGCCCATATTGAGCCTGGATGTGTAGGCTCTGCTCACAGCTGTGTCGCTGCACTCCAGCCCCAGCCACCAGCCCCCTGCCTTTGTGAGCCTGTTTGAGGACCACAGAGCTGTGATTTTAAACTCAGCTGATTGCACAGGGACGGCTTTGTGTCACCAACAAGAAGGCCCCGCCTATTCCTGACCGTCGGTGCTCTCTCCCTCTGCATCACAGACAGACATTCATCCCAAGCCCATCAGCCCACACTAAAGTTCAGCCTCATAGCTTTTCATTATTTAGGGATGACAAGGTTATGAATCCCCTTTGAGTGGGCTGATATGAACTGTGTTGGTTGGTTGGGTGACGGGGGAAGATGTCTCGGCTCCTCATCCAAGATCTGCCTATTTAGCGACTAAATGCTTGTGATTAATGGAGGGCCCATTGCATGTAACATATGCCACTTTCAGGGTCCAATTAGGAAACCACGTTTGTGATGGTTTTTAATGGTGATGATGTCAGAAGGTCACAGTGAAAATTTAAGACACAGAAACTGAACTTTTCCATTTGTATAGGTGCAGTCATTCCTAGATTTAGTGTGGAGTAAATGGGTATAAGTCACTGGTTTAAGGTTGCTGTCCTGTTTTTTTCTTATCTGCTAAAAGAAATGTCTTTTCTCAAAGGCGATTTGAGCTTTTAAATTGAAGCCTTTCTGAATGCATAGTCGTTCCATCTAAATCCTCTGGTGTCACTCAGAGCTACAAGGCAGCTTCAGGTCTGAGCACAACAAGGGTGCAGCAGCTTAACACCGACCTTAACACAAAGCCCACACCATCCAGGCTCATAAAGTCTTCCTAATGTGGCTAATGTGATGGACAATACGGCAATGCCCCGAGAGATCAACTGGGTCAGGGACCTGGAATAATACAAATCACTTCCAACAAATCAAGAAATGTCTTGAGAGTTAAAACTTGTAAAACTTCCTTTTGCATCGACACAGTTTGTGCAGGTCAGCACACCAAACACGGTTAACCACAGGCTAAATGCATGACATGTATATGAAATTCTACACACATTAAAGAAAAACTGTCTACATGGCTGCAAGGCTCATTTTCCCTTTTTGTAATTTCTTTGAACTGGCCTTTAAAGACAAAGAATAAAGCCACTGGAAACTTACATTGTTACATCATTACAAAGGTGTTTTCCACCAAACAAAATGGCCATAAGAAGGATACATAGGAGTGCAGTAATGACACCACTGAAGCTGGAAAATTTTACCTGTAATAATCCTCCTATAGTGTGTCTGTTTGGATCAGTGCAGCCAAAGTTATGGCTAACGGTACAGACTCTCTCTACTGGGATGCTTAATAGCCTCTAATAGATCTGAGGGTGGTGGGGTGAGTCAGGCAGCATGGGGCACTTGATACAAACCAGACGCATGGCTGGCTAACCTGCTAGCCTCCTCTTTCTTTTAACCAGGGGTTTGCTAGCTGCACTTTCCTGGGAGCTTGTCTCTCTGTTCTTCACAAAGACCTGTCACGTTTAATGGCCTGTGGGATAAGTGGGCTGTGAGTGTAGCCCTTTCTAGAAGAAAGCCTCACGAAGAAAGGCTCATGGTTGGCTAATGCAGCTTAATATTCTTTAAAAAGGTCTGAGGGACAATTAAGAGAGTGTTTCCCATGATTCTCCCCCCAGTGGTGCATGGCTGCCTGTACAGCAACTCATCTATTTGATGGACTCTGAATGCATGGAGGTCAGAGATTAGAAGCAGCCATGCTGGAGGATGAGAGTGAAAGGAGGGTCACACATGGTGGCTTCAATGTGCCTCACGCACTCTCTCAAACACACACACACACACACACACACACACACACACACACACACACACACACACACACACACACACACACACACACACACACACACACAGCCACTAACAGGTCTTCCACTTGTCTGTCTGTGAATGGTATTCATCTCATCTGAATGAGTGATTAAGTGTTGCATGCCTTCTCATAGATTCTCCGATGCAAATTTAACAAAACTGTTTTTATTCATCACGTTCTTCACAGTTATGTTCTTCAATCGGCTTCACTTTGATAGAATTGCTTTATGCTGTTTATGTTTGTTAAAAGCTACCAGTCCACCACCTTATACATAAGTCTATTATATTGTATATAAGCTATTTCTTAACCCATGTCTGTCTGTACATGTTCTATTGGTCGTCTTGCTGGCGAAGGACTTTTTTGGCATGTGGGTGCCTTGCGGAGACCACATGTGTGAATGCTGGGTCATGACCCTGGCATCAACACAGAGTCTAAATAACACTTAACCATAGAGTTAAGCAAAACCACAGACAGACAAAAACTTGAGGACATATGAGGACAACACCATGACATACTTTACTGCACCACTGACCTTGTAGGCACAAAAATCAAGTACATTTCTTCAACATATTCACAGATTATGACTGGTCCTCAAAGGAAACTGCAAACAAAGCATATCTGCTTGCAGTGCACGAGTTACTGCATGAGGGAAGTGGTCACATAAAACATACCAACCATTTTTCCTGTCATATGACACTTTTTGCACTTATTGTCTGATTAGCAAAATCTGCCAATATGTGATCTCTAAATGGATACAGTTTTAAGCTTCAGAAAATTTAATAACAAAATTGAACTTCAGATAATAAGCTTGAAATGCTGAAGTATAGAAATAATTACATTCTTTTGAATTTTTGTTCCTACTGATGTACCATTGTATGTTTATCTTATAGTGTTATGTGGAAATTTACTATAGGTTAGTCCACTTATAGCTGTGGCCAACCATGCAGTGGCAATTAGAGGAGTGTTTTGGGTCAAGGAGAGAGCAAGGGTTTTGTTTGCCTGCATCTCATGATTGAATGCCCATGTATAGAACCATGAAAGAGAAGAAGCCAATTAAGTTTAGGGAGGTTTGATTTTATTGTTCCATGTTGTAATTAGGCCCAGGCTCCAAAAAACTTCCTCAAGTACCTTTTGGGTTGTTTTGTTGTCCGACCATATCATTAGGGCCAAAATGATCCGCCCAGGTGCTCACTGTCTGAATATGTTGAGACATTATGTAAAGATAAACTGCCATCCACAAGCTTTGGGGCCTTGTAACACACCCTCTAGCTCATACACAGCAACATGAGTGGAGTCCTTAAATTGGACCAATCAAGCCAGTTCAAACAGTGACAAAAATGTCCCGCATTTAGTTGATCAGAGGAAATACACAAACTTCTAACATCTGTGGCACATATTCAAGTTGAGACTTCATACTGCATTACTAAAAGGAAAGAAAAATGAGAGTCATAATTTTTGTTCCTTGGACATTTCAAAGGCACTTCAGATCTTCTGCTAATTTTGATGGTGCAGAGCCAGGACGTGAATCACAAGCAGTGGCTCTAAATGTCACATTTCATTCACAGCCACATCTCCTCAATCAAAAGTTTTCCTTCTCCACCGCAGGTTTGTGAAGTTTGCTTTTTCCACTGTCTGCATATTCTGCCTCTGTGATAGAATATGAAAAATATAAATGTAAAAATAAAATAAAGATAAAAATTCATTTTCCTTTTATTGTTGTACTCTGTCCCATATAAACTGAATATTTAAGGGAAGAATCTATCAGTCAGTTAATTCATTGACTGACTGATTGATTTTCTGCAGACAAACTGTCCCATGAAGCTGATAAAAGTTCCTTTAAAGTGTTATGCTCAGACATAAACGCCCAGCTGTGTCAGGCGATTAGACAAAACAGGAACCATTGGTATGCATATCTGACCAATTAATCAGATACCATGACCCCATAAACTCCCCACCCTGACACACACACACCCACACAAACATGCTGACACACTCCCTGATCCCCGACTCTGGGAAACTGGGAGTTCGGCAGCTGCTGTCAGTGTGGGCGGTTAAGGGAGGGGGTAACAGAGGGGCATGGGAAGGATTTGGTCTGGCCAGTGGTAACTCAGTTATTAATGTGCCACCACACGCCTGGCATCTGACCCGAAAATGCATTCCCGGTGTAATGGGCAGCAGTTGGACCAAGGTTTCCGGGAGGACAGCTGATAACAAGCAGACGGGAGTGACCGTAGGGAACTTCTACTATTATCACCCTGTAAGACTGCAAAACTACTCCCTCTCTGCTCAATGGTCCTGCCTGTTCATAGAGGAAGTCAAGACAGAAAAGTCCTTATTTGTGGAGTAACACAGTATGTATTTTGCATTCAACATCAAAAGGCAGTCAGTATGTCCCTTAGCTGTGCGTGTCTGTAGCTAGATTGTATTGCTTCATTTGGCAAAGCCAATCCTGCCTCAAAAGAATATTACAGGCTGCGTATTTCCATAAGTTTAAAACTGACAGAGTCAGTTTGCATGGCAACAAAAGTCCCCAATAATCATCTGAGGCACCTGCAAAACACTAAACAAAGAATGTCTTTGAACGCACTGAACTACTTGAACATGCTGACTTCTGTATGGGCTGTAATTCTGGCACCCTGCCTTCCTCTGAGCAACAGTTTGGAAAACTGACCCTGAGAAAAAAAAAAAGCCTACTGTGGTTTAACTCAACTGCCAGGAATATTTTTTTGAAAAGCACCTTCTTTCAGTGTGCATGTGTACACAAGAAGTGTGGGCTGACATACAGACCTCGGGCTTGGCTGACGACCAGCGGCCGGAGCAGCGTTGGCAGTAAGACCGTGAGAAACAGGGGGGCGACACCCAAATGTCATCACAGCTGCAAAACTGCTGAGCATAAAAGCCAAATTACAGAAATATGTACCCCGAGGCCTCCCGGCAATGAAAACAGGGCCACGTTTGAGTGGCTGCTGCCCGAGGAGTGCAGTGGAAGTTGTCCTGCGTTATGTTTCATGGGATTTACTATGAACAAGGAACTCCAGATTCCACAGCTGCTGGCAGACATCAGGGTGCACGTGTGGGTGGTTGTGTGGGAATTCATAGTGGGTCAGTCTTGCTATTATCCCTTCATATTATTGCTCATCAAGCCTGATGTCCAGTGAATGTGCTGTTCACATACTGTATGAGGGAGGGCCTGGCTGACAACTGGCTGCATTATGCAGGCACTGCTCCTAATGGAATGGATGTTTTGATTCACAGTGTCACCACAGTACATTATGAAAGTTTTTGCAAGGAAGTGGACATTATTTCTCGTGTGTCTTTGTTTTATGATTAGGAGCTCATCAAATAGAGCTTGAGAACTGAAGGGGGGTGGGGGTTGGCGGGGCAGTGTACTGAACTTAAGTGCCCTCTTCTGCTCCACTAAGGTTTTCATTTCTATAAGATCAGAAGACTTACATTGCCATGCCAACAACTGAAAAGTTACATGACGTGCCAAACTTTTCCTGCCTTTTACAATAGCTTTGGAAAGGGTCTTCAGTTGGGCAAGCAAATAAGGCTTATGGAATGATAGGGTGTAGACCATACTATCAAAAAGGTATAAATTAAATTTTAAATCTTTGATTGGGCACACACACTCCAACATGAAAGTCAGATTCATTGTGTCCACATTTGCCAAGCAAACCCCTTACTCCTCCCTATATCGCTGTATTGGCCCATAAATTTGACATTGAGGGAAATTGTGGAATTATCCAATAGGCAATGATTCATTGTTCCTAAGACACAGGGCTGAATCTCTGAGAGGCATCCTCTCACGGACACTGCTAAATGTGCCCAAGAAGTGAACAGAGATCCTACAATGCCAGTCAGTCTCTGTTTTGCCTTAACTGCATTTAGCAACTGTATCTGTACTTTACACCAAACTGAGACAATATGGTATTTTAAAACTGACTGAAAATGTCTAACTTTGGTGACTCCTAACAGTAATGTCATGCCTCATAGCTCAGACTCCCAAAAAACATATTGTCAAAATAATAATGCGAAAGCCATGACAACAATATTATAAACATGGAGGCCATAAGCCAGAACCCACTTTATACCTTTATGGGAATTGGAAACAATAGCCATGTGTGTGTATTTACATATACACAGGAGTGTGTCTACATGCTTATATATGCAAGGGTACAATAGTATCCCAGTACGGGTCTTTGTTTATTTGTGCACTACAGGGAAGCTGGGAAGGTTTGAGAGTGCCAGGCGGGTGGCAGTCAGAGAGGAAGATTTGTGGTTTCGGTTGGTTGGGGGTGTTAGTGATATGTGCTTAAGGAGACACATGGAGAGAAAGGGTGTGCAAAAAGGGAGAGAGAGACTGTGCTTGTGCCTTTCAAGGTGTGTTATTTGTTCAAGGCTGTCCAAACATTTACAGAGTGCTGGCAGCCCTGGAATGTAGAGGCAGGGCCGAGGCTGAGAGCAGCAGCCGTGGGAAACCGCTGCTCTCCTCAACCTCTGCAGACTCGTTCCCCCTAGGGCAGAGTGTCAACACAGACAGTGCCAGAGATGTGTGGACCTGATAGTGACAGGTCCCATCAGCAGCCACGCACACACACGCACACACACACACACACACACACACACGTGTGGTTTCAGCAGGCACACAGCCGGGCTCACTGCCTCGCTTGCAGACTGACACACATTAACAGACAGAGGCAGAAGCCAGAGGCACACACACATTAAATTGTTAATTCACACACCCACACACAGGTACGTTCATAAAAGTGTTGTGAAAGATAAACAATGGAGTTTAACATTTCACAGCCGATTTAATTGATTTTGCATGTTTTGTTTTTTTTATGTTAGAGATCTTTATTAAATTAATATGCAAAAACTCTCCATGTTAAACCTCCCACAGGGTAAAATATACATCTAATGCAGAGCAAGGAGGATAGAGTATCTAGAAAACAATAATATAACAAACTAACATAATTTAATGCGTGACAGTTCAGTTGAATGTAGAGATGTCAAATCTGGGCTACATTCTATTTCATTCAGTAACTTAATACAAACTGTCACTTGACATTTCTTCATTGGTCTGTCTTATATATTCACTGCAGCCAGGTTTCCACTGGTTGCACGTATGAAAACACAGTGGTTTCCGACTCTTTTCAAAAACTCTTTTATTTACTTTGAGTTAGGAAAGCAGACAGTGGGTGGTTAAACATTCACCTTTTATTGCTCCATGTCAGTCAGCGTAAGATGACAGTAAACATGTCTCCAGTTGAGGACCTGCCAGTGCCAAGCATGAGAACCATGCTTTGTCGAAACCCACACCAGGAAGTCAGCTGTCACCGTGCACTGCTGAAGTGATATCCTGTGATAAGACCTTACTTCAGGAAGCTACCCAAGAGTTCATGACGCTCCCAGGTGCAAAACAAGTTCACTCATATCTTGGTTTACCTGTTCTCCATTGAGAAACAGCCTCAGCTGAGATAATGCACGGCTGACTTATTGAACCTCACATTATGCAGTGGCAGGGTTTTCTAAAGGCTAAAAAAACAAACAAATTACTCAAATTTCAATCCGTGCTCATGTCATACTTCATTTCACACAGAAATCCACAGGATTAAGGGGTTCATCTGAGTGTGTCAGGCTCTCCAATTTATCCTGATCAGTACTGGACTAAACCATGACAAACTTCATATTTGAGCATTTGAACTTAGGCCTAACTTTGTCAATCAATCAGTTTCCTCATTCTCTCCATAGCGGAAGAACAGTGTTTTGTAACACCTTCATGCACATGCATTTTAATATTGTTTTAAAAATATTTGCTGTCTTTATAAGTCTTCAAAATAGATTTTATGACAACAAGCAGAGCTCAGAATTGTCATTTGGTCATTCAATCAGTCAATTATGTTTCAATTATGTTCGATGGTCAACACAATAACAGCTTAGCGAGTATAAACAGCATGAAAAAGAAAAACCCAGCTTCCTTATAAGGCAACAGTGATTGTTGAAGTTGAGTGGAAGCCACCATCAATTGATTTAAGAGGATTATTTGCCTATGTATTGGCAAAATATCCACTGTTTGTGGACACCTGTCTTCAGGTTTGTGGAGCAGCTGCTCAACTCAAAGGCAAAACTGAGGTGTAAGCGCTCAAACACGTACAGTACACACCAGCTGCTTGACAACGCCTCAAACATGAGTGATACTTTGACAGTCTGAAGGTATGACTACACTGAGTGAAACTTGCTCATCGCCCTCCTCTTCCTCCTCACATGTCTCTTTGTCCTCATGTTTGGCACACACACTCACAAGCTCCTTGTGCCCTGCGGCCTCATACACCTGCCTTCGCTGCTGGAGGAGTGTCGCATTTCAGCGATGAGGCAACGCTCAACCAATGAGCTGTGGTGAGAACGGTTAGGGAGCGTGGTGGGAACTCTCCTCCCATGTCTCTTCTCTCTACCTGGGAATCAGCGCTGCCTCAGGGAGGGGCCCGCCCAGCCACCCGCTGTCTGAATGAATACCAAACAATAACTCTCACCAACAGGTGAGTTACACGAGTCAATGTTAGTTTTTCTCTAGTCTATTCTTTTACCCTCCCCCATGTTTTTTTTTTTTTTTCATTCGTGACTGGCACGCTGCTTTATATTTTGGCAGGACTGAAAAAAATTGAAAGGACACAGAGAGAGAAACAAAACAGTCAAAGTGTGGGAACTTTTTCTTGTTCCTTTTTTCTTCTTCCAGGGGCTTTTATCAGCATTAACCCTGCTTACACAGGTATTTGTGCACCTGTGGCACTGTATTAGTGGATCAGCTTCTTCATTGTGTGCAAAAATAAGCATTGTGAGATATTTTTATTCCAGGTTTCTGACTGAAAACACATTTAATCTAGGACTGAATAGCTGCAAAAGCTTAGATTTTCAAAGCACACAACAAGATAGTGAAGAACTACTGACACAAGTCCAGTGTCTACATTCATAAGTTTGTGTTTTTGATTTTATATCTTTAAACAATACCACATGACTTAATACCCCTTATGTGTGTCAGGTTAATCATGACAGCCTTTTCCTCAGCTACTGTATTTTGATGAAAGCTGAATCAGTGTATTGCCTTCAGATGATCCAACAAATCCAACAGTGCCTCCCTCAGTACAGGACAGAGTAATGCCTTACTAACATTCAGCTACAGCATCCTTTGTTTGTAAACATGTGGAAAAAGTACAGTAACTAAAGGTTAAGAGACACACATCTCATTACATGTGATTTATTTAGCATTAAACATAGAACATGAATTATGAACCAGTAGAGCTGAAATGTTCTGGTATTAAATCTGGGTTCATTGAATGTATATAAATATTGCTCTTGTAGGATTAAGTTAAGCAGTGGAAATACAGGTACAGACCAAAGCAGGCTTTTCTCTGCATGCACAGCTTTGCCTGCTACACAAAAAGGATTATTGGACTGATCGTACTGCTATGGGCCGATTGCAACAGCACAAACACAAGTCTGTCTAAATTCTTTATATTACAGTTAAATTGTACTTTGTAGTATAAGATTAGATTTGATCAGAATAGGAATACAATTAGGAAAACAATTTAAAAAGTTTTTACATTTAGCCATTTGGTCAATGTTTTATCCAAAGAATCTTACAAGTAAGGAACACACACAGCAGTGGTAGTTTAGGGTCTTGCCCAATGACACTTCAACACTAGCAAATGGGGTCCAGAAGAAAATGGGAATCAAACCATAACTCCTGCCTCCGTTTTTTTGTGTGTGTGTGTGTGGTTAACTAAAACAGCACCTTACTGTGCACCGCTGCCTTTTTTATGCTTGAAATCTTCCATCCACACTTAAAGCTGGCATGATCACCAGTTTTACTTCCTGTTCTAGACCTTTATTTTATAGTGCTCACTTCCTATTTCCAGTTCCATAGTCATTCTGTAACTTCACCACAATTAGTGATGACTTTCACCTGTGCTTCCCTCACTCACTATATAATGGTCCATGTTTTATGCACTGATTTGCTGCATTGCCTGCTCCTGTTTCTCTCCAGCCTTTTCTAATTGTGTTGCCGGAAGATAGTGACTTTTTTTTTATTTTTGGCCTGCTCTGCCTAAAGACCCTGGTACTGTGGGTTTTGATCTGACTGCCTGAATCCCTGTTACCCTGACTATTTCTGTATACCTGAACTCTCAGCCTTCTTCTCCTGACTGATTAGTATATTGCTGGAAATTAAGATTTGGATTCTGTTTTCTGTTTTGATTTGGATCTTGTTAATATCTTGGATTATTGCATTGGTATTCTGAATTAAGTAAGCCTAATATCATCGTTAAAAAAACGTATCTGTAAATCCATTGGCAACTCATCTTTATCATCACTGTAGATCTGGGCTACCTGGCCATCTACATTTACATTTACACTTGGTCATTTAGCAGATGCTTTTATCCAAAGCGACTTACAAAAGATGTACAAGGCAAGCGAAAATCTAAGTCAAAGAAATGTAACAGTGAGGTGGAGGAATCCCTGTAAGCTCTCACCTCATTCATCCTATTACCTGTTTGTCAACTTCATCCCCATTAAACCTTTTTATACACTGAGCGATTTCTGTCTGGCCATCTTTGGGTCCTCATTTTTGACTCATCATGCATCATAGTGCATATTTGGGATCAATGGGCTTGATACCAGCAGGTAAGTGTGAAAGAATCTTTCCTCTTACTATTGTGATCAACAGCGCTGCACCATCCACTTGACTGCCCAATAAAAACAAGTAAACGGTTGACATTGCACTTTTAAAACTGCATGCCCTCCACTCTCCCTTGCACTTACTCTATTGTCTTCTGCAGGGCCAAGGCTTTGTTGTGAGGTTCACGTCCATAAACCAAAACTCCAGACAACAATAGGTAGGCAGCGGTTTCCTGGGCACTGTGTGTTTTGTGTTGTTCAAGCAGGTGCTTTCTCATGATGCAATTTCTTTGGGATGGGAAATGTGTGTAAGTTTCCATCTGACTAATATTGTCATCTTTTCTACCGTGTGCTTGCTTCGACTGCTAGATGCAGTTTCTGTTTTAGTTTGGTTTAATGTTATGGAAACTCTGAGTTCAGACGAACTGTTCAGCCAAAACCATAAGATGGGTAATAAAATACATTATACATTCTCTACTGCAAGTCCTGTTTTCTAAATCTTGTTTTAGAGAAGACAGATTACGTCATCGGAGGAGTGAGTGAGTAAATGGCTCAGTTGATTTGGCCTTTGTGAGGACATACACTCCTTTTTTGGAGAGCATTCACAGTAAGGTGTCGGGTGTTAAAATCTGGTTTTGTCCAACATTTCCCTGGGGGCAACATTCACAGTGGGCCACGACTTCATCCCACATGCTGTCTGGCTTTTGACTAAGGAGAGTCTACAGAGAGGGGGCACAGGAAGGTAGAGTGCTACAAACCTACAATGATCATTCTTCTGACTCCCCAATTCCGTCCCCTATAGAAAAGGTCTCGCACTATTGAGTGTGTTTGTAGAACTTTTGTGGTTTTAAAGATGGTGTCTGTTGCTGTGGAAACAGAAATGGTCATTTTATTTTCCTTGTTTCAACTGTTTTCAAACGTCACCCTACTTCTCTTTACCTTTCTGACTGCTCTTTTTCCCTCCCTTTGTTCTGTGTCTTTCAGTTGTTTACAGCAGGTTAAGGGGGGAGCTGGCAATCACAGTGAGCAAATATGCTCATGCAAACGTATCCATATTAAGGGGAATTATAGGTTGTTTGTTGGTGTGGAGAGGGAGAGTATGGCCAGAGACATGCAGAACTTGAGTACAACTTTCAAATTACTGTCTCATTGAAGAAGAAAAATGAAAACATTAATATACTCTCCACAAAAATGAGCAGATGTTCTGTCAAAGATGTGGTTTAACACAGTTACATTTATTATTTCTTTCAATGTAACAAATTAACAAAAGTGATTTGTGGTGTTTTGTTTCTTCACTAAAGCAACAGAGCAGTACGTCTACGCAATGTCCTGCTACTGCTGACAATACTGACAACATTTCACAGATTTAATTTATATGGGACCTTCTCCGAATTAAACATTTTATTCATCCATTCTATCCAGAAAGTCATATGTGATGCCGCTTTAATGAGCAAAACAAACAATACATCATCTTGCACTCTTGTGGTTAGGAAGGAACTCATATCTAAGTTGGGTTGTTGGGTCAGCAGAGTACTAAATCTGTGTCTCACTATAGTGTTCCCTTACCCTGTCCAGGGACAGGGTATGATGGATACATGCTCCTATATAGTACAACTGGGGATATGAACACAGACATAATGATAAAGAATCTTTCCTCCTTTTAATATAGCAATCAACAAAGCGATCAACTTGACTGCACAATGAAAACATGTAAATTAAAATTTATATAGCACTTATATCCAAGGTGCTTTACAGTGTTGCTTCTCATTCAGCCATTCACGGTGCTGTGTCAACGATGATGAAATAAACATACAAACCTTTTGATATATGTAATGAGCAACAGGTTTACTTTTCTGCTACATACACAGTGAATGTACTGAGGGTGCAGACAGATGGACACAGGCTTTTGGCCTGCACAGTCGTCCGCAGACTGTTCGTCCGGACCTTAGCAGGGTAAGTTCCGGGAAATTACACCATTTACATCATAGAGACGGACACAGACATGCAGACAGAAAAGTATGAACTGGCTCTTAGAAAGAATTCAGTTTACCTCTGTAATTCAATCCTTTGTCTCTGCTACCATAACACACCCACACCAGATTTACAGTGGTCAACATGCCTGTGGGTATGTAAGCTTTGGCAATTTATTATGATACTTTTTTTATAATGGGCATCTTGAGTCCAGCAGTTGCCGAAATTAAATGTTAAATCAGTAGGATCCACTATTTAGGTTTGGTTGAGTTTAGACACAAAAACAACTCAGAGAAAGACTGTGGTATAGATTCAAATTACTACTTGGTTAAGGTTAGGAAATGACTGTGGTCATATTTAAAAAAATAAAAATAAATGATTGACTGTAAGTAAGAAACAAGAAGTGTGTTCAGTATTGTATGAAAAAACAAACCCCCTACATTTATTTCTGTGAGGACTACAAATGGCATATTTCACGATTCAAAACAGCTTCTTGCACTTTCATGATGCACCAGAAAAACACATTGCTGTAAGCAAAGAGCCCCATTGAAGGTTCATAAGTAATACAGGTTACAGATTTATTACTTATAAAATATCCTAAAAATAACAAGGTAGAGGGTGGTAAAATGGTACATATCAAATTGTATCACTCATATTTCCAGTTAGGGTTTGAGTTTCTGCAGACAGGTTGTTTTTCTAGAAACAATCGGGTATTGAAAACATGAGTATGTGGGCTCATGCCAGTTGGAGAGCAGTTAATATGCTGTGCTTTCACTTGCCCCCACTATTCAAACTCCTCCTGATTTTACCTCAGGCCAGAATATCGCTTTTACCCCTGCTGTTTCACCTTCTCATATATGACCATCCCCTCTTCCCCCACTGTGGGCCAACCTGCCATGTAAAAAAACTTAAGCCCTTAGAAAGAAGGGCTCCACAGGTAAGGGCGGCCTGAGGACAAGCTGTCCTGCTGGGCTGTAACACATGCTCGCTCTCTCTGATGGTGGAAACCAACATCCTTCTTTTACAGTCAAAGCACATATGCAAGAAGCCAGCATGCTCTCTCTCTCTCTCTCACACACACACATGCTAGGAAGGCGAATACAACCTGTTGATTGCTATGTTTATGAATGCCTGGGATGTTTTTTTTTTTTTTTATTTGCTCTCCCTGCTTGAGCTGCTGGGTCACCACCTGCCACCATAAGCCTTATTATCCTGTCCGATGAACTAAAAGAATGATCCATAGAAATAAAATTTTAAAAAATGCACAATACAAAGTATGTTTTCTACTGGCGTGCTGGGTTTCTGTATGTTCTCGTTCCCACTCCCCCTGCCTACAACCACGGCAAAACACAGTCGGGTTGGGCAAAGGGACAGAAGCAGGACTCAGATTCAGACAGCCACACATTCAGGCACTTCCTGCTGCGTCTTGCTTTCAGTCTGGAGCTATTTCAGAGGTTATTGATGTGTCTGCCAACTGGGAGCTTTCTAAACAACTACCCTGCTGCAACAGGTTACAAGTCCGGCTTCCCGCTCATTAGGCTCTAATTGATTGTAATCTGGCCTTTGAGAAGTACTAGCCCGCTAAGGGGTTGTTCTGCACATGAGAGCGCCCCCACTGTCCTTTCTACTTGTCCACCTCACTCACCAGCAGGGTCTGGAGTACAGACACAATTGGCCCTCTCAGATGGAATCATTAAAGTGGGCAGGATAGCATGAGTTCTTTCATACATCAGGCCTCTGTGGACCAGCTTGAGACAGGGACAGTGGCCACTCTGCCTACCCAGTGGGAGAGCCCCATCCTGGGCAGGCTATTGTTGGCCTCGCCCCTCGACTGGCTGCCTGTGGTTCTGGCTGCATCGGCTTGATTTGTATGCCAAGGTTCTGGACTAAAGACACCCATGCAGGGGACCTGGGTCAATATTGATTTTGAGAGCTGGAGGAAAAATGTCAAAATGTTAAATTCTATTGACTTCCCCCCGCTGCTATTTGTTTCTGTGGCAAAAGGCCTAGTGAGCCATTAGTGTAAACAGGGCTTTGTCTTAGGGCTCAACTTCCAGCAGGAGGCTCATCGAACACAACCAAGAGATAGACGGTCTGGCTAGGCTTAAAATTTCCTAAGCTGTGGGGCTGAAAAGAGACCTTAAAATGACAAAGACAGAGATACAGAACAGTGTTTTGTCAAGTATGCCTGCCATCCTTGAAAATGATTGCTGTTCAGTGCTTTTTTCTGCATTTTGGAAAATGATCGAGTGCTTCAAGCTGACTATGACTCTTTAGCTTTCTCACTCTATGATATCAGGACGATAGACAACGGGACACATTGTATCGCTGTTGTTTTAATGTTTTACCTCTACTTTATCTCTTCCTGTAAGGATGTCCTATGCTTTTCAACATCATATGCATATAATGACTTTTCCATGTGCAAATTTCACCTCTCTGTCTGTCTTTGTTTAGAAAGCCACTGGGTAAAAGTGAAGAGCAGCTGTTTTACAGTGGCACATCCTCTTCCTTTTGCTTTCAGTTCTCTCCTGTCTCTTTCAGCCCTCCAGGAATATGGGATTCTTTTTTAAATGACTCCAGTTAACACAGAGCCATAAAACCATTCTCCTTGACTGTTTTCACACCCTCATCTCTTTGCTTTCTTCTTCTGATTCTCTCTGCTTTCTTTTACTTATTTCCCCCTAGCTTTATTAGGTAGCAGTCCTTTGTGCTGCAGCATCAAGTCACTTCCTCTGTGGGCAGACAGGGAGGGAACATGGAAATACTGAGAAAAAGGCACGTAAAGGTCTAAAGGGGCAAGTGTTTCAATGAAAAATATAAATGGGTGTTTATGTAAAAGCTTGATTTTTGGCTATAAGGTTTACTTATGTTCTACAACCTGAATTCTGTTTATGTTGTAATCTAATTATTCGCACGTGCTACTACTTGATGTGTATTTAGTTATATTGCTGCTAATGGAGTGGTTGGCATGCAGTAAACAATACATGCGTAGGATATCACACATGACTGCAAGGTGACATGTTTTCTCATTTGGTACCAGATTAACGACAAAGGTTAAAAGAGTGCACAATTGACATTCGCTGCTTTCTAAACCAGTCCATAAACTCATAAAGTTAATTTTGCAAGCAAATAACATGTTCATTGCCTAATGGCAAGAGTAGCTCTATTTTATTTTTTTAGATTAGAAAGACAGCACAGGGAAAGATAAATATCTTCTACCTTTCTGATAGTTTGACCATGCTGGAAATGTACAACCAACCTGTCTCAACCAAGTCTCATTTCAAGTACTTGTCTTTGAATGGAAAAACACAAGTAGAGTAAAATGTAAAAGGTTTCAAAAAGTGGTTTTAATTGTTGTGAATAAAATCATTTGTTCTGGCCAGGTCAGTAGGCTTGTTCAGTCTCTGGAGACCAGGACAGCCTACTGGACAGGAGCACAATTGCTCAGCTGCAACACACAATAGAACCAGTCAATCCTGTCCGTTGTGTGTCAGTGACCCTGTCAAAACCAACTGGGTCTGAATTAATGCATAAACCAGTTGACTTCAGTCACAGTCTGGTAAAAGCTCCTTTTTTTCAAGTCTAGAACTGGAGAGAACAAATATTTGTCCAATTTGTCTAAGCTTTCCATCATTCATGATAGTGAACAAAAAGTGAGCACTGAAGGCATGTAGGTGTGTCTTTCTAGCTTTTCAAGCTCTAAGAAGTTTGTCTTCCTTAAGCTTTTAGGGATTTAAATTGTACAGACTAAGAAATCACTGTAAGTATTAAAGAGCTGAACATATTTTTATCCATTTTCCATATCGCTGGTTGTAGTACATTGTGCTTTGCTTGACACAATTTATCTCCATTTGTGTAAGTCCAAAGTAACTGTGTGTTAAGTCTTTATTTAGCATCACATGTTTTACCTAATGGAAAAAACAGGTTTACATTAAATTTACAAAATTATCAGATCAGAAGTTGATTAAATGTATCAATCTAAAGTTAAATTATTAAATAAAAGCTGTTTATTTTCAAGGTCTGTGGACCCTAATACTACTGCTATCATATTATAATATTTATTATGTCCAGCCCACAGGCACTATGTTTATAAGAGTAAAATGTTCATCAGGCCTGAACATACTGTTGAACATACTTTCGTTTGCTGTCCCAAATAAAATCTACCACAATAAGAAATCTCCTTCCTTAAAAAGATAAACTTTTTTTACAATCCATCCAGAAGAACTTATCAGGAATAAGGAATGAACATTTTACCAGCTTTCCTGTTCAGAGAGACAAGTACACCTGCCTGTTTCTACAGCCAACAGGATCTAACTGAACATAAGGGAGATTTTTAGTTAAATTCTGCTTTTAATAGAGGTTACACAACCAAAGATTATGAAACATACGCTGTATTTTATTCTTAATTCTATAATATTCCGCCAATTATCTATAGCATAGACACTCTTCTGTTTGGTTCTGTCCAATTCAAACTGTATTTGAAAAGACATTTGATTCATTATTTTAAATCAGTGAATTAGCATGATAGGAATTAAATCACATATCAAATTCTGTTAAAACTGTAAACAGAAGCAACGTGCTCCCTTTTTCCCATTGTGTTCCTGTATCTTATTGTCAGGTACACCACAACACATTCTATTAGACACTGGAAATATTCAACATCTTGTAATAGACTTGAGTTATAATCTGGCGACAGATAAACATGTAAATGTTACAGCCAAGCTTATGCTCATAAACCTACTAAAAGCTGACAGAGGCTGGCTTTATCCTTTCAGTGGGACTATATTAAAAAAGAACTCACCCCTTTAAATCTTTGTCACCACATGCTCTCCTCCTCATGTTCTGATTGTTGTGGGAACACTCCCAGCCCTGGCTGATCAATGTAATATATGATGCTGTTAGTTTCCTCATGGCCAGCAGTTGGGTACCACCGGTCACCACTGTGCTGAAACACTTTTAATCAACCAAAACCTACTGTGAAAGCCTGAACCCCACCCGGCTCCCCACCTGCCAAAACTGAGCAGTTCACCTCAGCAACCTCAAAACGACAGCTAGTATTTAGTAATATTGTGTGGCTGTCCAGCAGCTTCTACTATAATGTACCCACTGACAGCACTAACCTCTCACAGCCCTGTTGCCCCCTCCTAAGGTTATATTACAACACAGCAGGAGCTCTGAAAGAGTAGAGAAGAAGAGTGAGTGATTGTTTGGAAGTTCTCAAGACAAGCTGGCATTTTCCCAGGCTTCCAACAGCATGCCATGCACTGGGTACTTTGATTAAAATTGTGAAGTACATAGAGTTGTTGAAATATATGGTCTTTGTTGGCCTCTACCAGCCACCAATCACCCCAGCTCCTTGAGTCAAAAGTGCCCACACAATTGAAAACATGCATTGTGACCCCTTGAGAGCCTTTGTGGGTTTTCCCAGTATAATTACTGAAAGAAGCTTATTGTGATAACATTGCTCAATGCAAAAGTGCTTTAGTTGTGAAACATTACACGGTTTCCACAACTGACAGTATGTTAATAACACAGAGCATAAAAAGGTAGATTTTGCAACATGAAGTGTTTTCTTCTCGACTTGATGGCAGCAAGATTTAAATAGTAAGACTACATATTACTGAGAAACTGCAGAGTAGAATATTTTTCCATTTAGGAGTGGACCAGTTTTGCAACACTGTAAGAGCCACCTGTGTTTTAACAGTCACTGAAGACCAAGAGGAAAACTTGCAGTGAACAGAGGCAGATTAATGCATCAGCAGCAGCAACAGCATGTCCAAAATCTGACAGGTGTTTTTTTTCTCCTGCCTTCTTCTTTTTCAGCTTCACAGGAAATAACTAATTTAAGTGTGAAAGCCCAACAAATGCAATTAATGCATTTTTTTTCCCTATGTTATGAAAACAGTCGTGACTGTGAACCTGGTCATAATCCATAGGTGCAGAGTAAATGCTTTTCCTGTGAACCGAAGAATCAACATTTCCTGAAAGCCCCATTATGTGTAACAGTGTCTGACATTTAATAATGCATCTGTTTGCTAGACACTGTCTGGTAAAAGCCCACGTCTTCCAGTGACACACCATACTACATTTGCATTAAAATTATTTAGATAACCTTAGTGACACTACTAAGGATACTGTTTCACAGAATTATTAGGAAGTTCCATTTTTTAGGTGTGAAATTGAGAGATTTAACCCTCCGCCAAATGTACTGTATATGTATAATATCTTCTGCAGTGTTATAACTTCAATGTGATAGTTCATGAATGGCTTCACTTCGATGATTCCTGTGTCAATCACAGCATTCGTACCTTCCCATAGACAAGTGAGGGAAAAAAATCATCACCCTCCAATTTTTGATAGTTACATTTAATTAAAAGTTAACTTAATTGATCAAATAACAACCACAAAACACGAAACAAGTACTTTGTTTTGGCTGTTTATCTGGAGTGACTGAATATAACAGAGCATTTTACCTTTCTTCCTATTGGGCTAACATTATAAATGCATGTTTTTTGTGAATGCTTTCTGACAGGATGGGTAATACCGGCCTCTGACCTTTGCATTTTGTTGGGCCCCATCACACATCAGCCAAATCTACTTATTACACTTTCTGTTATGGCAACTTCACAGCAAATACGCTTTAACTTGCCTCTTGCATCATACAAGTGAAGAGTCTTTTCCCTTGGAGAGCTAAACTCTCTGAGACCTAGACGAGCACTGGAGCACTTGTCAGGGACCCATCGTATTGTAGTGTGAATGGTGCAGACTCAATGCAAATTCTTCCACACTCTGGGGTGGCAAAGGCCAGCATTGACTGACTGGTTGTGTTAATTCAGCTGCCTTTCAGTCCTACTTGATCCACAGCATTCTCGATCTCAATGGTAAATGAGTTAAAAACATCTGAAGTGTCAGCGCAAGAATGTTCCATTCAGCTTCGAAGAGACGCATCGTTAACAAATGTCTGGCGGCAAACAACCAGCTGTGGTCAAACAAACCAGGGAGGTAGGCCCTACAGTTTACCTCATCGCTGAGGCTCTGTTGTCAGCCATTGATAACCTTGCACATTGAGTGGTTTCAAAGGAGAGTCACTTTAACATGGTGGGTGATCCACATCACAAGGAAGCAAACAAGCTGCAGATTTGGAGGAGGAAATATGTGGCTGTTTAACTGACAAACACCTTGCGGAGTGGTTGTTTTTTTTATTGCAGCAGGAAGGACTTGTGCCTTCTTTCATTCATTCTACCCGTAATGCAGTTACACAGAGGCTCGGACTGAGGTTATTTAGGGGACGGCCCATGCTCTCTGCAGCACAACACCCACTCTCACCAGCCAGCTGACTCAGATCCAGAGGGCAGCGAGGGCACCACACACGCACAGACATTTGAGTCACACTTGGTGTGTGTAGACTCCAGACCTGAGGGTGTGCACCGCAGGGCTGTGTACAGCCCAGCTATGATTTACAGACTGGTTTTGACAAGGTTGCAACCTGTGCTGTACACCTTTTCCTTGCTGGGAAGGTGACACCCTGAAACTGATTTCACAATCATGTTACAGCACAAATCTAAAGATAACACTTTTACAAGGGGTGAGGTGCCACTTATAAGGCCTTTACTTCAAGCTGCTAAACTGGCTCCTGAACAGAGTTATGTGAAAATAATGTAAAACCCAAGAGATTTGGTATAAACACACCTACATCAGATACATACATCACTGTTTGACCTTGATAGCTAATCTTAAAGATGCGGCTTTATTCTCAAAGTCTAGAAACAACAGCAAAGCCTCCAAATGCCTTCAATGTTGTCAATCCTAGTTTAATGAAGGCTGCACATTTTAACTGTTAATTTAACACTGTGTCCCAAACAGTGATCTATAGCACAAAAACATAATTTAGAGGTAAAAGAAGCATTAGTAACAGAGGAGAATGATTGTAATAGTACTCTAAAATTAGAAGAAACAGAAATTTGTTTTAAATACAACCACTCAATATTTTAGATTGGTTTTTGATCTCCACTGGTAAATGCTCCACCGTGGTGACCACCAGTCTATGGTGCTGAGCAGGTAAGGTACAGCAAGATTTCACACAATTTTCTAAATAATATTTGGTTTGCAACAGTCCAAGATGACACTGTGTTAGCAGTAAAGTTGAACCTTTGCAGTAAAGTTGCAGGCTGAACCTCACCAAGGATTTAGGTAAAGTTGAGCAGACCTGCAGAGTCAGGTGTTAACTCTCTGCGGGTTCCTCTACAACAAGCGACACCTTTCATGCTGCCACTGTTTTCACATTATTATTTCATTTTTATAATAAAATTAAAAAATATTTATTCTAACCAAAAATAAAAGTAATTAAAAACAAGAGTGCCAGAAGTACAAGTACTCATAGTGCAAAAAGGGTGGTACGTTGTGTATATTTTGCATCATTATATGTAATTTAAGAAGCATTTTGAAACTGTAGTTAGTTAAAGTGAATATATTAGTAAATAGTAGTTTACCTGTAAGAATCCATAATTCTTTAGAAAGGCTCCATACGTGAAAGTTGTGTCCAAGTGCAGCATTTGGGTAAATTTGCTTAATTTTCTGCTACTATTTGCACATAATTAAAAATACTGTAATGTTGTATAATCATAATTCAGATGGTTAAATATAAAAATAATTGAAGAAAAATGTGCAGATGTTTCTTTTATTTATATTTGACTTGTAAAATATTTACAGATCATAATTCTGCCCGGTTTGTTGTCACTTCAGGTAGTTTTTTTAATGTCTGTTGGTGAGTCGTGCATCTGTTTAAGAGAAACATTCACTCCACGCCATGATAGTTTTCAGCCTCAGGCAGTGAGCGGCGGTAATAAATGAGAGGTCAAAGAATTGTTCTTTGCTATGTGACAAGTGGTGACAGCACAGGAGCCTAAGTGTAACCTGTGATGAGAGCAGTGGACAGACAGCTGTGTTTCCCAGCGGCACCCTGCAGAGCTGTGTGGAGGCACGCAGAAGGTGAGTGACAGTACAGTAATGTGATTGGTCTTACTACTTCCTATTGTTCCCCTGTCACTGATAACCCCAATGACCAAGGCCAAAGGAAGGAAGGCCATCGCTCGGTTTGTGGTGGTGGGCTTGTCAGCTCTTTGTCCTCAGAAAACTTATTAACCCACACGTCTGCTGAGAAAAGAAAGATTACTCACATGCCTCACCGTATGGTTAACTCAGATTAAACAGCTTTTCAGCAGTGCAGAGAAACAAGGACGAGAGAGTGTTCTCCAAGGAGAGTAAGCACAAACCTGGCAGGGAGAAATAAACCAGCACTTTTTAATCATCTTAAACAAACATGCAATAAGCTTAATGAACACAGAGATTAACATGTAAAAGGTTTGAAGCCAAACTTTAGTTTTACGTTAGTGGACATTTTTAATGTCCCTGTGAGGACATTTGAGATTTGCAGGAGCAGAGAAAATATATGTAGGAGAAACTTTAGACAGTAAAATGTCAGAATAAAGCAAAAACACTGAAAATGATTGTAACAATTGTAAAAACACATTAAAAGAGTTTAGATCTTCAGGTTTAGTTTTTTTAACATAAAACAAAACTTGCCACTTTCAGTGCAGATGAGAGAGCTTTTGGGAATAACCTTTTTTGAAAAACTAACTGTAACTGTAAAACTGTAAATGTTTAATTGGCAAGAGGTCTTATAATGACTTGAACCATTTCTTTTTAACCATGAGGAGGTGGGGGAAAGAAAATAAGGTAGCAAATCAGAGCTAACTTTGATCAGTGTGTACAAAATTAAACATATTAATACTGTCACGTTAGCATCAAAAGCCGTTGTTCATAGCCAGTGAAGGAAACGATGTTCAGCCTTTCACTAATTAACCCAACAGACGGCCCGGCAGGCCTTAGAAGAGACAGACCAGAGTCAGCCAGGGTCACCCCACACCTCAGGCACAGAGCTGATGTCATGTGTCGGCTGCTTTAATAGCGTACTGTTCAGCTTCGCTAATGTGTAGGTCTCACTCAGCTCGCTTTACAATCACTTCAGCTGTTTCACTTCAAAGAATCCAGTGTCAAAATGGACCAAACTGTTTTACGTGGAATGAGTCAAACTGCTTAAAGGCTGAAAACTGAAAGAAGAATTAAACTAACTGTCTGGAGGTCTAAAGTTACTATGACACGAGCTAATGTGTAATGATGTGGTTGTGTGCCTAAAGGTGAAGGGGAAGGAAGCGATGGGAATTTAACTGAAAGTCTCGAAAACTGGTTTTGTGACTATAAAACACTGCACAATATAAACCACTTTTCAGCATTGCTATGAGCTATAGGTTATAAAAACAACAATAAGTATTTTATGGTAGTTTTTTGAGTGAGTTAAATCAAGAAATACATGCTACACTTTGGCCTGTAAATCTGTGGCCCTAGCTTACCCTTTTTTACAGGTAGCTACTGGAACAGTTTTGTTTTAGTCTATACTTACGTACAATTTTTTTACGTAACATTCTTTTTACTGATTACTCCCACTTTACAATGTGACTTCTGTTTCTCAACATTTCACAGGCAAATAATGTACATTTCACTCCAATATGTCAACTGACACTTACAGGTAGGTTCAAAAGCTGTGCACACCTGCACATGTGTTTTCAGTTGTTTTGGCAGAAGAGACTTCAGTTCAGGTCAAAGCTAGATGAACTGAAAAATACTGAAGAACTGTACTAGGATAAAATGAGCTCCCAAAGTACAGTAATAAAAAACATAAAAGGAAGGGCTGTCACATCCTAAAGGGTACAACTAAACCACCAAGATACTGAAAGAGATGTCAGTCAAGCACAATCTCCACACACTAATTTAAAAAATCTATAATCAGGTAATAAGAGAAAAACAATACTTTGTATTAACCGATAAAGTATTTAAATTAACTGCAGTATATACCGTGTTAAGACTCTATATGACAATTCGAAATGCAATATAACCCCACCAGGGCCACTCAGCTGCTGACAGTGACTGCACACAAAAGAACAATTCTAACACTTTTGATTTGAATTTTTTTAGATTAAATGTAATAAGAGATTTTTTAATTAAATGTCAGATATCCTACCTTCACCTGGTCTCCCAAAGCTTAGTGACAAACGATGGATGTTGGTCGCCATCTTCTGGTTGACATGGAGAACTGCATCAATTTTACGGCGCTCGGGCCAAAAGGACTCCGAGATCTTTAGGTACAAGACGCGACACAACTAAATATGCATTTTTTTCCCCTTGTTAAATATAATTCCTCTTAAATATAGTTCATTGATAAATATAATTATACATAGCTCACACGTCACGTACTCTCACAATCTTAAACCAGGCTTTAAATAACTATTCCTAATGAGTAATCAGGCGAAATGAACAATCCGGAATCGCATTTATTAAAGCAGGTCGCAGTTCGATAGCCTCGAGGGAGCCTGCAGTCTGAAGTCTGCCTTGATCCTCAAACAGCTCTAGCACTCATACTACTGTGTTGTCACTGACGTTTCAGGTGAGGACAATGATGCTTGTCTTACTATTGTCAAACGCAAATCCTCCTGAGAGCCTTCAGGCGCTCTCAAGATCGCTCAGCAAGACACATATGGTTATAAAACATTCAGAGTCCACAGAATGACAAACAACATTTTAAGTTGTTTCCTTCTCCAGGTGGTAGGCGCTCGCCATCTTAGTTCTCACAGTCAATATAACCTGGGTTGTTGCAGTTTTGATCACACAGTGGGGCCCAATTAGACTCAGGTTATTGATATTTTGGAAGAACAGTTCATAAAACTTATCAGGTCTCTGAAAGCAAAGTGTTCATGGAGACATGCTGCTGCTGAGCATGTGTCTTCCAGTTTTCCAACTCTTTAAACTATTAATTTATAAAGAAATGCAAACTCTCAAGTTTACCCCGGTAGTGGGGATCGGGGTTAAGGATTAGGGTTATTAGGGCAAGATCCAGCTAATTTATTACTGTATACAGAAAGAAAGCAGGTTATGAGCATCCCTCTTTTAAGATTTCAAATTAAAGCAAACCGCATGAAATTGAATTAGGAATATAAAGAGTATGTGATTAACACATTTTCACCCCTGAATGTCATTCCATTAAGCCCCTCATAGTGAAGCATTTTGTACTAAAAAAGAGACACTATGTCACATCCTGTCGAGTCTACTTCGGAGAAACAATGACTATAAGCTAGAGTGATTAATTACATATTTTAAATTGTATAGTTTTAGTCATTTGTCACTGATGCTTATCTCAATAGTTAACCCCAACCTCTGTGGCAATTTTGTAAATAGCTAAATGTCCTGTAAATGTCCCGCTTTCTAAACAGTCCACAAACACACTTTTTCTACTGTTTTCTGTTTTTCTACCCTTTACTTTGCCATAATTAAAACTTTGCACCCTTGTTTGACACAAAAGATGCCACCAGCCAAGGATGCTTGGTAACGGGACCATACACAGGCTTCTCTCTGTTTAAACAACATGTCACTGAGCTGGTGCTGAATGTGTCTGTTTACTGGGCTTTGTTTAATTGACGTTGAGTTGCCGGGGCTGACGTGGTAAACAATTAGGGTGAAATTCTGTCACATTAGGGACTGTGAAACAGCCCAAACAGATTCCAATCTTAACTCCAAGAAGTAACTCATAAGTGCCTAATCCTGTTGATGGAAACAGAATCCCACCCATGTCCAAACGGCCCACTGCCCCAGGTGCAGTCGCCACACAGGCCCTGGCTTGTCTCCCTTGTCCCCACAGCTAATGAATTGAGAGGACCCTCTTGGGCACGCAGCCCAGGCTGTGGTTTGGCTAATTAGAGGCTCTGTTTTCTCATAAATATCTATAGCAATAAAATTAGGCAAATGAGGGCTTTAGTTGGAGCCTGTGAAAGTGTAAGATGCAAATCCTGAATGTGAAGGAAACACTGTGAAGGAAAATCTTGGGTATGTTGTCTGGTGATCTCGATGATCGTTGCAAAGTATTTTCCAATGTTCATCTTTGATGCTTGAAAAAATTGATAGGTTTTCTTTTTTTAGGAGGAATCATCCAAATTCAACGCCTTATTTCACAAAATGGCCATCTGCACAAGCAGCAAAACTTCTTTTTTTGTTCTCAGATAACAATGGGACACCATCATTATTATTCAATACATTCAACTGCAATTAGGCCCCATTCAGGATCTGTTAAGTACAGTTTACCTGCTGATAATGAGATCAGGCCTGACAGGTTATCTTGGTGCCTTGAGTATCATCATTGACATTTTGACAGCAAGGATGGCTGATAATCTCTTTGTCCTTACTAAGTCTTGCTGATAGCTGTAAACAAAGGCCCAGGCTCTGCCCAGATAAGCCAACATCCCTAATGGTTGTAGATTTTACATTCTAGCAGAAAATAAGCCCTGGTTTTAAACTGACATCTGTGCCATGATTTCAGCTGATTAAGGGTATTTAAGCTGCTGTTAAATGTCATTGACAAAAATATAAATATTAGGAAGATGGAATTTTCAATTTAAAGCAAACAGCGGAGAGGAGGAAAGATCACAAACACAGTAAAACAAGAAATAAGGAAATCACAGCAACTTTTAACTATAGAACCAACTATTAATCAAAGATTTGGGAAAAGTGTGTGCATATCACAAATCTAACCTCTAACCTTCAACTTTCTTTTTCATGCAATCACATTTTACTAGCTCCAAATATCAAGAGGAGTTTGGTCTTAAAACCTCACTACAGATAGCACATCTGGCTACTGGTTTCAAAGGCATGTTTTCCAAAGAGCTAGGCACCAGCCTGGAGAGTAAATCATTTAATACTTTACTCAGCTGTAATAATAAATTCATAAGAAATGCTTAAATTACCAGAACAAATTGTTTTATTGAGCTTTTTAATTCCCAGTTTAATTAACTTATAAACTTTTAAACTTGCAAATTGGATACATTAGATTGATAATGTATGAAATAACACTTAATATTAACATACTAATATTGATATTTCAATACCCCTACCAAACATGTTTATAAAAAAAAAAACTCTGATATACTTCCCCCACAAGAAAGTTCAATTACTTTGTTAAACTCTACTTCAGTGTTTTTTCTGTTCATGCTCCTTAGTGAAAACCCAGAATCTATAAAACATATTCTTCTACTTCATGGAAAAGGTTATAATCAATAAATGTTTATGGGCTTGTGGTGGGCACATCTCACTTGTCACCTTTTGGACCAAGAATTACCCCCAAACCAGTTGTACATGAATCCTTAAACAAGTCCTAAATTTGAGTGGAGAAACCATAGAGATGATTCTGCACTTGGAGAAACACTATCATAAAAAGTTTTGTAAAGTCAAACCAGTTTTCTAATCTCTAAAATTAAATAAACGGGACTTTTACTTTGTGTTTTTTTTATCATTGAGATTCAGGTGAATCACATGAGATTCACATGCTCCAATGTCTTGTCCCCATGTTTCTGGCTCCCCTGCAGCATTTGGAAATACTGCACTGGAAAGATTCAGATCTACTATTGCTCCATGACATCATACCAGCAAGGCATCAGGTGCTTCACACCTCACATGGCCTCCATATCTGCATAGACTCTTCTTGGGGCCAGCAGTAGCTACCAGGGACACTACTGTAGGTACAGGTGGGTTTTGGGCTTTTTGTCATAAATTTAGTGAAATGCCATGATATAGAATTAATATGAAAGTCTCAAAGCAAACATTAATGTCAGGTAAGCACAGCTTTATTGTAGATTTTAACAATAATTTCTCAAATAAAACAACAGTAAAAGTAAAAATACTGTGCAACCTGTAGAGCAGTTTGCTAGTACATAGTCTATTTAAAGTTCAGTTCAGAAACATTATGCCTCTGCTGGTGATGGGTGGCCGCCGTAAGAGAATCACGTGCATTACGTGTTCTGAAGCACTGCTCTATATTTATCCAACCATGGGGCTTTCTGTGATGTGTGCTCACCCAAAGGAATTCCCACCAGTGGACATACAGCATGGTGCGGCTAAGATTCCTTCTTTCCTAGACCTTCACCTTCCATAGACCAGGATACAGCTGAAACCAGGTGGGAAACCTTAACAGATCTGTTTGCACATATGCAGATAGCTAGAAGTGTGGAAATTATTACTAATTCTTGTTTTCATCCTTCTAAGTATATTTAGTCTTTGATACTGTGGTTTCATCTTATTGACTAGTTTTCCTTGAAGACAAGACCATTACATTGTGTAACATTACATCACATTGCTTGAGTAATTGTAACAGATAAATGCATTTTTAAAACATAATTGTCTGCCCTTTATATTATTTTGAAAATTATGCTCCAAGTTCATACACAGTTCAAATTAGCATACCTGAGTTTTGATTGCATTGATATCTTTGTTAATCTGTTGATGTATATCTTGTTTGGGAGTTTCAGATTATATATATTCATGCTTGTAATGTTTCTTTGGCATGTTAGAGAAGCCTTAACTTCATGATACTAAGATTGTCTGGAAGAAATACAAATAGTGTTACTAGTAATTGTTTTGATGATATACTTTTTTGATGGTATTTTCCAGGTCACATTGCACCTGCTAAGTCAGAATGGATGACTTTGAATACAGTGTGGAGATCTCTGACCGTGACTGGCAGTGCTTCTTTGCAGAGTGCGAGGAGTGCAACCTGCTTCCTCCTTCACTGGGAGGTGTCGACAGCTCAGGGATGAGTGACCTTGATGATTCTGAGTCCATGCTTGCTAAGAGGGTTCAGAAAGTCAACCTAACAACACATTTTTCAGATGCTGACCACTCCCTTGCTGGCCCCACAGACTGTGAGGGCCCTCCTGTGGAGCAGTTTGTCAGTAAACATGGTGTTAGTGGAATGGAGAACATCCTTTCGGGCAGTGAGGAGGATTTACACCTGCAGTCTGTCAATATATTCTTTGAAAGGGTGAAAAATCTTACAGAGGCTGAGAGGCTTGCTGAGCCAAGGAAAGTGAGAGCTGGAAAAAACAGAGGGGCCGTAGAAGAGGAGCAGCAATGTAGTGATGGGCAACAAGCCAGCAGTAGTGCCACTTTGCCAAAAAACACCCCCAAGTTAAACTCTCTATCTGCCAGGGGTGAAACAGCAGTTGGCAAAAGGCTTTCGAGGGCTGTCGACACCATTAGCAACATAAACACAATGAAAAAAGTTGAGCCCAGTTTCAACATCTCTCCTGAACCTGCAGCCAGTAACTCAGTGGCCAAGACTAACAAATCAGCTTACCCTGAAACAGATTTATTTATCTGTGAGGAAGCCTGCACAGAAGCCAGAGTAACACAAGAGAATCAGGTCCATGACTCACCGCTAAGGGTTGTCTTTTCCAAAACAAAACCTCATACAGACAAGGTGATAGACGTAGACACATGCACACACGATTTGTCAAGAAGTCACTTAACTCCTGAAATACTGACGAGCATCAAATGGAAGGAAGACGAAAACCCAAATGTTCCACTTTCAGACGCAACAAGCACAAACAAAACACCGAGCCAAGAATCATCTCCATCTGCCTCCATCAAAAGAAAGAGAAGAAAGAAGAGACGACTCAGTGCTGAGCCAGTTGAGAGTGGGCATGGAGGGAGGACTCAGGACTCAGAGGAGGAGGAGTATGCATGGCGAGGCGAAGCAGGACTGTGTTTATGTAAAGATGACGATTTACTTTGTTCACATAGACTGCAAAACAATCTGATGTCCTCTTTATATTCAGTCACAAGAAATCCCCCAGGAAGGATATCTGGTAAAGAGATGAAAATAAATGATCTCTCTAACTATGTTTCTCCATGTGACAGTCAATACCAGTACCCACCAGGGGGCTGGTGTACAGCAAAAACCTCGGCTGAAATTCATCCATATAACAGTAGTCAGTCAGTAACCCCACTGAACCAAACTGATGATGGCTTAATTAAAACACCAACCATCAGTGGTAATGTGGTAACACATTTACAACCACGCATGAAATTACAAGTAGAAGAATTGCCTGGACTTAATAAATACTGTTGTTTGCCACATTCATTTTCTGCCAGTCTAACTGATAAATCGGACAGGGCCAGAGGAAACAGAAACGGTGAACCAAATGAAGATCCTGCAGGGAATCTGCAACAGCCCAATAATTTGAATCATTCTAACATTGGTTGTGAAAATGAACAAAATCTAAACTTTTGCACAGCAGAGGTCAAATCAATACCTCTCAGTATTTTACCAAGTGCAGATTCAAATGATCCTGCAGTGGAAGTCAGCCAAAGTGACAAACTATCTGCTGCTAAGTTAGTCCAGGCTGCAGACAACCACACACTGTGTCAAAGAGATTCTGAGCACCAACAACAGCTGGAACTTGACACAGACCGATATGTCTCAGCACCAGGAAAGACTCCCTTGCCCCTATCTGCAACTGGTATGATCAGTGCTGACTGTCACAATACCAAACACGAGCAATTTACAGCCAGAGCCTTTCTATCCTCAGACAAGATGTCCAGTGAAGTGGCCAGTGCTAAATTAGCAGAGAATCTTGGTAATTCATCCCGTGATAAAAGCTCTCTGTTTAACAGTCCTTCCAATTTGTATATGAATAATACAGTACAGCAGATACTGATTTTTTCCAAATCAGATGTTTTATCCGAGAAAAACAGAGCAGATGAGAGAGCTGAGTTAGAGCCAACACAAATAATGGCTGTTAATAGTAGCAGTTCTTCAGAGTTTGCATTACTATCATCTTGCTGTACCCTGGACGCTGACTCTGTCCTGTCTGTCTCAAATGACAACATCACAGATATCTGTGAAAGTTGTTCACCTTTCAGTCCAAATGGGCTTTGTGGTCAAAAAGAAAAACAAGCCCTAATCTCGGCAAAGCACATGGAAGGAGAAGCTACATTTGCACCTAAAATTCATAATGTATTAAATGACTCAAATCAATCAGGAAGTGATTTATTGGGTGGAGAAGAAGTCGTCAAAGCATCCAAAGCTGAACCTAAAGAGGCCCGGGGTTCACAACATTCAGTGTTTTCTATATCTTCTTTCTGGAGTGAGATGGAGAAGCTGACAATAAATGACATTTTGAGTCTACAAATGATCGACAAAGATGCTCCACCCAGCTCCCTCCCACCTTTATGGGAAAATGAGGAGACTGGTATGTTTGCTACGACTGATTCAGGCTTTTTTACGCAACTGGATGAGTCCAGGTCTGAGCAAACCAACGAGTGTATGTTGAGGGTATCGGATTCTGTACAGTCAAGTTTACCTTCTGCCACTGCACCTAATTCTTCCTCTTCAAGAAGTGTCATTTGGGAGCGTGAACCTGTCCCGGTGAGCCTAGGTGCTGATGTTTACCCTGACAATATGATGTTGATCTCTGTGGGTGACATTTCTCAACCAGTCCTCTCTCAAAGTGCTCAAAAGTGCCTCAGAAAGATTTCCAAAAATATAAGTGTGCATAATTTACATGCACTGGAATCTGAGCCTTGCAGCTCCACATGGAAACAGCAAACTTTACCAACCGCAGATGTAGGGGAGTTAGAAAAGGTAGAGACTTTTACTGATGAACATGTGCTTAAGGAAGACAAGGACACGGACTCATCACCTTCCTCTTTGACAGGCAGCTACACATCATCTCTCATGGATATATTTCAATACCTCTTTGGTGGGACGCAGCCAATTGCGAGGCAATCAAGTACAGATAACACAAGTAACTTTTCCACTGATGGAAAATCTCTCCCGGAAACCTATGATCACTTTTTTTCAGAATTTGATACAGAAAGCTTTTTCTGCCCTCTCGTCGCAGCAGAAGATCATACTAAGGATGAATTGGTTCCTATATTTTCCTGTTCCCGTTCAGCTAATCGAAATCTCCAGTTTCCCGAGGCTTATGAGTATTTCTTTCCATCCTCTTCTTCCGATGATTCTTCTGTGGAATCTGACGAAGAAGACAACTGTGGTTCTGTAAAGGTGGTGACAAGGTTTAGCCGCAATTCAAGTGCATCCAAGATGTCTGTAGATGTTTATGATAATTTCTTCACAGATAGTGACCTCAGACAGAATTTTTTCTGGAAAGAAACCTTCTCCTTTAGGAATATTAAATTTACTGGATCTACACAGCCTATCTCAAACCCTTTGTCTCTTGTACCTGTAAGGCAAAGTGACAGATCCCTCCGAAGGTGGGTTTGCCCCAGCAACGTTTTAGGAAATCAAGACTTAATATCTCCTGATCCCCTACTCTGCCACCTGGAGGACAGGATCTCCAGACAACTAGCACAGCAGCCTTTCAGAAATGAAGACTTACAGACAGCTGTTTCCAATCCAAGTAAGTCCAACTTTCCAATTAAGACCAGCTTTACACAAAGGAGCACTAAAGATAAGAAGTACATTCAATTAAATTTACTGTGGATAAAGAAGCAGTAGTGAAATAAGTATGCAAATCCTCTATTAGATATAAAGCAGAAATTAAGCAGTATCACTTGAGTTAGCAAAGTCTGTAAACAACAGTGAAGCTACCAGACCTTTTTTGCTCACTTCTCATCACTCTGATACATTAGTTAATACAAGCTTAACGAATGTAATCATGAGTTGCCGGGGGGAGTTGCTGGGGGGAAGCGCGTCGATGCCTGGGAAGAAGAGAGACGATGAGCCGGAGAAACGAGTAGAGAGAAGCAGGGTGGCCGGAGATTCCGGAACAGGGAGATGAGACAGTTGGGAACAAGTTAGGTTCATTCAGTTTCAAAAGCTGGAGTTCTCTGCTTCCATGAGGTTTAATGAGACAATCTGGTGACTTGTGGAGTGCAGGAGACCAGTATATGAGCAGCTGTCATCAAGGTAGGTTATTGAGTTTGGGTGTGACTGCCGCAGCAGCTCTAGGTAGGCTTATACACACAGACAAACACACCCACACAGGCACACTCACGGGAACAGAAGGGGAACAGGGGAAAGGGAGGGAGACAGGGAGGTGGAGGACTGGGTGCTGTGACAAGATCTCTGCAAAGTTTATCCAAATTATATAAAAATACAAAATAAGTGATTGCATGTATTGCAAATATTCATCCCCTTTGATGTAACTCACTGGTGCAGCTACTTGGTTTCCACACAGTTACTTTAATGGAGATCACCTGAGTGCAGGGAATGTGTTTAAAGGGTATATGATATGTACACCCTTATCTGGAAGGTCTGCTTACTTGTGAGTCAGAATCCTGGCCAAAAAATATACCATAAAGAGATAAAGACATAAGGTAATGTGGTTTCCATGGAAACACAGCTCTTGGTTCTGAAATTTAGGTTTATAATGTAATTTGTTTAGATCAAAAAGTTGTTTAAAATTAAGGAAAATAAATTAACGAACCTTGCAAATAAAAATCAAAGTTAATTACTTTATGAACAGCACTCTATAGACCGGCCTAACAAAGAGGATTTCTGTAAAACCCCTGAGGGGTCCAGTGTGTCACAGATTGTTTAAATACACCCCTTAAAGCATAAACCTGCATATTTTCCACTACTGTATTAAAAAGAATGGAATTTAGCAATAATGTATTCCTCCTCTCTGCCCCAAACTCCCCATATGTGAGCAGTTCTAGTGACAAATGTCCTGTCCACTCAGTCAGCTGTTACAGTCATGACCGGGACAGACTGTCTTAGCTGCCAGAGGACACCTTGTAAACTGCAGGCATGTAGTGGCAGGAATCAAGAGGAATGGCTGTACGTGATAAGTTGACTTCCCTCAATGAGTGTACTCACTAAGCTGCCAGCAGACCCCTCTAATTTATGTTTGGATGTGAAGGGAGATAAAAATAACTCAACTTGTGCAGCCTTTATCTAGATGTAAATCCCTGTTGTTGAGCATTAATTGAGATGGTAATTCAACCTTTATGACATCCAATATTCAGAAATTATCCAAGAGGATTATCTTTAAGATTATCGTTCACTGAGACATAAGCACAAACATAAATATCTTCAAGCAGCTTTGTATGTTTGCAAGATTTGCCCGGGTCACATGTGTGACCGAACAGAAGCCCCATTGCAATACCGAGGGCTTATGTTCAGCTGTTCAGTCCCAGTTAATAGCCCTGACTTCCCTTTGGATTCCCTTTTGGGTCTGTTGATGCTCATTGTCATCTTCTGTCTTGCATTTTATGAACCTTAATGATATTTTTATTATTTTTTGTGATTATCTTTGAAGGGTTAGATGCAACATTTCTTCCTCTCAGACAGTCAGATATGTGTCTGGTTTGTATTGCATTCTCTTCATGGGTTCTGAAGACTACAAACCCACAAGCTGGAGATGCCTGGAAGGCTGGTATGTAGCATGAATGTAATTTATAAAACAAATTGTGCAGGTTTTATGTTAAGAGGTTATAGAATCACTCTCCAAATACATATTGAAGTAAAATAAAACAAAAAAAACAACTGTTATTAAATCAACTTCAAGAAACATAACTTTATAGAATTTATAAATGCAATGTTGAGCTCCAAAGTCTCTTGAGTTTATGTGATGATTCACTTTTCTTGTTTATTTTCTCCCAGTTCTGTTGGCAAACGTAAGTGCTCTATCTGCTATCCGATATCTGCGTAAGTACGTCAAGATAGAAGCAACTGCCAGTGAGAAGAAACTGCACAGTGACATCACTTCTGATTCATGATGTGGCCTCCTCTCAGTAAATCGTGATTAATACTTATCATGATGATTAATTTTTCAATGAACACTGTTTTCTTGTTAGCTGCACAATGTGTTTGCACTATAACTTTATATATAGATTTTTTAATTTTAATGTTCTTTATACAATAGAAATTGAAAATGCTAAATTTGTAGTTTTTTTGCTTCTTATTAAATTAATTTGGCTCACATTTTTACATTTACAGTAATGTCTGCAAGTATTCATATGAAATACAAAAGACCAAATGCAAGATTTATCAGAGGGAAGGCTTTAGACATTTAAAAATAAGGATTGGGCCTCTACTGAGTGGAAGATTTAAGACATGTTATTCTGTATACAGTAGGCTGTAAGCTGTACACAACTTAGATGTTAGATGGACATGATAAATGGATTAACTTGAGACAAAAAATTAAGAATGGTGCGGTTTGAGCCTGTATGTTTGTTTTACATTACCTGTATGTAGCAGATAATTTTGTGTATATTTTTTCTAATAGTAATAATTTAATAAGATATATATAAGATAAGATTTTATCAATTTTTTTTTCAAAAATAGTAGTTGAACAAAGCACAATTACCTAAACTGTAATTTATTTAAGGGACTGTAATCTGTGCCAGTGTCAATAATTTAATCTTAATATGGTTTTCTTATTGTTGTCATCATTAATAAGTAATAGTTGACTGTATAGTTACCGCTGCTTTTTTAAACTTAACTGGAGTAAAATGGCGTGTGAATTGTGTGCAGTGACTGCTTATTCTAAAGGTCCACACGTGAAGGTGTAACCTTTGAAACACCAGAGGGCAATATAGGTTCAAATAAGAAGATGAAGTGCATCCTCACAGCTGTGTGAACTACTGTAACTACTTTAAGTAGTTATGTATACATTTCTCAGAAATTCTGTAGAGACTACTAAGATGAAAAAGTAGCCTTTCATTAACATAAAAATGTTACTCTGCTTTTATAACAATATTGTTAAATACTCAGATGAGATCTTTTTTCAAGAATCTCTTTCATTCCAGCAGATGGGAAAGTTGAGCTGCAAAGCATAAGGGTTTTTTGGACACAGCTGAATATGGCAAAACAGTGGTTTGCCTACTTAACGTTTAACATCTAAAATATGTAACACGTTTTTTTTTTAACCTCAAACAACAGATTTAAAATTAGCTTTGGAATGAGATAAACAAAAATACACTTTTTTTTCCAGTTTTATTTCCAAATATAAATAAACACCTCAAACAATAATGAAAAAATTAGCCAAACAGGTATTACTAGTCTGTCAAAAGTGACAGCAATATAAACCTTTAAGGTAGTCAGTTAAAGCCACATCTATTTGTCTTGAAAATGTAGCGTAGTAAAATAATAAATATACATCATTTCCAAAAAAGATTCTTTACTATAACAAGCCCTGATGGAATGCTCTGTGTAGCTTTTAGTAGAAACAACAAATATAACAGTAAAGTGGACAGCATGTTATAAAATGCTTATATTAGAAAATGGAGGTTCTTCCACTACATATGAAAACTTTACTGCTATTATGTATTACAATATAAAATTATATTAAAGCTAGGCAGTATATATACACACACACACACACACATACGTATATATATATATATATATACACTTTGTACACTTCTCTCTTGAATGCTACATGTTAAAACAGACAGCTTATATCTGTCTCGTATAACTTAAAAAATGTTTTTTCCTCTTCTCACTCACGGTCCTTGTTCTGCTGCTTGACTGTCCGACATCTAACGACATAGTTTATGGGATTTGTTGGGTTATACTGTATGCAGCAGTAGCAACAAAGGCTGCGGTAGTTGGCTTTTATCATCCCTCTGATAGCGATCTGTTGTTTGCACACACAAATGCCGAGCTATTGTTTTGTTTTATGACCATCTCTGCTGGGTTGCCATGGCATCGAGGCCTCTGGCCCCAAAGTCTAATCCTGTCCAGTGTGTTGAAATTCCAGACGTTGGCGGAATCATATCAGGATTGCAGTCGTAATCCCAAATGTTGTCATAGTCCATTTCCTGGTCATCTGGTTCTGTGGGTTCGAGGTATGAATTATGATCTGTGGAGGTGACAGAAGATTCCCAGGCTTTTAGTTTCAAACGATGAAAGACAAAACCTCATCCACCTGACTGACTGAACTTGGGCATGGTCCCAAAATACCTATGGTGTGATTGGCCTTGTGTGTGCATATAACCTTACTGTAAAACCAGCAGTGTAACATGCCACTGCTACACCACCTTCATTTGTTATGTATGCTCTGCTGAATGACAGATAAATGACTGTTTTTAAGAATGAATCTCTGTTTAAGAATGAATCTGCCCACACCATCGAGCCTTTTTTTTATATGTGAAAAAAGAGCTTAGAGATGTGTGTGCAGCCCAACTGGGTTCTGTCTGCGGAGTAAATCTTTTCTGTGGAACAGTGCTCTCTTACACTGGACTTCCCCCACATGGGACATTTGCATAAATGGCATTTAGAGCTGCACTAAGCTCCATTTCATTGGCACATTTACACATTTCCTTCGTTTTCAACTTTGTAGCCTTTATCTGTCTACTTGCTGGCACACCCAAGAGTTTTATCAATCTAAGGTGCCTCCATTATTTAATTTAAGCTATGAGTGTGAGCAATGTTCTTCATCCTTGATAGCCTTTGGGAAGGCAGGTCATGGTGTTGATATTCATAGCTTTCACTTGTGAGGGAATATGATGCAGCAATGCACAGCATAGTGTCCATTGTTTCTCAAAATAAATTTTACACTTGATTTATCCATGTCATAAAAATAAGCACACTTTTTTATTTTGTTTTACTAGACAAGATGAAAGTCTGCTAGAACTGAAAGCATAAATCATTTGTTGAACAACATGGTTGAACTGTTTCATCAGGTGTATGAGTACATGCCTTCAGTTCTTACCTGATGAGTAACTGTAAGACATCTGAGAGACATTCCTTGCAGAGCTCATCGGGAGGAGCATCTGTCAGAAGATGTGAAAACAAAAGAAAGTTACTTACTGTGATCAACTATAATAAACTTTCTGTTTCCTATAGGTTTCATCTGTAGCACCTGTTCAAATATCACCCGCAAAACAAATACGAGAAACTGAAGTGGCGTGGGAGATGAGTATTTCTGCATTTCTCACCTGCTCTTGCACTTGGCGAGGCATGGGCAGCAGTCTTAGCCTCGACACAGCTTCGGCTCTCTGCTCTGCTTGGCTTTCAGGAGTGTCCATTTCCAGGCCCATAGCCTGTCCCTGGGAGTTGGTCAGAACCAGACTTTTCCTGCAGCGTCTGCCCATAGGAGGGGTACGGAGCTGGAAGTAGGAGGGTGGGAGCTGGGGCTCCTGCTGATGGGGGTGGTATTGAATTTGCTCTTGCCAGCTCTGCAACTAAAAAACAGATGGGGATGTGTCAGGACAGGAATTGAAATGATAAACACTAGTTTAAACTGCTAGTCAAATAGATCTTGACAATGACAACTAAACTGTTATGACCAAATGTAAAAAGGTTTAGTCCTAATTTTTTATCTGTATAATTTCTTAAATATAATTTGTGAAACAAGCCATTCTGTGTGTGTATGTGTGTGTGTGTGTGTATGTGTGTGTGTGTGTGTATGTGAGTGTGTGTGTGTGTGTTTGTGTGCACTTTGCTAAAAATCAGACAGGCTACGCAGGTGTAAACTGAACTTAAGGATCCAATATCTTTGACCCACTTACCACCGGCCTGGCCTCATCTAGCGAGTAGATTTCGGGGCTGCAGGGCTCATCGTACAGGGGTGACAAGGGTTGTCGGGGGGCACACATATCTGAGTGGCGCTGGGGGGCATTCAGGGAGTAGTTGAGGGATGTCTGAGGTGTGCTCCAGCTGTTAGACTGTCCATAGAAAGTTCAAAGAGATCTGGGAATTAGTTCAAGCAGCTGACCAAAGAGAGGAAAATCAGAGGCCAACTCTTCCTCCATCTATTGTTTCTATCTCTATGCCTATCTGTCTTTTTCTCCCCCGATCTTCAGGTATACATAAGGCAATCACATAAGCTGCACTGGGATTTGGGATCTAGGATCAGATTACGAAGGCTTAATAACACGATGATTGTAATCTCAGTGATATCAGTGCTTGCGTGACAATAAGGTGTTGCAACTGTCTGTGTAAGAAAACTGCACTTTTCACTGCCATAGTAATGATGTAACGTCACCCGATTAAGCATAGTAAATGTTTTCTTGTTGTTGGCTCAGTTCTTGTTTATGAACTATAGTAGGAATGTAATTAATTGCAAAATAAAATGCATTAGTCTTTCACTTTTAATTCTGCATGAATGCCTCTATTATCCTATTTGTTAACACTGTATCCATCATCACCTCCCTCAGCCGGATACTTGTTGTGTCTATTTTAGTCTCTGCACACATGACATGTAAAATAAGTCTCAGTCTCACGGGGGTATTTGGTTATCAAGTTAAGACACCAGACTGAAATACCTTGACAAGCGGGGCTTTCTCCAGCCGCTGTGGGCTGACACGATGGAGAGCAGAGTAGGGAGTGCTGTAGATCTGAGAAACCACCGAACTCTCTGCAGGTTGGAGGTACGAGCTACGCTGGGGGGAGGAGTACCGCAGTAGGTCACGCTCAGGTCTTGTGTGGGAAGATACACTGTTGTTCCTGCTGCCCAGGCGGGCAGTCTCAGTCGAGGAGGGACGGCTGGAGATGTACTGTAGGGACAAAAAACACAGCCAGGGCAAAAGTCAGCCAAGAGGTCAGACTTTATGAGTGGCATCAAGAAATTTTACTGGGATTCCCACTAGAGCAAATAATAAAAACTGTCCTGCATCATTTTGTGTTTTTGTGTGAAAGAAGAGTCTGCCTGAATTTAATTGGGAGAGGATGGTTTAGCACAGATTCTCCACAAAAACATGTTTTCTGGGCACAGAGCCCTCTCCATTTAAACTAATTGGATGGGCAGCTGGCCTACATAGTCCCTCTCCTGGGGGAGTCCTGATAACACAGAACGCTTGAGTACTTCTTAAAGACTCTTAAAGAAGTTTTTACTAATGAATAAGCTCTTATGATGAGTTATGAAAATACTGACTTTGTTATGTTTTACAGCAAAGGCCGAAGATTATCACCTTACCCAGTGTAGCTGTAACAGAAGCAGCTTTGTCTCTGGACCTCACTTAATTATTAACTTTGTGAAGAAAAGGTGTTCTCTTCAGCTCCACCAAAACAAAACAAAATGTTTTTCTAGCCACGTACAGACAACTCATACCACATGTTTATATGTGCAGATGTTTTTGTGTTGGTGTGTCGGTTTATTAGCACAAGAATACTTAAACTAGAGACATAGCCCACAGCTGACTTACACAGAGAGGTTCAGTGTATCCTGGGGTGAGAGGGTTTGCCTCATGCGTGGGTAAATGAAGACTGTGGGACCCACGTCCACTTTCTGACTGACTGAACTTCAGGGACTCAGTTCGACCGTGGCTGTTCCCACTCCACCTGTCAAACTGTGGAGCCTAGAGAACATAGAACATAAAAAAGATATTATATATTACAATATCTGACCGCACGCTGATGAACAAAACATATACACTTTTGTTCGCTGGCTTACTTTTCATGCTTTTATTGGAGTAATTCAGTGGCAAGTGTAGACAGAGTTATAAATCATGTCATTGTTTTACGGCATGTTAATTTACAAAAAAGGCAGGACTTTATTTTCTGTCTCCTTTATCTCTTTCATCATACTTAATTTTCCTCCACACACAGGTTCACAAACCAGGTGCAGCCAAGTAGCTATGGCTCATCAGCAGCCGTAAACAGCGAGATTGTTTTGACTCATGAAAGACAGAAGGGTGTGTCTCACCTCTCTGTGCGTTGGGGTGTAGATGATGTCATACACAGGGGGTGGGGGGCTGACTACAGGCACGTCAGCAGCTTTAAAATGCTGGATCCATTCACAGAACTCAGTCCTATCCACACACGACACCACTATGGGGTTGATCAACTTCCCTGAGAAGAGAAGAGTGGGTAGACAAAGCCTGTCATTCGGTCCAGTCCCTTACTGGAATGTGCTTTAGTCAGTTTGTCTTTCACTCGGGATAAAACCAGCTCATTCATGCAGGGTTACACTCTGTGACGCTAGCGGACCCATGGAAAGGACCACTTAGCGTAAACATGCATAAGAATGTGTACACATTACAATCCCTTTGACATGTCTACTTGAATGCCAGTGTGAAGTACAGCACTGCATGTATTCAGTGTATTTACCTTCAATCATAAAGGTGTTGGGTTTGACTTCTTGGCAGGGCGTAGTCACGGTTATCATGTTGAGCGGAAGTTTTCCCTGCAATCACAATGACTCAAATCAAATCAAATCTCCAACGGAAATAATGGAAAAACTAGGCAGACAGGTTGTGATATGAGGTCAGTGAATTCAGTGGTACCTTATAGAAGAGCCCATCGTTCTCTTCAGACAGGATGATCAGCGTTGATGTATACATCACCAGTAGTCTATCACTCTGTTCCTATGGACATGAGAATACAGGTGCTACTGTAATGATCTTCATAGATTATTGTAGATGCATCTCATCTTTGGTAATGGCACAGTATTTAGTTTTTCTGCCAAAGAAATATTTTACAGTTTCAGTTCCATTTCCTTGAATACTTTCCTGTCCTAAATAGGAAGGGGACATTACACTATAACATTTCAGGGAGTAATTTCCAAAACAAAATTGGAGAAAATTAAACTATAAATTAACTGTCAAACATCGGCCTCCAGATTTTTTTTTCAAACTTGTATATTGTACAAAAAAGAATGGCACCAAATGCTTTCTTCTGAAGGTACATAAGTAAGGTAGCGTAATCCAGCTTTTTTGCGTGTGCAAAGACTATGAATAATACAAAGCACAGAGGCGACCGTGAGACCTGGAGCGAAATAAAACAAACACCAGTGTTATCCTTTAATACTCTGTTGAAAGAAACTGTTTAAATGCCAGTAAGATCTTCAGTCAAACCAGTTAGTAGGGCATTTAAAGGTGCAGCAGACTGAAAGTTTATGTTTCCTCTCCGGCTCAGAGGGTGTGTCTGGACAGACAGCTGACATTCCAGCTGTGAGGTGAGTCGAGTCACTGCGTGAGCCGGCAAATGCCTCTCGCACACCCTGGCTCTAAATCTCATACACTTCAATAAGGCTGCCGCTATTTCCCACAGAGAATTAATTACGGATATCCATGCAAGCTGTCTCATGACTAGCTTGTTTTTATTGGCTGATATGTGAAGCTGTATCAACATTATTTGTTTCTACTCATGTCTCATTTGATTACACCTAGAGAAGAAAATAAAGAGAGTGGAGCTTTATCTGTAGGAAACGTGGCATTTGTCAAAATATGAACTCCACCTGTTTCACACATAGGTAATGTGTGCATGTGTGTGTATTCTACAATTTTCTACAAGCTATGTGAGTCACTGTGTTTAAGGCTGATGTTACTTTGTTTTTATTCATCATGTGGAAAAATTCCAAGAAATCGAAAACACGTATGTGTCATGGGTTACAGTCTACTGTGCTGTGCATTTCCATAAATAGTCAAGACTAGAAAGTATGTGTTTTACTTCTGTAGAACTGATATTATTATTCACTTTTAATGAGCAGCAATGTTGTCATACCTGACAGGGCAGGTGCTGCAGCCGAACTTTAGTTACATAGGCGATGGGGCCCAGGCTGTCCCGCTGAGAGCCCTCCCACTCATAGATGGGTTCCCTGTTAATGGAGTTCCTCAACTCCTCTCGGCCCTCAGGAGTCTTATCCTGGTTTAACAGATGTCAGAGAGAACAATATAAATATGAACAAAGCTATGCCCTAATGCAAATTTAAAGTTTGGTTATTTTACTTTTGTTATGACCCATATAGATTCACATGTTTCCGTTACAGTAGGTGTGTAGTCACCGTTTAACCCTGTGTAGATGTGGGGGTTAATTACAACGTGATATGGTCAAAGCCGCTCCCTAGTATTCAGACCTCAGGGAGAGCCAGCAGTGACCTACTTGACTCATCAAATCTACATGCTCACACACATCCTGTTTCATCAGATGTGGTGAAGCATTTTATTGGCTAATCTGCCAGGTGGATTAAAAGATGACCACACATGAGCTTGTTTGAATTTGAAAAGGAAGGATGTTAATCATTCTTCCAGCACAAGAGCCAGTTTTTATGCCGCTTTATACGATGTAAGGTACGTCATGTGCCGTTACTTACTTTGAATCTGGTGTAGTTTTCTGGTGCTATTGCAGTACCGCCATTGGCCTCAATGTTTTCTTTGAGCAGGCCAAACCATAGGTCCAGTTCTTCTTGATTGGCACAGTAGACAATGATAGGGTTGAGGCTGACACCTGCAGGGTGCAGAGGTCATACGGTGAAAAAGGAGGAAGTGCCACCCCTGCTACAGTAGTGAATAATAATGTTCTTTAGAGCAAGTTATACAATAAGTACAATAAATGTTAAAACACATTCATAACAGTAAACCACATGTAATACACACTGCTGAAGATCCCCCTTGACCTAGTTCATTTGGCATTTAATCTAATTTAATCTAATCATAGCAGACTCTCCCACACACTGCTTACCCAGGAGGAGTGAGCAGGGCCTGGGATGAAGAGAGCTGGAATCTCCCTCTATCTATCTATCAGTCCCACACATACCAGAGATAACCAGCACAGACCCAAGCCCCATGGCTTTGTACTGATTTGGAGCCATAGCCCACTGACTTCTTCATAAAAAGCCACTATACTAGACTATACCCTTTGAAAAGTAATTTCTTTTCCACAGTTCATCATTAATTTAACTTTCTCCTAGGCATCACTCTGTAACCAAACGGGACACTAAAATCGTATTCATATTTTCAGGGCAGTGAGGCACAAGTCTCACAGATATACTGACTATCAGTTGTCTCAGTGTCGATTTTATGCCAGCAGATATGTTTCAGATTGCAGGAAGATAGTCATGGTAAGGATACATAAACAAAGACACTTTATAACCTTCATGGCTAGGATTGACTTCACTCATGTGCATTAATCCCTGACTTGAATGATTCCTTTTCTACCAAACAAAGTCATGTTTCATATTGTTTTGTTCATTCAGAGTTGAATACTAAGTGACATTTCAATCAGACATGCAGCTTTTGGGACATGCTTTAGATTATTTGCGGTGACATGGCTAAGCAAAGTACCTGGGATTTTCACCATGACAGCTGGGCTGACTAAAGTGCACCTGTTGTCTAACAAGCGGGGCTGGTTTGGGCCCCAACCATGGGTGAATTGGGGCCCATCTTGTTACTATTGGGGTTGAGTGGAGGTGAAGAGGGTCGTGGCACCTTTGAAGCCTTGGAATGTGACAGCATAGGAAATAGCGTGTGGTTTCTTGCTGTTAGAAGACCACCGCAGATAAATATGAGCCAAGGGCCAATATGGACTCCCCACCTAGTTCATCCTGCAACTCACTTTTTGAAGTTACCTCCAGATTTGTCAACATCCTGCTGAATTCAGGTCCGATTGATTGATTAACTACCTAAATTTAACACAACTAATAAAAATCCAAGCAGATGATTATGGCATTGCAGGCCCCAGTGCCAACAACTACTTGCGTCCTTTCTAAGTCAAACTTACCATTTATTTGAAAGGCGAATTCCTGAGGTTGGCTGTGGTTGCAGTTCTGTTGCAGGTTGCAGATGGTGAGTTCTTTCAATGGAAGAGTTCCCTGCACACAAAACAATAAAAAGTTGAATCAGGCTGCTTTACACAAAACATGCTCTCAATTAATTTACTAAACACAGTCTCCACTTTGCTGTTCTGCTCTATTTGAGCCAACAGTCTAACAACAAATTAAATAAATAAATCACCATGGCTGAGCTTATTTGCCGTCATCTATATTCTGACTAATGCTGTACACAGGTGCTTAGCTGTCTCTCTTTGACATGAAGATGAGGTCTCAACAGACAGGAAAATAATGATTAATGACTGCTCACACTTTATGAGACGGATGAAAAGCTTTCTGTTTACTGCTTGGTTGACAGGGCACACATGTAAACCCTACGCTGACATAAACGTCTGCCTCACAGCGGCATCAAAGCTATAAATTTAAAATTCATTGATAACTGTTGATACTGCGGAATTCAGAGAAAAAGACGTGATTGTTTTTTTTTTGTGATTCCTAGATTTTAAAATTAAAACTCACTTGGTATGTCAGTCCAGTTGTGTTGTTGGACACAAAATGAAGGTGTGTCTGAAAGAGATCCAGGTAGCAGTCGTGTACATCCTGTGGAGATAAGTGAAGAGTTAAAGAGACGGTGTTAACAGTGCTAATAAACTGATCCTTGTATTGTTGATTAGATTAAACTTTGCTGGCACATGTCAGGAGAACAACATACTCTGTCTTTCCTGATAAGGAAATAGTAATATTTTACAGCCTAATACACATCATCAACATGATCTTAAGAGTAATAGTTCTTTAAATCTTTGCCAAGAGTAATGTCTGATTTCATCTTAAAACATACTGTTCTTGTATCATCGACTGATTCATGGACCACCTACGGCAAATGTTCGGATTTTGCAGGCCGAATGGGGATTCTCAGAAGGGAAGTTGTTCTGTGAGCACATATTGTGATTTAGAGTTGCTGCTTTTTGCAATCATCTTTTTATTAAAGGGCTCATGGGTGGCTTTTGTCAAGACTTAGGCAATACATCCTCTGTAGAATTGTCTTCTCTTATGATATACAGTGTGTTCTTTTTTACATGTGACGCCGTTCCCTTCAATCAGTCTTTTCTGACTTTCGGTTGCGTCACAACTCTGACAAATTGCAGTTCCCACGGTGAGGAGCCGGCATGTCCTCTATCAGCGCCTGGGATCAAAACTCTCTCTACCCTGAGGTTTTCTCTCTGAGACGTTTCACAACTGCAGCAGAAGCAAGCATGTCTAAACACAGGCTGCGGTCGGCTTTATGGAAAACTGATTGGATTATTCACAGCCAACAACCACGTCAGTGTCCGCAGTGAGTTTCAGTGTGTTCAGTGGCTGCAGAGCAACATCTTGTTAACTCCCCATAATTTATTTATTTATTATTTTTTTAGGATGACTGTAATGATTTTGTCATAGGCTTGGTCATGACACCTGAAGTAATGAATGTGCCATATTGTATTTGTTTTCTTTTATACTTGCTCTTCTACTTTTTCACAACAGAGCCTTTCAAAAGTACATTTTATAAGCTTACTTGGCAGTGAAGGAACCGGAAACGAACTTTGGAGCTGTGAATCATCCGTCCGTAATTCTTCACATTTATGCTGCTTTTCTTCCAGCCGCTGGCTGGGTCATAAGCAAATGGGGGATCCCATTTTATGTTCTCTATTGTCTGCAGATCTTTAGGGGACATTTCCTGCAATGGTAGTGAAGTTTAGACATGAATTGAGAAAACAGTAAGAGGGATTAACATTTATAGGAGAGTTTTTTTGTTTGGTATGCAAATTATCATGTCAATTGGATGTTATCAGAATCAAGTAAAACCTTATGAAGTTTCTAACCTTCCTGGGGGTAACAGTACACAGGATATTGATGATACTGTTGGATTTCTCCTGTCCTTCTTGGGGATTCTTCTTGCGAAACAGGCGACTGCTGAGAGAAAAGAAGATCTCAGTCATTGTCTAATGTTTACCATCTATTCCGCAATTCTTATTTTGGTTGTTTTTTTGTTTTCGTTAACTTCAGGACAGCAGTGTCCACTATGAACATGTCACGTTTAAGTGAGATGCCACATGGAGAGTAACCTAAATACCATATTCTTTTCTCTACTTGTTTTGCATTTCAAATCAGGGATTGTGTTTCCTCTTCTTCCATAGTAACACACTGAATCTTGACCCACTAATAAATTAGAATATTCACAGCAGAGCAATGATAAATTAACTAGAGCCACTCCATCCTCTCCCATCAATGCCATTTAAATTATAAGAACAATCGGGTTTTGTGTGGATATTAATAGGAAAATCAGCATTCAATGTCCCTCATTGTTTTGCATGACCCTCATCTGTTACATCTGTAAGAGGAAGCTCCCTCACTGCATTGAAAAGATTTGGGGACAGCTTTAACAATATCAGCTGGTGGCTTATCTGCTTATCTGCACATATGCATGCCAGTGTCCTCGGTGCAACAAGGCAGGCCTTTGTTTGCATGGTGAGAATCACACTCTGTCTAATCAGGAAGTCCATACCCAGCATCAATCATTGATTAGTGTAAAAATGCTGTTCCACTCATGCTGTTTAAATTTTAAAAATAGAAAGTCAAATATAGAAACCATGCACACTGATGCAACCTGCAGTCGTAAAGTGAAATAGGAATGTAGGTAATAGACAGGTAATGGATTTGCACGCCCAACATTCTCCAAATCACTGCTGTGGCATTCAGCACCACTCAACCCCCTTCTCTGTGGGGAATACCTGAGCCTCGCCTGACTCACTGACACAAAGAGTTAGTAGGGTGCACAAGAAAGAGGAACACTGACTATATTGTATAAGCCAATATCAGTCTAACTTAAAATGTGGATCAGTGTTCAAGCCTGACCCGTTGGGCTTATTAACCATTTTTGGAGGGTTGCCCTGCGTCTCTTTTTATTTGAAAGCCTCTGTCATTTCCTGCAGTCACATTCAAAGCCTTCTTGTCAGATCGGTACAAGTTGTTTACTGATACACCTGGATAAGCATAAGCAATTAAAAAATAGAATTGCTTATGTGATATCATAATAATGAATGAGGGTCAGGTCCTGACTTGGGAGGAAAACCAGATTCACTGACAGCTGGAAGAGTCATCTTCACAGAAATGCAAATAGGAGGCAAATGGTAACTGTATTATTGACACTATTGGCCCGACAGGCACCGGTAAGGCACGACTCTGGGACTATCAGGTATTAAAACGTTATCCTGAGCCTGCCCCCATTAAATTCATAGCCCCTGTTTAACCCCACTGCTTAAACACTGAGAATCGCTAATAATCTCTTCCAGAGTCAGAAATAATAAACAGCAATCAGACATGTGCTTTCTGTAAAGCAAACACACTGACACAAGTACAGAAAAAATACAGAAGCTGAAAACGTCTTACCTGTTTCTGCGTATAAAACTCTTGCTAGAAAATCTGAAATTGTGCTGGGGGACACATGACATGCTGCTCCCCATGCTGCTGAACTCTGTGGGGCCCCTGTTGCTGCTTGTAGACAAACGGTCCTCCTTTGATAATTGAGTGTAATCCAAGAGTGCAGTGTGCTCGCTGCTGAAGTCAGAATTGTACTGAGGGAGAAGTGGGCAGGGTGAGAGCTGTATTTTCAGACCTGTAAGAGTGTGTCTACGTAAAAGGGGTGGAGTTTCGGGATGACTCTCTGCGTGTGTGTGTGTGCGCTGAATAATCAGTGGGACCTTCTGTGAATTGCCCCTGTCTGTTAAATCAATCCTCCTCACAACAAAGGGACTTTAGGGAGAAGTGTGCCGTTTCACACCTTTCTTGAGCCAAATGGTGCTTATTGTTGGATTACTGCTGCAGTGAATGGTCTTTAAAAACACTGGATGGTGCGTGTCAATCAAAAGTTAAGATGTACGAGCTTGCATTGGCATGCCCACACATGTTTGAAGACTTAAGTAATCCATTTATACTTTTAAGACATCACGTTAATTTTGAAACTTACAGATTTAGAAAGAGTTATGTTACATATGAACAAAAATCATGAATATAAGTTGTTTATAGTTTGAATAACAAACTTATTACACAGATGCAAACATCACTGTATAAAGTATGAAAATTGCTGTTTTCCATTTTTGTCTCTATAGATATTTTCAATTAGTCTTTTATCCCTTTTAGTGAATTTATGGATTTGGGGGCGGCTGTAGCTCAGTTGGTAAGGCAGTCGTCCACAGACCATAGGATCAGTGGTTCAGTCCCACCTATATGTTGCAGTGTCTCTGGGCAAGGCACTGATTAACAGCCCATTCCCCTCCCCAGCTGTGCAGTGGTCCAAGCCCGGTAGAAATTGGATTGCGTCGGGAAAGGCACAAAAAACTGTGCCAAATCAACATGCATACAATGATCCACTGTGGCGACCCTGAACTCACAGGATAAGCCGAAAGGACAAAAAAATAAAAAAAAAGTGAATTTATGTATCTGTGGCATGGGAAGTAGGGTATACAGTTGAGCATGCAAAGGTGTATGCAAACCTGTGTTATTTGCATGTAAGGTGTTTCTACATGAGATATTGGCCAGCTGAAACGTAAAACTGCAGGAAAATGGTTGAGTCCGTAAATTCTTACTTTTTCACCATTATTTAAAGCAACGTAATTTCTAGTAGTAATTGTGAAGTTAAGCCTCCTCCATCAAATTAGCATTTTTACATTCGCATTTAGGCCTTTTAGGAATCGCATGAATAATAGTATGTAATTAGGTTACAACATTCGTGTCTCTCACTCTGCCCATTTCATTTTCAAGGGTTCAAGTGGTCTTATCAGTCAGACGCAGGAGTCAAACACCCGTGATGATCTTGTGTTTGCTCTTTGATTAGGTCATTGACTGTGGTGAGCTGCTCACCTGGAGCTGTAAAATAAAACATGTCCTGCTTGCAGTCAGGTCATGCCGACTTGTTCAACCGGATTGTTAAAACAGATACACCTGAGGCATCAACAGTCATCAGAGTGTTAAAAAAACAACTGTAGATCTGTTATCACTTCAAGCCTCTAAGACAGGGTACTACTTTTGTTTGAAACTGTTTGATGGGCCACAGAGATCATGACAAGGTCTAGTAATTTAATCAAGTCAATTAGAATTACTGGTTAAACTGCACAAGGTATTACTGAATATAAAATACCTTGGCAGGTGGTTGATGAGGTACAAAGCAGACAAAAGCAGACAAATCTGTGGTATCACAGCTCTAGAGTCAGTTTAAGTAAAGACAAATGTGTTGTATCTTGCCTATATTTTACTGAGTAAATTTCCACCATGTAGGCATTCGTTCTCAAGGATGCAAAATAAGTATGTAGCAAGTAACACATAAAACACCTACCCTGCAACAAGTGGGGACATGTTAGATCAAAGGTGGGGCCACCAAAATGCACTGTGACAGAAAAAAATCTGGATTAGGTTTGGCTTCTTTTAATATTCCATAGAAAAGAGCCACCTTCAATAATTAGAAAATTTGACCTTCTTGTAATACATGCGTCCAGACCTCATCCCATGCAGATGTGTAGTCAAATTTTAAAACAGGGCATACATAAAACGTTGTTTTAACACAACTGCCAGCTAATTAACAAGAACATTAATCTCCTCTTTAGTTTATTTTACGTTGCCATTCTCTTTCATATGTTATATTGGCGAGCAGTTGAGTTAAGCAGAATTTCCAATTAACTGGAAATCAGTGCACTTGCTGGCTGGAGCGTCAGTCACTACAAGTGGGTAACGCCCACATATTTTGGGATTGTCCCAACATATTCTTTTTGGGTGAACGTGGAGCTTTCAATATTAGGTTTGCCAGGATTACTAATAGGAGAGCCGTTACCAAATGCTGGAAAGAAAGAATCTCTCCTGCTATGAACCGTTTTATAGGCACTGTCAATCATCATGAAAACGATGATCCACTTTTTCCATCTAAATAAAATACTGGATGAAAAAGGATTGTCACACAAAAGGAATTTTTCTTTTTCTTTTCCTTTGTATGTAGGACTAGGCCATGAGGCTCAATCCCTGACATAAAGTACTCTACCTTTGAATCTGATGTTTGCTGATCAAATTATGTCATTGTGTTAAATGGTATCAAAGTAAAAGATGACAACAAACAACAGCAAAGATATGATAACTTGTGTGTCACACTAGGGAGGGGAAGGAAGAGCATTTGACTGACAAGGTACAGTTCAAAAGATTAAAGGAAAAAAGGTGATGAAAATGCTATAAATTGAGCCTCTGTATCTCTTTTGTTGAGTTATATCAGTTGAAATTAATCTGATTATTTTCCTGAATAATCAGTCTGATTACAATGTGATTCGTGTATCTCTTGTCATTTACTTTTACGTAAAAGTATCTCTCCAGTATAAACTTGATTACACATGCAGCCAGCACTGTGACTCACTTCTCCTTCCCTGTCTTCTTTCAATGTGGGAAAAAAACAATGTGGGATTTTTTGCTGTGAGGTCAATCGAGTTTCAGTTACTGGTTTCAGCCAAGGTGCATCATCCAGTCTTGACCAATATTAAAGTTAGTTAGTCAGGTAGTGAGAGCTAAATCTGGAGTGGGTACATCTCCCAGTACATAATATCTACTACCTTAAATGGGTCGGTTTGATAAATAAACTAAATAAATTTTGCCCCACTAGCGGTAAAACCAATTTGTCTCCATTTTTCACTCATTCAGTGGTTCTGCTTTTTAATGAGTGCCACCATCTCATTAGCTTAACATGTTTTAACCCCCAACCCCCCACACCTGATGACAGATTTTAGAGGACTTTTCTGGGCCCAGCAGTCTTAAAAAGACCCCATCTTTATGGAGGTGTTCAGTAAAGGGTGTGAGAGAGGTAAAGTCAATAAGAACGTGTCTTCAGAGATCTTTTTGTTATTCTTCACACGTTAGTTTTTGTGTAAATATCAGTTGTACGTTTGAGGACAGAAAGTCTTCTATTTAGTCAGTGACAGCAGGTTGTTTGGCCCAACTTTCAACTGACAACTCATGTGGGGTTGTACAAATTAGCTGGTTTCAAGCAAGCTTTCATTTTAGTCTTACTCACTCCTAAAGGTTTGTGTCACACTGCTCAACGGGAAGGGGAAATACCAGGGGCTCTGCCAAAAGCAACATTAAGTTTATTTCAAATCTATATAAATTTTTTCCGATCAAAAACCCACATTGTTTCCCATTAAAATTCATGAGCCTTTTCCAGTCTTAAGAAAACAACATCTCACTGGGCTTTTCGCTGCTTAACAAAGAACATATGCAATTGTATCAGTGTAAATAATACTTAATTTGAGATTAGATTTAAACAACCTGATTTAACTTTTAAAAAATGTTTTATTAGATTATCACATATGTGAAAAAGAGGAAAGCTAAATTCTATTTTCGTAATGTAATTTCCTCCATGTGTGGTGGGTTGAACTTTGTCTCCCCGAGAAGTTGCTTGCTTGTGTTTATCCAGACACAGCGGGTGAGAGCAGCGGTGCTAAAGTCACACCTCAGACCACTAAAACAGAGCCTGGATATGAAGCCTCCAATGTTAGGTGTCCAACAGGGAATGTGATGTGCCAAAGTTCTCACACAGGACGTCTATTAAGGATTCTTAACTGAACCCCAGCCTTTCTTTGAAGACAAGATCTGTCAATGTCTGAACAAATTCCTGAGTTTCTAAATTCAGCAGATGCCTGTTTTTGACACATACCACAAGTTTACAGATTATAGTAAAGTAGTGGAATGACCAAACATAGGGCTTGTTGTTTTTAAAAGTAACACATTTGCATATTGACATAGACATGCAGGATACAAATTGATCTTTTCCTTCCTGGAACTTTCACATCTGTGGAATGACAGGGGGAAGTTGTTGTGACTGATGTTCAACAAGGTTTATTAATTCCTTGGAACTGGTGATGTCTTAAAATTACTCCTTGGATATACAGAATCAAATTGTATGAATGATGAATGTACAGTGCTAAAACCAACATGGTACGTAATAAACGTAATTTTAAAGTTTTTATCTTTTGTTAACTCAAATACGTTTGCGACTCCTGTGTTTCTTTAATAATTTCTTGCCCTTCATTAAGTTGCAAGACGTTACCTTGAGTCCTCTATTAACATGGTTTTGTAAGAATTAATTGACAACCAGTTAATTGCCAAAACTGAGCTACAATCGAGTTTGATTTTCGATTTAATATGACCAACTTGTTTACTTGCTATTTAATTAGTGATCAACAGCAGCTGCTAATTGACTTTAAAGTTTTTCTATTAATTTGTTCACCCACTGCAGAGGAGCCTTCCATGTTATGTCTTCTTTAAACACAATACCACTAAGCTGTACAGTCATAAATAGTTTCAAAGAATTGACAGATTTTCCATTGCAGTCCTGTTCTTATCTTAAGTTGAAGGAAAATATGTATGACTTCTCATAATCGGTGCAGTGGTGCGATTGACACAGTCCTTCCAGGGAGGGTGACAATATCTTTATTACCTGATAAGGGACAGCCCAGGGAAAGAGGGGAGGGTCTTGTGGCAGCTGAGGTAGCTCTTCCACGACATTCATTGAACACTTTGTAAACTCATTAGCATCTTTATAGCAGCGGAAGTGATTCACAGCTTTAGCAGTCAGACAGAAACACAACAGTCCATGCACAAACCTATGCATACTTACACACAAGTAAATACAACTTCACCCAAAATCTGTGTAGTTTCAAATATGTCATTTTTGCAGGCTTTTTGCAGGCTTGTACCTGTTAAAAGCTGGTATTTTGTTTTCTGGGAAAACTGTGGTTTTTGTTGTTTTTATTTTATTTGAATCAATATTAGCATTTTTTTCATTCTGGGATCCATAGGGTAATATAACTACAACAAGATTATGATTATATAAAATATAAGGGCAAATTGAATAAACTTTATATAGTACATATAGACAAATTGACATACAATTCATATATAACAAGTATTAAAACAAATCTTTGTCTGGTTAAATAATAAGCAGTACAGCACCATAAAACACAATTTAAGTATATAAGTTCACACATTTATTCATGTCAATACAGTCTACACATCTATTTGTCTTAGACCTTTTTTGTTTTTGTTTGTTTGTTTAGTTTTTTAAAGCAGGTGTGGTCAGCTTTGTTTATTACAATGGATGATAACAATGACCAGCAGAATGACTTCAATGAGATTTCTCAAACGAGATCTTTAAGATAATACACACTTTCTATTATCTGTATGTTCAGATAGATGGCAACATGTGGAAAAATGCTGTGCTATCCAGTCAGTGAAGCTCCAAATCTCTGCCAGAGGCTGTGTATTTAACAGGCATAAAACATGTCAGAACAATTTATCAGCATGTAACCAACATGAATTCATGCTTCTCTTTATGAAGAAAGAAACTACACAAGCCTTTTAAATCTGAAGATTTTGGGTAGAAAAGCACTTTAACTGGGGCTCTACAGTTTTTTAATGTAGAGTTAATTGTTGATTCATGAAATTAGCATCATAATAGTATTAACATCCTATTGTCATCCCTTTTACACTTTATGCTATGGTAGAGTTACTCAGCAAAAAAGTAAAATGTGAGTTCAAAAAACTTGGAGGTCACAGGTTTGTTTTAAAAGCTCCTCAGTGTTTTTCCATTTTCTAGATATATATGACACTTTGACACTTGTTTTACAAGTATACGCACAATAGTATTATAAGTGTTACAAAGGTTCAGAGCAAACAGAGTCTCAATGTATTGTTCTCTGAGCATAGCGCATGCAGTTGCAGCTTATTTCTTTCTCTCTTATTTGAACCTATATGTATTTATTTCTGTGTGTTTGGGAGAGTGGGGCTGTGGCTGTATGTGGAAGCAGCCACAGGTGTGAATGCCATGTGACTGAGGTCAAGAAGGGTAAAGTGAGAGTGTTCAGCTGTCTGCTTAGATCACTATGAAAGAGGAGTATGTTGGGAAGCAACAGTGGATAGTGAGCCTAGCAACAAACACTGTTAGCAACACAACCTCTAGTTTGTGCGTATATTTTCATTGCCCATTTAGCTGCTTCTGTTCTTAGTGAAATAATACGGTCTGACCTATTGAGTATTTGCAGATGCAGGAATAAAACCACTGCTTTTTAGTTACAGGATATGGTTTTGATTTTGTACCAGCTAGTGCGGTGTTTTCAAATTCATCAGCACAGTTAGCACATCTGAAAACAGCTTTATTTATTTATTTATTTATTTTTTTATTACAGTGTATAATATTGCTCCATTTCTCAATAGTGCAAAATTGAAATTTTTTTAGGTTCTTCATAAATAACAACCATAAACAAACAATTATTACCACATCAAACACAAACAAAAAACAGTTACGTTGAAATTGCACAAATATATTTAAGATAACTTGAGAAATCTTTCTAGTATTTCCAGTTCACTCGGCAGAATGGAGGCCAAAATCTTATGTGGTTGTGTGCACCTTTCTTTTAAAGCCTGTCCCTGACTCACATTAAACTTTACAGGATAACAACATTTTCACAGCCCCCATTCTAGTGGGTCTGCTCTAACGCATATGAAAACAAGGTAGTTGTAGATAAACAGAAGTGGATAAACAAAATCCTTCACAATAAGGAAAAAAGGTAACTTCTCAGAAGTTTGGAATGGAATCACTGCGCTACACATGAACTGAAAACAGGTACTGACTCTTATTAAAGACTCAAAGGAATTAATTTATATTAAACAATGCATGTTTAGTGGTGACATTCCCAAATCGCTTCAGCCAGTAAAGTTATGGTTAATTATACATTTGCTTTCTTTGTAACAGAATTGGATCCATTTCAACAATGAGGTAACGTATCAAGTTTCCACACTTGGCATAAGCGTAGAAGGGAATATGACAGCACCAAGTTTTAACAACATTACTCTTTAGTGTCAAGTATTGGTATACTTAATGTAAAAGTATACCGAATGTAAATTAGTACTTGCTGCTTTAATTTCATCTTAAGCTGGCATGTGTCAAAGAATTGCATCCATTTCTCTCTTTTTAAAATAACTGAAGTACAATTAAAGACAATATAGATTCATTCATTGACTGATCAATACAGCCATGATTACAAGTGTTCGTACGTTTACACCTCATCAAAACCATTCTCAGTTCTTCAGTGTTGAACTTTGAAGTTGTCATGCATTACCGCATGTCTATGGTTTGTCACAAAATAAAAACAAATATTAGCAAAAATGTTGGCACTTGTTAAAGTTACATAAATGAATGAATTAAAGTAATTTTAGGGCAAAGTACTATCTTCATATAGTACTTGAGGTATCCAAAGTATTATAATCAGTGATCCGGCCTTGTGCCATTTAGTGTTACTGTGTGCACTGAGGATGCACATTCCCCCCCCCCCCCCCCCCCCCCCCCCCCCCCCCCCCCCCTCAGCAAATAATATGCAAAATGTTTCTAACCAATATGAAAGAAGTCAGTTGGCATGGTTTAACCTCTGGGTGCATAGGAGTAACAATGTACACAATATATTGGGTCCTAGTATTTCTTTGCAAATACCATCTTAAATTGTAGCCAATTACCTTTGGCAGTTCCAAATTATTTCAGTGAGAATGTAGGTTTTTTGGTGGAAGACTACAAATACTTTTAACCTCTGTTGTTTTGCAAGCAATCAGACGTAAGTAGCAGATATAAAGGTACAGTGTCATGTGGCATGCTTGTGGCAGTGAAGAAATATCAAAAAATGCAAATGACATGTCCTCTCAACCAGGAAATGTTCACGGAATGAACCACCACCACTCATACTGTAACATTCCCCTTGTCATTTCTGTTGACTATACACATCACACACACACAAATAAATATATTAAAAACTCTTAAATAAGGTCTGGTCTGTTTCCTTCTCTAAGCATTTCAAAACACAATATATTAGAATTTATACATATTATAAATACATAGTTATTCTCTGTTTTTATTTAAAAAGAAAAAAAGAATCTGAACCCTTTTACATTTACTGAGACTGTAGTTTTTCTATTTTTTTGGTCCCCATGCTGCCTTGCAGTGTGCTAAGGGTTTATAACATTGTCTGTTACTGCCACCTACTGTGACATAGCAGCACTACAACATTTTATCCTTCTGCTGGGAGTCGATGCCAATACATAAACATGCATGGTATAGCCCATCAAACATTTCAAAAGTAAAATTATTAAGTAAAATTCTGACATGACAATAAAAATCTTGCAGACAGACAACATCCAACCAAAAATACTTACATCATACATAACAGAATTAAGTGTCCACCACATTTCATTAGTGTGTCAAACAATGGATTGGTAGGGAAAATCTTGGAGTATAGGAAAGACCAGACTGGTCACAGTTATAAATCTTTATCCAGGATTTTCTTTGAATATCTTTAAAGTGGGAGCTGGTATGGTGGAGCTTGAGGCATCCAGGTACAGATCAGAAATAATGGCAAATGTGGTAAAGAGCTGCGATATGGGTTTGACCAAAAAAAAAAAAAGGCTAAATATCAGTATATCTTTAAGCAATCATGTGGCATTACTTGGTGATTTGTAATAATGAATAATTACAGTACACTCATTTTCAAACCAAGGGTGCCACTAATTCCTGATAGCACTGTAAATGAATCGACCCAGGAGCCTCAGTCTTACCTTCTCTTTTTTCCCCCCCAATCTCTCCTTTTTACCTCTCCACTCCCGTCCTCTTCCTCCTCCAGTTCTCAAACTGAGCAGTTGCGTCTCTTCCCAGAGCCAGTCTGGGCTGTAGCAGCAGAGGCTGAGGTCAGCCAAGCAGTGACCCCGTGTCAAAGGCTAGTGGAGGAAACCGAGAGGGTGGGCGAGGAGGGCGGTGGGAAGTTGAGCAGCTCCAGCACTGCCACACCCACACTGCTGCGCCGCGTGAACATGCAGGAGGCTGCGACCCATTTGTTGCTGCGTGGGTTGTATTTTTCAATGGAGTTTAGACTGGAGCTGCCATCATTGCCTCCCACTGCGTAAAGCCAGCCATCCATAGCTACAAGGTCATGAGTGCTCCTGGAAAAAGAAGAAAAAACAGCTCAATTCTACATGTACAGAACAGCTATATATTTTAATGTGTCACATTTGATAAGATGTTTGTGCATCTTATCACAATTAACTAATTATTTCTATGTAGCAGAAACAACCATTTATAGAAATACAGAATGACACCAGATGAACAATCCATGAGTACTTTGTTTTCCAAAATAAATATTTTTATATGATCATTTACCAAAAGTGGTTCAAGTGGAGTGTTTAATACACTGACAGTTTTGATGGTGTAAATAGAGCCTCTATGCAATTGGTCAAGAAAAATCCTGAAAAGGCACATATCTGATTAACACATGGATTATTTATAGGGCTGGACAGTCTACTGCTGTCAGGTTTCTCTGTACACCGACTTACACGCAAGAAATTGTGTGTCTATGACGGACTTAGTCACGTAAAGTGACTAGCATATAACAGGAAATATACAGGTAGTATGGTAATTCTAGATGTACACACCAATTTGTTTCCACGATTAAATAAAAGTCTCAAACATTAAGTTTCAGAAACTGTAGCTCCTTCCTGGTCTGGCAAAAATGACCTAAGCACAGTCAAAGCTGGTCCATAACAACAAAATAAAACTCCTGGGCAAAATACATATAAATATAATTAAAATGAGAGGTTCAGATAAAGTTCACAAAAACAACTAACAGACAAAACAACAATACACTAACAAACTTCTTGGCAAACAACCCACAATCATGGACAGCGTGTGTGTGTGTGTGTGTGTGTGTATAGGAGCCTGGGAAACAAGTAAATTAGATGTGTGTCTAAATCTCCCTCCCTGATGCCGATCTTTTATGAATATAATGCTGTGTGTCTGTGCGCCTGCTTTGATAATCTCCTGTAAGACACTAATAAAGAAACAGCAGACTATTGTAGAAAATAGGTCATTTGTTGTTTATGCTTTAAGAAGGTTTAGGCAGTAAGGAAGACACCCAAATACCCCAAATTCCAAGCCTTGAAGAGCAAAGATTTTCCACAAAGCAGAGGCACCTTTCCTACAAGCTAGATTAAGACAGCACCGCAGTGTTATTCTTTTTAAAGGAGAGTTTGTCCCCAACCGTGGTTAAGGTACAGTTGGGGTTTGGGACATTCCTCACCAAGGTGCTACATGTTATTAAGCACAAAAAGAATGATAAAAGCTGGATAGGGTTTAACAAAAATGTGGATTGGATTTGAGGCCCATGCATTTCAGTGGGGGTCATAAATGTGATTTGAACTTATGCACTCAGAATAGTAGAACCAGATCATCCTGATGGTTCAGTTGGCTAATGTGTGTCTCATTTAATTAAATGTATCCTCTATCATTTTCTCTTTTCCTCAAATTTACAAAGATACATGAATAGAATTAAAAAAAAAACCCTCCAAATATAATGTTAAAACAATACAATATTATGTTAAGGCTGTAATGCAAATTTGAAATCCTTTCACTGCCAAAAACTATTGAGTTTATGAGTAATGTATCTGCAACCTAGATATCAGTTGTCCTAGAGAAAGTATAAAGTGTATGTGGAATTGATATTGGCCCCTCTTATTTTTAAGTGTTTTAACATCCTTCATAACCGCCATAACATGCAAGAATACATTGGGCTGCAAGTTGTGTCTCTACCTGCTCTGTTGGCTCTTATCTCAAAAATCTGGGAACAAAAGCGATCAATTTTTACTGGAGCTAGACTGTTCTGTTGCTACTAAAATGAACCCTGTCTTAGAACATACCTGCGTATGTTCATGGGGGCGACACCCTCCCAGGTGTTTGTCTTGGGGTTGAACCGCTCCACAGAGTTCAAGCAGCTGGTGCCGTCATTGCCTCCTGCGACATACAGCATGCCGTCCAGCACGGCCACTCCAGCACTACTGCGCCGACTCAGCATGTTGGCAATGGCTGTCCATGTGTTGCTCTACTCATGAAATCCAGAGACTGAGCATTGGTCACATGTTCATAGTCTCGTGCAGAGTATAATTTTCTCTACTAAGTTCAGTAGATCTAAATCTGGCAGGAAAAAAAACTGACTATAAGCATATGCATTTTACCTGGGGGTCATATTTCTCCACTGTTGCAAGATGTGAGGAGCTGTCATAACCCCCTACTGCATACAAGCTGCCATCTGGAGGGGAAAAGGGAGTCAACAATGGGAATGTAAATATTAGCTGTGAAATACCAAGGTAGCAACACCATCCTGATGTCAAACAGTAAACCATAATAAACTCCCGAAAAGCATGTTCATGATAGTGTTTTTTGGCAAGTTCCTACCCAGAGTTGCTACTCTGACATATCTCCTACGGGTGCTCATTGCAGCAATTGAGGTCCACGTGCTTGTCAGTGGATCGTAGCGCTCTGCACTGAAACAGGAGTAAAAGATATAATTGTATTGCTGAACCATTTTTTGACATAACAAGACAACAAAACAATACCAACACAAAAATGACAACAGGACACAACAATGTCAAGATGTTCAGCATCACCATCATGTCAGTATATGTGTACCTATTGAGGCAGGAGGCTCCATCGTAACCTCCAGCAGCATACAGCAGGCCATGCAGGACTGCTACACCCAAACAGCTCCGCCGTGTTCCCATGGAAACCTCCGGTTGCCAGGAGTTAGTGATGGGGTCGTAGGACTCTACAGTTGCTAGGTCTGATGTGCCATCATACCTGAGGAGATGGAAATATGAGCAGGCATTCTGAATAAAGAAAATGTAGCAGTTTATCAAAAGGAGGAATGCAACATTTTACACGTAAATCAGACACGTTTGGCCTGCCAAAGCTTTCTCTGTACTTCACATCAAACCGTTTAAACTTTAAGTAAGATAAGAAGGTAGTTTGAGTAGTTTTAGGGTCATAGTTCAACACTATGCTTGTCGTCACTCACCCTCCAACAGCATAGAGTCTGTTACCGATGGCTGCCACACCCACCCGTGCCCGTCGAGTGGACATGGATGCCACCATGTGCCATCGGTCTGTCCTGGTGTCGTATGCCTCACAATCTCCATGAATGGCAAACAGGCTTCCACCACCTGGGACACACATTACACATAGCATGGGTAAAATTTCTTTTAGCATTAAGCAGTAATGTTATTTTCAAAATACAATAAAGTGCTATGATTTCAGCTCACAATTGTTCACAATTGTAGAAGTTATATTGGCTCAGACTGACACCGACTCCTGGTTCAGTGTAAAATCAAATTATCAACTTATACCACCAATGATTCTCTCTGAAAGAGAGAAAATACTGATATGGACACAAGTATAGCAGGAAGCTACCTTTAAGGTTTTATACAAATAGGTTTAATTTAAAGAGGTACATAACTGCAACACACGCCGAAAAAATGGGGAAGAAATGTAAGCATTGTGACAATACTAAACAAGTTCTACAAAGTCTTTTTTTACTTTTATAAAATAATATCATTAGCTTTAATTCACAGTTCTACATATGCTAATATTGTACAGTTCACAAGTGATATGAGAAGCTAACTTCTGATAGATGTATAGCCTAAGTGTACCCTGGTGGGTACCTTCAGGGGCACACTGACCAACGGCAAAGAGCACAGGGCTTGCGCCTTCACAACGTCGTGGGCGCGTTCGGCTGTTGCTGAGAACTCCCCTCTGCTCAGGCATCAGGTGATACTTGAGAGCTTCAATCAGCAGATCCTTGCACTCCGAGTGATGGCGCACAAGCAGCTCTGTATCCACGTTGCTCATCAGAAAGTCACGCCTCAGCAGTGGAAGCCGTACACACTTCATCAGCTGACAGGGACAGAGGGATGTTGAATTGGACTTTAAATAATGCTGAGAAAATACGTCAGGTGAGAGTGGACGAAACCTACCCAAGGCACATGTTGCCTGCGTCCATCTATATCATGTTTCACCCAGCTCAACACAGCCCGGTACACTTCCTCTTCAGATGGCACATTGAGGTTATCACTAGAAATCAGATCCAGGACCTGCATGGAAAAGAAAGAGCGGATACATTTTACACATTGATTTACAAGAGCAACTTTCTTAAATTTAAGAACTCAGCTGTGACCCTAGGAAAAATATCTAGCAGTAATCACTGCTGCCTTTCTGTCTGGAGTTTGCATGTTTTCCCTGTGCTTGTGTGGGTTTCTCCCCACAGTCCAAAGACATGCATGTTACGTTAATCAGTGACTCTAAATTGCCCATAGGTGAGTGTGAGTGGTTGTCTCTCTGTGTATTTTTCTCTTTGTTGGACCTGAGACGGATTGGTGTCCAGGGTGGAACCTACCTCTCACCCAATGACAGCTGGGATAGGCTTCATCCCCACTTGATTCCCTTCTCTCAATTAGCCCTTACTCCCTTATATCTTTTGATTTGTGTATTTTATAAAACACTGGACAGTATCACCAGGGCTGCTTTAAAATGACAAAACATCAGATGCACCATTTTAACTTTGAGCTTCCACACATAGAGGCCTTAATAATAAACAAATGGATTTATGTGTGCGGTGGTGCTGTAATATACTGTGTGTGTTTGTGGCACAAGTGCTGCAGTCAGAATGGCTGGTTGGCACTGTTCCCTGTTCAACCCAAAGCTGCTAGGGAGGGGTGGGGCCAGAGCAGCCAGCTGCTTCCCTGCCTGGACAGATCAGGCCAGCAGCTAGCAGCCGCCTCCCAGGAACAGCCTACACTAATCCACAGTCACACACAGACACACACAAAAAATAGTGCTACTGCCACTGCCCCACCCTGTAGTCCCTCTCACCTCTGCATCCACATACTGCAAGCCAAGCTAAAGCAAGTTTGTGTGTGTGTGTGTGTGTGTGTGTGTGTGGGGGGGGGGGGGGGGGGGGGGGGGGGGACTTCAATAACAACAGATATCAGAAAATGTTTTGTCAACTAGGCAATGAGTTTTACATTTAATTTCTTATACCCCCTTTTTCTGTAATTACATAGTATAGTAAAAATACTGCTGCATGAAAAGCAGGGAAGCAATTTCCAATAGACAGATTTAACAACGGCTGTTTAATTCCCACCATGATTATGCCACTGCTTTCTTTAAAAGCAACAGTTGGCAGAAGCCACTGCAGGACACAGAAAAACATCACCCCTACCTGTTTCAGTGGGAGCAGCATGAACTCTTCTGTCTTGGACACCTCCACAAAGTGCTGCAAGACGTACTTGTGTGCTGACTTGAGTAGATCGCTGCATGAGTGTGTGTCAGCAAAGCCCCTGATGCCCAGGCAGTTGGAGGGGTCCAGTTGGCTGAGAAGGAACTTGCAGCAGGCATCCCGCACTCCATTGAGCTGCAGCAGGCTTGCTGCTGGGAGCAAAGTCTAGGAAGACAGCAATTACAGGTGGAAATATATTTTTATGCCTTATGATGATAGGTGGCAAATTTTGTCTAACTTAACAATTTATCTGTAAATTGGAATCCTTCTACACTACCTGCACATTGCCTTCCCCGACCACAATCTCAGCTGTGTAGGCATACTGGACCAGCTGCTCCAAAGCCTGAGGATCGATGTCATGAAGGGTCACGTGGGTCTGCCGACTTTCAGACATCTCATCTGCACAAACCAAAATGGTCTCATGTTTCCTACAAGTTATGAGCAGTAAATCTCTGGCCGAAAGAACTGCCTGTTCGATCATCCTGAGACATGGCAGCTCCTTCTGTATACATTGCCCCTGCCAAATGTTAGCACAGCTCATTTTTTGCTGTCCGTTTAATCAGTTGTTTTTATTGTAGAGATTCTTGAAATTCCTGAATATATACCCTCTTGCCCAACAACTGTGTGTTCCCGTAGAAGTCTGTGTCAAGTGGTTCCACTTCAGCACTCAAATGTTTAATTTCCTATTGATTAGGAGAAATTGTAAAAACAGTATCTTCAGAGGGGCCATGTTTTATTCTTGGATAATCATGAAACTTGAGCAGATTCTGTTTAAATGGATAAATCAGAGACTGGGACAGATGAAAGGAAGCCTGGCAGCCGAGTCTCAAAGCCAGACAACGGACTGTCTGGACACAAAGTGTACCCACACTAAGGTCTAATACTTGGGGGAAATCTAAGACACATACACCTCAGCTAGCCACCTGTCTCTCAGACAGGAAGAGCAGGAAGGAAGTGCTAATGCTAAAAGGATAAGGTGGTGTTTGCTGCACACCCAAGTTATTGTGTCATTAAACTATGAGCAGCAGGGCAAAATAATGCCCAGTATCATGTAAGAACCTAAACAGTTGGAGGCATGCAACATGATGAATTGCATGGATTTTAGAAATCAACACAAAAAGTGAAACAGACGGTGTGTGAAGAAATAAATCAGAAAACTTAATCATCATGGTCTTAACTTACTGGTAAACATAGCGTGGAAGTAGGGGCTGCAGGATGCCAACACCACTTTGTGTGCCTTGATTTCTTTGTTGGAGACATGGAGAACAATGTCACACAGCAGGCCACGCTGTCGCATCCTGTTCATGGACACGAAGGAGTCGTGATAGTGTCGCTTTGAGTTGTGTGAGATGCTGTGGCCATCACGGTTGAGCAGCTGCATGCCCCCCTCCATCATGGTGCCTGATGTGGCAGTCGCTGGCTCTTGCCTGGGCCACACTCTGGGCAACTGAAACACATGAAAAACCATTTTCATGTCAGCTACTAACAATGTCATTAGCCAACAAAAACATCTAGTCATCGGGAAAGCCTTCTATCTGCAATAGCGGAGTTCATCAGCAGCCATGCAGGTGTTATGACAGGTGTCGTGAGCAATCATAATGCCTATTAACAGTGTTATAGTACCCACCCTGACAGCTATGACAAGAAGTCTACCAACAGGACAGAAATCTCAGCACAATTGCGAAGTGTGGTAGATTGGCTGACCTGATTATTTGACGTTCATTCTCAAGATTTGATGGCATTATGACAAAAGAGAGTCAAAGGATGAGCTTTATTAAACTAGAATCCTCATGTGTTGGATTATCTGAATTACTTTAATTGCAAACATTACCCGCTTGTGAGTTTAACTACACCAGAATTAGCTGTAAACCCCCCACCTCACTACAGCTGCAGCTTCTGGTAGGCATGGTGGGAGGAGAGAAGAATGTAGCCGGAGTTAGCCTTTTCCTTTATAGTCTCATCCGCCCTGCTTTTGGATGGAGAACACACTTCAGAGCGTTGCATAACCATCATCACGTGGCATCTCAGATGTTGTTGTCTTATAAATGTTTAGGATGCACTAAGACAGACTACTATGTGAGGTAAACCCCGCTGGCATTGTTTTACAAGGGTAGAAAAATAGATATTTGAGCAAAGGCCCTCTAATTGAGAGCTCCCATATAGATAATGTTTAAATACCAATGTGATGTGGGTAAGTCTTGCAAATTTTTATTTTCCTTTTCATTTAAAATAAATGTATTATTTTGTAGCTATAAAGACATGCCTGAGAAAAGAATACAAGCTTAAGGTAATCATAACAAATAAGCAGACTCTAGAATCACATTAGAGTGGTAGGTAATAATTTCAACTAAATGCTCTGCACTGTCCCACTGAGGACCATCTTAAATTTCAGCACAGCTGCCTAGTGACCAGTTTTGGTTCCCGTTTTCCAAAACACAATAGTCGACAACAAAAGCGCACTGACCATGTTCTTCTATGAAGGAACAATCTGCTCCGGCGCCCGAGGGAATAACATGAGACAATGCTGCAAATTGAGACGTGAATACAAAAGAGGTTGGGGCAGACGTGACAACCCAATTGCCACGGCGAAAACTAAGAGTAAAGCGCTTTTCTGGCCATCCACAGCTTACAGTCTTCTCGCTCTCTCGCTCTCTGTGGTTCAAAGCCGTGGCTTACATCCACATAAAGCTCCTGGCTTGTTCTCAAGCATGCACTTTCTTGTCGGACACACAATGATACACTATAAACTCTTTTAGACGGAAGCATGTTTCTATTCATGCATCGGCCGTCTTATTTGACCTGAGGACACCCCAACCCCCACTCCACCTATTATGTATAGCAGTACCTGTCAGCTGCAGCTGCAGCAGCAGCAGCAATAGACAGGATGAATTTGTAATTTCGTTACCGGTGGTTGTGTTCCGATTTCCCTTGGACACAGTGCCTTCCTCGTAGTGACTGTAGATATAAGTGCATGTGTCGCTGTCAGATGAGTTTAAAACGGGTGCCAGTGTCAGTCCATCTATCCATATTCTAACGCAGTCATACGAAACATGAAGGAAGCCTCTGTTATGTGCCGTATGCGTTTGACGTCAATGAAAATAATGGCATTAAAACTGACATCGGTTTGTTAAGGTGGATCTGGTCATGCTGGTAATAATGCTGCGCATACTGTTAAAATACGACGCCGTGGGGAAGAAGACGCACTCGTGAAACACACACAAACTAGTTGTTAAATGCAGCTGTCAACACCTAAAAGTAAGCTAAGCTGACTTAGCTGACGTTTTATAGCTGGCGTGATACAGGCGACCTTAAGCGCTACTTCGTGCGATCAGAGCCCGGAAGTGTGTTCAGTACGTTCTTCTACGCCAGTCGGAAAAGCGGGGTATCACCCGGAATGAAAAAAAAAGATATCTAACAAACAGCGACCAAACATAAACTGGTGATAAATAATGCATGGATCCCAGATAGTTTTGTGAAAACTGAATATTTATCATTTTACCATTACAATATAAAAAAGGCCACGGTTGTTTAACGCTGTCACAATTTATCAGATTAGGTAGGTTTAGCAGGTTAGCTCTGCCACATAATAAAAACAGAGCATAAGCAGCACTCACCACAAGCCGTCGTCGGTGTCGATATGACACCAGTGATTTCTTTCTGTTCGTAATCTTGCCCAGCTTTATGATTGTATAATGAAACAGACAAAACCAAAACAAGACACCCCGCTTCAACGGATGTCTAGCCGACTGTGTCCCGTGGGTGCAGCTAAGCTAAGCGTTTATTTAAAACCTCACATGCAGCATCAAAACACTGCTTCTTCTTGTGCACATAGAGCAGACTGAAATTTCATGGTTTTCGTGCTCGCTGACTGTCCGTTTTTCATTCATCGTGTGTTAACCAAGTGCGACTTTAATGCTCTCACTCATTCACAGGATGTATGATAAAATATGCCTACAGTGTTGTATTAACAAAACGGTCCCTCTTTTCTAACAATTGTCAACGCTGTTAGCGTTGCGGCTTAGGACCCGAGAAACATAAAACCAATTATTTCGATTTACACCGAGGGATTGTGGGTAAAGAGGTTTGTCACGTTTTGGATCCAGCATGGCAACGAAGCAGACAAGGTATGGGACTATTTGCTTTACAACGGGGTGTTTATTCCCTCGTTTACAAGAATGTTTTTTTTTTTAACGCTAGTGTTGTTTCGGTCCACTTGGTGAATTTGCCGGGTTAGTTTGACTCGCTTTTGCTTTTAGCTAATAAGCCGTGCGAATGTGTTTTAGTAACCCATGCTATGAATGCTAGCTTGGTATTGGGTGGTGGTACTTTTTAGCAGTTTTCATCTACATGTTTACTGGTTTGTTTGTTGAACACGCCTTCTACACGAATATTAAAGGAAAAGTTTGCAGCTAGCCGTATAACCGAGACGTCCTCAGCCAAGCAATACAGTTTTAATTAATGCTGTAAATTGTAGACCATGCATAACATACTCTCCTAAGCATGTTGGTCAGGTTATCTTATCTGTTGAATTTGTGTCTTTTTTGTAGGAAATTAGAAGACCTCAGTGTGGATGAGTTCCTGTTGTCAGGATTTGACTCTTCAGGTGAGGGTGAATCTGAAGAAGAAACCCCTGAACAAAATGGAATTAAGAAGAACAAAAAGAAAGATTTACTCTCTGCAACCTTAAAGATGTGAGTGCTTTGATCCGGTTAACTCTGACATGCTGTGCTACTGTTCTGATGATTATAAATCAAATCTCTTGAATTTCTTTTTATAGTGCTGATAAGAAGAAAGGTAAAGCATCTGAGCATAAGGAACAGCTGTCCAGGTTAAAGAACAATGATCCAGAGTTCTACAAATTTCTGCAGGAGAATGACCAAACACTCCTAAACTTTGATGATACAGACAGCTCTGAGGATGAGGATGAGAAAAAGTACCACAGATTGCCATCCAGACTGGAGGTAAGCAAGCTGCTGGGTTGTGTGAGTTAAAGGTTGCAGGTTCTCCTGTTAAATTCAGCACTTTTGTAATGTAGGAAGCCAGTTCAGGTGAAGATGATGAGGAAGAGGACGATCAGAAAGGCTCAAAAAAATCCAAGAGGGCCGTGGAGACTATCAAGGTCACAGACAAAATGATTGTAGACTGGAAAGCTGCAATGAAGAAGGAACCCACAACTCGCCTCTTTAGAGAAGTGACCCAGGCCTTTAAGGCCGCTGTCGCTACAACTAAGGGTGAAGGAGGGAGCCAGTGTCGATACAAAGTGGCTGACAGTTCAGGTAGGATCTCATGTTTATGTCTAGGATGTGATGTTTTAAGCTGTGCTATCTAACTAAAAGAAAAATAGTAGTCGAACATAGAAGTCTTAATACAAGTTGTCAATGGGCTAAACAATACATGTTCTGCTTCTCTGCTTTCTGAAAAAAATATCAGAGGTGTTGGTTGAACGGTGTCATTGTTTTTGATACTGTACAATAATTGTATTATGAATTTGTCTGTCCTAAGTATATTAGTGAGGCACTGCTGTGGAGTTTTAACAGCACAAAAGCTACAGCCTCTGAAATAAACATACACTACGTGATAGTGTTGTCCCGGCCTAATACGTTTACTATAATATGTTTAAAATTATACTTGCATATTATTAACAAAGATGAACTATAGGCAGTGATGGTATTGTTTGTTTTTACACTTGGTTACACAAATAACCAAATAAAATACTGTACTTGTAATTTTGTTAATATTTCGTGTCCTGTATGCAGTGTTCAATGCCTTGGTCTTGTTCTGCATGAGAGATGTTTATGTGGCCCTACAGAGGATGCTTAACCTGAAGCCAGACAAAGTTCAGAAAAGGTATAAAGTGGATGTTTAACTGCTGATCTCACCTTATGTGATAATTAATGTCAGCAAGAGGTGACATATGGAAAAAATGGAAATATGGTTCACTTCCCTCACTTCTTTACCTGTGTGATTTTCCCAGATTGGTGCTTCCTTCATCTAGTCCAAAGTGGCAGAAGACTCAGATAGACATCAAGATGTATCTCAGTGGATTAGTTCAGGTTTGTTTTGCTGTTACTTCTGGCTCTGTTTGTGGTAAAGTAGATGTCATGATGTGCAGTTGATACAGAAGGCTGTTTCTGATGCAGAGCAGTTGAGAGTATTTTGATATTTTGATCCTCTTGCACCCTGAAAACAACCTTTAATAATCCTTTCCCTTAACACGTCTGGTGTCTCTCTTGCCACTTGTAGCTCTTATCCTGTCTAACAGAGGCTACAGTCATCTGCGCTGTCCTGCGGCATGTTAACCAACTTATACCTTATTACCTTTGCCTACCCAAACAGTGTCGTCACCTGGTTAAGGTAAGGCCTGTATAGGAAGGTGTATTATGTGATGCTTAATTATTTACTGTAAAATCCAAATAATAATGTACCTTTCTTTTAATCCTCACATTTTTGTATATAGCAAATGCTTAAACAGTGGAGTACAGGGGAGGAAACAAGTCGGGTTCTTGCCTTCCTGGCACTCAACAAAATCTGCAGGCACAAACAGGAAACATACCTTAATCTTATTCTCAAGGTGAGCTAAATGCAGACTAACAATTGGCACAAAAATTTCTTTCCTGGAAGTACCTTGGTTTTAAATATGACACAACAGAATGTTGAGGATCTTATTGATTGATTGATTGATTTATTCATTGATTGATTGGTGTTTACTGCTTTAAACACTTTGATACCTAGATAACCAGTGCAGAGTTGATTTCTCTAGAGCATTTTTAATTTCACTAATGGAGTTTTTCTTTCTCTGCAGCAAATGTACATTTCCTACGTGCAAAACTGCAAGTTCACGTCTCCCAATGTGCTTCCCATGATCAACTTCATGCAGCGAACACTAACAGAGATGTACTCCTTGGACACGCAGGTCACCTACCAGCATGCCTTCATCTATATCAGGCAGTTAGCCATCCATCTGAGAAATGCCATGACCATGAAGAAGAAGGTTGGTGTTTGATTGTGTGGACAGTATGTGCTGAAAAGAATAGAGCGGCTTTATTGCTTAAAGATAAAGATGCACAGAAATGTAATTTTCAGGAATAGAAATGTTTTATGAGTAAATTAAAAAAAAAAAAGTTTTACTTTAAAATATTAACATGCATCTAAACATCTAATGCATAGCTTTAAAGAAAAGCAAAAAGGCACTTTCTGGTATCTTAATGATAGGATGACAGTGTTACCCCCAGAACAGTACATGCATGGAAAGACCACCTGCCATGCAGTAGATGACAGTCAAAGTTGTTTTTAAATCTAGGGATGTTATGTTCACGGCCAGTTCGTGTCTTTTTAACATCTCATGCGTAGGCGTGAAATATCAGCGAGCCATCCTTCTTGATCATGTGGCCAAATTTCACTGCCAGTCCTACATTCATCCACTCCCCTTTTACATGAAGACTGAGAACCAGCCAATACCTGGAGATAGGCACATTTGACTCAATAAAGATTGAATGATTTGTCTCTTGCTCTCTGTAAATGCACCGTTTAATTGCCCTCTTCTATCCTGTTCGGTGCCAGCGAGAGAAAGGGTGATACAGTGAGTGATTAGAAAGAGGGAGCAGCAGTAGCGAGAACAAATCCATAAATCAGTGTGTGTATGTGGCCCATGATCAGACAGATGCACAGATCTGAAACAGGATGAATGGAATGTTGACAATGCAGAGCAGGCAGGTTTGGCAATATTATTTTGTTCTGTGAAACCAAGTTTGCGCATAAGCAAAAGTAAATTATATTGTTGGGATGTTTGAATCTGGTATCAGATTAGCCACGGAAAGTTCCAGTTTGATTTTTTTATAAATTTAAAACAAAGTTTTAAATAAAAATGTGTTAAATTTATTCTGTTATTTACCAGTGGTATTTATAAAAATGGCAAATTGTACATTGTCTTTCATAACTGATATAATGGGGATTGGTAGTAATATTCTGTTGTTGCCATCAGCATAAACAGCTGTTAAAAAGAGGAACATCCTGGAGGGCTTTAATTGAGGCGTCCAGTGAGGTATACAGGAGAAATTATTTGCGTGCCATAAAGTCATCTTATTAATACTCACCATGTTTTACCTGACTTCTAAATGGTATTTACCTAAAGTGCTTCAGAAGAAAGAAATAACTACATTTTTCTTGTGAAAAAATCTCTATGTGAAAACTGTTCTAGGGGCAACACTGGATTATGTTCATTTCTTGGTATTAATTGCACAAGTTAGCACATAATTGAATATTCACTCAGTTCGGGTCTTATCAAGATTGCAAGTCTTTTTAAGCATTAATGTCTCGACACTTACTCTGCCCATCTGTGCTGGTCAGGAAACATATCAGTCAGTTTATAACTGGCAGTATATCCACTGTCTGTACCTCTGGTGCCGAGTCCTCAGCACACTGCACCCCAGTGATGTTCTCCAGCCTCTCATCTATCCACTCTGCCAGGTCATCATTGGCACCATCAAGTGAGTATATTTAAATGCAATGTGATTAAAGTTCTTAGATTGCAGTCTTTACACAGTGACAATATCCCAAGAAGCATTTTTATTCCTCTTCTGGGTGAATATTAAACTGTAGTTTGTAATATGAAGCAGTTTTCTTTTAGTTACAGACAATTTTATTTTAAGACTTCTGTAGTGATTATGCTTTTTTATTTAGACGTGAGTTTGTTTGCAAGCAATGACATAGCTTTACATTAAATCTTATATTCTTAAACATAATGTTGCAACAAATTGTTTATTAATGATTAATCTCTTTTATTTTCTAAATTGCTTAATGGTTTGTTTTACATTTTGAATTGAAAAAATATTTCACATTTACAGCTGTGAATGAATTATCTAAATGGTGGCAGATCTTGTTTTGTTCATCAAATTGAATAACCCACAAGTTATGTCAGATGTAAACAAAATGTCATCACCCATCAAATTAAAAAAATTATTTAATTGTATTTGTTAAAATAACTACATCTGATTGATTGATTAATTAATTAATTAATTCAGTGTGTTTACGTGGTCTTAAGTAACCTTTTTTGCAAAGCTGATTCCTTAACTGTCGTTAAAACGGTAAAGCTTGTTTCTGAAATCAGGGTAGAGAATTTGGGAACCCTGATTTGCCCAGGTAGATTTCTGTCATAGAATAGGGCGGCTGGAGCTCACTTGGTAAAGGCAGTCATCCACGGACCACAGGGTCAGTGGTTCAATCCCCTGGGCAAGACCCTGAACCCCCAAAGGCCCTTTCCCATCCCCAGGTGTGCAGTGCAGGTCCAAGCCCAGTAGAAATTGGGGAGGGTTGCGTCAGGAAGGGCCTCCGGCGTAAAAACTGCTAAATCAACATGTGGACAATGATCCGCTGTGGTGAACCTGAAGTCACAGGATAAGCTGAAAGGAAAAAAAGATTTCTGTGAGAAAATGACTATACTATATGAATGAATACGCATTGCCGGGTTTCTTTTGGCTTTATCTAACTGTGCATTTGCATAACAAATGGCTGCAGACAGAAACAACAAGCTGAGTAAATGAAGGAGAGATCATTACTAATGCTGCATCGTTGTTTAAAGTCCTACAGAAAATGTAACTAACACAAAGTGCCTCGTGTAAATAAAAGTAAGTCACTTTCCCCTGTGGATTATTTAAATACAGTTTGTTCCCATCTTGGAACAGGTGCATGTATCCCCATTTTCGTCCCTTTTCTTACTTCTGCGTTGTCACTCTGCTGCAGCACAAACGCACAAAAAAGAAAAGTCAGAAAGCATTGTTTTCTGTCACTGTACAGTTAAAATTTGTGTACAGGGATTTCAAAATAAGTCATAAGTGGAGGAAAAAACAGGTTACTCTTCTGCTGCATGTATACACAGATTTCCAGTAACCAAGTCTTTTTTAAATGCATGTAAATGCCGTTCCCAGATTACCCGAGAAAGCTAGAGTACCCCAGTTACTTAAGTGTATGTAAACGCAGCCAATGTGACACAATCTATTTCTTCCCAGCAATGTTCCCGGCAATTCTAGTCAATTTGATTGCCTTTATTTTATTGTACCTTAAGCAACACATGCATATTAGAAGCCTTTTTTGAAATACAGGTTTAATAAATCCTCATTTATTGGTAAAGCCACTAAGTTGAGGAAATAAGTTGCTTTGTTCATACATTGCGATAACTGCACTGCAGAAAATACATGTGGATATACTTTCAAGCATTTATTTTGGATAATCCTGTATAACCATCCTGTACAGGATTAACTGGATTTGTCATACTGTGAAAGTATGACTGATATCAGACATTTTTTGTTACCCTTTAGTTTTCTGTCTGGCATTAATTTTTTTTAATCCACTATCACATAATATCAGTTATTTGTGTTAATCCACCATGTCCCAATACAGTTTACCAACAGCAGGTGGAGACATTGACCACTGTTTTTTCTTTCTGATCAGATTGGTGCCAACACAAAGATATTACCCTCTGAGGATGCACTGTTGCAGAGCACTCACCCTGCTGTCTAGCAGCACCAACACATTTGCACCGGTTCTTCCATTCCTCTTAGAGGTAAGACTTGATCTTGATCTCCAGGACCCACTGTTTGCATTGAAAGGACCAGTGCAGCTTGAGAGTTAAATAAATGGAAATGTTTCCAGAAGTCTGATTTGAAGACTTTCCCACACAAAAACACTATTGGAACAAATTAAGCATTTAATTTTTAACAAATACAGAGAAAACACCCAGTTGATTGTCTCTTTCTCAGATGGAAAGAGTGCAAAGGTAGATGTGATGAAATGTTCCGTCAGTGGTTTACTGTGGAAAAACGTCAGTGGCATATGAAATACATTCTGGTCTCAACGGCCACAACTGAAGGAGCTCAGGAGGAAACACATCGAGGGGTAGATCTGTGTGTGTTTGAGAGAGAGAGAGAGAGAGAGAGAGACAGAGACACCTTTGTTATCAGACGAATCACAGGTCACCAACTGACAACATTTTCAGGTCAGGTGTTGAGTCTCTTTTGTGTGGAGAATGTGTTTGTGCACACTGTGGGGCGGTGTTGTGGTTTCCCGGAAGAGAGCAATGTGCTGGCGGCAGCGACTAGCTCGGCCCGCTGGGAGTGGTCAGTGTGTGTGTGTGTGTGTGTGTGTGTGTGTGTGTGTGTGTGTGTGTGTGTGTGTGTGTGTGTGTGTGTGTGTGTAAGTAAGTTTGCGTCTGTGTGTGCACATGCAGCAGTTTGACCGAAGCGATAAAGGCACAGTTGTGGTTTACACTCTGGTCCTAACATGCTGTGCAGACCACATCCTCTCTGCCTATGGCCCCCTCCCCTCCTCTTTTTCTTCGCACACACATTCAGAGCCCCCTCCCCCTTTCCCTAACCCCCAACAGCAAGCTGTGTTTATTTGTGACGCATGATATTTCCTGTGTTTTTTTTTTCTCCATTACTGTTCCCCTTGTTTAAGGCAAGCTGAGGTACGCTGCTACTGTTTTAATTAGAGCAGCAGAAGCAGCCCCTTCCTTCTGTGTCTCTGTGCCTGTGTGTGTTCTCACATCTCCGAGGGGGGTGTATGATTTGGAGCTTCCTGCTTCAGTAGCTCTGTGTGTGTGTGTGTGTCCGCGTGCACGCGCACATGCATCAGGGTTGGCCCATGCTTTCCCACTTCCCCCTGGCTCCCCCGCAGACCGCCACCACATCCTATGTTTGTAGAGACAGCACCGGCCAGGAGCGTTGCTCTGCCTGCACACTGAGCACATTAACAACCCCACACACACACACACACACAAATGCACAGAAATACACAGCAATACAGGGAGTCAGAAATAGCTAGATACACAAATGTAAGTCAGAAATGTACTTGTGCATTGTGGGCAGATGTGAAAGCTAAAGCTTGTAGACAAAAAGCCCACACGTTAGCTAGAATGTACTTTCACAGGCTATAATGGAAATGTGCACTACAAACACAGCCCCATTACAAGAAAAATATACTTAAATATATTCCGAATAGAATATCTGCCAGTAGGGTAAGCAATTTTTGCTTGACGTGAATTAAAAAAACACAAACTTACTTAAGTTACAAAAAATTAGCTGAATTAGACTAAAATTAAAAAACTGTAAATTATTTTTTAAGATGTATATATGTGAACAATAACTCAGCCTCAGGTTTACCACACTGAAACGTGTTCACTCGTAGTGACCCTACAGTGCCTGAACAGAGTCTTAAGTTAAAATCTGTGGCTCCAGTTTAACTTTTGGTTTGTAACAGACACTAAACGACTTCACCACTACCTGCACTTGGTTTCATAACCATGGCTCCAAATTCATGACTATGTGATAACACGTTCTGGCGACAAAGGGGACAGCCAGTCCAATTAATTTGTCACACAAATTGCTGTAGTTACATAAGTGTAAACAAACAACTGACGAAGTAACTTAGTTGTTACTAAAAGAGAGCGGCAGCTAACACTTACTTAGCATAACTACACCTGCTGCTGCTACAGAGCTCATCTGAGCCACTTCAGCTGCAACTTCCAGCTGCTGTAGCTAATGTCACAGCAGAATACTACTTTCTACCATCTCTGTCTTTCTTTCTTTAAATAAGTCATCACTGTATGTGTTGTTGAATTTAAAGGTTTTGTTTAGCACAGCCATTCATATTATGCTGTACCCTTAATAGTAATAATATGAAATCTAAAGCGGCAGGTTTCTTATCTGACATTTGAGGACTTGCCGATACCAAGTGCCAATAAAAGTACTGAACTGTTGCTGGGCAGTAAAAGACTACTGTATAGTTAAGCTGATGAGACACTAGCAGACAATGCTGGTCTGAGTAGTAGTAGAGACACACCTTAAAGGCTTTCAAAAGTCTAGACAGTTCACATTTAAACACAGACAGTCTGGACGGAGCACACACCTGAGGACTGGATGATCTTAAGTAGGCAAATCTGCATATCCTCTATGAACAGAGAGACTTTCCTGTTCCTATGCCAAAACAAATATGGCAGTGACGTCCAGGGCCTTTTTTTAAATGGAGCAACCTCTGTTAAATAAAAAAACAAACAACAAAGCACCGATTTGTGTTGCAATCCTGGATGGAGGACTTTAGGGTCTACTGACTAATTTATAAGTAAAAATAACAAACACAAACTGAGACATTGTACCATTTCATGGAAAATATTAACTCATTTTGAGTTTGATGACAGCATCACATCTCAAAAACATTGGAACAGGGTTTACCATTGTGTAGCATCCCTTCTTCTTTTAACAACTGTCTGTAAACATGTGGGAAGTAATGAGACCCGTTGGAGTTTTAGGAGTGGAGTATTGTCCCATTCTTGTCTGATGTAGGATTCTAGCTGCTCAGCAGTCCTGGGCCTTTGTTGCTGGATTTATTTTTTGTTTGTTTGTTTTTGTGATGCACCAAATGCTTTGTATTCTATTAGAGCGTCTGGAATAGAGACAGGTCAGTTAAGCACTCGGACTCTTCTCCTGCGAAGCCATGCTGTTGTCATGGATTCAGTAAGGGGTTTAGCATTTTCTTGCTGAGATATGCAAAGCCTTCCCTGAAAGAGACATTGTCTAGATGTATATGTTGCTCTAAAACCTCTACCCACACCATAGGCACTAATGCACCCCATACCATCAGAGATGCAGGATTGTAAGCTGAATGGTCCCTCTGTGCTTTGGCCCAGAGAACACAACAGCGTTTCAGGATCGTGTCCACATATGGCTTCTTCTTTGCATGATACAGCTTTAACTTAAATTTATGGATTTTTAAAGCGAACTGTGTTTACAAACCGTGCTTTCTGTTAGTGTTCCTGAGCCCATGCAGCAGTGTCAAGTAGAACACATCCAGTTTTAACCTTTGGACTTGTCCCTTGCACACAGAGATTCCTCCACATTCTCTGAATTTTGATCATATTTTATACATTTGATGGTGGGATCTTCAAAGTCTTTGCAATTTTACGTTGAGGAACATTTTTGAGGGGTTATTTACTTATTTATTTTTCTGCAGTGAGACATCCCGAAACAACATATTATACAAAATTAACCGAGTTGAATATGTGACAAATTTATATGTAACTGTATCATGTAGGAGCAAAAACAAATACTCGTTTCCTCTTTCTGACCAGTTTTGACTAGTTTTGGGCTAAAGGTCATCTGCTTGATGTTTTAAGTGCACAGTTTCACAATGGTCTTTTTCTTGATTGAATAATGGGGACAGGTTCATGAAGCTCAAAATCCTAAAGCATGAGCATTAACGATTAAGAAAAAATGTTATAATATGTTATGTATTTGTTTTTTCATTTCCAGATCAAATGTTCTCTACTCTAAAAAACATATTTTTTGTTAATAGATCTTCCAGCAAGTGGACTTCAATAAAAAGCCTGGACGAATGAGCAAGAAACCAATCAACTTTGCTGTCATCTTGAAACTGAGCAAGGTTAACCTGATGGAGAAAGCCTACAAGGTATGTATTACTGTGGTCTCCACTAGTTTAGGACTGTTGGATTTTTGAGTTGCTGTCTGCTGCTCTGTGTGCATGCATGAGGAGATTGAGGGCAGCACTCAAAGCCCCTTGTTTTCGTTGTAAAACTAGTAGTAAGTTGCCACACTCAGTGCTGCAGCCAAGAGGATTGCAGCATGTCCTTCTGGGATTATCCCCAAAACTCATTAGGGCTGTTCTGCTGCTCTCTGCTGTAACCTGGGGTGAAGTTTTGTTGGGTAGATCAATCCTTGAAATGTTTTGCAATAGCCTGCTATTTAAAATGGTTCTTATCCACATTATATTGGATCGGTACTTTGCAAATTACATTGTTTTTAACCTGAGCCTTTTTTCCTAATTTGCGTCGAAGTGCGCTAACTTCGACACTGTGTGAGCAATGCTGTTTCCACTGCATGTCTGCAGGTATAATAGGCATGCCTACCATCTGCAAACTCACTGCAGACGGGTAGCTTTCATGTTGAATGAGAGACATGGCAGCAACTATAAGAGCCCTCCCCAATCATAAACCGTTTGTTAAAAAAATCACTACGTAAAACGTGTCATTACTTCACTTATGGAGCTGACATTTAGGGTGAATTGATAGGCACTACAAATCCAGTGTGTAAAAATTGCTGCAAACCAAAGGAGCAAACACGTCCAAGTTGGCAAACCATCTTAGCGCAGGACATGCTGGCTTTAAGAAGCAACAGGTTAGTGGATGTAATAAACAGCATAGCTACACTACACCCATGTCCCCAAGTAGAAGTCAGATCAGTGAATGATTTAGTGACAAGCAGACTATTCTCTCTACAACATCTCTCTCTATAAATATTTCCTCTAGTCATGTCATCCATACAACCTAAAAAATCATCGATTCATAATTGGTCACTTGTAATAGAAATTATGGCATTTACTGTCAATTATGTTGATTAGGACATGCACACAGTAGAGAATAGATCTTTGCAAAGGCGGTGTTTCAAGTCCTATTAATAAGTGATATCTGGTTCAGATTTAAAGGTAACTGAAAGAAATCACATAAACCCAAGTCTAATGAGATCATATTACTTCAGACTGTGTAAGTTCTTTAAGCTTTAAAATATACAACAAACCACAATTTTATGGAGCATAAAAGTAATATTTATAAATGACTGTACTGCAAGTCTGGGGCTATTGTGTTAGTGTTCAAACGCTGGATTTGCCTGCATACTGCAGTATTAATGTATAATATCTCATATCACTTAAGACACTTCCGTAGTGAGCATCTGCTCTCCTATGTGCATTTTCTAGATATCTGTCAGGATTTTAAAAAATTCCTAATTCTCTTTGTATTCCATTTACTTTCATTTATTATTCCATCCCTTTTTCCTGATCTTTTAGGTTTATACGGTGGTATCAGAATTAAGATATTTAGGCAGGTATTGGTATCAACGTCATACTTTTGGTTTTGTGAAAGTACTAGTGAAAAGCTATCACAAATGTGTGCATCATAAACACAATAGACTCAAAAATAAAAACCACAGATATGTCTGATATGAGACACTAAAATGTTTCTGTGGCAGCTGCAAGGCAACGGCCTATTAGGGTTGATTTGTTAATTGATTGTCTTTACAGTATTAGTACAACATAGAAAAGGTTGAAAAAAGGCTACAAATCGCTTTGCAATTTGTGGCCACTAATAAAGGTTTCACAGGACCACCTTTTATCTGATGCAGTTTTTAATGCAACTAGCTATGTAGTCTTAAGCTTCGTTCATACATGCACTGCAGTTCTGACATTCTCCTCAATTTGTGCAAACCCCCTCGTGCAGTGTTCATATCATGTGCGTGTGCTCGTGGGCAAATCGTAGGAGGATGAAAAGCGAACAGTCTTCCGTGTGTTCTAAACAGCTGTTTCCTGTAGCCTAATTTTTCTATCATGCCTCCTGTGCATGCTGACCACACACTGAAATCAGAGTTTCTAGCGTGACAACGTCTGAGCGTGACAATTACCCCTGACATTGTCTGGACTTCATATGTAAAACACACTTTATTGTTGCCAACTGACTGATACTGCTTCTTGCTGAACCTGAAAACAACCAGCAGTGAGGTCAAAAAAATCTGAAAAAAAATCTTAATCTGAAAAATTTGTGGGTCTGAAACAGAACAGCTGTCATCATGATTCTGTTGTAATAAGTAAAATGCTTTGTGCATGTGTGTGTCTGTGTCCATTTACCACTGAATAACAGGATGGGTTGATTGACCAGCTGTATGACCTGATACTGGAATACTTTCACACTCAGGCCAGCTCTATTGGCTTCCCAGAGCTCGCCCTGCCCACCATCATTCAGGTAACACCACCTTTAAACTGGCCCTGGAATGGGCTCAAATAATGTGAGATTAAATGACTTTATTTCTCTGATACACAAAACTTTTCATGGAACACTTAGGTGGTAACAATTATATTGATGGGATGTAAACAAAAAAAAAAATTGGTGACAGAAAATCACTCACAGAGGTTGGAGTCTCTCTAAATATATGAGTCAGGTCTTGTGGGGCTGAATCTGTTTCTCTTAGGGGAAACGACCACAAAGCCATCCCTGCTTACACTGGTTCCTTCTTTCTCATACTCCCCCTCTGTGTCGCTGCAGCTGAAAGCGTTCCTGAAGGAATGCAAAGTGGCCAATTACTGCAAGCCGGTGCGCCAGCTGCTGGAGAAGGTACAGGAGAACAGCAGCCACATCACAGGACGGAGACAGAAGGCTGCCTTCGGAGTGTCCGATGCCACTGCTGTGGTGAGTGTGTGTCTGTGTTTGTGAAGAAGATGGAGGCAGAGAAAAGACGGTCTTGTCCTAAATTTAAAGGCTGTCTTTCCAGGGTCCTCATTTCACCTCCTCTATTCATTTATTTCTCTTGTTTTGCTTCTCTCTTTCCTAATGCTAATTTATTAATTTCTACATTGAGTTAAAAATTGTGATCATACCGTTTTCGAAACAGAATATAGTGAAGTCAGACTGAGTTAAAGTAAAAGATGATCAAATGTAAGAGAAATCCTAAGGGGCTTCAAATGTTATGATACATTACATGCTGATTGTTACTAATTTCTGTTTGTTGAATGATTTAAATGAGGCAATATGAAATGGAAAAAACAGATAACTGTCATCATTTTGAAGTTTGCAGAGATTTTTCTTTTATTTATCTTAACTGACTCCTAAAACCTGTGTGGAGTCATTTTCCTTTAGGATTTAAGAATATCTCGTGGGTTGTAGTTCAGTATAATTATTTTAGTTAGCAATAAATTAAATCTTTTGATGGGTGCTGGTTACCAGTCATTACAGATGTTTTCCTGTATGACATTATCTGTTTTACTACTTTTTCTACTTCTTCTCTACTTCTACTTCTTGAAACAGTTCATTTCGTGATCATTTGCTGAAAGATTCCTTATTAGTTCATCTTGTTGCCACTGACACATTTTAATCCTTCCAAACCACATGGTATGTTTCAGCATCTGTTATCTCAAACATTAAGACGTTAATCACACACATCAAAAGTCAGACTATGTTGAAATATTACAACAGTCAGCTACAAGTGCTCGTGAGGTGAACATCACTCATTTGTTTATTTCACTGTTATATGTTGAGTTTGGTCCAACGTATAAACAAAAATGTAAACTTTAGGTTTCATTTGTTTAATTTGGAATTGAGTTTTAGTCTTAATAAGTTGCTTAATACATCTATTAAGCTATTCCTATACAGACACTTAAACCAACAATGATTTGTTTTGTTTGTTGTCCTCATCCTGGATGGACTGGTTTGTCTCTGTTGTAGACCTCAGTTTTCGACATGGTTTTTATCTGTGTTTACTTTGTACGGTGGCATAAAAGAAATACAATCACATAAGCACAAGAGTTTAGACCTTTTGAAGATAATAAGTCTAATTTACAGAAATCATTTAGATCAAGACCCATTATGAGGCTGCAGAGTAGACACTTGTCTAGTCTGCACCTTGTGTAGGATGGAGGTATCTGCTGCCAGTGGAGTATACTGTAACTAAAAAACTTTTTTTTCTCCCCCAGTTATTTTAAGAATATACCCCGATTTCCTCGGAGTGTAAAAGTCCAAAAAGTAGTTGCATACATACTTCTCCACCAGAATACCAACTCTATTTTGCAATCTTTATCATTGAGTTCATGTTTGGTTCGTTCAACACTGACTCGTAAGTAGTTTCTTATCTGAATGTTCTCATGAAGCATCAAAAGGAAGCAGAGAGAGAACTATTTCATGATGAAGATAAAACTAGAAACTTTTATTTGGGGCTCTGCTGCAGTTGAGGTAGAGGCTATGCCGCTTACAAAGTCCTGACTGGTGAACCCTGGAGCCGATAGACACTTTAAGTCTGGTTCAGAATGACCCAGTGGTTATTGGAAGCTCTTAGGGGTTTTCATCCTAGGGCCCCTCTGCCTTAATGAGCAGCCATTAGTGTGTGAACCTAATTTCTGTGTTGACTTGCTCTCTTGTCATACTACCTGTTCATGCAAACATGCTTTTATGTGACTTTGCTGTCACTAAGTGTCTTGATGTGTACTGGTGATTAATATTTAAAAGCGTGTAAGGATGAAGTTAAAGAGGATCGTCCTGTTTAATTTAGAAGAGAAGATGTGTGCGTATGTACACACACATCTTTATTAACAAAGTACAGCAGACAGACTGCATGGCACCGCCAGCCCCTGTCACCGCAGCCTTCTGCTCAGCAGAGGCTGTCGCTATGGCATCCACTCCCTGGCATTACAGCAGCAGTAGAGGTGTCACCACAGGCGAAGGAGAGGGGACAACCCTGCCACCGCTGCTGCTGCTGTAGAAAAGGCCACGGCCCCCCTCCGGTCACCGGCCCCCTGTTGACATGTTACCCAAACTGAAAGCTAGCCTAATTAATGATGCCCTGCCTCCATCCAGGTCACAGTCTGGTGTCCCTTGTCTTTCTCTCCCCTTTTTTTGTGTTTGTCAAGGCTGAATTCAGAATTTAATTTTCATTTTTCACTTTAACCTGTTGGTTGTTTTTTTTTTTTTTTTAACGCCACCTATCCTAATAGCCACACAGCAAATTGTGGTAAATGTGTTGAGTTAACGGGCACACAAGGCAGTGGTCTGTCCGCTTTATTGAATTTGTTGGTCAGATAATGTGATTGGAGCTAATCAATATCATCCATAAAGACCTTAAGGGGAAAGCTGAAAATCTGCTGGTCTTTGCTTTCAGGCATCTTAAGTTTGCCTTTTCCACATCTTCTGACTATCATTGCTGGCTCCTCTGTTTCCTGTGTCCATCTTTCTCCTGATTAATTGATGTGAAGTTGCAGTGAAAACCCATATGTACTCTGATTGTTTTAGAGCCTGAATTAACCTGCTTAGAGGCTGGATTTAACTACCACCCTAGACATCCAGCCATTCATCCATCATCTGTAACCACTTATCCTACATAACCCTAACCCAGACATACAGCCATTCACATTCATACCTACAGGCACCAAATAACCTAACATGCATGTCTCTGGACTGTGGGAGGAAACTGGACTACCCAGAGGAAACCAACACAAGCACAGGGAGAACTTGCAGACTCCTCACAGAAAGACAAAGGTGGTATCCTGAAGCAGGTAGATTAGAACCAGGGACCTTCTAGCTTTGAGACAGCAGAACTAACCACTTTACCACTGTGTGGCCCCTAGATATACATCTACTGTGGTGTTTAGTACAGCACTGCTTCCTAAAAAACACAGTATACTTCACAACACTCTCCTTTTGCCTCGTTTAAACCGTCAACTAAGATTTGAATTACTTTGTCCTCTGTTAGGTGGCTTGGGAGAAACAGGTCCAGGGGGAGGGGACACCTCTCAGCAGGTACTACAGCCAGTGGAAGAAACTGCGGGAGAAGGAGATCCAGCTGGAGATCTCTGGCAAAGACAGGGTAACTATCTAACCAAAACTGACTTTTTAGCTTTGTCTGTGTGCATGTCAGGATTAAACACAATAAATATCTGTGGCTGAATTATTACTGATTTCTGTTTTATTATCATCATCAAAGTTGACTTGTGTTTTGACGCTGCTGTTTTTTGTGTTTTGTAAAGTTGGAGGATCTGGACCTTCCTGAAATCAAACGCAAGAAGATTCAAGAAAAGAAGGCAGAGGACAAGAAGGAGTTCAAGGATCTGTTTCAGTCTGACAGTGAATCAGGGGACGAAGATGATGCAGGGTTTAAAATCAAAGGTAGATTAACTCTCAAACACATTTGACAGACAAGCCTGCAATGGAGGGCACTTCACCACAGTGGTAACATTGATGTACTGCCCTCCTTTTCCTCTAGGGGGCTGTGTTTGTTTACAGCCTTGTCTTCCACTGGTAAAGTTAAGAGGTGATGACAGTTAACAGATTTTTCTTTGTTACTTTGTTACCGGGACAGTCCCTATCATTAGGATTTGGCTACATTGGGCAGATGACCTGTGGTACTAAAGACACTGAGATATTAAAATGTCCACAGAGGATATTTCAGAGGAACCGAAACTGACATCTCAAGTCAGAGTCATGAGAAAATCTCTTTGTTTATCAGAGAGTTTAGTTCTCGCCCTGCTCAGAGAAACCATCAGCTGATTCATACTCTAACCTTAAGTGTCTCGTCCTCCTGGGGTCGTCCACAGGTCACAGACAACTGCAGTTTGTTTTACAGCTTTTGCGCTGTGACACACTCAAAGCAGAAAAAAGCCTTCTGCAAGGTCACAGACCAAAAAAAATAGGTGGCAGGGGATTTTTGTAAATTTATTTATTTATTTTTGTGTGTGTGAGGGGGTCATCTGGACTTCATTGTAGGGAGAGTCCACAAAAACGGATGGGCAGCTGCCGGCAAATAGCAGGCCTCCGCCTTTCGCTCTCTGTCCCCCACCCCCTCCCTTCTTCTCGTTCATCTTTCCTCAACCCCCCACACATGAACTGAAACCCCCTGACAGGAAGTACAGACTTGGATCCCAGCAGGGGTTCCTAATTCAAACCAGCGCAGTGGAACAGCCAGTGGTGGCCGCTCCTGCTCCTCCCTCTTTCTCTCTCTTCCTCTTTCAACGTAGCCTTCTTGCTCTCTGTTACTGGCACTGTGGGCTTTAACCAGCTGCCTCCACATGTCCTCACAACACGTGCAAACACACACGCACACACAGATCTTGATGATAGCACATAAATGCACACCCACCTCCTTGTCGTCCAGTCTTGAAGAGCCAAAATCTTTTGGGCAGCTCACCAGAACTCTTTGTGGTCTCACACTCTCCCGGAAAGAGGGGGAGTGTGAGAGAAGGGGGTGGATGATTTAGATTGGTGTGTGTGGGGTTTGGGGGGGTCAATAAGTCTTCCAGTCCAAATGAGGGCAGTCTCAAAGGTACTTCTAAAGTCTGTGTTACCTCCATGTTAGCAACAAAAACTAAGAGAGTTTATCATCTTAAATCCACACAAGAAGGGAAGTACTTAATGTTTTAAAAGAAGACGTTACCTGTGTGTGTGTGTGTGTGTGTGTGTGTGTGTGTGTGTGTGTGTGTGTGTTCCTTCGTGTTCACAGTGTATCTGACAGAGGAGGAAGTTTTTTTGCTTCTCTCTCCCCTTCACGCCCCAGCCTCTCATCACATCTCAACTTCAAAGCCCATGGACCCTAGTTGTCCATGAGTACACGCTGTACTCTGAGGATAGCACAACATAATTTCAGACAACTCCCATCTTCTTTTCAGCCTATACACACACACACACACACACACACTCACTTTCCCATCATCATCACAGCTTTGGAACCTGCCTGCTATCTCCATTTGCTATATTTAGGCCGTGAGCATAAGATGTCTGAAATTGCCGGTAGTAAACTGTCATGGGTGTTTGTGCAGCAGGAGCCGCGTCTGTAATCGACTCTCACTTCCATCTCAGGAGGAAATACACACTTCCAGCTGCCTCTGATACCTGGCCCACATATATGCGTCTCCAAAGACGTCAACAATGTACCAACGCACAGTTAAAAATGTCTGCAGAAAGTGACACTAGAACAAATTCAGGTCAGTGTAATGTTTGTCACTGTCTCTCTTAAGGTAAAAAGGCTAGCTGCAGCTCTCATGATAATGATGACGATGACCTTGAAGATCTTTCTGACATGAGCAGTGACGATAACGTGGAAGCTGGAGATTCAGGTCGGTGGCCCCTAGTCTCTAAAAAGGAGTATACTGTTAGCTTATTTTTTGTTTTCATTTTGAAAATAAAATTTTTCGTTTTGTATTTTAAAACACATTTAAGGGTTAAACATGACATTTGTCTTTACTGCTCTACTTCCCATAAATTAAGATAAAACTTTATGAATCAGTTTTTTTTTTCATGTTTTCCTGCGTTAAAACTGACATAGAATAATGTTAATAAAAAAATGTTTACCTAATGTCATATAGCCCCAGTGCAAACAAATTTATATGGGGGCATAAATGATCATTGTGGACACCTATACAAAAACTGCTACGAATCAGGGTGTCCCTTCCTAATCGGACCAAAGCAAAAATTCACGCACAAAAATTCTCCACATTCAATCATGCATTCTCTGGCTGCTGAAAACTAAGTGCTTTTTGTCTGTATTGCAGATGATGATGATGATGAAGAGGCATGCAAGGCTCCTCAGCCTCTGTCCTCGTCTGACCTAATAAAGTTGGCAGAGGGAGATGAGGATCTGATAGAGGACCTGGAGTTGTCCGATGACGACTAAGATCTATGGATACACATGAGCAAGCTTAGAGACTTTTATGCTCTCCACCTTAAAAACATTTAGACCTATAATAATGCTGGACTTCTTGCTAAAGTCTTTAGTGTTATTACTTTTGTACAGTTAAAAATGTTTAATGTAATTTTATTAAACATTGAAGCTGTAAAATAAAAAAAATTATTCAAGCTTGTTCTTTATCTAATTAATTGAAGTGTGTACGTGCATTTGATGCACAAGTGCACCTGAAATAAGCCTTTTGTGTCCTCCATACATGTGCACACCTGTAAGCACCCTCAGGCTTTGAGGACGGGCTATTTGGAGTCTCGCAGAGCCGGGCCGAGCCTGGCTGAGCCGGCCAAGAGGAGGGGAACAGAGAGGCGGGTGTTGAGCCCCGAGGCAGCAGTGCTGTGCCAGGCTGGCAGGGTGGCGTCTGATGCTGTGCCAAGACTGTCTGCCCAGGTGGTAGAGCAGCAACACAGGCTGGTGTGTTTCTGTGCCAATTCCGCAGCCCCCCCCCCCAGACCCCTGTCTTTTTTACCGCGTATATTCACATACTCATTCACGGCTTTCCTACTCAACTTATCCTACTTATCCTATCCTATTCTTTCTCAACCACAAAACTGAAGGTTACACTGGCCTTTGTAGAGGGAACAATTATTGCATGTGTTTAGTAGTGCACAGCGCAGAAGAGAGGGGGATTTAATTTGAGAAATGTGTCATCACATTTGTTTTGTTGCCGTCGACAATGAATGCACGAGCTTTGAGTGCAGAGGCCCAGCCTAAAACAAGCAGGGAAAGTCCCAGCAGTGTGTGCGAAGCATACTTTTTCAGTATAAACTCTTTGGACAAGGAATAAGTCTGCAAGGGCTGTTCCTGGTTATGGTCCTTTATGTATGTGGTCGTATAAGAAGTGTCAGGTTTATCCCAGAAAGCACGGAGGCCTTGGCCTGCAGCTGAACGTCACACTCTGACAGCTGCCGTTGACCTCAACTGTGCCCTCCCCTAATGGGTCACCTCCCATTCTCACTCACTCACAGACGGCAGAAGACCGCAAACTCCCTCCTGCACATTTTTGCAGAAGAACCACAAACACCTGAAAAGAAAATTTATGTTGTCTGACAAAGGCAGACAAATGAGAGAAGAGACCGCAGCAGTATTTCTTCAGGATTTATTTCACCTGTATGGTGAATAGAAAAATATGATGAAGACAAAACTTTTGAAGGGAAATCTAGAGACAATTTTTTTTATTAATTGCTTGCGTAGTTAAAAAAAATCCCATAACAAATTTAAAACATTTGCATTAAGAGCTTTGTGCCTTTTCTTTTCCCTGCAACCAAGAGAAAACCAAGTAAAAGTATCTTTGGAATCCATCTTAAGAGCTAATTATAATATCATAATCTGCTTTATCTACTACATCAAAAGTCCTATAAATATTTTCCTCATTTATATGCTAAAGTAGCATTCAAGATTGGAGCATCTTTTAATATTACACTTTTTTTTTAAATGGCAAAACAAAACAAAGTGAACCAAAGTACCACCAAAGTTCAGCAAGTCACATTTTTCAGTAAAGAAACGTATTCGTGCAACTACATTTAACAAAAAGTAAAAGTACCACGTATGTAACCTTCAGGATATTTTCATCTTAAGCATGATTCTGTACAATTTTGCATGTTTTCACCTCCCACAGTAGTCAACACAAGCGTACAATGACATAAGCCATACACACTATAGAGGCTTCTCCATTTCACCAACAATTTTAAACCTTTGTATGTCAGTTCTCCCTGTGTCACCTCTAATATGTCATGTGAGGCACTAGCCTAGCATTCCCCTGTGGAACCAGTTGCTAATTGAAATCATTAATGCAAAAAGAAGCAGACACATTGTGAAATGTTTCGAATTCCACAAATCCGGTCATCTTTGGTATCAGGACAGTGGAATGCATAGTTGCAGTGGTAAGAGGGAGCTGGTCAGATCTGATGCTGCTCAGTGTATTTGTCAACTACTGCCTCAAAAAGAACGATGAGTCCACTCTGATGTCAGGCCTCGGGAAACATGAGAAGGGAGGGAGCGAAAAAAGGAACGAGGCATCTCTATTTAATTCCTATGTTCTGTGGTGAGGGCAGTCAGGGAGAGAGAGAGACAACAGAAAGCAAGCGAATGAGCAGAGCTTCCTCCAGCCCAGGAAGGAAGGAAGAGTTTCCGCTAGCGTCTGACTGTCTGACTTGCAAGAATGTCCCATTTGTGGCAGCTCTTCACTCCTTTTTTTGGCAGGCTGTCTGTGACCAGCTGTCTCCTTTTCCTCCTCTTTCTCTGTTGCTTCACGTGTTTCCCTTCCATCCCATTTTCTTTGGGTTCTGCACAGCTACAGCCACTGCAGAGGAACTTAAAAGCTGATTGTTTTGTTGGATATGATCCAGTTTGTTATTAAAGTCAAATATTTCCCTAGAAATTTCAGCGTGAATGTCACAAGGTAGCAGAAGTCAATCCGGTTCAGGTCCCCCCATCCCTCAGGTCTCAGTTCAGTTTAAGGCAGGTCTGCTCTCCTCACCCCTGCCTCTTAACTCCTACAAAGGAGATTTGGCCTCACATCGTCCCACCACTGTGGAGCCGTTACCGTTTTCCTGCTTGGGAGACGAGCACCCTGGGGTGGGACCACTGTAGGGAGAGGAGCTGCTGCTAGAAGTGGGTCTGTGAGGCAGGGAAAGAGAAAGGGGAAGGGGGGTCTCGGATGGTGTTGTCAGGTGGTCCCGATCTCGTTCTTGGGGGCGCAGAGCAGCAGAAGGTGCAAACGGAAATGCAAGCGGGAATCCAGTCATATAGAATAGCCTGCCAACACGGCGCGCCACCTGAGGAGACGAGAGGAGAACATATGACTGCCAGTGCAGCACGTTGAGTGGTGTGTAAGAGACTAATGTTGGATATTGTATTTAAATAGAGAGAGAAGAAGACTGGCTGCAGGGGCAGGCTAGTTTAAGGGAATCAACTATCCTAAACTAGCAGTTTGTCTCAGACCTTAAGACAGAAATGCACGTTCACACACACCCAGACTTGACCACATGTAAAACACACTCACAGCTCTGTGGTGTGTGTACCTGTGAGCGGATCTTGAGCGCAGGCCCCAGCTTGAGTCCCATGGTGTTGAGCAGGTGCTCCTCAGTGAGCAGCGGTAATGTCTCTCCATCAATGGCCTGCTCCCGAAACACCTGACAGAGACACAGCTGCTTCAGCCACAGCCCCGACATACGCACAGAAACACGCTCAACACACAAGCTTACACGTTCATTCATACAACTAACTGTGGCTCTATTCCAAAATTTTATATCTATCCATCTCCCTCCACTTTCAACAGTGGAGATGAGGATCAAGTGGAGAAAATGTTAAAAAGAAGGTGTGTAGGAGCACATATCCTAAGATTAGGAGGTCATTTTTTTTAACCTATCTTGATCCGCACCCCTGTGTCATGTTACTTGCTATAGCTGTATAAAGTTTGTTATTCTTCTAACCAACCATTGCTCCTCCATTTTTTCATGTTTAAAAATCTGTTCCTAGCCAATGGGTAAGATAAGAAAGATAAGTTCCATGTAAAGGTTCATCTGAAGCCAACTAACAAAACTATTCAAATTATTTCAGTATGGGGCATGGACTTGTTTTTTCCTTTCTCAACAAACATGTCATCACACGAGTATTAGTTTAGACACTTGGAACAAAATCTTTTATCTGTCTCATTACAATTTGTCTACATTCTGTTTTGTCAACCACTGACAGAAACAAAGGTAAGATTGGCTCATTTTTCTCAAATGCTGGATGTGTCATTTTGGAATGTGAATATGGACATGTGAGTATGCACACAAATAACATTTCATTCACACAAAACCCAAAAATATGGCTGCAGTTGCGAACATGACCATTCACACAACACATTCACAGTAAATCTTAAAAAAGCTGTTAAGTGCTGCTTCTTAAGCATAATGAAATTTTCTGAAATATACTCCAATTTTGTTGTAGAATGAATTATTTCTTGGTCACTATTATTCTTAGCAGTTAGCAGTCAGCCTGCCCCTTGCCTCCATCCCTTCATCTTTCTCTCTCTTTCTCCTCCCTCTCCCTATGTCTTTACCTGTGTGTATTCTGCACATCCGGCCAGGCTGCTTATGAAACCACACACGTCCTCCACACTCCACTTGCTGATGTCCTCCACAGGGTTTGTTGTGGCCGAGTCCTCCCCATCCATGAAAAGACCTGAAAAAGCAGGGGCAGATGAAAATTAGGTCACTCTACTACAAATACTAGTTACTGAGATTCTGACTGACATTTGATAATGAAATGTGTGTGAGCAAAAAAAAAAAACCCTTCTGCTTCCTCTGTGCCCAAGTGTTTTTGCGTGTGTGTCTTGCCTGTGTGAAAATAAGGGTTGGCATAGGGGAATCCAAAGGGTAACGCTTGGGTGTGAAGAGCCGGCAGCGGTGGAATAAACCCAGGAGCTAGGTGGTACTTGACATCAGCCTTGCCCACTCCAGGGGTAAAGAGGTGGCGACTGGGTGACTCTGTACCTGCTGAGCTACAAGGGGCGCCAAGCCTTTCTGAGCTTTCTCCAGTCTCCTTGGCACTGTCACATGCTCCCTTGCTGCCAGTCTCTTTACCCCCATCTCTCTCCCTTTCCCTGGGTTTGCCTCTTGATTTGGCAACAGTGCCCTCCTGCCTCTCCTCACACAGCTCTGTCTCACTGTCTGTGTCCTTCATCTCCTCATCTTGAACCTCCCTGTCTTCATTCCTTCCTCTGTCCACTCTTCCTCTTGTGTGATCTCCAGCACGGGACTGTGTCTGGGGGGCCCTGTGGGGGGCCTTCCTGTATTCAACATCTGACCCAGCCGTGGAGCCCTGTGACTGGATGTCTTTGTGTGTGGAAGATGCTCTTGGTTGTTGCTGCTGGTGGTTGAGGGTTAGAAGCGGGGTGGCAGCTCCATGGCGAAGCACCAGCATTGCATTTGAGCGGCGAGCCAGTTCCTCACGAAGCGGGTGGCCCTCTGGGATGTCGTGAAGGCTCCGCAGGGCTGGATGATCAGGGGGCAGAGCAGGGGGTAGACCTCCCAGAGGGTCAGAACCTAGAAGACGCTGCTGATGCTGTTGTCGCTGGTGAAGACTTTCCAACTCCTTCTGTCTCAACAGCTCTGCTGACATCTCAAGTCTGGCAGAACACACAAGTACTTTAATACAAAGGCTTACTGTTTAACCTCCTATGTGACAAACTCACATCAAGAAACACTACATTTAGCTGTCATTAGTCATTGTTATACCTGTTGTTCATCATCACTGTTATTGTACACTGTGACATTAAAACACACGCACCTAGCCAGATTCTGTTTCCTCAATATCTCTTGTTGCCGTGCAAAGATCTCAGCTTGAGCTGGTTGGAGAAAACCATAACCTGTTATAGAAACAAAAGAAACAGTGGTGAATCATGTTACCTAAGTTACCAAGCGGTACTGCGCAAGAAGACGATTCTACATTAATTTTCTGTTTACTGTAAAATGTTATTTTAAATGTATTACTACTATACTAAATTATAATATTGTACATTTTATATCTTCTGACCTAAAATGGAGTGTTTCTGTTACGTCAAAGCAAATGTGAAAATTCTATTTTTCTGTCCTTTTAATGTGCACTAGTGTTACCTATTCAGCCTTAACGTTACTCATGACTCACCAGGGGCCTGGCAAAGAGCGGAGGGCATGCCCAGGAATGGAGGCCGCAGGTGTGGTCCTAAGGCGATGTGAGGAGCAGTTGGAGGGGACAGTAGTGGTGGAGGGTGCGACAGTTCTCTGTGGACACACAAAAAAAGACATTAAATCCAATAAGGATAGTTCTGAATTAATAAAAATGACAATGACAGGACTAGGTGTGGAGGAATGTATAATGTTTGGTTCCCTATGTTATAATTATTTTCCTCAGCCCTCTCTTTCTGCGCATGCGTGCTGCTACACCAATGTATATAATGTATTTTTATCAGTAGCACTCCAGAGGCCCCCATGTCACCCCAGTGCCTCATCAGTCTTGTCACGCCGCAGCAAGCGCCGCTGGCCACTGCTGTACCCTGGACTAAAGCCTTTCCTTCCCATGGTGCCTTACACATACACAGAAACACACAGAGCTCTAAACCCACATAATGAGGGCCGAATGCACAATGCCAGTGTGTCATGCTCAGACAGCTGGGGCGGCCCCTGCGTCTTGACCGGGGCCACAGGCTGAAGGACCTTCTAATTAACACTCATCCCTCCCCTCTCTTCTCTCCCTCTTTTACACCCTTATCCCTATTTCCCTCCCTCTATCCCTCTTGCTCTCTAGGCTGCATTGAAAGCAGTGAAAAGATGGAGTGTCCTCCATCCTCTGCTTCTCAAAAGACCTCTCCATTATTGGCTTCGTCTTTTGTCCTCCATGAGGGGGAAAGGCGCCTCTCACTTTTCTTTCCCTCTCTCACTCTCTCCTTCTGTCTTACCTCTTTTTACCTCTTCTTTACCACAGTCTCTACCTCTCTATGACCTGTGATAGTCTGTCTTGTCCACTCCGGTCTTTTTCGCTACTTACTTCTCACCTCTGTATTTTTCTCTCTGCCCATGATCACTCCATCTGATCCTGTCTGCTAAGTCCTTCATTGTCTTTTTTCTGTTTCTTAAAGTCATTCTCACCACTTTACTGTAATCTTCTGTCATTCTTACCCCCTCCCCCTCCCCCCCAATTTTGTGCACATCTTCATGATTACAGGGACCTGGTTTTAAAGTCAGGAATCTGCACCTTGACCCTTGGAATGTGTGTGAGACTGATCCATCCTGTTGGTTTTTCAAACCACAGCTGTTTCCGAGGCATTTTCTAAGCTCATTTTTAGCTTCCTACCAGCACCTTTCCTCTTCTCCCTCCTGCCTTTCATTTCTCTCTCTCTGAGCTGCTGCTATCACACCAATCAGAGCTCAGCTCTGTGTGACTGCCACCACACAAAAGCATACATGAGAAACAAGCTGAGGAAAACAACAAAATCAAAACCAACACTGGGATGCATGCAACCGCAAATATTGTTTTGCAACCGTGTTCAAATTAGCTAGCGCCTGCATGTCTCCCGCCTCACTAAATAGTGAGGGAAAAGGAGAGAGCAACTGCAAGAAGGGAGGGCATGCATGCGAGAGCAAAGAGATGAGATCGGGGGGTTGGAGCCAGTACTGAGGCAGTGGTGATGGAGTGTGTGTGTGTGTGTGTGTGTGTGTGTGAGGGGGGGGTGAAAGCCATTCATCGATTGCCTCCGCCGCTGAAATGTTAATGCTAATCGTATAACCGTTCTCTCCGGCGGTACCTTGCACTCCAGTGGCAGCTCCAATTAATCTTGGGTGAGGGCTGCGGCGCGTGACCCCTGAGCTGCGAGCCGGGGCCCCGCTAGCCGCTGCTTATGTAATTACACCGTCCAGTGTGTAATCACCTGGCCTAATCCCTTGAGGCTAGCAATTAGCCTCGCGACACGCAGTTCCACAAGGCTATGCTAAGGCGCCCACAAAACTCCCCTCCACCCCCACCATGGCTCCCGCATGCCCCCCCCCGATATTCCCTCTCTTTCTTCCCCCTCTATCCACTGCCTAACCTTTGCCTTGCGTTAGACCGCAGATGAGTAACGGTCAATTAAAGCTGCATGACTGGGGCTGCCAGGCGTCTGCGCCACCATAATTAGGCCTAATCACGGGGAGTGAGAGAGAGACACAGAGGGAAGCTGAGAGTGTGCGTCTGACACTCCCTTCCTCCATCTCTCCTTGTCTTCCTCCTTTTATAGGAGGCAATTTTGAGGGAGGAGTGGCAGACATTAGTTTTGCTCTGGGGATGTGTGTGTGTATACATGAAATAAGTATGCTCCTATCTGTGCGTTTTGTAGGCAAACCACTACCATGCTATAAAAAGAAAACGCAAAAAACCTCACCTAGATTTTGCACGAAACTGAAAATAGGCAGATTCACAAATGCAACATGGGCTCAATCACACAAAATATACCACTAGATGTTCTCTCTCTCTCTGTCTCTCTGTTATTGCCGGCAGTGAGGCCAGGGGCTCCTCGGAATTCACTGGTGTGCAACGACCTGTCAGAGTGGCGACAGCGGTCCCATCCCACAGAGGCCCAGGCTGCATCTGTGTGTGTGTGTGTGTGTGTGACAAGCCTGCCCTTAATGACGGGAGCATGGGGGGGGGGATTAGGAGTGCTGTGCGGCCGCCTTCGGCTCTTTCTCCGCAGGAACACATTTACACAGGAAGCTCATTAAAATGGATGAGGCTCCCTACGTGCCTCCCCTCCCTCCCCTTATCTCGCACTCTCTCGATCTCCTTACTCCCTATTTTGGTTCATATCTCTCTCCCAGTCACTTTGTCCCTTCACCATTTCCTCTATTCTTTTCTTTTTCTTCCCCTCTCTTCATCCCTGTTTTAAGCTTCAATATTTTCCACTTCCTGTCTCCCTTCCTCTATCCTTCCTGTATTTGCCTTGCAGATGCTTGGTGAGCTTAGTGCCATTTAAGACCAGACAAATGGAGCACCAGGTTCTAAGCCCATCGAGCGGCCCTAATGATTTCTTTTTAACAATGGGCCCTAATGGGCCCCAGATAATCAATGATGAGGGGTCGATGGAAAGGTGAGACATAGAGAGAGTTAGAGAGGGAGAAAGCTTCTGTCTCTAACTTACTTCCTCGGTCTCGGCTCATTTCATTCTAGCTCACTTTTTTCTGTTTCTTACCAATTATTTCTATTTTCTCTTCACTTGGTCCAGTCTCATGTCTCTTCTTAATTTTTTATTTCTATATATTTTTAATGGACAGTTTATATATTCATAATAAATTATTACAGGTTCTTCATGCAACTGTTGCCACAAAGTTAAAAGCACAACACCGTCTAAAACAAAACCTCAGTGGTACATAAAGATTTCCCTAAAAAGAAAATGAGTGGTCTGGCCAGAAATATAATAAAACAACCCGAGAACTTGATGCTACATTACACAGATTTTGCACAATTCTTTGTGTAAAGTCTGCATTATACCATCTGAATTTGATGCAAGTGATGAAAATGGCACATTACTTAAATAAAATATACTGAGAGATTGAAAGGGTTAATAAGGAGATGGGAAGGTAGAGAGAGAGGGAGAGTGAGGCCTAGTTAACTCTCCCCAGTCCTGTGTGGTTAATTACTCTGTGTGCTGTCAGAGAACAGCAGCGGCTCACTGACTACACTCACACTGCACCACTGGCCTCTCGATCTCACTCTCACTTTCTCTCTCTCTCTCTCTCTCACACACAAATTAGCAGACATATTCACACAAACAAACCCAAATTCAATCCACATAGACGAGCACACATGCAGACTGCCAGCTTAAAAAATGGAACAAACACACTAACACACGCACGCAAACAATAACCCCCCCTTACACCACATTCTCACTGCAATAGACACACACACAAAAATACACACCCCCACAGCTGCACCACACAGCGCTTCGCCACTCTGCTTCCTGCTTATATCCCCATCCCTACCCCTCAGCATCCCTCTCCTCCCTGTGTCTCGTATACACACCCTGATACACACACACTGATACACACACACCCTCCCCCCTGCTGCTGCACCGCCGGCCCATTATCGATCCCCCGCCTCTCCCCGCGCCACATAAATAATCGACAAGCAATTACCCGCCCACTCCCGCTGCCCCTGGCTTTGTTTGGGAGGCGCAGGGGCCAGTGCTGGGGGTGAGAGGAGGGAGGAAGAGCTGGGGTTGCAGGCGTGCAGCTCCACAGTTGTAGCCAAGAGGTTATTGGATCCTAGTTTAGCCATGTATTTGGAGATGTATGCGGAGATGTATGCAATTCTCTTTCACACAAGAACATAAATGTGCACTGCAGCGCATTGGAGCAGCCAAAAAGCAGACGAGATCATCTTGATGTTACTAGGAGAGTGTGGAAGAATAAAAGTGCAGCAATGCAAAGTGGATGAGATATGTGAAGTTTTTTCCTAACAAATCTGAACATCTTATCATGGTGATTGCTACATTTATATCTTTTTATCCACTCTGAGATATGGTTGTTGAATTTTTATTATTGTTGAATAATGCTGGTGTTACAAGCAGGCCAGGGTTGCCTTAGCAGCTAGGTATGCCAGCACTGACAGATTTGGGTACAAAATTTTAGTGTGTCTGCATCTGCTTTTTACCTGTCAGTGTAATGTGCATCCCGGTGCTGCGGCAGACCCTGCTTGCGTCTCTGACTTGATGAAGAGGAGCTACCAGCTGAGGGCAGGTGAGCTTCTAAGGCCACTGGATTCCTCACTGCTGCAGCCAACGCCTCCTGACGAGCATGCAGTATGTCTGAATATGGTGAGAGAACAGAGACAGATAGGTTTAATAGTTGAAGAAAACAGAAAAGACAGGACACAGAAAAGGGAGGGAGGATGGAAAACAAATTTAACATCTAGATCTTATGCATTTTTGACAAAAACTCTCAATGACCATACATTTTAGTTTCAAAATAGTTGATGGCTTCTATTAAGTGTGTTGTACATTAGTACCTGAAGTGTAAACATTTCAGGATTTGAAAAAAATAGCAGAAATAAAGCTTACGGCCTCACTGCAGTGATGGATGTGAGGTGAAGTATGTGGACAGCTAATAAAAATACCCAATAAGTAATTTTTAAAACTCCAAACAGCTCATTCTACATGAATCTGCATCTTACACCTATGTACGCAGACACAGACACATAGGCATGTACACACAGACACACTGAACAAAGATAAACAAAACAGACATTATGGCAGAGCTGCATGAAATTAGAAAATAGCATTCAAATCCATCCATGATGCTATGGAACTGAGCTGACCGGTTTCAAGCAAATGAAAGCAAGTAAAGTGGTGGAAGGATAAAAACAAAACAGATAATGTTTGGTGTGTTTTTATACGAGTGAGCAAAAAGCAACTTAACACATCAGGTGCAAAACATTTTTACCCCTCCCCACCTCTGCCATCATCATTCTCCCTCTATCTCTGCCTGCCCTTTTCTCTCCACCTTCTGCCCTCTACCACTCTCCTCATTACATCTCTTTCTACACTCATCCCCCCCCTCTCTCTCTTCCCCAGCCACCCTGGTTCTGTGTTGCCCTTGTAGGAGAAGAGGCCTCATCATTATCAGCCAGGCCAGGCCACACCAGGAGACATGGCTTCTAATGAGAGAAAAATCCATCTTGCCGTCTCTCCTCCCTCTCTCTCTCTCACTCCCCCCCCTCTGCCTCAATCTATCCATCCTCTCTTTACTCTTATACGCCTCCTCCCTCCTCTCCCTCCCCTCTTTTTTAATTAGACAGATCCCTTGGGAGCTAGAGGCCATTTCCGCCGCCGGTACGGGTGTGATGTGTGTTTGTGTGTGTCTGTGTGATTTAGGTGCTTGTGGGTGTGCCTGACTGTGTGTTTGTGTGTGTATGTGTGTATAAATGTGTGTGCTGAAGCAGTTGAGCAGGCGCCGGGGGGTGGGGGGAGAGCGACAGATATTAATGCGGCCTAGCTCCGGTGTATCGATCTGTTTGCTGCGCCAGGCCACAGGAGACTCGGCTGGCGGCAGACGGGTGTGTGTGTGCGTGCGCGTGTGTGTGTGGTGGGAGTGGGCTAGGGGGCTCTGAGAGATAAGGGGGAAGAGGATCAGAGGGAACTAGAGCCCCATTGTATGTGTGTGTGTGTGTGTGTGTGTGTATGTATGTATACACACATACATACACACACACGAGTCTGTTACGCACTTGTATACATGGTGCAGGACTGACAGCTTGGAGGAGTGGACCTCCATGAGTTTACTGTGCTCACAATCACCAATTCTTTTGTATGACTGTCTCAACTAAAGGGGGATCCTGCAATTTACTTTTGCATGATGTTTAGGGAAATCCACAAAAGATTTAAAAAAAAAAAAAAAAAAAAAAAATCAATGCAGTAGAGCCTCAGGTATCATGTCAATACCGAGCCATAACATGACAAAAAAAAAAATAAATAAATAAATAAATAAAAATAAAAAAAGAGGAGTGACTACATTCAAACCTTAATAAGGGTAAAAAAGAATTATTATTTTTTGTTTTAAAATCTATTACTAAGGTATTATGTAAAAAAGGCTTAATTAGATCCTGTCTTATACATTACAAGTTTTCAGGGTTTTACTATACTTCAACACTTGGTCCATATTTCTCCCTCTCCCTGTGTCTCTCTCTCTCTAATTCTCTTTCATGTGAACTGAGAGTAGCAAGGTCACCTGGGGCTCTACCACTGTGTGTGTGTGTGTGTGTGTGTGTGTGTTGGGGGGGGGGGGGGGGGGGGGGGGGGGAAGAGATACTCAGTTTCTGAATTTCCCCCTTAAAAACTCGTCATGTTGCAGCTGCGGTAAAACAAGGGGAAAGTCCCTCTGACTGCAAGTTGGACTCCTAATTGAGGAGACACTGACAGACAGACTGACACATTTCTCTTCCTTTGCATGAGTTTTTTGGGAGGTCCCAGTTGTACCCATCTTGCTTATCCCTCCTTTGTGCTATCCCATTTTTTTCTTGCCATTGTTCCTGGAGTTGGACCTAAATCCCCTTGGTTGAGTTGGTTTTCCTTGGTGTAAGAATGCAAAAAAACCCTGTGCTGATACAGCCTGGTCAGCCTCATCAAGGATTTGCCGGACACAAAAGCCGACATCCATCTACTAAAGCACACCATAAACATGAAAATTAAGTATGTTTTCAGAAAGAGGTATTCAAATATTATCACGGGCCTACCCAGCAGTAAATCTGTAGGATGTTTGTTGCACTGAATGTGTTTGACTGTCTGTACTTTAAGCGGTTTTCTAGCATTTTGGAATCATGATAACGAGATGTTGTACACAGCTCAATGTTTCAAATTGGACTAAACTGCACAAGACAAAACAGAAGACCAGCCCGTCCATCCCAACCCTCCCTTCACTTTCATCTAGATCGCTACCCCCACCTCTCTTTTTCTCTTCTTTTCTGTCTCCCACTTTCTCGGTTTCTCCTTTCATCATATAAGAGGGAGGGAAAGCCCTTATGGTCATTTCTACAACCTTGCCACCCCTCTACCTCCACCCCCATTTTCAGCTCCTGCTTTCCCGACTCTTCTTTTGCCCATCAGGTCCAGGGAGAGCCTCTCAAACAACACCTTGCACCTACACTATTCACACACATGCACACAGAGTTCCTCCTCACCCCTACCTATTTCACTCACACATACTTTTATTTTCTGTGCCCTACACTTCAAACACATGAAAGGATGCTCTGCAGGGACTAAGGCTAAAGGAAGAGTTGGAGGAGGGGGTAAGGAAAAAGGAACTGGAGGAAGAGGGGTGGCGGTATAAAAGCAGTGCTTCAGAGGGAAATGTATAGGAGAGATGGTGGCAGGGACCCAGAGGGGAGGGAGTAGGGGTTTGTAGGGGCCCCAACAAAAAACAGCTCAATGTCAAAGGTCTTTTGCTGAAGTGATTTGTGTCAGCCTCTTAAAAGACAAAACAGCTGTCCTGCGGTCCGTCCTAGACTGTTTTGTGTCAGTTACTTAAAAAAACTCCAACTGTTAATTGGAGAAGCGCAGTGTCTGTATCCGCCTGTAAACAGTCACTGGATATAAGAAGGAAGTTGCCAGGTGAGAAAAAAATAAATATTAGCAGCACCAGTGGAGTTGTCACTGGGAGGGAGTGCATCAGGGAGTGCTGGCAAAACCTGCAATGCCCATGGCTCATCATCTGTTTAGATACACACAAACACAACTATATATGTAAACACACACTGCTATAAAGAACCCTTACTATGTTTTAAATGGCAGTTTTCTGCAAGTAAGTGACCTAAGCAACATTAATAAACAGTAAACCTGGACGCATGTTTTCTTTTCTTAATTTTCTCACTCCAGGAGAAGCTGTTTACTCAGTCTTCCCTCATCCAAACTCCTGTCTTATTTCCTTCGACCATTTTTCACCTCAGATTATTTTGTACACGTATTGCAAGTGTCTAATTAGATCATCCTTTTCTTCGGCACATAGAGATATGCATGTATGCAGAATAAAGGATTGTGTGTAAACTATCAAATGATTGGAAATGTGCAAGTGATAAAAGGGAGCAAGTGTATCTGTATTGCTCCAGAGATTCTGCCATATACCAGCAAGAATTCTGGAAAAGGAGCCCAGCGATCAGACTGCACTTTGGGCAATAAAACCCCCACAATGCAATGCATCGTGCCTCTAACTCCTCTAAGATATGCGGAAAAGGCAATTAAAGCATTTATATGCTTCGCCTCCTAGATTTGCAGCAAGCAATTAAAAATCATTACTAATCAAATAAAAATAAGAGTAGCTCAAACCACAATTCAGCCAGGGCATCGATTGGATTTATGCTACTGTGAAAGAGCTCATAAAGACTGGTAAGACTTAGTGCTACATTCTATACAAAAAATGTGAGAAAACTGTTAAAATTTGACAGCAGCCACAATGAAATGAATGTATAGTCAACTTATAAAATCCAAATGAGGCAACCTTTTTCATTTTCTTTTTTCCCTATCAAAGTACAATTCACTCTAGCTAAAACTGGTAAATTTTATGTGTCTGTAGAAAAAGTCGGACACACTGGTGGTTTCGAGGGAGTACGGAGATTTAGAGGGTTGGCAGGCAGCCAATGAGAGCTCCTGGATCAATTGTGTCGTTGATGCGTGTGAAGACTTGGGGGTGTTGTTAACAATGGCGAGCCATAGTGATCGGAAATCACTCACAGTGACACTTTGAGACTGGGCGGGCAAGCAAATAGAAACGTCAGCCATCTCCATAGCTTTGGGTTTACAATGGCAGCACTGAGCCACACATCTTAACATGGTACCCTGAACACAGTGCTACTCCCTTGGGTTACCAAGCAGCACTGCATTTCAGTGACTTGGTGACAGGTGATGGAATAGGTGTTTTTTTTTTTTTTTTTTTAATAGAAGCTGGTGAAGTGCTTCCAAAGGAAACTTTTAGTTTGATGTAAATCTCAGGTTACTTCAAAATAACTCTCTAAAATTACTCTTCTAAATGAAGAAAAATCTAAAGGAAAGGTACCTCTAGATTTGAATCTTTCTGGTAGACTATGAAACATTACTAAGAATCCAATAATCAACTGTACAGTGTGGTATATCGTGTAGAAAAATGAATGAGTGCTTTGCAGATATTTGAAAATCGATATGATGGTGTGGTGTTATATATCTGAAAATGATGATGACCCCACATAAATAATTTACAAACTAAGAGCCTGTGGACTGACCATGGCCAGGCAGACCCATGCTGCTTGCCAGTTGGTAGAGGCGTTGCTGCTGTTCCTCAAAGGACCCTTGCTCGCTGAGCGCTGACATCATGCGCCTGTAGTGCTCCTCAGGGCTCATGTGGCCGTGGCTGCCACCTGCCTCTACCACTGGGCTCTGAGAGTTTTCTGAAGAGAGAAGGGAGACACTTGTATTATGACCAGCAATCATTCACTGTCAATATCCAACTCAGGAGATAACTTGAAAGTGTAGGTACTCTACTAACCTAAAATTGTATTCCAAACTAGTTTTTAGGCACATGATTAAATTAATTGTTTTTTTTATTAACTTAATTCTGTATTCACCCAAATCCACAGGTATCTCAATGTCAGTCCTGATGGTGAGAAATTTTCTTCAAGTGTATATTTATATATATTTATTTTTAACATTACTGTGCAGCTTCAAGCTACTGGTGGCTCAAAATGGCAGTCAGCAGTCACAGGTCACACAAAATTGCTATTGAGCAATAAATATAGTCTCAGGATCATGTTCCCCATGAGAAGTCTCTATTTAATTCTATTATGTCCTACAAGACAAAGGAAAAATACATAACATTCATGACACATGGTCCGCAGTAAATTCAGGACAGTTTTTCAAACTTAATTTTATAACTAACTTCCATGATGCATTTTTTTATTTACTATTACACTCGTGAACATATAGTTTTCATGATATATCAGCAATAAATAATGGTTGTACACAAATCATTCATTAAGAAGATAGTGATAATGGACTGGAAGTCCTTTCAGATACCTGCATGTGTTGTTAATGGTCTAAGCATGACCCTAACATAAACTCACCATTTCTCTGAAAGAAAGCATAGTACTACCCTTACTAACATTGGCATGGAGCGAAAGGTTATAAGTAGGTTAAGTAGGGTTGCTTGTAATGTTGTGTTTTTTCTGTATCTAACTATAAAAAAACACACACAAAAGAAAAAATAAAATACACAACTTCTTCCACTTTTGTGTGTATGTGCAGCTAGTGCTGTTGTGCTGGTTTGAAGATGTTGTGAAGACGATGTGGTGTGTAATATCTATCTAGCTGTCAGTCCCCACATTTAATCTCCCTCTCTGACCCCTCTCTCTCTTTGTCAATGGCAACATGATCTAAGGTATGGTGGTGGGGGGATGTGGAGAGGTGATTAGGGAGTTAGACAAGGGAGAAAGAGGTAAAGAGGAGGAGGGAGCAGCAGAGGAGAGCAGGGGTTATTTTTACCACCCTCCTCCTTATTGAAACCTGAGCCTGGCCCCGGGCAGGCGAGCAGGAGTGGCACTGAGGAGCAGAGGTGGTGGGGGAGAGGAAGCAAGCACGCAAGCATCTCTGTTTCTGCCGCCAAGCTTCAGCTAATCCACCTAAGGTCCTCAAGCGTATATGTGAGTGTGTTTGTGTGCGTGCATGCAACTAGTCTACGCCTGTCTAAAGTTTTCTTGCTCTGTAAACACAGCAGGGGTTGCCGACTTTGCAGCTGAAAGAAAAACAGACATCATTTACACAGCAGCATTGAATCTCTCTGGCTCTATCCATATACTGGCCTCCCAGTCTGACTCTTAATCTATTTCTCCACCTGTTTCAGTCATTAATTGATAGTGTTTGGTGCCAAACCTGGAGGTAAGAAGATGTAACATATGAGGAAACACATACAGGTGCAGAGTCAGGGTTTACATGTGGACACAGCTCAAGGTTAAGTCATAGGATCAGCAGTGTTTTGAAATGGCTTAAATGCACTTCTCCGGACAGCAAGCTGCATACATGCATATACACTAACTGTCTTCTTTGTGTTTCCCTTACGCAGATATACAAGAAACAAACAGAGTGTATATGAAGGCATATGTATGCAGGGGTTGTTTGGTTTAAAAGCCAAACCTAAACACACATCCTCCCAAATACATTCGAAGACAAAGTCAAAATAAAAACACACACCAGCCCCATTTGCCCTAAAAGGAAGGAGTACACAAACATATGCTCACACTGATAAACAGACATTGACACAAACACACACAAAGCCATGTATCTTCTGGGAGCTAGGGTTTGTCTAAGTAAGACTATAATGGCCAGGAATGAGTTCTGCACACACACAAAAAGCAAGAGGGTCCACGTAGCACTGCTGTCGGTCAAAGTTCACCCAGAGGGCAACAGTCAACAACAGGCTCAAGCTGTGCTCTACACAGCTCAATGTGACCCCCAAATCTTTTTCAACATGATATATATTATTAATATCTGAAAAGTTTTCCTTTAAATACTTGGCAACAGTAACTATTAATAATAGGCTAATTGTTAATTTATGAAATATGTTTTTGTTGTGTAGGAGTTTTGGTTGAATTATTAATGATATTCTCTCTAAAGGGAAAACTATCGTACATAATTGTGTTATTACTGTATGTGTTGGGTTTGGATGAAAGTTAAGACCAATGATCTGTTTTTCTGATTAATGGTCAGTTCAGCCATATCACCATTTACATTGGGACTACATGTGTGATATACAACAATTCTGATAATTGTTTCTCAAAGTTACCTCTGAATAACCTCAGTATTTTAGACATGGCACATGGAAAGAAAATTTGCTCTGAAGTTACTCTAAAATAATTTCTCAAATTGTCTTTTTTGTGGTGCCCAAAAAACCCATATTATTAGGAAAAACAAGACTCAGCAGACACAACTGAAGCCATCCTCTTGGCTCTATATTATTAGCGGTTAGAGAGAAAACACTATGCTTTGGTAATTTGGGTTTACTGACCATTTGCTGAATTCCACTAATGTATGATTGTATATATCCAAAGTGTGAGAGCATAAGGGAGAGGAATGGGGTTTATAAAGAAATGGTATGACAGTGCGTTCCATTACTATGTGAAAAAGTAAGACTGCATGTTTAGTGGTGGATGTGGATCTGTGTGTGTGTGTGTGTGTGTGTGTGTGTGTGTTCCCATCCTAAACATGTTGACCAGAGCTAAATAAATACACCTCCTTTCTTTTTCTTCCTCTCTCTCTCTCTTCTATCCTTCATCTTACACTAACAGTCAGTCATCCTGTCTTCTTTCCTACAAACTTCACCTGTATTTTCTCAGAAAATCCATGTTCAAGCACATCTGTGATGTCATAAAAATTTCATAAAATTACTCTGCATATCTTACCTTTGGGGGATACGCTACGGGACTTCTTGCTTTCAGAGGGACACTCACTGATGCTGTTGGGTGAGAAGCTTCTTCTCTTGCCTAGAAGATCATCTGTAAGCACATATACCAAGGTGAAAATTGCACTCAGTAAAAAAGAGCAAATGACTCAGACTGTTGCTCTGCTTCAAACTGTATATACTGTATTCTGGTTGCTAAAAAATGGTTAGAAGAAAGCAAGTAAAAAGGCAGCAAAAAGAAAAAATACAGATAGGTGGAGAGAAAGAGAGAAAAAGGAAGCAAGCCACGGGAGTCTGGAGATGTGCCTGCTTTGTCAGAAATGAGAGGGGGCCTGCGTGGCCATAGATGGCAGATCTGCGCGGCTCATTCACGAGCGTGTATCTTTGTCAATTGATGGAGGATGGCTCTGTCTCTCTGTCTCCTCCAATATCGCTTTTCAACAATCTGTCCACAAGTGAAACTGTTTTTTCTCTTTTAGTCTTTTTCCAGATGTAGGCACAAAAGTCTCAGACTGAACAAGTGCACAAGCGCCTCTTAACTGCTTGAGAAATCCCTGTCAGTCTATGTTATATATTTATCATGTGTTTTTATAACGCCACAACAGCTACTCCATTCTCTTTTTTCTTTCCTCACCTCCTACATACAATTCTGATCTTCTTGTCTCATTTCTCTATCTGCTTACTTCTCTTTCGCTTTCCGTTTATCTAGGTGCATTTGAACCCTTCTCCCATCAGGAGTTTTCTCTCATCCCATTAACACCCTCCTCCCTTGTTCTCCCCTACCTTCTCCCCTTCTCCCCTGCCACAAAAAAGGAGCATCTAGTGTACAATTACAGCACCCATACTGCTGCCGCCTCCTTCTTTCCTCCCTTCTCATTCTGCTCTTCATTCCCACCCTATCACCTCACCTCCACCACCCTCAAATACACCTCAAATCAATATGGGCCTAATCAGAGAGGGAGGGGATGCAGAGCACATCGTACACCCGCAGGAAGGAAAAGCTGTTTGTCATTGCTCTCGGTCTTTCTTTCCCTCTCCATTTCTATCGCATGCACCTCTGCTTTTTCTCTAACTCAGTTTCTCCCTCCATATAGACAGCCAAGCCACAGCAGCAACTGCTTCCATTCTTTTTCTTTTTCCTTGCTTTCTCTCTCACTTCTCCATGGGTATTTTTAGGGATGGGGTGAGATTTTTTTTCTCCCTCAAGGAGAATTGTTCCATTCTCCCTCTGTCGCTCTTTTTCAACAAAAGAAATTTTTCATAATTTGCACAGCATGTGTAAACAGAGTAGAGAAACAACAAGGGGGGGGGTTCTTGCTATGTAATTTCATAGCAAGACCCAAGGAAACAACATTTGGCTACTTCTGTCATGAATGGATGTTACTGTAGCGACAGACAGTGAAGACCGACAGAGTAGAGTCCGACCTTTAACTCTTAAACCATTATCAAACTTCTGCCGTCTCCTATCTAAAACAAGACACAGATAGACGTGGAGGGAAATGAGACAGAAAGTCAGAGGATGCTAGAGGAGCCCTAGTGTTGATGAGAGGGTAAGTCAGCAAACAAGAAAGGAAGACAGAGGGAGAGGGAGAGGGAGGCGGTTCACTAATGATCCAGTGTTTGATGTTGCCTCTTAGGTCCTGAGGAGATCCACTCCCTCCACCACCCTAAAGAGACAGTGGGGGAAGGGGGAGTACTAATGGACAAGTGCACGCACACACACACACTAAATGTCTCTCACAATCTCTCTTTTTTCTTTTTTCTCCTTTATGATCTGTCATTCTGTTTTTTGTTTTTTTTTTCATTTTTAAATCATACACAGTACATTTCTTTCACCGGTCCTTTCAAGAAGCAAAACTAAAGGTCTCCATCTATCCTATTAGTGCAATATTAACAAAGCAAGAAAGAACCCCCAGTAGTTAAACCCCCTCTCCTACCAAACACACACATATGCACATGCTCAAACACACACCTAGAGCCACTCATGATCAAACACACACACTTGAGTCGTCTCTTGTGCCGACCTCACTCAAGACACCGCGTCTCCAGAGTGAGTGCCCGAGGGCCAGAGATTTGAGGGCGGAAAGCTTTTAAAGCCAATTAAATGGGGCTTCTTAGAGCACTGGCGCTCCCTTTTAATGCTGAACCCTGAGCTCTGCTAGCATCTCTGCTAACCTTTTTACTCCCAGTAACACTGCTACAGTCAAGTTTGCTACCCTGGGCTTCTCCCTATCACCTGCTTGTTAATATTGCTGAGGAATTAGCAGCTATGGAGTCAGGAGTTTATTTTTAGCTTCAAGCGTGTGATTTTAACTGTCAAAAAGTGCAATAATGAAGTTCAAACAGCATTAGCTGCTATGATATAGTTTGTGCCATTTCTGGTAAACTCACATTCCATGCTAAAGTTAAAAGGAGTCTACCTAAACACACGTCTGCATCAGTTCCTCCTTGGTAGTCAACCTCCTCCCTATCTGCGGTTCCACCCACTGAGGGAGAAAAGAGGGATGAGAACAGAGGGACAGATAGAGGAAAAAGAAACAGCAGGACCTAAACCACTTCTCTTTCATGTGACACCACCAGGGCGAACCATCAAGCAGGGGCAGCATTTCTCTCTCTCTCTGATTTCCTCTCCTCCCTCAAACTTTATTCCTGCTCTTCTCCTCTCTCCATCCCATGGAGCGTGCTGACAGCTCAGACAGCCAGACTCCTTAATTCCTCTCTTACTTCGTTAATCTGTCATCTTTATCAGTCTGGGAGGAGGGGCTTGTGCAGAGAGGGGGGGTGACAGGCAGGGAAGTAGGGTGGGCCACCAGCCGCAGCCCCCGATCAATCTCCACATTACAGCTGACAGAATGGTGCTAATAACTTATTGATTCTCCCTCCGTGCACCGGGGCCTCCGCCGGCCCTGAAAGCCCTGCAATTGATTGGCTTACGGGCCGATGCAGCTGGAAGTGAGGAGGATGGGGAAGGTTTGAGAGTGGGTGATGAAGATGGCTAGAGAGGAGGATGTGTCACTGCTAAAACATGCAAATGTACACACAGCGTAACACTGTTCTATAATCTGTCTCACTCTCTTTCCAACAGGAAGGGATAAATTAAAAGAAGTATGGACATAAAAACACAGCTAAAGAAGAAATACTTGCCTAACATAACTGGACTTCAAGTGAAAATCTGTGACACACATAAAATTATGTTTTCCTTTATAATGCAGTTCAGTTGCATTAAAAAAGAAAAGTACAGGCTGTTCATGCAGGCTTTTGTATTGTTCAATATGCCTTGCGTTGGGTGCAGTCTGGTGCACACGTGGTTATGCAGAAGAATGAATGCTTTCATCAGTTGTAACACTATCGTGATCATTACTGAGAAAAACAATATAAATTAGTAAATACTTTCTTTTAATTGTAATTGCAAAATGTCGTCCTGTTCAATTTTATAAAGGCAATCAAAAGAAAATCAATGGACACAAACCTCCCAGAGCAAACAGGTTTTTTTGTCCTCAACATCATTGGCATCACACAATCAAGGATTTCATTTCTAATGAGGAAAATCTTTAATCACTTGGTGTCATCTACTTTTGAATGTAACATTAACTTGTCCTATCATTAAATCCATAAATCCAACTTTTTTTTCCTACCAACACTGCCTGTCCTATCAATATAATAAAGTCACTCTGTTAAAACTATGTCTACATACTTTAAGTGAAGTATAATGCAAGTAACATCACCAAGTTTACCAATATCTATAGTAAAAATGCAGCTGTGCTGTAACTTAGATTAGAAAGACGTGATTTTTTTTTTATGTGTTCCTCTGAATACCAGGGATAAAAAGTAGTTTCACAAAAAAAGAAACTTGTCTCAGTTAATTGACCTTTGTGAGATAAAATCCAAAACATGCACGAACATGCAAGAAGACTGACTCTTTAACACAAAGCTGACATAGATAGATAAAACACAAAAAATAACTTTCTAGTTTGAAACTTTTTTTATTCCTTTAATTGCTCTGTAAGACAGAGGAAAAATCATCAAGTAGTTATTTTTGTCATCTGTGAATTTTATCTCTTGACAGAAGCATAAGCATGTCTTTATGCACTGAAACCCAGAGAAGCTATTTTGTTATGGCAGTACGATTATAACCCTATTAAGCAGTGGGATGTTTTAAAATATTTACAACCCACATTCCAGTTTTTTTGCTTCTGTATAACAGACCTAATATCAGAAATCCTGGGGTGTTTACTTTTGTTTATGATTGCCTTTCTATGCTAATCATGTAATCACTAGCTTGTTATTCTTTAAAAATAATCTTCACTCACCATCTGTTTGAAAAACAAAGTCACTAACTCACTGGGCTGCAGATTCACATGCAAGCAACCATCTAAAACCCAGCATTTAAAACCACACACATACACACAAAGGTGCACATGCACACACACACACACACACACACACACACACAGACACACACACACACACAAACTGTAACTGCCTCTGGGAGTCTGAGTGCAGGGAGAAGGGGAGAGTGGCAGTCCAACAACACCTTATCTGCCTGTTTGAGGCTCCAGCCTGACCACAGAGCCATGGTTTACAGTCTCCACAGGCAGCCAGACTCTCAGCGTTGGCGTCCCTGCACCCCTCCACTATTCCCCTCCACCTTTCTCAGAGCCTCCGAATAGCCAGTGGCAGGAGAGTGAGAGAGCAAATGAGGGACAGAGGGAGGAATGGAGAGGAGAAGGAGGGAGGCAGCCCTCCTGTCTGTCCCTCAGATTTAATTAACGGCCCACTCCGGCGCAGAGACGACCCATCAAGACTGCTTCCTTTTCCTCCTGCCCCACACACATTCACACATACACACAGGGCCGTCCGCCGCCATAGCTGCTGCCTGCCCTTTCCTGATACCACCACTAAACTCATTCATCTCTCTTTCCTCTGTCTATTTTTAAATGTTTCTTCCATCCGTGCATCTCCCCATTTCAGATTTTCCTATTTTCTTTCTTTTTTTCCCTAAATTTCTTTCCTTTCTAGCTCGTGGTCTCTAATTCTCTCTCTCTCTCTCTCCACAGTTTATTGAGAGATGCTAAACACTTTGAGAAGTCAAACACAAGAGATAGTAGGCAGAGCAGAGAAAACACAATATCTTAGACAGAAAGCTGTGTTTACCACCTCATCCATCTCTACGTCAAATAATCCACTATTGTAAAACTTTATACACATTACTCCCACCTATGTATTTGAATGCAAATCTGAATGTTTATTTTGTGTGGGCACGCATCTGTGTAACTTCTTGTTATTTGTGTGTAATTGTGTGTTTGTGAATGTGTGTGTGTCTAATTTCACTGGCAGACAGAATTGGAGCCAGTGGCTGATCGGATTGGACTTGTTTACAGACACGCATAGAGCTGCTTAGGCAGCCTGTTAAATCTCCCTTTAATGCTCAAACGGATGGATTTTAGGGTCTCGGACCCCCTCTGGCACAGGCCACCCTGTGTTCACCCCCCCAATCAACACCTCCACCCTCCTATTGTTGAATTAGGAAAAGTACTCAGGGCTCCAATTTCTTCATTATTTTTAGATTATGATTAGGCCAGTATGTTGGTGGAAATCTATCCCAAACTGGGGTCTAAGACACTGGTGTAGGTGGCTGATCAGAACTCTATTACCCAGCACCTTCCTCCCACCCTGCCGTATATCACGGGCACCGTATGGACAAATAATCTGGCAGACAGAGGAGATGAACACACAGAGGGTATAGAAGTGTTGAACTGGGCCGATTATGCCACTTGCTGTGTTAAGGGGATAAGAAGGGACAGGGTCGAACCCCAGGCAACAGTGGAGTAAAGGTATGTTCTTCACTAATAAAAGGCAACTTGTTCCTTATTAGGGGTCAATGTATGTGTTCAAAAGTGTTTGGGTATGGTTGATGTAATCAATGCATTCAATTCAGGTGATTCATTTTCATGATAGGTATAAGATGTACATTTTCCTGTAGCCAAAAGTCAGCATAGATATTAGAAAAAGTTCTTAGCAAATAGTAGTTACTATAACTTATAATTACAACTACACTCTGGACAGGATTTAAGAACACGTCCCAACAAACATTGTCATCAAATTCAAATTATAAGAGCTGGCAAAATCATAATCTGATAAAGTTTGTTTTTGGCAGCTTGTGTAGCATCCATCATAGTTTGTTATAGAACAGCACGCTGCCCACTGCACAAACGTGTCGTAAAAATAGGTACAATATTGCAACCAAATCACTGTGGTAAAAAGGTCCAGCAGTTGATCGCTAAATAGTGATATCCACAGTGGCTGTTTGCAAACCATATGTCTTTGACGGCTTTACAATATCCTCATACTAGCTACTTGACACATAGCTGTGATTAAATGCTGTCTGTGTTCTGTCTGTAAGCTGAAGAAAAGCTCTTAGCCTAGCACACACACACCATGGTTCTTCTGCTCACATGAAACTGGATTAATAGCAAACAAAGCTATTTATTCAGAGGTAATTTAAAACAGTGGGTTTAACTCAAATCTGGAGTGAAGCAGAGAATGTGGGAAGAACATTAAGTAATCAACTTGAGAGCGACCTTCATGAATGAGTAATAAGCTTATGTTAAATTCCCATAATCACACAAATTAGAGTAAATTAAATGGGCAATGGAACAATTACATATGTTACAGGAAATGTAATGATAGATTGATTATTAGCCTGCGTGCAAAGGAAAAAAAAAGAAAGAATGAAAAAGTACGGAGAAATTAAGATGATGTTCTGCACCTCTCCAGAACTGTGCACACAAAAAATGGCAAACTTTTAATTGCACACACAATCTTAGACAGCATCAACAAAGGGCCTACCTGTGTGTCCACTACTGGTGTTGTGGTCAGGGGCTGACTGGCCCTCGGGCATGCCGTGCTGTCTGGTGTGGTGCAGGTTGGAGATGATTGTTGAAAGGTCACTGTCACGACTGCAACACATACCCACACAAAAGAAGATAAACACATTAAAAAGCTGCCTCAAACACAAAATGCATTCCAATGTGATGAACCATCAATTCATACTATTTCACACACTACTTACCAAATCCTCCATCCAGACCGACCTGCCCTCACTGAAATGCATACCTCCACACAGACTCAGCAGCTACAAGTGCATGTCCTGTCAACTGCCTTTTAGCTCTGCGGTGTGTAATACACTCTGACAGACTACCGCATCCAGCACTTTTGGGTCTCATCCCTGCTCATCTTCCATCCTAAGATGTATTAACGACCATATTCACAACTCATAAGTAGTTTAGCTGCTTATAACTTGATTATGGCTCTTTTTAAACTGCTTTCATCAATTAAACAATGTAAAAAGACATTTAGAATTTTTAAGATAAAATATCAATCAAGCCTTGTACATGTTCTCCTGACTTATTTGAATTATTATAATTATAAAACAATGCAATCTATAGTATATGTCACTGACAATAGGAAAAAAAGCCCGACTTTTGACTTCTGTTGTCATGTCTAGACTTCAACAGCAGGTCCTTCACCACAAAACTGTCCACAAGAGCCTCTCAGCTTGTCCTGCCCTTCAGCATCCCAAGGAGGAGCATTTACAGATTAGGCCTATATCTGCTTGGAGCTACTCTGTCCTTCCAAATGCTCCACCAGCCGCCTTTCTAGCCTCCCCAACAGAACTGTGTCATGGAGGTATTTCATTGGCAATCTGATTACCATACTGATCGCTTTAAATGCCATAATGATGGGAAATAGGTGCTTACTGTTTGAGGGGAGCATAGCAGCCATGCAGTACTAGTGTCACAGTGTAATGGCAAACAGCTTGTGTGGTAGGAGATACAAGGTTGAATATTTTTCAGCTTATGCTCTAAATATCATTTACTGTTAAATGACTGTGACATAGGAGAATATTCCAAAACCCAAAAGAAGAGTAAAGACCATGTATACTGTAATTTTGACTAGGAAAAAAAAAACATTAAAACATGTAGTATTTAGACATGCAGTGTGATGGTTTAAGCATGCTCTTGTGTCAGCAGGAATCTTGTTTATACGTCTAACTGGCAAATTTATTGAAAGCAGAATTATCTTTGAATGGGGTCTGGTATGACACGGCAAGCACAGTTTATGGGACAGAAGCAGTGAACAGTTCTTAGCTGCCACCACTATGACGAGGCCACACTGTTTGCGGCTTCTGGATTTGGGTTTTTACAGTCCCATGATTACAGACTCCTGCTGTAATGTCAGGCTGTCGGTCGCCAAGCTGTTTTCCACACGCTAACAGAAAAGATGAAGGAGAGTTTACAGGGCCTAATGCTGACCATGCTGGCTTCACCAGTCACCTTTCAGTCACTGGGGACCAATGATTCAAAAAACAGGCAAAACAGTCACTACTGGTTGCTAAGCAAGTAGATGCTTGATTGGACTGTGACTGCAAACTTTTTAGACTAATGACAGACTTCTTTTTTTAGAGTTTAACTTGCTAAAATTAGTAGCTATACAAGCCTGAGAGCCCGGTGGTTTCCTTCAAGCAGAAAGCGAGATGCAGGGAAGGTTTTTTAATTGTGCTTGAAGTCATAATAGTGAGTCTCCATCACCCAGTGACTCTTACAAAATACACATTACACACACTGCAGTTACACACTTAATGTGAAAAACTGTAGCCAAATCTATCAATCAGCCAGCTGTCACACACACCACACTGTCCATTATTTAAAGTGATCATGATAATGCCATCCTGAACTTCTCTGAAAGGTGATAGGGTTATTATCCTTTGGCAAAGTGGCCGCTCTAAGCCATGAGCAGCAAGGACATTGTTAGTGGGGTAATTAGTGCACTTTTCCTGAGCTGTCCCGCCTCAGCTTGGGCTAATGAGAGCCTAACCCTATCCCCACCCACCTCTGCCCTCCCTCATCCTCCTCCTACTCCATTTATGTGGGTGGAGGCAAGGTCATATTCAAGCCCTGGAAAATGGAGAGGGGGAGGGGATGGCGTTTAAAACCCAGTCACCTGAGTCAGCGCTCCCTAAGGAGCTCCTAAGTCAGAGGTAAGCTGGGAAGGACGGTGCCTCGAAGAGAATGGAGGGAGGTTGCAATATGGCTGTTTGGCCTGACAGCTAAGAAGGACATGAGCAGCCTCCTTATCACCCAGGTACACGCTGGAGACAATTATATCAAATACAGCTCATCTCTAAACTTCTCAATACTGCCCCTTCATCCCCAGCTACAGGACAGACACACTGCCCCAGACACTAGGATAATATGAGTTAATACATAAAGTCTATCACGAAGACTAATTCGTGTATGTATTTCTACTTTTGCTAAGGCCTAATTTTAAAATTGCTGCAAATAATACTTGATATAAAAAATATTTATTATTATTAAATATGTTAAATTGCTCAATAGATTTATATTGATAAAGCATTTTCCCAAAGCATTTACTTTATGTTGAGATTATGCACCCCATTAAACCAATAAAACAGGAATTACTATTATGAATGGTCCAAACCACATGAAAAGATTCTTCTCCTGGCATAAGAAGTCAATTCAGTATAAATGCCCAATGGTGGCCTGCTGTGGCATTGGCATGTGGAGCTGAGGTGGCAGGGTTGGAGGTCACAGTGTGAGCTGGCACAAGCTGGCAGCCCAGGCACCTTGACGCCATGTCTCACACCACCACTGGGAAAGTGCTGACAGATAGACAGCAGGGATGTTAAGGTGGAGGAGTGGAGGAAAAAAGAAAAAAGAGCGACAGAGAGGAAGGAACACTGAGGAGATTAGACAGTGAGGGAGGTCCCTTCGTAACATCTGGTACTTGCGGGATTACTGTGTACCCTGCTCTGCTCACAAGACAGCTTGAACACACATCCCATTCTAACCTGCACCGGTGGCCCATAGCAACATTAAAATACTACAGGGCAATATGTAATATTCAAAAGCCACACCATAGTAAGGTATACATGTGGGCAAAATGCTGAGAAAAAGAGTGAATGAGCAAATCTGGTGTTTCACAGAAAGAAATATACTGTATGAAATAGCTATATGACATAAAACAGGGATATGGATCTGTTCCATATACACTTTATGTTTTGTCCGATTCTTGTGAGCAACGGAAACACAATTATTATCCTACCCACAGCTGGATCGAAGGGCTACCGGCAACTGGGAATCCTGCAAGAACAGGGGGTAATGAATAAATACAGAAATAGATACATAAATGAGTAAGAGTAGCCCAGATTCACTTCTTGTTGTTCTTCCGCTGTACAACCTGACATGAAGTCGATAAAGCAGCCAAGGGAGAAAAGAAAAGTAAAATCAAAAGCGAATACTATATATGGTAAGTCGACCATCTTCACTTTCTCCTGGACTGAGCCATGCTCACGGTGCAAGTTTTACTGTTCATTTTAATTTCTTGACAGGCTGAAGCTTTATGAGCTATTACCCCCTCTGTTTTTTAATTCATTCCCTATCATTCTAAAAGAGTTATAGGGAGTATTTAGAATGACAACAGAAGGAAACTGCTATCTAGACAGTATGATGTGAACAGCAAAGTCCAAAACTCTTATTATCGTTAGCTGATTTGAACATGCTGTAAGACAGCACAAACTGAATAGCAAACATTGTGTTCTTTACATGTGGAAATAATGAGCCTCGTGCTTTCAGCCAAAACCAGATCTCAAGGCTAAATTGCTGCAACACTACTGACCATCTCTCTAATCTTCTGTTTTGACAGCAAGTTAACAGACAAAAAAGACAAAACACATTTCTGTGTGGAAACAATGCACATCCTTCTGCTAGCCAACGCCCAATCAATGACTAAATAGCTGTGACTCTGTTGCCGTGGTGAATGCTTGTAAACAAGGCCAAAAATTCTTGAAGCGGAAAGCTCCTCTAGAAAGCTATAAAAACCTCCAAGCTCACTAATTAGTGCTTTAGGGGAGAGACATTTCCAGTAATTTCACACTGTCCATGACCCCTTACTGGCAAAAGGCAATGAGATAGTTTTTCAATAAAGCTAGAGGACAAAATGTCACAATGCAATAGACATACAGTGGTTTAGTCACCATCAGTGTCATTCTCTGTGGTTACTGCACAGATTGAGTACAACATCTCCATTAATGAGTTCCTCTTCATGATGCGTTTTCATACAGAGGGACAGGAAACACTGTGGTTCTTCTAACATTTTATGAATCACAGCATCTCCACTTTGCTTCAAACTTGACTAACCAGCTTTTTATCAGAATGAACAAAACATTATCACAGCATCAGTTTTCAGTGGATAAAAAAGAAAACAAATTAACCCAATGATGGTTTAAGCCTTAAAAATGGCCTATAAAAATTAAGCCCGCAATGACTTAAATATAGAATGCTGGGGCCAAAAACCACACATTAGTACAGAATTCAGAACATTGCTTGTCTTAATCAGCTCTTTCTACTTTGTTGAGCTATGGTAAAGGTGTGAAGGTATTGGCATTAGTATTTCTTTCTACTTACATCTTAGTTTCAACTAATTTTTTCTGTTTTTAAATAGAAGCTTTAGAAATGTCTTTCTTCCTTTTTGTTTGTTCTTTTTGGTAAAAGTCTAGGGCTAAAGTGGATTTTTTTTTCTCTACAGGGAATAGTTGTAAGGCAAAACGTCAGCATGTGTAACTTATAAAATCTACTGTGGGTGACGGGAAATTACCTAGACTCTAAGTCAGCACTTTTCAATCAAAGCCTTGTTATCTACGACCAAATTAAACACACATTAAGGTTAGCTTTATTTTTACCCTTCAATAAGATACTAAAATCCCATGTTACTGCCACCAAACAGCTTAGTGTCTCAGATAAAATCCATGAATCATTGTTAATGAATCCAAGTCAGATCCAAACTATCTGCACCACTAATACAGTACCAACATAAAAAACTAAGTTAGTGTGTTCTACAGGAGCCACACTACACCTTACTGTGATAAATATTACTCTGTGCCTGTTCAGTAGGATAATTGCAGATCTATGGAGCACCAAGTAAACTATTACAACAATTTAGATTATTCTGGTTTTTAAAAAAGGTTACACAGACTTACGCTTTAAAAAAAAGTTGGGGATATTAGACTTTCGGGTAAAATTTCAGAATGCACCTAAAATGCATACCTAATAAAGTTATTGAGACATTGAGATTTTTGGTTGTGGCATTTAAAAGCACATACCAACCACTGTTGGTAGCTTTTGTTTTAATACATTGCTTGAGATAAAGAAATGGTCATTGCATGCTTCTACAACCCCAAGTCCCAAAAAGTTGGGACGATCCTCAAAACGCAAATAAAAACAAAATGCAATGATTTGCAAATCTCACAATAGAATATAAACAACGTATCAGATCCTGATTTCATGGAAAATATTAGCGCATTTTAAATTTGATGGCAGCAACAGATGTCAAAAAAGTTGGAACAGGGCAATGTTTATCATTGTATAGAATCTCCTCTTTTTTTAACAACTATCTGTAAATATCTAGTAAGTGAAGAGACAGTTGCAGGAGTTCTAGGAGAGGAAGGTCGTCCCGTTCTTGTCTGATGCAGGACTCTAGCTGCTCAACAGTCCTGGGCCTTTGTTTTTTTATTTTATGATGCAACAAATGTCTTCTATTGGTGAAGACGGCAGGCAGGCCAGTTCAGCACCCGGACTCCTCTCCTGCGAACCCATGCTGTTGGGATGGATATGGTATGTGATTTAGCCTTGCCTTGCTGAAATATTATAATATAAATAACATAGACGTTGTCTGGATGGGAGCATATGTAGCTCTAAAAGTTATGTACTTTTCAGCATTGATGGTGCCTTCCAGATGTGTAAGCTGCCCACACTATACTCATTAATGCACCCCATACCATAAGAGATGCAGGCTTTTGATCTATGCGATGATAACAAGCTGGATGCTCCCTCTCCTCTTTAGTCCACAGAGCAGGGCATCAATGGTTTCCCAAAGAAAATGTAAAATTTTGATTTATCTGACCACAGAATAGTTTTTCATTTTGCCTCAGACGATTTTAATTGTGATTTGGCTGTTTTCACAGACATTGGTTTTGGGAAGTGAACCTATTTTTTGGGAAGTGAATCATGCCTGTTTTTAATGCTGTGCTGCATGAGGGCCTGAAGATCATTGTCCCTTGCACACAAAGATTGCTCCTGATTATTTGAATCTTTTGATATTATATACTGTAGATAACGGGATCTTTAAAGTCATCGCAATTTGATGTTGAGAAGCATTTTTTATGAAATTGTTTCACAATTTTTTGGTGCGGTTTGTCGCAGATAGGTGAACCTCTGCCTACCTTTACATTCACGAGGCTCTGTGTCTCTGAAATGCTCCTTTTATACTGTCATATTACTGACCTGTTGCCAGTAAACGTCATTAGTGGTTAAATGTTCCTCCATTTGTTTTTGTATATGCGGCAATATTTTTCCAGCCTGTTGTTGCCCCTCAAAATTAGCTCATATATTCTACGAAATGTATTAGCTATTATTAGTTCTAACGTCTGATATGCTGTTTATGTTCTATTGTGAATAAAATATGGGTTGATGAGATTCGCAAATCATTGTATTCTGTTTAAATTTACATTTCCACATCTTCCCAACTTTTTGGGAATTGCGGTGGTACTTAAATGCCCTGCTTTCATGATATAATAATCACTATAACATAAAATTTTTACATTTTCCATACAATTACCCGAAAGTCAAATATTTCTAACTATACGTGAGTAGCGTATAAAACAGGTGACAGTGGTGAGCTACAAACAGACCCAATGTTGACAATGAGAGACATCAACAATCTACTTTTTAATGTTACACAAAATCTAATTTATCTTCAAAGCCACAACATTAATACCAGATGGTGATTTTATTGCTGTAATGGACAGGGGTCAACATGAGAATATTTTAATGCTGGGGATGATCCGGCATGTATCAAAGCTTGATGCATATGGTGCTGTGTAGCCACAGACCAGTCAGAGTGTCACAGATGACCCTGTCCACCACAACTGGCTATACACTGAAAATTTGGACTAGAGTCTAAAGAGCACCGAGAGTTCATTTGTGGCATCCGGATGCATAAAAAGGTAACATAGGTCACTGACACATGAAGTGCAGTCAGAGTAGGCAGGTTAGCGTGAAATGGTGCTGCCATCAGTCCTGATGATGTGTGGATAGGACACACAGATACACTCACATGTACAGACACCCTGTATTTTTCACAACCATTGGCCAAATCCAATTTGTCAAGACCAATCTACGACTCACTTACGAAGCTGCGGTCAATGGAAATCACATTTCCGTGATTGGACATCCCATTTTCCCGTTCATCCAGACCCTCATTGGGGGATAAAGCAGGGCTGAGACGGATGCCCAGGACAGACCAGAGCTGCGGCTCCAGCGAGTCCGTCGCCTTTCAAAGGGTAAAAGCCTGAAATATTAGTCATAAGTGTTCTTTAAATTCATTATCATCTTAACACGCCAGTGGCACAAGTGTCAGGGGGGAGGGGAAGCCCTCTTAAATGAGGTTAGTAGATCCATTTAAAGCTTCACAGTTGCTCTGCTGTCCAGCGTGTCACACGCAAGTCTCAAGACATGAAAAACATCCCCTCCTGTAATGAGGTTGCACAAGCTGCTTATAATGCAGCTGGGGACTTTCTGAGGTTAATCAATGAACAGCTTCTGCATTATATCTGCCCATAGCCCGTTTGCTTTCTGAATCATACAAATCTATTTATGTACATACCAAGTATTCAAAACAACAATATAACATTTATTACAAATTAAAAAAAAAAAAGCAATTTTTTTTTTTTTTAGTACTGACTGACTGACTGTGAAAAGAGCAAATAAAAAGTTTAAAATTTTGTTGTTTTTTTTAAATATATGCAGTGAGTGAGAACCAGTGTTCAGAGGTCATCTGAATTATAATAACAAGGTGACCTGTACCGTAACACTACATGTGTGTGTTTGCATGTATAAAGATGTGAACATGATTATTTACTTCCAAACAGGCTTAGGGAGCATGCAGTCCACATTTTGTGTGTATACTCCTGAGCACTCTTCTGCATCCCTTGTTCTGGAAATCAGCAGTTTTGACCATTAATCAGCCAATCACTGACTGCATATCCTAATAGTTACTTCATGCGTTCCTTGTCTGTGTGTCCATATATCTATGACATGAATTTTGTAATTTCCCTAATCTACCAGGGTCCAGATGGACCCCCTACGCTCAGCTGCATGGAGGCCAAACATTTGTCTATAGATGGACTCTCTGCAGCCCTAGTGCACCAACTGTACATGTGCGAGATAAGTAGTCAAGTTGCTTGTTATGTAATGTTTTCAAAGATCTTAACACTATGACAATACCAAAACTAAACATTAAACCAGTTAAATATTTTCCTTTTTTCTTTATTTGAAAAAAAATACATTTTTAATCGTTTTTTAATAGTAATGTCAGTTTCCAGTCCAAGTCTGTGTTTGTCCACTTACTTGATTCCCACAGACCTAAAATGTTTCTTAGTTTATTTAATGAGCAGCAAGAACAGACACATCAAAATAAATACTGAATTAAAAGCTCCTTAATTTGTATCATTTCAAAACATTCTCAAGCAGAAAAAGTGCCCAAGCAAAGCACAGGATAGGATGAAGCACACAGTTGTGACTCAGGTGCCTCAGCCTTTCAAAATCAAGTCAAGACAGATACACAGATTTGGCAGCGGCAACAAAAGGCAACCAACAAACCAATTAACACTTTCAGAGCTGAGCACACATCCCTCTATTAGTAATCTAAAAGCAAAAGCCATAAGTATATTTTTGAAGCAGTCTTTGTCTAGTCTTGAAGTTAGCTTCTAACACATCAAAAATATCTTAAAATTATTTTTGATAAATTTGGTATATACAGGTCTGAGTTGCCATTTAAGAAAAGTTTCACCCATCTGCTTTAGACAGGATATGAAACAAACAAAACAGAAGACCTAATATTAGATTTTATAACAAATGTAACATCTCAAAGGCTAGCATGTTGTTTTCACTAAAAACCTTTTCATGCTTTATTCAGGCACAGTAAGGAGCCTATGCAATTTCAACACTGTACACCAGGGGAAATGGAAACATATAAAGTACTTTATTTTTAAATAAAGTAAAAACTATTGGATATTAACTGGTGTTTGTTATAAGTTAGACTCAGTGGAAGCCTCACCTCTTTCTCATGATACTGTAATGCAGCTCATCCTCCTGCTTGATGTGGGCATGATCCCCACTGGCCCGCTCACTGCCCTCACTGTCGTCACTGCTGAAGATAGAGGCCAGCTCCTTCTTGGGCACACGGTTGGGGGGAAGGGGAATGGTGCGTTTCTCAGCTAAGCGCCCACGGTTCTGCAAAAAAATGGCATAATTAAAAGAAGACACTTTAGCAAGATTCACTATTCCTCAACCTTTTACAGCTAAACATGAGGATACTGCCTCTAAAGCACCAGTTTATTTTTATCCAATTGCATCTCTCTTCTGCTCCTTTTTGAGCCCTCTCTTTAAATGTAAATGCAGAAATAATCAAGAGTCCAACGCAAAGGTATCTTGGTTCCTAATCTGTGATATTGATTAATTATTTTGTGCTCTGGTACTATGACCTCAGTGATTCCCAACAAAGTGTGCGCACAACACAGGAAATATAAATAGGTGACTCAAAATATGGGATAAATGTTTGAAACAGGTAAAAGTAATTAAAGACTGAAATGTTTATAACCATTTTGAATGATTGTATCATATCTATTTTAACAATCATAGCAATACAATATTTTTAAAAAGCAAATAAACTGTTAAACAAGTTAATTATTGGACTGCTAATTAATATACCATTATGCATTTTTATGTAATAAAAAGACATTGTTATATAAAATCTGGATTTCACATGATGTTATTTCAGTGCTTCATTTTGCTGAGCCTGGGGAGAAAACCTGAGAAGAGCAAAGGAATAGCAGTTTGAGGATAAAAGTTAGTTAATAGGGAAGAGAGGGAGAGCAAATGGGGGCAAGTGAAAAGGTAAGAAAAAATATACAAAAATGAAAGAATGTACTGAATCAAAACATGAAAGAAAGCTCCACATAAGTAAGGTTTGTCCGAAGTGGGAGAATGGACTTGGATTTGAAACTATATTCCCTTCTCTCCCTCTGTCTGTGCCTACATCTCTGCTGTTTCTCCCAGACGCCTTTATACCCTCCAGCTATCCCTTCCACCAGAAGAAACCCACTCTCCACCACTCCTCTTCTCTCACTCCTTCCATCCCAGGAGGCGCGGCAACATGAGTGGCAGGCGGGGGAAGGAGGAGGGATTTGGGGGCTGCTAGCCAAGAGGCAAACAGGTGCAGCCCCTCTGGAGTCTTTCAAATGGCAGACATTAAAAAGAGTGGGGGGGGCACTGAAAGATGAAAACATCCCCCAGGATGAGCAGGCCACAGAGTTTTACACATTTCTCTCCATTCTCTTATTTCGTTCCTTGCCAGAATAGAGGTTCTTCCTTCTTTCTTCTTGAAGCTTTCTACAAGTTCTGTTCAAGTGTTTGAGGAGAGTGGATCACTTCCTGATACTTTTGCTACTTCCACGGACAGCGTTGCTGTGGGATGTTGGCGCTGAGAGCACAGAGCACTACATGGCTAAACATCACCTAACAATAGAACAAGACCCTTCATGGATATAACCATAGGTACATCTGTCACACAAACACATCTGTTGAATTAAAATTCTTCTTCAAATCTCTTTTTTGCTCTCTTCACATCATCAAAAAAATAAACAAAACCACACAGATACATGTGCACCACTCACACACACCTGTTCTTGGTCCTTAGAATTTCCCTCCAGCATGGGGGATTCTACTTGAGACATGCCAGCAGTCGAGTGTGTACAAGAATAGTTTGTCTACCAGCAGTCGTGACTGTGGCTGTGTGTGTATTTGTGGGGCTGTGTGTGTGTGTGTGTGTGTGTGTGTGTGTGTGTGTGTGTGTGTGTGTGTGTGTGTGCGCGCAGCCAACCACCCACATGGCTGTGACATACCCAGGCTGACAGCCCCCTCCCCCCACCGCTCTTCTCTCCTCCCGGAAAGCCCCGATTCTTTCTTTAGTGGCACTGACGCAGAACTGGGGGTGAGCTCCCACTTCTTCCGGCAACACTTCCGCAGCACGGGGGAGGGCTCTCCGAAACAAAACAAAACACGAAGCAAAACACACCCCTGGCAGCCCACGTAGGAGTGCTGAAACGAAAGGCACATGAACACTAAGGCTTGTGTGCGCGCGCACACACGTCTGCGCACAGTGCTGAGGCAACCATGTGTGTGGTCAACCTCCTTTCAGCCATGGAAAAAAGTATCTCATAAAAGTCCCACTAAAAGCACCTCTATGAGCCTCCCACACTTTTTGTCTGATAGTCAGGCAGCCAAGAAATATATCTGTGATCCACATTAACATACTAAAAAAATGTACCAACAAACAAACAAAAAAGCCATATCTACAAATACAGACACCCATGTATTTGGGCATCCTGACCAACTTTTAAACATTACTGACAGACAATTACAATGGTCCTATCAAAACATGGCTTTAAGAAACTCTGCCCTTAAACATATCAATAATCTATATTTACATTCATGTATTCAAATAAGACGTGGATGAATTATCCATTAGCTACAATACGCTCTTTGACTAACAGTAGAAAAAGAACTGAAAAGAGTTGACAGGGGAACATTACTGCAAGTTTGACACTAAGAATTCCAACACTAAGGCCAAACATCAGCACAGATAAAGTGCAGATAACGTGTTTAAACAATCTAATTTAAGTGAGCACTAGCCACTGCAATTACCCCAGAATGGCTTTAACAAATTAGTGCATGTACAATGTATTCACACACACTCACAGCTGTTGGTTAATGGGTCAACATGTTACCTGTAAATGAAATGTCTTGCAACATCTTGAACCCTAAACGCAGTTATATATAAAGCTTAAAAAACTGCTATCCTATTGGTCTGGAGTTTCTGAATTTCAAGCAAATTGCACTTTTTTTGGGGAAGACACAGTTAAAAAAAATTACAATGGTAGTGAATTGAATTAATTAAACATTTTGTCATAAAATGATACTGTAATTTTAACTTTCAGATGTGCAGGATTTTCACTTCCTATTACGTTATATATGCCGTTGAGTGTAGTGCTCTGAGATTTACTGAAGTACTGGAGAAATGTGGGCTCACTAAATTTATTGAAAATAATCAAAGAAGTCAAAAGTAAATCAATATGCTCACTATGAGCCAAAAAACATCGTCTGCATTCATTTTTGATATCAGATAGAAATGGCCGATAAAGCTTGCAATATTATTAATTTTCTTTTGAAATATTGAAACTATATGTTATGACTATATGTTATTATACTTGTAGCTATAGCTTACGTTTTTCTGTACCTCACTTGGGTGTCATCCTGATTTCATAATTCGATACTAGCTTTGGTTGAAAAGTAACAAAATGCTTTTGTGAAAAAAGATTACAGGCTAATATCATAGCTACAAGACATGTTGGCTAACAAAGGCACCTAAATTCAAGCAGAAATTACAGTATAAAGCAATCTAATATTTTCTCTACTTTTAAATGAGGTCTTGGTGGAAAGTGTGGTTTTTTTCTTTCTCCTTGCCTTATTTCCTGAAAGGTGCAGTGCCCTGCCGCCGGCTCCAACCAGCATTAGTGAGCACACACCCACACACACAAACATGCAAGCACAGCGGTAGCCGCCCGTGACATTCCTGCAGCTGCGGCGCTCTCTCTCTTTCCCTTGCACGCGCCCCCCCAGCGATTTCCCTGGGGGACGAATGCCTAATGAGTCACGCGCCTGTCTGCCGTTACCTCGCAGCGTGTGTGTGTGTGTGTGTGTGTGTGTGTGTGTGTGTGTGTGTGTGTGTGTGTGTGTGTGTGTGTGTGTGTGTGTGTGAAGGCAGGATGGCGAGCCGTCTTGGCGCGAGCACTAGGAGAAAGGGGGAGGGGGAATGAGGAGACGACAGAGAGGGAAAAAAATAAGTGTGGCTTGAACAGGGAGCCGAAGCGGTCATTACAGCGTTCACATAAGAGCTGTGACACAAGCCCAAACAAACAATTTCTCTGCTGTTTTTGTGTGAACCTGGGATCCAGTTCATCAGAAAATCCAAATGACAATTTTTTTACTTTTTCTCTAACCCCTGACTCAGCCACAGAAAGCCTTTTCACAGGTTCAAATATAAGGGGTGATTATTAAGTCTAATTGAGATTGGTTCCTATGCAAACATGACAGCTAAAACTTGATTACTGTGAATAATCAGATTAAAGTAATAGTTAGATTTAAGTGTTTACTTGGTTTGCAGTAACCGGATTTCCCCAGTAACCCAATTATAAAGTTTATGTGATGTGTCTGATAGTCAGATTTGTAGTTGCCAGTAGAAAATGTCTCATTAGCTCTTAAATCAAAAAGCAAAACAAAAAAAAAAATTCTGTGGGTTTTGCTTTGATTAATTCACTGAGCACTTAAATCTAATCTCCCTTACGTGTGTTAGTTGTGATGAATGTTGTTTTGTTGTCATCCTCAAATCATTTTATACTTTTCTTTTTTTGCTACGAGTTGTAACACGGTTTGTATCCACTGTTTTCTGTGACCTTTCCTGAGCATGATTTAAAACTACTAAAAAAGTGATAGGCGGTATTTGTTTTAATCAGATTATATGTGCATATAAACACACAACAATACTGACAAGGCCTCAACGCTATCAAATCCAACTCCTCATACACAGACCAGTCAAACCAATACCACCACATGTTGCTGGCCATGATCGACAGGTGTCAGAACACACAATGTATCACAGCTTGCTTTGTATAGGGCTGCATAGCCAAAAACTTGTCAGAATGCCTCTGCCGATTCCTGCTCACCAAAACATTAAACCCTCCATGTGGATCTAATGTTGTGGCTGATTGGTGTGAGTACTTGGCAATTTAAATCTGATCCAATTCTAGATAACTGTGTGTACGTGTGTGGTTTATGTATAGACTTTAGGCAACGCTTGGTTGTTCAAGGCTGTGTGAGAGAAGAAAAAAAAAGTGAGAAAGCACTGTAGGGTGGACAGGCATGCGACCAAGTCCCCCCCCACAACACACACACGTTCATTCTTTCCCGCACTCCTGGCCCCCACGCGCTGAGCCGAGCAGGCAGTTGCAGCCCAGTGGAGCGGCACAGGGCAAGGGGGGTGGGAAGGGGAAGCAGCAAGGGGAGGAGGTGAGGTGCACAGAGGGCGAGAGGCGGTGAGATGGAGCGGATTGGGTGGGGTGAAGGGGGGCTGCTGGGGCGGCGTAGGGAGGTCAGTGGCGGTGCAGTCAAGCGTGCCAATGCGCCTCTCGCTCTCCTCTTTTCCTCTTGTTTGTCTCTCTCCCGTTCCTTCTCCCTTATTCTCTCTCTGCATGTTTGGATAAGCCCACTGAGGTCATCACGGGGGAGCTTTATGGACAGGTAAGGACTGGGCCTTTGTCCCTTCCCAGGGGCAAACACTAGGGAAGTGGATGCAAGTATGAGGTTGAGTTGATAAATCAAACTCACGGTTTCTGTTGTTTTTCTTTATTAAATAATGGTTCTGATAAAAGATGATCTACCTAAACCTAAAAGCTGGGGTTTATTTGTCTTTAATCTTTCTCCATTATGAAAACACAAACTAAACACAATAACCACAACACTAAATTATTTTACTTCCCAGTATTCCTGAGTTTATATAAAAAATATCAATACTTGTTTGGCTTTATTAATATATGAATGAAAGCAAAACTATGAGAGTGTAGTACTATCTGCAGCAGCCTGATGTGAGAGGGCAACAAGCAAGCATACATATATACCCTCATTCAGTGTGTAAATATGCACAGCACATTAAAATCAAACTTGCTGAAATGGCCAATAGTGGCAGCTAATATCTAATTTACAAAAAAATAAGTTATTATTTGAAAGAAAGACAACTAGAGACATCAAAATTTTTTTCCCGAGTGATTGTATGCAACTTTTACTCTATTTCTATACATTTGAATCTATATTAATCAGTGGACCCATGCTGAATCTAATTCGTTTGATACACATCGAGCAGCACACAAAAGTGCAGAAATACACTCAACACGATCGCAGTTCTGCACACTTATGGGCCAATGGCTGATCGTGTTACCATGGTAACGTAGCCTCAGCAGCCTGCATGCAAGCACGGGCACAAACACACAACTCATACTACCAGAAGTCGCAAACAGTAGATGGCTGCTCTATGAATCCAACTCCGCACATAACAACTCAACTTCTATTATTCTACTCAATATGGTGCACTTTAATTTTAATTATGTTTTCGTCATTAACCCTATTGGAAATGACATTATGAAAAAGTAATGAGATAGACTAAGTTATATGCAAAGTGTGCATGCCTGTGTTTGTTCATAGATGTGTTAGTGTGTGTTTAATTCCACTTTGCAAGAAGAGCCCTTGATTGGAGGAGGTCTTTACGAGCCGGAGGAGGGGAGTGTAATTTCCTCCCGGCCTCCACCAGTTCCGCTGAAATAACAGAGCAGAGGAAGCCCAGCTCTCCCAGGAGGAGACACACAAACACACACATGCACACACAGCGAGTTGGCCAATGATCCTGGCTGCACAAATAATCACAGACATGAAAAGATGAAGACAAGATACACATTAACACATCCACATGACGAAAGCATAACGCAAACCTACAGACCTAAGAATGAACTTCAATGTGCATCCATAGTCCTAAGTATTACATAGTATAAATGCAAAATACATTATGCTGTACATAAAGTTCCAGACACAGAATAAGCAGTAGTTAATAATTTCAAAACTGTACTTCTGAAACAAGCAAAAGATACAGAGAGATAGAGAAGTTATCTAAGCTTTGAGCATCACATAATTAAAGGTCTAATATAAAAGTAACAATGTGAGAGATTATCATCAACAGTGTATCAGTTATAAACTAATTGTAATTCAGAGTGTGGATAAACAACATAATCTACATATTGTTGCATGTTAACAACAGTTCAGTTTATTTGTGTGTCTGTATAAACAGCTTGTGTCGAAACAGAAAATTTCCAAGTGTTCTGAGCAGGCAGGTGAAACATCTTGCCAGCAATTAATGCTGTTTTATGATCATTTGCCTCATACCTATAGCAAAAAAAGATCACTAAAAGTTCAGCTGTCAAACTTTCAAAATAAATGTCTGCATGAGGTCATTTGTGTTAGTAGGCAGGCATATAGTGTGTGTGTGCGCGTGTGTGTGTATGTGTCTGTAAGACTGAGTGTGAGAGAGAGCCCATCAGCGAGTGCTGGCTGCTATGCCCTGAGGGAAGTCAGTAGGGAGAGAGGGAGACGCCAGTACAGGCCATGCAAGTCCTGCTGCCTAGCCTCCTCCGCCTAACCCTCACCGCCTTGCGTGGAACTGCCAACATACTTAGAGTGAGTGAGTGAGTGTGAGTGCGTTTGTGTGTGTGACAGTGGTATTTTCTCTGTGGGTTACACTACTTCAGGCTTTACCACCAGAAAAGGAAAGGGAGAGAGGGAGAAAAGACTACAACAACAACCTTGAGGCTCTCATATGCCTGCTTACGTCAATAACAAAGTTTTACCCTGTCACAGCTTTAATTGACGTGGAGCTGTACAAGCTCTAGCAAGCCAAAAGCCAATCATGCTGATATCTGTAATGAGCCTAAGCATAAGCAAACATGTTAATATTCTCAAATGTAAAAAAAAATAAGACAAGCATTTCTACAATCTATTTTCCCTGCCCTCTACCTGCCTCAAGTTGTTCGTTTTGGCTGAACCCTACTTGTAAGGGTACAGGTCTTCGTTCTTGGCTGTGAAAAATGTCACCAGTTTAGCTGTATCACTCAAACACCTCCAGCTTATCAAAACCGCCTTTGCCTTGCGTGCCTCACACACAATAATCAGCAGTGGCCACGCTCAGTAGCTCACTAAGCCTCTTACACCCTTCCCTCAAGATTAGTGCTTGGGAGCGACGACAGATGCGCTCCGTGGTGATAAAACACACACACACACACACACACACACTCACAAACCCGCTGCACCTGTGTGAACAGATTTGGCGACAGTGAGCCGGCAGTGTGCCTGCTCAAAGCTGACACACAGACACGCAGACACAGAGTGGTGATGCCGTAATCGTGACACACCTGCAAGGCCTCAAGGTTTGGCATAGTGCCACTGGTCGAGCCCTGAGGGAAGCACTAGGCAAACAAAAGTTCAACAGCCAGGTGAGGAAACTGAATCAATGGGACATAAGAGCCCAACCAATAACATCTAACGACAAGCAGCCCTACTGAACAGCTCAATGCCTCCGAATAAAAAGCTGTTTGATACCCTGCGCCTGCAAAAAGGGTGAATCAAAGTTCTGCGTGTGTGCCTATAAGGCCTTCACCATCAAGATTAGAAAGACAATGCTCACACCCAATCACTGTTTTATGCATATAGAACTGGGTGACCAAAATAAAATATGCCTATAGTTAGCATTCCGGTCACACACACTGAACAAATTCTAAACCACAGGCTGGTAATGGCCAAAATAAACAAAACACATTGACTGTCAATAATGCATACTTGAAATTAATAAATCTACTTTACTTTTTATAACTAAGCAGGTAAACCTGCTGTAATGCTTAACAATAAAGTGACAACTCTAGATTATAACATTATTAAAACAAATACTACACAATATGTAGCCTTTTAACACAAATAATTGTATTAACTCCCAGCTGTGCTTTATTTCATTGTGCTCTTTGACAAGTTACACCCATCAACAATAACAATTCATGACCACCAGTTAACAGCCCAGCATCTTTAAACCCTAATTATTCACTACAAAGACACTATCCTCAAGTCAAATAGAAACTATACTAAATAATTAGATTTTCTTGGGACATGAAGTAGAGATTAGCAGCACGGCAGCAGAACCAGTATGACAGAATATTATTCTTACCACTGGAGATGAAATTCGACAACCCGGACAATCACAGATGGGAGGGTGCACCTGTAAGATTCCTTTGGACATAAGAGTCTTCAGACTTTTCCCTGAGGAAAAAACAAACAAGAGACTTGGAGTAAATATGTGTATTCTCCAGGTAGTTAACTCTCCCTCCCTTTTCTTTAGTCTATTATCTCAGGACTCAAGAGTTATTAATACAACTCCTAAAAAACATCCAATAAGCACAGTATATAACTGAAAGGGTCAGTACCTGCAGACTTACTTGATTTCTCTCTCTACATATTTCCATGAAGTTTAATTTTGTACCCATTGACAAATGTGGTCAGGCAGAGAGACAGCAGCCTACTGTCATCTGTCTATAGGAACGGGTATATTAGGCTCCATTTTTGACCCGGGGGCAACACCCACCCCCCTCACATCTTAACTGTTGTCAGTTCTGCCTGAGTAAACGTGTGTGTGTGTGTGTGCGCGCGCGCAGCGACAGGGTTCGCGCACAGTGATAAATATGGCCGTAAAATACTATGCTATGAACAAAAATACCGCAACAATATCACTGTACTGACGCTGTACTTTTTTTCTTCTAGCCATTTTTTAACACCTACCAAACGCGCCCATTACAAATTACAGTTAAAACAAACGTTATTGTATAAAGTTGAATCCAAAAATAATCAAAGCAGCACTGACGCTGAAGATGAACACGAAAACAAGACGCTATATTTCAGAAAGTCTCTTTCATATTTACCATACGATGAAATAGTGAAGTGTCAACACCCATGCACAAGTGCAGCTGCACCTAACGGAACGATTTGTCCCATAACAAGGAAAAAAATCTATTTCAACTGACACAAACCGAATATCTATATCTATCTTTTCACCTCGGTCCCGGTGCAGCCTACTCCAGACGCCCCGGTTTGGTGTATGATCGCAGCCCAAACTCACTGTCAAAGCCTCAGAGGGTAGGTGGAAGATATGCGCCTAGTTTCTCATCTGTCTCCTTACGCACTGGCTGCTGTAACCCTTTCACTCCAAAACTCAGCAACGAACCAAGAGATACAAGTTTGTACCCAAAATAAGTGGCGTCTAAAAAGTGTTTCATTTATGGAAGTGTGCACGATTCTACTCACGAAACATGAGGACAGTGACTGTTGATCTTACCTTTGTGTCTAATACTCCGTTTCCAATCTTTGGCAGTCTCTCGTCCACTGACAAACTGGAACTCATTGGGGGTGAGCCACTCTCCCCTGTATTTAATTGAGGGTCCCTTACTACCTTGACACAGCTTATTGATGTAAAGCAAAGCCTTGTTTTCCCCGCACTCCACTTCGATGCACGGGTCCCCGTTGTCGAAGAAGGGCTGAAAGTCGGGGATGGAGGAGAACCTCTCCAACATTAAGTCGTCCGTGTGATGGTGGAGGTGTTGGTGATGCAGCGCCGAGTCGTGGAGCCCCAAGTATGCGCGGTGATGGGCGAAAATGTGTTCGTAGGGCGGCGGATGCGGGGTCACCACGGGGATAGCGGTGGCATTTAAAGGGGCCAGGTATTCGGACTGGTTAAACGCAGTTAATGCCATGTCGTCTCCATCCAGCCTCTCCTTTTTGATGGCAGGCATGTTAGTGAGAGCCGAGCGCCGGTAACAAGTGAAAAGCTGCTCGCCCGATCCAACTTGAGCGTCCTCTCCGTCTGCGAGTTGGGCTGACCCAGACTTGGAGACGCGCCGCTTGGTTTTACGCAGAGCCCCCGTGTCGCCGTGAGACAGCGGTCTGGTGAAGTTGCCGGATAGATTCCCATTCAGTAGTTTCCAGCTCGCAGCGGCAGCAGCGCTCTCCGCCAGCCTCACAGGTCCAACCTCCCACATTTAATCACACTCGCTCTGTTAATACCTGACATGCTGGGTAGCCCTGAGCCCCGGACATTATGTTATCAACAGTGATCATTACCAGTCACAGTACACGTCGTGTCTCTTTTTTTGCCTTTGGGGAAATGAGAAGTGAGAGGTTTTTTAAATATTCACCGAGTAGAGGCGACATTCAGCAGCGGCTGGGTAATATAAAAACACAGCCATGTACTTGCAGGGAGTTTACACGTGGCCAAGACACAATTTCACAGCCAATAAAGGCAGTAACATAGGAATCAAAGTATCAGCATAGCAACATTTCTCCCGTTGCTTAAACCGATATGGCATCTGGCATTAATTAGGAATATCAGGCTTGATCATCCTTAGTAGAACATTCATACTTCAAACTTTGGAAATAGTTTTTTTTAACCCCTGTGTGTGTCGTTGAAGTCACGCTGAAGTTCACAGACCCAGACCAAACAAGATTTGCACTCTCCGCCGCTTTTCAACTTGGCCCATTTAAACAGTGGAGGCTCGGCGAGAGCCTTGGAGGAGAGGGGGGACTGCGAGGGACGGCGCTCCGGGATTTAAATGGAGGAGCCTTAACTAGTTTGCACGAGGAAGTGAACAGTAACTGAATCTATGAATCAGAGAGAGCTATTTTTTTCATATTTACAATTTCTAACACTCTAAAGTTCAACATTTTCCAGTTTTAATAAATTTTTATGTAGAACTTCCTATAAATGAAACCAACCTCTGGTTTTACTGTTGTTTAAAATTATCAATTTTTAGTCCAAGTTGTTAATATCTGTACAATGTCCTAAACATATTACTTGATCACTTCTGAGAATTTTAGAATCTCCAGCCATTAATTAGACAGTCACTAATGAGCACACACAAAGTGTCTGCTTCAATCACAAAGTTTGGGTTACTATACCCACATCAGGCACATGTCGTGTGTCTCGTTCTAGTTGTTTCTAAATTCAACCATCTATTTGTTATACTCCACCTACTGACACCATTTTCTGCCACCCCACGAAAGTACTTAACCGCTTTGTGGGCTGTAGTTAGGACAGTTTGCATGAATATACAGAGCTGTCGCTGATAAAGTTATACGTAAAGGAAAACAATGATATATTTTACTTTACCTGACTTCGTGAAAAGTGGAAACTATCTCACTTGCTGACCAACTGTAATCAGTGCTAACCTCAAACGTGTGATAATGGACACTCACATATTACAAAAACAAAGATGTTTATTTTGAAGAGGCAAAAGGTTGGGCTCTTTGAGTGTTCATTAGTGACTAGCACTTAACAATGCTTCTCATTCTCCCATTCGCGCACACACAAACACACACACATCAATGGGGGAGCTGCTATGCAGCTGGGCAACACTCACCAGGAGCAGCTAAGAGTTAGCCATTTAATCAAACTGAGTAACTAGACAAGACGGACGTCAGATGAAGTTGAGGAGGTGACCGGGAACCCAATAGTTACTCTAAAAAAGCTTCAGATGTTTTCTGTAGACACAGGAGAAGCTGCCACACAAACAACTATCCCTGTAATACTCAATCAGGGCCTTATGGTCGAGTGGTTAGATGGAAGACACAGCCCACTTGGAGTTTGTCAAACAGCATTTAAATGACTCAGAACAGGAAAGAAAAGATTATTTGGTCTGAAGAGACAAAATAAACTATTTGGGCAAAACTCTAGCAGTATGTCTGGCACTACATTTGGCACTGCTAATAAACTGGCTACTATCATCTCTACAGTGAAGCATGGTGGTGGCAGCAGGATAGGGGTGTATGAGTAGCAGGGACAGGGGAACAGCCAGAAATGAGGGAAGGATATATGCAGGAAAACAAGTAAAAGTCCTTAAAGAAAAACTGTCCCACAGTGCCTCCGTCCCCCCTGAGACTGGAGTGACGGTTCAACTTTCAGCATGACGATGACATAAAGCATTGAGCCAAAACATTAGTGGAGTGGTTTTAGGACAATTTGATTACTGTCCTTGCGTTTTCCACCCTGATTTAAACCTCATATAGCAGCTGTGTAGACCTGAAAATGGCACTTTAAAGAGCTTCTGATGCAATCTGTGGAGCCTCAGAGATTATCAAGAACAGTGGAATAAACTGCCCAGGTGTGAAAAGATTGAAGAGATTTGCCCAATAAGAACTGCTAAATGGGGCCCTACACAGTATGTAAATAAACAAGAGATTTCAGTGTTTATCTTTTTATTTAATTTATTTGTACGGTTTCTAAGATTTCCTAAAATGTGTCTTAAAAAATGTGTTTTCCATATCAAATTAAATTTACTATGCACTAAATGTGCAAAAGTAAATGAAGGAATACTTTCTTAAGTGTCTTATCTGACTTTAATTTTGGGTTACAAGCAGATATCGGCATGGAAAGTTTTAAATGAACAAATCAAGTGTAATTACTGCTGCAAGCTTGCTGCTTTAACTACAGTAAAAAAATGGCCTGGAACCACATTTTCTAAGAGCTGTTTCGCTTCCCACTGTCTGCAGGGCATGTTCCCCTGAGCTCCTGGGCAGGACCACATCTGACCCCCATCAGTGGAGAACCACCCAGATGGATCCACCACCGACACATGGAATAGCCATTCCAGCAGCAGAGGTGGGGTCCAAAGCCCTGTGTGTCAGGGACCTATAAATCAGTCCAAACTGCCTCTGACACACACAGGAAGAAGGCATGCCACACCGCAGGCGGAAGCGGCGTACAAGAAGGCCAGAGACCACAGCGTAGCCATAACTGGTTTTAAGCCTACAGTCAGGACCAGGCAGGCAAATGCTCATCACACGTTTACAAAAAACACTTGACCGTTACCTCGCCAGAGACACTAATGCACCATAGGCTGACATTTCTCCTTTTGGAGGTGAGGAGCTGTGATGTCTGTAGGGAATGTAATGGAATGAGTGGTTTTGTGTATTTAAGAAACCAACACAAAATGTAAATCCACGGCTAAAGAAAAACCAAATATGACCTTGATTACTTTAAGAAGAGCTACCCATTACCTTTACAGTGAAAAATTAAAACGAAAGGCATTTTTCCGCTAAACAATAATGTCACTTCCCACATGTTGGTGAGTACACTGAACAGTAGCATTGAAATAAATCATAAGCTGCTGACATTTATGGCATGTGTTTACAAAGCCATTTCTAGGAAGTGGAACACTACATTTTAGATGAGAAGCTCTGCAAGTTCCTTATTACCAGCCCTAACCACATCGAAATGTCTCAATGGAAACCTCAATGTGCGTGGGCGCAGGAGGTTGCACCATCAGGACAGCCCTGATGAAACCAGTCATAAAGGGGACACCCATGCCCACTCCTACACCCACTCACTATCCTTTTATCATGACTCATTTTCGGCAGCACATAACGGAGGGGTTCCCCAAACCTGTACAGTGACGACACTTCAACTTTCACATCTTCAAAAACTGGTTTGTGTCAACTGAGTAGATTTTTCCATCAGCCTTAGTGTTTTCATAAAAATGTCTGATGTGATAGGGAAACCTTTTTAACCTTTCTACTTCACTTAACCTTTTCTTGCCTATTGCTTCTTTCACTGCAATGTCGAAGAGTTTTGTGCGTGTAGAGTAAAAGAAAAACACCACAGAAAACCACAAAGGAAACCCCATATACATACATAATAATTCAGTAAACCAGTACTTTGCACAACAAATAGCAATCTACTTCTATGAATTCTACTATTGTGTTCTCAGTCTGGGTTCAGTTACATTTAAAAACAACTCAGAGCAGATAATCCTTCACGCATGGGCTGTGATTATCTGATAATCAAAAGTGTACTTCATACTATTTCATAACTTGAAATACTGAATACACTTTATGATGGCTTTAGCTGTGATTTTCTGTTTCCCAGGAAGGCTTTAAACAACTTCCCCAAAAAACAAAATGTTCTGCATTCAGCAACTGGTTTAAAATATGCAGGTGGGGAATCGCAGAAGTAGCAGAATGACTTCTACTATTCAAGTGACAATAAGGCAAGTCAGTTACTCAAAATGTAACACAAGCGATGGGGACACTGGTGTCTCCTTCTCTTCAAGTTTCTCTGTCTCTGAATGCTGGTCTCTGAATGCATGTGATCTATGTCACAGAACCCTATCTCTTAGGTTCTCTTTGATTTACACCAATCCCTTCAACATTTTGAAGTCAGAAACTAGTTTATTTCATGACTTTAAGATGGCCTTCCAAAAATCACCTCAGACCATCCCCAAATCTCACTGGTGCCACTAATACCCCCAAGGAACATAACTAAATTTAAGAGACATGTCATGTCAAAGTCATGACCTGTTGGAGTACTATATGGTAGTGGATTGCAAATTGCATTGATAGTTTGAGTCATAAATATGTAATAGTATGGACAAACTGATGGTAACAGTTGTAAACATGAGTAATTATTATTTTATTGTTAACCGATGTGTTGATGTATTTTGTTTCCCCTTTAAATGTCAGGTAAAATTCAAAACACATCACAATTCATATTAAGACAGTTGACAATTATTTTCCTGCTTATCTGCTAAATTAGCTCATCATTAGTCAGGACAATATCAGATAGTGTTTTACTATATGACCCCCAGGCTATTTCTTAAAAAAAAAACAGGACAGAACTTCATAAACCAAAAATTCATAAGTTTGCTCCTCGCCTTACTGAGAGCAGTCTGTGACCCATTACCGTTTACAGAGAAAGTCTATTTCCTCATGTCACAAGGCACATTTTCTAATATCAAAATGCAGACCACGTCCATTCCTTCCCCTCATCGTCCGACGGGAACCCCCTTAACATGGTCCCCGCCTCTGCACCGTTGTTGGCAGCGGCCTGGAGCCGCAGCGCTGCTGGCGGGGGAGAGAGGTAATAAATAACCCGGGGAGAGGAGCGGAGACCGCCGGGCGGTGCACAGTCTGACCTGACAAATACTCACTGGAAAACCATCAGAGAGCGAGAGCCCACCCCTAGCGCTTGGAGCCAGCCTTTCAGACATGATCTGCAAAATATATAGGCCTGCCCCTACTGGAAAAAAAGACAGGAAGACAGACAGAAGCGTCTCCTTCTCTCCCCCATCCACATCCAGACAGCCAGAGACAGGCAGAGAGTAATTAACTATTTAAGTATGAATAAGAGTATGAATGTCTTAGCTTCAGTATGTCTGGAAAAATTTCCCCACAGAAATAAATGAGATGATAAACACAGGGGGAGGTTAAAGTTGCTTGAGATGTTGAACTAAAGATTGGAGATTAAACCCAAATAAAGTTAATCCAAGTTCTACTTCTGTGGACAATTAAGGGGCCTAGAAAATATTCTTAAGTTGGTGTTTGGTTCTGTTTTTCTGACACACAGTTAAAATTGAGGATTACATAGAAAGCTAATTAGGGTATTTTCTCAAATACGTCATAACAACTTTGGTTTTACGTGAATATCATACATATAGATGTCTCAGATTTCAACCACAACTCCAATTCAATGTGTTGAATGGTTTTCAATTTTGTCATTCAGGCAACAATGAAAAATTAAATATGGCATTCCAAAAATCATGTCAGACCCTCTCCAAATCTCACTGTCAAAAGGTGTTACTAATTATTGTGATACTAAATAGTTACATATAAATTGTACTAGTTTAGATCTGGGGATTATCCAGAGTAACAAACACTGTTTCTGGTGTCACATTATTTTAAACACTATAAGCACAACAAGAAAAATTTCATTCACTTCCATTGTATTTTTTCGATGCCTCTAAAAGCAAACTGAAAAAAAAACAAGCACATGGCTAGATGTCACAAAATGGCAAGGGAAATAATTATTTCTTACATTTTGGGAGAGTAATGGCAGATAAACTATGGTTAAGGTTAGGCACCTACAATGTTTGGTTAAGGTTAGAAAAATATTGGGAACACAAACTCCACAACCACCTCGACCACCACATTCTTACTTTAGCCTCTTACACAACTTCCTGTATTGGATGTAATTTCTAGGGAGACTGGTCTTTTCACAGAGATGACATAACCAATAATGTATCAAAAATCCGGGCCATGCAACATTGCTAACTGACACCATCACTTTGATTCTAATTTATAGAGCCCTATTTCATCTTTCTCTGCTCTTTATACAGCTTCTCATTTCTGTGCTATTTGATAAAAGCAGAGGAGTAAAAGCTAGAAAACACCCTTTGCTTCAGGTCACCCTTCTGTTGTAGCTGTTGTAGCTCATTAAGTCTATTTGCTGCTATAATATGGTGCTACCTTTGCTGACTCATTCTCATTTTATCTAGACATAAAACTTCTCAGGTGTACTGGAGGGAGTTTGGCTCTCCTAAGGTGGAATTTGAGGAATTTAATATCAGAAAATGTTTCAGGGGATATAGTCTCTGGGCTTTGAGTGTACTATTTTAGCAGACATGGAGAAACATTATGCATTAGAAGGGGAAAAATGTGGATCAGAGTGCTGAATTTCTGACAAGACTCTTTGGAAAGCAGTAAATTTGGCATATCAATACCTTCCATCTGTTGGTATTCCTAAACAACACATTATATTTCAAACCTTTTGTTCTCAGTATGTGTCTCTAATTGCTCAATAGACAGTGTTTTTGGGTACCATGTACAATCACCAAGGACACTAGTCCCTTTTCAATAAGGTTAAAGTTAAATTTCCCCTTTGTTTTAGGTTTCAAAACAGTTTTAAGAATGAACAGTTCTGTGAGCATGGACATAACTTCATGCTATTTTGGTGCTATAACCTTAGCCTTAAGGTAAACTTTCACTGAACACAAAAACTCCCCAAAAACTGTTTTAAACTCAAAAAGTATGGAACCAACACAGTCCTGTAACTCCAGATATCAGAGTTGGCAAGCAGACAGGGTAACATTAGACCTTGGAGGGGGCTGAGGGGGGTTTATGCTGTCGTGCCGGCGCCCTTGGCCTCCCCCGGCGGATCTGGGGGGTCAGGCGGCTGTCTGTGATCCCACACAGTGGCTCTTCCACATGGGATTTATTTTCTTGCTGGATGGGCAGGCAGGCGGCCCAAGAGGATTCTCATTTTAGAGCAGCGTCTGTAGCTGTCAACGCCAGCCGACAGAGGCAAACGGACACCCGACCCCAAGTATCCTCCCTCAACACTCCCCATTGGACTCCCTCCTCTATGCATTCTATTCCCTGTACGCTCACAAACACAGAGCATACGGACAACACACACACACGCAGAAAAGAACAACTGCAAAGATGCTCATTTTGTCCAAGTGAAACTTTTGTTCATACTGATTAAGCTGGAAATTACAAAATTAAAAATTCTACAATTGTTTTTTTTGTTTTGTTTTTTGGATTTAGACACATTTTGTATTTCCTGAGTTTTTATCTTTGATTATAAAGCTCTGTGATGAACTCATAGCTTCAACAAGAAATGAGCCAGGTCTATCTAGCAAAAAATGCACAGCGTCCCCCCTTCCTCCCCAGTGCCGTTAATAATTTGTGCAGTAAAAGATAGCGTGCCTCTCTGAGTTTGTGGGAGTTATTGGCACAGTATTCCCCACCATATTTGTGCGAGGCAGTGATAGGAACATAAATTATTTCTTATCTCTTCCGCAATCCATTTTTCAAAGGGCTCACTCTGTGTTTGAAGGGTAGCAGCGCCAACAGCTAAGGCCCAGATAGTAAGCTACATTAGCCTTCAAGAGATCTGACTTAGTAATTTCAAACAATGCAATAAGAACAGAACTCACGGATATGGGCAGTGCCATATATGACCTTATGGTCCAAAAAAAATACCAAATTAAGCTCCTGGAATTCAACAAACAATGCCCAGCATTACTACCCAACAAACACAGACTTTGTTGTGGTGTAGAGGATGGAAGAGGTGAGGGCCAGTTTAAGTAACCCCTACTCTATACTAGAATAAGAAGTATATGGGCATAGTGACGTCTTTGGAATATGGGGAGTTCTAAATTGTTTTTGTTTTTTTTGTTGTCTTTTCGGCTTATCCCGTGAGTTCAGGGTCACCACAGCAGATCATTGTCCGCATGTTGATTCGGCACAGTTTTTTTACGCCCTTCCTGACACAACAGCCCAACAGTTAGGGGTTCACTGGCACAGGATCTTGCCCAGAGACACTTCGACATATAGCCGGAAACCAGGGATCGAACCACTCACCCTGTGGTCTGTGGACGACTGCCTTACCAGTTGAGCTACAGCCGCCCCCTGGGGAGTTCTAAATTGTGCAGTGCTGAAAACAAAAGTAAAGTCCTTATAAATCACATCAGCCACTTTTCCATAACGAAGCCCCTTTGGTTCTCAGCAGAGGTCAAGAGTTTCTCTCTGCTGAAAACATGCAAAATGAAACACAGGAAAAGTTTCAAGGGAAATTGAAAAAGTCAAATAATGACTTGCCCTGGCCACCCCTGTCAACACTGTTCTGGATCTGGACATTCACATCACAATACTTGTTGGAAACTCCTCACAAGCACTGTCAGCTATCACTCTCAGCAATCTAGATATATTCCACATTTGAGGCTGATCTGCAGACACAAAGTGACAAATGATAAATATCAAACCCTCCTCTGCAAAGCATTAATGTCTGCTCGCAAAGAATAAACTCTAGCTCTCCCAGCTACTATTGATTTTTTTCCCTGTGTGATGTGAAACCAGCAATCAGCACTGTGGTTCGAAATAGCCCTGAAACCGGAGTCGAGACGTCGATGAGTCGCCAACACATTTCAATTAGCAAGCCGCCCTGGCTGATCTCTCCCCTGGGGCATAAAGCATAGAGGGTCAGGCACACCCACCTCAAGTCCACATGTGGTCCTGTGTTAAACTCAATCTGAGCATGTATAGGGCAAATTTACACATGCAACAGCCACTCCTTATTTATTTCTAGATACTTTCTACTACAAACTGTAGTTGCAGGTAAAACAATCTTCAGCCTTTGACGGTTTCCGAAGAGGCCTGTGATGTTTTCAGAGGAACAAGACATATATACAGCAATATGAGCTACATTTTGGGATGTAAAATAATTGTCAATTATTAAACCTTTATTTATATGAATAGCCCATGCAGAAAATGATTTTCATTTATAGTGTACCTATAGCAACACTAGAATACATAGGGGACTGACTATTCACAGCTTTATGTTTTGTACTAGTGCAGATCTTCAGCGTCAGCTACTTTTATGACTCTCTATTTTTGCTTCTTAAGTATTTTTATGAGAGACTTTATTTTTTGATGTTGACGTAGTGTGTATAAGTACAGTTTAAACTTTCAGTGCTTCAGAGTTTAGCTTTGTTTAGGACATCTATACAGAATGACATCCTATCATTGTACCTGCTATAAAATTAAGTGGAATTTTAGTGGAATGTATGGTCAGATACATGATCATCTTAACTGTCCCTTCGTTAAAATGAGCTTCATTGATTTCCAGCAGAATTTTGTTAATGTTATAGGATTTACAGAATTTTTGTAAGTGAAATCATTTTATGAACTTTAGCTCTGTTCAATGAAAAAAAAAAGTTTTTTCCAAAAAATATAGATTTTACAAAGTATTGATGAAAGTATTATTTGTGCAGCACTAGTGAAATAGCCCAAAAAGTAACATAAGATAACAGGATGAAATGCTTTGTATAGGTTTGTCAGTTTGCTCTCTCTCACTTGTAGCAATGTTGTTTCATTCTCTTACAGCTCTCCTCAACAACAACAGACTGAAGCTGTCATGTGTTTGAGTGTGTGTGTGTGTGTGTGTGTGTGTGTGTGTGTGTGTGTGTGTGTGTGTGTGTGTGTGTGTGTGTGTGTGTATACACTGTACATTTTCCATTGAGGGGCCAGGGGGTTACGGTGGAGCCACAGGGCCACTGCGACAACTCACTGCCCTCCTCTCTCAACCCCCCTGTACCCTCTGGCCTTTTGCTCCTCGCCTGGCTGGCAGCCCTGTATCAGGCAGACACACCATAGGCTCTGCCCCCCCCCACATGCAGACACACACACACACACACAAAAACACACACCACTCCCTCCACCACCCTCTGCTCTGTGCCGATCGATACAGCTCTACGCCTTTCATCTGACCAGAGCTTTGGAGGAGCCTCACTTCCTCAAGAAAGCCCAATACACAACCCTCTCTCTGGGCAGGTTATTCTGTGTGTGTGTGTGTGTGTGTGTGTGTGTGTGTGTCTGTGTGTGTGTGTGTGTGTGTGTGTGAGTGAGATGAATTAGAATTCGTGTCTGTGACAGACAGAAGAAAAGGTTTTATGTGAATTGGTAAATAATTAAGACAAATATAGGGTTTGTTTGATTGGATGTGTATAAAAAAGCATTATCAGTTAACAAAATCTATGCACACGTTAAAAGTAGTGTTGTAAGTAGTGCAAGAAAATATTGCAGTAAAGGTACAATAAAGGTGTCTTCTTTTAGTATTATATTCTATACTGAGAATAGTAGTATTGTTTCAATGTAGTGTAAGAGTGTTTCTGCCCATTTGGCAAAGATGCTCTGAGTCTATGGATCACCTTTTTGCTGCCCTTAATTTTATAGAAATATGAATACATTAAAGCTTCAGTGAGCATGGTAACCTCTACCTGGACCGAAACTCCAGTGGGTATGTAAGAGGGAAGTTGATTTAGTGGAAGATCCTTATAAATACTTCAAAAGCAGAAGAGACAACATCCATTTCTCTCTCTCATTTTTCCTCTAACAGCTTCCTGTGTTGTTTGAGGAATAGGAGACTTAGCTCTGTCTCCCTCCTTTTGCTGCTTACCCTACAGATTCCCATGTTGTTTTTAGACAAGGAATCCTAACTTCCTGTGTGGAACAGGGAAAAACTGAACTTCCTCACTCAGCAGCCAGGTGTTGAACAAGAGTGGCTGCTCAGGTCATGTCAAGGTCAGTGGAAAACACAACCTCCCAGGAGGAAAACATACCACACATGGAAATCTGTTTAGAAAAGCTGAAAAAAAAAAAAATCCTCCCACGCAGATATTTAAACAGGACTTGAAAACCTAAAACAAAATGTGAACAATTAACTTAAACCTCAACCTGATGCAACTAGGAACCTAATAAAAAAGAACCTGTGTTTAATTTGTACCTGAATACGTGTGCTTTGGTCAGGCTTTAGTCCAAGAAGATCAGAAACACTCACTACTCACTGGTGTTGAGGCTCCAATGTGTTGTAGCCTTTGTGTCTCGTCTTCTCTCTAGTCACCTCCGCGCAGTGCTAGGAACAAATATATTTGTTATATTTACAATTTCCAGGGTTTGGGGTTAAATAAAACACATCAAAGCAACAATTAGGGGTGGCATAAAGGCATACAAAGTAAGGAAAAATATATCTGATCATAAATGGACTGTTTGGTGTGAGGTTCAAAAGTTTCAGCTTATTAACACAGTTGTATTACTCAATAAATAAACAGATACATTCTGTGCAAACGTTTCAATTACTTCAAATGACTGCAACCCCAATTCAAAAAAAGTTGGGAAAATGTGAAAACAAATAAAAACAGAATGCCATGATTTGCAAATCTCATAAACCCATATTTTAGTCACAACAGAAAATAAACAACATATCAGATGTTGAAAATGTAACGGAAAATGTAACATTTCATTAAAAATATTAGCTCATTTTGTATTTGATGGCAGCAACACATCTCAAAAAAGTGGGCAAGAGGGGCAACAAAAGGCTGGAAAAGTAATTGCTGCAAATCAAAAACAAACTGAGGAGTATTTAACAAGTAACAAGCAACAGGTCAATAACATAACTGCGCATAAAAAAGAGCATTTCAGAGAGGCAGAGGCTCTCAAATGTAAAAGGTGGGCAGAGGTTCACTAAGCTCCAACAAACAGCACCAAAAAATTGTGGCTCAATTTTAGAAAAATGTTCCTCAATGTAAAATTGCAAACACTTTGAAGACCCCACCATCTACAGATATATAATATCAAAAGATTCACAGAATAAGGAGGAATCTCTGTGCACAAGGGACAAGGCCAAAGGTCACAAATGGACGCATGTAATCTTTGGGCCCTCAGGTGGCACTGTATTAAAACCCGCATGATTCTCTACTGTCTGTAAATACAGTTTACTGTGTAATCCACAAATGTAAGTTAAAGCTATATCATGCAAAGAAGAAGCCAAATGTGAACACGATCCAGAAATGCCGCCATGTTCTCTGGGCCAAGGTAATTTAAAATGGTCTGAGGAAAATGGAAAACTGTTCTGTCGTCTGATGATAATCTTTTTGGAAACCATGGATGGAGGAGAGGAGAGGGACCACCCAGCTTGTTATCAGCAGAAAGTTCAAAATACTGCATGTCTGATGGTATGCAGGTGCATTAGTGCCTATGGCGTGGGCAGCTTACACATCTGGAAAGACAACATCAATGCTGAAAAGTACATGGATGTCTATCTATCTGTCTATCTGAGCTGTCACACTCTGTTTGTGCTTTTACTCACAGCAAACTGTCAGTCAGGGGACCTCTCCATTCACTGCTTGTGGCCAAAAAATATTAGCTGGATGGAGTTTTACCTTTGAGTGATCACTCAGAATCTCTGTTAGGGTGCCAATGGCATTGCAATCAATACTTCTGCTCCCTGATGCATTAAGTTATGATTGTTCTGGTATATAACATGACAACATATTTTTAGTGTCCCTCTAATAAGTGCTTTATAGGCCATTAGTATCAAAAAGGGAAAATATATATGTATAAAAATGCAAAATAATTTTCATTTTGTCTCTTGTCTCTGTAAATCAATTATCAAACAGGGCCTTCAAATAGTCTGCTTGACATTAAACTCCCAAGGCTTGTGTGGCCCAATGCAGATCAGTGTTTAGCCTGTGATCTCACTCATTGCCAGTTTTTAAACTTGCAACCAAACAAAAAGTTTTTTAAAATCAGGGAAGGTTTTGCAAAATGCATGTAATCTGGATTAGTAACATCTGACCTTCTCTGAAACAGGTGGGGAGAACCATTTAAATAAACTATAGCTGTAATTCAAACAGAAATTATTAGAAAACCCTGATATAATGTGTTGATATAATAGACAGGTACCATATCTCCTACTCAGTAGTCATCAAGTCATATTCAAAGTAAATGTAATATTATGTAGACATTATTACAGTTCAGCAAATGAAAAAGAAGTTTATTTTCTGAATCTCCTCACTAATCTACCTGGGGTGACTATGAAGCTAGCAACAGGTTTTGCAGGTTTTTTAGTGTACTAACATGGTGTGAATACTATGAAGTGATACAATGAAAACTCTACAATCCTACAATCTACCATCTGAATCAGTTTGCTGGCCAGTTTGGGTCTAAAAAGCGAATCAATCCTAACTAGTGTGCTGAATTTCTTGATTTCCTTCCATTATGCTGGAAAAGTAGGATCCATTTTTATACACGTACGTGTAGATGCACATGCTTGCACACCACCCACCCATCAGAGAAGCACCAGTCAGGATGTTGTCTGAATAGATGTTTAGTCTGCCCAGAGCAGCACACTGCTGTCTGTTTTTATTGGCCCTCTGAATCCACAGAGGCACCACTGCCTTGGTCACTACCCCCCCCCCCCACACACACACACACACACACAAGCACACGCCAAGCTTCTGAGTTTGACCGTCAAAGGGTGAAGGAGCAGGGAAGGGGAAAGATGCTGGAAGCAAGCAAGCTGCTTCTACATCCACAAGGCCGCGAACGGGCCATATAAACAACACTGTGTGGCCACCAGAGATTGGTACATTGTCCGAGTGGAAACGTCTGGTCCTGCATGAGTCAACCTTCGGTGCTGCACAGGAGTGGAAAGACACTGAACTGTCCCAAACAGTTTCCAGACTACCCAAAATAGGCCTCTTAATCCCAGCCTAATGTTAACCAAATGTCAACTAAAGGATAAGAGTGTTGGTCAGTTGTAATATAATTTCCTAGTCAAGACAAAAAAATTCCAAGCCTACAGTCAGGACTAAAGCACATGACCAGAAGCCATACATATGTAATGGACATGCTCAACCTGGTGTTATTTACCAAGGTGTTATTTACCAAATCAGGTGGCATCACAAGATTTGATTCATGTATGTGTGTCCCACATGTGTGTTCAGAAAGACTGGGAACACTTTAATATTCTCCATTCCTCAGTATCAAATTCAAGAAAATCTAATTAAACTGTACTACACTCATTCTTGTGTCCCTATGGTAAAACATCTCCCATGGAAATCACAAGTGTTCATACTGTTCATGCATTTTTCATGCATGTACTCATTCCACATGATAAATAAGTACCAATCAGAAGTCCACGCACCTACTTAAATGCAGTCCTGCTACCTGGTCTTTTTCAGATGTGACTTAAGGACACCCGCTGTTCCCTGCAGTCAGAGGGAATGAGGACAGGAGTTAGAGGGTAAAGGAGAAGGGAAAGGGAACCAGGAATGCACTGCAGGGCGGCAGCCTTGGCAGGTAGATGAAGTAAGGATCACATGGGCCAGCAAGGGGATGATTAATGTACGAGGGAACACACAGAAAGGAAAACAAGGCAATAAATCAGCCACTGGGTCTCTATGCTAATTGTAATTGAAATGAATTTGTCTGGCCTATAGTGCAGTGAACTGCAATTGCTATTGACCAATAGCACGGCGATGGTCAAAACGAATTGAAAGGGGAAAGCCCAGCATGTCCATCCCAAAATCAATGGGTCACCCAGTGCTAGTATTTGTGTGCCATGAATAAAGTTAAGGTAGTGTTAAAACGTGTAGCAAGTTAGCAATGGTTAACTTTGGTCAAGAAAATGTTGGAGCTGTTCTTCAAAGTATTAGCTTTTCTGAGTTTTTTAGACATGGGCTTGACCTTTTACAAAATAAAAATAAAAAAATATGTGAAAAAGAAGTAAGGTAAGGCTACCGAGAGGGATGGATTTAGCCCAGCTAAATTCACATGCACATACCGTGTAAGTGTAAGAAAACTTCATGAGATGGGTGCTATACAGCATCTCTGTGTTCCCAAAATTCTACTGTGAATGCTCCAGCATTTATTTTCAGCTAGAAACACTGTTCAAATTTTAAAATGTTCAGCTTTCTAAGGACGTGCGTTTCCATTCTTCTTTTTTAACATATTTTATACTTTTTTATAATATTCAGCTTTTTTCAGAATTTTTTTCTCATTTAAATGAAATGAGAAAATCCTCAGCTCCCCTTCAGCTTTGTCCTTTTTTCAGCTTTAACTAGTCAGGCATACTTCAGCCTAGAGAAACCATTCAAAGTTTCAGCAAATTACAAGACCTTCAGCTATTAGTCTTCCATTAAGCTTTTTAATATCTTTTACGGGTAATCACAGTTTAAGTTTGAGGTACTTTTTGGTAAAGTGTGTATTGCAGAATGTTGCCACAGCTTGAGTGGGTGACATGACACACTAACTTCTCAGCTTCCACTTTTATCAACTTTGTTTCTACTTTTTCTTAGTTTCTTCAGTCAACTTTAATCGTACATTAACAAATTATAGATTAAAACCTAAGTTTTCAGGAAATGTAACTCTCATAGTGATAGGACTTTTTCTTTCTGTAAGTGATATAAACGATTTTAAAAAGTACATGTTGTAGAATGGCGTGACAATACTAACCTACAGGAAACAGACTTTCAAAATAAAAGCTCCTTTGTTAGTTTTTCAAAATATTGCCATTTAAATGGTAAAATGAGTTTGTGGTTGTAACAGGAGCACACACCCATGACCTACAGGAAACGTCTTCAAAATATAAAGTCTCTTGCTACATTTTTCACAATAATAACCTTTATGTAAAATTGGTCTGTGATGTCTGCCTACAGTATAAACACACACACACACACACACACACACACACACACACACACACACACACACACACACACACACATCCCATGACAAACACACAGAGAGAAAAAACACTTTCAAAAGAAAAGTCTGTTTGTTATTTATGTTTTGGAAATAATTTGGAAATAGAGAATGATCAACCTAGCAAAGAAACACACAGCACAATGTTTATGCGTGGATCCTCTTCTCTTTGGGGCATTTGGTCTCCATGATCTGCTGAAACTACAGGTGCTGGTAAAATAATTAGAATATCTTCACAAAGTTGATGTATTTCACTAATTCCATTCAAGAAGTGAAACTTGTATAATGTATACATTCATTACACACAAACCGATATATTTCAAGTGTTTATTTCTTTTAATTTTGATGATTATAATTGACAACTAATGAAAACCCCAAATTTAGTATCTGAGAAAATTAAGACCAACACAAAGGAAGGATTTTTTTAAACTCTAATCAGCTAATTAACTCAAAAAAACCTGCAAAGGCCTTTAAATGGTCTCTTAGTCTAGTTCTGTAGGCTACACAATCATGGGGAAGACTGCTGATTTGACAGTTGTCCAAAAGACGACCATTGACACCTTGCACAAGGATGGCAAGACACAAAAGTTCATTGCAAATGAGGCTGGCTGTTCACAGAGCTCTGTGTCCAAGCACATTAATAGAGCGGCGAAGGGAAGGAAAAGATGTGGTAGAAAAAAGTGTACAAGCAATAGGGATAACCGCACTCTGGAGAGAATTGTGAAACGAAACCCAATAAAAAATGTGGGGGAGATTCACAAAGAGTGAACTGCAGCTGGAGTCAGTGCTTCGAGAACCACTACGCACAGACGTATGCAAGATCTGGGTTTCAGCTGTCGCATTCCTTGTGTCAAGCCACTCTTGAACAACAGACAGTGTCAGAAGCGTCTCGCCTGGGCTAAAGACAAAAAGGACTGGACTGCTGCTGAGTGGTCCGAAATTGTGTTCTCTGATGAAAGTCATTTTTGTATTTCCTTTGGAAATTAGGGTCCCAGAGTCTGGAGGAAGATAGGAGAGGCACAGAATCCATGTTGCTTGAGGTCCAGTGTAAAGTTTCCACAGTCAGTGATGGGTGCCATGTCATCTGCTGGTGTTGCTCCACTGTGCTTTCTGAGGTTCAAGGTCAACACAGCTGTATACCAGGACGTTTTAAAGCAGTTCATGCTTCCTGCTGCTGATGCGATAGAAGATGCGAAATGCCAGACCCAATAATGCAGAAGAGCTGAAGGCCACTATCAGAGAAACCTGGGCTCTCATAACACCTGAGCAGTGGCACAGACTGATCGACCCCATCCCACGGCGCATTTTCAGTTGGCCAAGATTTCTAAAAATCCTTTCTTTGTGTTGGTCTTAATTAATATTCAAATTATCTGAGATACTGAATTTGGGGTTTTCATTAGTTGTCATTTATAATCATCAAAATTAAAAGAAATAAACACTTGAAATATATCAGTCTGTGTGGAATGAATGTATACAAGTTTCACTTCTTGAATGGAATTAGTCAAATACATCAACTTTGTGAAGATATTCTAATTATTTTACCAGCACCTGTAAAGCCCCTTTCAGACATGCACGCCATCGTATAATCTGCCGGCATTTGAACAGGTCAGCTTCACATCTGAATGACCACCGTGATCACCTTTGCCTAAATGTCGCAACCGCAATCTTACCAAGTTAGACCTAGTAACATTTACATATTACTTTCAGCATAACACAAGTCTGCAAAACTGCATGCAGTGCCAATAACAGATAAGCAAGCACAAAATACTGTAACAAAGTACTGATGTAAATTGTTATGTATCAATCTCTCTAGGAAGTTACCTTATCTCAGACAGTATTCAAAAGCTCAGTTAATACCCATAATTGTTTTGGGGAATGCCCTAAACAGCAATAACATGAAAGAAAGTTTGTTAGTACATGTAGTAGAACAATTCTGGTCTCATTATGTGTCAGTTGATACATTGTGACCCATGTCTACATGACAGGAAGCTGTCACTTTAATAGATTGATAAGGCCATCAATATTACACATCATCCAAAAGGCTTAATGCACATAAACCTCATAATAAGATTTGTTAAAGACTTTGTGCACTTTCAAGTCCATAACTGCTGAGTTTCTTTCCAAAATGAGACACTCCTGAGATATCCACTCCCACTAACTACAAGCATGGCAGCTAAACATATTATGGAACACTTGCTTAAAAAAAAAAAACAATATGGATTTCAATTGAAGCAATAAAATATTTCCTACATTGATCAGATGCAGTAATGAAAACCTAAATGAACACTCTCTTCAAAGCTGAAGGCAAAAGGTGTGCTGAGAACCCAGAAGAGCATTTCCTCTGTGCTCTTTCTGGGATTTGGTCTCCATGTTGTTATCCAATAACGTTCCCTCATGAGACTGGAGAGACCATCCTAGGCTTGCTGCAAGAAAATAACGTTCTCTTCCATTCATACATACAGGAATACTTAGTTTCATCAAGGCACAGTAAAATGAGACTGCAACTATCCAAAAAATATGCAATATGCAAATTCTCAGAGAAACTCTGTGAGGACCAACTACAAAGTTAGCAAGCACAGTATTACATATTGGGCAATTCTCCGCTATGTATAAAACTGCTTAGAAGATTTCCATGCTCTGTGACAAACTATACAAAAAGCATTCACCCACACAATTTATAGCTCCTTGAACCCTGTGGGTGCAATGAACAATAGGAACAAAGCACTGTTTTTCAATTGTCTGTGACAGTGTAGGCTGCTCAGCACAGAGGCCTTTGCCCAGCTATTGGGGCTGTGTTTGCTAAACGAACCAGTGCAACACTGCGGAGCCCACAAGGCTCCACGCTCTCTGATACAACCAGGGGCTTTTCTCTGCCTGCACCCCCCTAACCACCTTACCTCCATCCCCCCATCCTTCCCCTCCGTCAGGAATCTATATTTCATAAGCGAGCTGTGGAGCTCCAGTGCCCAATTATCAGCAGATAAGGCGCAGGAAGCCCTGGAGCGCCGGCACGGCTATTTAGACGGGGAGGGGGGAAGGAGCTGGAAAACGAAAGACAGGCAGGCAAGCAGGCAGGGACCCAACCCCCCAGGGGCACTTCGCCCTCACCATGCTATTTTTTTCTTCCTTCGTTTTTTTCTTTTCTCCCCCTTGCTGACAGCCTCCTCCTCCCTCCCTTACCTTAGCGGCAGGGTTCAATTAGTGCCGGCGGCAGCTAGCACCCGCAGCCTCGCTCAGCCCAGGAGCTGGAGCCTCTATCAGCACACAGCAACAACACGCAAGGCTGAGTCCAACTAGCAAACTAATGTCGAGGCAAGTTCTGGGTTGAACTTTCACATACAGGCACATGTAAGAAGACACACACACACACTAAAAGGCTTTTACTATCTCTACCATGAGCACAACAGGGTCATCCATGAAAAATTTAAAGTCAAAACTAAGGTAAACTTTTTTTCTGCCCTTTTCCTAAAAATTCAACACAGAGATGAGAATGATTCCACTGTTAGCTTTAAAACCACAATTTTTCTATAGAGACACTTTACTGCAATTTTAGTAATCATGCTTGACTTATTCTCTGGGGTAATATTTTGAAACATACTTTGACCAACTGTAAAACCATTAGAATCTATGCCAAGTATTTCCTGTTATTTCAGTTTCTCAGATATATTGTTGTTGCCTTCTCAGACTGGCACATTTAGGTCTGGACTTTTCACACTCTTTCGCAGCCCAAGACCTCTATTAGCGAGGGGGTAAAACTCAATGTGCCTCTCACGTTTTCAAACCCCAACAAAAAGCGAACTCCAACCGCCAGTGCTGAGCAAGGTCGACTAGGGGTCAGGCACAGCTCACGGATACGAGACGGATATCGATTTGCTGGGACAGGCTGTGAGCACACACACACACACACACCACACCACACATACACACACTTTCTCTCCCCTCCTCTTTTTGTCTTTTTCTCTCCAGTCACAGGGCAGGCATCACCCAATAGATCAGCCAGGGGCAGGAAACGGCCTGGGTCAGAGGGGACAGCATGTGTATATATGAGTGTGCGTGTGATGATAAGACTAACAGCCTGCTGAAAGTCGCTCTCACCCAGAACTATCCAGGACCTTCAGGCTTTGCCGATTCAACTTCAAGCAGCAAAGAAAAAGAAAATAGCTCTGACCAAACACTGATGGGGCATTTATCCCAGTGCCACTAATAGACATCCATTTACACTCACAAGCACACCTGACACACTCTAGCCAATGTACAGTTAATGGTATTCTATAATCATACTATTTCAGAGTGTCACACAATCCACTGTTGTCTGGTAGTTTTTAATTTGTTGGAAGTTGATATTATAGAACATTTGTTACCTCAAGAGGGTGTGAGTTGTTGTTGCAGTCACACAGTGGCCTATGTTAGTGAATCTGCCAATGGCAAAGAGACTGGAGTAAGATTGAGGCGCAGCTTTAGCAGCCCTGGGTGGACTGGAGGCTCAGCTGGATTCATGCACATACAGCGTCAGCGGCGCATGGGTCATCGTGTGTGCACGTGCCATGTATGATTGTTGTGCATGAGTGAATAAGTTAAGTGTATGTCTCTGTGTGTGTGTGTGTGTGTGTGTGTGTGTGTGTGTGTGTGTGTGTGCGCGCATGTGTGCTTAAATGCGCATGAGTGTGTCTGTACTGTATATGAGAGAGAAAGTCAGAGGGCAGTGAAGCGGAGGAGGGCAGGCAATGCTCCCAGGCACAGAAAGCAGGCCAACTCCATCTCCCACGATGGAGAGCTTCAAATAGTTGGGGCAGTAAAAGGAGAGTTGGTAGAGTACTCTCAGTTGTATCAGTAAAGCTGTGCGAGCTGAGTTTGGTTCCAGTCAATCTAACCCAGCAACTGCAACACACAGTAAATCACAGTAAATATTTTTTAGTAGTCATAATTTCTATGTGCTTTGCATCTTTTTATGAGTTTAGCTTCCACATAAGTATAAATGATCTTTTTTGTGACTATGCAAGAAGTGCAGAAAGGCAAAAATTTATGAAATATCATTTTCTCCTTGTGGCAGTTTGATTCCTCTCCTGCTGGCTTGTCTTTCAGTTGCCTTAACCTCAAACTACTGATACATCAAATAGTTTTGATAGAGAGAAAGAAAGAAGCACCCAAAGACAAAGAATTCAGAAATACAGACAGAAAAGACAGCAATAGAGTCAAGAGGAAGTTAGCTTCCCCTGGCTGACGCTCTTGTTCCACAGTGAGAATCCCCCGGCTGGTAGCCTCAGACATCTGGTTCCAGTTATATCTCAGCACTTTGACGCGCTTCCTGTGCTGCTAATCCACGCAGCCACGGCCACGACGCAGCCCTCCCAACTCTACGACAGCCAAACTCTTTGCCGATAATATACAGTATCTCACAAAGTCTTAAACACACAATCAACCACATGTCTAGTGAATGCTTATGAGGTTGGGGTTGTGTACTGATATTTATTCACACTATGAATTTCTAAAAAGGCCTCAAACTACTGTGTTACATACCTTAAAAGAACAAGACATGCAGGTACAACCATAATAACCACACTTATGTGACTTCTGTGACATACTCAAAAATTCTCTGCGTTTTACTTCAACAGGGTTTGTTAGGGCTATATAAACATAAGAGGTAGAAGATAAATAGTCACAAAGACTGAACATACAAGCTACTGAAATTTTGATAGATTGAAAATTGATAAATGGCAAATCCAAGAAAAGAAATATGTAGAGAAAGTGAAACCACTCATAAGCTTGAACATAACTACATTAGAAGAAAATCATTCAAACATGACAGAAAACTAAATTCACTTCTTTGGATTTTGTCATGACAATTTTGATTAAATCCATCATCTTCAGAGTAGACATTGTGACTCCACAAAGTAGCAAGAGGGTTAAGTTTCTAATAACATTAAGTGAGCAACCACGCACAACACCACAACCTAAAACTAGGTCAAATAAATACAGTCAATAATAATGGTTCCTGCCATAACTATAGCTCTCTACCACGGTTAACATTTCACAGATTTGTTGCCATATTGTTTGTGGATATAAAAGGTACAACGTTGTTAGTCCAAAACAAACATTTAGAAAGTCACAAAGAAAATACAAATCTATCAGGTATCAGTTCGGCAAGGCAGAATATAAGCCTGATATTTAAATACCGACTTCCGACAAGGTATCTTGGCAATATTTTCATTTTTATGACAAAATACAAACATTTTAAAGGTTTTAGTACAAATAAAGATTATTTTTAGATGGGGCTGAGCACTACCTTGCTAAAGAGATCAGACTGTATTCTTTAGAAAAAAATCATAAATTCAAGACTTTAAGAGGTACTTTGTGTTGGGTTTTTATTGAAATATTGTATTTTAAACTTGACTTTACTTGAGTGTTAATAACGTTTTAATCAAGTGTCTGCCAAAATTTGTTTAGTGCAAACAATTGCTCAGGAAGTCTCACAGGAAACGTGTGTTAAATTGCAAGAATTGACGATTTTTCTTCTTATTACTACACCACACCAAAAAACTCAACTGCTTTAACTTTACTTTCAAAATATATCCTATTTTTACTTTAACCAAAAACTCTAGTGGGATTTATATTTTGCACTTTTGTAAGCAGTCATAATAATGTAGCAAAATACAGTTTTGTACAAGATACAAAAAACTTGACCATCATAAGATATTATACAATCAATTGTGAAAATCTGCCTAACTGTGACAGCAGCTGTGTATGGCATCAGGCAGCAAATGTCTGCTGATTTTACCATGTCGAATCTAAGCTGCTGAAGCAGATTCCTGCCACCTAAGCAACAAAGTACTGAGGCTCAAGTCTGAAACACGGTAATAAGGATGCTCTGAGGGATACGCCATATTTTGACCTGTCAGTTTTGGGAACCGACAGCAAAGCATGTCATGTCAGTCATACTGTGGAGATCTGTAATTTTTCATTGCAACCACCCCCTAAATCAACCCCAGTGTCATATGGAGAGGTGATCCCCTGTGTGGGGGAGTGGAAAAGGGTGACCCGAGAATGGAGAAATATGTACAAGGTACACAAGAAAAAAAAAAAAAAAACAAAAAAAAATACATGAGCCCACTCAACCCTGCTGTTCTACAGAGGAGTCGCCTCGTAGGCCACACCGGGGATTACGGATAGTGAAAGTGAGAATGAGGGGGTGAGAGGAGAGAAAAAAACAAAAGTGCAATGAAGAGGAGGTGAAGAGACAGGAAGGAGCTTCTCAAAAAGGCTTTCCTGCGTTGGAGGGACTCCCTTCACTACATGGATTCTCTGTAAGCATAAGAGCCTTCTTTGTAATTACGGTATGACTGGAAATCTACCAACCTCATATTCACCTACTTTATTACAAAAAGCAGGCTAGTTCAAATCTGAACCAACTTGTGGTATTCTGTAAACCTGAAATACTGACACAGTAAACCTATGTAATTTAATCACTTCTTGAGAGTTTGTAAGACAAATATATTAGAAATTAAAAAGCAATTAGATTTTATACCAATGACGCAATTACTTGCACCCTTTTCCAAATTCAATTTAGGCTAAAAAATAAATGTTTTATAACACAAAAAATTACCTATTAATTTCTCCCAACTGGCTGTGAGCACGTGCAAACGAGGACAAATGAAAGTTTAAGGAGGCAGTATTGATTTGTGTGGAGGTCAGGGGTAGGTCACCCCTATCAGAGAATCAACAAACAGCCGCCAGCACCCTCCTCAGCTAAGCTAATCACCTTCTGACCTCGTCCACCGTTTCCATGGAAAATGACCCTGAACTACACAGACCATATACTCAGCTCTTTACTGAGTGAAATCAGCAAGGTGGAGCTCTGAAAAGATAGTGGAACTACAAAACAATAAATCTTCAACTTAAAACTTAATTTTGCTTCTGTACTTGCAATAGCTTGTTTACACGTTTTTGCATATCACTCGACGGCTTTTATTGATATCGATTATAGTGGTGATATGATCCAAGTGTGTTACTGTGGTACAGATTTATGGTTAAAACTAAAACCATGATAAAAAAAAGAATAAAGTACTAAACATGTTGTTTCATCCAATTAAAGTGTTGTAAATGATGTAAATGATCACAGACCTGTGATTAATGTACTGTACGTATCAAATTAATAAATCTAAAGTATCTGTATCAACATTTTTATGCTGAATGCAAACCATATCACCTGGCCTAATCACTAATGTCATGACCCTCCCATTAGCCCGTTTTTCTTCAAATTTTGAAGGAAGAAATTTCACATTCATGCCTTCACCTGCTCATTCTGACTTTTTTCTCCCTGCTCTTCTCTTTATCTTATACCCCTCCCTTCCTCTAAGGCAGGCAGGCGGTGGTGGTAACCAAGCCTCTGGCAGTGTGTTCCTATCCTGCAGGAGCCCTCAGGTTCCAACCTGTCAATATCCCAGGCAGTGTCTTGGCTCTGCTGTGGCTCAGTTAACCTCCTCACCCACTGCAACTGCACAAGGGGCTCCTGTCCCTCTGCCAGCCCAGAGACAAGCTCCATCAGCCCTCACCCCACCCATCCTCCTGCTCCAATCACACTCCCAAATCACACAATTGCTGCTCTCACATCCGTAAAGGGCAGCACCCTAGCAGCAACAGCAAGCAATATGGCAGCTGACGGCAGTTTTCTGTTTGCTGCCGTCTTACATGTTTTGGATGTCGGTCACGTTGGAAGCTGACAGTGAAGAGGGAGGAGACATTGGGAAAAAGTCTAAAGCCTGAAGGAGAGAAAGCTCAGACACTCTGTGACAAAGGTGCCATCATCTCATCATCTGTATCAATTTCAGGAAAAGGGAGGGTCATTGTTAAAAGGAAATGATGTAATAACACTTTATTGAAATTAATTTCAGATTAGTTTTGGGATGTATGTGTAAAGTTGCAGAAAGACACAGAGGAGGCATTGGTGTTTTTGTGTGTTTGCAATCTACAAAAACACAAAGGCCTGATCCCAAGCGTGGTAACAAGCGTGTGGCAGCATGTCACCTATCTCATCTCAAAACACATTCACACATGCACACACACTCCTCTGTGCTTGACTGCGGCACCGTGGCTGTCTGTTGGGAGCTCAGGTTACGGCCGACCGGCGGGACAGACTTTATGGAAGCCTCTCTCCCACACCCGCTCTCCCCCTTCACAGGGCTCCGGAAAAGATATCAGGTTGCCGGTTCAGCGCCGGCCAGGCTTGGAGCTGGGGGCGGCTTGTGATCTTGTGTGCGTGTGTTTTATCTCCCAGTCTTTGAGGGTATCAGCACACAACGTTGTCTCCTCCAGGTATGTAGGTGTGATTTACAGTGTAGGCGAACTCATGAACGAACACACAGAAGCCTTTTCTCTGACCTTTTCTTCATATGAAAAGCACCTAGAATATTCTATAATGCATTATATGGTATTATGTGTAATAAGAGTAGAGTTTCAAACGTAATTTACAAAGAAACATTTATGGTCAAATCTAAAAATGTCTAACCATGCACATACTATAGCTAGGGTATTAATTTGAATTTGAGGTACTAGACTTGGGTTTTGAACAAAACTGAATGCATTTTAAAGGCAATGCCCCCCACAGTTTTGCTGTCAATGTTTATCAATAAAAATAAGCTAAAGCCGAAAAATAATTTCTAATTGGCCTTAAAAACTGGAAAACTAAAATTATCTGCACTTTTAGATACCACAAATGGTAGCCCAAAAAATGTATTCTGTTTAGCAATTTTGTTTGTAATGTTTGTGAACCCTTTTTATCAGGAACCACCAATTTGTTACTACTCGCCCAGATAAGGAACAATTAAAACAATTTTCAAATAAATGTGGTAAAAGGCTAAGATGTGCTGCCTTTTGTACCTGTCACAGGAAAAGCACCAAGAATGGAATCATGCTCTTTACACAATATCTTCTCAGACTGACAGATATCCTCCAGAGCGACAGAACATATTATACTGTGATTAGTAAATTGCCATGCAAAAAACAATGAACTTTCCTTCCTAAATTTACAGTTAGTTTTTTTTAACTGAGACCATCATTACGGCATGTAGTGCCCTCCCAATTCCACGATGCTAACTGCTCCCTGAGAAGTAACTTGTAACTCCTTTTCTCTGAAAAGCTTGCTGTGGCCCAATTGCTAGGAGGAGTTGCAGGAAAGGTGTACTTGCAGGTCAATATAGAAGAGACCCTCTATATGCAAGCACCTAGTGACGGTTCTGCCGCTGGCTCGCTTGCTAGCCCGGCATGGAACGGCACTTATGAATAATGCACAAGGACATCTGCCACCCTTGAATTATAGATCTGTGGAGGCCCAGCATATGGGAACAGCCATGCAAGTGCTAATGGCTAACTCCCCATGACAAAATACGGCTTGGAGACACGTAAATGATAGTAGGGTCATGCAACCTTTCAGTCATGTGAGTGTGAGCTGGAATGGAAATGTGATTATTTACATGTCAGCATGTATGTATGTATGTGTGTGTGTCCGTGTGTTTGTTTGTGTTTCTGGAATGAGGAACGGCTCCTGTGAGTAGAGATTTGATGATATGGAAACAAACAAGGACACAAATTAGCAAACATCCAGCCTGCTGAAATGTGTTTGAGTAATGTACAAATATCAAAAAACATTTCAGTGATGAAGCCAAGTGAAGCTGTGACTTTACACAAAGAGAAAAACTGACAAGAGAATTCCTTTAAAAGGGATAAAAAAAAATGCTGTACCATTACAACACACCATACATTTTGGTTAAACCCTTAGATGCAACTTTTAAGAAAACATCTTAAATCCCTCAGCAACACACAATGGCTAATGTCATGAACTCTTTTATGTAGGCTTCCTGCTGCTGAAGTGCAGCCTGCTTGAATATTCTATACTCTCTGGATGCAAGTCCTCTTTAAAGAAGCAGAGACAGGACTGAGAGTTGGAGGGTGTGGGTGCATTTTCTTCTGGCCCAGTAAAGCAGGAGGTCTGGTCTACCGGGTACCACTTCAATCTCCGCCTTTCTCTTTAGGATTATCCTCTTATCAATGCGGCAAAAGCCAAGCTAAGAAGCACCAGTAATTAGGCTATCTTTAATTAACGAACACCTTGCTCCAAAACCACCCACGGCTCCCGTTTGGAAGGCAGTCGGCGCAAAGACGAGCAGACTTAATCTTGTTTTGTCTGTGTAAGAGAGAGTGAACGTGTAGAAAAGGGCAAAGTTCATCTTCAAGTAGCTGGGGAGTCGCACCATGAAGAACGCCCATAATGCATGCTTGCCTGCAAACAAGCCTTTCTACACCGCAGGTTTCAAAGGGAATCCTGCCACCCACAACTGTTCCACTTTGTTGTGCGTGTGTGTTTATGCTGTATGCGCGTGTGTGGATATATTTGAGTGTATATTCTAGTGTGTGGATGGTTTAACACACTCAAATTATGCTACCACTCACCATCACACACAGACTTAAATTTCCAGGCGTACTGAAGCCTCCTTTAAATCTAAAATGGAAACTTATGTGGGAGAAGCTGAGGGACAGAAGTCACCGCTACCCGCTTCAATGACATTAAAGATCACAACCCCACTCTGCCCTGGGACATTTAGTGAAGCTTTCAACCTGGAAAAAGTAAAGTACACCGTTAACTATGATTGAACATTTGCAATAAAGTCATACAGTGAATAATAATACAACACAAGTGTTCAACTATTCATGGTCAACTGTTATCAAAGAATCAGAGAACACTGGGTCATGTAAAGGAGAGTCGGAGCAAGGTGACAGATCCAGATGAAAACAGAAAAGGGAGACAGAGAGAGAGAATGCCAAAGGTGTCCTGGCCTCGTCTGGCCTTGGCACCACCAAGAAGGAGGGGTGGCGGTAGCCCCAGCATGCATACATTAGTGGTGCTTAGGCGCACTAATTGCTTCTCACTTAGACAAATCTCCTGCAAATCACGGCTGCGCCGCCAGCGCTGCCCGGGCCCCCCGGGAAGTAGAGACGGCAGGCAGGCGGACTGAGCGAGAGGCAGAGGAGAAGGAGGAGGGGTTGGCGAGTGGAGCGTGTGTACCAGAGGCGCCTCGGAGCAGGATGGAGGAGGAAGGAGAGAAGGATGAGGAGGAGGGGGATGGGGGCGATCCCATGAGAATGTAGAGAAACGGAGAGAGAGAAAAAAGCTTCAACACTTCAAGAGTGCCTCTCTCTTTCTCACTGCTCATCCATAGCCCAGGCTGAGTGCCCCCCAACCTCTTACACCCCTACCCTCTGAAGCCCCACTGCTGCTCTGTGCCTCCAATGCTCCATCCCTTATTCCCCCCCACCCACCTTCAGATCTCTTCTCTGCCCCCATGCCCCTCCTTTCCCTCTTGCACTCCCTCCCTCTCCATCGCTCTACAGAAAAGTGGAGGAAAGATGAAACTCTACAAAGAGGGAAGAAAATCAATAACACAGATGGATAGCTAGATAACAGGGTCCGGCATGCTTCGGCGGTGAGGCAATCCAGAGGGTGCCCACACAACTTCCACACAGGCGGAGAGACGGGCAAAAACAAGACACTGGGAAGAGGGTGGTGATCAGCCTCAGGAAGCCAACATCACCCGCAAAACACAAGTACACACTTGTTCACACACAAGCACACACTAAAATGTATGGCGGCAGGCATGCATACACTGACATAAAAAAAGGGCACAAGGACACACAGGGACATAAGAGGACACACGAAACTACAAACAAGAACAATAATACTTGTTCACAACACACCTAAATCCACACAAGCACAGATCCTATCCACAGCCCTAAGCTTCTAACTGGGGAAAACACTACAAAACAATAAGTTATTATCACCAGATCTATGAATTATCTAAAGAGGGGAAAGAAAATTGTTCCCTGTATCAATAACATCATATAATCAAAAAAGACCAGTATCATTGCCAGTTTCATGTTTGTTTCAGATACTGGGTGGTTAAATGCCTCTTGTTAGCAGTGGTACAGTGCCACAGAGTATCCAGTATACTGAAAAACACCTGCATTTCAGTAATTAGTATCAAGTTAGGATAAAGAGTGGCTGAAGTAGCCTGAATATATTTGTATGTCATCTTTTACTTGTGTATATACACTATTTGTTAGAGTTTTAGCTGTTACAGAGAGGGCAGGGCTCTGAAGACATTAATAATTCAGTCCCTCCATACATTTGCAGTGTTGCAATTGCAACAATTACTTCAACCAAGTTCTGTACAAGCTTTCAATGTAATACACCATAAAACAGAAAAGCTGTTGCAAAATTTGATATTTTTGGCCAAAACAACCAATCCGAAACTTTCACAAAATCCTGGAGAGCCTGATAATTGGTCTGTCATTTGGTTCTACTCTTGTGTAGGGAAACACTGAGCTCATTCAAAGTTTAAGAAGATTCATTGTCAAAGTTGTTTTGGAAAGGGTATAAGCGGGCTGCTGTCATACAGTACCATAGTAAGATAAAAGTAAACTCATTTTGAGTGTCGGCAGTATTGCAGTATTGCTTCTACTTAAAAAGGATAACAAAAGCTAATACCAAAAATACTCCCAGAAATTAGTGGCAACTAATGACTACCTGAAGCCCAAGTCCAGCCACTCAAACCTCTGTGACCTTGCTGAGATAGATCGGTGAATATAAGGAGTTTATTTCAAGCCCAGTTAGGATTGCAATATCCTCACTGCTTGTAGCACCACTGCATTTAGGTCTAACCCCAAACATTTATTTTTAGCAGATACATTAAATAAATAATTAAATGTTGGATTTGCTTGATATTAACTTAAACTAAATGTTTTTTTTTGTTTAATGATCAACTTAGTTTTGAAGTAGTAATAATGGTACCAAAAACATGATGGCTAGCAGAGGTGAGTATTAAGTACAAAAACTTAATACTCAAATAAGAGGAAAAGTCCCTTCAAAATATTCCATTACCATCAAAAAAACCACTTCCAATTTTAAAAGTACATGCTTTATAAGTAAGTTCTCCATAGAGAAAACAATGTATTTTAAAAGAGTGCTTTCTTTGATGCTGGTAATACCAAGTTTCCAAATTTAGACCAGATTTGACAGATAATAAAATGTGAAAACTAGAGCAAAGGATGTATAACAACCAAGGGTGGACAAAGATCTCCAATCCTAGAGATTAAAAACTTGGATTTAAAGCAGCAGTTAGTAATGATTTTAAACACTTTAATTGCAGTAAGGTGGTTAATCCATACCGATACAAATGCATTTGATAACTATATTTAATTATAAGATTTTTTACAAGTATCCAAATATGCAAAAAGTAATTAAAGCTGTAATATGTTGTAAATGTAGAGGAATAAGAGCACAATATTTCCTTCTGAATTGTTGTGGAGTAAAAGTAGCAGAATTGAAGCACAAGTACCTCATACATAAGATACTGTAAAATAAAAAAATAACTAAAAATTAAAAACAATTAATCAAAATGGAGCACTGAAGATCAGATTTAACAAAGCAAAATATAGAGATATAGATTTAATCTTTCAGAGTGCCCAGCATCAGGTATGTGACCAAAGACTTCACCTAAATCATCACACGGCTGCTTCATACTATACAACGATCAGGCATAACAATATAACCACCTGTGCAATTTAATGTAATCCAGTACAGTGACTCTATCATGAATCGTACTTTTAAAAAGGTCATAGTTTCTCATTTTTCTAAGTTCAGCCTGTTAGAAAGGTGATCCATCTACTAGGTGTTTATTATTTAGGTCATAGTGGGTTTAAAAGAAGAGTTATATATAATTGTTTTGGCTAGCTCATTCATTTTAGATAGGCAGAGTACCTAAAATGATACTCCCCCCTCCTCTTAAAGTCCAATTTTTGTGGAAATTACTTTAGCCCTCTCTTAAGACTGCTGACATTTTCTGATTGGTTTTGCACATTTCTAATGACTGATGTTTACCTCTCAAAATCAAATGGAACCCTGTTACTGTTGAGACAAATAAATTTATGGTATTGATAACTTTCTGATGTGTGAAAACTATTGCATTCTAAAACAAAAAGGACCAAGACGGAATAATGAGTGGACTGAACTGAACTTCTTTGTTTAGATTAGAATCCCATCCACTCAAATCAGTTTTGTGCACTTAACACAGTTGACAAATTTGTTTGATTTTTGTCCCTTCATAATATTTTTTAACTTGTATTCACCTTTTACATTCACAATTAACTTATATTAAACTTTTTAATATTTAGCGATAAAAATTGTGTCTGCAATAAATAATATGGTAAAATAATAAAGTAAATAAATTAACGGGAACATTTAAACTTTAGGATTTTTGGCATATTCATATCTGAAACAGCCAAATTTTTCTGTTTAGTAAATCTTTGAAAAGGCAAAGGTCACTAGCACCACCAACTGTCTACAATAATCCTGGCTTGACTGTTTCCTATTTTCTCCTTTACACTGAACTGTAACAAGTGTCAACAAATCGAAAATGTATACTTGGTTACAGCACCACCTTGTGGAAAACAACATATTTCAAGGTTTTTACAAAGACTAGGCAGAGGTTTAAATAAGAGAACAACCCTGGGAAACTATACATTCAAATACAGCAAATGGCTTTATAACAGATACATGAATCAACATTTCTAATATAGTCAAACATAGCAAAGTATACAATAATAAAATAAAAAAAACTATAAAACTGTAAACAACACGAATGCACAGGTCTTTCGAGTAAGATTTCTTTTGGATGACGAACAGAAAATTCAACTGAAACACTGGTTAAATGGTGAAAAATGTTGTTTAGTTAATAAAGGTTAATCTTAATCAGTATCTTAAGGCTACAGAATATATAACACCTTCATCTTAAAATTAGAAGAGAACAATGATTGTCATCTGCCAATAATGACTTATCAAAATAAAACTTTAGATCTATGAACATGTGCATATTACATATGTTACATATGTAAAAGATAACATAATTAGTATCACAATATTGTGAACATAACCCATAACACATTTTTTTATTTCAACAAAACATTTGCCTGAGATAATGTGAGTTTTTATAAAAACTAAAGGAGGAATGAAAAATTTTCTATCAATTTATATGTATTATTAATATTACGAAGTAGAAAAAGAACATGTCACACGAGGCTTTTCCCACTAGGTTACCTGTAAAGCTAGTTTGTCTATTTCAACTGTCAGCACACTTATAAATATATAGACTTATATTTTCTCCCCATCTATTCTTAAAATGTCTACATTGCTTCCACGTTAACTACCCCAGGGATTTAAAAATAATTCTATTAGTCTAATTTAATTTACTAATATATTACTATCAAGATGACAATGCCAGGATTCATCAGGCTGAATTTTTGAACAAATGGTTTAGGGAACATATAATTTTCCAGACACAAATTGTCCACCTTAGCCTCACTGAGAATTTTGGGGATGTGCTGGATAGGACTTTTTGTAGTTGTCTGACTCTCCCGTCATAAATACAAGACCTTGGTGAAATATCTGTGGACAGAAATGTCACATTGCATAAGCTTAATGAAACACTGCCACAGCTGTCTGCTTTCCGCCTATTAGATGAAGTCCTCATGGTGCTGTTTGATCATTGTCTGCACCACAACACACGCACACCAGCATAGTCAATGCTCGATACTCAAGTAAAAGTGATATGTTACGAGCACTGATCCAGTTTGGTGCATTTGATTTCCAGTCTCACACTCGTGATTCTGTAGCTGAAACTCCCAGCTGGGAAAATGCAACCAATAAACCAGAGAAAAGTGAAGCAAGAAGAGTTGCACAACCTACGAGCTGATAAGGGAAGAAGTTCATTAAAAACTACAAAAAGTACTGCAGTTCAGCAATTGTCCCAAAGGGGTAAGCTACAACTATTAGCCTAGGTCAAGGGTCCCTGTATTTTGTTTTTTCCACTGCCATTATTAATTAACTAAAATAAGTGACACCTATAATCACAAGCTATGTGTCACAATGGTGGACACAAATTACTTTTGCAAGTTTTAACTTCATTTATCATTTTTCAATGTTTATACAAATTGTGTTTTTGATTGGTCACCTGCGTGCTAATTTCGGAGGATGGAGAATGTATAGCTGAATTGTATTCTATTAATACTTAACATTAGTTCACTGTCAAAGTCAAGCTGAAGGATCAAATACACTATCCCAGTAGTAAGCTAATTAAACATAATGTTTAAAGACGGCGTCTTTCTGTGAAACTAAAATTGTAAAAAAGTCTTAAGGAAGAAAAGCACATTTTTAGCGATACTGGTTTGTAGCTGCTCACGCTAACGAGCAGCTAACGTTAGCTAAAGGTTGACGAAACGACATGTGCTAACTTGGCGTTGGTTCTTATTGTTCAATGAAATGTTTGCCAAAAGAACCAAAACACGAGCCTAAACGTTGTCTTCACAGCTTTCAGCTCCATTCTCCTGTATGCTGGACAGTAATTATTATGTGGCTACTAATTTCCAAGTAAGTAGTCTTAACTTAACTGGCAAGATTACCTACCGACTATAAACCGCAATTCGTTGTTCCGTCATTTCAGACGGCAGCCGTGTTTCTGCCTGTCGTGATTAAAACTTTCATCCAAGCACAGGGGGGATAAAAAAAAAACACCTGTTCACCATGTTTAATTGGTGACCGGAACATATATCCTCTTAATTTCCCAAGCAAACATGTATGGTCACGTTTGTAATATCACAAATATAACAAATGTTATCTGTATAACTATTTATTTCATTGTCTTGTTTTATTTTATGACTATCAAATTGCTTTTATCATGAAGATGAAAGTTGTGAATTTCCGCCAGCAAATGACTGGACGTTTTACTGACTACTCGCTAAATTAAACCGGAAATTCACAAAAATATCTTCAAGATAAAAGCAATTCCTGGGTCATAAAATAAAACAAAAATACAGATAAGTGGGAACAAGACAGGGTCTTCTTGTGCCAGTCCCAAGTCTGGACAAATGCGGAGGGCGTTTGGATCAGGATGGGCAACTGAGGTAAAACACATGCCAAATTAAACATGCGAACCGTGACCTCCACCAAATCATTTTTTTCCCTCTCAAAGGCAGAAACCGTCTTCTTTAGAATACTAATAAATACTGGAAAGAACAAGCTTCCAGCAATCACAATAATTAAATGTACGCTTTTGTAAATGTACCCCTCCTCACTGTGTCACTGAAATGCTGAATCAAAACAAACTGTCCCTAAGTGAGATGAGGCTCTGGCGCCATCTGCTGGACACCATCTACCGACACCAGGCCACAACAACACTGACGCTCACAAAAAGCACTAGAGGAAAAGGCAATATGAAATGTATTTGTTGCTCACCTGTTTCTTATCATGTACAACCGTGAATAAATAAAGAAAGCGTTTACTAGGCATCTATTCTGTGCAGTAGAATTCCTACTTTTCTTATTCAAGGTCAGCATGTTGCTGTATGAATAAACTAAAAACAGTGTCTAACATCTCCATATAGCTTATTCATCTGCTACTCAAAATTTTAACCCCACTACCACCTTTTTTAATTTAAATGTTTTAGTACAAGGACGTTTAAGAGCAGGCTCAGCTGGGCATAACAAGATAACCTATCAGTCATAGTAAAGGTAACTCCTACGTGGACAAACATGTAACAGTTGATGTTCATTTGGAAAATTTCTACATAAAACTTGCTCTGTGTGGCTGCACACAGGCCAGCCTCCATGTCTACATCTCCTCTGGTTAAGAATCTCTCTTGATCACTGTTGAACAAAACTGATCAATGGAATGTTTTTTTTTTGTTCTTTTGGCTTAGTTCAGGGTCGCCACAGTGGATCATTGTCTGCATGTTGATTTGGCACAGTTTTTACGCCGGATGCCCTTCCTGACCCCACTGCGCTCTGTGGACGACTGCCTTACCAACTGAGCTACAGCCACCCCCCCCCCCCCCCCCCGATCTATGGAATGTTTAAATATGCTATAGAAAATATCCATGGAACTAATAGTACTTGTAGGTATCAAAACATAGGATATGGATACAGAAACCACTCACCCTTAAACACAAAAATTAATCACATGACAAATTAAAGAAGAGGCTTTTGAAAAGGGCACTCAGGGTCACTAATATCAAAGAATTACATTTTAAAGATTTTCTCCCTTTTTGTCAAAATATGCTATGTCTACAATTATCACTATATTGTTTATTCTGGTCTTGGTGTGTCAAAGCCTGATCAACCAACAATATATTTCATTAACAAGTCAGTCAATTCATGTTGTTCCACACATGAATGAGTCAAACTGTTTCACTGAGCGCTGTAGTTTATATTGACTCGTCCCCACATGCACTGTCTGAATGAACTAATATAGCTCACCTCAGATGCACAGTTTATCACTGTCAAAGTAACCTTTGCTAATATTGTTTTGTGCTTTAGAGAATTTGTTAAAAGTACCAACAATACTAACATGTTTTTAGGCTATTTGCTAAATATTGTCATTATTATTGTTATTAATTTTATTATAGCTTGTGTCTTAAAATTTATAACGTTGTCCAGTGTGAATTGTAGTTATACACAAACATAAATCACCATTTATTGTTGTCAGTCAGTTTTTGCTATGTTATTTAACTTTGTCTTACGCTTAACCACACCCTAAAACCGTAGGTGGTAATACAATAGTGCAGCTAATGAACAATGCACAATAAGTGTGGCCTTCGTCTTTGGAGGCACTTTTTTTCCCTCATGTTTAAGAGCTGCACTTCATGTTGTTACACTCGGGGAGTAAGTGAGGCGCACACAAACCCAATGCTGCTGGTTGGTTGGTGTGGGGGCGAGAGGCTCACAGACAAAGAGAGTGTGACGGGTCCGTTCAACCAAGTCAGGAGAGAGGGTCATGCTTAAAACAGTGCTGGAGACAAGGTCAGCCATGATGAGACTGACATGCAACACTGGTGGAGATACACTCGATAACTCTTTGTTAACCCTGTGGCCTCTTGCTTTGTTTGATTTTTCTTCCTTCCCCTTCACAGGCTGCCTTCTCTTATCGCTCTTTCGCAACGTTAACAGTTTACCAGTTCAGTTTGTTCTACTGAAACCCATTTGGTTTGTTTAAACATTTCTGCCTCCCTGCAGCACAGCTAGTGCAAGTACATTATTTCCTTTAATGAGGGCATGTCGGTAATGCCAGAAACAGCTTTTACTACCTTCTTTTATTTATACACACTTACACACACACACACACACACACACACACACACACACACACACACACACACACACACACACACACACACACACACACACACACACACACACACACAGACAAGTACACGAGGAGCAGCTTCTTGATTTAGAGAGCTCAAACTGTAGCTGCTGTTAAGAGCAAAGACAGTTAGCAAACCCGCCACACTTCACTCCCACACAGTCACCGAGCTGTTTCTGTCAGCAGTGAGTGGGAGAACATGGCACCACAATGTGTTTGCTAACAGTTACGAAACCCAGCAAAACACACACGCACACACACACTGCACAAACACATTCTTATCACTGTTTACACATGCTGCCTGTTGAAGCTCATATATGCACAGAGTGACTGCGCAAAGTGCAGTAAAACTTACACGAGCCTTTGTAAGAACAACCAGGCTGCATAGTGTAGATATATTTCATATGTAGAAAAGGTCTAGGACACACTAGATGCAATATTTTTAGTGGAGTAATAATAGGAGGGAACCACTAATGTGCTCAACAGAAATAATCTGAGTGTACTCGGCCACATGTTTGCCAGAGTTAATTAGTTTTCATCTAATAATCTGATCACATTTGCAGGCAGCAGAAGCAGCACTGTGCTAAATCGAATGAAAATGCTCTAGGCAATTGAATGTAGTTAGTTAGTAGCAAAAAAGACATTCAGCATTATCTTATATTTTTAAAAAAATCGGGAAAGACTATGATACTATTTTTGATGCACATGTCAGACAGATTGTACCTTTTTGCATGTTGTCTTAAATAATAGATGAACTTCTCCAGAAACAGTCATTTGTGTGTGTTTCCACTAGAGGACTCTCTGCACCGCCATCCAGTAGCATCATGACTCACATTGAAAGCAGATGTGTTGGAGAGGCTGCAGCACTCCCTGAAGAGGGCAACCTTGTCAAGTGCCTTTTAAAGAACCTTTGAAATTCCCTGTCCTCTGTTGTCATTTCTTGAATTAGCTGCTTATACCTTCAATGCAAAACCTCATAATGTAAAGCAAATGCTGCCTTGTAAACATAAATACCTAAAAAAATAAATAAATATTGCTCTGGCATAAACGGGAAACAAATGATCAAAAGCCACTCATATTAGAGCACAATACCCAGGAAAGCACGTTAATAAAAAGTCAATCAAATAAACTGAATGAACACATGCTGTAAAACAGTTTAACGGTTGACTGCAGCCCCTGTGGCAGGACTGTGTTCAGCTCAGGCTGTTGTAGCTCATGGGCTGCGCTCACTGCTCTTTGTTCTAACCAGAGCATATGCCACAAGCCCTCACTGCTTTTCCTCAACAGCTGCTAAGCCCATTAAATCTGCAGCCAGCCACCGGAGTGGAGGGCTTACAAGGAGCGAGTGGGAGGGCGGGGGGGCACTGCTCCACAACCACCCCAGGGTCTGCTCCAGAGAAATGTTCAACATGAACACAGATAATTGTGATGAGCGGTGTACATCCCGCTCATGTGTCTTCTCTGTTTGCAGTAGCTTTATTCAAAGACAGATATGTCTTTGTGTCATCAATCAATTTAATTTCATCTGATCAAATCTGATTATTATAATAGATCTTTTGTCTTTTGTTTGTATCATATAATGAGGTGATTTATCTGGAATGTTAATTGATCTAGTACAGACTACAAAAAAGCTCTTCAGTATTTTCTACAAGGTGCCTCTAAAGGAGGATTTATGTGCAGTGTGGTGATTATCTTGCATCCATTCTGCATCATTTAGTGAACTAACACTGCCTGTTTGCTCTGCAGTCCTCTGCCTCAGGCTCCAGAGTTCAATGGCTCCCAGTGCTTCTATTTGCAGTGCTGCAGGATATCACAACACTATTTCCAGGGTTCACATCACCTCATTAAACTGACTGCTCCCTCTGCACAGTATTAAAGCAAATTTTTATGTTGGCCTCCCTTTCAAAATACAATGTATAGATTGGTTCCATTTTGTCGCTGTTTGGCTCATCTTGAGACTGTAATTCGTTTGGATTTGCGTTACAGATTCATCTCAAGGGGTTTCAGTTTGTCCATAACGTCACTGCACTCAGCTGGTAAAAAGCTCCACAACCAAGGGATTAACTACAGCCTCTGATTAGCAGCCCACTACTGCACCCGAAGGAGGATTTTATACTCAAATCACAATCACTGCCTGCAGTGATATTCAAAAGAACATTCAATTGTATCATTACAGAGACATCAACTGTTTACTGACAATTCATTTTATTATATTTGCATAGATACATTCAGTTGTATAATGTAGCCAGATGGGCTGACACCTAGTGCTGTAAAGGAAATAATGATTCATTCATGCAGGGTTTTTACTGTATCATAATCATGAACAAGTCATGAACCATGAATCATGGTCAAAAATATTACCATCTTTTAAATGCATTGACTTCATCTATGTATTAGAGGTGAGCATAAAGATTTGTTCAATATGAATGTTTTGATGTAAAAGAGCTCATTTGCAGTCTTTATACTAATACATTTGTACAGAGTGGGGAAAACTAGCAGCACAGATATATTCATTTGCTTTAAGCTGTGTTAGACCAAAGCCTTATTATCTTGTGAAATGGAGCAGAAAACGTGGTATACAGGTAGAGAAACCAAGCCTCAGTGTAAAATATGTGATGGCAGTGGTGTTGGAGAGGGTCTTTTACTGCTAAATCTTCCCAGAGACGCTATTTTCATCCAAGATGAATTGTACTCTGGAGCAGGGACAAATATTGTGCTCTCTAACCTCTTCTTTTGATAATCGAGGTGAGCGAGGAGGCCTGGAGCTGCATGCATTTAAACATCTTCTTTTATCATCTCCTTGGTGGTGCTTGTCCTCAGGGCCTTGGAAACTACTGTACCTCCACACACCCGCTGGTGAGCAGTCTATTGTTCCAGTGCACTGTCTGACTCGCAGTGAAGATTAATTACACACTGGAGGTGAGGGTGAAAAAAAAAAAAACAATCCATCTGCGTCAGGGCAAGTGGACAGTCCCACGGCACAGTGGGTGCACACTCTGGCAGTGCCATCTATCACCACCCATTACACAAACACAAGGTCAGGATGCCCCCGTCTCTGCTGGCCCCTAAGCCACAACATGACAGCACCTCTAAGCCTCTGGCTGCCCCATAGTCCCCCTTTTCCTCTACTGTCCTAGTCCTTAGAACAACAGTAGGAGAGCCTGACCTGCCACCACACTGCAGAGAAAACCAATACCAGGTTACTCCAAGGCGGCAGGCAACTGACATCACGTTATCAGTTGTAGCCCACAGACTGATGAGAGCTGAGGAAATTGCTGAGGAGTAGAAGCCATTTACTGGCTGTGATTTATTTAGATTTGGTGCTGTTGCTACCCTGAGACTGGCAGGGTTTATAAAGACACCCCAGTAAATATGACAGGCCAGGGTCAAAGCTGGGTTATCTGCATGATGGGAGACTGTGTGAAGCTGCTGACCTACAGCACACAGTATCAGGTCAGTCAGCTAAAGACATTGGCATGTCATTCACAAATCATATCTTTTGTTTTCATCAGCCAAATTAAGTCACAACATCAAGTGAATTGTATAAAAAAAAAACAGTTCTCACAGTCACTGGCAAAATTACCGGTTATCAAAACTGGCTTATTTACAGAAAGCAAAGTCTTGTTTTGCTCTTTATACCACTCTAAATCAAGGGCTTTGTCTGGTTGGTCAGAAAAAAAATAAACCTCGTTAACACATCAACTTGGACTCTAAAAAACTGTAATGACCTTTTTCAATATCATATACTATAGAGACTGAATGCCTAACCAGTAATGAAACTAATTATTAATAATCTGAAAGAGGAGCATGTATAAAGGACCTATTTTGCATCATTATGCTTCAAGGTCAGAATAGCAGAGGCAACAATACACATAGTGACGACAATGAACTGTTCTCCAGAGGTGACAAGTCACCATGTTGCAGGTCCCTGTTCAGGACCTCAGACCACAGGGGGAAAGAGCTATCTGAACTAGTGTGCAGGCTGTGATTTTTGAAAACAAGACAATGCAACAATGCGTTCTGCTGAAAAGGTAAACAAGATTAGATGAATAATTGTTTTAACACAAGCAAAATTTAAACAGATATGTTCATTTACTTACACTGAGGTGTGTCAGGTTTCTGAAGAAAAGTTATCACATTAATGTGGCTGTACACACGGATATACAAATAAAAGAGTCAAGAGCCTTATTTCTCTCTAAAGCCTGAGTTACATACAATTTTTTGGTAATAAAGTTCACAGAGCCACGCCTAAATTTTAGCATTAACCCAGTGTCTGTGCAAGCTGGTTTGGGATTTATTATATACTTTCTGGTTTAAGGAATTTAAGGAGAATTTGTTTGTAAATGGAAGGCCAAAACAAATCTGTTTTTGAGTTATAAAATGTTATGAAACCCCACATGACTTCACATTAAAAGGGTTGGGGTTAGCCACATGACAGTATGCAGCCTGTTTCTTAAATTTGTTCTGGATTTATTTTTCCTGTAAGTAGAGGAGAAGTAAACATATGACAGCCTGAAGTTTTATGTTCAAGAGAAAATACATTTTAAGGAGTGCACTGCAAAAAGAACCAGTATACTTCCACTGTCCCTGTAATTTGAGATGACAATAGAGGACATTTGTGGAAAATGCTTATTTTTTCAGATTTTCCACTGGGAAAAAGGTGAACAGAAATGGTGTGCTGTGAAGGAGTTGAGATGGTGGGTCTATGTGACTCTGACAGTGTACAAACACTGCAGTAAGGAACTCATATGAGGACAGTTGGAAGGGCAATACCCAGGGTTAAGCCTGCTGCAGCAACACACAGTCCTACCGAACATTAAGTCTCTGCCAGCTGCATGTTTTATGACAACATATTAAAGAGGAGCCTGAAAGTCTAGCATGTGAGCCTAGCATTGTCTATCTTCTCTGCCAGCAAGGAACTAAACCTGGCACACTTTATTAAACAAAGAATTCCTGCACCTCTGACTACAGCCCTTGCAATCTAACTCAAGACAATAGAGACAGAAAGAAAAAGGAGAGTGAGATGTAGTGTGTGTGTGTGTGGAATGCTTGGGCCAGGCCAGTGGCTGCACTGAGATGATCTGCTGGAATAGACAAGGGGGAATCCAGATTGGCTATGACAGGAATGCGAGAGCAGGATATCATTAGAAGCATGAGAGCTGCAGCTCAGGCTTCAGACACAGCAGGCAACAACACAAATACAGAGAGATAAACCGATGCAGGCACACGCACTGGGAAAGTCATTACAGTACACATGCAGGGACTGAGCAGTAAGGTTGCTTAAAATGGCAGCCGACTCTTGGACAAGAAATGTTACACTGTGGTATGCAGCTCTACAGTAAAATCCCCTTCTCCACCTAGTTCCCTTAAAAAAAAAATCCTTTTCTTGGTGTTTAGCCATGATGTAATTTCAAGTGCAGTGCTTTAATGGTCATAGTAGTTATGTCTTGAAATCAAAATGAGAACTAAAACTCAAGCCACAAACCAACAGTTAGTGAAGGAAAAGTAGCAGCAAAAGCATAAGGTTAAAAGAATGAACTAGCATGAAAATGTACTTAAATCTATTGCATATTTTTTTAAAGATTATACTGTGTAATGTTGCATTTGTCTTGCAGGTGAACATTATGTGACATAATTATAGGTTTGTTATGAGATGATTTTATGTTTTGTATGCAATTTTGGTTTGAAAAGTAGCTATAATACACCTACAGTATGCAAGTAAAATATCCATTCGCAAATGTGGCTAAAGTGGAAATACGTACTTACATTACAGAAAAAACAGTAGCAATAATAACTACTCCTAAAATAAATGAGCAATTAAGTTAAACAAAAGCCAAGGTCAGTTATATTGTATTGCTATTTTATTTTATGATTGAACCACTGGATTAATAATAGATCCAATTATATGTAAAATATATTTTAAATGTAGTTTTAAAAGGTGGTAGTTGTATCGAATCTAGAACAATTTATGGTATTTTATGAACTGATCATATTGTATGTTACATATACATATACTGTATGTTGTATACTGTGTGTAAATATGTACAATCCTAAGTAATTTATAGGTAACTGTACCTGATAAATTCATCTAGTCATGTCATGAAACCAGGTTTCTCCCGGAAATGTGCTGGTGTAGAGGTAAAAGCATGAAACATACTCAAGTGACGCATCTCAAAACTATACTCTGATTGGTTCTTTTTACCACAAAAATTTGTATACACATAACAATGAACAGGTGTGTTGTCTTGACTAAATAATGTAGCTTGAAAAGTCTGACATGTTTGCCAAAAGAGATCTCCAGACCAGGGGAATTTTCCTGGCAGGTCTCTTCATCTGTTTCAACATGCCGAGCAAAAAGATATGCATCCTTTTCTGTTCACTTTCCTTTTAGAGTAAACTTCTCAACTCCCACACCACAAAGCCTGTTAGCACATTTTTCACTACACTGACTTGAACGTGTGATTCAACTTCAGATGAAGCCAGCTGCCTTCGGAAAGGGGGAAGAGGATGAAGCTGTAAAAGCATATTGGGGAAAGTTTGAGGTCAGTAATCTAAACATTTTAAGAATTCTTCTTTTATTTAGGAGCTGACTTGTTGCCATGGCTGCTTTGTGATGCAGAGTTAACGTCTACTGTAGGACCTTTATTCTGACTTCATGTGACAAGTGCTTGAAAGCAGACTGGAAGATGACAATGCAAGTACTTTGCCATTAAGCCGACTCGCACAGGTGCATGGAAGCCTTGCTTTAACCTTCCCTTGGAAAAGGTGCTTCATTCATATACTCAGCTTGCTGAAATGCAGGGATGAGCCTCATTTTAAATAAAATGTGCCGTGTGTATTCGAGGCTGGTTTATTTGCATTTTAGATGTGTTTAATTACCTCTATTTGCATGCATCTAATTCCAGCTGTGCTCAATTTATTGAGGGGAGTTTTTACATAACCACAGGTTGCCTGTTTTATAAATGGCTGAATGTCATTTCCAGATGAGGAAGGAATCCAAAAAATATCAGCGAGAGAAAGCATGATTTTATTACTACTGCAAGCAAGTAAAACAAGCAGTGTGGTTTTAGGAGAAAACCAGACAAAATGACTAGTAGGCTATTATGTCTCATGTAACTAAGACAGATACTGGATGAGTAATATTATTATAGCAGGTCTGCTTTCTGTGTCAACACAGCTCTTTTTTCAACAGGGCTGCCGCACAGCTACGTTCCGTCTCAACACACTAATAGCATGTAGGCCACTGTCTGCCACTGAGCATCACACTCTGCAGCAGGCAGGTCCAGTGGAGCGAAAGAAAAGCAGGAGGATTGCGATGAGGAGGCTCTATGTCCAAGACCTGCTGCAAGAGCCACAATAATACTACAAGAGCAGCACAAGACATATTGCTATTCAGAGAGAGAGAGAAAGAGAGAGACAGAGAGAGAGAGAGCGAGAGAGGGAGAGAGAGGAAGAGATTTTTTGAGACTATCTATCCCTGTGTGCCTGCCTGAGGGGTACACACAATATTATGAGTAGGATCTGAGTTGACACAAGTCACAGTCGTTCCATCGGTGTGGAGGAGGAGGGATGAATTATTCAACCAGCCAGTGCTGCTCGGCTCCGACGTCTTGTTGTGTCTTATGGGGAAGTGAGGTGAGCCAGCAACAACAAGCAGCACCTCCCGTCGCATGACAGCCCCAGGATAGAGCATCCAAGGAACCTCAATTTTCGTGAGGACAGGGCATCATTTCAGAGAGCAGCAGTAGAATAATAGTTCCCTCTCAAAATGACAGCCATCGCAGCAGCACACCATCACAGATTGCTGGTCTATCACTCCCCACACACAGGATGAAATGACAGCCCAGCGCCGCTGATAAAAAGGCATCTCAGGCTGAGTAGGTGTTCCTTCTGGCTTAGCCCAGCTTTGATGTTATTATACCATAGCAGTGCAATATTCCGCTCTGAGATTCACTACCTGCTGCTGGGGTGATCTCTTAAAGCTCAGTATTTGTGAAGCTGAGAAAATGATAGACTGAAAAAATATGAAACAGGAATGCTTGACTTATTCTGTACCACATTCCCTGTGTGAAATGAAAAAACCTCCATTAATAAAGATTAAAAAAAAAGGGCAGCTCTCTTCTCAGCCGGAGAATACATTTCACAAATGTAAAAAAGAAGGGAATTAACAGTATTTATTGGTTCCATTCTTTCTACTATTCAGCTTCTGAGCTGTGAGAAATTAAAATTGTTTACTCTTAAAATGGGATTACTGCGTCTCATGGTTGTTAGGGATTTGTCTGCTCTACCTCAGCTCACAAACAATTGTGTTTACAAAGAAATAAACACGATTCACAGATGTAACAGAAGGCATTAAAAAGTTGAAAGTGTATCTTGTGGTGTAACTTAGTTGTTTATTTTAATTCCACAAATTTTTCAAAAAAATTACAAAATACTCAAATGGAGAGAACACAGGACTCACAATTTTTCTTATTATTTCTACTTTTTGTTTACATTGTGTCATCCCATGGCGACTACTCATATATACAATAAGCTTCAGGATACCAGTATATATATAAATCTTAGCAGTCAGAATTTACATTCTGCTATTGCCGCTTTGAAACAAGAAGCTAAACCATTGACAACACTTAACATCAAAGGTTTTGGAGACACAAAAAGAGGGAGAAAAAGGGCAAAGATGAGGACAATGGTGATGATGAATGTGTCATCTAAAGAGAGACAGGAATCGGAGATGGCAGAACAGAGTGACAAGGAGTTTTTAGGACTTGCTTGGAATTTCAAAAATGGATGATGATGTTGGATGATGTCAAGCAATTCAATGTAAATTATAGTGCTCCAAGAGAAGATATGGTCACTTTAAATGAGAGAAGTTTCTTCATTTGGTTTAAATTAAAAAATTTTTTTCTAAAGCCACAGTTTTCAATATGTCCACAATAGTTCAACAGTCTTAGTGCATGGAATAAATGCAGATCTTCTGTCATGGCTATTAAAAAAACAAAACCGCACAAAAAAGAAAAAAAAGGAAAGAAAAAAGAACCTACAACAAAACAACTTGAGCTCATGTGCACTGATATGACAGGTCAACACTACTTGCAACAGTCAGTGGCACACACAAACACAGAGATACCCAGAAGGCTGTGTGTATCCCTAAGGAACCAAGGCAAATGAAGACGTGTGAGCAAAACACACACATACAAAAAAAAAAAGCATCACCCCTCTACTTCCTGGTGGTCACATGTCAGCAGGCCCCCTCTAGTGTCACAGTGAACATTATTACAGCCTAGATGGAGGATATGAGCCCTGCAACAAACAACACCGACTTTACCAGGTATGAAAGGGTGACAGCACAACATAACCTGCAACATCTCACAACCATTCACACATTGAAAACAATCTTCGAAGCCCTGTTGGGCTCCTGTTTTACTGATCAGAGATCAAATTCAGGTCTTAATATTTGAAATAAAAAAACTTGAAGATTTTTACAAAATTTCTTCAGTTTTGCCAAATATGTTTTTGGTGTCCATATACTTTTAAAATAATTAAAATCATTCTCTGTAAAAACAAGTATTATTCCATTTTGTTGACTTAAATATAGATTTTAAGCAAAATCATGAATCCAGCGGGATGAAGCTCAAGGATGCTCTTTCAGTGCAAACTTTTTCTTTTTAGTCCTTGGCTTCCGTGTGCACTCCCCAGAAGCTGTGGTGACTATGGCGACACCGCTTCAAGTGTTTCACATCATTAACACAGCACGTTGGGTTTACACATTCTGACAACCTGATGCTTGTAAAAAGGTGTGTGATGAATGGATGTGGTGGGTGTGACAGGGTTATGGTTTACAGAGTGTATTTGGGACTAAATCAGCACAGCAATGTCAGAGGAACGTCACAACTGAACCCCAACTCTCTTTCTCTCTAGGAAACTGCTCATATAATGCCATGGTGCTCCCCTCTGAAACAAGGGATAATGCTTCAAAACAATTATACTGGAGGTTGAAACGACTTGGTTTGGAGTCCACACCTAGTAATAATAATAATTATAATAATAATTATATGTTTATATATACTATTTACAGACTCAAAAACACCATGCTGTAGCTTCTCTTAAAATTATGAAAAAACCTCCAACAATGTATTAAAATAAATGTTGACTTTAAGATAGCACTTGTTATTTTTCCATAAATGGCCTGACCGGTCTTGTCTTTTTTTTTTTGTTTATAAGCACAGTGTCTTGTTCTAGCACCTACAAAAAAAACGTCAGGGAAGCTTGTCATGCAGAAGTCTTGAGGACGTTGTCACTACTGGCTATATACCAAAGAAAGTCAATGTCTTGGAAAAAAAATAAAAATTAAAACAAAAACAAACAAAAAACATCCTTGACAGGAATAAAAACAAATATCAAAGGAATTCTCATCCACGATCCACTTCTGTTTTTCCAAACTTAATGTGTTCAGGGGAACGTTGAGATCCTCTGCAAGACCTCTCTGTAACAACTTCCTGTGTCCTGCACCTGTCAGTTGCTGACTCCCTCGACCGTTTACAGCTGCTTATCACTCTCCTTCTTCAGCCGGCTGAAAAACACACATTAAAAAAAAAGTGTTTATATTGGAAAATTAAAGGCACATACTCAGTTAGTCAACACTACTCAGTCTAATATCTGACCTGTAGTAGTCCTCCTGGCCAGGCAGTGGTCCTCCATGCATGTGATGGTGCCCATGGAGCCATTGCTGTTCCATGGCCAACCTCTGGAGCTCAGCCGACTGTGCGTGCATGGCCTGCAGCTGGTGGGCTGCAGACATGGGTGGTGGCAGACCTCCTGGTAGTTCCCGCGGGTATGGAGTACCTGAAGGAGGCACAAACAACACATTTGGCAATCAGGCAGCACTTTAACTGGTAGACTGGATGTGATATTATTGTTAAATAGGAGCTGATATAGCTACCGAAGACTGGGTGGCGCAGCATCTCGTGTTCATGTGGTGGCTGGCCGAGGAGAGGGTTGGGGATGGCTCCGGGTGGGTAAGGGAAGCGGGCCAGGTGAGGTCCAGCAGCCAGGGGATCTACTGCCAGTGGATGGGCCCCCGAACCTGGAGGACACACAAGACATTCACCACCACCTTCTGGGTGTCAGAGTCTTAGGGTCAGGGTACACTCATTTCACAGGCATTTGTGATACATAACATAACAAAATATTACTTCTCTCATGGTTGACCCAAAGAGTGCAGGGACTGCTTTACTGTGTTTATCTGCTGTACAGCTTCTGTTGGCTATAATGTGATACAACATAATTTAATCCAATCTGATAAGTTCGGGCTGTTTCACTGCTGCAGAGAGGATCAAATGGGAGGTAAAAGTTCAGGTCACACAGTTAAAAACTTCAACTACAAATCATTAAAGTTTAATTGCCATTAAGTCCCGTGTGTTCACTCTTTACTGTGATGAGAGAAGTATTATAAAAAAATTTAATATCAGACAACTTGATTCAAAACACAGAACACTAATGCCCTTCACTCAATATTAGAAAATACACTTTAATAATATTTACTTCCTGTAAAGTTACATTTGACCTTTTTCAGTTCCTTATTGCTTAATTTCTCATAACCAAACAGATGTTTTAAAGGTTTATAAACATATACTTCTGACCTTTTGTTCAAACATTGTTTAAAGGCACTGGCATAGTTTAGACAATTTTAAATGTCTCAGTGACTTTGAAAATGCCATCCTGGCATTGGTTTAAGCCTTCATTACAACACGTCTTGTCTCTAAAACTCTTTTGTGTATCACTGTGCTGATAACACATACCTCACTAATTTTAATTACTGTAATCTTAATTAAATTATTTTACAGTTTGAACCTATACTGGACAATAAAACATTCAGAAAGTAGAGCAAAACACTCACACGTCAATTTACAAAATTTATAAATAAAAATATATAAAATATATATATCTATATAAATCTATAATAGGTGATTGTACAATCAAAGATATGCTGAATATGTTATATAGGAATATTTTTAATACAGTTTGAGGTCTTTATGATTTATAAATTAATTTACAGCAACAACAGTGTTGCACAAACAGGACGGTATTCATTATTAGAACCAAATCTACTGTTACAGAAATCTACAGACATACTGTTGCTCTCACAATAGTGCTTATATGAAATAGTGTCAAATATCATAACAATTTAAAATAACAATATGTTTGCGAAATGAGCGAACAACAGAATAAGATTTTTCCAAAAAGTTTTGAAATTAAACTGTTCATATGTATTATAATTTCTTTGGTTGTACAGTGTAACTTTAACAGTAGCATGTATTAATACAAGCAGGGCTTTCGTTTACCTTGGTGAAGGGGATCTTGCTGGTGGAGGTGGAGATGGGAGTGAATATGCGAGTGCTGGTGGTGGTGTGGCGTAACGTTGAACATCTGTAGACGGGCAATGGGGTCATTGGCAACTGTGGCCATCCTTTCTGCATGGAGTCTCTCTGCAGCCAACCTCTCTGGGTAGCTCATTTCTGGCCGCAGCTGGGGTCCAGCAAGAGCTAGCCGCTCACGCTCTAATGGGTTCAGGCCCGGATGGAAGGAGGCGAAAGGGTGAGGCCCAGCCATTGGGGGCAATGTGATGGCTCCATGCCTGGCAAAGTGCTCCATGGGGTTTGTGGAAGGGTGGAGTGAGTCCATCTCTGGAGGTTTAACCTCAAATCCAGGTTTCATCCTTTCCCTCAGCTCCCTCTCACGAATCTCCCTCTCACGCATCTCCCGCTCCCGCAGCTCGCGCTCCCGCATGGCTGGGTCAGCGTTGTACAAGCTGGGCATGTGATACGCCAGCAGCGGGTCTGCAGGGTTGAGGGACACAAAGAAGGGATGGTTTCGATTGGTGGGGGACATGACGTGGGGTCGGGCGTACTCACTGAGGGTGCGCAGGGCAGGGGTGTCGGGGCCAATGTATGGTGGTACAGCTGCAATTGTGGTGGGGGGGCCATCGAAAGGGGGACGCATATGGGCAGGGCCGGCCATCTGAGGTTCGCCCATTCTCCCTTCATGAGAGGAACTGGAAGCTTTCTGTAAAGTGGGGAAACACTACATTTAGTACAATTTCAGAGAGAAAATGTAACCGCTGCCAAACAAAACTGTGACAAACACAACCACTCACCGCAGCTCGCTCTGCTTCCTTTTCCCGTTCGCGCTCCCTCTCTCGCTCTTTTTCCCTCTCCCTCTCTCTTTCTTTCTCCTCCCTTGCTTTCTGTTCTGCTTCCCTCTTGGCTTTCTCCAGAGCTTCCTCTCGTTTCTTGGCCAATTTAGATGAAGCCAGGGGAGTGAAGTACAAATCTGCCCTAGCACATGAGTTGTAACCCCGGTCAAGGTGCTTGTAGAACCTATGATGGGAAAAAACATACATTCAACAAAATAGAGATAAAAAATTCAACGAAATATTTAGATAAAAACAAAATGGTATCCAGGTTATACATTTACAATTGTTACAAATGGACAAAATGGGGTAGCACAATGATAATTATGTTTAATTTTGCATGCTGAATTGCAGGGCAGAGCAATGTCCTGTCAGATGAAAAGACAGCTTGTATTAGCTTACATTGGTGCACTATTCAAGAGGAAACAAACTCTCCTGACATTCAATTTTGTTGCTACACCGAGCATGTATTAAGATTCTCATTGCCATTCATTGGCAGTCTAACAGCCACTTAAGCACAAGACAAATACAGAAACTTATATTCAGAGGCCTCAGTTCACTCGCATCTCACTGTAATTAATCTCTCTGCTCTCGATCCCCTATAATACCTAGCCATAAGTCCCTCAGGTGAATTTTGCCCTTGGATGCCTGTTTTACTGAGGACACTTGATTTGTTGCCTACATCAAATACCTTAAAACCTGAAGGAAAAGACTCTTTGTTGATGGAGGTGTTTGGGAGCTAATCAGCATCCCCAGACAAGGCAGTAAGCAGCTCAACAACTACTGATACATAACTTGTGCTGGTGTATGTTTTTTTTCCCTTTTCCAGACAGTGCATAGGTATAATCAAAATTTATTTTTTTTTAGACATACCGTGCTGATTGGCTTGCATGGCTTGGAGTATTGACGACAGTAGGCTCTGGTGAGGGACTTCTCTGTGGGGGTGGAGGGCTCTCTGGCTCTTCCGACTCATCCAGAGGCTCCTCTTTGATATGTACTGGTGGGAGTGCCGGGCCCGGGCCAGCACAAGTGACCGAGGCAGGGAGTGGCATAGAGATGGCAGAGGATGGAGTGGAGGATTGAGGCTGTAAACCAGGCATTGAGTTTGATGAGGGTGGGGGAGGGCCAGTTGGAGGTAGAACTGTAGTGAAAGGATGAGAAGAGAAGCCCGGCTGAGGGGGACCATTGGGATGTGATGTCGCTGCAGAGGGAGGCAGTGGAGGAGCTGGAGGTGGCTGGAGGCTGGATGCTGGTGGGAGACTCTGCGACTGGGTGAGAACTGGAGGCTGAGCTGGGGGTGGTTGAAGCTGCTGCCCCTGTGGCATGAGCTGAAGGGGTGGTGGATGCGCTGAGGGAGGATGGTGGGTGGATAAGGAGCTGAGGGGCTTCAGGGCTGGAGGTGGAGGCAGGTTTGAAGGCATCTGAGGGAATGGAGGTGCAGACACATGAGGTGGGTGTTTGTGGGACTGTGGGTTGGGTATCTGAGGAATGGGCGTGGTTGGTGGAGGTTTGATGTGAGGCATGGACATTGGGGCTGGGGGCAACGGTTGCTCTCTTGGTGGCTGGCCTCCACTCTGAGCAGATGACTGGGACTGGGAAGGAGGCGAGTGCGGCCTCTGCTGTGACTGGCCAGAGATTGGCGGGGGTGGGACCTGAGTCTGACCCACAGGGAAGCCCTGAGGAGTCAAGGAGTGTGAGTGAGGCATGTGTGAGGGGCCAGGCTGCAGTGGATGCTGCATGGGAGGCATGGGTCCATGATGTGAACTGGGTAATGACTGTGGTGGGACTGAGGGGCAAGGAGGTGGGGCCTGAGTGAGAGGTGAATGTGGAGAAGGAAGCCTTTGAGGGTGGAGGGGTGCTGCTGTCTGGATAAGGGCCATTGGGCTTGCTTGGGGCAGAGGCTGGGGAGGTAGAGCGGTGGAGGCTGCTGTGGGGGAGACCTGTTGGGGAAGTGGGGGAGCGGATGATGTAGGTGGAGGTGGTGCTGTGGAGGCAGCAGAGCTGCCTGGCTGACACTGGATGACTGGAGGGTGCTGACTTTGCAACAGCTGCTGCTGCTGGGCAGAGGAGTCGGAGTCACTTTCATTGTCACGGGGACTTGGGATGCTTGGAGAGGAGCTCCGGTTGTCCTGGTCAATGTCTTTAGGATCGCTACTGAGCTCCTCGTTGATGCTGCGCCCGTCAGAACTCTCGCCTTCTCCCTCTCCTTCACCCTCACATTCTGAGGGCGAGTCTGGCCGATTCAGCTCCTGGGGAGCAGAGGAGAAAGATAGCGGAGAGAGATAAATGAACAACATGACATGCGGTCTATGCATTCCACTATGAGAAAAATAGAGACCACAGACTCACTTGTGTCTTGGACTTTTTGGCACTGGCTCTCTCAGGCTCCTCAGTGTCTGAAGCGCCCTTCTCTCTTTGCCGTTTGGCACTCTTCATAGGTGAAGGAGCCTCCTCCTTAATCTTCTGCTGAGTTGAAGCAGAGGGGTCATTCGGGAACATTTCACATAGATTCATGCACAGAAATACAATGCTCCAATGGGTGTCTTCTGTGTTTACCTTGCTTGGCTTCTTCATGGAGTCTGTTTTGCTATCAGTACTGTCAGTACTTGCTGCGCTGGGTGAAGTACGACCACTGGAGCGCAAATCCTCGTTGGTAGGTGAGGCTCTGCCATCGGGACTGGCTGTCTGCTTCTTACGACCACTTCGAAGAGTTGACATCTATGGGTAACAAACCAAGCCAAGAAAACTCACGATGTGTTCTATGCTATTTCATTTTTATAACACACAATATTTGAAACAATCTCAGCACAAAGCTTTCTCTGTACTACTTGTCAAGAGATGATATGCTTATTCCTTTGTAGTCTGGCTCTGCATTACTCCAGGGATAACTGAGGCTATGGTTCCTAAAAGTGAAAATAAAAGGAGAAATAGGAAGTAAGAGTTTGAGTGCGCACCGAGCCTCGGTTTCGTCTGGTCCTCATGCTATGCTTCCCGCTGAGTCCATCCTCTTCCTCTTTGACAGGTTTGAACATAAATGGCGGTGGGTCCACAGGCTTCTCAATAGGGGGCAGCTCACCGTACTTCTTGAAGTGAATGCGGCAGTCTGTGCACAGCAAGATGTTCTCCCGGCCCCCGTGGTGCCAGTCCTTGGAGGCTGTGCAAAGCCATTTACAGTTATAAAACACCACATTCTCACAGTTGGTCCAAACACACAGAAATTATCTTGCAACTACAGTAATGTTGAAGAATAGACAGATCGTCCCTAAGTAACTTTGTAGAACAAGATAATCAGACAAATAATATATTTTCAAGAGGAGTTGTACTCAAATGGATTCTGTATTTAAAATAACAGTAAAGTACAGATGAGGTCTTTATGGGTTAATACTACAAAGCTGCGACTAATTAGTCACCCTTGTTGGAATGGCAGAAACCTAAGAATGATCAGATGGGAGCCTGCCACTGGAAACCAGCTGTGTGGAAAGAGGGGAAAGATAATGAGTTGGAGAAAGTGAACAAGCTGTGGGCTCGTGTCTGATTTGATCAAATTAGTTCTGACATCCTCTGATGCCCATCTGTCACACAACATTCAGTTGTGCAGGCTCACACTGATCTCCACCACGACAGGAATAACCAAGCAAGTCCATATGATAAGTTTGAGAGTCGGCAAAGGGAACATGCGTCTTACTGGTAGTGAAACAGTGGCGGCAGGCGTAGCCCTTCAACTCCTGTTCACTGTCTTCACTGTCAAAGTCATCTTCACTGGCTGAGCTGAGGTCCACTGGAAGATAGACAAACACCACCACTTCATATACAACAAATAGCAGCAGAATATATCAAGCCATGTCTGTCTTCTCCTTCCTGGCTGTCTTCGAGGGGGTCAAAGATACGTACAAAACTCGCTGGAGGGGGGCCGAGAGGGAGTGTTGACAGGAGTTGAAGCGGTTCGTGTCTTGATGCGGCGGAAGACGGGCTGGCGGCGGTGTCTGCGGTGGGCTCGACAACTAGCTGCCTCAGGGGTCTTCTTCCAATAATAGTAGAAGGTAATTAGCTCTCCCTGAAGTAAAAAACAAAACAAACTATGTTAAAAGGGCAAAAATATCCCCAAAAAACCCAAACCAAAACTAATAACTCCCCACACACACATTAATAATGAAGTACAGGTAATACTGACCACATTAAAAGGAATTAAGGTCCATTTGTCAAAGTGGTTGAAAAACTGGTATGTAACTACGAAAAACGATTACTTTCAAATGACTGCAGTTGAGTTGAATAAGATATGCAATACACATTAGCAGTCAGCACGGTATTTCACAGTGAAAGGCCACAGAACAGGTCAGTCCATGCCAGGATTTGTAGTTGGTCAGGCATGCTTGTGCTATGGCCCTGTCTGTCCCAGGATTAGGCAAGGAGGCTCACTGAATGCAGGGATATTAGGATCAGTGCATTGGTGGCTGGCTGGGTGGCAAGAGCTTGAATGGGAACAAAAAAAACATGTCAGGCAGAGATTTGGCGCTACAAATAGGGAGTGAAATGGCTCCTCGCCCCTTCACTGGAAGAGTCAATTGAACTTTAATCAAACATTCGTAGGGGTGCGCTTGCCAGTGAGCGAGGTGGATAAATCCGGTGTACAAAAGGCCGCCAGAAAATCAATACCCTACTGAAACATTAACACATGCAATCATGGATCAGAAAGCACTTTGCTGAGACAGCCTGTGCATATTAACTGCTGCTTTCTGGCCATACTCATAATACACAAGCCTTGAAAACTGGTGACAGGAGTCAGAGACAATTATGTAGTTTTCTGTGGGGCTTTGCCTTCTTTTCGCTTATCATGAACTGTGGTGAGGGAGTGTTCTTTTACCAGTTTAATTTATCAAGGTGTGGTGGGACTACTGGGTGAGCAGTAAGTTACCTGTAATATTCAAAGCTCAGAGATTAACCAACGTATGTCTGAGGTTTTTTAAACTGCTGCTGAACAAAGCTCGGGGGGGTTAAGGGTTATTGACGGTTTTCCCTTCTCTGCTTCAGCTGACAACCTTGACATAAACTAGCCAGCGCATTGCTCTCTAAAATGCACACAGCAGCTTTTCAGCAACAGCTAAACATCTTCTATCCAAATGTCCCAAAACAAACAATAACAGGAAACGATTTAATTAAATAGACAGTTTTAAATAGCAACAAAAAAATTCTCACTCTACTCTAATTTAACGTTAAGAAAAAAATAATAAAGCAAGCAATTTCAAGGCATAATAAGGTGGCATTAAGGGAAACATAAAAGTTACTGAAGCTTCAATTTCTAACTTCTTATCTCAGAAAACACTGATTCATGGCATTTGATGTGAAAAAACAGGTCAGAAGTTAGCCAGTGGTTGTTCCTTTATTGCTGGTTCGTGTAAGTATGAAATTAAGGAACAAGATTTATTTCTCAATCACTGCTTTGATTGGCAGCAACTGTTTGAATCAGTGGGCTAAAACCAGTTTAATAAAGTCTCCCTTCATGTTGTTCTTAAGGGAAAATCATATCTCACAAGGCCTGTAGGACTCCATCTTATCAGCCAAAGCAGTAGTGGGAACATTTACTGAGGCTGTCTGAGTTTTAAGAAACCTTCTCACATTTCAGGGTAAATTAGGGAGCTGCACTGTGTCATGGAAAAGCCGTACAAGATAGTTTTTACTTACAAACATTTACAGAACTTGTTTGTACACACTCAAAGGAGCCAATGATTATTTAGCTAAAAGCTCCATTATGTTGCCATGTGTTTGTGCATCTATTTCAGGCTTTAACATAACAGAACTTTCTATTTGTTTCCTGTTCCCTCCCTTTTAAGTCTGGCTGGGCAGTTGGGAAGGCAGAGCGCAGGTGCTAACTGAGGGAAGGCAGGCGTCCTGATGTGAAATCTAATTGAAATGTGCAGATCAAAAGTGTCGAGTGGTGCCGAGCGCTGGCTTTGCTCTGTGCTTAATGACTGTTCTCAGCAGTGCCTCTCTGCCTCCTCGCTGCAGGCTGACAACTACACAGTCTCAACAACAGCTTGGCAGACACAGGGAAAGGTCACCCTGCCTCTCCATCACTTACACTGTGTCAAGTACCATTACATTAGGCAGTGTCTAATGAAAATATAAACTTGGGCTTTTTGAATGGGAATTAACAGGTGCACTGATGAGCTGGTACCGCCGGATGAAAATTGAAAGAAGAAAACAAAAGACGCAGTTTAAGAAATTCAGTAAGTAAATGGTTATTTAAAGGTTATTTGGTGTAAAGAACCTGACAACCTGTGCTCTGCACCTCAAAAACTGAATACAGTAAAAAAAACACCACAAACAAAAAAGCTTTTAGTAATGTTTAAGATTTTGCCTTTATTGTTCACAAACAGTAATTCTTAATACAGTCACATTAACAAAGTAAAGACTGATGCACAGGGGAGTTATATATGTTATCTGTGAGTGATGTGCCAAGGAAGATAACCATGGTATTCCTGTAGCTGAGAGAGACCTTGTGCTGTAAATTAGTGTCAAACAGAGATTGACAGATTACCTCTCTGAGCCTGTCCGCATGTCAAATTTTGTTCTTCAGAAGCCGCATACATCCAATCTCTCACACCGACTTTGCCTTCCTCTGTCAAAGACACGCTGTCACGCTGCCATATCCCCATAGCAATACCAACTTTTAAAACCTTATGTTTCTTCTCCGTGACTGTTTAGCCAACAATATTGTGTGTACTTAAAATATTCCACGTAATGTTGATTTTTTTCCTACACCAAACGAACGCTACAAACCAGAAACAATTCCATTAACATGTTTCACCAGTGTTCACCAGTATGCAGTTAAAATTGTTGGAAATACTTGAAATAGAAATCTGGATTGGACCTGGCCTGCATACCATAATTTTTCTCCAGTCCACTAAATCAGTGCAGAGAGTGCGCTGACACTCCACAGAACATAAGACAGTGACAACATAAGCTCGGCATTATAAGACCTTTTAGACTGCTTCCATCTGCAGGAGCTTTCTGGCCGGTGGATTATCCGACAAGGAAATGGCTTACCCTCCTATCACAACACTCCTAGCTTTCATTCCAGTTATTACTACTTGAAATGGTTCTCTATATTCATGTATGTATAAATTAGATGAACTCCAATGTTACTTTCATGTTCACCCATACTTGAGACACACTGAAATCCTTCCATCCATCATGCAAGTACTTTAACTCATCAATTTACTCTGACCGGCATAAAAATAAAATAAAGTATGTTTTTGCTACATGTGTAATGTGCTTTTTTGCTGAGAACCAGAAACCGTAATTTAATATGGTCTTTAGTGGATTGTATGCCTTATGTTAAAGTAACATGTCTTTTCTTTTGAAATAACCTGTTTTGAAATTTGATTTTATAACCTCTTTTTAAGGTCTACAATAAAAAATACCCGTATGTATAAAAAGTAGGAAGCATTAAGATGTCTCACATTTCTGTTGATGCAAAGAATTGAAGGTCTGATTTCTGTGGGGGCATGTACAAATAAACAAGAGTGCTCACTTTTTGTAACAAAGTTTAACAGGTGACAGAGCTCAATATATGCTCAAATTCTGGCAAACAGTAGCAATTTTATCAATTAAAAAATGATCATAATATATTTGGCTATTCCTCAGCAGGAATTGAAACTATGTAAAAAGCAAAGTGAAAGACAGAATAATGAACATGAAGTTACTGTCAGCATTATGCAAAGGAACAATATTACCACTACTGTATACTACAAATTATCAAAATTCATAAATATTTGATATGAATTCCATTTTAAAATTGTTGCCATTTTTTCTTCTTGCCTGTAAGATTTAGACATAATAAGGTTAACCATGAAACCCCAGTAGACTACAGTATAACTGTGGGTAAGTGCAGACTGAGGCTGAGTGGGAGTGTGGGATCTTCCTCTGAGCTCGGTGGTTCTGTGTGCAGGCTGAGCTGAGGGCGAGGGCTAAACTCATGTATTTACACCCTCATCCCCTCTTAGGCCCAGGCCTGAACAGATGGTTTCTGTTTTTCCTGGCAGATTTGTGACAGAGCCACAAAAGGCCCCTGATTTGACATGAAGCCAAACGGTTAAGGCCGTTACTGGCAAGTGAAGGGGAAGGAGGAGAGAACAGCGGAGTACTGAGAAGGGGGGTGGGGGGTTAGCCGAGAGGGAGGAATAAAGACCCAGCAGAGGATAACAATGAACAATCATTGAATCCAACCACAACCCTTCCTAAAAATCTCTCCACAAATTAAAGTCTCTGCTAAACATGTAAGGCAGTTTAGCCACATGTGGGGGAGCAGAATGCACAGAGAGCATGTGATTTCTGTGTTCTGGTGGCTGATAGTGAGTTGTGTAAACATCCATTAGTGAAGCATGAAGCTCTGCTCCTTATGCTTCCTCCACAGTCTGTAGCCAAAAGAAAGGATTGCTTCCTGATTCATTTCATTGAGGTGAAGGGGGATATATTTCTCACAGCTAAATGAAACTGGAGTTTAATCATGTGTGTGCTCGACCCCTGGACTTGGCATTTATTGCCCAAGACAGGTTGTACAGTGAGTGGTTCCTGACTTTTCTATCATCCTTGTACTGACTGTAACTCTAGGGGGTAACATTGTAAATGCTCATGTGGTTAAGCAGGTCAGAGACGTACATTTGTGATGCACACAGGGCTATTGTATATGCTCTCAAATGAAAAGGCCTTTTAACAGCATTGTCATTAAAGCATCTGTAACCTTTGAATGATATAGATGACATGAGAACCTGTAACATATTTGCACAAAATAAGTTAGCTTGATGCTGGTTATGTGTTTAGAATAAGCCAATTCTAACTATAAAAACATTCATCAATCAAAAATTGTTGTACTAATGAAGTAGTGTCTTTTCCAGATTCAGTTATATGAATTGGCTTCATGTTTCTTTCCTGCTTTTCAATTTTCTGTTTTGGTAGTTTCTGAACAAAATCCAATGTGGAATTTAAATCTTTTATTTCTATTGCTGAAGCTGCACTATATTTCTAGTGGTTTTTGCAAAATAAACTCCAGAGGTCAAATATTCAAGGTATCAGCCTCATGTATGTTGTGAATTTAAAAATAGACCTACAGCACAGTGCTGCCTTGAACCTGCCGGCAGATGACGACAACTGAATAGTGAAAGGACCTTGGCTGGAGCAGAGAGGATGTGAAAGGCGGTTAAATAGAAGCCATTCCCTGCTGCGTGGAGCCTTTCTGCTGGAGAATGACTGAATAAGCTCTGCTTTCACAGGTCAGGGATGCACATGCTGAAGAATCAGCACTCGTGTTTTTCCTGCTGTAAGCGGTTTTGCCAATGAAAACAGATTGGATGGCAACAGTGCCTTTTTGCTGGAGGGTCGATCCTGCATGTTCTGCTGATAAGCTAGTCCCCAAAAACCACAACATGAAGCCTACCAAAGAACTCAATTACACAGGGAGTTTAAGCTCTCTAGGCTCCATCTATTAGGCTGAAAAAAAAGATTTTGCCAACACTCAGCTGCGCTAAATTGCCTGTGGTCTGCTAAAAGAACATCAATACATGCTGGCTGAGCTTCCATCAGCAAGCAGCGATTTTGCTGCCTAAACAATTTATATCATTTACCAAACGCGGAAGCCATTCTGTCACACCACTGACAGCCACTGCCAACTGGACCAGGCCCCTGTAGTTTGTAGCTGTATTAATTAATGTTTGGACCAAAGTATTTATAATCTTGCTCATCCCCAACGTTCTGTTGCTGAGCTAAAGATGTGGTAATGGATTCAATTTGACGTTTGTACAGATTTTACAAGGGCAAACATCTGTTGTGAGGTTGTGTTGAGAACACTGTTCTCCTGTTGGCCATCCTGTAAATGACAAAGTCTGGATGGGGAGGGGCACTCTACTTTCCCAGAGAGAACAAGATTCTGCAGGATGTGCTCGGCACATCACCTCCTGATTGATCTCACTGTCAACGCAAACACAGCAGTGTTTGAACAATAGGCATACAGCTCAGGTACACCATATGCCCTGCACATCAGAGAAGGCTCACCACTGTCCGGTCCCAAGTCATAACCAAAACCTAACAATAAACATAATTCATAAGCATTACTGACAATTACAGTTATGTTTTTCTAATTATTGCTGTGCAGCTGTTGGAATCAAAGTGTTTACCATTTGAGTGCACTTGTTTGACTTGTGACGTGAATCAAATAAACACTGTGGCATCATCTGTGTCAGCTTAGATAAGACACTGCACCTTTCTGTCGTTTCCACCTCCATGCCATAACAAAGTAGGACTCAGCAGGATAATGCCTCTATGCATCGGTTTTCAAGTTTAATTCTAGTCCTTAAAGTTTACATGGCTTGCAGCTGATGTTTTGCTTTGCAAGTAGATCCTGACTATATTTCATAATAAAAAAAAACAACAACTTATTTTTATATCTAGTTACTTCCCATAATTTTTCACTAATTCTCACCAAACCTGAATTAACTAAACTGTGTCAGTGCTAACATATACTAATGCCAATTGCCAATTTCTGTGCTTTAATGATAAAGAAGAGGAAAGTGGCCTTAAGAGAATAAACAACAAGAAACAGAAAGAGATTCTGGCAAAAACTAAACTGACAAACATATACACGTTACATTTTTGTTCTATGCTTTTAAAAGATTTTAATTTGTTTCCCTGAATTTATTAGATTATATTTGCTATAAATTCTATTGCGAAAGAATTGTTATAATCTGTAAAGACATTACAGTGATCTCTGAGTATAAAATAAATAAGTGATAGTAAGTGATGCATATTATACTTGAAAAAAAAATATAGTGACTGGCCACTGAAAACAGCTCTGATTCCAAATTAGTACAATTTCAGGTACATTAATTTGTTCTTACCTGCAAATTTAAATGGTAACGTTTTATGTGCAAGGTCACTGCTCTTCCTTTTCTACCTATCATATGCTTTGGGCACAATCCTGTATAACTAATTTGTTTTGAATTTGATCTAATTTTCTCTGTCAGTTGCCCCGCACAGCTGCACAGCAAACAGAGCTGTGGCTGATACAAATCAGTTCAGCAAATGCCAACTGCTGATATCCTCTAAAACCACATTTTTATGAAAACCCCTCCAGTAAAAATATCAGGCAAAGGGCTATGTGTGATCTGCTATTTCAGCACATTTAACAGTTTAAACAAAAGAAGCAGCGAGTTCATGTTCCATGACGTCCTCTCTGGACTGAAAGAAATGGTGGCAGAAAAGCCAGTTGCAAACGGTCAGATGACACACCCACTTCCCCCTGTGGGCCTTTATGTGACTTTATATAAAGCATTCCTGAGTGCTAGTCAGGCCTGGTGTGTTTACACAGCGCTGGGTGCTTACCACTGGCACTGACTGTTCGAGCTGTGCTGGCGCTTCAGGGGTAGCGCAGCTAATAGGGGCTAGCGAGAGGAACAGTAAGGGGGAGACGCACTGTACTTGGTCTCTGGATATCAGCTCAGGGGCTTTATGCTATGCAATTTAGTTCAACAACTCTGGTTCGGCCAGGATTTAGGGCAGGAACACTTATATTTGCTTCTTTCTCAAAGGCTGACATGCAAGTACAGTACCAGTAATATGTGTCGGTGACTGGAGATAATGGGAAAACCTCTGTTGTTTCCCAGACCTAAAATACTGTTGTGCTCATGTTCCAGAGATAGGATTTGGGAATGAGCAGAAAGAAAATAAATGGAGCCTTCCTCAGGGTATTGACTGGCACTCACTCAGATCTGTCTTACAACACAAAAGCAAGTTCAATCATAAGCAAAGTATTTTTTCCTCCCCTGTGTGACAACCCGGGCTTTTCAGTGTCTATATTGAGCTAAAGCTTCACCTTACTCCTTCTCCTCTGGTTGCTCCTACCCTACCCTTACTCTCTGTCATTTTCTTCTCTTTTCATATGTTTAAAGGGCAGTTTATTTTCCATTTGCAGGGGGAAAATTAATCTTTCTCTGCTCTGTGGTGGCGGCAGGCCTAGATCCTGGAGGAGGTCTATTACCTCTCTGCCAAGTACACTCCCCCTCTAGGTAAAACTGCATTATTACCTCCTTTATAGCCAATCAACTGGACTAGTCGTACATTTCAAAACCAGTAAAAATAATTGAACAAACCTCTGAAGAAACTGTATTCACACACTTTAATCTCTTATTAAAGAGATTCAAATTGGTTTGGAGGAATAAAAAAAAAAAAAGTATCACAAAGAAGGTAAAACTAAAGAGTTCTTGAATGAAAAAAAAAAGATCATCTGTAGAGGTGTTTGAAAAACAGGGCTGACATATCCTCAGCTCTCAGAACACAAAGAAGTAGTGAAACAGCAAGACATCTGACAAACACCTTTAATTTTTCCTTTGATGTCTACATTGGCATTATATCGGCACACTTTCAGCACAAGAGGCCTTAAGGAAACAGCAAGGCCTGCACTGTTTGGTGAATTATAATTCATACATAGGAATAATTTAACAGCTAGGCCAGAGGTGCAGAGGACATGGAAGCAACATGTACACCATGTTCCCTTTACTGCCAAGTATTGTGAAGATGAAAATGAAATCCTTCTCAGGCCCTTAAAGCCTTTCTTGCCTTGTGTAGAAGGTAAAGATGATAGCAAACTGTTGACATCTATCTGTTGTTAATCATTGTTAGGCATGGATTTGACCCAGTTTTACCCTGAAACAGGTCACAGTTTTTCAGTGATGATTAACACATTGACGCGTGCGCACTATAATGCTCCCACATAAAGCAGGGAAACTGACAAGAGAAAACATCCCTCTGCTTGTGTACACAACACAATTAAGAGAGTTCCTAAAAGCATGACAGATAGTAAATGGTTTTGTCTCCTACAATCAAAAGCTTTATCAGTAACTGACAAACGATAAAACTACTAGGAATAAACAATTACAATGCAATGATAATAAAGAAACAAAGTAATTCACCCTACATTAAAATTCAACCTGCTTTCACTGTTAAATTGACAGCGACAGTTTTGAATGCATAGACTCACCATGTTATTTATATTTTCCACTGCAGTTAAAAGATTTGTTCGCATCAGTAAATTTTGCAAAAAGAAGATCAGTATTTTCAGGTATGATTAGATGTTGATTAGTTAGATTAAATGTCACATAAAAGCAGATGTTAAATTTAAACTATGTATTTATGATTACAGATTTATCTCGAATTTATGTGGACACTATTGACTGGGCCTTAAATAAAGTAATAAGTTCTTAGTTAGTATGTGTTTGTGCCAGCCGAGTACTGGCTAAGCACTTAGTAATTCCTTCTTTTAAGGTAATAAATAATTTTGTTAAAAGTCTGTGTTTATTCTTAAAATGCTTCCGTCACACGCAGCTTTTTTATTATACTCAAGCAATTATTCAGCATTTTTAGTGAAATGTGCTACAACATGGTTTAAAAAAACCAAAAAAAAAACCAAAAAAACAAACACTTTAGCACACGTGTGACATAAAGCAGACTGCTCTTCAGACCTGAGATGCTATAAACACAGTAGCTCACATCACATCTGCAAAACCTGTTTACAACTCGCTAACAGCAGGTGCTAATTAATGTTCAGCACGTCACTTGTTAGGTTTAAGTAGCTGTCTGTGAAGCACATTTAGACTTTTCTCTTCTCAGGTATCACAAGTGTTTTTTCTCCAGACAGCTTGAATGGAGATCAGATAATACTGCAGCAGAGTTGTTGGCAGACTGCACTTACCTCTTATCAATAAGACCTCTGGTTAAAAACTACATACACTCAAAATATCACACAGACACTGTTATACTGCTCAATCTGTCGATAACTTACAAGCAGACCACAGGTGCCTTAGTTTAGATTCAGTTTCCATTGTAGTGCCACAAAACAAATGAAGCACAGAAAAAAAGTTCTACAGTATAATGAGTAATAAATCATCTTACCGTTTCTTTATTGGGCAGCAGCTCTTTTCGGATCCTAAAGAAGTTTTTGCCGAACTGTCTCAACCCTTTAATGAAGCGCTTCTGCAATTTTTTTTTTTTGGGGGGGGGGGGCAGAGAGAAGAAGAAGAGATTAGTTAGTATCTGTGAAGTCAGCTAAACTGCGACAACACAAGCTTACTGGCTAAAACCATGACCAAAAAACAACAACAACAACAACAAAAAAAAAACCCCACAACAACAACAAAAATAAAAACCAAACAAAAAACACTGTTTTCATTTCACTAGTCTGTGGTTGGAGAGGTTTGATTTGTATCTAGAAACCTCTCTAGCCGTTTAAACTCCGGAGCAAACACAGCCATGGCAGGGCAAAAATGAGAGAGGAAATGACAAGTAAGGCTGGGACAGACGCTGAGATTAAGCTCCTCTTTTCATGTAGTGGCAAATTACAGATAGACAAATACAAATTAATATAAAAACAATTATAAAAGATTCGAATGGATGAGTGTGTTGTTAATCTCACAAGTCAAAAGTTCAAAGTCAAAACCTAAACTTGAGAGCTATAAAGGAACGCTTCACTGTGCATGGTGGCCAATTTGACAAATTCAAAAGCAATGATAACGTGTCAGGATTGACAAATACATCCAGATAACACTGAAAGGAGACTAACAGCACCATGACCGAAATTGCTACTTACTAACAAGATGTTTAATCTGACATGAAAACTTAATGTGAACACACCACCTCACCTCAAAGCACCAAAAACAGAAATGAATAAATATTCATAAGGTAAGAAGTCTAATTTTATTTCTTCTTCTTTAAATACCACAGACCGCAAGCCATAAAAGCGGAGGCTAAAAACATTCATAATCAGCGAAGCAGACAAGCAACAAATTTACTTTCTTTCCAGAGGCGAGCCCCGTTCCTCAGTGATCTCAGCGAACCGTTTCTACCAAGTAACTCCAGCAAAAAGCAGGGAAAAGTCCTCAGGGAACACGGCACAAATCTCCTCACACATCCACAGTTAAAGGGAAAAATTAGGGGGAAAATCCAAAATGTCTTCGACTGTACATCGCTTTTTAAAATCCTTTTATTTGTTTTATGTTTTTTTTTTTTACAAGCAAGAAATAGCTTGTCACTCTCTGCTCTTCCACTACAAAGGGGAAGGCTTTACATGTGATCTTTCTGCAAGAGAGCCTCTGGTTTTCAGCAGGCTGGAAAACCCGGAGTGGAGTACTGGGCTTCATGATAGTGTCAGGCACAGTGTTCATTTCAGCCTGTTCTCAATCCTCACACACTTGACAAGTACCAGGCTTCATGTCTCTACCCCACACAGGAAAAACCCAAGTCACTATTTGGTATAACAACTACATGAAAGCTGTCGGTTTTCCTATAAGGGAACCACAGCAGCCTTTAAATGTTTTCAGGGCTTTGGGTAAGCACGCACACAGAGGCACAAACTTAACTAACTGCCAGCCCGAAAGGGGAGGCAGTGCTGATACAATTTGTGTGGAGAAAGGTCTTGGTCATGGAAGAAGGAGACAAGTAAGAAGGAAAACCTGACACAGAGTCTCGTCTGTGTGTCAGGAATTCATTTTCCACACCATGTATAGTACGTTATGTAACCACAGATTGTTTACGTGCTCAAGTTCAGTGGGGAACAAAGACCAGATTTTCAGAAGTAACACAGTCAGCTGCAGAACACAACTGTCTTTCAGAAGGAAAAATTACAGGCGAGCCAATCTCAACAAAGGAAATGAATGACTGTGTTTAAAAGAAAAACACACAAACAAATTCAATAGTTTCAGGCTCTGTAGTTTTAGTGTGTAATTGTGATGAACAAAAAAGAAAAGTATAAGTCTAAGCTAAAGCAGACTAAACAATCAAACACAAGAGGCCTAATTAGAACCTAAAACACTTGACAGCTGGACAAAAAGGCCTGTCCTATCACTGTCATGAGATACTATTTGCATTAATCACAGTGAAAGTGTAGTGGTTGATTAGCCAGTAGATGGAGCCGTCTCCAACACAAGCGTTCCTAAACCCATGTCAAGCCACTTGAAGGTTTATGAGCAGATTACCATTTGTACTGTCAATCAAGCTTCAATTTAGCTAAATATAACAGATGGAAGGCCACAGCAGAATTTCAGAGGATCTGAATCTAACAAGGCTTGCTTTACCGATGGCATAAAGAGGTAAACTAAATTCCACTGAAATACAGGCTTCAAAAATGTGCAGGAAGCACAAATATTTCATTAACTGGATGTACAATCTTGAGTCATGACATGTTTCTTTAGCAGCCTAAGGGTGAGAGTGCTGATCATTACCTGAGGTTGTGGATCTGAAATGACAAAAATCAATTAGATCTTCCCATGCAGCCTGTGTCTGTCCTAATTATGTCACTTTAATTATGTTCCTCAACTGTACTATTTACCCAGTCTGTCAGTCTCCACAGAGGAGCTGTGCTCCCTCCTCCCTTCCGTTTTCTTTCTCTTGCTGGCTCCCTCCTCCCTCTCTACATGTCGGCTCCAGTTTAAGGCTCCATTTCAGCTGCCTGGGCTCACTGCTCTCCAGCCCAGCTAATAAATCATCCGCCAATCTGCTCTCTGAATCGCTCTGCCCCTGCTCCGATTGCTCGAGCCCTCCGTTGCTAGGCAACAAGGCAGCAGAGGAGGGGCTGAAAGCCAGAGCAAGAGAGTGAGAGGAGAGGAGGGGGGGAGAAGCTGGGTAGAAGTGCTACCAAATGGCCATCCGCTGTGCAGAAACAACAAGCTTCTCCCTCTGAGTGTGTTCCAGAGAGCTGGCACTTTTCACCCGCCCTAGGTTTTTCCTCACAGCCTAACAGTGCACTATTGTAAGGCTGCAGAGGAGACATGTAAAAGAAGGAGGACAACGAGTAAAAATGATTCAATAGGCTATTGTTGTGTGTGCGCACTTCCTGCTTGAGAATTGATTGCTGGGAGTTGAAAAACTGGTTAAGATAATGCGGACGTATGCCGAAGATGTTATCATGATGACAAAAGCAGCGCAGGCTCACACAAAGAACATAATTCCTGCTAAATGTCATTCCATTAAAATGCAGACGTTAGACCGTCCAATGGCAAACAAAGTCACTTTCACTCAATATGGAGTCATTATACTTGACTTGGTGTTAAAAGCTGACCTTTCCATGCCTGATGTGTATAAACCCAGAGGGCCAAGGGCAATCAGTCAGCTAGTCAAAACCAAAGGGAAAATAACTTCTATCTCTTACGAAATATCAGCTCATAATAAGCTTGGCCATGGGGTGGAGAGAGGAAATCACAACATGTTTGAAGAAGAGAGAGTGAGACCGCATTGACAGACAGTAGACTTGCCACATCCTCTTTGCAATGACAACATAGATAAAAAAAAAAAAAATCCATGTGTAGATATGAAGAAATGTAGTTATGTTAAAAACAGAGATGTGTCCCTTATTTACAAACCCGTTAAAAGCCTTAAATCGAGAATATATTTTTCTGTAGCTCTAATGTTACTTCAACAAAGCAAAAGTCCTGTTTTTGTATTTACCCAATAACTTTGGCAAGCACAGTAACATCCACTGTTTCCTTTGGCTTGTACTGACATAAAAGGTGACAGGAAATTCCAGTACACACCCATCCTGTCTTCTATTTAGATAAAAAAAACAATGCTAGAAAGCCTGGTTGGCGTTATACCATAATGGTGATAAAGTTGCTACTAAAGTGTCATATCAAACAGAGCTCCCTCTACAACTGAGGACCAATAAATTAAAGCATTTCATCACAGGGTGGCATGTTGTGCATCTTCCGCCTGTGGTGTTTTTGCTGGGGTGTTGTGTCTCAGGTATGTGTTCTACCACTGGGGGGCCTCTACTCTCTCTTTTTTCTCCCTTCATTTGCACCACAGAGCTTTTGGCGGCATGCTCCAGTCATCCATCAGCTGAAGACACAGCCGGAGATAAGCCGCCGCACAGTGGAGCTGGCTGAGGAATAGACCTCCTGCTCCACAACAGTAATAGATCAGCCTCTCTCCCTCTGACACGGTGACACACAGCACAACCACTGTGGCTGTTTCTGATTGTTTATATGGCACCACCTGTTGGTTGATGCATTATTAGCACCACTTAACAATCAGCCATGGAAGCAGCTTTATGTGCAGAGATGATTTCAATATATTAGGTTATTCAGTGCATAAACCTTTTGGTGCAATTCACAAAGGCTTTAGATGCTAAATACTCAAGATGAGATGATATAACATTAGTTTAAGTTTCAATATGACTGCCAAACTGAATCTAAGTAAATACCTTTCAAAAATAAATATATAGATCTGATATTTATGAGATCAGTCTATATTATAAAGTAGTATTGTTTTTCACATTAGAAAAAAGAACATGTGCAAGCACTTAATCAAAAGCATGTATCTATATCCAAAAAAATGTCAGTAGTGACCAGCTAGTCATCAAAAATTGTTAAGCAATTGTTAACGAGCTAAATCTGTAAAAGTATTGTTCTGATCTAATAAAGCAGCTGTCGTCCCCATAGTTGAAAATCACATCCTTTCAGATAATTGTGGTTTTATGCTGTATAACAACTGGTTACTTAGATCAAATACATTTAGTGTTGCAACATTATTCCAATTTTGCAATACTGCATCAGTCGAGAAACCTTTAGCAGCACCAAAAAGAAATGCCCAATGTGTATTTTACTTGAAGTGCTTTCTGTTCCTAGTTTGAAAGGGTTTATTTTTACAGTTGAGACTATCGCACAATCAAAACAACGGAAAAACAGATTTGTGTGGGCCGTAAGCATTGATTTGGCTTCTGAAAAAACACACACATAAAGAAGCGGTGTATCAGAATTGCCTCTCTCAGACTTTAGAAAATGCAGAGGACTGTTCCATGTCTGAAATAGTTTCACTCATAATGACAGATTACCTTTTTGCTTTTCATGGTGGTTCAATCAACTACTCCTCTGCTCTCATCCGCCTGCTGAGTACTATATAAGGTGGCTACAAGGAACGTTTGACTGTGCTGTGAACGTTTCTGATAAAATATTTAACTTTTATAATATCATAGATAATGACTATAGATCATTAGTGAAACATGGAAATGGAAATTACAATGTTAGCAGTCTCATCTTTCTTTGGGAGAAATTCTAAACATTTTTCTAGAGTAGAAGAATTTAGATGAGGTCCATTATTATGTGTTATGTGGCCGCAGCTGGAGTCAGAGAGAGGAGAGGTGGTGTGGGGGGGGGCAAGATAAGTCATGTGGGGGAGGGAAGGGTGACAAGTGTCCCTACAGAAAGGCTGATTCTGTCATTTCAGCTGCCCCCACTGTCACTTTTATTCACATCTCTAAAAGAATACAGGGGTAGGGTGAAAAAAAGAGCAGGCAGGAATAATGAAGCTAGTCCTGGGGGGATGAAATGGAAGGGGGAGAGCAAAAGGAGACGAAAGGCAGAGAGAAGGGTGATGAATAAATGAGGAGCAGCAGGGCTGATTTCTGTGCATCAAGGTTGGGGCTACATTTACACCTGTCCCTCAAAGCAGCAAGGCTGAAAAGGCACAACTGCTTATCAGATCACTAAGAGATTTGTCCTTGGCCAGCCAGAGTGAAGGTGCAACCTCCCCAGGCTGTAGACATGGTGGGGCAGGAGGAGCACAGATGGCCTGCTGACCGCAAGCACCCGCAAACACAAAACATACCAGCTACTAGACATGGTTGCCGAGTTGCTGACAACTCCACTTCAGTTACATAATGAATAATAATAATTCATGTCAAATTATTGTAATTGTGATGTAAATTGACTGTGGAAGACAGGTCCATATATAGTATAATCTGTAATTTTGTATACATGTTGCTATACTGTGGTGAAAAGCTAGACCGATAATTCAGCCTGGGCAATACAGTACATTATTAATCACTAGCTTACTTATTATATATACACTTATATATACACTACTCACAAAAAATTAGGGATATTCAACATTCGGGTAAAATTTATGTAATATGTAAACAAGCAGTGATATTTTGATATCATGTGTGATATCATGAAAGTAATGTTTAATCACCTTGTTAGAGAACAGAATCTTATTCAATAAGTACTGAAACATTAAACAGTTGGACACATACATTTAAAAGTTTAGAGAAGGTCAAATTAAGTTCACCTATAAAAGGATATAGTGCATTTTAGGTGCATTCTGAAATTTCACTCAATTTATACAGCTGCAAAAAAAAACAAAAAAAAAAAAAAACAAGGTTTAAAGAAATTTAGAAAGTGTCTCCATTAAATAGTTTGTCCACCAGAGAGCAAAATCTTCTCAGTATCTTACTTACATTGCTTTATAGAAAACAAATGTAAAGCCTCCACATTAAAATAGATTACAGCATGAACTGAAGTTACAATGGGCTATTATGTTGCTACAGAATTTTAGGAAACCTCCACATATCAGTACCAATTAAAAAATTCAGTTTAAGCTGTATTGTGTAATTAAATTTCACTGAGTACAATAATCCTTTAAAATTCCAATAATTATTTAAATAATAGCTGCTATAAAAACTAATTACTGAAGTGACTACCTTTTGATCTGAATTTAGTTATTTACAGCTTCTAATGTTGAGCCACTGCTTTGCTTCTTTGACAAGTGGTGTGTAGTATAACTTTTGTGGTGGAGTGTGGTCACCATTCAAATGTCTTTCCTGCACTAATCATCTTTACAAAGCAGTTTAGCTTAGCACCACCAAGCATGCACAAATAAAGGCAAAGTCCTAACTACTCCACAAAGAGATCACTGACTTTATTTTTTGTGACTCGCTAAGGTCGTGCCATTCTCTCTGGCTTTATTCAAATTTGCCTATCGTGATTAATTACAAGACAGAAATAATTATTCACTTAGACTGGATCTGAGCTGCTGGATTCAAAGCATAAACAAATTAAAAAAAACAATGCTTCAGCATTAAAATATAATATAAAATAATATTATTATATAATAAGCAAAAATTATGATTCACCCAGGAGGACGAAAAGCTAAGACAAAAGACTTGAAGATCCACAGTGAGAACAGCGAGTACTGTTATCTTGCTATCTAAGCAAGTGGGTATACAAATATGTAGTGCAGTGTGTCATAAGGCATCAAGGCCAAACCCACAGATCTCAGTTGTTTTGATACAGTGTCATCCTGTGCTTTCTCTTTGCTCATGATGTATTGTTTGATCAGGGAGAAGGGCTGCTATTTTCTGATTTCATTCCATGAACAGCTGTGGTGAAATTCACATCTCAATTCAAATGGAGGCTAACATAACTGCCCCTCAATCCTCAATGCCTTTTAGACTTTCAAGCTTAAGATTTATTCTGTGGGTGATAAACAGGATGCAGCTGCTCTTGAGCCTTGGGAGATGGGGCCAAGAGCCTAGTGTTAACTCTTTCTCAATGGCTCCCTCTAAAGACACAAACCCAGCTCTGACAGACAGCAGGGATCCACATAAAAATCAAGACATCAAGAAACTCGAGACATTCTTGATGTCTCAACAGAGAGAAAACTACAGGATGCAGTGAAAGAATAAAAGATCACTTTTTGGCGTATGCAAATTGTATCATTCAAATGATTATTTATCAAACAGGCTTTATGTGAACGCATTTCCAAAGTAAAAGAGATGGTTCTCCTACCACTTCATCCTCAGACCAGCACTTCTCTATCAGTTTGGGTACCGGCTTCTTAACCAGGCGCTGGAGAGCCTTGCCTGCATCATAGCTGCTCTCATGAAGCTGTGGAAAAGTCCCCAAATATACATCAACAGAATTCTGATTATATAAAAAGATATGGATAGAGTAAAAGGTTATTTTAGTGATGTGCTTATTTAGTTCACAGTAAGATCTAGAGAATATTTACAACTGTACTGACATATTTTGTTGTGCTTGATATGCAACAAATGTTTTTTTACTAGAAATCTCAAAGTCAAAGCATCAGAGGAAATGTTGTGCCAACACATTGACAAAGAGAAATGCTGTTCAGCTTTAAGCCCTATGTCACATTTACTTGGGTGAAACAGGCAGTGGCAGAGCTCTTCCTCTGAGAATAAACAAGCATTACTCATTGGAATTGCAAATAGAGGAAGGTCAAGAGACAATGACCTGCCTGCTATGTTAATTTTCCAGTTTATAAGTCAGAATATAAATGCCCTGTTTATGATGATTCTAATGTCTTTCGTGTGCTTGATTCCTCAGTATTCATTGTCAATGTGATGGACAAATCTCTCATTATGCCTAATGTATTGTAAGCCTCTGAGGCTGGGTTTACTAAAGGGGCCTACTCTACTGGCTCAGAGCCCTTATCATTGCCAATCACTAAAGAGCTGCACAATAGCTACAGTAACAATGTGATACTTGTAACTCAAACACAGTAAAACTGAAATGGATCAGCGTTATTCCTCTTATGTACATTTGATGTGTGTTAGACTTTCATAGCTACTTACAGTGTTAAGTGCGTTTAATGTAGTGTCGTCTCTAGAAGCTGCTAGACACCCGTCTTCTGTTGAGCCTCCGTCACACATCCCTGCAAAGGCAGCCATGCTCCTGCCGACACAACACAGATCACATCAACTATGAAAAGGCCACAAACACCTGCAGCCACTGAACTGCTATGAGATCACTTCAGTGACTTAGCATTCATGCATTTTTTTTCAACCATGACTCATAGGCAAAGCTGAGGTGATGACAAGCATCTTCATAGATTTCACCCTTATTTACCAATGCTAAAAAGTGTTGACATGGTGACAAGGCATGGTGGCAACATTTTTTATTCTTTTTTATTTATTTTTTTGGCTGCACTTTGGTTTATGTTGGATAAATTCGATGTAAGGGTCAAGTAAAACAAAGTGAGTATTAAACAAAGTTAGGAAGACTCACTGGGGTGCCTCACTCAAAGATTACATGCATCCAGTTTCAGGTGTGTGCATGCATCTGACCATGGGCAACACACACACACCTGTAGAGCAAAGGTGCCTCGGAGAAGCAGACTGAAGAGATGTGTTTTATTTGTGTTTCTGTGTAACAATTGGAAAAGAACTTTTGGTTTCTCTAATTTATGGATTTCTTCTTACTAACACCACTGCCTCTTTTCATTCAATCACTATGACTGCATTTACATGCACTGAAGTACCCGGTTACTCAAGAGAAATCAGGTTTCTTGGGTAGTTGGGGAATGCTGTTTAAATGCACATAAAGAAAACTAGTTACTGGAAATCCACGTATATATGCGGCAGAAAAGTAACTGGATTTCTCCTCCACCTCTGACTTATTTTGAAAGCCTGGTGCCTGTATAGTGACAGAAAACCCTGCTTTGTCACTTTTCTTTCTGTTTTGTGTGTGTGAGTTTGTCTCACAACAGAGTGACAGCACAGGAGAGAGAAAGGATAAAAAGGGGAAACAGATGCAGCTTATCCACAACAGGAACTGTCTGAATTTAATTATTCAGTCAGAATTTATTTATTTAGTCTTTCCCTCAGCTGTGTTTCTACGTGCAGCCTTTTGTTATGCAGATGTGCAGTTGGAGAAAGCTGATTAGAAACCTAGTTACACATATACATGGCAACACAATGTGTGTTCTCCAACAGAAATCTATGTGAGGAAACCCGGTTTCCCTAATCCCCTACCCGGATTTTGGAAACCAGCTATGTCATTCTACTGCTACTCTTTCAGCTTTCACAGAACTGAAGAGGAGGGGCAAATTAATGACTGCATTTAACAACAGCAGTGGAAAAATCATATGGCCTTTAGTAAGATGAAAAAGTCCACCTACAGTGAATGGCTGGTTCTCATTCTTCGTGTGAGAAAAAGCGAATGTAGTGGCAGTGAAATTTTGGGCTGAACATCAACAAGAAGGGCTTTGAGACCCCTTCGTACCTATGCATGAGATGTCAAAAAGAACCGGATTGGCCATGAACATAGCATCACTAAGGCATCCATGCCTGTACTATTGTAAAGGGAAACACTGATTAAGTAAAAGTAAGTGAAAATTACATTGAAATAATTTGGCAATTTGGACAGTAGATCAGACAAAACAAGACATGTGCTGGGTTCTAGCATACTGTGAGGGGCATTTTCAATATTCAAATATCTAATATTGTATAGATCAAACAATTAATAATTTTAATTGAGACAGTAACATAAAATAATAAATCACACAAGAAACCTCTAATTGCTCCTTCCCCATTATACAATAAACTAAGTCTAATTTCTCATTAGTTATGACGCTTATAGCAATATTCATCTTGCATTTAACTACACTACAGTCCATGACGTGGTATGTTGATAATAAAAAAATAAATTAATTAAAAAGATAATTTGATGTTCTCGCATGTATACTTATGCTGCTTAAAAGAACTTTTCTGAGCAGGGCTATAAAATTTAGAGTTGTAACCCGCACAAATGCACTAATACACAGGTCTATAAAGTACTTGTATGCATAAAAAAAAAACATTTTTATAGAACAGACTTCAGTGAAATGTTTACAGCACTGTGTATAACAGTGACAGCTTGTGATTAGTTACACTCCAGCCACTTACTACAACATAGCACAGCAACCTGTTAACACATCATTTTCACAACAACAACAATTACAAGGAGCACAGATGATTGAATGATTTCATCCTATGAAACCACACCTGATGAAGTGTAACATTAATAAGTAGCATTAAAATACCACTCAAGACAAGAAGAAATCAGTTTGGCACTACTGATCTTGTGTTTAAAAAACAGGTTAATGGTAGCAAACTAAAGCTCCTATGTAGGTGTTTACTGTAAATGTGAATACTCTCAATGATGACACTGTAATATATGAATTTTTATGGACTGAATTAATGGCAGCTACACAAATATCGGTCAACTTTAACCTATTTGATGATAGCTTTCTAGCAGGTTAGAGCTTACAGCACCGCCAAGTCTGCGCTCACCTTGCAGCTCTAAGGTACATGAGAAGGTCACAGTCATTGACCCCTGGCATCCAAACCAGCTCCTCATTTTCAGTCACGGCCTGGCCACCAGGAGAGGGGAAAGGCTGCAGCTCTGGAAGCTTGGCCTAATTGGGCCCAGAGAGAAGGAAAGGGACATATGGTGTCACACTACAAATAGCACGAAGCAGAATATCAGCTTTAAATCCCCTGTCACTGACTTTTTACTATGCGGATGAGTGGTGGCAGCGGGGAATGGGGACAAGTTACAGTCACAAAGATTTAAAATGTTAAAGCACTACTTAAGTGCCCTGCTCACATGAATTTCTGTCCTTGCCGCAGCTCTGACTGACAGTCCTGTTCAATGTGATGATGTATTATTTTTTACACTTACTTAAAGTACATGATTTTAGACAATTATCCATTTTGTGGAAACAACATTGCAGCGAACAATCTTGTTCATATAAGCAGCCTAAACTATTGGGGTAAAACTGTGGTAAAGCTGGTTTTGGTGAAGACTTAGGCTGATAACATGTTGCATCTCAGTTTATTTTCTTAAGTGACAAACGATACACAAAATGAGATGAACTTTTATCTAGGTGGTACAGAGTTGTTGTATTTTAGCTTACTGCATGAAAAAATCCACAGATGTATGAGACAATTTGTTACTAAGAGTGCAATTTTTTCCCCTAAATAGGAAGGGGTTTTAAAACTTTCACCAACAGTAGAAAACTCTGTCAAGTCAACTACTCGGTGTTGTGTACATTGTCCAGTTACTTACTTGGTGACTGGGTCCCACTCGGATTTCCCCTTGAGTGCTGTTTAGCCGCCTAAAAAAGAAAAGAGAGAGAGATCAGATTGAACAAATTAGTGAAACAACAAGAAAAAAATACATATTTGGCCGCATCTCAAGGCTAGCTGGAGTAAATCTGTCAGCGTTGTATCTGTTGAATTACCTAAACAACTACACAAAAGTCACAGGTGGATACTGTGACTGACTGAAGCTTCAAAGAAGGGAAATAACAAAATGAGAAGCACTAGCAGTTCATGACTGGGACGAGATCAAATAGAGACCAAAGGGACAATGTCTCTACTATTGTGTATTGTTTCAACTGCCACATCAGGCGAGAATAGTATATTGTTTTTTTTGTTTTTTCTCCCTAAAAAGCCAATAAAGATTTCAGAGAAATACATTTCAGTCGAGCTGAGCAAAGCACATTTGCAGGGCTGATATTGTGGATATAGCAATAAAACTGAATCCCCTAAAAAAGGGAGGAGGAAAAGAAGGGAGGAGGAGATGAGGGAGCAGGCTCTGGGTATGCAGGCCGAGAACTGCTGGTACAAATGCTGGTAGCCATAGCAACTACACTTTAATAATAGTGTTCCGAATCTCCAGCTGCAGTGGATTAAAGAGAATGACAAGATGTTCCTTTTGAAAAGCCTTTCCCTCTGTTGCCTAGGTAACAGCACAGATTTTCATACAGCAGAGTGTGGGGCAGCCCAGAATCTGTCAGCGTGATTTGCACCCAGAGAAGCTTGCACTCCATCATGTAGACCTGTAGGAAACCTGAGCAGTCACAGCCCTCTAGTCTCTTCACAGTCCTCAAACTACAAAACCTTATGACGAATACATAATTGACCCCACTTTCCTCACTCTTCTTTAACAGACTTTCTCGTCCTTCTCTCAGACCAAAGAGATTGATTAGATGGGGTAATCCATACTCTTTTAAACTATGGCTGACAGTAGCATTGGCACAGATGATATCAGCAGAGGCCAAAAACTGTATTTCAGCTATGATAAATGACCCCAGACCCGCCAGGACAGTGTGCTGCTCCAGAACATGTTGAAATACTTACTCGTTAAATTTTTATTACAAACATCCTTAGCAGATAAGACAAACCACATGCAATCACAATTTGGCAAAATTCTAAGCAATAAAACATAAATGTTTGTTATTGTGCTTGCACTTCAAATTATTATTTTTTTTTTTTTAATTTTATGACACTCTCCTAATACCTGAGTCCTTATTTACACTAATGTTCTTGTGTCATTATTTGACAACAACTTCTGAAACAGTTAAATTGAGTAATGCAAAACTAGCTAATAGCTAGTACTTTGGCTTTATGAGATTTAAAAAGCTTGAACTTGAACATATTTATATACAGTTATACTACTATATGTACAGTGATGAATGGTTACAACAAATTTGTGCATGTTGTCTAAAAACTAAAAAAAGCTTAAAAATACTGAGAAAGTATGAATCTGGCCTGTGTTCCTACTGAGGGAAAGTTCTACAAAAGTGTTCCTGACAATGTGCAGTCGGCCAGGTATGCGGCACGTTTGACAGGAGGCTGTAAGGATGACAAATGAGGACCTGTGCACCAGAATAAGAACAGTATGTCTGAAGAAAGCCATATTTTACACAGTTAAATCCTGAGAGCAGATGGTTGACATTCAGATGGAATGAAGCACAGGTCCTGAGAGAGGAGGCAGAATAAGGATGCACTGCAGCAGGAAGCTCCCAGGAGTTTCCCTAAAGACAGTAGGTGAACATAACAGCCTACTGAACAATTACAATTAAAAGCATGGGAGAACATTGGGATGTTTATATATTACATAAGAAACACTATTGACCCTGCAAAAGTACTATTCAAATTTATGTAGATAAATGTGAAAAATAAATTGCTCCAAAATTCGTGTTGTCATTTCCACTAAATGAAGTATTATCTGGCTGTTGTATTAGTTATAATACTGTGACTCGTAATATCACCCCCCCCCACCCCCTCCCTCCAATAAGCTGTTGTGCAGCAATAAACAACGTGAGATGTGCCATTTGTTACACATAAGTTCAGATCCAACTCAAAATTATCACATAATCTTGTCACGGAATTTAAAAGTTTCTTATTAAAGCCAAACAGCAACGTGACAGTCTGGTCAACTTTGTGTATGCAATCAAGCATCACCCCGCCCCCTCCATCAATTTCAGCCAATCAGAGCGCGCGTCTGTGGCACACTGACATAATTGCAGCACAGCAAAAACAGACCCAACTTCATGGTATTTAAGTACAACGATTAGCAGCGTATTCACATGAACGTGGGTTGGAGAGGTGGCAGAGCCGGTGGAGCTTTGTGTGCACCCCAGCATTGCTCCAGAACGCCATGTCATCCCGACTGTAAACAGGAACAGTAAAATGGAGCCGGGGTAGTCTCTTCGGCTCTTATTACAGTCATGTAACCATGCTGGGTGCGCATTTATCAGTTGAATATGTGCACATGCATCGCAAACACCATGCATTTGTCCGGACATGGCTGATAACGTAATACTAAAGTGTGATACAACAGTATTTCCATTATGGTAACGTTAGCGCAAACGCGTAACGGTATGTGATCTGCAGTGACAGCTCGTATGTTCAACAGCATTCAGGTCTCCGGCTTCTGACAAAATGTTATCGTGCTTCCAATCTCCCCCGGTTAAAATAATGTCAGTGAGGCGGAAAGCTTGCGAACATCACACAATTTAGTCAGACAGCAGGAATACCAAGCCAGCACTCGCGCAGCAACTAATAACGGTACGAGAAAGCACGACAATATGATCGCAAACCTACCTCCGGGGACTGAATAAATCGTCCATTTCTGACATCGAGCCCTAAGGTTGGGTGGTGACACTGTGTGTATAATGCTCGTTCCAATCAACTCCCCTCTCCCACCTATTTCTAGGTGCTCAAAATGGAGAACCACGCATTCGCTACGGAGAGGTATTCACTGAGCTTGTGCTGTGACCTCAGCCTGCACGTACAGCGTCGCAAGCTCTGGCGCTCCTCTACAGACACTACTGAGCATGTGCCGCGACCTCACACAAGCACACACGAACAGATACACACACGGTGGCAGACAGACACACATGCAGGATACGGAATCCATCTCCCCTTTATGTCTGCGCCATAATAAACAACAGGGAACTTGCAAGGCTGCAGACAACCCGCTCAGAATACCAAACGAGCGGAGGAGAGAAGGCAGGCAGGGAGGGAGGGGGAGCGGAAGAATGAACAGGGCCATGGAGGAGGGGGTTCCCAACTGGCAACCCTGAGTGCCAATAACACGGACTGCCGCTGCAACACGTGAGACAATCCAAAAACCACAACTGGTTAATAACAATGATGGTTTCTCCCGTGTTGCTGGAGCTTTTAAATGACTCCAGCAGCTCATCATGTGTAATAATCAACAAACATACCCCACCAGTCTTGTAAGCCATTATTTACATTTGAGAATATTTGAGCCAACATGGAGAAGCAGCTATGTAAAACATAAATAGTACAGCAGCAAATTAACAGATATAAGTCATATAAAAATGTAAATGTAAATAGATTTTTAAAAATATAAAATGGATGTTTTGATATAAACCACCTCATCTACCACAACAAAACGGCACTTAAATGTCATCTGCCTTTGCATTTAAACAAAATACTTATAATACCAATATGTGCCATCTCTACCTGTCAAACTATGTTACTACGCTCAACGGAGATTAGTAACATGGCTTTCACAATGCTGCCAGTGGACCAGCTTTAACAGTGATCACCTTAATCTCTAACCAACCTTTAACCACATCAATACTGGCAGCACAACAGTGGCACTAAGTGAATGAGGCTGACCTTAGTGTCAGTAAATACATGAATTAAACAGGAACAGCACTGATAACTCAAAACTAGTATATTATTACTATTAGTATAATGTTGGCATTAATTTAATCCAGGAAAAGCACAAGTGCTGATGATAGCAGTGACAGTGAACAAACACCCACAATACCAGGAACCCAAAATGGGAATGACTAAAGGTAATTCAGTCATCTTTAACTGTATTATGCACACTTATGTTTTTCCTATTGTAACGTATCCAAATAAAAATACAACCCCAATTCATTTGTAAAATGTAAATACAAAAACAATGCAATGATTTGCAAATCTCATCAACCCATATTTGACTGACAATAGAACATAAACAACACATCAGATATTTAAACTGAGACATTTTACCATTTCATGGAAAATAATAGCTCATTTTGAATTTGATGGCAGCAACACATCTCAAAAAAGTTGGAAGAGGATGATGTTTACCATTGTGTAGCATCCCCTCTTCTTTTAACAACTGTCTGTAAACATCGGCGCAGTGAGGAGATCAGTTGCTGGACTATTAGGAGAGGAGTGTGCTTATTGGTGCCTGATGCAGTATTATAGCTGCTCAACAGTCCAGGCCCTTTGTTGCTGGACTTGTATAATGAGCCAAATGTGTTGACAAAAGATCTGAATTGCAGGCAGTTCAGTTCAGTACTCAGATTCTTCTCCTCTAAAGCCATGCTGTTGTGATGGATGCAGTAAGTGGTTTAGCATTGTCTTGCTTAAATATGCAAGGCCTTCCCTGAAAGAGACACTTTCTGGATGGGAGCATATGTTGCTCTAAAACCTCTATGTACTTTTCAGCATGATGGTGCCTTTCCAGATGTGTAAGCTGCCCACACTATAGTCATTAATGCATCCTCATGCCATCAAAAATATAGGCTTATGAATTGCCTGCTGATAACAAGATGGATGGTTCCTTTCCTCTTTAATCCACAGGACACAATGTCCATGGATTGCAAAAACAATTTAAAATTTTGATTCACCTGAATGCTCCTCCATTTTTAAAAAATTCAATTACTAATCACCTACTTTTCCAGCCTTTTGTTGCCTGTTCCTACTTTTTTTTTTAGATGTGCTGCTGCCATCAAATTCAAAATGAGCTAATATTTTCCATGAAATGGTAAAATGTCTCAGACTTTATTTACATTTTACACATCCTCCCAACTTTTTTTGAATTGGGGTTGTAATATTGGTAACAATTGTTAGCAATAATACACTGACAGTATAATTTAGCAAACCGATGCTAAAAAAGCGGCGAAGCAGTGTGACTTTTACATACATGCCCTGTCCTAAAAAAGTTCCATACATTTTTGTAGAACTTCAACTGCGTCTGTAAAAATCAAATATTATAACATTTGTAGTTAAAATTCAATGTGCCTATTGGTGCTTTAAATATTGAATCCGATTAAGCCTTAAATAAATAGTTAATATTGTGATATTACTAAATCAACACACCAATATCTCCTCTCATGTAGCTGTATTATATGAATATATTGGCAATTTTCCCCTTTGATATTAGCGCTAAAACAATTTGATGAAATCACTAACAGAACACTAATCTTTGACTATTCTAATGTGATCATTTGTTCACAATTTGCAATGTCTCTTTGGGTCGGAGAAACTCTGATTGTTTTTTTCCACCATTTGCTGTCAAAAAAATATAGAACTACAGATTGAGAAAATAATCAGATTTGTTGATCAAGAAAATACCAGTTTATTGCTGTCTTAGGTTTGTATTCTGCCTCCAGTGCAATATTTGAAAAAGGTACTTTGGAGGTAAATTTGACTGGACCAAAAGCTCCTCACCTGGTCTCTGGGTTATATCCGAGGATATAGAAAAAGGAGTCGATGCGGGCTTTGAACTCCCTGGCAGCAAAAATGTCAGAGAAATGAGAAATGTTGCATTTCCCCCTGTGGGAGAGAGGACAGGTTTTATTATACAAAAACAGCAGCATGACAAAGTGATACCATAGTAGCCTCTAGCCCTAATTAGAATTTCTTGAATTGATCAACTCTTAGAGGTGACAAATAAAACAGCAGATATCTAATGTCTGTCAGTGTCTTGTGACTCTGCTGGGAGATAACAAACTCTTGCTATTGAACCTGTAAGCAGCTGAGGTGTAGGAGACAGACACCACAGAGACCTGGACAGGAATACAGTCCGTTTGTCTCCCTTGCAACACGAGTACCCCACACTGAGCTAAGAAGGCCAAGGCTCTGACAACATCTTGATACCATTTCCTGTTTCCAGGACCCCGGTGTCTGGCTGTATCAAAATAACAGACATCTCAGACATATGAAGCAGGGCAGACTGCCAAATAAAAAGTATCTTCCTCCCCCTGAAAAGATTAAAGGGCGCTAAGGAGAGCTGTCTTCGGAGAGCTGTGGCATTACAGCATTTGACTGGAATTCCCTCCTATTTATCTAAATCCTTGAGAATAATTCAATTCAAAGGCTACTCAGTGTAGGAGAAGTTGCAACTAATTTCCCCTGAAATCAGTGGTTTCTAGGAGACATGGCTCTGACTGCCCACTGCTGTGCTGTTCACAGTTGTTTTTCATTACAGAAAAGGGGAAGCAAGAGAAGAAGGATGGGTGGGCGAAAAGACAGAAACACAGAATGAACATAGAATATGATTTCAGAACATGAAAATAATTAAGCCTGCATGCCTTTCTCCTGACATGAAGCACAGACTTTGTTTTAATTAATGGCTTATGTTCTGACGGTGTGAATACGGGGGAGTTATTGCAGATCCAATCAATCAGTTGATGTAAAGAAGCATGCGTGTCTCATTTATGGCTTTGCACCTTTTGTCTTATGAGCTATTTTGCACCTACTGAAAGCAGGAAGGCAAGATACTGTATATTTGTTTTACTTCTGAAAGTTACTTTAAGTCTGTTTGCTGAAATCCGTTCAAGTTAGCCAAGTATTTTGCTATGTGAGTAAAAACAGATGGCGTTAGGCACTTGTCTGTTCGAGTATGCAACAACAGTATTTAACTGAAGAATTAATTATTGGTATAACAGCAGTAGCATGTTGACAATAAAATCTACTTTTTACCAAAGTATATACTTATCTTACATTAATTACCCCCATAGATTTTTTAAAATTCATATGGTAATAAATAAACAAATAAAGAGTTCAATAAATAATTTTCATGCCTACACAGCATCTTGCATACAGGAATTGCATTTCTGTTTACTGGGCAAAACCAAGGCTCAAATACACCACACCTTTAGGGCAGACATACAGAAACACCAAATATAAGTGTTAAAGCAGTGTAACAGGCGTATAGTCTTTAAATACAAGCGTTATAATTAATGCAATACTGCGTTACCAGACCTCAGAGTTAGACGTGTTCCTTTAAGGCGCAGTTTCTGTCCTCTATCACAGATAAAATTATAAAGCTCCTGATGTTTGTGCTTTATTGTGTGATTACATGTATGTGTGCACATCCATGTATATAAATTTATATTTGTTTACCTGAGAGCAGCAGCATGATAAGTGTCCACATAGTCAGAGATGAAGAGTTCTCGACTCCTGACCACCGGGTCTGTGATAACCAGCTCCCGGCCGGAGTCTGAAGAAAGGAAAACACAGCTGTACCGAATACATTTTTTTATTATACATTATGGAAAAGACAACTATACTACTTTAGCTACTTTAACAAGCATCTCTGCAGAGGTCAATATTAAGCCACATAATAATAAATACATAATACATAATTCAATAAAGCCAATAAAGTGCAGTCCCCTGAGGAGAAGACATGATGTTCAGTTCTCATGTGCATTGACCCTTGTGTGGGTTAAGACGCATCAGCAGAGATGTATACATATCAAATATACACTGAGAATTTGTACTCTCACAAAAGGTGTTCAAAGCAAAATATTGAATACTTGCTGCCCCATCAGCCAAAGATTTTCCCCAAAATAATTATTTGAAAAACATTGCTCGAAGAATTAAGAAAACATTAAGGATGATTATAAATAACTGGACAAATAAATTACTTTTTGAGGTATAACTTATTCAGTTATTGAAAATCTAATGAAAATCTAAATTAAAACTTTTTAATTTAATAAATATAAAGTAAAAAAATAGAATACAAAACATACAGTGTGTGGTATTTTGTAAAATCCAAATAATTTTTCATGATCGATTAGTTTAACTAGTTCAAGTTAATTTTAAAGCTGACTATTTCTTCATTACATTTCCTTTTTTCAATCAGGATTTCGTGTTCAGTTGCTAAAACAGTGACAGAGCTCATGCTCCTGTAGACGTGTATGTGAGTCCATGCTCACTGATGGTGTTGAGAGTGTGCATGCTCCAAGGCCACATGACACTGTGGGTTATTAATACTTGACAGTGCTGCTGTCTGGCCTGAAGGAGTGTTACCCAGGGAACAGCACAGAGCCACAGGATTGGCTCAGCCGCCAGGGAAACTGTCTCCTAGTTTCTGTTTGAAATGCAATTCACAGCTAACTCGTATAACCCCCAACAGTCTGGAGAGCAAAAGCAGGTGTGTGCGTTATTGAAAGAGAGAAACTTAGTGTTTTTATTGAGCAATCAAGTGCGTGTGTGTGTACTCTATGTGCACATGTGCAGCTGTGTTTCAATGCACACAAGGTAGTCTCACCGTTCTCATTGTTGCGATCTTGCACCAGGTGCTGGTAGACAGAATCGGGCACCTCTGACTGGCGGTAGTACCATTTCACATTCATCAGCAGATGGTCCCTTTTACTCTGAAACACAGAGAGACAGAGTGAGTGAGCAGGAGGCAGGGAAAAAAAATCTCACACCAAGATAAACAGACATCATTTTGTTTGATTACAACGTCACAAACTGGCCTCTTGGCGAACAGTGATGCTGTGCAGACGTACTGTTTATGACTCACACAAGTTGATGCCAAAACGCACGCAGCGAGACAAAGTCAATTAAAAAGGGATTTCAGAGCATTTAGAGCCTTAATAAAGTAAACAGTGGGATGGCCGTTTCTGGAGGAAGTACAGATTGAGAAGAACCACGAGGGGGCTCGATGAGTCCATGATGTTCTGCAAATCAATCCTCTTGCCCATTTTTTCTTCACTTAATTATAATGTGATAAATAAGCTATTACATGGTTGTAATATACTATAAGTATACTCAAGCATAGGCAAAGTATAATTTTACTATACACTGTACTTTATTTTCTAGGTAATGCCACCTACTGGCCTATTGAAAAAGTGCACATCAGCAAATGCCTGTAAATCTTCAGGTGACCAGAAAGTGGCAGCACTGAGGTAAAAAGAGAGCCTTTGAAGGGCCAGTCAATAGAAAAACAGATGGAAAAAAAAAATCATAAAACAGGGGCAGGAAGACAATAGTAGAAACTGAGGCCAGTGCTGAGGGTGGGGATAAATAGGTCAAAATAATGTTTTGTTTTCATGTTCTAAAATATTTACTGTGTTTCACTTAAGCTCAACTGACTGTCACAGAGGTCTGAAATACCATTATGACACTGCTGAGCTGGGTGTTGGGACTGCAACACATTCTTATTGGCCTCAGCCATCATTATTAGGGACTTGCTGCACCACACTACACTGACTAAGACACTTGCTACACCACTGACAACCTAGTTGTGAACTACAAGAGAAATAAGCATACAGAAAATAAGGAAGAAGGAAAAAATCTTGGTGTAATCTAAAACAGTTTAAAATTCGCTCTTTCCAGGCTCTTAACTGCATGTCTTTTCTGTGTGTGTGCGTGCAGGAACATGAGGTCAGAGTAAAGATATTTAAAGCCTTTACAGTACATTGTTCTGTTATGTCACTGGGGAGGAGGCTGAGCACACGCAGCCAAGCACATCATCACCTCCCTAAACCCTCCAGCCCACCTCTGGTTTTCCCATTCTCTCCATTCCTTCCTCCCCTCCTCCTTCTCATTCAAACCCTCCTCTCCACCTCCTTTTCCATTTTGTTTCCCTCATTTTTCCAACCTGGAGCTTGGAGAAGAAATGAGTGCGTAAGTGAGCCTGGATGTGTTAAATAGCAGCTGGCACGCAGTCACTCAGCTGTATTTAGTGCTTCGGATGATTGTGTGTATGCATGCAACACAGCCACTCACACTTTGCTTGTGATTCAACAGAGACATACTAATGGACTGAGACACAGTCACCCGAGCATGTAGGCACACTGTGTGTGAAGACATTTGTGCAATGACATCATGGCCATCCCCCTCCCTCTTTGCTGTTATTCCTTTCCAACCTCTTATCTATTACTGGATAGACATTAACAGACTACCTGTCACAGCATTAAAAGTACTTATCTGGTCCTTATACATAATTCCTTAAGGAGACTGTAAATGCTGTACCTCATCATTTCGCTTCCTTTTTGTAAAACAAAGGAAAAAACTAAAAGCTAGAAACGAGTGTGATGCAAAAAGAAAAGCATAAACAGGCGGAAAGATGCACAAAAATAAACACAGGTTTTACATTTTATTCATGAGCCTGCATTATTTTAAATCAACCAAACGAAGCACAGGGCAAATTTGACTTCAGCTATCATCAGTATCCTTGTCACTACAGTGTAGCTGCCGCTCTCCAGAGCAGATTGCTGTTTAGAAGCTCACAGCGGCGTTAAGCCCTCTCGGGCAAAAGAGGGAGGGAGATGGAGAGAAAGACTGAGAGCGCAACATATGGAGCACGTAGTGGGAGTGAAGCACAGCTTTCAATTATCACAATTCTATAAACATGTGGGGAGGAAAAATGAGTAGATAACGCAAGGAGAAAATGAAGGGGAAGACAGCTCAGACTCGTTGTATGAACTACTAGTTGTATTGTCTGGGTTTTGATAAGTCTGCAATAGAAAATGACAGAGGCAGAGCATATAAGAAGGAACCACAATGCTGAATTGATTAGAGACATTCCATGCTGCCTGTAGAGAGCTGAGCCCTGCACAATGTCAGCCATCTTGTCTGTCCTGCCAGAGGCTAAACATGGCCCTACCCTCCCTCCTCCTGGGCCCTAAACCCTGGAAATGCTACTCACTGTGGGGAGGCCAAAGGACTTACTAACCCACTACTGAGAGAAAGAAATGAAACAAGAGGGGAAAGAAGAGAAAGTGCAAGGCAGCAGAGCAAAGGAGATGGAAGGGGATGGGGGTGGAGCCTTGAGGAAAGAGTTTGAATTAAGGTAGGAGGAGCAATACATTCTAGTTTCCTCAGACTTAAAATTACAACTATCCTCCTTCTGCTTTACTGAAACCTCCGGGGTACAAGGCTACCCCTTTATTTGTTGACGAGATATAAATCTGAGAGTCATGCTTTGGGGTTGAACACAGTGAAACCTCCCCTCCCTCCAGTGGTTCAGCCTGGCTCGTGGCATTCTTTGGCACACTGATCAAATGGGATGGATTACTGGAGGCCCAATATTTCATAGGCAATATCTGGGAAAATATTTTACAATATGAAGCTTTAAAAGTATCTTTAAGTATGGCTCCAAAGAAAATAAGTTTCAGGCACTCGGGTATTCTTCTGACTAGCTAAAGGTAGCTGGCCCCTTGGATCTATAATGGTTGGGCAGTTTTCTTTGTGCTGCTGCATGTGTGTGCAGTCAACTTTGGAGCTGGGCCCCTATATCCATACCACTACAAAGGCTAGGGGGGATACAGAGGGCAGACTTTCCCTTTTTTTTTTTAACAAGTAAAGGCTTTACATTTAAAAAGAATCCAGCCCCTTTTAAAAAATTTCTTTTTTAAAAATCCGGACATCTGTATTAATCCCACACACTTGTGTTTGACTGATTGTCAAAGTGCACAATGGTAGCAGTGATCCCCAACTTTTCTCCCAAATCTGTTCAGTGGCCTTTACAATATGGTCATTGCCTGGGAGCCAAGCTGAGCTGTGACAAAACTAAGAGACCCATGTTACAACCTGTAACCCTCAAACCTAATGCCCTATTCCTTCATCCTCCCTGAACTGTAATACTAGAGCCTTGCTTTAAACAAAACCAGAACCTCCTGCTCCCACAAGACAGGCCCCCAGCACACCTCATTAACAGGAAACCTCTGTTTATTTTCTCTGCTTTTCAGACAATCTCTTCTTCCTCTGCTAACCCTGTTAGTGCCCCTTAACCACCCCCACCCACCCCCCTACTCCCAAATTCAACAGTGACATCAGCAGCCAGGATCTATGACTTCCTTCATATGGTGGCAGCCAAAAGTAAGGAAAGACAGACAGATTCCAAACACACAGACAAAAGAGTCGGTGAGAGTGATGCAGGGAGGGTAGGAAGAGAGGGAGGTCAAACAGATAAGAGCAGAAGCAGCAGCAGCTTAATGTTAGCCAGGAATGTCAAACAGTTCAGCTAGGCCAGCAGGCTGTTGAGCAGGTTATCTTGCTAATGTTTCAGTGGAAGGGGAGACTGGGGTGTGGTAAATCAGAACTGGTAGTGGTGTGACATTGACAGGCGGATGCTCAAAATGGCAGAGGGGGCGGACCTTGCCTGCTGCAAGGGGAGTATAAGCATAACTAAAGAACAAAAGGTTGGTTGTGGCATTTGGAGGCCTGGAGAGGGGCTCTGGAAGGACTAATCTGCTGCTTCGACATGATAAGATTAAAGAGGGGAGGCAGGCAGGAAGAACAGGCTGGGAAGATAACATATACACTAGCATAAACACACACAGAAGATGATGGATCTGATTGGAAGGATTTTCCACTCTGCTTTCTCTCTCTCATTTTCTTTCATTCTCTCCCTCTCTCTCTGAGACAGAGAGATCTGCCAGCACACCAGCACTCAATAAGCACTTCCATCTGGACGACAGAACACACACACTCAAAAACTGTATGTGTGCATCAACGCACACTGCTACAAGAGATCTGCTGTGCTCACGCAATCTTCGACATCTCGGTGACTGACAAAGGAGGTTGTTAAATAGAAATGACAGCATGCTGTGTGAGCAAACACACACGAGTGAATGTACTTACTCTCACACACACATATACACACAAATAACAGCCTTTCAGGATAAGCACCACTATTCTCCTAACCCTGCAGTAGAGCAGGGCAGGCTGAGGGCTCTGTGTCAGAGGTAAGAGAAAGCACCTCTAAATCAGGCTTTCAGACCCAGCAGCAGCATGATTCCACTCTGCAATCCTCATCTCCTTATGGGTTTCATAGGGAGAATTAGCTACTTTGAGGAAGGAGGGATAACCTGCCCTTCAAACCTCCTCCTCTTAGTCTCTTATAATAAAACTAAACAAATGATGATTACAATATTTGTGAAAAATGACTGTGTACAGGGTGCTTCCCCACCTGGCAACAAGAACAAATGGAGAGTGTGTGGGAGGCAGAGGGAGCAGTGGGGAATGGGGAAGGGAGGTTTTGAGGGGAGTCCCAGCTGTGGTGCTGGTGCTGGTAGGCCCTTTGCGCTGTGCCTACACAGGAGTCTCTTTCTGCTTCTTTCTGGCTTGACCTGTTTGGATATTATGTGGGAGCCCTCTCCTTTAAACACACTGGGCCCATCTGTCAGCTCGGCTTCATATTGAATTGGATGAGCATTAGCTCTTTCAAAGTGGGCAGATTTGCGCTTTTATATATGTGTGTGTGTGCGCGCATGACACCTTTAAAAATAAGTAGCCCATGCCTTAAATTTAAAATCCAGTTTCAAGGAATTAAGAAGACACACATAAATCACTTTATGGCAGATTCACTAGTTGTGGTATTACACAATTTGACTGAATATAGTAACACATCTAAGGGTGTCAAAGTTTCTACAGTCATCCAGACTAAAGAAGGAAAAAATTGTGGCAGGGATGGGGAGAAAAAAAACATTGGGGCTGAGTCATGCAGAGCTCACAGACGATATTAATTAAGGCTTGAAGGCTAAGGGCCACTACTGGTGGATCATGCTGCCAACCACGGGCACACTTAACACACTAGAAAGTCACAAGTGCTACACATGACTGACACATCTGAGGTCTGGCTCACCCAACACTTTACCTTACTCCAGGCTGATAACAGTGGTAATTGCAACAGTCATTGTTTACTTATTCCTTACTTCAAAAGTGTTGCAATGGGAGAAAGTCAATACATGGCAGACATAATGACAAAAATGCATGTGGCTGACCATGCTGACATTTCTTTTAGACAGAGGGTTACGCTGAAAATCCAAGAACACTAGACTTAGCTGCTTGCTCCAAAAAATAGACAGGCGTGTGTGTCCAACTTAAATATTTGTCTTTCCCTCCAACACACTTCTGCTGCAGTGGTTTTATCCAAGACATTTAAGACGAGTTAAGTGATGGTACAGAGAGTAACACTGTGAAAGGCAAAGGGAGAGAGGATATAAAGGAAGCATCCACTAATGATGATCATTATCCGTGCAACACTGACAAGCAGCAACAGAGACCTGACAACTTGCATTCAGTGATTAAGGCTACACACAAATACACAGGCACTTCTTTTTTTTTAAAACTGAGAGCACAGTCAGAAACCCTTTCAAAACTAGCAGGATATAGACTAGAATGCAGATCCAAGGGAGACTTCAAATGCAGGCTCTGTAAGGACAGATGGAGGCGGTTAGTAGAGCTCATATCTGGGTCTTCAAATCATAATACTGAGTTTATTTCCCAAGCTCTCCCTCTCATCCAGACATAGAGTTATACCCTGCCAGAAAACATTGTCATTTCTGCCTCCAGCCTTTCATTTAGCTACTTCAAAGCAATCGCACTTCGATACCTGACTTCCTGTGTGTTAGTGTGTTTGCAAGAGCATGTGTATTTGTGTGCATGTGTATAGCCCAGGATGTTCTCTTGAGAGCAGTGAGTTGTCTGGTCTCAAGGTAATACCTATGAGTCACACACTCACACACACACACACACAGGAATGCTGACATTTTTTCTACATTACAGACTTCCTTTGTGTTGGAGAGTGTAGTGTTTAAACAGTCTGGTGTTTTGTTTGGAAGGCTGTTTGCCTGTGATCCATTATGTTAGCTCTGCCCTGTAAGCATAGCCTGTTGAGCTAATGAGACATCTTACTAATACTGACTGGACTACTACTGTGGTGGAGGAGAGGGGGACTGCTTACAGATAGAGAGAGTGCAATAAGGATATAAATATCAAGCTCTGTATATATGTGTGTTTGAATTCTTATTGGAAGTCTGCCCAGCTAGCTAATCCGGATACTGTGTGTATATGTGCGCACAACTACTAGCAGTATCCTCCTAAACAGAGTGTAGCAAAGAAGGACCAGTGGGGCTGACTAAGCTCTGTAATGGAAGACAGAAAATGAGAAGATATGATGATACATGCATATGTAACTTTTAGACAAATATAGGTTAATGCAGTAGTGAAAAATTGAACAAAGCAAAAAGAGATTTCCCCAAGGGTAAAATACGAGTGTGTGAAGGGTAGACAAGTTGTGTGTGCGATATATCTTCTAAACAACTCACTGGTTAGTCACGGAGGTGTTTGCAGATGTATGGCACTTTAAAGACTGATGGGGTATGTGAACCGGATGATAGAGTTGGTAAAAACAGTATGTGTGAGTGTGTGTGTGTGTGTGTGTGTGTGTGTGTGTGTGTGTGTGTGTGTGTGTGTGTGTAAATGCTTTAGAGGCATTCTGTATGCAAGAGCAGCTGTCAGACCAGCCGAGGACTGTCTATAGGGAGCATGTGTGTGAGTGTGACATAGATAGGAAAATAAAAAGACAAGTTGAGTGACTACTAATCTGTGTAGCAAGCTCACATCAATACACAGCTAATAAAAATATTTATGATCCTTCTACATACAAACACGGCCATTTCTAGTAAGTAAGATTACAAACGCACACAGATGAGAGGAGGCCGTAAATCAGAGCTCAAGCATGCAAAAACAGATCATACCGCTGCTTTTGAAGAGCTCATATCACCATGAGCTCAACCATTCGTGATTGCATTGTTTTATCTGTCCACTTAATTTTTGAAGATAACCATCTCTCTCTCTCTCTGTCTCCTGCTCTGTCTATGCGCCTGAAGGTGACCTTGCCTGTCCGTCAGTCTCCAGTGATGACACTGGTCCTATCAGTAATACATCATGTAAGCTGTGTATCAGCCAGATGCCACCCTGGCCGCACAGTAGGGGGTCTGTCAGGCATGCCTGCTTTGTACAATATGCAAATAATTACATGCAAATTACCTACCCGTGTGTGAGACAATATACCAGTGATGCAAATGCAGTAGGCTATCAGATTAATGTGTTAAAAGATTTAAGAAGTCACAGGCCTTTGACTGAATACAGTTACAGCTCATAAAATCAAAATGCTACTCATTGCAACTGTAGAGTGAATCCTGGGGAAGAATGTGAGGCTGTGTGAGTACACAGACACACACCGACATACAAAACTACACACATACACACACAGACAAGAACCTTTGACTAGCCTCCTGCTGTGCTGCAACAAGAGATGTATTGTAGACAACACAGCTGCAATAACAAGTCTGGCCCAGTGCTAGAAGGAGCTGCTCTGCACAGTTCTCAGATCGGCAGTAACGGCCGCCATATTGTAACATGATTATGGATGGAGTTTTGCAAGCGTCAAAGAGCCATATTTGAGCCTACTTGAAAATAAATATAAACTCACAACAAAACATGCTTCATTATTTCAATCATTAGAAAAAAATATATCAAATTGAGTTAAAAAGTCAAAACCATTTTAAATTGATGGAAAATAATAAAATGACTCTTTAATAGTATTGAAATTTCTTTTTTTTTTTTTTTTTTTTTTACATTTATGAGATCTTAAACTTTCAGTTCATCAAGAAAAAAAGCAAGAGATGTTTTGCTTTTTATATCATAAATTGCCAACGGGTTGGATGATATTGAAGGTAAAATGAGCCAATAAGCAAATGGTATAAATTAAGAAACTGTACTAAATACGCAGACATGACATGGTTTTGCTCACACTTGACACGATTGAGACTTAACATGGTTTTACATATATATTTTTTCATTTCATTAAGTCCTTTACAAGAAGAAAGAGGGATGTAACAAGAAAACATATGGCCAACAAATCCCAGACCAATGAGTGATAACTATTTTGCAAGAACAGCAAAATATATTTCTTCATTAACACAGGCTTTTTAAGCACTGCAAATTAAACCTGAGTCTTTATGTCTGCTGTTGACTCCCCAAACTACAACACAACAAAATACACATTGTTAGGTAAACTGTGCACTAATGTAGAACACAGGAAAAAAACTGGAATCATGATGAGCAACACATTCCTTATCATTCTGAAAGAGAGAGAGTGAGAGTGAGAGTGAGAGTGAGAGAGAGAGAGAGAGAGAGAGATTGACCAACACCTCGGCATACTCTTTAACTCACACACATCAAAGCCTCCCCCCCCCCCATTTATCTGTGTGCCTGTAAATCAAAAGGCACATTTAGAACATGCACACACACACACACACAGGCTCAGACTGCATTTGTTTTGTGCAGCAGCGTCCAGGGCTGGATAGGGAGGGTAAAGGATTTTGCTGTAGATGGGGGAATTACTTGCCTCAGCTCACTCTGTCAAGGAGGAGAGGGGGATGACTGTTTACCCGCAGTGAGTGAGAGGAGAATTAAAAAAAAGGAAAAAGGAAGGGAAAAAAATTAGAGAGATGGAACAAAAAGAGAGGTCAGTGCTGTGTCTGAAAATGTTTTCTTCTCTACAAGTCAACTTTTTCACCAGTGAAAGGTGACACACATACACATATCCACCTCTTAAAAAATGACTAAGCTGTGTTGCAGAAGAGGCCAGGTCAATGTAATTAACTGTAATTCAGAAACCCACGAGAGGAAAACCAAGGAATGATGCGATTCTTCGATTCCTTGGTTCCTTTGTGGTGGGTGGGAATTCTGGGGACTTCCTACAAACTGAAAAGGAAGTGTCCATTTAAAGCGTGGATTTTAGCTGTCCACCATCACATTCCATCTCCAAGCTCTAAACGGGCATGTGATATCTGCTCGGCTTAGCCCAGGCACAGCTTTGAAGTTAAATCAAGCAGAAAGGTTCACCATACCATGCAACCAGCATCAGCACAAGATTTGCAGGGGTGCACACAAGCTCAAACGAAAAAGCACTAGCAGCAAATAAGGCAGAGCTTTATGTACTATAGCTTGTGTGGGAGCTAGTCTGCTTTCAGCCTGCTTTGCTGGCAGCTCCTTGCCTATTATCTCTATTGTGGTTGTTTGATTGACATCCACCTGTCCTTGGGTGGAGGGTGATTAGGTGTTCTTACAGCTGGCTCTTTGTAACAGAGTGGATGCTTGTAATAGATTGTGTGGAGAGAGCAGTATGATAGGCTGATGATGGAATGATCCCTGGACGTTGACTAACAGTCAGTGGAATAAAACAGGGCAGGGTTATTGATGACTCTCTTAAATAGCAGGTATCATTGTCATGGCAGCACATACATTATCACTGTGCAGCCCCACCCCGCCAGGGTTCTGGACCAATAGGGAGGCAGCTTCCAGGCAAACAATCCCCTGAAGTGATGGAATGGTTGAGGGAAAGAGGAGAATACTAAATGTGCCACTTCATCTGGCGATTGACACAAAGCCTCTTGTTTACTGGTGCCATGGAGATTTACATCTTTTCCATGTAGCCCCTCCCTCTCCTCTTCTCTCTGATTTGTGCTTTTCTCTGTGTCCCTGCTTAACTCCCACAATCCTGTCTGTTTGTGGTGGCACTGCATGAAGTGGATATTACCCTACCCTGCTGCTAAGATATTGATCAGCTTCCTCCCTCCTTTCTCTTTTCTCTCTTCATAGCGCACTGCATTGATTTCACCTCTCCCTCTGAGCCCGCCAGCTAGCAGTGATTACACACGGTGCTCACACACACAATGCTGCAAGCACACACAAACACAATCAATCACCCACATTAAGAGTATTTGGTAATGATATGGGGATGTTGGCCTTATTTCATAAAGCTCAGTGGCTGCTGCATCAGCCAAGTGAAAACACGGCTTCTTTTCATTCAGGGCAACCAGCTTAGTATGACATATTACCATAATAAATATTGTTCTAGCATGTTAGCATAGCACACCAGCAGGCTCACATAAAGCTGATGGAGCGCTGGTGGTTTTTGTCATGTTGGTGCTAAAGATGGCTGTAGCAGACGCCTTGTGATTCTGTGCAGAACCTTAGCTCATACTCCCTATATGGACCTGCAGCACTGCACCAATACAAGACTAGCTACTACCTCACAGAAGTCAAAGCATTTAAATAAAACAGAAGAGAGTGGGAGTCAGAGCAAAGACAAAAGACTTTATCAAAGAGCCATAATCAGCTGAGCAGTACATACAATTAGGCAGGCACTGTTGCCTCCCTGAGTGTATGTCCATATAAGGAGCTTATTATATAAGGAGCTAAGGTTCCCTAAATTGTGCTAGCAGGGAGAGCATTAACATTATCTGTACACAAGCACATATCAATTTGTTAAATATCAACCGCATGCTGTTTATAACATAACATCTCTGCTAAAAATAGCTGGATGAGTGTGAAAGGTTGTGGATCAAAAGACCAGATGAGCTATTAAGGGCAGTGTAGGCCGATGCCGTAAGAATAACCACTTAGCTCTGTGTAACCTCATTCAGGCTGCAGCAACAATTCAGCAGAGTGTTCAGCAAGGGACCAGAGATCCCATATATTATACACACCCTCATTGCCATTTGGCATTTAAATGGCATTTCAGCATGGCAGCAAACAGTTTGCACCTAATTATGGCCAGTTGCTGCTGTGTTGTGAGTTAAGCCAAAGTCTAACAGCTATCCACAAAAAAGCATGGCTTTGGTGTCTCTTATGGATAACAAACACCCCTTTCACACTTTGGTGGACTGAAAGTGAGTGTTGAGAAAGAGGCTCTATAACATGTAGAATGTTAACAGGCAGTGACACTGCTATGCATAATAACTTCACAGAGTGACTTTATTTCAGTTTAGTGGTCTGATAAACACAGACTTTAATTTATCCACAAATAAACTAATTATCAGCTTCAGAAAAGCTGAATCGGGGCTTTGACAAACAAATAACATTATGTCTCATTATCACTTAAAGCAGGTCCATCTAAAAACCTCTCTAATGACCCACTGAGGCATCTTTAGGGATTAAGATTGGGGCCAAAAAATACTCCCAGAAACAGTGAGCCATCTGTTAACAGCAAGCTCCATCAATCCCCTACAGGTCCTGTCACAAGTCTACAGCGTGAAGAGTGTAAGCACAAGTTCCACTGCAGTGCACACACTGAAGAAATGAGGTGTGTGTTTTGTGTAAAAGTGTGGCTCATCAGGGAGGAAAGGACGAGAGGTCACTGTCCATACAAAGAGCACTCCTAATCAGAGGGGGGTCTCAATCAACCCAACATCCCTCCACTTGCCATCAGAAAGAACCTCTCACTTTAACGCCAATTCCATTACCTACTCCAACAGGGCTGCACATTAAACAATTCTATTTCACCTGGGGAGGAGGATGAAGGTAAGAGACACGAAGGTGGGAGGAAGACTGAAGTGAAATTTTGTATTTATTTTTTACTCGGTCTTCTCTTGCTAGTGTGATTTTGACATACCCATGTGGTGCGCCACTACTGGTAATGGGCCAAAATCAGATGCCCCCTTCCCCAATGCCCCATTGCCTTGAGGAACAAGATTCATCACAAGGACCAGACAGCAGAGGAAAGGATGTAAGGAGTTAAAGAGAAATAGCGCAGAGCTAAGTGGAGGTTTGAAAGATATGAAAAGTGCACATGACAAGAGCTTATATAGAGTTATTCACCCTCAAATTGGGAGGGCATTATGGCAATCTATAAATAGGCTGTTAAGCTCAATAACCCAATGCTAGCTTGTCGTGATAATGCAGTGAAAATCTATATTGCTGAATGTAATATTCGGACTATAAACACACCAGCCAGCCCTATGTAGATTTAAAAAAAATGCGTTTAAAATGCGCTGAATAGTTTAATTAGCCACAGAGAAAGGGAAATAAGGAATAAAACAGCACAACAGATAAAGCCCACAATACAAACTGCCAGGCAGGGTCACAGCTTGTCTTCATAACTATATGGGGATTGAGGAGAAACCATGGATAAAAGACATGGGGATTTGACAACTACACAAAGAAAGCGACTTAGAGGAGGTCTGTATTTTCTTAATGATATATTAAGATAGTGCTTAGGCTAATTTAACAGTAGGCTTAATAACATAGACTTTTCCCCCTCTGTTCTGTACACAAGTGTTAACTGCTCGCTGAAACAAAGAAAGCTCTGTTCACAACACGGCTCTGTTCACAAACACAACACTGCCAAACTGTTAAGTACATTCCTATAAAGGGAAGAACAAAGAGTGTTTGAGCATGGTGGGAGCAGAAATGAATGCAGCTACTGAGGGGATAGCACGGCTTAGCCCTTTGATGCCAGGAAATGTCTTTACCATCACCATCGACTGTTTTGTGCTGCTTCATAGCATACTGTTCAAGATCGAGGCAACAATAAAATCAACTGATAATACTGTGAAATCTCAGTGCAGCATTTTGGAGTGAATGGGGCTGTGATGAAAGGAGATGGGGGTTAGGGTATGTGCTGCAAGACTGAGGTTAGAGCTGTATAAACACAACAGAGAACTTCAATTTACACAACTGAGTAATGCATGTGGATTAAGACACCAAAGTGTTCAAACACATATGTGTAGATTCAATCAAGGGTGTGTACAAGTGTGGTGAAGCATTTCAGAGCAGTCCCAGCTCTTTTTCCATTTGTCCATTTGATCCATAGGTTGTGACAAACAACCAAAAACAATGTAGAGTCGCTCATGAAACACTGAATGTAAATCCCACAATCATCCTCCTGTGTCCAAGAAGAGACTAATTTAAAGCTGTCATGAAATAAAATTGATAAAGACCTGTTCTAACTCTTACCTACTCCTTTTCTGTTTGTATTTTCATCATCGTCTGTGTAAGACTGAGTATGCTCAACCAATCTCTGGGGGATACTGGTGAATTTTATAGTATAAAAAACCTCAGTTCAGCGCAGAGGGTTGAAATGTGAGCCCTTCAGGTCTTGTATGTGTTTGTTGTGGAGCAGCTCCAGTGTCTAAATTTTGATGACTCGACTGATAAGACTCCTGGTTCTTTGGTTTCTAGGTTTAAAGCAGGGTTTGCTTGTTCACATATATTAAATGAGTTGTTGCAATAAAACAGCATATGAAAGCTCTTAAACAGAGTGGTATTACCCTTTCATGATCAAAGCATGAGCAGATGTGAGTCAGTTGTGTTGCATTAGATCAACAAGCATTCAGAGATGGAGGTTAGATAATTCTAGCAGTGAGTCAAGCTGTAGCACATGTACAATACAGAATGTCAGCAGGTCTGTGTGATAGCAGTGCTGCTGTAGGGGAGCTGCTGGAGATGGCAGCCTGTAGTGATGTTGCCGTTTTTTAAGGGCTGTGCGAGGCGAACTCTAAGGTGCAAACTGTATACATTCCTGAGACCTGACAGCAATCTCTAAAGTTTCCTCCCATCATGTCTGCTCCTCTCTTTGCCCGATAAACTTGCCCTTCTTTCCTTGTTCTTTCCTCCCTTTGCTCTCTCTACAAGCAACAGTTAATTTGCACCATGTGTTCTTGTTCTTTAAAGGAGAAAAAGGTGAAAACAAAAGCACCTAGTGGAAGTGTGTGAACCTAATACGACTGTAAATCTCCACTTCCACAGTGTTACCCTCTTGCCCCTCCTTTTCCTCCTGTTCCCTTTTTCATTCTTTTTTATTGGCATGTCACACACTGGACAAGCTGGAAATTACACTGGACTGAGCTGAGAACCAGTGGTGAAACATGCCATATACCTACTTAAGCTGAGAGGAAAGTGTAAAATAGAAAAATAGGAAACAGGAAAAGAAGTGGAAATGTCAAGGTGAGACAGGACAGGCAAGTGAGGTAAAATTAGTCATCCATTTTAAGAACAGAGGCTAATCCAATTAGAGCTGGATCGATTGACGCAAATGTGTTTAGTGTCTAGTGTCTACGCTCAGCACTGGGTAGTCAAGCAAAGAGATTCTCATGTAAATATGATATTCCCTACAGCCACTAACAGACTACCTAATACAGATATCGGTCCGCTAAAAATGATACATAAAAAAAATGAAGAATTGCGCCTACTGTGAAAACTGTCTAACCCCGCAAAACGTGGGAAACTATGAATATAAGGCCTACTTCAAAAGACCCTACACACTTTAATTCAGCATGTAACCCCCAATTGAAAAGTAAGCAGTGTTCATATCAACAGGAAGACCAGATCAGGTAATTAAATAGGCTCTGTCAATATTACGAAATACACCAACTAGTAGGGAGTCCTATAGGTTTTGAGTATGTCAAGTCTACCTGTCTCTCTTGGTGTCTTTGCAACATTTGTTTTCAAGCTATCACATCAAAGAGAGTGTCACTGAAGATATGAGTGCCTATTTGCACTTAAAGATAAAACGTAGTGTTCCATTCTGCAGTGCAGTGGATTCACTTCAGATGTTAGTGAAGACATCAAGAGAGACATTTTCACTTGTGATGTGCAGGGAAAAAAGTGTCAGAGGCACCACTGAATATTTCATTGACTTAGCAATAAGGAGAGAAATTAGCACTTTGCACAAGGCCCAAATGTCATCTGTCATTTCTGTGTGAGCAATGTAGCTGAGATGGTGAAAATAAACTCAATGAAACTCCAAGGGTTGAGACTGGAATAAAGGCCTTTGTATTAAATAATTTAGCTGTTGGCCACCACTCACTGAAAACAACCATAAAGCCCATTTTAATTTCAGGCTGTCTCAACTTCCCCCCCCTCCTGTTTCTATCACAGAGAAAGAATTAATCCTATTGGCTGAACAACTAGTTTCCATAGCAGCATTTAGTTAATGCACAGGGAGGACAGGGAGGGTGAGGGGAAAAAAGTGTTATCTGTCCAAAAAGATGAGAAGAGGGGGATATGAGTGAGAGATCGACGAGGAACCAACAAGAGGTTTGGGTTACCATGATTTTACCCACAAGGAGAGCTGAATGCGGCCATCTCCACTCATTTAAACTGTGTTGTTATCTTAACCCTTGCCATTTGTATTGCTTTATTTATTTATCCCTGGGCTCATGTGAGCAATCAATCTAACCTGCCTCTCCAAAAAGAGATAGAGCTCTGTAGCTATCTGAGAGATGTGTGTCTGTCTCCATTTCAATTTAGAATTGCACTGAGCTGCAAACTGATACCCTCTTAAAAGAGTAGCATTGTCAGACTTAAAGGTTGTAAGAACATACATGCACAGAAAAAGCAGCTGCTGCAGCTAGTTACTGCAGTACCGAAATGGCCTAAAGTTATTACAAAGCACTGCATTAATAGCTTTACCTCAAATGTACAGAGACAGAGGAGTAGTGAGAAATGGGAGAAGGCAGGCATCATTGGTGGGGTGCATGGCTCATAGAGGAGCATTAATCAAAATGGTCATAATGGGGAAAGTCCACTGATACTGTCGAAGAAAGTGAAAAAAATACTTTGCTCATAGGGTTTAGTTAGAGTCAGAGTCGGGGGAGAATTTAAGGATGTTTTTGTCAGAAAAGGCAGCTAATCTAAGCAGAACTAATTTGTTCAAACTGAAAAAAAAATATTACATGTTAACCTGTGCCAGTCATTCACAGTTAAGTAGTACAATGTCAGCAACATTTTTTGGTCTGCGACAATGAATGGCTATTCAGTGTTTTGTAGCTGTGGTTCTATTGCTTTAAGGCTGCTACTCAATGGGTAACATTGCAGACAGAATGCTTCAATCAAACAGCTTGCAGCAGGCTTGGCTGGCAGGCTGTGTCTACAGACGCCTAGATGCCCTTGTCAAAGCTGCTTCCTCACAGAGAGCACTGAGAAAAGCAGTCATTTAAGACAGCCCCACACACAATTGTGAAAGGCTGCACTTCCACACATTCATGCCAATGTAGCAGCTCACTTACAGCAACTGAGTGGACCGTGGAATGAAAGAAAGAGCCCACACATGTACACATACAAAATTGCCCCTAATGACTGTAGCACCCCTCTCTCAAGAGATGGCAGCGGCTGCTGCTCCACTCGATAAATATTAACAAGAAGTGCGACTGATGGCGGTGCTCACTGATCCATAATTGCATTTCAAAATGTTCAGTGGGGGTGGGGTGGAGGGTTGCAAAGGGAGAAATGGGAAGCTAAAAAGAGGAAACTCAGCTGTCTAGGCAGTGACAAGAGACAAGTGATGCCTGTCTAGTCAACATCCTGTCATCATTCACAGGAGCTCAGCACCAATGCAAGACAGACAGACAGACAGACCCATAGACACACCCACACATACACACACACAAACGTAGTTCACGACGTTCTCGCTTTCATCAACTCACAACTGCATTGATCACAGGGCACTTTGACACTACAGATTTTATATTCAGAGAAATCCTGCAAAAGATTCAGAGGGATGGCAGGGAACCCCCATTTACCAATGTCACACTGTACATTAACTGATATTGTTGCATAGATCTGAATTAATGCAGACAAGCTAGCTGGAAGCTAATTAGCTAGTGGATCTCATTGTTAAGGTAATTCTCATCTCACTTTGGAATCCATTAGGACTGTACTCAGGGACCACAGAAAACCTAATAACTGCTTATGTTAACCATGTATATTTATGCACATATATTTGCATCTTTATCAAACATTTTTAATTATGAGCTTTGAATAGGTGGCATTTTCCAAGGTTGTATGATAAGCACCAGCTAAAACCCATCAGGAAACAGTGTGTGAGATACAATTAACATTCGGTGTGTGTATGCGCATGTAACTGAAGTGTACACATGTTTACATGACAACTGGGAAAGCTATGCTGCCATATCCATGCAACCGAAACAATACATGTGTAACCACAAATGGACAGTGCATATGTTGTTATTACACTATGAACATTCTTAGATGATCAACGTTTACATATTTATTCTGTATTTATACATATTTTACTGCGTAGGAACTTCAATGCACAATGGTCTCTTCAATTTAAAACATACTAGCATAAAAAATGATCTGTTATTCAAAGAAACTTTACAACATTAGAGGCAAATGCAGTCTTTGTTTTTTTAAGGTCATAGAAACAACCATCTCCCAGCAATTTTATGTTAAAATGTAAAAAGTTTTCCTGTTTTGTTTATTTGACGTTTTCTTCTACAACTTTCCAACTAATTGGGGAAATTTTGGAGTAAAAAAATAGTAGTAGTAGTTTATTCATTCATCATCACACACACCATAGAAATACACACACACACACAGTGATATTTACAATAATAAATATATACATTCTAGTTAAGACCCCAAAAAATAAACGAATTAACATATAGGTTGAAGCATGATGCCTATATTTGCCTATCCTGCACTGTACCCTAAATTAGCTAACCACCAATTTTTCATTTATAAAGAACGACTCAATTTATAACTTTCAAAGAAGGCCTTAACAGCCATTTGCTTAAAAATCAGCAATGAGTTAAACATTCAAAAATTCAACTCCGCATCATTCCAAAATCGAACCCCAACAACAGAAATACTCCTTTTAACCAAAAACAAATACAATATTAACATGTGTGACCAGGATGCCCCTGATGTTTTCTAGGGATTTAATAAAAACAATTTACTATGCATGTCCTTACTGACTGGGAAAGCGCACCTAGATACACAAATCTTCAAGATGCAAAGCTGAGCAGTAATCATTTGACAATATGTTTGAAGATTATCAATATTCCAGACACACCATTTGTGTCAGTACATCTCATCACTTAGATTAATATACATCAGTTACCTTGTATAACACATCACATCACAGTTTTCACTGGACACACATGTGAATGCATAGTGTATAAAAGATTTACCAGCACACATGTCACAGTGCAAACCATACAAGCTCAAACCTAGGATGGCTATAAACACTGTGTTTATCATTTAAAGTTATTCACATCATACATAGTATACTGGTTATATGTCAAAGAAAATCCCTTGTCACTTTAAGCTAATCAGGTCGGCAATGTATGAGCTGGCTTCCTGGTAAGACAATTGTATTGTACATGGCATATAAATAAATATCCATATGAAGGGAGATCTACAATTAAAGATGAGTATGTAAGGCTACCAGTGAGGGACAGACTCTGTGTGTTTTGGTGTACTGGGTTCCTCAATCCCTTTTTCCCATAGGGAGAAACGCTGCAATCATTCCATTAGCAAAAAGTGAGGCAGACAGGATGCTGGGAGAAAGCAGGGAGGGCAATAGAGGGATGTCAGGAAGGGAGGGAGGGAGGGAGAACAAGAACAGCTGACTTGGCCAATGACAGCAAATAAGGTCAGATAAAACCAGAGAAGGAGGTGGCGGTGGTGGGGTGATCAATTAGCTTCGAGCATGTGGACACAATGAGTAGAACATGACATGAGAGGAGGGTGAAAGCAGATAAAGAAGGTGTGGACGAGGGGGCATAGAGTGTAGAAACAGACAAAGACGACTTTGAAACTGAGACAGAGGAGGTTAGAAAGCAGGATGCATCAGTGAAGTCAGGGTCAGTGGGTAGATGTGGCTGCAGATGTTTCTCCTATTACAGCGACAGACAACACATGAAGATTTGTGCATGGGTGCACATGTGTAGTGTTAAACCATAAAAATATACACAAGCCATATGATCCTATTTGCATGACTAGAATATAACAAGACAAGCTCACTGCATTACTCTCATCAAATAAAGGTGTTAAACACTTAAAAGATCACGGCACTGGCTGTAAAGTAAAACTACTCCCTTTGGTAAAAAACAAAGGGTTTGCTCTTATTTAACTTATCTGATTACATCAGGAGTAAAAGCAGATTTAAAAAAAACGATCTTATATGTGCTTTAGTGATAGCTGCAATTTTAGTCCCCTAAATATATTTTACAAAATGTTATTTAATTTTGTTAATCCTTTGGCAACTTAATTTTTATAGACTAATGGTAATGTATATTGTGTATACATTATCTCTATTTAGTAGAGAGTGTTTTTGTAACAATAACAAGTTTGCAGCTTAATGTCTTGATTCCAGTCCTGACTTTGTTTAGATTTTCTAATGGTTAAAATTGCCTCCTACTGGTCACCTCTTTATCTGGGTAGACTTTTTAGGAGGAAGGCAGGATACTGCCTTAATGGTTACTACTCTGTGTGAGCAATACACATGAGGACGCATGTAACATTCAGTAAAAGACCAGCAAGGCATGCGGCAAGTCTCAGAATCATCCTAAACCAGAGAAGACACACGCAGTAGCAGAATGGTATAAAGAGACACAGAGGCGGGTTTCAACCCTTGTCCTTCCCCACACAGGAGAGATTGATGGCTGCATTCAGGATCTCTACACACCACTAATTAGATTCACAGGTCATTAAATAAAGTACACAAGTGAGACTGTTACAGCCTAAAGACTGAGGGAAGAGAGAAAGACAAAAAAAAAAAAAAGGAGAATGGAGCGAGAGAGGCAATATTGATGAGGTTGTTTGGTTCAGAACCAATGAAATCCCTCCCCTACGGTGCCTCCAAAGCTCTGCTCCCCCACTCAGAGGGGGGTTGATCAATAATTTGTGCGGCAAAAAAATGTGGGGGTCGGAAACAGAGGCAGAAAGGGATGAGAGAATAGGAAATAAAGAGAATAAGCCGCCTTCAAATGCATGGTTCACTAACGAGGATCTCAAGTTGGCCATTGTGTCTTCTTTTCATTATATAAAGGCAAGAGAAGGAAATGAGATTACACTGAGTAGTATGTTTGACAAAAAGGAGAACGAGTGGACGGTCATTTTTTTTTCTCCCAACGGCACAAGTCTGTGTCCCAGTTATGAGAGCAGGGTGTCGGGGTAGATTTGAGATTAGCCAGCTAGATGGTAGTAACATGTGCAATTACGACCTAATTCAGCTATCATCCTAAAAGAGGATTTTGTGGTGGTCTAGTAAACAGAGATTACGAGTTTTCAATGCAGTCAGTATAGTGCCAAGCTTTTGTGATATGTGGCCGAGAGACAAAGTGATCTCACTGAAAAATGCTGTATTTGTTTAGAGAGCCAGCAGGGCTTGTTGTTTTAAAATAGGAGGACAAGGGTACAGTCTGCTCAAACACATAGAGGCATGCAGATGGCTGTTCATTAATTACAGATGGATGGGGGGAGGGAGTAACAGGGAGAGACACACATAGAGAGTAAGAGAGAAAAGAGAAGGAAGAGGTTAGCTAATGGAGCCAGTATTTTCTCTCTCTCCCAGGACAATTACCTCTGACTGGCCCAGACCTCTTCTGGTACTCTTAATTAAGGTGCAGGTACATAGGTTTTTGTGTGAGTGTGTATATACACGAGTGCACCGGGAAGGGTTCCTGCAGTCTTCAGCACTCTGTAGTAGCAATCCGATTAAAGCCCTGCTGCTGTGGGGCCTAGTTGTCCTCCCCTCAGCAAGCCTTCAGCTCACCTTAAAACCCCTTCTACACACTGCCAATCACACATGAAACTGCTGACATCCTCAGCATAAATGCATACACACCTACCTATGTACATACATACATACACACTATTTCGAAAAGAGGTGAGTGTGGCCTCTGAGCTGACCTCTCATCACCCTGGTTGTTGGCAGCCATTATTTTGGCCCCTTGGGGCCTGGCCGACCCTCACTGAGCCCTCTATGCTTTGCTCAGACAACCAACTGTTAAAAGAAAACCAATGGTTGCTCTAGCAGCATTAAGATTCTGCCTAACTTGCCATCACAAACTCATCGATTACGTATTTCATCAGTCTTTACACAATAAATTGCAGTCACATCAGCACAAATTTGCACCTAAATGTGTTTCACTCTACATTCATGACTGCTGGAATACACACAAACGACCAATTAAAAAACAATCACTTTCAGTTGCATAATCAATTTCAAGCTTCACTGATAAATTCACGTAATGAACTCTTACTGACAAATTTACTCAACACTTATTTGGATGCAATGACCTCTGAGAAATCCCACATGGTCTCAACAAAAACACATGGTTTGATAATACTGAAATCCCATCCTGGATTATAAACAAATGTGACTTGGAAAAGATAATCTGCATGATTTGCAGTGAGCTGTGAGACATTCAAGATTTATAAAATCTTGCCACAGTGCAGCAAACTAACCACATACTGCATCCTTTTTCATCAGCATGAACAAAGACAAATCTGCTGCGTAAACTGAAATGTGACTTCACTTTTAGCAAAAGTATGTAGTGTGGGAAAAAAATCAACTGCATTAGTGTGATACAGTGCAAGTCCTAAACAAGCACAATCACACTCTGATGAATAAGACATTTTTAGAAGAAAATAAAAAACAAATGTATTTATTCAGCAAGAGGCAATTTGACCACATTAGGTAGCAATAAGAAAAAAAAAATCAATTGATAACTGGTGGAGGCCACTTTCATTAAATCAATTAAGTGCATTGATAAACATCTTTATTTCCATTACAAGCATTATTACACTGCCAGTGAATTGTAAAGGTGGTAAATACTCAAACTTGATTCTCAAAACCCATGATATAAAATTAGAACTTCAAAACCATTTTTCTCTAAATCTTATTGAGTTCTTATCATATGTTACAGTGTTACATAAATGTCTAACTGTGCATCTCTTAAATATGGTGCACATGCCATCACATTTCTTTTGACATCTCTTCTCACTACAAAGTGGTTTATTTTCCTGTATGGGGCATGATGGGTGCATGATTTTAGGAATAATCTCAGGTCAGTGCGAGCACACAGGGACAGACACACACACACACACACACACACACAAAAAAAAGGTCAGTCAGGAAGTGTAAATTTACTCACCAGCTTGAAATCCTGAATGCTACAAATGAAGTAGGGAGTGTTTGGCCGCCGACTCTCAATGTACACACAATCTGCAAGTGGAAAAAAAAAAGAAGAAAAACAAAATCAGTTTAAAGGAAGATGTTCACATTACCCAAAGCGTTTATGAAGCAGCTTATTTGTGTGCTGTTACCTCTGCTGAAAATACATTTTTCTCCTTGATTCAAATTCAACTGGAATGTGAGTAATAGGATTAGGGACTTTTGGAGAGTTACAAGTTTGCCTTTCCAAAGCAAACATTATGCCCAAGAGGAATTATGTTATTGTTCCAATGCATTTATACACCAGTGAGCAATACTAGATTTTCCCATTTCATCCCCTACTGTTGCTGGTCTATTCATGCTCCTTGTTTATGTCCTCTTAGCTTTAGGTTAGCTTAGCAGTAAAAAAACAAACAAAACAGTGTCCTCTCATTCATTGTTAAAAAATGTTGCCTATTTACATCACAAGTGGTAAAAGCAGCCCTGTTAAATTGATTGTAACTGGTGGTATGGCCAAGTTGTGAAACCTCGTCTCCTTAACAAAAGCATTTACATTGCAAAGGACAACACACGGCCACTTCATTTGAGGAGGAATAGGAAGAGGCAGGGAATACCCAATAGATACTGCTGAGCCTGACACTGTACTTTACAGGAAAAGCCAAGGGTTGAAATTATTACAGAAAAAAAGATTTAAATTCACAAAAGTCAAATTAGCATAATAGTCTCCCCATTCACCTTCGGCTCTTGGCTGAATAACAAATCCAGTGTGAATGATCAAACTGAGCAAAAAAAAAAAATTGATTTCTTTTGGTTTTAATAATAACCCATAAAGCAGTTCTCGCTTGTTCAACAGAAAAACAATGAAAAGCCATTGACACTTAATTGATTTTAAAAAAAATTAAATAAATAATAGATCACACACAGACTAAAAACTGACCTTTTAATCTGATGGAAGTAATGCAACAAGCTCTTTGAATGCTCCCAGGGCTGGTTTTGCTTTCCACTTTGTGCAATGGACCATACAGCTTTTGCTAAGGTTAACACACACACAAGGCTATGAAAATGAGAAGCTACTCTGTTCCAATGTTTTGCTCTCTAAGGTCTGTTTTAAAAAAGCCACCTTGGGTAAGATTTACAGTGACAATACAAACTGCTGGAGCTTATTTCAATAAAACACATGCTGAGCTTTACATATAGAAAGGATAAGCACACTTTTCCCTGACAAAGGTGGTGCAGCTAGCATTTTTTCAGTGACTGACAGTGCCATCATCTGTTATTTATTTGTTTGTGTCAACAGACTTATTGATCTGACTGTGGTTTATCTTACCGTTTGCCGAGGAAACGAGGGGTGGAAAAGATATTAAATGGCTCTGACACCCAAGATGCCTTTTGTAGAGGGGCTGGTGTGTACAAGTACGCCTGTGACATCATGGGCTTTGTTTTTTAAGAGGCACTATGTGTGTGTAACCCCAGGGTGGGCTTGTTATCTGCTGTGGGCTGAATGAGCTGTTCAAAAGGAGGGGGGCTTGCTGGCTCTGAGTGATGCATTATATCTTTCTCACTACTGCCCTCTTCTCGCTTTTTCCCCTCTTCCTCTTTCACTCCCTCCTCTACACCATCCCTGGAAGTCATTTACAAGATAACATGAATGAAAATATCCATCAGTGCTATTGTGTGATTTGTGAGCGACACAGCGTGTGTGTGTGCTGAGAGAGACAGAGAGAAGCGAGTGAGGAGGAGGGAGGGAGTGGAGGAGGGCAGAGAACAAAAGAGACTAATCTGAATGAGATGACATGTTTCGGAGGAGTCAAATCGGTGGAATTAGGGTTTAGTGTCCCTTCACCTCGTCAGCACATTCATTTAGAGAGGCCAGATCTCCGTGTCTACACCCCAGAGCCTATCAACAGGCATAAAGAACAGAAAGCAAGAGTGAAAAAGATAGGTTGTGTAGAGGGAGGAGGGCAGTGATCTAGTTGAATCATTCACAGAAATTCTATTCTTTGAATGTCAGAAGCACATTCTGAATTCATCTTGGGCACAAAGTCTACTACTTCAAGGGCATTACTCTGAAAGCTACTATAACACGAATCTCAATAAATGTGAAAGTTAACACGCAGTTACTGCTTCAGACTCTGCTGTTTGAACAAAACGGAGCCAATGGAGCTTGGGGTGTCGAGTGGGGGGTGGGGGCTGTCGAACCGGGCCACGCGGTTCCTTCGGGTCTGCCTGGCTTGTTAAACATTCCTGCCATTTTGTGCATTTGGAAGAGGGCCTCTTGGTTTAAGTGGAGAAGTGAAAAGGGGAGGGACAAGGGGTTTAGCCGTGGTGGGTGTGTGAATGGGGGGATGGGCAGTTTTTTTTTTGAAGGTATGAAGTGTCTGCTGCTGGATGAATGTAGCCTTCGCTGTAGGAGGGAAAAGCCACAGCAGGGTCTTTGTAGATGAATGCTCTCAGTCCCTCAGCAGCAGTAAGTTTAACTGCTACTATTCGCCCTACAATCGACTACCGACCGCCACGCCACACGGACAAAGAGAGAAAAAGTTCAATACTTAAACACAGAGATAATCATGAAGCTACTGAGCACAGTTTTTTTTTTCTAGACTTGAAAACTTCACTGAAAACTGATCCTGGTCATTGTTTCTCCAATTACATTGTCACTGCTGAGTTCATGCAAAAGAATATTCATTGTTCTAACCTTGGGGTACACGCACACACACAAATCCATTTTCTCAGCTGTAGCTCACTCAGTCAGCCATTCTTTTACAGCTGCCAAGCATGTCTAATCTAAAACATACCTAGCCTCAGCACAAGAGCATTGTTCTACTCTCAGTATCACACAAATAAGATGCAGGCTAATTGGCTGCAGCATTCTAACAGATGGGAGGGGGAGTTCTTAGATAATATCAGCTTGGCTTTATTTTTCAAACCAGCAGCAACAGAAAAGTCACATTGTGAGCACAAGTCATATGCCAATGTTTTGTAAACAGTGATTTAGGGACAGTCTAGGCTGTGGCACGAGATCAACTAAACACAGCAAGGATATAAGCATATTTTAGGCTAAAAGGAAGGTTTATGAAACCAAGAATAGTGTTTGTTTTAGCCATGCTTGCATGTTGTAAGCATTAGCCATGAGGCTGGATGCACCAGCATTGTTAAAGTGCTCAGCTCCAGCTAGCAGAGCACTTTAAACACAAAAATACAGAAGTTCGCACAACGGACGAGGACACCCACTCTCACACAGCACAGGATTCAGGGTTTTATGAAAGGGGACAAAGAAGGTCAAGAAAGACAGAGACTTTGAGAGAAAGGAGAAGACTTGTGTTACCTACTGATCCACCACCAACCACAGTGACTGTGAGGGAGACCAGCTGACTTCCTGTTGGGTTTGGCCGAGTGGGATGGCGTAATAGGCAGTCAAGACCTGAAGGCACGCGGCCACTTGATTCTTGCTCGATTTCCTTCCTTTCTTCTCTTGTTCAATCTCAAAAACTTTACTGTCTTCTCACTGGATAAGCAATGGGAAATACCTGGCAAGCGATACAATCAGCTCTCTACAATAGAGCAGGCCTACAGCTGACTGAGCTCCTAGGGGAGAACAGAGGTTCTTTGACAACACCACCCCCTCCTCCTTTCCTTTCCCTCTCGGCTAGCCCACGCTTTCTCATTTAGCAGTCGGCAGGTGGTTGGATATCACTAAAAAGCCCTTTTCCCAGAGTCTCTGGCGTGGGGAGAGATGGGAGTGCAGAGGTTCTTTTTTTTTTTAAAAATAGATCTCTTCAGTAAGCGACAGGCTAAGGATTCTCACCGCTACAGGGCTTGTCCCTATTGTTAGCTTAACTGGAAACAGAACTGATCGACAGCAAGCCTTTGTAACAGCGAAGATTTGATAATGATAATAATAATAATAATAATAATTAAATTGAGCACTGGCGTATAGTGTCTTGGCTCTGGAATAACAATCCTACATTTTACTGGGTTTTCAACTGGATCTACAGTAAAAACACAATTCAAACACTATGCTGCAGAAAAATAGTCACTGCAAATTTAGATAGGGTTCAATGGTAAGTATGTCAGACTCTCAAGGTTTGGCTCATAATACAAAATATAAAGGATCAGCTGGTAAGTCAGCTAAGCCCCTACACCTGCTAAAATTATATTTTACAATATTCAGTATTATTACTTTTCTAAGATTGCACTATTAAAAATGTGTAAAGTAGGTGACAGACAATTTGAATCCGCTGCATTTAAAACCTTTAAAACCTAATGTGGTTAACAAATGTCAGCATGTGCACTGATACTAATATTGTGCGTGTGTAGCATTAATGACACAGCTGACATTTTGAGAATGGCAAACCAAACTCATTGCAAATATAAAGACAACGACAGCTTTGTGGGACTGCCAACAGTTAGTCCCGGATTTAAAGAGGGGAGAGAGGGAGGGCTGATTATTCAGCGCTACGTATGTGTGTCAGACACTTTCTGCACAACCTACAGTGCATGACACATACAGTGATAAACAAACACACACACACCAGAGTTGTGTGGCGGCTATGGCAAGAAGGGCCAGCTGTCCACATTATAAACCCCACCAACAATCCCACTAAAAAGAACTTTTCTTCAGACTAGCATTTGATGTTTTTATATTACACACTGCACTCAGACAAACCTACAACTTTTAATTTAAAAAATGCTTATATTTATTGTCCCTGAAACTCAGTTGCAGCCATGTTGTGTGACAGGAACCAAGGTAGGCAGACAGAGGAAATGGGAGTCAGGTGGTTTCCATTAGCTCTCTGCATTTTAAACAGACAAGCCAGCCAGTTAGGAAGGAAGGAAGGAAGGAGACGTGCCATGGCAGCCGGCCACCTGCAGTGCCATGCAGAGTCCTGCTATATTGAAAAGAAGTGATGAGCAATTATCCTGACTTTTATTTTTTTATTGTTTTTTGGAGGCTGCCGACATTATCCAGACTATATCCTTAGAGCCACTAGTGCAATGTCCGTATCATGTGTGTGAGCTTGTGTGTGCACCATGCTGCTCTGTTCCGAATCATCGGGAGCATCAATACCAATCAAGTGGTCGTGTTGATGACATGTCTCACTTGACTGTGGTTGTATTAGAGTGATAGAAGTTTATTAGATCGATGCGTGTTTTCGATGTGCTGTAAATGAAAGTTTCTCACAGATTAAGTTTTATACGAAGTTGTGCTTCCTGTGCACAGTGATCGCTCGTGGAAATAGAGTAGATTTTCACACGTGAGGAGGCTTCTTACTAGGGCAATCTCCATCAGGGAGGTATATGTCAGAAAAGTCACACCAGATAACGTCTGAGGCTGAATTCTCATTACATTGTCTTGAGTATGTGTGTGAAACAGGCTTGTTGTGACTATTAAAGTGAGCTTTTGTGTGTTGCAGAAGGTTGTTTTGAGAGCTAGGAACAGTGTTCTATAACTGTTGAAAGTGTTCTTTGTGACTCTGTTAGTGCTTGAATGCATACGTTATATAGTACACTTGTGAGTGTGCACATACAGTATATTGGTTGTACTCTCCGTGTACTGATAAAATGCATGTATGCTTCTACGGTCTCTCCTATTGATTACTCATTGCAGTGTGTATAATCTCTGGAGAGAGAACCTATAATCTGAAGGGGGGGCTTGGGGGGTTCTGGATGAGTGTACAGAACAGGCTCTGGAGGTGTCTGGCCCAGCCTGGGGAAATGGCGAAAGCTCAGCCACAGGGCACTGATCGATTTGGCACGTCTGCTCACACTGAGTCAGGCTGTTGAACCCAGCAGCTAACCATACAAATGGCCCAGGACACAGTCTGCTGGCCTTCACCAAAGACCATCTTCCATACTTTTTAAACAGCAGCAGAGCTAGAGCTAGCTGCAGGCCCACCTATTGCCCCACTGCATATCTCCTTTCCCATCCAATCGATGCGCACTACGCTGCTAGAACCCTTCTTCAAGGTATATTAAGCCTAAGTAGAGAGATTGAAGGGTGGCTGAAGATTGGTAGTGTGCAGACGGTTTCAGTACCAGTTATATCTTATGTGAAGACATGGATGGGTACCTTTCTTAAGCTCCCTATGACAAAAACATTCAAAACAGTGTTTAGATTTATGATCTCTGGTTTCTGTATTGCTTTCCATTACAATTTCTTCCCTTTACCCATGTCTTGGGCATTGTAAATCATTCTCAGAGGGTGGTCAATTTTACATATTGTGTGTCACACGATGTCTATAAAGGGATAAATATAAAGTAAATATAAATATAAAGTAAAGCATAATCCATTGCAAGCTTTGTGGCTACCCAAGATGCACACATCAAACCTGATTGCAAGACTGTTCCCAATGACCAAACAGGAAGCGAAACACACACCCAGGGATTATCACTTGAAAAATAAACAGAGGAGACAGCAGGAGGTCCGTGGCTGTGGTGGAGGATGTTACATCAAGACAATACAGGGTAAAAGACAAACTAGTGGGACAAATCCTGGCTCATCCCTAATCCAAACCCATCTAACAGTTACAGTGTCGTACGGGGAGACCAGGTTGTGACATTTGTATTATATATTCAGCAAGGTTAATGAACTGAGCTGGTGAGTTTGTTTATATGCCTTTTGAATGTTTCAATGCTGTGACTGATCGCTTCCGTTTTTATTTTATTTTTCACCCCCAGACGGCTCTGCCCCACCCTCTTTCCCACTCCTCTGCATGGTTGACTATAAGTCAAAGCGTCAGTGCTCTCTCTATTAAATATGAAATGTAGAGCTTAAAAAAATAAAAAAATAAAAGGCATCAATGGAGTGTGCTGCAAAGCATTAGAAAACAGAAATTGAGAGTAAACAACAAGAGCACATTGGTTTAATGTCACTGCTTGGCTGAGGATCTCCACTGATACCAGTACAGAGATTACACAGCCAGACAAAAAGTGCCATCTGGCTGTTTCAAGAGCTCTTTGAAGTTGTCTCTTTAGTGACTGAACAGAAAAGGAATGGCTAAGGGTTTGTGTGAACGTGTGTAGGGGTACAAAGTTAAAGGAGAAGATAACCACATCGGGTGTAATTTCCTACATCTTCCCATACATCTTCCCATTAAATATCCAAGCAACATGGGCTGCCCACGAACTACTTGACCTTTTGCTAGCAGCTAGAAAAAATAGAAGACATGGCTGCAATGATTTATTTGCAAGAAAATGGCAGTGAGCAGGAGAGAGAGAGAGAGAGAGAGAGAGAGAGAGAGAGAGAGAGAGAGAGAGAGAGAGAGAGAGAGAGAGAGAAGAGAGAGAGAGAGAGAGAGAGAGAGAGAGAGAGAGAGAGAGAGAGAGAGAGAGAGAGAGAGAGACTACACCACACACACTACAGGTAGGCTGTAGTGTGTGCGACAGTGTTGACTTTCCGACTTCTATTACAGCCAATTTATAAACAGCAAGTGAAAGAGAGGCCATGTTTACAGCTGTGGAAAAGGTTAGTTTCCTTTTTAGCTTCATTCATTCAACATAATAAAGGCAATAAAGACACTATACAACATAAAAAAATTTCAGAAAACTACCTTTCAGCCACAGAGGAAATATTTTTGTCAGATGGTGATCAGAAGGTGTTGGGATAAAACCATTATTAAGACTGCCATCACTATCACATCATCTAGTGAAGCTGCGCTAAAGACAAAGAACTTAGAGGGTCAACTTGAAATTGCATGTATGAAGCCTCACACTTTAGTCTCTAGTACTTCTGCTGTTGTGGTTTTTACTGAAATCCATCAGCAGCGTTTTGCAACACAGATGAGTAATACAATCAATGAGCAATTAAAAATAGATCATAATTCTGAAAACAAACTTGTCGAGAACAAATTATTACAGTATAAGTAAATGCGTGACGTGCAATGTTAATAAGGTGGGGCTATTATTATTGCTCAAAGTGCACAATTGTGGATTAATGTTGGAAACTAAACCGGACAACAACTTACCCCCCAGGTCTGTAAACAATATCATCTTCCGTGATAAAGGACGTGATTTCTCCGTTCTCTGTGCGCTCATAGCGTGATTTCTTCTTAGGAGTCTTCTTCTTGCCCTTCTTGCCAGCCTCTTCAGCCGTCCCACTACCACCACCTGTGCTGCCGTTGTCGTTATCCTCATCTTCGCTGTGCTCACTCTCTGCATAGTTCTTGGCACCACCCTCCAACGTACAGCTACGTCTGGGCCTGGAGCTCTCACTCTCTCGATCGCCCCGGTCGCCGTCCTGCCGGCGGGATTTGCCAGCCTCTCTTTTGTCCCGGTCCTGTCCCGCTCTTTCTCTCTCTCCTTTTCTTTGTCGGGCCGTCATGATCCGCCACGTGCCTTCCTCAGTCCTCTCACGGCTGGGCCTCCGTGAAAGGTAGACTGTGAGCCTGGGCTTCAGTCTTCTGAATTTACCAGTCAAATCCAGGGAAAATTTGGCCACACCAACTACCCCAGTGTTTCAGAGAAGCTATGGAGAAAAAGAAAAGAATGTACGTAAGTATATGTCAATAACCATATTGCTAAAAGTACAGAAAGTAAAAAGTATGGTTTTGTCCTAGAGGAAATATTTTGTGTGGTAGAAATAGAACATTAGTTTGTAGAAATCAGGACGCTGTACTGACTTTCTCAACATCACAGTAACTCCTGGCACTCCACTACACAATCATGTATACTCTCGAAACTAATGGGTAGGTTCATCAAAAAAAGGAACCTCTTCCTGCTTAAACACATTTCCATTGTTTCAAAAAGGCAGTAAAACAGAGTTATTAAAGGTGAATAAAAAAGTGAAAGTAGAACGACGGGTACTGCATGAGTAGTACACTGTAAAATAATAAGCTAAAGGGTAGTTATAACTTAATAAGCATTTAAAAAAAATAGCAATACAATGAAGATGAGGTTTGCTGATAGTAGAAATCCTCAGAGACAATGTGTCGTGGGACTCTTTCATAAGACGCAGCTTGTCTTGCAGTGCCACAGGGGAAGACATGGCTTACAGTAAAGCTCAATAATAGAGTTAACTGGCTATCTTCACTGCAGACCATCTGTAATAACAACAGGCACAATTTCACTCATTTGTGCATGTCTGTGTACTCTGGCTTACTGGATTGCCCACTACCCTAACTCTCTGCACTGGCTGACAGTCACCACTGTGTTTAATGAGAAATGACAGCTATGGAGGGAAAGCACAGCAATCCACTGGGTAAGGAAAAGAAAGAGGCTGAGCCAGTCATTTGCTATGCCCAGTCCACTACCATTTTCAGCTATCGCTGCTTACTCAGAAAGAGTCCGGTTATTACTTTCTCATGTGATAATGAAATTCTCTATAAACAGTTAAGTGGGCAAAGCTGAAGCAGCATGCTGTGTGTACTACACTGCCCCCTTTACAGTGTGCCTACAAAGAAGGCTTCTCATTTGCTGCCAGTGTTTGCCCCCTCCACTTCCATCGCAAAAAATTAACTAGAAGTAGTTATGTCCTCCAGAGGGAAGAGACCCGGCAATCAGTGCCTGCATTGCCTTGGTCATGATAGTACGGTGGGGTGAAAACTGAAAACTGAAAAAAAAAGTGAAAACTGTGGCGACAATGAAAAATTGAGTTTAAGAAAGGTTAAGAAAATGGAAAAACATATGCAGCATGTCTGTAAGTGGACATATGCTTATTGACACAGATAATGAGTATGACAGGTGAGGGGAAGATTGAAGAAAGGCTTCTATAAGGCACTCAATAACACACACACAGACACACAGACACAGACACACACAAATATACAATGAAGTGCGTTTGACAACAGAGCTCCTGAGCAGCGGGTGCTGTCATTTCATGAGCAGATACCAACTGACAGGGCAGCTGCTCTTGTCGTCGGCTTCAACACAAACACCGGGTCTGATTAAACCACAGCCTCGTCACAGCCCCATTAATCACCTAATGATGAGTTACCACGGCAACCACTGGGCTCCCAGCATATACACACACACACACACACACACACACACAAGAAAACATTAGTGCACACCAAAACGTGAGAGCTCAGTAGTCTTAATGCACGTGCGGAGAAGGATGCACGCACACCTATATTGGCATGCCAAACTACATACTGTACTTACTATTATTCACTTTTGTGTTCATATCTGCCACCATGTCTTCGACATATGAGGAGCATGGTCGCCACACATGTTCCACAAATTGATTTGGCATCAGTTTTTACAGCGGATGCATTGCTTGCCGGAACCCTTCCATTTTTGTCCAGGCTCTGGGCTGGCACCAAGATGGACCTTGGTGGCTGGGCAGGGCAACGTTCCCGTGGCCTTTTGTATCCCAATCTAATGCTTTACCCATTGAGCCACCAGACCCCGAGCATGAAAACACTGATAAAGGTACCATTTGATAGCATAGCTCTAATCCTGGGGCGGGCTAGAATTGTGTATAATCTAAACAGGTCTTCTCACGTCTAATCACTAGCAGAAGCCTATTCCACTGAAACCAACAAGGAATCTGAACTGCGGCAAATGGAAGACTGGTTCATCTTCTTTTGATGGTGTAGGCAGTCATAAGCCTCTAACTGTATCTTTACAATCTTGGTGCATCTGCAAACACTTTACCACAGTCTGAATTCTGTGTCTCCAATTACCATGCTGACGTTAATAAAAATACAAAAGTCAGAAAGACATCTACTTTCATACATTTAATTCTGTTAAAACATTTACTAGTCAATTAATGTACTAATGTTTAATTTGTTGCACGTCAGTTGTGGAAGTTTGATGTACATGAAAGAGCAATGTGAAATTAACTAAATGAGTGAGTAGAAAGGAGTGAAAAAACAAAAGTGTGGCTTAAAAAAAAGATCATAATGTACTGATAGCTGAGCGATACAAGAAAAAGACATTAGGGAGAAAGAAGGTAAGGGATTAAGTCCTCTACCCACTACCCACGAAACAAAACTAAGCACTTCGTTTCCTGGGTAGTGGGTAGAGGACTTGTTCCCTTGCTTTCTTTCTCCATGCAGCTAATGAATAATGCTGCTAAGGGGCAGGTGAGGTTTGGAGCTATTACACATCAATCACTGGGCCAGGACCCTTTGAAAGATACCAGCTGTCTTAATGGAAAAGAAAAGGAGGGGGGCAGTGGCTAGAGAGGGGGGTTGAGGGGGTCCAAGCCAACAGCTCCTAATTCAACATTTACATTATTGCAATGGAGTCAAGGGCTAGCAGCCAGCATGGCCCCACTCAAATATATTTCTCCTTTCTGTGCCTGTTTAAATGAGACCTCTCGTCTGAAAAAAAAAAAACACACAGTTTGTGGCTCAATTAACACATCATCCACAACAATGGCAACACAGCAGGTTTATGTTACCAAACTCGTTTTTTTCCTCTGTCTCTACCAAACAGCCTTTTAAAAACCCATGTTTATTCATTCCACTCACTCCCACATTTACCCAAATCCATGCTCATCTCTGTAGTTTCAATCAAAACCTGTCTAAGGATAAACATCCAAATTATCATGGTTTGCTTGAGAACCTACACAGCATGATAAAGCTGTGGGATTTCTTTTTTAGTCCACTTAATTTTAGTAATTGATTATCTTGGATTATAATTGTCCAAAAGCTGGATATTTATACATAGAGCGTTTTATGTATCAAATAATAGAGAGACTAAGATTTTTGACATTTAAATAAAAAAAACAATATCTGAAGAGAGCAGAGAGAATACAGTTTTGGGAGAGAAAGGCAGAAAAGTTATTCATGGTATATTCAGCTGGAGAATTATGAAGTTGCAAAATGTGATTGGCAAGGATTTAAGGCCAGCTTTGCAAAGGGATTGAATGAAATACTCACATGAATACAGATTAGAGGAGAACAAGGTTAGCATGAAAATACACAGGGTTATTAACAATGAGGGTAACTCAAATTGATTTGAACAAACCATCCAGATCGTCAGAAGTGCAGAGATCCCTGCGCTGGTGTTGCCGAGAAGCAGCAGGCTTTCGTCAGGTTCAACCCATTACTCAGTGCGATCTAATCTAAGGTGCAATCCAAGCCCCCTTCTAACAACAGTACAATAAAAGGCTCAGCTGTAGGTGGGGGGGCTTTATAGTGGATTCTCCCTGGTCTATGCACCCCTGCTTTGCCTTACCTAGTGCAATCATGGCATGGTTTATTCTCTTATGTCCTCTCTGTTTTAGTTAATGTTGGCAGAGCAAAGACACTTAGTGAATTGAAAAACAACTGGAGCAGACGAGTACAAACGTCCTTTTTCTCTGTGTTAAAGCTGTGCTCACAAAGCCTCTATTTTTAACCAGCATCCGGCATTAGTGTAGTAGGTAAAAGCCATGTTTGATAAAAGATAGCTTTGGGGCTTTCCAACATGAACATGAGACTTCCATGGTTATAAGTGAAGCACTGCTGCACAAGTACAGATTTGCATGCTCAATGACACAATGGGGAACTTAATAACCATCATTGTCTAAAAATATTAAACAAGACAATGCTGACAATAGCATTCAGTGTTTTATTTTATTAATGCAAATGGAAAAATAACCAGATAAATTCTCTGTCCACATAAGGATCTGACTGTGTGCTCTACAGTGTCTAAGCCTCTAGTCCATTTTTAAAAGACGGTAAGAATCCTCCCTCAGTTCCCGTTTGTGTCCCATCTGTGAGGGCTCCAAATGGCCCCGAGGGGGCCGCTACACAATCCAAGATGTCCATTATCTACAGCGTCTGTGAGCAGGACTTCAGTTTACAGCCCAATACCAGATACTTCAACAAACCGTCACTCTGTGTGTGTGCCACGTTTTTCTGTCTGGAGCAAAGCTAAAAGCCATTTCAGCAGCTCTGACTGCTTCACGAGGCATGATGTTTTGACACAGCTCCTGAGGGAAATGCCACGGTTGTCCATTGTCACCCTCTCTCTCTCTCTCCTATAAAATGAGACACTCATGAGAAATGTAATTGTAAGCCGGTCAGTAACAGACCTCTTTCAAAGTGTCATTGATAAGAGAAGCAGGAGAATTTGAGGTATGAAACGCCAGACAGGGCTATCATGAATGTGACTCTTAATTGAGTTTCCCTGTAGATCTTTGAGCTGCTTTTTGTAGCATGAATAATGTCCCTGATTTGAACACATATCGAGTGTCTTTCAGCTCTGGAGAGGCACTAAGGGCTCAATTTTTTGGTGAATTATACTGTTGTAATGGAAATGTACCCAAAGGTTAAGTTGGGGTCAGGAGAGGTATAAATACACACTAGGGACCCATTCCAAGAAAATACTTTCAAAAAAAAAAATATACAACATAAATGTGTCTTCAAACATGTAAGTCTACAAAATGGAGGAGAGCTCTATCACTTTTTGGTGAGAATGAAATGAGCTACATGATATTTTCTCAATCAGATGTGTAGGAAAAAGATTCACAGGAAAAGGAAAAAAAAAGGTCTTCTGTTTAAATGAGAGGGCTCTTGAGATTTTATTATTTGAGCACTCAATCATGAACCACTGATATTCTGCAATCAAATATTCCCCACTATTCCTTCAAGATCAGTTTAACGATCCTATCTTTCAGTTCAACTCCAACTGGTAGCCTAAAATGAGTGTGGGAGAAAAGGAAATGTTTTCATATGACTGTCCTACATACTCCAGCTAGTCTAATCATTATGGCACAAAAAAATGACATGCCCACATACAGGAAAAAACAACAAATAGGTTAGACTGACACATAAGAGAGCTCTGAGGTCTCAGATTGACAATGCAGACCAACACCGACAGATGTCTTTAAAAAAAAAAAAAACTTCCAAAAACAAAGCCATTAGGTTATCACACAAAATCCAGTTTATGGCCTAAATTGTTAAGCTATGTAGGGGAAACTCTGCTCAATCCTTGAACAGATGGTCCTTGAGTGTGTGTGTGTGTGTGTGTGTGTGTGTGTGGGTGTGTTTGGGGGGGGGGGGGGTCTCCCTTTTCAATGCCCCATAATAATCCAAGCCAACCTCTAGATAATTGGTGATGGTATTAATTCTTATTAGGAAGGGCTATGATTTCATGCGCCTCTCCTTTAACCACCAACTGCAATCCAACCAACCAACCATCGTGAGACTGCCATTCTAAACAAGATAACGTAAAGGGTTTATCATCCCCTAGGCATTACATCCCCTTTTGTTTGTGGCCGCACATTTGAATTTCAGCCTTCTTGCAAACAGAGGTATACCTCACAAGGAAGCATATTAGTGCGTCAAATAGACACTGTTCTGGTTGTTGTGTATATTAAAGAAAAGGAACACCTTTAGAAAGCAGTCAGCAGGGGAGATGACTAAGGGCATGGAATATTCTGTGCCGTATTCAGCCTTGTCATCCAGCATCTCAGTCACACAGGTCATTGATCCTAGGCAGAGGGGAAAGTATCCTTTGTGATGTGCATAATAATGTGAATCATGAGTCTGTGAGTCCTCCAGACAGCTACTTATGCCTCTTTAACTATAGGCAGAAATAGGCTGTGTTGTAAATATTACCTGATACTAGACGTAAGTTTTTTCTCATTTATAAAACAAATTAATAAATAAAAGGCTAGAGTGAAGTAGCCATGAGGGATGCAGACACTGCTGGAACAAGCAGAATCAGAGCCCAGAGCTCTCATAAAACATGCAATGTCTGTACCATTTTAGTGAACTCTGCCACAAACAAACAGGACACACACACAGGCTGCAAATACACATAATTAATTTTAAAGAGTCTGAAGTAGTGAGACCTGTCTTGTTTATCACCTGGATTACAAGTGAATGTTTAGGTCTTTGCCTACACATCAGCTACAAAGAGAAACTATTTTCCAAAAACATTGAACACAGGGACATAGAACAAGAGGCTTTTTGAAAATATGTAAATAGAGGCTAAATATTACAGAATGCACAGTAGTGATCCACAGAATAAATCTTGCCTGTTCATTTGTAAAATGGAGACTTGATTCCTAACTGACAGTGTACTATCCCTTCAGCAAACACAATCTGCATATTTTCATATTTCCAAAAACCAAAAAACTGCAATTTATTGGATTAAACATTGGATCCTTTACTATACAACAACAGTGGCATTACAGATATTACCCAATATAGCTAAGCATAGCAAAAGGTGAACTGAGTTGGCTGAGAGGCTGGGTTGCTGTGAATAAGCCTCAGATATTCTTGGAATGTTAATGTTAGGCTTTGACCATGGTAGTCTCAGCAACTTCTCTCGTCAGTAAGCCATTAATGAAAATGAAAATAGTGCTTAGACTAGCCTGTGCCTATAACACTCACACAAAAACACACGGACGCAAATACGGGCTCTGCCATGAATTCTATTTTTACAAGATTATAATTTCTCAATTTTTAAGTTGAATCTTTCAGAAAGGTGATAACACATTTAATAAAAAATCCATTCTACTATGTTTTTATTATTGAGGTCAAAGTGGGTACTGAAGTCAGACTGGAGTGCATTAAAAGAATATGTGGTTCTGATGTTTTGGCTGGCATATTTAAAACTGACGAGGGGGTAAAGAAAATTGGAACCACTTCTTTTTATAATGCTCTACAGTACGACTGTAAAACCAGAATTCATGGCAGAGCCACTGAATTGGATTGCATATAATTGCACAAGTGTACTTAATGTTGTGGCCGATGTGTGTGTATATGTAAGGGCAGTGGTTGGGTTGGTGGCCAAACCCTCAGATCAGCAGGACTGAATCAGGTCAACACCACTGTGATGCCCTTGAACAATACCCTTAATCCCAATGGATCTGGTGTGTGTCATTGTGTTGAAAGGTAGCCTAGATATAGTAGAAGTACAGTATATGTTGTTATATGTTGAGAGTTTGTTTATACTGCTATACAACTTTTTTACATAGTACATTACAATAAGTAATCCTGCTTAGGGAATCTAGTCTCTAGTGCTTCTACCATCACAGTCTTATTGGATATCTAGTAGGGCAGGTTTGTGGAGCTACAGTCTTGTTAAAATAGCTTCCCACTGCATCTGCAAGCTTATAAAAAGCCACTGAGAGCATATTCACTACAGTGCTGCATTCATCCATGTTTACACCCACGTGTCAATCTAAAATGTGTAGGCCACTGAAAAAAACTCATACATTTATACACAAATAGACAAAAAAGGTGCTGCTGCTGAGCAACTGCATTGGTAATTCAGGTGCTTGGCCAATAAATGGCTGGAGTGTAATATATATGGCTTGACCTTCTATTTTTCTTTCAGAGCTCCTTACATATATATTGCTGTCTCTCCTCATATATCACTCGGGCAAATACTGCCCTTCACCCCCCCCCATAAAAGGCTGACCGGGCATCGTTGCCTGCTGTATTCAATTGACAGCCCTGGCAACTTGCTTACTGAGCACAAGGGGATGAAGAGGCCCATAAATGGGAAATGCTGGAATGAATAATTATGTTTCATAACATGTCCAATTCCCCATTCTTTATTAGCATCAAACAATAATTAATGGGGAACAAGGGGCACTGAAGAGTCTGCTTTTCGATTTCCAGGACAAGAGGGTCAATATGCCCTTCAACCCTTTCTCTCGGCTAACCGTCAGAGCAGGAGGTACCTCATCCCTCTAAAAACATTCTCTTAGCTTATTTATGATGCCAGTTGCTCTGCTAGAGAAAAGACAGCATTTCTGCTACACTCAGCAAAACAGGCTGGATCACTTTACACAGCAGTTCACTGCTTCCATCTCCACACCTTCTCAGCAGGCCAAATCAAAAATTCAATAATGAATATGAAATGCCTCCAAATTGATGTATATGGAATGTGGAGTGGCTGAAAATACTGGCTATTGGACATGGGCTTGACTTGATTAAGTTCTTGTTTTACGTCAAAAAAAAAAAAAAGAAAACTCTGATCAGCAGCAGCAAGGCCAGTCTTTATCAAATTAGCTTTGCACTAAGAGCTCCATTGATCTTGGCACTCATCTCTGCAGATGAGGCCCTGAAAGGCAGCTGGTAATCCTATAGCAAGAATGGGAAATGGTTCAAGGACTCTGCTGTGGATACTCACCTATTTTCTACACATGTAAGATGTCAGCACACGGCAGTCACTGGACTTACTGGAAGCCACAGGGCCTTGGGAGCTACAGTAAAATGAATAAAGGCTCCAATGTGACCAAAAGCAAGGTACTTCAAAGCTGAAAATAATTGCTTTCACCACAGCTATCATGTAATGAGTAAACAGAATGAATCAAGCAAAGCTTAGATCAGTGCAGTAACATTCAGGTTTCACTACTCTAATCCTACCAAAAACGCTAAAAGCAAGGCTAACATCAATTAGAAGGTTCATTTACAAATTCACTTAAGTGTGAATATGTAAGCCTAGAAGAATCAGTGTAGAGAAAAAAAAATGACTTCATTGCAGCAGGCATTGATGCAAACCTTCGCAATCCATTTTGCTTGAGTTGAATGAAATCAAACTGGAACCCAGTGGGCAGGAAGCATGTAGACTGTAACAGAGCAAAACTAAGGTAGTAAAGGACAATATATACAGCTGTTTTGCTTGTGGTAATAATTCAAGTAATGTGTATGTGAATTGTATCTCTGTCATGCATTAAACATCACGCAACTGCCACAACAGAGCTCTTTCTTACTCACACAGACACGCACACCTCTAACCCATCATGGATTCATGAGTAAGTGCTCAATAGCAGATTGAGTGCATTTCTCTCCTTCATATCACAGCAAGGTATGATTGGGAACTCTTCAGCAACCCACGGACGTACCGCAAACACACAGCCCTTATACCACACTAATAACCTTGGGCTGTCTACCAATGGCGTGAGTTTATGGAACAGTATGGGTTTTAAATAGAAGCTCCATTTCTCACCAGCAGCTTCTAACAGCTATTTCCACCACCTTGTCATTAAATATTTATCTTAGCAGAGTGGCAGATCACGCCAAGGTGATAACCATTTAAAAATCTAGATCTGGGGCTTTTTATACCCCACACATCCCACCTCACTCTACCACAGCCACAACAAAGACCTAATTTAAAAAAAGATTATCTACAAGTGTTCCTTTAATCAGTGCAGGCAGAACTGTAAAAATCCCTTAACAACAGTCCCAGAGGGATAACTGTCTCTGAAGCCCTATCAGGCAGAGGATCTCCTTCACCGACAGTAGACAGAGTGAGAGGGAGTGAGTCTGTTTGAGGATGAAAAGATGTGCTGCTACCTTGCTATGATGTCTATTTCAACAATCTCAGAACAAAGGCCTCCATTCTAAAGTGGAGTTATGATGGCGCAGTGCTCTTAAGGTCTTCCGTTGATGTGCGTCCTATTGCTTTGTGTCCTCTTTGTTAGCCAACTGTTTGTTATGCTAGTGAGATAAGCCAGTGTTGTGGGTGGCTGGGTGTGCTACAGCAACTAGTGTGCTGCTTGAGTGCCAAAGCTGACAGTATTTGGGAGGGATTGTGGGCGTTATAGATCACTAGGAGACAGATGTCCAATCTTGCCCTGACGCTGACTCAAACACTAACCCTGAAAAACCGTGTGTTTGCAAACTGAAATGGATCCTAGTGGTTCTTAAGTCAATTTTTATCCGAACAATAGAGTCAGCTCACTTGATCATGGCAACCTTCTTCTATTACCAGCACATGGCTGAGCAGCTTTGTTCTTTATGAAACCTAAGATGTGGAAGTCTACTCTACTCTATACCCTAATAAACATTACAAGATGTCTTTTATGACCCTTATTTAGAATATGTGAATTATACCAGGGTTAAACAAATAAAGAAATGTAAGGTTTAGATAAACTGCATAAACATTAAACAAATACAATAACTGCCTCTGGAGAACAGATAACTGGCACATCACTGACTGCGTTTACACACTTAAGTAACCGGGGTGCTCAGAGAAACCTCACTTCTCTGGTAATTGGGGGACTGTGTTTACATGCACTTAAGAAACATGGTTACTGTATATCTGTTTATAAATGAAGCATTTCTCCTCTACCTCTGACCTATTTTATTAGTATGGCTTGCAGTTTTTAACTGTATAGTTACAAAGAAATGCTGCTTTCTGACTTTTCTTGTGTGTGTGTGTTCGTGTTGCAGTGACATTGGAAAGAAAGGGAAAAAAGGGGAGACACGCAGCTGATGCAACCATGATGGGAACTGTTGGAATTTAATAAATCTGAGGTGATTAATGATTAATTGTGATTTTTTTTTGGCACTTTTCACGACGCTTTAAGCAGACTATGTTTTTAAAATGAGGCGACATCGCCCCATTGATAACCTCTCCTTTCATTCAGTCTTTCACTCAGCTGCATGTTCCTGTCTACAGCCTTTTGTTACACACATTTGTGGAAAGCTAATTAGAAGTCTGGTTATGTGTATATATGGCAAATACATTTGCGTTCTCCAATAGAAATGTACTTGGGGAAACCAGGTTTCACTAATCCCCTTCTCTGATTTTGGAAACCACCTTTGCTGTTTACATGACATGTAACCTGGTTACTTAAGTCCATGTAAAAGCACTCATCATCCACCACACAATGTATTGTTACTGCTCCAATAAGCAGTATCAAATCCCTTGGGCATCTGTTGTCTTCAACTTCGCTTCATCTATGTTTTATGGTGTGCTGTCAGTGTTAATGATTTCCTCAAAAACTCCATTTTCTACATATGATTTACATGTTTGGGAAGCTTAGTTGTGCAGACACAAGTTTGTAACACAGCCACTACTGCCAAGCGGAATCCAAAGTATTTGGGCAGAGCTTAGAAATTTCATTTCAAAACGAGGTTGATCAAGAGGAAACAGACAAGGTATCAGCATATTGCTTTTCAGTTTCTTCTTGTTTACATATCTGAATTGTGCAGTCATCCTTTCCAGAGAGAATCACTGCCAGCAATAACAATTACACCCCCCACCCCAGAACAAGCCTCTCAGTGACTGCCACAACTCAGCTTGACAATCAAGCCCATTAGATCTTCTGTGAATTAATGTTAGTTAACTTAAAGCACGGACATGCATCAAGAATAGTCATTAGCTTGTCTCTTTAGCATAAGAAACAGGAATGATTTGCCGGTTCAGAGAGATCCTCTCCCTACACGCAGCCTCGGGTAGCCTTTATTGTCTGTCTCATTATTATGAAAGAACAAGGTTACTGATGAATCATACGGGTTCAAATATAAGGTGGTCTAATTATGAGCAGCTTACACACAGCACCAGAATACTTTTTAAGATGTGCTTCCTACAGACAGAAGAACATTTATTTTCTTGAAAACTATAAATATACAGATAAATCTCACTCAGCTGAGCTCTAAAATCAAAGTGGTGAATTGTTGGAGAACATTACTCCCAGGCAGCAGCACATTTTGCAGCCAAAAAAGCTGTCAAATGCTGGGGTTTGGTGGATAGTAGCCCAGTTGACAAGTGCCAATGATACATCGCAAGTGATAAAGACATTCATTCCTGCTTAGAGAGAGGTTTTCCAGATGTGATAGTTTGCAATGCTCCAGTGCTTCATTACTGGAAAAAGGATGATGGTGTGTTTTTCTAGTGACGTTGCCAGGGTGACAAATGAAAAGCAGAATCACCCACACAACTAATCAAATGAGTGAGTGACATCAAGTCAATATTTTCTCATTGTGAGGACAAGCCATTTATCTGCACAGAAACGGGCTGCGCTTCAAGGCTTAGGCAATGCCAGACTCAAAACATTATACAGATAATGTGCCAATAATCTCAGTGCGACTGTTGAGAGCAGTGCCAATAAAGACGGTGGAGTGCAACAAAAGACAACCTTCGGCAAGTAAAGGCTAAATTATCAACTCAACTGACATTGCCTAGACACTTCAAAGCAGACTCTGCCATATAATGGCTAAAATCCAACAAAAACAAAACTGTAATTGGACATTGATCTGTCAAGGTCTCAATAAACCACTCATTCTAAAAGCAGCCATGGAGACAGCAGTATGTAAACACACAGACCTTTGTCATATATTAGAGAAAATGGCAAAATTAAGATCTAGAAGTACAGAGCCACACGCAGAGAGAATTTTAATTGTTTTGAAATATTTTTTTTTTCTTAGAGCCTGCCTCTCATTTTAAAATACATCTCATTACAAAGTAACAATTATATTGCTTTTGATTCCCTCCTTGACCACACAAAAAAGTAAATAAAATATGATTTCAACATCATCCCTCCAAGCCTGGTTAAACATAAGCAAGATCAATGGGTAAATTTATCATCAAATATTACTAGTCGCTGTCTGGCAAGTAATCATTAAGGAATGGCACTGATGCATTATTCATTGGCTAATGTATAATTCAGATTTAACAGCAGATTCTATGCATAAATAAAACTGTGATACATTTAAACACATTAAATGTTTACTTGCTAAAAAAGGATATGAATGCACAGCAGGAATGCTTCCCTGCTGCTGTCACTTGATTATTTGCTATCGTCCACAGAATATAGGGATGTAAGGTTTATAGAATTTAAACTGACAGCCCACTCATCTCTAACACATACACCTACTGGACACACACTGCTGATTTAAAATATATAGTGGAAGGAAAAAAGTTATGTATGTGTTACGGATTGCGTCAGTGTGATTGGTTTTCTGTTACTGTAATGTTTTAAAGTGTGGTTTTATTGACCAGTTTTATTTTCTGGAATGTTGGGATTTACACACTGCTACTTTTGTGTCCTCTGGACATCAACACCTGTGCGTAAACATTATATCTTGATGTTCTTGTTGAACTATCAGAGCTGGTATCAGAGGGACAGTCAACAGTGAGGACACCCAGACTCCATCTGACTGTGTTCAGTACAGGCAGCCCTGTGGGGACCGCCATTCCACTTTATGACCATGCATTGAATTAACAAGGCCAGATGTCCCCCCCACTTAACATGTGTGAAAGTGCCCTCTGACGGGCTCAGCTGCTTTAAGGATGTAAAGACAGAGAACAGGGAAAGGAGATAGGGCCCATTTTCAATTATCCCAATTTCTCACTCATCATTTGCTCTTGAGGTTTTATGTTAATTAAAGATATCGGCACTTCCTCTGTGCACACAACAAATTAGATGGAATTTTCTATGAACAATCAAAGCACCTCTCTAGTCCATCATCACTCTCCATTTCAGCAGTTACCCACCAGAGGGTACTGCCTTCTTTGCACTGCTACCAATGTTTCATAAGTACTATGTCAGCCTTTGGCTAATGTATTCTAAATGAGCCAAGAGTATATGGTACGCGGCTTTCTGCATGGGACAATGGGTCAGGAAGTGCAGAGATAGCTCGTTCCATTTACAAATTAAACCTGATTAAACCTGAAAAAAAATCAACAAGACATGAAGAGATTTATCATTGTTCCTCTAAGCCATGAGTCTGCTTCCGTGTTAGGAAATGGAAATGCCAACAATGGTCAGAAAACCATGACTTCTCATTGATTTTTTTCTTTTGACTTTATGACACAGCATCTCTTGCATTTCTGTTTTATAGGGGTCAAAAGATATCTTTCCTGTGGCTGATATATGTGCAGTTAAGTCAGGCAGACATAGCCAAATGTACCTATGTTTATTTGATTGCCCTCTTGCAATTATTTTAAATATAATGGGTTAAATCATGCATTTTTTATACATGGCACTTATTATAATAACTGTCATTTTATTGTAATTACAATTGAATAGAGTTGAGTCATTTAGACTATCACGCAAATGGAAAAGATATCAAGAACCCAGCGAATTTGTTATTACAAAGAAAATGAGAAGCCTGCCAACACTGAATCAATTACATCTTGCCTTTCTTTGAGTCTTTATGCATTACATCATGCCACCTAAACAACAACAACAACATACATACAACCTCTGAGCGTTTTTCTGCCAGCTAGCAACTACCATCATCCTGACACGGGGAGGAAAAAGGGGGCAGAAACAGTGTGGTGCAATCCCAGTGAGGGCCATCATGCGAGCAGATTAAATAAAGTTTTCCAATGCCCTGTCAAACATTCAGCCGCTGCTGAGCAGCTAGACAGCCGTTACAGCCTCACTCTATGAAGCATCTCTCCCTCTGTTGGTCAGAAACAGCCTCTTTGATCCGGATATCGCCCCACAGATTCCTCAGAGGGGACACTCATACACACGCCTGTATGTGAGCTGAATGTTTACTAGCTCTCTGTACCTTGTCAGCGGTGAGGCTTATGTTTGTAGATGGGGTGACTCACACTGCTACTATTCTTCCCGTGGTTTACATGAATTGACAACGACGACTGCGCACGCAAGCCCAGATCAAATTGCACATCAGATTTAATTTCCCACAGACACAGGCATGAAGGACTGCAAATAGCGATCATGTGACATGATAATTATGTACACACGGCTGTAAGTAAGATTTTGACTTCTATACTCCCATCTGATGGTAGATTCACCGTTGAACACGTAGTACTCCCTTCCTATACAAATTTCCACAGAACAAGTCAGGCTGTCCAATAAGAGGGCTCACAATGTCCTCTTTCTTTCAATCTACAATTAGGGAAAAAGCAAGTTTTTCCACATGACGGTGTGGGCCTAGATTGCGATGGTTGTGTCCATGTAGGGACAGCCAACCTCAATGGTTTCTAAACCTAGTGACCACCTCTAGTAAATTACATGATCAGTTTCTACAAAAGTGTCAATGTCACCTACATATGACTGAGTTACTAAATCCCCTCCCAGTTTGTGTTGCCATAACTCATAAGAAGACACGCCGTTGGAACATCATCATTGAAGGTGATGTGTAGTTTGAAACGTCTAAAGTATCTACACCCAACTGTTAAGGACATTGAAAACAAAAAATAACAGCCATTTCAGTTTGAATAGTAGCAGCTGTCTGTTTAGCATTGTCCAGAGCAGAGTTACAGGCAAATCAAGAAAGATAACTGCTGTTTATATATGTTTATAAAAGGAAATTGCAGCTTGTGACTTACATGATGTCACATAATGACATGACTTATAAACCAATTTGACCCTCAAATATTAAAGTGAGTTTTATGTGGAGTAACTGTCCTTTTACCAACAATCATCTATTGCCTGCAGGGCTTGTGCCCATACAGTAAACCATGAAGTGTTGTCCCACTCAAGTGGATTAATCACAACTAAATCATAAAATTTAGAGGCAACTTCTCAGCTAGCAGGGGGACTAAAAACTGTCACAGGAGGCTGGGCATGGTGGAAATTACCTCCTCACAATTAACAGTGCAACATCTGAGTCCAGGTAATGACTGCAAAGAGCGTAGGGGGTTCAGGGAGGGATTATTTAATATTGAAAAGATTAAATTCAATCAACGATTTACCCCTCTTCGATTTGAATCTTGTTTGGTGGTTTGAAACCTTCTTTTTGTGGACATGTGCCCAGTGTACTTTGCTTCTGAATTAAGTCATATGATGACTTACTATGGCTAATGTTACAGTAATTTAAGTAAACACCCCACCAAAAACATGGAAACAGGAAAACATTAGATAAGCTGCATTTCAGACTAATAACTGTAGTCTGCTTTCAAATCTTAAGCCGCCCCCTCCCAAACACACAGATCCCACCAGCCAGATCCCTTGCTCTTTTTAAACAACAGGCACAAATCTCACCCCCCCTTCAACCACCACAGACACAGTTTGAGGTGCATGTGCTTGGGCCAGAGTTCATAGCCTCTGGGGTGCTGAAGGGGGGGAAGTCAAGCTAATTTGATGGTCCTTCAACAGACTGCAACTGGTCCAGCCGGTCTCTCTCTCTCTCTCTCACACACACACACACACACACACACACACACACACACACACCAGTATGTGTAATATCCAGTACACACCAGTATGTGTAATATCCAGTATGCTCCTTTAACAAACACTCAACTACTTTCCATTTTTACAGTCCAATAATCAATTTATGACATGAGCAAGGTTGTAAATCCAACAGCCAATCCTTTTATTTTTTTAAACATGGGGATATCCCACCCGTCAAATTTATGTGCCACTAAGTCATCACATCTATTTCAACATTTTTCCCTGTCAATATGCAACCTTTTACCACTATCCTCAAAATTGATTCATTGCTGAAATAGACATGCACAAGTACTTTATTTTTATTTTTTTACATATTTCATGTGTGATTCCTGGGCAACAATGTTGCCACATTTAAGCTCTTCTTTTGTTTACTTCTCACACACAAACTGTGCTAGAGGCTGCCCAGGTCATGGAGTTTGCTCGAGGGTCTACTACACAGTCCAAAGAGAGTCAAGTTTTACTCAACAATGCAGCCAACTATCTCAAAAACATTTGACACGAGTTCACACGCATTTCCGACTGCGGATATTAACAAAATTTAGCTATAAGTGGTACCAAACTTTACTCATCATTATTGCCTAAATTCCGTTTCTTTCCCCCCACCCTCCCCGTCTGCGTCCCCCACCTCCTCCTCCAACCACAACCATCCAGCAATTTCTTGCCTTCAACTACTCACCCGCCAGTCTGCTGATTCTTGGAGTCCCAGAGACTGCTGCAAACAACTTGAAAACGCGAGTCTTGCCCGAGATGACCCACCGAACTTTAAAAAGGCAAGTCAGCTGGGCCTAATCCTGAAACCGGGACAAAGCCAGGCGGACACGGACAGTTTTATCCTCCTGTCTTTTAAACCCACTGTCCGCACGGAGGGGCTCGAGCGAGCGAGCACTTGCTTCAACAAAAGACGCTTTCAATTTACCGAGACTGTTCGCTTCCGAATTCGCCGATGAAATGCAGAGTAAGGCTGGCGAGTCCCCCCCTCGAAACTGCTCATTTTCCCTTTGGCAATGTTGTTGCTGCTGTCGATGATAGTGTCCACATGAAAAGTAACCCAGCGCTGTTAGTTGTTTCGAGGGGTAGGAAACAAGTGAGTTTGCCGTTTACAGGCTCCGCTTCCTTTTTCCACACACACGCGCGCGCACACACACACAGACACATACACACAAACACACACATGCGCTCTCTCCCCTCTCTTCTCTCTCTCTCTTTTCCCTATGCACACACACATAGAGAGAGAGACACACACCACGCTCTCCCTAGTGCTTCGTCTCTGTGACCCCCTCCCGCCTCCTCCTCTTCAGCTGTTCAACAGACGCATCCACATGGCTGACCTAGTCTTTCTTTATCCAGACACGAGTGAAGGAGAATTACCCCGACCATACTCAAAAAAGAGAAAAAAAAAATCAGAGTGAAAAAAAAACATGGACTGGATTCAAATAATCGTCAGAGACAAAAGGTTGGAGGTGGTGGAGCTGGGAGGGGGGCAATGAGTCTTTTAACTGATGGCAGCCCCGCAGGGAAACGCTGCGTACACCGAGCGTCACGTGTTTGCTTGCAACAGCATCAGCGAGACGCACGGCAGCCAAAAGTGGTCTTACCGATCATCAACCGATCAATGGGAACGCTGAGGAAGCAGGAAGATGAAAAACCATAATGCCAGACAATGAGAGCCAGGAAAGCTGGAGTAGTAGTGCTCAAATAATAGCTTAATAGCCTGCATTTTCCCCCTCTGCACAATACTACAGAGCAATAACACGTTTTAATGGCGACTGAATGCTGCTCAGGCTTGTGGAGCTCATTTGCATTTTTGGATAATGAATTAATTAGTTACCCCACCCATTAAAAACCAGAAACATGCACAGATAGTAATGCAAATAGTCCATTAGCAGTATTTGGGGATGATTTGATAGTTAGACTAGACATTACATCAAATGTAATCCTGTTTTTTTCTGAGTTCTGATTTTATTCATTTTTCATATAGAAAATACACAATGCCGTTTATCAATGAAAACAAAATCTGACTGTCTTCCCAACACCTATAAAAAGGGACTGGCAAACAAACATGGATTGTGTTTAGGTATAAATTAAAAGCATCAATATCATTTTACTGAGCAAGTAGCTTGAAACATTTTCATTTATACAACTGTGAAAGTCCAATTAACAAAAGCAAATAGTTTACACATTGAGCTCCTTGTGCATTAACGTCTGACATGCACATCAGGAGAGGCATGCAGTAAAGATCAATAGAAACTGAGTTAAGGGTGGTTTGCAGGGGGTCCTTCATTGTGCTACAAACCACGCTGCTTGTTCAAGTAGCAGGCAGGGTGAGTGTGGGAGGTTTGCAGTGCAACAAAGTGCTGGTAAAACCTTTAAAGCTCCAGAGGCAACAGTCCTCAGAAGTGTTGCCCACCCTCTAAGTAGTAATCTAAAACCACAGCAGCCACAGCACCTCCCTTATCAAAGTATATATACATTTCAGAAGGTCAGTGTTTATAGACACACACACACACACACACACACACACACAGTCTTATCTTTGTTAAGTTGCAAAAACATAAAAAAAATCTGACATGATAAGGAAGCGGAAATGCACGTCTGTCTGTGTTTCTGATGCACTATCAAAGACTAAAAGGGATAGCGCGATATTTCAGTTTACACCACCTTGTTTGAAACCTGTCAAATACCAGTGTTTCTCAGTAGGTTTGTAAAGCTTACGCTGGCCCAATGAAGGGTGAGTGCAGTGAATCCTGTCTGAAAGCAGGGCCAAGCAAAGCTAGATTGGCTGGCGGGACAGGCTCCCCTCCCTGGCAGATGAGATCCCATTATCAGGCAGAGGAGAACTCCACCTCCAGGATTTCAAAGCTCCTCTGTTTATCACATGGCTCTGTCAAGTTGGGCACCATTAACCGATAATGAAAGGAGACAACCGGTGCAGTTACAAGCAAAGCACTCTACATTCTACAGGCCTAAGCATGTATCTGGGAAGCTGACTGTGTCTATTCAATTCTGTTTAGCATTCAAACGGCCCATCACAATACCTTTTCCCTGAGCACACTCTTCTATAGCTACAGTGCGTTCGATCCCTACAGAACAAAAACTGGTTGCTCTGTGCTTTCTGAATTTAGAGGAAATAAAATCTAACAGAGCGGTGTACTGCTCGGAAGAAAAATGACACTTTCCTGCGACAGTCTTTTTCTTAAGGATTATTGAAAGAAGAACACTTCTTTGTAAGAGCTAACAAAACACTGAGGGGGACATATGAAGGAAAAAAGGCACAATAAAGCAACAGAAAACTACCAATTTAAAATATGTTTTCTTCATCCACATCAACCATAATTAGCACAAGTGTTGCTAAACAAAAGACTGCAAGACTGCCACTGAATCAAAGGGCAACATGCACCCCTTTGTTTCCCCCCTCCCTAGCCTGACTACTCCATTTATGGTTTATAGGATTCTGTAGCCACTTACTCTCATTAAAAAATGAATACTTAACAAAAGCTGTAGCTGTCACACACTGTTTGCTTTAGCCTGATTTCTCCATGCTGAAGAAAAACAAGCCACTCAGACGCAGCAAATACAGAGAACAAGTGTGAGTGAGAGAAAGTGCAACACAAATAAGTCAGCCAGTAGCTGAAACAACAGAAAAAAGCGACATGGATGACTGAGCCAAGCCTGTGAGAGACTTGGCAAGCCTCAAAGGCCCTGGCCTCTTAAGTACTCATATCTAGTAACTTCATTTAATACATTCACCAGGGATGAGCAGACAACTTGAAGAAAAAAGGGACAGAGTGAAGAAAACAGACTTGTAAAACAAGAGGAGGGTTCAGTTGTGGCAGTGGTGGGGGTGTACTTCAGAAGCTCAACTTTAACACATGACTAAATCTCAGCAGTATAAAAAAATGAACTTCCCTGCTGCCAAAACATAATACAAGGAGGAAAAACAGATATGCTAGATTGAACCTTGAGACCACAATACCATTGTAAAGCAGGTAAGGTCTAGAGGAGCTGTTCTTCTCATATTAAAAAACATATTAGTAAAGTGCTTTTCCAGAGCAGCGACTCTTCACTACACTATCTATCTATCTATCTATCTATCTATCTATCTATCTATCTATCTATCTATCTATCTATCTATATATATATAAAGAACAAAGGCTCTGTGTGACTGCTTGAAGGTACTGCCCCTTACACAACAGCAAGTTCTGATCACCCCCCCACCCCTTTCTTTTTTTTGCTGGCAGTCAACCCCCCCCCCCCAAAAAAAAAAGAAAAAGAAAAAGAAACCTGATTTCAAATCCTGAATTTTGTTTTTTTTTTTTTTCACTTTTTAGATTTCCTACATTCTTGAGATCACTTTACAAGTTGGGAGAATCCAAAGGGAAAAAAGGGTCTTACACAACCAATTAAAACAGAAAGTCTGCCTGGAAGGGGTTGAGTTAGGGAGGCAATAAAACAATCCTCTCAAATCTCTGAACAATGTAACTTAAGGAAACTGCTCAACTAAATTTGGTTAACTACACACTTGTGAATATGAAGACTTAAGGTTTTCAGTGAGTACTGCTATACTTTCAAAGAACATTGCTATACAGAGTAAAACTTAACTGAAAAAGAAACAAAAAATGTACCTTTAAACAGAGGTTACACATTGCTATACAGAGTAAAACTTAACTGAAAAAGAAACAAAAAATGTACCTTTAAACAGAGGTTACATTTATGTTCAAAATCAGGCCACTCGAGGTGGCAAAAGACCAACTAAAAATCAAAATGTCCAAGACAATATAAACAGTAAGCTAGTCATTAACCTGCTACCTAGCGAGCTTTTATTTATAATCATTAACAATTGTAAAAATTTGAGGAAAGCCAAGGAATGGTATTTCACTTTAGGCAATCAGTGCAAGGTCTGGCCTCGCATAGCTATATTGTTTATGTAGCTATTCAGTTGCATTTGGCAGGCTTGCAACAGTCTAAAAACAAAGATACTTGTAGGCTACATATGTCTAATCTCTTTGCCAAGCTACACAAGCTACTCAAGAGAGTCAAACTTACTTAAAGCAGCCATTTGGTAAAACTATTGAATATTTAAAAAAAATATGTGTAAGTAAACTTTATTCCAGATGGAGGGAGCTGCCACCTGCAAAAAAAGCCAATCAAATGTTAGTTAGAAAAGCATTTCCTCTTTATGAAGTACAGCTACACCTGACTGCTTATTTACAGACTTTGATAAGCTTTTAAAAGAAGTTTATACAAGGTCTGAATTCACACACAGAGTTCTACAGTTTCCATTGCATCACAGCTTGCTGAAATGGAGAATGATGCTAAGCTAAAAGAAAATAAGGGTGTCAAATGCTTATGAAACATAAAAGTGAAAACCAACCAAGCTCTGCATGACCACAAGCTAGCATATATAGACAGTGAAAACAGACAAACAAAAGCACACATGTAATACCTTAGATGGTATTTCACTAAGCCCCTGATTTTCTACAGACATTCTTTAAGCGCTCACATCAACTGTCTGTGTCCGCCTGATCCTGCGGGCAAGACAGGGCCTCATTCATCTGAATAAAAGAGTAGTTCAGCCGGCCGTGGGTATGCTAAGAACAGTCTCTGAGGAATGAGTATTGAGACTGTATTTCCAAAAGGGCCACAGAGAGACAGAGTGCAGACTGTGGTGCAAAAGAGGAAGTTTACATTTCAGGGAAATCCTTTTGTGAACAAAGACACAGCAAGATAAACAGTGCATGTGTCTGATTCTTAGCTCTGGACCCAGTTAGGAAAATCCTATTCAAGTAGAATGAAACTGTGTTTGAATGTGATCAACAATCTGCAAAGGAAATGGTGTTGATGGTCATGAAAGCAAAAGAGTGTCGGTTGGGGTGTGTGTGATTCCTGTGTGGTTACTGTCCCCAAGCTGATCTGCGCAGATAACCAGTGACTGCTCCATTTCACTCAGAGCACATGGCTGTGTCACCTCTACACACTGCCACCCTATGGACAGTGTATGTAGATGCAGCTTCATGTTGTTGCTGTGCTGAAAGAGGAGATGGGGGAGGTAGAAAATAAGTTCATAATGTGAAAATAAATAAAATAAAATTTACTCCATACACGATAATTCATGACATGCATATTAAGATGCTCAACAATGGCCCACAAAGCCAAATTTCCCCCCTCCCCTACCAATGCTCAATTTTTCTTCACTGGTCACACTTGGCTACAATGTGAGCTAATGATTCAGCCATGTAACATTTACAGATAGATAACGATAAGTAGAATAAGCACAGTCATTATAGGTCAGAGAAAGAAGATTTTCAAATCATTCAAGCTAATTTTTTATATGTTGGACTTTTCTACCTCACTTTCTTCAAATTCCTTTTTTTCCATTTGGCATGAATACCAGCAGAGAGAAGTAATCTCAAAGACAAATGTACGGTCAGCATGTCAGCAACGGGTGCAGTGATAAATATTGTGTTATTCAAAGAGATGGCACAGAGACAGGGTGTTAAAGCTGTGTTGTAAAATTAGACTGTTTCTGTGGGAACGAACGGGTAAAAATCGGTCTGTGTGCAGTCAGAGCAGACAGTTTGGAGATCAGTGCTGAGGTCAAGAGGAGCCACTTAGCTGTGCTTTGGCCTTCCAACCCCTACAGCATTCAGAATCAACCATTCCACTGTGGGAGTAGATAAAAAGCCTGGCAGCAGTCTTGCAACTGGAGACAGCTACATTTACTAATGCATGCAGCCTTTATTTATGGCTTTTTAAAAGGTACAAAATGGAAATTAGTGGGAAAAGGTAAGAAGGTGGGAAGCTTGCTCATTATGCAGAATACAATATATATTAGGCTACACTCACTGGAGCAGATCCTCAAATGTTTTTATTCAAAAACAAAGCATCAAACAATTCAGAATATATACCATATCTCTCTTAATTATAACAAAATCATGATGGTCATTTTTTGTTTTTTCCCTTGATTATTATGAATATATAAATACATAATTTAGTATTTGCATTAATGAGATTTATGCATTATTACATAAAGAATAAGACAAAGTATAGCGGTCTGTTAGATGTTGCTGTTAAGGACATAATGCACTAAATCAGAAATAAAATGTTAGGTGTATTTTATGATTACATGTCAAACTTGCTCCTCTTTGTAGTGATTGTTTAGACTATCAAATCAACTGAGTATAGAACTGTGTTTCTCATTATGCTGTTGTAGACAACAGTGAGCATTACTACTCAGAAGTAGTAAACTGAAATTCTGCAAGTTGCTTGTTTAGAGGCACATGTTTTTATAATACATAAAGCACATAACACATAACACATAATGTGTGTGTGTTTTTGTAGTTGGATGTGTGTGTGTATTTAAGAGATAGTGACCGAGTAGGAGAGACAGCGTATCGAGTAACATTGTTGATATTCGATCCTGAGCAGGACAGAAACCTAACATGCAGAATGGTAAGTATCTTTGTGTCAGGAACAGTGGGGAATAGACAGAGGAGTCTTCGTGCAGTGGTGGCTCCTCAAGTAAGCTCACAGAAGTGTGATGGATGAAGAAAAGATGGACAGCGAGGGGAGGGAAGGAAGGGAAAGAAAGAAGCAAAGGAAGGGAGTACAAGCCTTAGCTCTCTCTGTGCCTGCAAACATCACCAGCAGGAGGGCAGGGATGTGCAGAGGCCACAGCAAGCCAATTACCAAACTCATTAAGTAACCTGCTAGTCTGCTTTGAACTGCAGCACCCTCCATATTGTTGTTGGATTGTCTGCTGCAGTTGTAGACATTCAAATAGGTGCTTCTCTTACCTCCCCCCCCACTTTTTTTAACAAAATGATTGGAAAGGGAAATGCAAATGAAAAAACTAATCACATTTTCAAACATATATTGGAATTGAAAAGTGCAACAGAGAATCGCAAGGCACAATGGAAAAGACTTGTGGACTGCTCGCTTCCAAGTGTGACATTGCCAAAAGAAAGCATTGCACTGGTTGCAACAAAAAGAGAAAAGTCTACACACACAGCGGGTAATGTTAAAAATAGGAAATAACGCAACTGGACACATACACACCAGAGTGAGTTAGCAGTTAAGGGACGAATGTGTGTTGACAGGCTTGAGCTGTCCTCCCGAGCAGTACAGAAAGTAGCAGGAGACATAACTAAGAGGTGAAAGATGATAAAAATGGAGAAAGGCAGCATGGCACAGGGTGAGGAAGATGATGGAGACATATAGGCCTCAGAGTAACAAGGGCAGGTAGAGAACATGATCACAGTCTAGTGGTTGGGGTAGAAACACATTTTGGGGGAAGGAGAGGGGGTTAGGCCAGAGGAAAACACAGCATTAGTCAGTGGTTTTGTGACTAACCTTGACTACATTCACCTCCTAGCTCAGTGCCACACTGCCTCTCAACAAGTATTGACACAACAACAGGCTGCAAGAGAAAAACTAAAGGGGGGCGGGGGGGGAAACAGAACCACACAGAAGACAGGGGAAAAAAACATGATTGATGTGTAAATGGTAAAAGCGAAGTGACAGCTTGACAGTAGAGGTGTATGGATGGGTGAATACAGCTGCCATATTTAATATCATGTGGAACAAAAACATGGTGAATGTAGCCACTGAAAGACATAAAAGGTGCACAAAAAATAATACCATTCACAGAGCGGTTAACATTTCCTATGATGAGATTGTGAGCATTTTTTTCTAAGCCAGTATTCTTTTTCCTCTACTCAATAAACCTAGATGGATACACACAGATCTAGGCACTTGTACCTGCTACACACACACTGTTAAAACACACACACCCTCCCCCATTCCTGAACCTCCCCCATTATCCCATGAGCCCTCTCTTCTCTGCCTCGCTCGACAAGAGCTTGGAAATAAAAACATCACAGGGCTGCCTCGCAGCACCTGTTCAATAACATTGACATTTCACATTCAGCATCCGCAGACTGAGAGATTTCTAGCGTTTACTCTCTTTAACAATCAGAATTGCAACGTGCACACATGCAGACGCACGCAAACACACACACACAAATCAATCAATCAGCCACAATTCAATGTAAGCATTCTAATACTGCCAATACTGGGCATGTGTGCGATTTTACGTGTGTGTGCTGCAGCATTGTATAGGGTATAACCAATTAATTATTACACACACATCAAGTTTAGCAAATTACTTAAAAAATGTTTTTGTGAATATTAGGACTCTTGCACATTTGTGTTATTCTCATTATGAAATCTTATCACTGTAGTCAAATATTCTATATATCTCTATAATACTTAGCCCATATTAATATATTAATATTATCCAACATGTCCATTAACTTGATCAACAATAAATCAATATGTAAGACACAATGATATGACAGTTTTTATTTGTGCTATTTTTCTTTCAGTGAGGGTGTGGCTGGCTCCCTAAATTGATTATCATTTGGCAGCAAATCCTGTACAAGCAACATCCCTTGATAAAGATTCTCTTTGTTATTATTAATTACCCGCTTTTGGCTATGTTCATAACAGGCCATAATGATGCAATTAGCCACATATTTTTTTAGTAAGATCCAAAACGTATGTCCACATTTGTTTACCATGGACTCCAGGGCATTTAGACAACATTCGTAACACAGATTCTTTATCAGTCTTTAACATCCTTTGATGCAAAAATGCTTCCTTAATTCAGACTGCATTCCGAAGTGACTTGGAGTGTTTGAATTTGAAAATTACACCAGATTATCAGTGAACAAAAGGTATTATCCATGCAATCTTAGCACTTTACAAAGGCACAGCAAGCAGAGTACACTGTTAGCGGACACACATATAAAAAAAAAAGTAGCATAAATTCACAAAACTATTCAGATAAACATATTCATATTTACTCCATAACCATGTTAAATATTTAACTTGATTTTCTACAAGAACATGAAACATGAAACTATCATGCATGTATAACACAATAGTGCCAGGGCTCAACAGTGTCACCGGTTGGAGTCTAACCTGGGTGGCTGAGCAGGGACATCTGTTTGACAGCATTAGAGCATCAGAAGCCTGCCATATCTACAGATTAAATGGCACTAAATCTCAGGATTAAATCCATATATGAATAGCTCACATTGAATTTTCAATCCCTTTGGTAACTGGGATTTCCACGGTGACAGACAATGTGGCCATAAAGCGCACACACATGAGGACTCAATTGTCATCGATTGTTTTTTTTTAATCCTCTAATAATCAGCCTTTGACTAACCTTTTTCCATTTTAATCTGTTTTTATCCCAGTCTAGTCTACAGCCTGTATCCAAATAGTACAAGGCATGCAACACCCACTAGTTTCCCACTAGTCACAACAGAGCAACTAAAAATGACCTCAACAGACCTAGAAATGTCCATTCCAATATTCTAGTATGTCTTCATGTGCGAGCAACACCATGTCGCTCTGCAAGTTGAGGTTACTATATGTGAGCACCATGGGGTGATATGGGTAATGGTAAAGACAATCTGCCCTTTTCTTTTTTAGCTGCCAAGTATGAGTCTTGATATCTGAACATGCATGATACACGCACACTCAAGCAGGCTTGCTCACACACAAATATTCTTTCAGCTCAATGAGACCTAATTGACATGAAAATCTCAAAATCCTATGCTGAAGTCCCAATCCCCTCCGAACTCCATGGCCATTTGGAAGCTGTCTGAAATGCCACTATCTTAGCACCAGGCTCATGTTATTTCAAATACAAGAGCAGACAAAGCACTGCAACAATAGGTTTATTATAAAGTAATTATCTGCACTGCTAAAAGCACCTACTGCTGGAAGATCAGGGGAAAACCTATAATCTTAAAGCACAAATTTCATTTCAAGTCCCTTTGGCAACCATATTTAGAAACTACCATCTTCCTGACCCCATCCTCCAAAATGGCTGCACTGGTCATCATAGATGACCCTTTTCACCTATTAAGCCAAACAAAAGCCATTACCTGGTTAATGTGTATTGTGAGCTCCATTAACCTTTAAAAAACAGAGTGCAGAGGCTGCAGTGCCAATCCGAGTGGAACACTATCCTTACTACCTGTGAAAAATAACATGAGTTAGGGTAGGGGGATGAAGGACATGGAGAAATTCAGTGGAAATGTAGGGCGGTTCCTATTAGGTAACCACACTGAGCCATCAGGCCGTCACATTCATCAACACACAGAACGCCAGTCAGCAACACCAACAGACTTGAGGCCTCCCCACCACACCACTGTTACTGTTACTGTTGGTGAGGTGGGGAAGGGAGAATCACAGGGAGGCATTGGCAAAACAGATTTGGACCAGTCTCCCCAACATTTGGACATGCAAATGTTTCTATGCATGGTTGGGGTGAATTTTACCTCTCTCCTAATATATCGGCCATGGAATGCTAACGATATCATCATACACGCAACGTAACTGTATGAACCCAGGATGTGCCAAGATCAATGGACAGCAAAATCTGGATCAATTGATCAGTCTGCTGCTGTTAAGCTGCTAAAACATATTTTGTGCACGGTCGATGTGTTGTTGGATGAGCTGTGAATGAATTGTGAATGAATTTTCAGCGTGCAGCAACCAGAAATGGAGCTGGACAAGTGGATCTGTGCCACATGAGAAGTGAGTTGAATCGGCAGGGTTGATGATCTTCCCTGTGCTAATCTTGATGTCAACCATAGTCATAACAATTACAAACAAAGATCTAAATTATTTCCTAAATAATATTCCTGACAAAGTCTAAATAGTATACTGGATTTTTCTATTGTCCATCTTTCATTACCATGCCAGCAATGCCACAACCACATCAAAGTGCTTTTATTTTGAAAACCATGTAACAAGCAATGAGTCTGCCAGTAAACAATTAAAAAAATGTGCTTCAACTTGCACTGTGTGCAACTGCTGATTGGTTTGTTCAACATGCATGGCTAAACATTTCAAAGCAAGAAATCCTAAAGTGAAACAAGGTATCATCATAGAAAATTAGACGCTTTCAGTAGAATTGCACTAGTGTTACAAATGCATTAGAGTTAGTTCAACATAACCCCCTTTCACAAATGCACAAGAATTCTGACAGTTTCCTGATTTTGTCCGGAGATTTTGTACATAAGAACGCTCCCAACATTATTCCGACTTTGTCCTTCTAGTCTTCCTGTACAATGTCTGTATTACGTGCGTGCAGCAACCTACTCTGTCCTGCATTGTTGAGAGGATTTAAAGTGAGCAAATTGGCATGTTAATTACATTTTTATCACTCAGTTGCCGTTGTAGTCGAGCAATAGTTTTTTTGTTTTTTTATATATATATATATATATATATATATATATATATATATATATATATATATATATATATATATATATATAGACACACACACACACACACACACACACACACACACACACACACACACACATGGCTCCAGTGTGCTGTAAACAAAACACTACAGTCTAGGATATCTATAATGTTATGCATCCTGTGCGTGCTGACCCCACATCAAAATCATGTGGACCTTCTCCCATGGGGGCGCTTCTCATTCGTGCAGTCTCCCACAGTGTGTTACATGTGTGATATGCAACTGTGGACAAAATCCAAGGCTGATTTCTCCTGATCTTGTGCAGAGAGATGTGAAACAGGCTATCCGAATCCATCTGTAATTATACTATAATAGTTAAATCAACAGTATTAGTCTTCAAGCATATGAATGAACAAAGTTATGTCTGTGTAATATATGACATCATTTGTTAACTAGGTTAGGTATACACAGATTTTAATTTAGAGCTTAAACAATCAGCTGACAATATAACAGAATCAACATACTACCAGAGTATAATTAGCACATTCATTATTAAAATGCATCTTCCACAAATCAAAAGGTAACATTGACTCCAGGGCTATGATTGCATTATATTTTAAAGATATTAATTAATTGCATCCACGGTACCGATACTTGAATCATTATAAGACATCTTGTCTTTTCCTGCCACCTACTTGGTCTCAAATCATGACCATAATTTAAGAGCTGCCTGATTGTGTTAGGAGGTAGCTGATTGCACTGATGAGCACAGAGCTGCTGAAGAGAAGAAAGTGGGCCATCTAGACTGAACAAATAATGACATCATTGACATCCGGGGTGATATAGGGTTTCCAAAGACACTGTATCATTTATAAAAGATTGCCCTGTCACCTGTGCTACAAAATGCAAAGTGACCAGAAACTCTTGATTAAACCTTGAACTAAGAGCCTTGTCAACAGTAAAACTCGTGCAATGCAGCAGCACCATCTAAATCACATTTTAGTCATCCTAATCTATCCACAGGGTTAACTCTATTTGTGGCTGTGGTCTATCATCATCCTTCAGGCAGCATGATGCAACTTATTCCAATAGACAAAGGGTAATGCAGGTAAATCAGACCAAGTGAACTTGAATGCTTGACACCAAGCTTCCCGGCATGCTAGCTGGCTTGAGTGGGCGAGAAATGAACCTTGTTATGTGTCCTGACACTGGGCCCTGCTCCCTAGCAAATAAAAACATGCTTCTAGCTTACTGGCTGTGTGCACCTACACCCCATACATCAGCATTATAAAGGAGCTCGGCAGCCTCAAGGTCAGCTCAATTTCCTCCTGCCGTTATGAAGTATCAGAATCACAGCAAGAGGGGGCACCCACACACATGTAAAGAAATGATTTAGAGAGCGAGGGAGGGGAGGGAGAGTCAAAAAAGGGGGAGGGGGATTTGGAGTGTGAAGGAGAGACTGTGTATAATATAATGGGGAACTGTGACAAATCACCAGGAGAGAACCAGCCTCTTCAACAGTAAAGATGTGTGAGTGTGGGCATTTGTAAGAAAATGTAGAGAACATTAAGCCTACTTGCTCAATTAACACACGAAGAAAATATAGTAGAGTGTAGTATAAATAACAGGATTGCCCCTTTTTTGTTTAACAAGCTGATTTTACCTGTGTAATCACTCAAGTGTAGCAAAACAACAAAGCAATTAGGACTACTAAATTATTTTTTCAAAAACTGTGAATATTTTGTTTATCATTTACTGTAATTAAATTCTAAGCTCTAACATAGGCACAACAGTGACCTAATGCCTTTTTCCCTGCCCATTCATCACTCGCCCAAGCAATTTGATAAATTACACAGAGGCATGAAAGATGATCATGTCCGTAGCAGAGAGCGTGGTGCGTGTGTTTGCCTCTGCCTGAGTCCGCAGTCATCCATGGCTGCCTCACTGGCTGATGTTTTACATCTTCAGCTAAGAGCCTGGGGAAATAACAGCAAATTCACTTAATGGCACCACCTCATCTATTCCTCATACAGGGAGAGGAGGGAGAGGAGGGAGAGAAGAGAGAGAGTTCCTTGAGGTGTTACAAAATGGCTGTGTGCTCGCCTCTCTCATCCGTGAGGGTGTAGGTGTTTCGGTAAACACTGAGAGCATTGAGATCCATCACCAGCATTGGTCGGCCACGAGCTGTAATTTACAGTCAACTCTGACCCTTTGCGAAAAGTCAGTCTGCTTCTGTGCAGCTTTTTGTGTTGACAGCACAATCTGGTTTGATATGTGTGTGTGGGGTCACATATGGGTATGTGTGCAATGATCTGTACGTGCAAAGACAAACGTACATAGTTTTGTCACTGACTATGACTATGACCATGTTTTTGCAGGTGTATGTAAGCCCACATGTGTATGTTTGCGTGTATCTGCAGGGGATTTTACAGAGCCAGAGGTATAATTGCCCCACTCCATCTTTGTGTGAGGTATTGCTGAACAATGTAAAGCAGAGCACTGCAGCTGGGAGGGAGCCTATGCTGGCTTTGAGTTGGATAACATCTCAGGGTAACAGCAGGTATGCCATCAATGCAGCCCCAATCGCCTTATGGTTATTTCCAGATCCTCTGACCCCAGGATGACAAGCTAAAAGACATCTATGCCAGCAACACAGAAAGATCAAGACCCCGAACCATGCTGCTGCTTCCTCTTGACTGTGCAAAATTTTATTCTAGCTCCTCTGAAAAGCTTTGCCAAAAAACACTCAACGACTATGCTTACAAGAACTGTATTTTTTCGATAATTTACCCAATTGATTCAATAATCTGAAAAATTATTTCCACTGGAAACATACTTTCCAATTAATCTAGGTTGAAAACTGGCACAATCAGAAAAAGACTAATCCACATTAAGACACCTATTCCAATTGCTTTTTTCAACAATGTGTAAATCCTGATGTTTATTGAATCACAATCTGGAAATATTTTGCAGCAATCCAACAGCTTGATAAAACCGGCCCAAACATCTGACTTCAGCTTTTCTGTAGCCACAAAATATATAATAAAAAGCACTGCTTTATTGAAAAATCTGTGCAAGCCCTATAGCATAGGATCAACGTGACAGAGAAATATTGTCTAAGGCTGAATGCTGGAAGAAAAATGGATGCTGCAACATAATGGGGAGGAGGCATGTCAAGATATTAGTTTGGCTTTGACATGTAGTGTATAATTGATCATTCTTAACAACAAACAAATGTAGTAAATTAACCCGACGTGTAGAATAAAGTCAATTGTTTGATCGCAATAAGTAAGTTGGTAGGTATTTCATTTTTAGTCAATTGACATATTCAATTGACAAAACACATCCATCAAGCCAAAGATAATGAAAAAAATCCAAGTGATGAGCAGGTTATAATTCTAAACGTAAACAGAATGATTTGGTTGCTTGCTTTGTGTTTGGGGAATGAATTAACGAGTGGATAAAATCTATTGCTGCACAAGGCCGCAATGTACTCTTTGTACACATTTCTAGCATTGGTTAATAGACCAGCTCAATACAGATGTATCATACGTATCACTGAGTGGAGTTTTGCTGTGGCAGGGAGACGGGTCCCTCCTATGTGCTCTCCTCTATTATAAAACTCTCCTCTTCCATTTGAATGAATGGCTTCCCACTACTTGGCTCCCCACGGTTAGCTTGTCAGCCCTCTCTCCATCTCCTTTCTCTGCTCCTGCACCTGACACTGCAAGTGTTCTGTCACCCACTTCTCCTCATCCCCTCAGAGAAAATGTTCAGCCCTGCCCAGCTAGCTCCCAGCAACCCCTGGGGTATGGGACAATTAAAAACGTGGCAGGGGCTCACTCAAGCTGTCATACACAGTCTTAGACAGGGCTCTTGCCGGTATCACTGCAGAGGTAGGGGGAGTTAGCCCAAAGAAAATAATATACTATGTCTGTTGTACTTGAGATCAACATTCACTCTTGTGCAAGGTGATGGCAGCATATCAACACCCTGGAAGCAATGCAGTCTGGCTGAAGCGATATATTTGGTCTTACAGTATTCAGCAACTGCCTGACTGCACACACACACACACACACACACACACACACGCAGTGTGTGTCAGCCAATTACAAGCTTACCCTGACTGCCCTTGACTATACTCCCTAACCAACTTTCACAATCCATCTTAAAACCCTGTGCACTGATTTTGCTGCCCTTCTTGCTCCCCTTTTTGCTCTTTACTCTGTCTTTAGGGTGTGAAATATTTAGCAACCCCATCTAAATACACCTTCAGGCACCAAGTCAGAGATGTCTTCCTTCCCAGGTGAAAAGTAATGAGAGCAATAGAGAGAGCAAGCAAGAGAGAGACAGGCACAGAAGGGATGGTGTAATATCTCATCAAGATTATTAAATCGTTTCTCCTCTCGGCAGCACCTGGGTGGTCTTGGGTTGTGTTATTTCTCAGGGAGGGTTCAGTGGCTTCAGCTACTAGGGTTGAGTGTGACCACTTTTCCAGCGTAGTGCTGTGCTAAGCAGGTGTCAGGGGAGTTTCCCCTCAATTAAGCAAAGGTAAAGTAGTGCCTCTCACGGTGGTGGCACCATGAATACATTAGTCTTCCTGTCACCACAAGCAAGACCATCGGGACACATAAAGAAGACAGACGGCAGGTTGCGTCAAATGCTGCTGAAGCTGGTTAAGCAAACTAAAAATAGTAACGTATTAAACAAAGGCTAGTTCTACCGTTGATTCAAAGTAGAGCATACAGCCCACAGTATACAATCTAAAATGTTACATCAACATAATGAATTGTAATATACTGTAAACACTGTACGAAAGTCAATGCAAAAAAAGTAACTGACGTAATGTTTGTTTTTGAGTTACTGGGCATTAGGATAATGAGTGAGTATTAGCAGTGTGAGATGATAACACTAGAAGACAAAGAATCCTTGTGTTAATTAAAGCTCAATGAAGTGATACTGAGGAAAATTTGCATGACCCACAGCCTAAATGAGCGATACTGCCAGAAAAATAGGTCTCTATGTTAAGTTATTTTTAAGGCATGGCTTAGAGGGAAAACACTCTTTAAAGTTTCTACCTCGAACTATATATTTATAAATATATAAAATAACTGTATAATTACTGTCTAATTTAAAAACGAAAACATAGAAATGTGTTCCTGACATTTCAGCCAGAACAGCAACCTACTATTTTACTCCGACAGTGCTAACTGTAAGAGATGTTAATAAAAATATGTCAACAGCAGCAATAATGCCTTCCTTTGTCAGCCTGTGTGTGAGTAGTACTGTGTGTGGACAGGCATACTGAAAAGGTCTGATTGATGGCTTCACTGTAGACTGTCCACCTCTCTCACTGATGAGACATGTCAATGTAAAGACACATGAATGCAGTAGCCTTTCCTCCATTTTCTCCTCCTCCTCCCTTGTCAGAAGCAGGGAGAATGACGCAGTAAATACAGATGCTGTGTTCACCATAATTCTGTGCCCGCTGCTTTTTATCTGCCATGACAGCTTCTGCTGCTGTTGAAATCAAACACCCGGGCATGAGGAAAAAAGTAGTATTCCTTTAATAAACTGTCAGGCAGAGCAGAGTCAGAGTAGAAAAAGAGACACTCAGCTCTGCTCTCCACTGGCCAGGCTTGGCTAAGCTGCAGCTGAGAGAAGAGGGAAGATAGAAATGGGTAGAGCGCTCCTTCAGGCATTAGTCGGCATTATGCTGCTCACGCAGGCTCGAGCATCCAGCATTTTTGCACTTACCAAGAGCCAATCGCTCCGTGGGAAATGTTGGTCACTCGACAGAGATAAGCATGCTGAGATGAGGAGTAGGCTAAGAAATGCAGCAGCGTAGTCAGCACCTGCCCCTGGACTCAACCACAGTTCCTTTGAGCTGCCAGGATCAATTAATTACTGCTTCTTATAACACTCTCCATTTGGATAAACACAAATAAACGTAGAGCAGTGTGACAGCAACAGGCTCTGAACTGCCCCAAATAACACAACTAACAAGCTCCTCCTTCTGTTGATAAATCCATTAGTCATGCAATTTTGTAATAAATGAAACATGTGATTCCCTTATCTAATAAAAATACTGTACATTTCCCAGTTGTAGCAATACACATTTCTTATTGTACTTTTAGTCAAACAGAATTTCAAGACATCTTCTGGAGTATTTTTTGAAGGAGTAAACTAAATATAAAATTCTTTACAGTAAAACACATTAAGCTTTCGTCACACTTGCTTATTGTGTATGTGTGTGTCTGTGAGATGAATAGGAGGAAGAGTAGAGCAGAGTAGAGTTGCTGCTGTGGAAATAGACAGCTTTCTGTTTTGACCTCACAGCTGTCACTAGCATAAGAGAGCCAGTCACTGGGCATCTCACACACACACACACACGCATCACACACACACACACTCCTTGCAGGGGTAGGACAGGGAGATTGTGCCAAGATCCAAGAACACTGTTGTGATGCACAACTCCATTAGAAGAGAAAACAGGAGGGATAAATCACTAAGTACCTGGTCAGTGTTTAGAATCCCACTCCACCATGGCGCCCCTAACACCATTAACATCCTTCCTTATAATCCAATTATGAGCCATGTGTGTCCACATCAATCAGCCATTTTCATTTGAGCCTGTGGTCTTCTTTATCACCATTACTGCTGCAGTAATTGAGGCGGCGCTATGGACAGGCTGCGCAGTTTACCTCCATCTGGGAGGTCAAGAGGAATGCAATTGGTTGACAATGATTATGCTCTGGCTGATTAGGCTATGGGCTACTGCTGAATATTTAGCACTGATTAGACTAAGCCCTGTAGAGAGCCATGTGGCTCACTAACAAAAGGGACAAACCATAGGGCAGGGAGAAAAAGCTGGCAATCAGCACAAGCTAGCTGTAACAGACTTTCTCAGACTCTTAATGGCAGGATTAATCAGATTTTTATGTCGCGTTCAGTAACACTGTTTTTGTGAATAAATATAATTACATTTAACCCACATTCCACCAAACAAAAATATATGAATAGGTATAAGACAGCAATCACTACAGGGAGATTTTACACCTTTGATTTGGTGTGGTGCAGTATCTGGTGCTTGCCTTTTTCACTGCTGGGACACTGGAATTTTCCCATCTTGGGATCAATAAAGTCTTATCTTAAACTATAATTTTATATTTTTTTTATGTTTGCTTTTATGACAACACATAATCATACAGTGGATGAAATGATAGCTTAAAAAGATGCACATTAATAAATAATAGACAAAATGGCTTCTCTAATCCACTCTTGCAGATGCCTGCACTTTTTCCTCATCAGTGATAGTGATATTTACATGGAAGCTGAAGTGGACTTGTGATTGGAACTGGGGATGAAGGAACACAGAAAAGATGTTGAGAGTGAGAAAGACAAGCATGATGAAAAAGAGAAGAAAGAAGCTAAATGACCAGTAGATCTGATAGCAGGGAAAGCTGAGAAAGAAGGTGGGAGAAAGAGAAAAGCAGATGGGGAACAGCAGGTAGACATGCACTCCAGACATGCACTTATTTGCTTTAACTGTCTTGATCCTCAATAAAAAAGTGAAACTGATTAGGTTTTTATCAAACGTCTGCCTGTACCTGGTGACTGTCACTGAGAGCAAAAATCACAGTCAAGTCAGGTTTTCCTTTTTTTCCATTTGAACGAGGCAGCTCTCTTCTCACTAGTCTTTCACTCTCTCCTTTATTCAGCACTGCACAGCCTCCTAAAGTGCCAGCTTGTCAGAGTGACAGATGTAGACACGACCACTGACCTAAATCACTCTTATCCACCACATTAACCCCTATGTCCCTACACCCTTTACGCAAAAGACAAAACACCCACATAGGGAAACAATCCAAAACAACCCTCACTGCAAAATGAGAATGAGCCAAAAACCCCACGCTACTGTATTATCACCCTCCTACCAGAATGTGGACTATTCTTGAAATTACTAAACTGGAGAAAGAAAAAAAAAAAAAAACTAATCACACCATCAAGCTAAATAAATCTCCCTCTCATGTTCCTAGAGAGAGTTATATTCAGGACAGTAAGAAAAATATGTGTGAAAAGGAGGACAAAAAAAATTTCCACCTTAGAGCCAACGTGGAAAAGATCAATAATACTTTAATTACTAAATCCCACGTTTATGAAATGCAGTAATCATTCATTAAAGATGCAGACAGCTGCAATCCAGTGCTCGGCCGGGCATCAGTGCTGCATGACAGTGTATTAGAAGAGAGGGGAAGGGAGGACTTGCGTAAATGATTCATGGTTTGATATCTCTCCTGTATAATGGGCTCCTCCGGGGAGCTGCTGGGGCTCTACTGCAGTGACTGACTGACTGGATGGCTGCCTGCCTCACTCAAGACCCTGCCCAGGCTGGTTCCGCCACCACTGCCTGCTGCCCAAGATTAAAAGCCTTGCCTACCATGAAAAGCGGCTCAGTGAAAACAGAGAGCGGAGATGTGCACATATACACATAAAAGGAAACGACTTGATTCAATATCATCTGACAAAGTATCCGGGGGCATCCAGAGGGGGGTTGAAGGAAGGGAACACAAGAAAATATGAAAATCCTTCTAGAGAGAACACACTGGCTGCAGAGATATTGGAAATACTTGTAACATCTAATGGGAATATGGCAGTATTTCAAAAGCTGTCCCCCAATTGTCCTCCTTCATCAGCCTAACACCCCCACCACCCAGCATCTCCTCCTCACCCATGGAAAGGGAGAGAAAAAAAATGAAGAGATTAAGGTTGTAACGTGTTGGGCTAATCATAACATAGACAGTTTAGTGCCATCTCGCATAATTAAATGCTTTGCACTAACCACCTAATGCATACTAATTTGGAACAATCCACTTCTGGAGTTGGCAGACCATGAAGCTCCCCCAAAAGAAGGTGCTTGTGTCTCTCTCTGTGTATTTGAATGCGTGTGGGTCCGACACACACATTCACACCGATTTGCACAGGAGTAAGGTGCTAAAGGTCAAGCTGCGGACTTGAAAGAAAAGGTCAAGCATTATTCCAACATGACTAAATAAACAGGTTGCACACAGCCCACAGCTCAGCCACTGTGGATGCTGGAAGTCTTTACCTACATACTTTACCACTGGCCTGTCTAGCTGGTTTGAATTCAGCTTCATCCTTTGCCTTTATCCACATATCCCTCCACCGCTAAGACAGCTGACATGAGGACTGTCATATCCTGCCTAGATTCTAATCCCCCACTGGCTTTATTGCCCTCTTCCTCCTGAGCTACTCAAACACATACACATAAAGTAATGCACACACACCCAAAGCAAGCGAGAGAGGCAAGCAGGGCTGCTGGAGCATGCTTTAAAGCACATTAATATTAATTGCAGCACTAGCTGGAGTGATAACATAGACAAGATGCCCCTGTGAGGGAGCTGGGCGCAGGCAGCCCCTGCTTTTTGTTAGCAGCACTACTCATCTGTTGGATAGCCATGGTGAGACAGCAGAATGATGAGCATTTCATCTCTCATTCGCTTGTTTTATAATAGAGGGGTCTACTCTTGCTAGGAAGGGGGATTTGTGTTTGTGAGTAGTTACTGTGTGGGTGTGGATTTATGTGTGTGTAGGCGTGTAGTGAGTGATAAAACTAGGCAAGATGAATTATTAGGCTAGTGGCTACATGAACAGCAATAGAAATGTTACCAAATAATGTTGAGTGCTTAAGCAATCCTGCTTTTATCTCCCCTACTACTCCTGGACCTTTTATGTCCTCCACACTGAACTCAATATTCTGTGAGCGATAAGTTCTGCTAAAGATGTATATAATCTGCTGTCCTGGGGAGAAACCTGCTTTTTCAGTACTCTGAAGTGAAAATACAAAAATCGAGTTGAAGCCTGGGTGCTAAAGCTCATTGTCACCTCTTAGCTTCTTTCTTCTCCTGTAGGAATAGCAGGCAGCCGTAGACATCAACAGACGACTGTACTGTATATCTCTACAGTTCTCCATTTTTACCTCACCCTCTCTTTTTCCTCTCTTTTCCCAATTGTTATTGAGGAGCCTGATGCTGTCATTACTGCTGCCTCACAGCAGTGCGTTTTTGCTGTATGGTTTTGTGCTCCTTTTCTGATTTCCCCTAAGGCTCATCAATGCCCCATTACCAAGTCAAATCAGGTGGAGTTGCAGAGATTTGCCGAGAGCCAGGGCTGCAAGTAGACACACATGCACACAAACACACACACATATTAGAGGATTCATTCAAGAAGTCTGGGTGGTTTTCCACCAGCAGCTCCACGGGATCACAAACAGGGCGAGGAGGTGAACAGAGGCAAAATCACTGCTAGCTAAATGATTGTGAGTGGTTTAAGGCTCAGAGGGGCAGAGAAGGAGACAGAAAGCTGGTAATGCACGTCTCTTACACTCCTTTAAGCAGACAACCACATTGTAATCTTCTGAGTCCACTAGTCACAAATTATCGTTTCTCATTTTGCATGTCACAAACAATTAAAATATGGCTATCAATTCCTGTGCCCCATGAGGCCTTCCTCTTTGTTTGCTTAGAAAAATTCCCATAAATTCATATGACCTCCATTCTTCCTTCTACAGCATACACTTACATTCCTAAGGTAAATTCCCAAAGAATATTACACACATTTCTAACTTTCATAGTCTTTATCTCCACTCTGCAGTGGCACTATGGGTCCTGTGTAAAATAAGCAGCAGAGTTAGCAAGGTGGAGTGATAGAGAGGAAAGAGGGCTTGTTTGTGTGTGTGTGTGTGTGTGTGTGTGTGGGGGGGGGGTAAAGTCAACATGTCCTTTTACTTTTCCCTGCCTGTTGTCATCTTCTTCACAGCAGCAGCTGCACAGACAAGACAAAAAACTCTTGGGAAGAGCCAGGCAGGGGGAAAAGAAGAAAGAAAGTAAGCAGCATTGTGCATTGTTGAAAATTTCACAAGCCTGTCGATTAGAGCAAAAGGCTGACTGCTTAATACAGAATACTGGTGGGGGGGGGGGGACTGCTGGTTCTCCAAGGTAGCATGGTCTCTGAGGGCTGCAAGATGGTGGTGGTGAATTTCTTCCCTGTGACAAAGCTGTCTCACACAGGAGTGAAATTTTAACTCCTGCTGTCAAGAGAGTTTTTTAGCTTTCATTACATTGAGCACATGTGTCTATGCACTATTGCATGTGCAGGAGCATGATGTGAAGCCAGACACCACCTCCCTCTAGTTACTACATTTCAAGTGCTGTTTTTTGTGCCGAGCAGATCATCTTCTTTGTGCTAAGAATAAAAGACTGAAACTCTGACGGTGTTCTCCTCACGTTCGCAATCATGAAATCTGTGCACAAACAACAAAATCCCCAACCTTGATGACAGACCCCACCCCCATCTCTATTGCCAATCATATTGCTTAAAATTAACCAGAGCAAATCAAGATAGAATACTGCTGACTGGATCCATCCACTCTGAAATGTGACAAGCACTTAATCAAGGCGTCAGTAGTGGCCCTATTAATGTATGACTGAAGAGGGAAACTAAGAGCTATTGGGGGACTAGACTAAAATAAGCCCATCTATACAGAGTACCAGGCCTTAGCAATGCTATGCCAAATAGCATTTTCATCACGAGAAGCCAGTGAAATGAGGAAGTGAAGGAGGATGAGGAGGAGTAGGATTTGGCCTGCTAGTGCTTTGCTATACCCCAGCTCAGTTAAGTGACAGTGAATCCTACAGTGAGTCGATTTGCTGCTTTTGAGTGCCCGGAAATTTGTCCTCACAGAGTGCTCGCAAGGGAGAAAGATAGATGGGAGAATAGGGGGACAGAGCCTCACCTCTCGCTGTCTTCTATTTGTCTGTTCATCCCTGGAGGCTTTTGGGCTGCTTGGTACAAAGAAGGGAGGGCAGCTAAAGAGAAAGCGCTCTGCGGCCATCCACAGACAAAGCAAAAGAAAAAAGATAGGTTGACAGGTAAATAGTGAGGATCAGGTTTCAAACAATCAATCACCACCTACGCCTCCGCAAAAAGTAAGATGTGGCTTATAGCATAAGATTTACTTCACATTTTGTTTTGTATTAGAGCTACTTTGCCATGAAACATAACCAACCTATTACTAATTGTCATGTTCAAAGGCTGCGCTGTTGCTGCGGAGATACTTGCACAACTGTGCAAAGCAGGATCTTCCCTGACTTTCAAGTCCACAAATGATCACACAACACTGTTTGAATATGGGTGGCTGACGACACGAGTAATTTGCCACATCGCTGATTTGAAAAGTAGCACTTGAAGATGACACAGAAATACACCTTTATTGTCATCTTAAAGAGTATCTATGAAATCAATGCCATCTCTCTCTCGCTCTCTCTTAGCACTTTACATAAGAGGCAATAAACTTCACAGAGGCCATCATCTAGCTCACCGATTTCCTGTGCAAGACTCCCAGACACCTCCAGGCAACAAAGTTTCTCTCACTCTATCAGTGCAATGGTCACATCCACAACTTCATACATAAGGTGGGAGGAGGAGGTAGAGAAAGAGATAAACTGAGGGGGAGGAAATACCTCTGGCAAGCCACAGCCAAATGGGGGCTGGAAGGGAGGAAAGAAAGGAGTGAGAGAGATTACAGGTGCCTAGATCTTTATTAGAGTATAGCAGCTAGCTCAAGAACTGACTAGAAAAGCACTGTAGTAAGAGATGCTCATCCTCTCAGTTAATTAGGATTTCTCCTGCCTCATTTTGAAGCGAGGGACAGGATGTTGGCGGCTTGATTGCCTTTTATTTCCCAGCCTAACGGCATGGCTGCCTGTGCTGCTTTATTAACAGGAGATCTTACAGATTTACAGCTCCACAGCAAACATCAATTTTAATAATTACAAGAAAACCGTTAGCAGGGACACAGTGGAACACACATCCTCTCTTTTCCCCTCTCTCATAGCCCTCCCCCTACTTCACAAGATCTGGTTTCCATAAATGTGCCCTTTTCATGACTGCATATTATAAACACGTTAAAACACATACTGATCAGTATTTGCCTCAGTCAACCTTAGCACTTCAAACACTTAACAACCAATCCCTAGCCTGAAGCGCAAAGCAAGTACTGTAAATGTCACATTTACATTCAGCATTCAAACCTCAGCATTTGTGTTGTCCCAAAACAAAAAGGAAGAAAGGCAATTTCCTTCTTTCTTTGCAATGACACCTGGCCGAATCTGGGGTCTGTCAAAATAAAAACAATCATAATGTTAATTAGCTATATAAAATATCTTTTGACACTGAATAACAAAAACAAACTATTCTTATTAGCAAAATCTGTCCACACTGGCATCAAGCCTAGAATTAATGAACTGCATCCTAGTGTAAGACAATAGATACAACTGGTAAAAGAAATAATACAGACAGAAACCATACTGATTCAGAAGAGATACCAAAGAGTTCATCTGAATAAAATCAATAATTGTGTTGACTTCCACTGTATTGCCTTCCTGTCTTCTCATCTTGCTTCCTTATGTTTCTTTTATGAGCCAGCCCACTGCTGGTGACATTATAGCTATAGCGCTACCAGAAGTCCCCGGTGGTTTAGTGGAATGGGTGGCGTAAAACACAATTAGTATGGTCCATATGGCTGCTGGTGGAGGAGGAGCAGGAGAGGTCCCACGTGGTCTTTACAGAGATCCGCTCTTTAACATTAAAGATCGAACTGTTGCCATAATAATATGACCACTTTCATTCTGGCCTCTTCTTCTTTTTTTTTTTTTCTCCTATTTTCTGTTTTCAACAAATCCTCATATTGTGGAATGGAAAATAAATTGACTAACCTTGGCTGATAGCCTAATCAATACCTTCTCCGTCATGATTAATGCCTCATAATGGATAATAGGAAAATGTAATGTAAGTGGACCATTACTTCCTCATTTTTGAGCTCAGCCCCATCGATTGGTTATACCCCCCCTTTTTTTAACCAATAGAAAGTGATGATAAGAAAGCAATGTGTTCAACCTATGTAAACTGAGCACAGAGAAAATGATTTACTGCTCTCTGGCCACATCTCATTCACTGATAGCTCTGTATGCCCAGCCTGACAAGCATTTTCTTGCCTGAGAAACGCAGACACCTTTTACTGAGTAGCGAACAACAACAGCTTGAGGCAACAGATTTATTACAAATTGATCTATTAGATAGCACTGCTGTGCTTCGCTGTTTCCTCTCTTCGCTTTTTCCCCCTCTCCCTCCCTCTCTCTGACAGCCTTCCCCTGATGGTAGCTAGAGTGTATCAGAGTGGAAGTGCTACAGTGGCAAAACTAAACCCAATCCTCAGAACTCATTTTCTCTGTGCTGGTTGCTCGAACTAGGGTACAAAGACAATGTCCATTTTTAAACCCAGTCAATCCAGCTCTAAGGCCCAGCACCTAAACTGAAAGCTCAGCAGGTTCAAAAGGTGTGCCACCTGCAAGGGTAAGCAAGGACACAGTTTACTAGAGGCACCTTGTGAATGTATGAGAAGAGAGAGAAGTACAATGTCAGCAGGGTCATTTCTTTACAGAACTCTGAGCTGACCACTGGTTTGCGTGCCATCTCCAATAGAATATCAGTCACACGTCAGGGCTCTGCAGCTCCGGAAACAAACTGCCCCTGTTGCACATTCAAAACAACAGTGCAATACCCCCTTATTAGTCACAGAGGACATCAAGCACAACCAGCGCATTGTGAAAATATGTATGAATGATTTATCTGATCTATGGTGTGGTAATTTAATCTACTGTATACCCAAAACTATAACAAAAATCAAAACAACAAGCTATTAAAGCCACGTCAATACAAAAACAGACATGCATTGTGCCTGGAAAATAGACAGCTGTTGGCAAGTCTCTCTGTAAAGTAATCAATTAAATCAACTTCATGATTTAGGCTTGCTAATCAAGATGACTCTGATAGACATACAGTATAATAATTATCCTAATTATTGCATCAGGAAAGTAGGTAGATTCTCACACTTCCTTGTGTAGGATTCAAAACTATAAAGCTAAGCAGGAAAAAGTTATATTTTCAGGTTAACGCTGCTATACATGAAAAAAAGAAGTACTAAAAGAAACAAACAAGAACAGAATATGTAAGGTAATAGAGGGTTTGGCACATTCTTTAGCCTATTTAACAAAATATATTTGTGATGAAAAATATTGCTGTCAATAGTAACAATTAGTGCTAATAGAAAATTGCGTAGGCTCTATTGTGGTCCTTTCCCTTAATCACCTCCAGCTTTCATTTATGCTGCAGAAGAAGTAAAGCACAGAGATAAAATGGCTATTGGTTTCCAAAAGGGTTAAATGTGTGCATCCCTTTGAAAAAAAAAAAAGAAAAAAGAAAAGAAACACCATCTAAAGATGTTGAAATATTCTACAGAGAGTGTATGTGTCTATATAAACATCTTCAGGCAGGCAGCTGCAGGGGGTGTGTGCAGTAAAACACTGGTTTGCATTGTTTGTGTTTCTGCACCACTGGCGCCATGCCGTGTCATTACATGAGGCAATCTCTTACCTAATCAACACTGACACACAGAGCGGCAGAGCCCTCCTCATCATCATCCCCCCTTCCTCAGGGGCAAGCCAGCTGATCCTCACCATTTCATTTTCCTCTTTTAGTGAGATGGCAAATGGCTGACTGTTATTTTTCAGTTTCAATTGACACTTTTTGGCACTGTAATTGATAAAGTACTATTTTAGCCAAATACTGACCTCAAATACCTAAGCCCAAAATAGGCTATCGTCTGGATGCTCTGAGGTGTTTTAGCTAATAATTATTAAGACACGTGAGAAATCTAAAAATGTGAAAGACTAAGATACTAGTAACAAAGAAAAAATGAGCTGTGCAGTCACTATTATCACAACTACTTTATCCATTTATTGTTCACCACTTGCTGTTGCTTCACAACTCTTACAAATGTTTGCCAAGCTTCCATTTCCAGTTTCCACACACTATATTGTACAACCCCTTATGTAAATAAATCACAGAGTACACTGAAATGTGGTGAGTTGCAACACTTTGCAATCTCATACTCTCAAACCCACATATAAAACTGAACAAGAAAAATATTTAGATCTCTTTTTTCTTGCAGTACCTGCCAAGAACCTGGCAACAACAAAGAGCACAATGTGTCTGATTAGTTAAGATGTGACCCAGTAAGATGCAGGCAGTATTACAAGATGAAGTGAGACCGACTTCAGCAAGGCTGAGTTCACAGAGAAAGCAGATTTGATCACATCTTGTACATCAAATACCACCAGCAGTATGTAGCAAGACAGCCAATTGTTAACATGGATACTATCTCATTGGCACAATTTTTGAGCGGCAGAGCTAGGCCCGAATCAAACAAGGATGAGATATGATGCATCATGCTTGGATCTCCTCTTATGAGAGGTGAAGGGAAACTGTCAAAAAACACAAAACACACCTAGCATCCTGCCTCCCCAACTCACTGGGATAAGCAAGGAGGAATAGGAAAAGGAGGAGGAGGATTGTGGGGGGGGCTCATTTCTGCCACTGTGCCCTGTGTATGTCAGTCCAATATCTTAAAACAACACATGCAAGGCTTTGCTACAGCCAATTACCCAGCTCTTGGCATGGAAACTGAAAAACATCTTCGGAGAACAATAAAGAGAGCTTGGCTTGTTGTGCATGCTGTCAGTAAGTGCTGACAGATTGTTATTTTTAATGAATATACAGCTCTTGAATGGCCCATCAAGAGGTCTTTGAGCGAACATTGCTCCTTTGTTCAGAGCATTAATTTTCTATGTAACAGCCAGATATCTTGCAATGCAACTGATATCAAGCACTGTGAAGGAAGGAAAAAGCCAAATCAGTTTATCCACTTGCTTCTTCATTGTCCACTGCCTCCTCTTTGCAGCAACTATGCATAGTCATTAGGACATAAACACAAGGCAACACACTTTCTTAATTACAAACCTCAAATTTAAAGATGCTTGATTACACATAATTTACTGTATTGGTTCTGGAAAGCAGAGGTTCCACTGCTTACACGTCTCTCCTGCCAATATAATTTCATAATTTTAGTGTATATGAAATCCCAAAGCAAAACAGCTGTGAAAAAATACATCAGCCTAATCACCTTTCTTTGAAACATAATAGCCTTGCTGAAAGTAAATGAGCCTTTCAGCATACAGCCCAACCTCACCACTGACAGGTCATAACAACATTCTGTATGGCAACACAACGTGGTAATGCCTCTGTACGCCAAATTAAAAAACTCTAAGACTAGAGGGGAATTATCTTTGATGAGAATTTAGAGTCACGGAAAAATAAAGTGATGACATTTAGGTGAAAAACATGAAGATGCCATTTGAGCGCAGCATGTAAACACTGAATTCCCTAACATGTGTATTGACATGTTTCAGAACATGGCAAAATGGGATTTTCCTTAATACTGTTTGGGCTTCCGTTTGCCACATATTACTCAGAGGAGGCGGCCATTACTCAAATACACATTAGTCATTTAAGGAAAATAGCAGGGTTATTACACTTCTCTTATCATTACTCTGCTGCCATTACAGCAACCCAACTAAATTAACATTGAATGTATAGGGTGTGTCTTTGGATATGTGATTCAAAGCAAATTTACCCACTGCTTGTCTTGAAATGGCCTTCAGGTTGAGACACTTATAAACACTGACCTCCTCTGACCCAGGAGCTAACTGGATAATGTGGATTGAAAATGGACATTTGCACATTTATACAAAAGCCAGATAAAGGGCCTCAGAAAAACATAAAAGAAAACAAAAAATTTAAAACAACAAATGTTCTTTTGAAGGCAATTTTAAAGTATCCTCATGGCTGAACTTTAAGAATTCTCCTCCGACAAAAACTATAACCCAAACATTAAGTTGCTTTTTTGTCAGAGTAATCCTAAAATAACCTAACCCAGCAAGTTTGAAGTCTAGGTGGTAGTTAGAGAAAATCTAAATCAGAAAATAAAATGTCAAAATAACCATGTATGTGTGTCTGTTTTCTTAAAAATCCTTACATTACTAAGCTATAACAGATATCACAGAAGTTAGCAATGTGTGAATAACCTTTGTTTTCAGTTCAGTGACCTCTCCTTGCAGTCTCATGTCATTATCTGGAGGTCTGAACAGGTGAGAATGACTGAGCAGTTAGTTGAAGTATAACCACATGTTTATGTTATAGTTTAAAATAATTTAAACATAACACACCACTGAGCATATCCTTGCTTAGTAAAATGTGCTGTCAAGACCATTATTATTATTAAAACTTTCCTTATAGGCAGCAATTTGACAAATATCACTCTTTATACCACTTTTACTCACAACTAAGCGACTTACTACTGAATGTTATTAACTACTGAGCCTGTCAGAAGTGTTCATACTTAATGCCAATTGTACTGTCTTTATTTGCTGAGACATTTCTCAAGCAATGCATCTTCTTTTCAAAAGGCAACATGTCACTTCTCGGCTTCGTTTAAAACCAAGCCAGACAAAACTCGTAAATAATCACAAACTATAGGCGATACAACAATATAATTGAGCACAAGTTAAACACACAAAGACAGCAAGTTAGCTTCGCCGGCTAACGTTTCCATGGGGCTAATGACAATAGCTATATGGGCTCCGACTACTTCCTGCATCCGAGATACCACACAGGATAATTCAAAATGAGAAAACGCTTGCTGTGATGTGTTGTAGCGTTGTGTGCATGTTATAAATATAAAGCGTTTAATAAGATAAAGTCATGTTGTGTTCGTTGCATGTGCTCGATGCTAACCGGTGTTAACGAGTTGTTTGTTTCCATACATTATGCTGGTCCAAACAGTTCCCAATCAGTGCTAGTCACTGGCGCTAGCCGCTAACGTTACTTCAAGGTAACCAGCAGGGGCAAACAAGTCTAGCGGCTAACTACCTAGCTGATGCTAATAGTCAAATTAGCCAAATAGCTAGCGAACAGGGGTGAACGTTAACCGTCCAACGTTTACTAACTATGCCGTCATATCTGTCATTTCTTCCTCGTTTGGTGATAAACGTCAAAGGTAAATGAGGCGACTGGTTGAAGCTTACAGCACTTACCTTAAAATGCTTGATCTACAACATCTGTGATTTGTTTGATGAGACACTGCAACAACAAACAATAGCAGCAGCAACAGCAACAGCAACAGCAACAGCAGCAGCAGCAGCAGCAGCAGGGGCAATTAGCCAACGTTAGTTAGCCAAGTGTCGCCACTACAGAGAGTAGCACAACAGCTGCAGTGCCACCTGTGTCTTTTCTTATGTAGCTATAACGCAGCGGACTATGGTTTCATATAATGCTGTCATAAATGATGGACTTGAGGATAAAGAGGGAGTAATCGTAGCCGGGATGCTCAGACTAGTGTATGAGAAGCATTCAGCATGACAGCATCCTTCTTCATCTTAGGGTGAGAACAGTTGGGGGGTTCTCAAAGTTCAACCGGTAAAATATCGTCACCCACTGGCCAAAACCGGGAACATCCACCGAGAGAGTCCTCGGGGTGCGTGTTCTTTGACACTTGCTCTGTCTCCATCCTCTGGAACCTGTGACGCTGCGAGTTTAGTTTGTCCGTGAGCCAAGAGAAATAACTTTTGAACAGGATTACTTAGTTTGGCTAAGCTATACAGAAAACAATACATGTAGTGACATTTTAAAACACACTGAAAAACAAAAGAACTGGAAAACGTGACTGGAAAAACTGGAAGATTTACACATTGTGATGACACGGTAGAATAGACCGTGTGCACTTTCACACGACAAAACAGAACGCAAACCCTAAATTTGCAATAAATCAGAATGGAACTGCATTCCTTGTTCTTAATACATTAATACATACAATATTTGAGGGAACTTCAGCATTAAACGTAGTGCAAATAAAAGCTACTTGTTTATTTATAAAACATAACCTACTGTAAAAAACATATACAACAATATAACAAAGTATAATTAATTCTGGAAAATTTAACTGACCATCTGAAAGAAGAGAAAATAAGACAAAAGAAAAGTAGAGTAGAACTGTGGAAGCATGAGGAAATTTAAGTGTAGTTTATGACAAATAATGGCACATATACAGTATGTTTGTGGATGGGTTGGTTTTTACTTTTTTCAACACTGTTGGTTGAGAAGATGTGGAAGGGAAACACTGGTTTCTACATTTGAAAGCTTTACTTATATAAAACAGTTCAATGAATCTAATATGACTGGCCCACAAGGAGCAGACGTTACCTGATCACATTTTGTTTCATTAGATTGAGGTTTAACTACACTTAAAATGTAATATTCATGTCAAAAACAACTTCATCTCTTTCGTGGTCTTCTTAAATACCAAGGCAACTAGTTTGCAGTTGATTTCAGGTTTCCAATGGGATTTAGATTTTTATATTTACATCAAACACATGCCTACATGTTTTGGTAAGTCAACTCTCATATACAATGTTTTTGTGGCCTTGTAAGCTGCCATTATATTGCCTGCAAGTAGCACATTCAGGAAATGTACTGCAGGGATCAGACCACTTGATGGCGCAGACCACAAAGCACAGAAACATTGGCGGCAGAGAAAACCCTGCATTGGAAACTATAATCCATACTCTGTGTACAAATCAACCATATCTACTCCCTCAGAGTATGTGAAAAATAATTCTATATGTATGAAAGAATTAGGCGAGTCATTGTTGTTAATGAAATTTGCTGAAGCTGAAAAAGGACTTTCCAGATGATGGACAGTGTCTTTGTCCCTGTGATTTGTAATACATCTCCTTGGTGATGGCTAAACAATAGAGGCAGGTTCAGACCGGGGCTCACACAAAGTGAATTGTGAGGCCAGACTCAGCTGGCAATCCCCTGAGGTACCATATCACTGGTGAATAGAGTCATTTATCTTGACCCAGCTCAGTACAAAGAGTTCACAGAGCTTCCGGATTCTTTTACCCAGGGGTAGAGAAACAGTGTCCCAGAGCACTGAGCTCATGTTTCTGCCTCTCAGATTACATCAGACACTTTCAACATGGAGTAGTTACTGAGAAGGTGAGCCTTAACAGCAGATTACAGTATCTGCAACATGGTTATGAATTCATGTTATTTGTGATTGTTTAACATGACTAATCATTATGAGCTGTATCAATAAGATATACAGAAACCTCAACTTCCCCATAGGTTTCCCTTTGGGCCCTTCTCTAACAGCTTATGATTCAGTTTTTCCCCTTTGAATTGAAATGAAAAAATTAAGAGTTAAGATAAAGCTTGTTGAAACCATTTTTTTTAAAACCAGTTTTAAAAACAAACCAAAAAACAAACAAAACAAAACACAATTCAACCCATTTTGTTTATTGAATATTTCTGCCAACAGTAAGCAACATGAGAACTCCTCAGATGAGACATTTTACATAACACTACTTGAGGCAGGGCCATACTAACTTACAGTAGCTCAAATACGTCGAAGACCAAGAAATTACAATAACTCACAAGAAACTAAACAAAGTCTCACACAGATACACAGACAAACATGGGGACCAACACTAATCAGGAGCTAGAGCACAGTTTGAGAATAAGCTGAACTGTGGTTGTACTAGCACGTACAGTAGCTTCTCCACGCCACAGACCACAGACTTGGACCTTGGATTTCGGCAGTTTTCTCTCTCTCCTCTTCAGACAGGGAAGGCGACCTAGCGTGGCATATGTGTGTGGGGGTTACTTATGAGCAATGAACACACAGAGGCCCAATGAGGAAGACTTGCTCAAATGGGGTGTCTGAATTTCTGGCCGGCAAAACGTGCCTTGTCCCCAAGCTCCTCCTCAATCCTGAGTGAGAATGAAGACATTTTGTTTAGGTGGATGAAGCCTGAGAAAATCTGGGATATTGTGCCTTTTGGACAAACATACACGACTCATGCTGCTGACCAATGTCTATGCAACTGTTTTGTCATTAAAGTTCATGTGCATGTTTTTAGACCAGGCTCACCTGAGCAGCTGGTTGTACTTGGCCAAGCGCTCAGATCGGCATGGAGCACCTGTCTTAATCTGGGAAAACAAATTTAACATATTAGACCAATCAAAGGCAACAACTAGAGTACAGTTGTAATAGTCAAACCTACACATTAACCATGTTTTACCTGTCCAGTGCAGAGGCCAACCACCAGATCAGCAATGAAGGTGTCCTCAGTCTCTCCAGAGCGATGGCTGACCATTACACCCCAGCCATTGCTCTGGGCCATTTTGCAGCTAAAAGAAAAGACACGTGAGCCACATAAGCCAGCTGATACTCTGTTAATCGTCTTGTATTTTGGACACTTACGCCTGCAGTGACTCAGTAACAGAGCCGATCTGGTTGACTTTCAACAGCAGGCAGTTGCAGGCCTTTTCATCCACAGCCTTGGCAATGCGTTTAGGGTTGGTGACAGTGAGGTCATCGCCCACAACCTGAATGTTAGTGCTGGCTGTGAATTTGGACCATGCATCCCAGTCATCCTGGTCAAAAGGGTCTTCAATGGACACCACTGTTAGGAGAGTTAGAAGGTAGTCTTATATCTTATGACCATTCATAGATCAAAAACATGTGCACTGTTAAAGGCATTTTGGTCATCATTAACCTAAATCATGCAGTAACAGACTTTTGCCACCTTAGGGCAGCAAGACACTCAAGCGTGAGTGTTTCACTGTTCACCAGCTTCGTGCAAACCAACTCACGAGTGCTTGTTCACCTATAACAAAATATAACTGAATTGCTTCATCTTAGCCACAGCAGCTGTTTGACTAAAAGACAGTTGTAAGTCAGTCTGTAAATCTATTAAAAACCCACCAGGGTAATCTTTAACAAAGCTCTTGTAGAGATCAGCCAACTTGTCAGGGGAGATGTAGCGGCTGGGGTCATCAGGAGATTTGAAGTCCAGGTCATACTTTCCATCTTTGTAGAACTCAGAGGCAGCCACATCCATGCCAATAACAATCTTATCTGTGTATCCAGCCTTGGCGATGGCATTCTTCAGGAGCTCCAGAGCTGAGACAAAAACATAGTAAAAATGCATCCAGCGCTACTGTCAATCAAGAGATACTGTCAAATCAAAACTTTCCCTTTTCATAAAGTAAAAGCTGAAGACTCTGCTCTACTGGCGCATTTGTAATATAAGCAGCTTGACCTGATGCTGGAGTCAGTCAATCCATTCAGTACTGAGTTGTGGCCTTAATTTAAAAAGACAGCACGTCAGCCCAAGACTGCTATGAAAAGTGAAGTACTTTCCTTTAAGGTTTAAAACTGAACTGCTTTCAAAAGACTCCTTTTGTACTAATATACTAACAATTTTGAATGATCGCTCTCTAACCATTATATATGAAAGCAGCTGAATCATTATCTGATGTCTCGGCTTACTGTTAAAACAGTGGTATCGGCGTTCTACCTGTATCCACTTACCTTCCTTGTTCTCCAGAATGTTGGGGGCAAAGCCTCCCTCATCTCCTACATTTGTGGCATCTTTGCCATATTTCTCCTTGATGACATTCTTCAGGTTGTGGTAGACCTCGGCACCAATACGCATGGCTTCCTTGAAGCTACTGGCACCTACAGGCAAGATCATGAACTCCTGCATAGCCAGCTTGTTGCCTGCATGGGAACCACCGTTGATGACATTAAAGGCCTGAAGGAGGGAGAGGGGATGCACTTTAGGCTTAATAGAATTACATCTGAATATAATATTTGTATCAAATATTAATGGCAAATTTCTGTTAGGAGTATCTAACAAGCCTGCATTACTTAGGCAACTGCCTTATCAATAATTGCCCTATCATGCTCACTGGGACTGGAAGGATGACTTCAGGGTTGCCAGCAAGGTCAGCAATGTGGCGGAACAGGGGAACACCCTTCTCTGCTGCACCAGCCTTGCACACAGCCAGGGAGACGCCCAGGATGGCATTAGCGCCAAACTTAGCTACAGTAGAAAAGGTTAAAATATTTAAACATCGTTCTCAAATATCTACAATATATTGTTCATTGTTTTAACACCGGGCTAATAAAAGCAAAATTAAATAATGCATGACCTTGAAATAATGTTTTAACAGGCTCTTCTGTTACATAAACAAAATTCATTGTGATGTTTGTGAGGCACATTTCACGTTTTGATCATTATTTTCAAATTACTAATAAACACCACTGAATGATAAAAATACAATACTGCTCCACGTGTAACAGGAACGCAGTATTTACACTGAGCAGTAAACTGCGATTTCTGTCACTATGTGATCATTATAAAATACCATTGTGATTTTTTTGGAAACTATATATTGAAATAATTTAACTGTTGCATAAAAAGGCTACATATATACACAGTAACAAGATATGATACATTTCTAAATTAGATGACACAATCCAAAATACTGACAGATAAGTTACTGTAAAACTTATGGTCATTGACCAACCAGTATAGTCTCAGTGTGTATTTTGGCAAACAGAATTGCTAAACTAATGTCACAAAACCTTAACATGCTGGTCACAATCAGTACATAAAAAAACTCACACTTGTTTTCTGTGCCATCCATGTCCAGCATCAGCTTGTCAATCTTCTCCTGCTCCAGAACACTCACATCCTGGATTAGACATGACAAGTTGTGCATTTGGGGTTAAAAAAAGATTAACTAGGCTTAATTTTAAATCATCAGTTAAGAGGAACACACTCCAATGCTGCAGAATCTCAGAACTCTACCACTGATGCTCTGCAAATGCATGACTATAAATGCAAAAAATAAATTATGTTAATATAACCCCTTTTAAGTTGTAGAGTTAGTGATTTTAAGAACCGCTACAAATATTACTTATATTATACACACAAAATGAATTCAAATTAAGTGTTTGACAGTATCACACAATCATATTAGTCAAACAATAAATGGTCCTACCTTGCTGACCAGTGCAGGTGCAATTGTTTTATTGATATGCTCAACAGCTTTTGAGACACCTGCAAGGGACAAGCAGACCATGACTGACCCACACAGAAGATGGCCATGCAGAGCAGGTGAGACAGATGGCTACAGACCACCCCATCCAACCTTAGTAGGATGCAATTTAGAATTTCTTTTTGTTTTGCAATCATGAAGAAAACTTTGATCTCTAAAGTGATCCAACATAACTTATAACTGTCCTCTTAACCACACATTTCAGATCTGTGGACATCCATTAGTGCCTGCCAAGGTTAGTTTCCAAATGCAAACTCATTCTCCATGCTGCTGTCACCGTTATTGCACACTGTATTTACCTGGTTACATAAAGCAGGGGCCAAGAATTCATTTATATATTTAACTGCTCTTTTGACCCCTAACAGAGGAGGAAGAGAATTTGAAGGAATCAAAAGTGATGATATCAGAGGAGAGGACAGTCAACAGAATGTGCGATAGTCTTGAAATGACAAGATGATAAGAGCAGAATACAAGTAACTACATAGTTTAGAGAATTTATGGAGACACCTTACCTTTGCCCATGTAGCGTGTTTTGTCATTATCGCGAAGCTCCAGAGCCTCATAAATGCCAGTGGAAGCACCACTGGGAACTGCAGCTCTGAAAAGACCTTTGACAGAGTATATTTTGCTTATGCCAATTTGTTAAGCCTTGTGTTGTGTCCCCAAAAAATAAATAAATTGTTGCAGAACATTTACCATGGCAAAAAAATTTCTGACTTTGAAATCTGTGATTACCATTTGTTTTTTAATATCTGCAGATAACATTTAAGGATCAAGTTAGAAGGGTCAGCTTTGTATTCAAGGAACAAGAAGTAGAAAAAAAATAAATGATCATCTGCCACCATCCATTGTTTTTCTGTCCATCGAGTGAAATTAAGCATTTGTGAAGGATGTTGCTGGCTGTTCTGCAGATGGCTGTGATCCAACAGTGGAGGACAAACTGGCCACTAAGTGTGTGCAGGGCATCTGTGGAAGAATGCCAAACCGCACCCATTTATAGGAAGAAGGCCATTTTGGAATCACCCAAGTGACAACACATTTGGGAAGAGCAAAAATGTATTCAGTTTGCTCAGTAAAAGCAGGGACAGTGTGAGTTCACAGGGCATAATTGCTTATGACAAGACAGAGCCACTGTCTGGGCCATAAGTTCAAGCTTAAATTATCTCCATCAAAACACATGCTGACTGCAGACAGGGGAGGCTGGAAACAATCCACCAGATTATGAACAGATATAAAGAGCTGTCACATCAGATCATTACACTGTATCTGGTCAAAGTCAATGTACTGAGATATTAACTTAAATTTACAAACTACATACAGTTAAATTTCTAATTTGTGTGCTTAACCCCACAATGCAGACAATAAAACAGTAACAGTGAGTGTAAACATTTCTCCAGATCACCAGAGTTACTGAAATGACATAACAAGCAGAGGCTTTCCAGTATGCCTGTGACTAAGAGACAAGTTAGTTATGTAACACAGTAATACTATAATAGAAAGAAAATACAACTCATAACAGGGCTGCAAAATAGGGTTTCAGCCAGTGCAGCCTAGTTTCCTCTTTTTCATGTCAGTGGCCATTCAGGTTACTTCATTAACATTCTCTAGACATTTATTGGCTTGAGTTGTTTCTTTGTTTCAGCTCTCAGAACACAACAGCTCATCAAATAAAAAAAAAAAAACACAACTCAATCACAGTCAGTCCATTAGTTAATCAAATAAACTGTCCTCAACTTCAGGCTTATTTGTCACACGGTGCTGAGTTTAGATATTTCATGCCCAGCAGATTCATTATGAAATCCAACATAAAATTACTTCAGGGAAGTGCATAGTAGATTTCATTTAGTTGCATCTAATCTCAGCTTGCAGGTTTGCCAGATGTACCTACAGTACGAGCACTGTATGCCCTCCAAAACAGGAACCATTACAGCAATAGAGTGCTGTAGAGGTAGTGTGATATTACAAGAGCTATTTTAACACATTCACCATCTGATCTGATCCACTTCAGGCCTGGAACTGGGAACAGAGAGTAGCTTGACTATTCTGATCTATGTGTTAACTTGATTTAATTTGCAAGGTCAAACAATGAGTAATTTATCAAAATTTTCATCTTATATTTGCTGACCTATTAGACATGCAGAGTGATGACTACATGTTAAAAGTTGTTGTTTCAAGCCAAGGATGACCTTGAATGACTTACACATATCTAGAGCTTATACAGGCAGAATAATTATTTATAATCAAGTCTTGTGTAGCTGACTGTCTATCTGACCACAGTTCCTAAACATATATCAAGCATAAGTAGTACCTTTCTTGGTGTACAGATCAACCTCCACGGTTGGGTTGCCACGGGAGTCAAAAATCTCACGAGCGTGAATCTTCAAGATAGACATGGTCCTAGATCTGCCAATGAATTGCAGGAAGAACACATTAGTTTAGAGTTGTTCCACAGACTGACACAAGTTCCTTACCAAACAAAAGCTTAAAGCTAAAGTGAGTTTGCAAAAATTTTAATTCTAAGCGACAAGGTGAGACAAAGCAACCATAATTGCCAGCAACCATAATTTAATTAATGGCCCATGCATACTTCTTGTACCAACTGATGTGGGCTGGCCACCATAGCAGAGATATTAGTCACAAGAAGGCGTGTCTTATGTGGCAAAAAAAATACAAATCCTGCATATTCCTTAACTTTACTGAATATACCTGATTACAAAACCTGTTGCTGAATTATTGCAAAACAGTTGAGAGCAATAGTCAAACAGTTGGGAAAGAAATTTTGATAACAAAAGTAAAAAGTCATCATATAAAACAGACTTGGCACAGTACAAACTTTGCTTCTCTTGTCCAAGCATCACTGTGCTGATATGGATTAGAGGTCTCAATGGTGCAGACTCAAGAAGCTTTCATTATCTCTCCAAATTCCAGCAGCAGAGTTCAGGTCATGATGCTTTAGGGCTATTGATTTACATTTGTTTTATCTAACTAGCCCTGAATGCTCAAACAAACCAGGTCATCTACTCCCTCTGAGTGCATGACTGAACTTTGAATAAAGCCTTTAAAGCAGAGCTAGACTGTAGCTATAGCAGAACTAGTGGAACATCCTTTCTGTGGAAACTTGCCACTGGCTACAGCAAATAGGGAAAGTCAGTAAGACTCTGCTAGCTAAATGGAATATTTTACAACTTACTTTGGCTACCCAACCTCAGTGCTCTTTTGACACAAACCACAATGCATCTGTAGTACCACATATTTAAAAAGTCTGAGCTGAATGCCTGGTCAGATTTGTACAGTCCATTAGTCATTTCTTGATTAGACAATCCCTGATATATATAGAAAACCTTTAGGCTTGATCATGGCACCTCTGAGACACTTTATGCTTGACATTTAACAGTATTAGATTGCTTTCTTAAAATGATTTTAAGAAAAGGATTTTATATAATAACCCTTAAAACAAAATAGAATGTTAAGATTTCAATTTAGTACCGGAACTGACATTTATGAATTTCAGCTGATGCCCACCTGTACTGACTTTAACAATATTGGTCTTAGAAAATAAATGATAAAAACATACATTGCGAGAAATAATAACCTTATCATATTAACCCATTCACTAGCAACCATTCTAGCAATCCCATAATAGATATAACTTCTCAGTTGTGTGGATGAACATCCCTATGCATCTCTTTTATTAACATAAACAGAACATCTGGCCTTTGCGGTGCAAGATAATCTACTTGAAACCCTTTAAGGAAGCTGTGATGGGTATGTAAAGGTTTTTTTTTTTTAGACATTAATACATATTAATTAGTACAATTTGGCAGACTAAGTGATACTGAAAATAATGTATTCCTGTCATCATGTCTCTCTCTCTCTTACACAAACGCACATTTCTGCAAGATCACTGCAAACACTAAGAGCAAAGAGGTAAGATGGCAGCACAAAATGGCAGCCAGAGATAAATAAATAATTAAGGCTTGATACCTGATATGTTTTGTGAGCAGTAGGTGTATAAATTTATATTAATCCTTTGTTGGTCTGCCTTTGGGTAAATCAGGAAAAAATAACTGTGTATTAAAATGTCGTTTTAAGGAAACATCCATGAACAAGCTTTTAAAACTGCAGTGATAAATTTATAAGCTACAAACTTCGTGACTTGTTGAACGCACATGTTCTTCCGGGGGCATGCCAAGTGAAGAAGTGAGTAACATCGCTGAAAATGAAACGCTGAAGCTTGTGTAATCTTGCAGTAATTTTCCTTTTTCCGGTGAGCACACCTTCAAGTCTGAGGCCAGCAACTGGTAGCGCACTTACTCACACTACCTGTAAAGCCTGTGGCAGTGGTTGATATACCATGACATCCTTAAACACACATATATATTAAACAAATATAAACGACTGCTGGAGGTTGTAGCTGCAACTTGACGCCCTTTCCCCCCCCCTCACACAACTCTAAATGGAGTGAAATCTCGCCAGCTGACGGCCTGGGCTAAAAATAGACGGTGGGCTACTACATACTCCATCCTGAAAGCCATAAACTATTAACAGATTATTCAATTTGTCTTTGAAATTTTTAAAATTAAAGATCACTGCATCACTTGTCTCAAGGACGAGAATTTGAGGTTCTGACGAGACAAAAATACCCGTGAATATATTTCTAAAAGCAGAAAATTAGTTCATATTATTACAAACCGTCTTAGACATACACCCTAAGTATTTACAGTTGTTGTCATGTCTACATTTTTTAAAAAAGTTAAAGTTACCTTTTCCGGCCTGAGTGTGTGCAAAGACGATGCTGTATCTCTCGAGCGAGCTGGGAGAGAAGACGCTCGTGACGTTCCGCTCTCAATAAGTGGACGAAACCAGGAAGGACCGGAGAGGCCGAGCAACGTGATTGGTTGGGACCGACTCACGAGGCAAACGACTGCGAGTGGGGGTGCACGTTCACCGTGAGGAGTCATCCCATGTCTGGACGCAGAGGATGCGGATTTAGTATCTCAACAAGATATCTTCCAATGAAAAAGTTGTGTATATCTCCATAGAGCTAAAATGTGTTTTTTAAATTTGTGGTGGATGATGGTAAATTTATTTATTTTTTTAATATATATGAGGATGAATGAGGACTTGTGCGGAAAGATGACGCCATAGTACGTGCAGAGCAGCAGGGATTTCCAGCCCAAGTGGTTCGTTATTGGTCACATGTCACCTGCTGTCACTTTAAATGGCGCTGACTTTTCTTTTCCCAGCATAATATTTTATGAAGAGGTGAAACCCCAGTAATCCCTAATGTAGTTTGGAGCTGATAAACCGTTCTTTCATCAGCATTACAAAAAACATAGCCCCTTTTTTAAACAAGGGATGTTATATAAATAGTAAGCAATCATTTGTTGAAATGGTAAAAGATATAAGCCACATATCTCAAAACCTGCAATTGTCATCTAAATAAGTATTTTGTTTGTTCTTGTTCTTTCTGTTAAAATATGTTGTAATATGCATAAATAGCAACACAATATGTTTCTAATGCTTTTCATTGTGTTGCAGCATTTACTCATTAAAACTAACCTTACCCTGTGGCTACCCATGGCTAGAAAATCACTTACTAATTAAACCTTTTACATGCCTTGTAGTATTTTGTCCACTTCTGGTAAAACTACGTGGAGGTGTGAATTAGCATGAATAGGTGCAGCAACTATGTGTTACAAAAAGGGACTACAGAGGAAACTCAAATGGAGATTGTAGAAATGAATCACAACCTGAATGAATACTGGGTTTCCCCCTTAAGGTCTGACGTGTGATCACTTCACGACCTGAGGGTTTATCGTGCAGCTACAGTGCCAGTGCAGGATCCATGACGCATCAGAGCTGAAGCTCGATGTCAACGTGTGATGAACGCCTGCTGCAGTGACCTTGAGACTTTGTCAGCGTTAGACCCAAGTGCGCCATCTGCTGCCCAGACGCTCTAACAGCATTAAGTTCCTCCTGCAGCCGTTTCCAAACATGGATGGAGATCATCGTCATATTTTCTGGATGAGCCTGTGCATTAAAGCCAAACGGTCTATGATTTAGAAACGCACTTAAAGCCTTTATTAAAGTTTGTCATAGATTGCAAATGAAGCAAGGTATATTTAATTATTTAAGCATTTTAAAAGCATTTTTAAAAAAGCATTTTTGCTTATGTTGCAGGACAGTAGGTTAACAGTACTCTTTTATCTGGGATATTTTGTCCTTAACCTAAGGTACGGCAGTCACTTTTTAAAAAAACTCTTATCTATGAAACATTCTATGTTCACCTATGTACCTCTGTTTCTGTGCAGGTGAAAACAAATCTTTTTGACTTGAATGACTAACTGATTTATTAAACTTACAAGAATTATTAAAATTAACAGCCAAGGGACAATACCAAAGTTGTTCTTATGGATGACTAACCATACATATAGGGCAATTAATTATTTTTAACAATTATATTATTTATATCCCTTGTGCAACCTCAAGGTGACACAAGCCAGTGTCTTCTTGCGCCAGTCCTAAGTCTGGATAAATGCAGAGGGTTGTGTCAGGAAGGGCCTCCGACATATAACACATGCCAAATTAAAAATGCAAAACTTTCACACTCAAAATGACTCCCATCCCGGATCAGTCGGGGCCTGGGTTAACAATGACCATCACCGGTGCTGTTGAACTACAGGGTACCAGTGGTAATTGGACGACTGTTGGTCGAAGAAGGACAGTGGGAAGGCATGTTCATAGGCAGAGAGAGAAGAGGAAAGCTATGAATGTAGGACTGTAGGGACTTTGAATGCTGGGACTATGACAGGGGAGGCTAGAGAGATGGTGGACATGAAGCAGAGAATGAAGGTAGATATATTGTGTGTCCAGGAGACCAGGTGAAAAGGTAGCAAGGCTAGAAGCTTAGGAGCAGGGTTCAAGTTGTTTTACCATGGGTCAGATAGGAAGAGAAATGGAGTAGGAGTTATCCTGAAAGAGGAGTTTGTGAGGAAAATAGTAGAGGTGAAAAGAGTATCAGACAGGTTGATGAGTCTGAAGCTGGAAATTGAAGGTGTGATGTTCAGTGTTGTTAGTGGTTATGCCCCACAGGTAGGATGTGAGTTAGAAGAGAAGGAGAAATTCTGGAGTGAGTTGGATAAAGTGATGCAGACCATCCCAAGAGGTGAGAGAGTGATGATTGGTGCAGATTTCAATGGACATGTAGGTGAAGGGAACAGAGGTGATGAGAATGTGATGGTCAGGTTTGGTCTTCAGGACAGGAACACAGAAGGACAGAATACTTTCTTCCAGAAGAGGCAGTAACATAGGGTGACGTACAAGACCAGAGGTTGAAGCACTCAGGTGAACTGCATCTTGTGTAGACGTTGTTATCTGAAAGAGATCAGTGAGTGTAAAGCATTGGTAGGGGAGAGTGTAGCCAGACAACACAGGATGGTGGTGTGTAAAATGATGCTGGTGGTGAGGAAGATGAAGAGGACAAAGGCAGAGCAGAGGACGAAGTGGTGGAAGTTGAAAAAGGAAGAATGTCGTGTAGTTTTCAGGGAGGAGTTGAGACAGGCTCTGAGTGGTCAGGAGGTGCTTGCAGATGAGTGGACCACTACAGCTAATTTGATCAGGGAGACAGGTAGGAGGGTACTCGGTGTATCATCTGGAAAAAGAAAAGTGGACAAGGAGACTTGGTGGTGGAACGAGGAAGTTCAGGAGTGTATACAGGGGAAAAGGTTAGCTAAGAATAAGTGAGACACTGGGAGGACTGAAGAGAGAACACAGGAGTACAGAGAGATGCAGCGAAAGGTGAAGGTAGAGGTGGCAATGGCCAAACAAAGAGCATATGAGGACTTGTGTGCTAGGTTGGACACTAAAGAGGGAGAGGTGGATTTGTACATGTTGGCCAGACAAAGAGATAGAGATGGGAAGGATATGCAGCAGGTTAGGGGGATTAAAGATAAGGATGGAAATGTATTGACAGGTGCCAGGGGTGTGATGGGAAGATGGAAGGAGAGGTGAGCATGTGTGAGCAGCAATATAGTTTCATGCCTAGAAAGAGTACAACAGATGCAGTATTGCTTTGAGGATGCTGATGGAGAAGTACAGAGAAGGTCAGAGGGAGTTGCATTATGTCTTTGTAGATTTAGAGAAAGCTTATGACAGGGTGCAGAGAGAGGAGCTGTGTTATTGTGGTATGAGGAAGTCTGGAGTGGCAGAGAAGTATGTTAGAGTGGTGCAGGACATGTATGTAAGCTGTAAGACTGTGGTGAGGTGTGCTGTAGGTGAAACAGAGGAGTTTAAGGTGGAGGTGGGTCTGCATGAAGGATTGGGTCTGAGGAGCTTCCTGCTCAGGCTGACAGTTAAGGTTAGACAGGAATCTCCATGGGCTATGATGTTTACGGATGACATTTCGATTTGTAGTGAGAGCAGGGAGCAGGTGGAGGAAAATCTAGAGAGGTGGAGGTCTGCTCTGGAAAGCAAAGGAATGAAGTTTAGCTGCAGTACGACACACAAATTTGTTCAAGATGGTGGTGGTGAGACCAGCGATGTTGTTCGGCTTAGAGACAGTGGCACTGAAGAAAAGACAGGAGGCACTCTTTGGGAGTGATGAGCATGGACAGGATCAGGAATGACGACATCAGAAGGACATCTTATGTTAGATGTTCTAGAGATAAAGTCAGAGAGGCCAGATTGATGTGGTTTGGACATGTTCAGAGGAGAGACTGTGAATATATCGGTAGAAGGATGGTGAGGTTGGCAGAAGACAGGAGGCAGGAGGTCCAGAGGAAGACCAAAGAGGAGATTAATGGATGTAGTGAGAGAGGACATGAAGTTAGGTGGTGTGAGAGAAGAGGATGCAGAGGACAGGGTTAGATGGAGTTACATGATTCGCTGTGGCGACCCTTGAAACGGAACAGCCGAAAGAAAAAATAATTATTTATATCCCTTCACCACCTACTTCTAAATACCTGAATCAGGTGTGTTCAATCAATCAGAAGCCGTAGGATAAGGGTTGTGCAGAAATAGTTGGAAAACAAGCAGGCCTGGAGTATGCCATCACTGACTTACATGATTTATTTATTATACATGCCATAGTATAAACTTAATGATACTGATGTACAATCGGTAATGAACTTAGTTTAAAGCAAAGACTGGAACTGGGAAAACAGCCTAATTCTGTCCCAAGGTAACTAAATCTACCTACCAGCACCACTAAAGTTCCCTAATTAACATGTAATACCTTTTATGTTTAATTTGCACAAAACACAATTCACATTATAAAGGATTCTGTACTTTCTCTTATTTTTCATTAGTAGCCTGACAAATGAGAGTCAAGCAGAAAGTATAAGTGTATATCAAACATCCCTGTTTTAAGCCCCACAGTCAGTGAATTATCCTCCAGTCTGTCAGCTGCTGGTAAGTTTTGTATTTAGCACCTATGAGACAGGCTTTCACAGACCCCACTCCTGCAGGCTATGGTTGGAGAGAACAGCACTGATGCGCTGCTGCTGGCCATGGTCACAGCTGCACCACAATGTGAAAAAACATGGTAGGCCAATTTAAAATATCCTCACACAATTGAATACCCAACCCTCTCTGACATTATACTGCATAGTGAGGTGGGGGTGGCGCTTCACAGAAAGCTTTTTTGTACACAATTGTATCTTTGTCACTGCTGAGCTGCCCTGAACAGAAGACTGATTTGCTGCAGTGCTCAGTGACTCACTGCTCTGGGCAGTTTCCAGGTGTGAACGTGTGCAACGTTGAACGTTTATGAAACAGAACATTTATGAAAAGAGCCTTCATGCTTAGTGAACTCTGGTTAAAAAAAACACCTAATATGCATCTGCTCTTACTATAGTGGCATTCCCTGATCGACCCAGCTGAACCTATGTTATCATGCAAAAAAATTATTCAGGTTGCTATGAACAACCAGATAATTATAATCTAATAATGATAATTATTGCATATTGTGGTTTTTCACCCTGATCACATTATGCACATTTTCTTGAACACACAGAAACAGATATGTACGCACGTAGCAAAGGTAATTTATAACGTCACCACATAGTTACATACAACGCCTTTTCCTTCCTGGCCAGGTTTTTATTGCACCCTTAGTTTATATACTTATATAGGCATGTTTCACAAGTCTTTTTCACAAGTCTTTTTCACAAGTCCTGTTCTGACAGTCCATTATGTTTAATCCTATTAATGTGATTAAAACCACCTGGTTAAGAAACAAATTTGTCTCAAAGAACAAAGAACAAGGAAATGATAAAATAGTATTGTTTCACTGCTAATAGTGAGAGACAGATATGTTGCAGATATGTTTCCTCTATGCAAATGAAGAAAATTTATGAACTTTTGCAAAGGCTAATTTAGGGCTCAGGCTGTTTAAACACAAAGACCCTTTTCACTCCTCTTGGTGTGCGTGTGTGTGTGTTTGTTTCATTTGTTTATACAGTGTATATATGTATTATTTGCGTGTTTACTCCATGTTTACATGTAAGCTCATATACATTTTCACCAATTTTTATACTTTGTATTGATGTGATACATATTTGTTGATGAAGATAGTATCACGCCTAATAGCACCTCACAAATTCTGCTGAGTACTTTAAACTGTAGTTGAGAAACAAACACCTATTCAGGTGGTTGGTGAAAACCACTGTATATACTAGATGAGACGTCAGCGTATGGACTGACTGTTTTAGACCAATTATAACAAAAGGGTCTACTGGGCACAAAGCAGTGCAAGATCCCCCTGTGCTTTCTTTGTACTCGTTTTGAACCAACTATGTCTTTTATTTTCTGCATGTATGTAATGACCTAATCTTTTTGGTAGTTTAACGTTGTTCTTGATCATGTTTAGTTGTAGTTGCATCTTTTCTGGTTGTTGTGCATCTCTTTTTGCCCATTTCAAGTCTCCAGTGCCTGAGAGGCCAGTTTTGTGATCCATCCATTAGTTTGAATTGTCTTGAATTGTCTTTATTAACTGTGTTTTCTTCAGATGTTATCACAATTAGCGTATTAACCTCTTATTCTAACTTCCTTCTGGGGAAATGTGATAAAGAAGTGTAACAAACTCTCATCTGACAAGACACTGTAAGGGTGAAAGTCAGGACTTGCAGGTGTTACTGTACCCACCATAATATAGTAGTAAAGCTGAAGCTTTTGTTTGGTTTGTCTGCTAAATGTTTTTAATGATTTTGCCTCATCATCACCCGCACTGTACATATACAATCTGCAGCTGAATCATATACGTCAAGCTTACTATATGTGGGCTTTAAATAAGTACGCTCGTCTTGGTTGGCACAATTACATCATTAAAGTTCCAAAGACCTTAACAACTATGATTGCCCTGAAGAAAACGATAAACCTGGTTATTTACTGAGGAAGAAGACAGCTTTGGTTCATTTCTAAGTGCTGGTGTATGCAACTTAAGCATTGAAGGGATTCAAAGCTGTGGCTTCTTAATGACCTCAGTGTGTGAAGAAATCGCTCTTCTGTTACTTCACCTGTAGAGGTCAGTTCTGCTTTCTCCACCTGGGTTTGTTTAAAACAATCATGTCACGCTTTAGGTGTTGATGAAAAACACCTTGAATCAACCAAATATGATGCAGAGGAAGGGTACGAGTCTTTAATCCAATGTGAGTCCTTTGATCACTTTGTAAATTAATCAGGTCAGCTCTCGCTCTCACAAACACTCAGTCACTCACTCACTTACACACACACACACACACACAGCTTATTTCTTAATTTCTTAATTCACTTTTGACTTTAGCATTAGCAAACGAGCAAAACTCTAGTCCAGCGAGAGGTGCTTTTCCCCGTCTCATATCTCCTTGCTCATCTTTCTTAGTTTCCTTGCCCTTTTACAGTCCAACAGTCCACCAACATGAAAGATGTCTTAGTATTAGTAGTACTGCTCCGAGATGCAAGGTGTCTAAAGTGTGAAATAATAAGCAGAACGCAAAGATATCTCACATTCACGCTGGTCATGTTGAAGAACTTCGCCCCACTGCTCTACAGGCAGCTGATCTAGCTGTGTCATTGTACAGACTGATATTCTTCAGATAATGTATTGAAGACTAATTTCTTCGAAACATGTTTCCTACACTCCTCATTCTTCACAATTGTCTTTGTCGTCTTACTTACATTGGAGGAACTCAAGTACTAAGAAGCATTCAACCTGTAATTCTGTCCCAATTCCAGTTCTAATAAAGAAAACACAATTCATAATTCTGTGAACTATTTTAATTAGATCTCTTTGCCTATTCTGTCCCCTCCCATGCTTAAAGCTCTGTAGCGAACACTTTGAATCTTCTTTGTTTACTAAAAGTAAAATTGCAGTTTTATTGGTGGTTACAACAGAGATTGTACTATACAATGACTCCCCCTGAAAATCAACAAAATATTCTCCCATGTGATCCTTCTGAGGCAAACTTGTGCAATCACACCCCTGGGTTTGAGAACTCTGGCATTTAGGAGTGAATAGTTAGACATGTTGAAACTGGTGTGTGTGAACAGGTGGTGCCAGCCTTAAAGTCCTTTTATTTATCACTTGTTCACTTTTATCAGCAACCATCTGTAATTTATCAGAATGACAGCTCTAACCTCAAGTGACAGTTGTGTGAATGTTTTGTTAAACGGGTTTCCTGTGAAAATTGATTCTCACCTAGAAAACATGTTAGAGATGCTATATATAGTAAGTCAGCAAGGCAACAAGGTAGATGTTCTTTATGACCTTATATGTCTTTAAATATTTTCCAGAGTCAAATATAAGACTGCAGCTTTTGTCCTCGAAGAAAAGAAAGTTATTTTGCTGACCTGTGTTTTCCCAACAGCCTTTAATTTGGTTATGAAAGTCTAGCAACATGCAGAAAAGTATGCGTTTTTTCCTGTTTAAACTTTAACCTCATATAAGATATATTTCTGGTAGAGAGTCTGGTAAGACGTTTTGCTCTCATCAGGGGGCTGCTGGGAAGCGTCTGGGCGTTTTCAGCCGAGGCTTTAACGCCTCCCTTCACTGACAGTTTAAATCTGGAGAGACAACCTCTGAGAGGTGTCCTGTGAGGGCAACAGAGACGCAGAGATGGAGTTTTTCATCGTGTTTCTCTTCGCTGTTCTGGTTTGTGTGGTCAGCGCTGGGATTCCTGACGATGGGATTCATTGGACATACTCTGGTAGGCTTTCTGGTTTCAAAATATCCTTGCAAATGTATGTTGGTTCGCTTACAGGAACAGTAAAAGTGACACAATTAGACAAGCATTTAAGCGTTTGATGCGTAAAACGTGCGCTACAGCCTATCCAATGCGAGTTTGTTTTGATACATAGGTTGTAAAAAGATAAAGGTAAATATAACAAACTTTCCACAAGATGTTTAAAGAATTTTAGACATTTTTTATTATGCGACATTCACCCGAACCATTTGGCCGTTGGGTTTTGTCAGTGACGCGCGACGCATTGGCCAAATATCCTGCAGAACCGCTGTCTGTCATTCTGCGTAAATCAAGACTGTGTGGAGAGTGAAGTTGTGGGAAATGTTTTGGACGATAAAACTTTTGGGAAATGCACACGAGCGTCAAAAATGTCCTTTCCGTGCCAGCTAGAAACAAGCTGTGACCTCTTTTTTTTTACCTTTCACAAACTGGGGATTCAAACGTGTTACGTCCCTGCAAGAAACGGTCTCTGTTCATTTTAACTTTAAATTTAAGTGGACGACAATGTGATGAGATTATTTTCTCGTTCATTTCTTACAAACAGAGGGCGCTTTGGACCAGTTGAACTGGCCAACGAAATACCCTGCGTGTGGCGGTAAGAAGCAGTCCCCGATAGACATCCAGCGGCGCAACGTGAGATTCAACCCAGACATGTTACAGCTGGAGCTCACCGGATATGATGCTCAGAAAGGGAGATTTCTCATGTCCAACAACGGGCACTCTGGTAAGAGAAACCAGAACTGTGGAAATTCACATTCTTCTCTTCTGCTCTTCAGGCAGCCAAAACTTTCCATAAATGCATGTCTGGTATTTTAGCACATGGACAAAAAAGTACCTGGAGTTGAGAAATTAATCAGAGAGACCAGCAAGTCTACACGTTTCTCAAACTTATTCCATCGTTGTATTTGTCTAGACTGCTTTATTTCACACCAATATTTACCCCCCCCCCCCTAAATTAATGCAGAGTTCATGTTCACTGTGGTGAACTCCACTATGCAAACACGTGAATTTTAAAAGTCAAATCGAAAGTATTTGAGAAATTTTCTGTACTGAACTTGTTTTCTCCAAAACACACTTTAACAATAACATCTCTATATCTTTCCATCAGTTCAAATTGACCTGCCTCCCACTATGATGATCACCAAAGGCCTCCCAGGAAAGTACACAGCTGTCCAGATGCATCTGCACTGGGGTGGCTGGGACCTGGAGGCCAGTGGAGCAGAACACACTGTGGACGGCATCCGTTACATGGCAGAGGTATGCTACTGAATTTGAAAATTTTGAAATTGAAGTTGCTACATGAGCTGGTGGTTTAGTGCAAATTAACATTTACAGATATAGCAGATTATATGTAGAGCCTGGACTAAATTTTGTTCATAAGGAAATCCGAATTTAATTAGAAAACCAGTCCTCTGCTCTATTTCTGAGCTTATTTTATAGATACTTTTCATTTCTTATGAATATTGTCTTGCTAATATATTTTTTTGTTGCCTTAATTTAATTGCTATTTAATCAAAGATCACAACGATTGATAAACATTTATGCTTTTTTAGGATGCTTCTTATAAAGAGTTTTTCATTTGAAAGCAGGTCACTTTTCAACTATTGCCACCTAACCTGTCTCCACCTTGTCTTCCAGCTCCATGTTGTCCATTACAATTCTGACAGGTACAAGAGCTTTACTGAAGCCAGAGATAAACCAGACGGTCTGGCAGTACTCGCCTTTTTCTATGATGTGCGTAAACCACAAATACTATTCTTCTCTTCTTGCTCATCTGTGTGACTGTCAGCTTAAACAATATATGACCATCAGCTCTGCTGGAAGATGTTTAGAAAAAGTCTACTAGAAAAAGTGTAATTTGCCATATGACCCAATGCCCTTTCAATCGTTTTATACTTGGTTATGTAGGTCTCTGTACAGATGTATGCCGACATACTAAACAAGTACTTGTTTCCAGAGCAATGTTCCAGATTTCAGGCAGTGGCAGCTGCTTGAGGTCATCTCTGTAAAAACACCACTGCTGGCATCTACTGTGATAGCAGCACAACTGGCAGAGAAAAATTGTTATTTAGACAACAAGTTAGTCAAATTTAATGGCATGGAAACCTAATAGAAATTTCGGGGTTATCAAAACCTTGGTCACAATTTAAGTCTTTATTATTTTGTACAACATTCCAATGATTGTTTGTTGTTGCATTCAGATAATATGCTGAGATCTAGGAATGTGGGAGCATTGCCAATAAGGGGTCTGAAAAACCAGCAGTAAGATAATCAGTTTATAACATATAGTGTGGAGTCAGAAGCATGATTAACAGTTACCCTTAGACAAACAGATAAAAAGCGTAAGAAAGGATGTGGCACTGGTTGTTAAAAGGTGGGCAAACAATCCAAAGTGTCATTCAGCAGGGTCAGGCAAAAGGACATAAGTAAACTCAAACAGGCAATGGAAGGAAAAATAACTATGGCTTCGTGAGAGTAATATGTTTGGTGGTGATCTAAATTTTCAAAAGTAGTTTGGTCAAGTTTTTAATTAACTGGGGAGCAAAGGTCATTTTCTCTCTGATCCTTTTCTTAAGGAGGTCAAAAGTGATTTTATAGTGTCTGTTAGATTATTGGATTGACCGTATTCAGTACTGAGCAATAAAACAGTCACACACCTTCAGGTTTGAAAACAAAACCAGGAGAAACTGCAGAGCAGAGAACTGACAGAGAGGTTAATGGGTCATGGAAAACATAGAGATAATGTGAATAAAAGTATATTATTAAAATCTAGCAGTCTACAGATTGAGAGATGGTTCAACATTGCCTAATAAAATTATGGCATGACTGTCCAGTCACTCGGTTTTGCTTTTATCTCTAGATAAAGTAGTTTAGTCTAGACAAAGCCATCTTCCTGTTTAAAATGTGTCTGATCATTTCACCACTCATGTTTCTTGCCCTGTGTGGTTCTGTTGTAGTGAACATGCCAAATTATAAAATACAATAGTACTATAACATTTAGAAATAAAGGCCAAATCTATAAAAATAAGACTTGCATCATAATAAAATAAACTTTTCAAACTACAAGCTGACATCAGGACCAAACCTAATAAAATTATGGCATGACTGTCCAGTCACTCGGTTTTGCTTTTATCTCTAGATAAAGTAGTTTAGTCTAGACAAAGCCATCTTCCTGTTTAAAATGTGTCTGATCATTTCACCACTCATGTTTCTTGCCCTGTGTGGTTCTGTTGTAGTGAACATGCCAAATTATAAAATACAATAGTACTATAACATTTAGAAATAAAGGCCAAATCTATAAAAATAAGACTTGCATCATAATAAAATAAACTTTTCAAACTACAAGCTGACATCAGGACCAAACTTTCTGTTTTGGCTCTGGTTTGTTTTCAGGACGGACATTTTGAGAACACTTACTACAGTGATTTCATTTCCAACCTGGAGAAAATCAAGTATGTAGGTAAGTTACAGCTGGAGCACACAGGATTTACTCCCTGCGGAGTGTATTTTCATTTAGTGTTAGTCTTGCAGTGAGTGGGATACAACAAATGTGATTCTCGTGTGACCCTGACAGATCAATCGATGACAATATCGAGCATCGATGTGCGCTCCATGCTCCCAGAGAACCTCAACCATTTCTTCAGATACCAGGGCTCCCTCACCACTCCCCCCTGCTATGAGAGCATCCTCTGGACTGTATTTGATACACCCATTACGCTGTCACATAATCAGGTACACACAGACAGAAACTCTAACCAGAAATTAAGAAAATGTTTTTTGTCACATATGCAAACCAGATTGTCGCCATTTGAAGTTAACAATAGTACTGCTGCTTCGTAAGATTAAATGCTTTCTTTTTTGTTCAGATCAGGAAACTGGAGAGTACCCTGATGGACATGGACAACAAGACCCTGTGGAATGACTACCGCATCGCTCAGCCTCTCAACGACCGTGTGGTGGAGTCCTCTTTCCTGCCACGCCTTGGGAAAGGATGTAGGTAGTGTGTGGTGACAGTGTGATTGCACAACAGGAAAACATAATTTATTTCTCAGACGTTATGTGGGGTAATACATAAGCCTGAGTCTAATCCGGGTCAACTTTTGGTTTTTTAGCATTTTGTCGGCAAGATGAAATTGAATCAAGGCTCCAGAAGATTGAAGGCCTGATAACTTCTCTTGGAAAGCACATAGTGTCGGGTGACTGAGCTCTTAGTCATAAAAACTTAGATAAAGACAGCTCAAAATGGCAGTGTTTAACTTCTTCTTCTTCTCTTTAGGTGGAATGAGCAACTCAAGGGTTACTAAATACGGTGAGTCCTCTTTTCCATTGTGATTGAATTTGAGATCAAATTGTGTAGATGTTTAAAGGGATATATTTTTCACTTACAATCCTGATTCAAGCTTTTCTCTCTTCCTCAGAATCACGCGGACTTTTTCCTCTGGTGCTCAACTTGCAGGAGAAAAATGTTGATAGTTATGCTTTGGCTCGCCTCAACCACCCCATGGATCTGGACTCCTTCACTGCCTGCATGCACGTCCTGCCTCAGGGTGAAGGGGTCCACACCGTCATCTCCTACTCCAGTAACGGCAATGACAACGAGCTGCTGATCTCCATTAGTGAGGACAGAGGTGCAAGAGAAGTGGGGCTCTGGATCGGAAATGAGTTTGTCAACCTCCCACACAACTTCAAGTCCCACGACTGGGCCAACTACTGTGTCACCTGGTCGTCCCACACTGGAGGTGCAGAGCTGTGGATCAATGGCATGGTGGGGGAGCAGCGGTATCTGAAAAGTGGTTATACAATCATGCCAGGTGGTGTGTTCATCTTGGGCAAAGACCAGGATGGATTACTTGGCATCTCCAACACAGACGCCTTTGTGGGTAAGTTGACTGATGTCAACCTGTGGGACTATGTGCTTACCACAGCAGATATCCGGGACCAGATGTCATGCGAGAGGAACAGCACTGTGGTGGGAAATGTGTTCAGCTGGGGAACCACTGGTCTTAGTCTTTATGGGGGGGTGCAGCTGGAAACTCAGTACAGATGCTCCTGAAAAGTCTCAGCTGCTTCTGTTTCTATGAGCTTTAAAATGCTACAAAGAGCCAAAATATTACTGCTGATGGTGCTCATTTAAAACAGTTAAGGCAATGTCTAATTAAAGATAAAATATCTTTTAGGCACCTGTAGGTCAGTCTTTAATGGCAAATGTGTTTCATAGTTTCAGTTGTATTTTCTGTTCATATCTTTCCATCAATGATAAAGACTTACAAGCTGTTTCTGTTGTTGTTGTTGTTGTTGTTGTTGTTGTGTACAGACCCAGTTAACCATTAACACCTGTATAGTACTACATGTATAGTGCAAGAAAAAAATCCTAGTGATCCTAGGCTGCATTGAAATTACACATACATTTTTTATAGCAGGCACGAAAAAACGATACAAACAGAGATTGTGTAAACATTCCCCGTAAAATAAAAACAAAGAAGCTGTATTAACATTAACATTTCCAGCTTGTTACAATCCCACCCAGAGAGGAGACTTCCTCTCCTCTGAATGCTCTTATTATTCTTCAGAAGGCCGTGACCTTCACTGCATCCTCCGGGCTTTCTTTGCTCTCTTTTAGTGGCAGATCCCCATCACCCAGTTTGATCTCCACTTTGTTCCTCTTGGCAAACATCTGGCAAATCTCCAGGAAGGTCTTTTTCTTGGTTTCTGGGACCACAACCCAGATGTAGACCAGGGTGACAAGGCAGATGATGGAAAAAAGGATAAAGCTGTAGGAGCCCAGGCCTCTCTGGAGGGAGAAGGGGGAGAGGAAATCTGATCACTGTGCCCCCAAGATTAAACGCTGTAAATAAGATTGCCAGAAACAGTTGGCTGGACATTAACAGCAGCCAAGGATCAGGTTAATCGCGATTTCCATGCTACTTTTAGTGGAATGCTCTGTTATCGGTTTCTGTTACTCAGAAGCAAGTTGTTTGCCTTTTGTTTTGACGATGAGAAGTTAAGAGAGGATGTAAACATAAGACAAGAGTAACTGCAGTGCTCAGTCCATTAGAAAAGACACAATTACAAAGCTGCTCCTGATAAACAACGACTGATGATACATCTGCAAGAAGAAAACAAATGTGAGAATAGAGGATTATTAAATATTTAAGGCTAAGAAGATTATTTCCAGTTTGATGTTGAGACTTGGATTGGTTGTTGCCCAATCCTTTCCCCTCCTCCCACTCTCCTTCCCCCATTTAAACATATTTTCTTGATAAAACATAGCTTCTTTTGCATTCCCATCATGTATTTTCCTTATTTTGAGCCAAAGTGAAGAACAAAAACACCTTTTGGAAAGCTAGATGAAAAGATTAATGACACTTCAATATGTGGAGCTACTCCAACAAGACATTTAACTAAGCTTTGCATAAAGATTGGAAACAGCTAGTTTATACAGATCCACAAGATAATTTCTTATATTTGTCTCAATGTTAATAGTCTGTATTAACAGACAGCAGAAAATTCAACTTGTTCTTTTCACTTTACATAAGTAAAGTGACCGCCCCCAATTGGATGTGTCCCCAGATCCATGTCACACAGAAAAAGAAAAAAATAAACTGATATACACAAATTCTTGTTTAATTCATATAAAACCAACTGTAAACCAATAGCTGTTGTTCTTTAGAGGGTTAGATGCCAGACTAGTTCTTGGCAAGGACCATCATCTAATTCTTGGCCAAAAGTCTATTTTCCAAATTGTTAAAGTATTTAAAGGATTACTCCAGTTCATTTAGCCTGCCATATTTCTCATGAAGGTGACTCATTTGGGCCTTGCTAACTGTACACTTGCCATCTTCGTTGTACATGGGAAGTGAGGACTTGCACAATAAGGGGAATCATTAAGCAAACCGAACAGATTCATACAAATGTGCGCAGAAGAATACGCAAAATTACTAGGTCAGATGTAAAGTAACACCGGATGTACATAGACCTCTATAATAAATCCTACTTACAGAATAAGTTAGTGCAATGGCATGTTCTCCCAAATTCTCATTTACCTGCACTTGTAAGGGCAAAATTAGCATGACTGATTACAGTCCCATACAGTAAGAAAATAAATGCCAGGTTGAAATAAGTGTCTGTTTGTATGTGATGTCTACATCATTGATTTCATTCGCAAAACCAAGCATTTAGTTAAAGAGAGCAGCTATAGCAGTATATCCAGATATATCCTTTTTGAATGACAGCTGTCACAATTGCACCACTGTGCTCCATATAAAATATTCTTCTCAGTTTCAGTTATATAACAGCAGTAGTCAAAAAATTGAGCAAGTGGTTGTTTAGCAGGTGAACACACCTCTGCAGGGATTTTGTTCATGCTGAGGTTAATGAGTGTCTGTCGAAATCCTGTCCAGACCTTCTATCTCGCACTCACATCCTTTCTCTTGGTTCAGGTCTAAAGTGTGCACCAAAAGTTGCAAAATAATAATACACAAAGAAATTGACTAAAAAGAATAAAAAATAAATATACATTGTATTAAATAACATGGTCAGCACAGGTTTAAGTGAGGGGCTCATATAAAAAACCTGCGCCTCAGTAGAAATTTCATTCATATCATATCAGTTCTGTAACAGACCTCTAGGAAGGGAAAGATGAGGCCCACGGTGAAGTTGGATAGCCAATGGACGGACCCTGCGACCATGAAGGCAGCAGGCCTGGCCGACTGTCTGAACATCTCAGTGGTCACCACGTAAGGAATTGGACCTGCAGGACACACGTGTGATCAACCACAACTAAATACAATCAAGACACTCCCATCATTCTACAGGGTCACTGTGAGAATGCTCATGTCTTAAATGGCTGGGTGCAGATTTACAACATATACAATTACATGTCTGGTCACATCCAAACAACACTTCAGCTAATGGAGCACCGTGTTGTAATAAGTGTGTGTAAATAACCACCGTGGGGTCAGACTCACTGGGTCCAATGGCATGTCCTATTACGTAGATGATGACACAGGCGATGCTGATGTAAGGCATCCATGTCACGCTCTCCTACAAATACAAACCAGTGCTCTCAAACAGGCTTTCAAACAGGAACAAAAATGCACAAAATTTAAGTACTGGCTGCACTGCGTGACAGGTTTCACTTAAAATGTTGGATCCACATGAGATTACAAGATTGATTGAAGGCACCACTTGTTTTGAGATTGACCCCATCAGTGTATGTTATAGGTAAGGCCTTTGTTTAATGTGTCAAAGTGCTCTTGAGCCCTGCCAATAAAGATCTGCACACTGAGGACCTTATGCACCCTTTTCTTAAACCTAGTTTTACTTCCCTCTATGCTATGCTTGTGAGTCCCCACCCTGTGTTCTGAAGTGATTACCCAAATTACAATAACTCAGATGTATTTTTATAAATTGGTGATAATGTTATTAATTATTAAATGGTATCAGATGTGAGTTGTGTGTGTGTGTATATGCAGTGAGACTAGCTGACAATAATATTCAGTATACCTTGAAAAAGACCAGATGTAGTTGAAACAGTGGTTGTATTATTTAATTCTGGAAGCCTAAAAGTGTATGGCATCTTTTTATGCCATACATTGTCATGATTAGCACTAAGATTTCAGTGTGGATTCACCAGATAATCATGTATTCAGTATCCTATAATAAAAAGATTTAATAAATAACCCTGTTTTACAAGTCTTCTATGACTCAGTCTCCACAACAAATCTCCTGACCGCAAGCATGACAGACTCTGACATGCAGCAGATTATATTTGTACACTAGAGAGCAGAAGAGTAACACGTTGAGGTTATACATGGTACCTGGAAGTTGAGAGCGACAGTAAGCAGCACACATGCTCCACAGCAGATCCCAAAACCACAGAGGAGGAGCAGCCGTCGTCCTGAGGCCTCCACAATGAAGACCTGGAACAACAAACTCCCTTTAAAGAATGACAGACTTTGGAGCTTAGCGCTTCCCCACAAATGTTTCAACATTACATGGTACCTACAGCTGCTATGGTCATGAAGACATTTACTGCCCCTGTTCCCACTGTGACGTACTGGATGTGATTCTCCTCGACTCCTGCACTGGCATATATACTGTCTGCGTAGTAGTAGATCTGAGCAAGGCAAGAGAAACACATTAGGCTGAAAGAATAAGACAAGTCGGACAATGGAGGCTGTAACAGTGATGCTTAACTGATTTAACAACTTTTGTATTCTCTGGTCAAACAATACAAGTTGTATAAATAACACTGATTTGATGTTATATCTGTTTCGGGGGCATCTGTGCATGTAGGGACAAAGAGCAACTGGACAGGCATGCCTCACCGCGTTGACCCCTGACAGCTGCTGGCCCATGTTCATGACGATAATGGAGACCAGCTGCCAGCGAAGAGAGCGCTGGGACAGCAGAGAGAGCACAGACAGACGACCCTCGGCCCTCTCTGACTGTTCCTCCAGATGCATCTCTGACAGCTCCGCGTCCACGTCATTCCAGCCACGTAGACGCTGTAGCGCTTAGGATGATGGAACATACTATAAATTACATCTACTATTACATGATTTAAATCACCAGTGTCTCCCTCCTTTAAACTTGTGAAGCAGTTTTTCTGTTTTCACACCTTTTTTTGCTGTGTCCTCATCTCCTTTCTGGATAAGCATGTACCTGGGGCTCTCTGGGAAGAAGGGCAGCAGCAGGAGCTCCATCAGGGCAGGAATACCAGTCAAACCCAGCATGAGGGTCCAACCTGAACACAGAAGGAATAGAGACACTTAGTTTAATCACAGGACCAAACAAGAAAGCTCTCTTCAGTTCCCACATGTGGTTCAACATTAAACCAAGAAAGGTTGTTAGACATATACTACTACATCAGTCAGTACCTGTGTTGTTGCCCAGTATACTTCTGATGCCCAGCACTTGGGCACTAAGGATGCCTATGGTGATGAAGAGCTGTGGTACAATGCCAAGGGCTCCCCTCAGGTTTTTTGGAGAGAGTTCACCCAGATACATGGGCACCACATTGGACGAGAGACCTGCAGACAGGCATAGATGAATTAAACCAAACAAGTTCCACTTTAACCTAATTAGTTTTGACTTGAATATGTGAGAGTACAACACCTGACCTGCACAGATGCCCACTATAAACCTGGCCACGATGATGATCTCATAGGACTTGGCAATCTCACTAACTCCCATCATTACAGCAGGGACGATAGAAAAGACGTTGTTGAAAAGGAGGGTGCCCTTCCTGTCACAGATCCAATGTAAGTCAAAACAGACAAGAATAGAGTGTTTATTGGGCATGATAAATGTTATCTAATGTTAGAAGGCGCATAGCATGCAGCATTACCTCCCTAGTTTGTTTACCAGGGGTGCCACCATCAGAGATCCAAAGAAGCCCCCTAGTGGGTACATAGACACAGAAAGAGACCACAGTAGAGTCAGGAAGCTTCCCTCTATTGGTGTGCCATGACGCTCCAGGTAGGTGGTATTATAGAACTGCTGCATGAACTGAAGAAAGCAGGACAAGACTTATAGAAACACATCATCATGTCATTAACACCAACCTTAATATGACTGTGTGTTACAGTAAAGTTTGTTTCTTTGCTTGAGTTACCGTTGATGGAGAGTTAACCACAGCCACATTATAACCATACTGGAAGGAAGAACCGAATGCAGATATTAGAGTTGCCAGTGCCAGGACTGCGGTTAATCTCTGTCGGGGGACATCAGTGCACTATGTGAGGCCTCTCTTCATAACACAAACATCATTAATCTTGATTAAATCGTTTGCACGCTGTCAGAGAACAGACAAAACTAGACTTGAAATGTGACCGTGGTAATGATCACACCAGGACCGCAACTCACCCCTCTCCTTTCCACAGGTTTTAGCACTGCTTCGTTCTCCACCATGGCTTTGACTTGGCTTGGAAAAAATAACAGCACACTTTGTTATTACTGCAACACTGGATTCTGCCTGCCCTTTGGACATGAGATTAGAGAGCGTGGCCACAGTTTACAGTTTGGCTTCAGTTATCATTTTCACGCTGCTGACTGTGCACTTAGGTTTAGAAAGTTTTGTATGCAATGCTATCGAGATATTAAATGCTCCCCTTGGCTAAATGCTGATAAGTAGTATTTTTATTACACCACTCCTTCAACTAATTGAAGGGCTCTTCACGTGTTATTCAAGGCTGGTGTTCTCATCAAAATGATAAAGTCAGATGAGCATCCTTATTGTTCCTCAACTTGCAAGTTTGACTATAGAAGAGATTTCATTCCAAAATGCCAACATCACAAACAGCTGGTGAGTACTGGTACAATGTCAAAGATTTATCTGTTTCACACTGAAGACAATGCAACTCACACAGAGAAAAATATTAAATAAGACGGATATTATTGTCGGGCAGCACAGTGGTGGAATGGTTACCGCTGCTGCCTCACAGCTAGAAGGTTTGTCTTTTCTGTGTGGAGCTGGGTACTCTGGTTCCTTCCCAAAATCCAAAAACAGACAAGTTAGGTTTATTGGTGAATCTAAAATTGCCTGTAGGTGTGAATGGTTGTCTGTCTGTGTATGTCTCTCTGTGGCCCTGGCGACCTGTCCAGGGTGGACCCCACCTCTCGCCCGATGACAGCTGGGATAGGCTCCAGCCCCCCCATGACCCACATAAGATAAGCGCGGACAGATAATGGATGGATGGATGATAATAATGTTAATTATGATTTCATGGGAAGACTTCTCTTTAAAAATGTTATTGTTTCCCAGGTAGAAAAATTTTTATTGTGATTAAAAAGAACACAAGAGAAAACAAACAAGTTAAATTTTAGCTGCAAAATCAAAGACAAAAAAGCTAATTTATAAATTGTGAGCTATGATAATCAATTATGAACAAAGCCCTCATAGTTTTGTTTTGTACTGATGGAACATTTAAGATGCTGGAATATGATGATATGAGACACGTAGGACTAAAAGTATTTTTTCTTAACCTTTTTTTGAATAAATCAAATAGCTATATACACCGATCAGACACAACTTTAAGTACAACTGTGCAATTTAATGCAATCCAATACAGTGGTTCTGCCATGAATTTTTAATGACATTTACAAGCTTATAATTCCTCAGTTTTAAAACCTTATAAAAGTAGAATTTGTGGCAGAGCCAGAGTAATGGATTACATTAAATTGCACAGGTGGTAATAATGCTATGCCTGATCATTGTATAAGGTTTGTTTGATGACCTAAGATAGAACTTGATTGGCTCTTGGAAATCATTATTGTTCTCTCTGAATATGTTGTATGCGACTGTGAGTTAACTATTCATTAACAGAAACAGTTCCATTAAATGAAATGATAGAGCCAATTAGCAGGATTCCTCATTAGGAAAATGCACCTAAATGCCCCATTGACATTATGACACTATTCACATCTTCTCACAATAAATTCAATTTAAATGTAATTAGAAAGGCGACTTTTGCCATCAAAGGAAGATAAATATACGACATGTACAAGTGCACATGGTACAGCTTTTCTTACTGACAGCAGGACTTTGAGCATGCCCACAACATGTGCCAACAACTGCAAAGCTAACATGTTATGTTAAGCAGCTATAGCCACTTATCATCATGTTTACCATCTTAGTTTAACATTTTAGCATGCTAAATGCTATTCAGCTACTGAAACAAAAAGTACAACCTAAAATTGATAAAAATTTCATCAACCGAAGGTACATAATGATTAACTGCAATATTATACAAATAAAGCTTTTTAAGTGATCATGGTGCTCCTGTCAAAACTAAAGGCTCTCCAAATCCATCCTGAGGGCAATACTGAAAGAGCATGCTGTATTAAAAAGGCATGTATGGAAGTAAAAAAATTGTTTGAGGAGTTAGAGTGGACAGTTTAGAGATGTCATATGGTCTACTACATGCATGTCTCACTTGACAAAACCTGGGGCCTACAATTTCCCACAAAGCTACCAGGGTGTGTAAACGGACTTTGATCAGTGAAATCTGTGGTGTTCTCTTTAATATGCAAAGCAGATATCGAGGGTATCTATTTAACAACTGGGACATTCAGACTGGTGGGTGGAATGAGAGAACGACATTGCTGCCAAACCAAGAATCGTACTAAACTAAATTTTATGTTGCATCTCATGGGAAAAGAGATGAAGACAGTAACTTTTTAAATCACAGCACCATTTATATTGTCTTAGCTCATACTGTATGATACGGGACCTTGAGCAGCAAACAGCTAATTTTGGCTGTGACTGCATTTCACCATTTAAAGGAAAACGTCTATGTTAACTATAAAATGCCATAGCAAAGACTGAGCAACTACAGAAACGTTCTCTGTTATTGATTGTAGTGTTTATTTGGATTTCTATTACTCAAGTAAAAATATTTAATTTCTTATCTTTAGTAAATGTTTGTTATCCTTTTGTAGCTCTGACCTATTGCCCACTTCCTTTGGTGGATTATGTGCTTGAGAACTGGCTCCTAAAACCACTGACAGCAAAATAACAAATGAGTCAAATGAGTCTGTTGTATGAAAATAAACATTTTGACCAGTGACTTCATGCAGCACAGTAAATGCCTGGAGTAGATATTCTTGTAAATGGCTGTTACATATATATATATAGCACTTTTATACAAAGTGATGTTGATGAAATGTTGGTTTTCACTCTTACACATCGATGCACCATGCTGCCATGCATGGCCAATTAGCCAATCAGCTAACCATTCAGCCAATCAGCTAACAGGCACGGTCTGAACATGCTTCTGTTTAAATGTAATGGAAGCTAAAGCCGCTCTACTGTAATGATGGGGAGGAAAGAGCTGGTAGACTAAATTATGACCGACCTGGTGGAGAAAAGGAGCTTCTTCACAAGCATTAAGGCTGAAGTCTGTCTTTGCTAGCAAACTAGCTAATCCCACTCTAAACTCTATTCTAATATTTGGACTACACTCTAAGTCAGAATTAGGTGGTTTATTTATGTTTTCACATGTATTTCTGCCATTCTGAATACACATTTGTGTTCCACCAGCATTGTAGGCATGGGTGTAAACTGTAGCCCACAGTCAACTGTCACATCATCAGCATGGACTACAAAAGATACATTTGACTGCCTCTGAAATATCTGGAAATGAGCAGGTTGTCTTTGACATAGTAATTTTCAGTCAGGGTTAGTCTGCGTGAGACTGATCTATTATGTACGAGTGACGTTACTATCAAGCCGGACTCCACTTCTTATCTCGACCAAGTCAACCAGTTACCTACACCTGCTCTCACCATGGCAACAAGAATTTCTTGGGCACTAGCACCAAAGCTGAAAATGTGGTGATGCCACTCATCAAGACTCCTACTGTTCTCTAGTCTGGTACATACCCTCTGGTCTGACCAAGCAGCAGAATAGAAATCGCCGTCAAATACTCACATACTTCCTCCTCCGCTGGACAGAGCATCAACATAGCCTTTCAAAAGTCAGTTATCCAATATTTTCCCATTTTAATAAACAGTATAAGTTTGTAAGTAAGATGACTCAAACTAATATTGTCACTGAATATAATAGTTGTAGTTATATTAACTTTGAAATGCAGTAACTGAAAAAAGTTATGTACTTCAACATTTTACATAATCAGTGTTTGACCTTAGCATGAATGTATTCATACTGTGAAATTGTACCTCCGTACTGATGGTCTCCATGAAGAGGTACTTTTCATAACTTATAATAATCTAAGCGTAGCCATGTTCAAAAATTCTGGAGGTCTGAAAATTTAGATTTTTAGATAATACAACTCTAACTTAAATCACATGTCCTTTCAAAGCCAGTTAAAAGCTTATATGGCCTGATTTAAGATGTTTATATTTTGTTTAAATGTTTTTCACTTATTACTATTATTTGCATACTGTGTGTAATCACTGTACCTTAAACATTAAATTTAAATAACAAACATTAATGCATGAATGTTTTGATTTCAATGTCTTAATTCATCTATAAAAAAGATTATAACTTATGTAACAAATGAAGCAAGTGATTTGGTTTACTCTATTAGATTACTTAAAATCTTAAAATGACTGGTTTAGTTCTCATTAGCAAATAACATTTTCAGGCCCAATATAAAGTCAGCAACTGTGTTTGTTGGTATGTAAAGTTGCAGACACAAAATGCAGCCTTAAATGCTTGACACCTGAGGGGATCAGAGGGTCACAAATCAGTCCCACTTTATTCTGAGTGATCTTTTTTATCCTATGACATTTCTACCTTGATGGGAGTGCTGTCTTACTGGAGGACAGTGGGGTCACTGAATGGTTTGACGAGTATGAAAATGATATAAAGCGTATGTTATGGCTTTGGCACTCACCAGATCTCAATCTAACTAAACACCTATGGGAGACGTTGAATCAGTGTTTTAGGGGAATATCTTATTAACATGCTGGAAGGGACAACTGGCATAACAATTTTGTATTAATTTGCAGAGACCCTTCCCTCTAATGGATCCAAACATTGCCAGCAAAATGCCCCCACCGTATAACAGAGCCACCGTATCCCCTCAGTGTAGGGGTCAAGCTCTTAAGATTTTTTTCTTTATTTGGGCCCCATTAGTTTAGTAACTGCAGCCATCTAAATATAAGTGCCAAAACTTGTATTAGACAATAACATTAACATTGTGTATGATCCACTGAGGCTTCTATATTGGGAATACTCCATGGTGATGCTCTGTCAGGAATACACTGACTTTAGTGTTGTGACTAGGCCTTGAAAAAAATAGACTACCACTCATGTAAAAGGGTAAGGAATTTCAGTAAGATGCAATTTACATTCAAACGTACAATGAGTGGTGGAAGAAGTAAACAGATCATTTACTTAAGTAAAAATAGCACTACCACAGTGTAGGAATACTCTGTGCAGTAAAAGTTCTAATTTTAAAATTATAATTAAGGTAAATGTACAAAAGTATTTACTTTAGGTACCAAAGGTGTAAGTACTTTTGTGATATTCCCGGATTATAATTATTATGCTTTAATATATGCTATTCACTTTGTTGCAGCTTGTAACAATGTAGCTGATTTTAATGTCCTCAAGCCCCGAAAACAAACTTTGCTTATTGCTGAATTTTACAGTGTGAGGATTATACTGTATTTATTAATCTGATTTTTAAAAGTTACTATAGTTATCAAATGAATGTTGTGGAGTAAAGGTACATTTGCCTCTGAAGTATAGTGAAGTGAAGGTATAAAGCAAATTAAAACATTACCGTAAAGTACAAATAACTTAAAATTCGACTTAAGTACATTACTTGTAGGTAAATGTTACTTTCCAACACTGCATCACAATGGTGGTGAAACACAAATTTGTGATTAGAATGACAGAAATACTTACATAATACTGACATAAATTTGTTTTAATTATCCGAAAACTCAGAACAGACACATTGAATTAATTCCTGCATGAAGTACATTGTCAGGCTGCTGATGCAACCTTTGCCATCCCCAATGACTAAAAACTATTTACTTCCTGAATTTTCTGAAACATAGTCTGTGTTCTGTCACAGTTACTGATGGTCTGTAGAGAATGGCCGGTGCACTGTGTCCCTTTTCTGTAGAACAAGGATAAATTAAGATGAAAAGCTCTTTGTCTAAAAAATATTTATGCTTTTAATATATTTAGTATTAACAGTGTCCCCTGTCCCACAGTGTTGTTCATGGGTAGATCATGAGAAAATAGGCCCCTGGTTACAGACATGAAACAAGATATCCTCACTACATTGAACATTTCATCTTTTGAAATTGATATGACAATTTAACACAAAGCTATTTCAACAAGAGAAGTGTAAATCCCTGTGAGAGTGGATGAAGAAATTACAAGTTGGAAAGTAAGACAGACCTTCTTCACTACATATGAATGTGAATCAAAATGCCGCTGGGGAATTACTTGGGTTACAGCCAACTGTACAGAGACAGCAATGTTGCCCCTTAACACAGTGAACAAGTCTGGTTATAAGCACTCTTGAAGATACTGACCTAGCTCTATAGTATGCACTCACAAACTGCAATATTGGAGCTGTATCTGCAGAGACAGTAGCAATAAATGAATTATAAAGGAAATATATGTATTGATCTAATTACTTTCCCATACTGTTCCACTTTAGAAACAATCTTTTGCAGTCATTCTCCCTTTATTTGAAGCAATTTTGTGTCTCAGCAGTTGTTTTGCATTTCTTTGTAGATGCTTTGTCTCTTCTTAACATGATTTGCAGGCATTTCACATTTCTTTACAATGAGTTGGTGCCTTTGCAGCCAAATGCAATCTGTGTGTTCATGGTGTGTCTCTTTTTAGTTGTTTGATTTACTGCAAAAAATGTCGAACAGAGATCACCAGACCCCTTGGACCAGTAGGCCTGTGCCTGAGTGCCCTGTTCAGTAATACTTCTATGGTTTTGTTTCAGAGTAAGGAAAAGCCTATCTGACCTGATACAAAGGATTAATACACCAATTTCCAGTTCTGCTTTGACTGATTCTTCAGAGCCACAAAGGGAACACAAGATCCATAAATCCACTTACAATGATGCCACCTACAAGACTTTGTAATAAAGCACTTGCCCTCTGTGGGAGTCAAACAAAACAATAACCAGGATGACGATAAGAATAAATTATTAATTATCATAGTGGAATTTCACCTCCCTCACATTTACCAATTATCACAGCAGTAATGACTCTTAGTTGAATGTAGTTTAGAAACGGGCTCAATAAAACACAATGGATCTTAAGACAATATTTAAAGGAGCTAAAGAAACTGAAAGCGGCTTTTTGGGTGTAAGGTAGGTTGCTCTCATGAGTCCTGTGGAGTTCAGTGGATTCGTATGTGTTAGGCCTGTCACTAAATCTGGAAAACAGGCCAACAGCAGCAGAGGTCAAAGAAGAAGTGAGGCTTATGAGAAAAACGTGGGTTTCAAGGAGGAAGGATGACATGTGATGATAGGTCATGGAACCTCTTGACCACAATGACAGTGATGTTAATTTTGGTTGCACATCAAATGCTTATAGGCTTTTGCAACTACTCCCTTAAAATGTTGCAACTACCACCAGGTTGGGCAAGAATTAATATTGAAAAACTAATAGACAACATAATTCTATTTTTTAAATATAAATCTGCTGTTTTTGTGTGAACCATTTAATTGAATATAACTGAAAGACATGTAAGCATGTTTCTTGCACACAAACCTTCTGAATATGCACAATGTCCTAGTGGTTATACAGTAAAAAATGAAATTAAAGTGGATTTCAATGATCATTTTGTAAAATAAACTTGTCAAAACACACTAGCAGCAGTACTGTTAAGGTTATAGATTCATATTTGGAGAAATATGACTAAATTCACTGCTCTCATGTTGTGCTATTACTCCAGTGGAAGCTTAGATGTTCTGCAATAAGGAATGCATTTAGCTGTATGTTAGCACAACAATGACAGAGCATAGAGAGCGACTGAAGAAACAGAGTCCTGAATCATTGTGCAGTACAAGAAGGAGAGGCTTCTGTAGATATTTTGACAACCTTTTATCCTATTTAATCAATAGGTACTGATATGAACTGTGGCTCATCAGATCTCAGTTTTCCTCACAGAAAACAAAGCCAACATTAGTGAACAAAAGGTTTAAACTACAGTATGTTTGTCACCCAAAGTGAGAATCAATTAAGTTTTTCTTACATTCTTTAACATGTGAGAACTTAGAAAATGCTACAGTGCCTATCAGAAGTATTCACCCCTCTTGGAAGTTTTCACATTTTTTTCATCTTACAACATTGAATCCTTGATGTAATTGGGATTTTTTAATAATAAAAACAAACAAACAAAAAACACCACTGGTTGGTTTCAAAAGCACCACAATTAGTGAGACAGACATCATCGGAGTGCAGTAAAGGTGTTTTGAGGGGTGCAGTTAAAATACACTTCTTTGGAAGGTCCAGTTACTGGTAAAGACAATACCCAGGCAGACTGGACCTTCCAAAGAGGTGTATTTTAACTGCACCCCTCAAAACACCTTTACTGCACTCCGATGATGTCTGTCTCACTAATTGTGGCGTTTTTGAAACCAACCAGTGGTGTTTTTTGTTGTATGTACATCTCCCATCCCATCAGATGCTGAATGTACAACTCCACAACCACAACCAATGGACAATGTTATGGCAATTTTGTGAATCTTTTTTAACAACTTCCTGATCAAGTGCTTAGGAATGAATAAACAAACAACTGAGTGGAGCAGTGTGTGGCTAACAGAGGTCTACTACACACACAAATAAGCTAATGAGTTGAAAACTAACCAATTTAAATGAAAGTAGGGCAAATTCAATGTTGGTTTTAGTGTCTGTATGAGGATCTTTGAAAATACAATTAATCTAAAAGAAATGATCAAAGTTATGTTTTAAACACATTTACTACATTCAGGCGATATCAGCTTTCTGACTTCAAAGGTCAATTGGAGTTACTTTAATGAGATAAATACTTATGCACTCGCTTATTTTAATTAATTTATATAGATTAATTGTATATATCAGTTTTCACTTTCACTTTTTAAAAGCCAAATTAAATCACTATGATTCAATATTGTAAAACAAACAAACAACCAACAACAACAACAATAATAATAATAATAATTCCAAGAGAGGGTAACACTGTATTTCCCCCCATAAATACAGTAAACAGTGGAACAAAATGCAATAGTAATTTCACAGTGATAAACTTAGAATGTGAGTTCACACAGTGCCCATTGAATCAACTGTCCTTCAAAGAATGTTCCACTTTTTAAAACTACAAAAGATGCACAAAAAAACATCATCAGAGTTTGATTTACAGAAAATCTGTGAAACTACAAAACTAAATTTATGTTGTGCATTTTATGTCACATACAAAATATTGTAGCAAATGCTGATGTGCATTTAGTCAGCATCACTTTCATCACCCTGCAAACAAATGTGTAACATAGGTGCCTCCACCTGTAGAATCTCCAAGCTTCTGTGCAAGCACTTGTTATGCTAATGTTAGGAGCTCCCTTCATGTCAACCTTTGTCAATCTTCTGGTCTACAAAATTAAGCATCATCTATCAGTCTGGGCTCGGCTGGTCCCGTCTTCCTCTCTTTGTTTTGAGGTGTCCTGTCCTGGCAGCAGCTTGTGAGTGACGTCGTGTGACTGCTGCACCTCTGCTCGACACTTGGAACAGTGGCATAGTGTGGTGCAGAGGCGAGTTCGGATTGGTTGAGTAAACAATACAAACATGATGCAGTTGGCTGCTCCCTGCAAGGTGTTGCCAATACCCTGTTGGGTCACAAGAAAAGCCTTTAAAGAGAGTGTACTAGTAATAGGTAATGCCAATAAAATCCAATGTCCTGCCTGAAAATGTCACAAACCTTCTTATTATTATCTGATGAAGACTTAACATGATGTGAGATGAGCTAATGATTTATCAGATTTAGTGCTTCTTGTCAACACAATATCACAATATCGACAATATCAGTCAACACGTGATCAGTTTCCACAATGTACACTCACCTGCCACTTTATTAGGTACAGCTTACCAGTTACAGATTGGACTCACATTTGCCTTCAGAACTGCCTTATGTTTCTGTAGCATAGATTCCACAATGTGTTTGCAACATTCTTTTGGTCAATATTGGTCCAGTTGCTGCAGATTTATCAGTTGCACATCAGTGATGCACATCTCTCTTTCTACCACATCCCAAAGATGTTCTTTTGGATATAAAGCTAGTGACTGTGGAGGCCATCTGAATACAGTAAAATTATTGTCATGTTCAAGAAAACAGTTTAAATTGATTTTAACTTTGTGACATGGCATGTTAAGTAACCTTCAATAGATGGCTACACTGTGGTTGTTAAGGGATGGATATCAATGGATATTCTATTTTTTCAAACGATTCTCTGTAAATGCTAGAGTTGGTTTAGATAAAAAACCCAGTGGATCAGCAAGTACTAAAATACTGAGATGACCTCCCTCCCCATTCTGATGCTCAGTTTGAACTTCAGCAGAATGTCTTTATCATTTCTACATGTCTAAATGCATTGAGTCTTTCCCATGTGATTGGCTGATTACATATTTGCATTAACGAGTACTTGAACATTTGTTCCTTAATAAAGTGGGAGATGAGTGTTTATGTGATGATTCACAGGCTTGACAGGATGCAATCACATCCTCACAAGTTTAACAGCACATAAACTAAGGATAGAACACATATACAACAACAATTATTTGCTGTCATACACACAAAATGACTCATGAACAAAGTCTCAAGGAAGAAGCTGAATTAACAGGACACATAAACAATACACACTGAGACTGAACAACATTGGTTGATATCATATCTACTGGACATTACTTGTTTTAAATAAACTTATCTACTCACATGCAGAGTGACCAGGACTGGGTTTTGTCTGACTGGGGAGTCGGCTAGCAGTAATATAAAGCGTACTGTGCTCCAAATGCGCAGGATGATGAAGACAATGGGAATGAGTGTTAGCTTCATATCAGCCATGGAGGAGAAGGACTGAGACAGAGGCCTGTTGGCCAAAATGGGACGGTACTCGGACAGGGCATCATGCTGTGTCAGAGAGAGCATTTTATATATCATAAAAGTTTCTATCTATTAAAACAACATTTAGATGGTTGTGTAGATATGACAGAATACTGTGCTCATACAGTGCTTTTTAGTTTATGTATTGTATAAATATTTAACATTAATTTAACAATATATATGTTCAATGTTAAAAAGTGCTTGTATGGGATGGTAAAATAAAGCACGTTTTAAAAATAAACATAGGTAATATTCTTCTGTTTGCATTGGTGGCATAAGCAAACAGAGATAAATTTACTTTGTACGTACAAAAAACAAATTAGAAGGTAAAAACCTGGTTTGGTCCTCACCGCTATGTGGATGTGTCTTTTTATTAGTATATAAAGGACAGGGAGGGTGATGTAAGCCAGGAATTCCCAGATCTTTCCAGTCAGCAGCATCCACAGGAACCGGTCATGAGCATGGATCCTGACCCAGCACCAGCCCACCGATACCTCTGATGCATCGTAGCCAATTTTTTTTAGTGACACAGCTGCAACAGTGATGACCAGAGGAATGCCCCAGCTAGACAAAACAAAGGCTTTACAGTAGGTGTACTAGTATACAATTCCTAAAAACTCAATTTGCCAAACTTCCACAGTGTCACATGTCCAGGAATTAGGAAAGTTATATTTAAACTCCCAAACTATGTAAGCTACACAAAGTCTTTAAACTTCAGATAAAAATTGTGGGACATCCAGAAAGAAACATGGATATTAAATGTGAGTCATTTGTGAGTTTTGTACAGTATAGTCTAATTTTCTTCTAATATTTGTAGTTGAAACTGCAGATAAATTTGTTTTTACAATTATTCTGCTGGTAGCTTCATATGAAAGTTTCAGCTGGAGAGGCTTTGTGATTCCTATCAAGTCAACTAGTCAACCTTTACTTATTGTAGCTATATACATTTTTTTTTTTAAATTTCAGATTTGTGTGTGTGTGTGTGTGTGTATGCGTGCACATCTCTACTGACTTTGTACCTAAATCTTTGGCTAGATCAACATCCCCAAATATTGCAAAGACATGTGACACCATCTGATAAATTATCGTTTTTTGGTTCATATAATGCAGAGTTAGTGTTGCTTCATGCTTGAACATTACAAAACCACAAACTGATGTCAGCACTTTAAGAAGCAACGTTTCCTCTTAAAGCTTTCTTGTTAAAACATCAACTTACAACAAGGTTCATGGATGATAAATATAAATGTCCAAATGCTCAGGGCTTAACAATGTGTTTTATGTATACCTCTGCTGTGTGATGTTCAATTCAACGGAGCACGGAAGAAATTATAGAATTAAAATGACAACAACAGACACTGTGCTGAGGTAAAACCTGTGATGAAAATGTTCTTGTTCTTGCCTAAAAATAGATTAGTTATACAGCACTACTTCGCAGCAAATCCTCACTCTCCTAATAGCTTCACCATCAACATGGTCAGGTCATTATTGTGCAAAAGGTAAGCTGACACAAAGGGTGTAATATGTGCCTCTTTAGAGCATTCGAAGGGTAATTCATAACAAAACAAATGGCTTACTAAACCATTTAAAAACCTTATATACTTTTTTTAAAATTAGCTTGTTTAATGAGGTATAATTTCTGAGAAACTACATCTACATCCTAGAGAATTGTGTAGCTGTGATTGTCACTGTTCTGTTGGAACTAACTGGATTTGGAGTAACTAATAACAATTAGACCTACCTGTCAGCTCATCGTTATTAGGGGATAATGTTGCTCAAAAATAATTAAACAGGCCATTACTTTGGACCTGCCTTATATTGTTTAGTACATTTACATTTCGTACAATAAATTAAATGATCAAATATAATAATTCTTGGTAATCTCAGTAATATAACGTAGCAAATGTTAATGAAATATTTACATTTCTGTTCCAAATCTCTGTTATTGCCAAACAGAGTTTATTGTCGTGGTTTGCTATTTTAATTTTTGAAGGACACTTAAGATTTGACTAGTGTGGAACAAACAAGCAAAATACAGCCTTGTCAACTTTTAGCTAAATAATAAAATACTGTTGTCGATGTTTACACCTGAATGCATCAATAATTATGATTTCTATAATTCAATTAAGTAATATATGTCATTCTGCATGCCCTAAGAAATCAGTTTAGAGTATGCAGTATACTTCAACTTGAGTGGTACTTTACAGTAAATGTGTGGTGGTGTACATGTGCAAGCACTTGCATGTCTATTTGAGCACTTCATCAGTAATTTCCATTTGTGACCTCCACAAGTGTAACCATGGAAACAACGTTTTTATTGTTGGGGTAGTTTACCTAGTGCTGCTAACTTTCCACGCTTATCTGGTTTGTCTCTCTATGGTCACACTTGACCGGTATAACACAAAAACTAAAATAAAACTTTCTCCTGTGTACTGTGTAAGGGAATTAAAACAGGTTAGAGCCCCAACACATATATTGTTATTTAACCCCGTTGTATCTTAGTTCATATTCTACACTGTTCTTTTGGCACATTTGATTTGCTAGTTTACCTTATTTTGAGACATCTGCACTTCAGTCTTCTGCACACAGACAACATAGTGAGCTTTTATAAGTGTTGTTACCGATGTTCGCCACAAGAGGGAGATACCCTTTAGCGAGCGTTTCTGTCGGGAGTTTACAGGCAGCGCCGACACACTGTCATATAGCGCTGAGACGAGACACCAGACAGAACGATGTTAACAACAGTGTACTGTTTGTCTGTAATTTTGCAGGTAAGCTGACGAGATATGGAATAGAGGATTAAAGTTTCATATAAAGCAGAGGGTTATGATTAAAGTGGGAAAGTTGGCCGTTTGCTCCCATTCAGAGTGTGTTGGCACGAGTTAGATGTTAGCAATGAGAAGGTAGCAGTTAAGCTAACTCGGCCATTAGGATTAGGACCCTGTACGATACATTTGATTGAGAAACATCTAAACTGCATCACATGTAACTGTAAAGATGTCAGGTGTAAGGACTGAAGTTGTAGTAGTGCTGTTTCATTATTGGTGCCAAACATTTACAAACAAACAAACAATTGTTACGAGTATGTGTTAAATATGCTCAGGTCGGGAGTTTGCAGGCAGCGCCGACACACTGTCATATAGCGCTGAGACGAGACACCAGACAGAACGATGTTAACAACAGTGTACTGTTTGTCTGTAATTTTGCAGTAAAGAGAGAGAAACCACCAGATCCTGTCTGCGTGTTTTGTCAAGTGTGCTACAACTGGATTTTTGGAATATATGAATCCACAAACCTAATATACTACAGCCGATTGTTGTTACCATAGAAACGCAGTTCCTAGCACAATGATAGAGTCCGGAAAAGTTGATAGCTATTTATTATTGGACACAGTTGTAGAGTGAACGCTAGTTTGTGGAAACTACAGAAGAAGGTAAAGATGCAACATTTTTTCTAAATGTTACTGTTTAGCTCTAGTTCGGTTAGTCGCTTGCTAGTCACTCGTCTCGTGCAATCCGCGTACTTACCTGACAAGGTGGAACATCAACACCAGGCGGTCGGCAAGTCTTTGGCTGGATCTTACGATGAAAACATACAGGTAAACCGCAATGGCCACTGTCCAGAAAAAGGAGCTGGTGTTGGCGAAAGTAGATATCGCCCCTTGAACGATGCACTCCACCGAGTCGGTTTTGAAAACTTTCCAGACTCCGAACGCGTAGGAGACGGCGGACAGCCAGTCAGACACCGACAGGTAGACCAGGAGTTTCCTCGGAGTTGTCCTCAGATCTGGCCAAATAATGTAGGTGAGGATGACCAGAGAAGACCCCATAAACGACAGAGCACACGAAATTAAAATGATCACTTGTTCCGACAAGTAAACGACTGTGTGGTTTTGGCCCTGCATCGTTTCGTGTTACTAGATACAAGCTATTATTTCAGAAATGCACACATCTCCTGTTTAACGCGCTAGTGTTTGCAAACACTCTTCCGACGAGCAGACTACTTCACATGAGCTACTTTTTGAATGTTACTATACTCTCTTCACGTGATTTTCCAGGCGACAATAAAACACAGATTCGAACACCATACGATTAACTTAACACACTTTACATTAGTTTCTAAGGAAGCCACATAACACTTTTCCTTCAGGCTATAACACCTCTTTCCCCGCCTCGTCTATTTTGTTTTGTCGTCGCAGCGCCAACCGGAACCCAAAGCAGAAGTCACAGTCAGCTGGTAATAGGCAGGTCTATTTTAGCTCAAATGTGTCAAATTGTGTGTGTGTGTGTGTGTGTGTGTGTGTGTAGAGCTACAGCGTCAGAGATTGTCACATGAACAGATGACACCATATTAAAATATGTTTGTATTCCGCTTAGGGTATCCATATATATATTTGTATATATGTATATGTATATATGTGTGTGTGTGTGTGTGTGTGTGTGTGTATATATATATATATATATATATATATATATATATATATATATATATATATATATATATATATATATATATATATATATAACAACTACATCCATTGATTGATTGATTGATTATGACACAGCAAGAACACCAGACGCCGGAATTATGAAGACGCAGAATGACCACAAACCATCCAGCCACTTTTTTGTGTCCAGTTTTGTGTTCATTTATGGTCATTCTCATTGGTTTTGGCAACCCCGGACCCATTGATGTGAGCTAATAAAAAAAAATAATACAAATAACTAACTCTACAGTACCTAAAGTCAAAAAGACAAAACACAGATAATCTGAGTTTCTAAAAAGATTAATCACGCCATATATGATTGAAATGAATTAAATTCACTTTAAAATACATTTGTGCAAGGCCTATTAGAGCCTTGTTAAAAAATAAATAAAATAAATAAAAGTTCAAAATGATTGGGAAACAGTATTGAGGCATAAGGATCAATAACATGTAATATTATTTGTCTGGAATCTTTGAGTTGTTGACTCGAAAAATTATTTGTTAAGTAGTGCCTGCCATTAGTCTAGCACTTATTTTAAAAAAACTCTTATCATTAAAATTGCAAAAATCAAATTTTGTCACTATTTTATTTTGTTTTAGTCTTCTGAAAAAAAATAAATATCGCCACTAAATATCTCCAGGACCCAAATCATTATCTGCTTGTTTTTTCCAACCAATTTCCTGGAACCTCAAGATGTAAAATTTACAATTTTACCAAACAGAAATTGGTTGTGAATTAATCAGTTTTGGGACCTGTGATTAGTGATCAATTGGCATTTTCGTTTAGTAAATTGTTCCGTAATCATTAACATATTATCAAAATTGAATGCACAGTTTTGTTAATAGAACATACTTTACCATTATGCATACTAAATATCGGATTTAAAAAGCTAGAAAACAATAACACATAGAAAATGAGGACGGCTGCACCATACTGGCAAAATAACGAACTGTTAAATGGTAAACACATGTAATTAAAATGTCCAGCCCATGGTCACCTTTTTCCTTAAAGTAAATTTTCTTGTTGTCAAACAGTTCACTGGGCTTAAGGCCGCCCATTATAAGTGAACATCTGTGACATTTTTGAGTAATAAGTAATGTCTGCTGTGACGAGGGTTTGCCATGGAGCTGAAGAGTAGAGAGGTCTAAAGCCATAAATCAGTGACCTTGTATGAGAGTGGGATTTTACTGCTTCTGCATTGCCGCAGCCCAAATAACCTGCAAACTCCTTTTGTATTTGCAGCAATGCAGTGACATGTTGATCTTTTTCTTGCAGTCTGCAGCAAACACATCTGCATTTATCATTATGAGAATCAAACATGACCCACATAAAACTCACAATTTTCCATCAAGTATTGCCAAGAATATGCCTAAAAATTGTGTGATTTAAATACTTAAAATAAAAAAAACCAACTTAAATTATGCATTTACTTTTGGTTTGTGTGTAGCTGGGAACGCCTATATTAGAGTGGCCTGGCATCCAGGCCATTCTGGCCCATCTGAACCCATTAGATCTACTGTGTTCACATGGCAACATCATTTTTGGGTCGCAAAGGGCTTTTACTTGTTCCAAACTGGTGTATACAAGTTTTGTACACTAAACACAAACACAGCAAATTAGTCTTTACATCACCCTTATTTTAATTGTCCTCTGCTTATAATTTATGAAATAAGGAAATAATTTTGCTACGATTGATAATAATCAATTCACTTTGCTAATATGTGTTGGCAAAATTCATGAAGCAAAAGTGCATTTGTAGACAAAAGAAACATGCATTTGCAACTGAAAAATAAGGAATCGGAAGCCATAGAAAGCCAAGCCACATTTTCAGAATGAATGGTATTTTATGCTGAATGTAAAAAATTAGGATGAATGAAAATCAAAAGTAGGTTTTCAAATTGCTGCAGTGTTTGATGAACAAAGCATGCTGGGAGGCTGTTTTCCATCACAAGGTGGCAGCAGACGACCATTAAAGAAATACCCTGTGGAAGTTTGATGCTTTGATCCAATTGTAAATACTGTGGAGGCATTACGCAAAAAGGCCATGCTCTCAGTTGCTCTATTTCCAATTCTGTATAGGCTCTTCAGTACTTGTTAATTTCTATAGTGTCAGTGCACCTGTAAAACCTACAGTAGCGGCAGGATCCTTGTTTGCTATATTGCTGATTCAAGTATTTCCTCCTTCTCGTTTTCCTCCCAGCAACAACTGTGATCCCAGGGCCTCTTATTGCGAAGAATTTCTGCGGCAGTATACTTGCTGATTGCTTCGTTCTCACTCCTCACAACAACCAGCTAAGACACTGCCAGAGAAACACCCACAGCAGCCGCATCCAGCTGATCATCCGTCCCTCTGCTCAGCAGGTTCCTGACTGATCTCTGCTGTGAGTCTGGCACTATGGGTGCTCACGCATTTCCTGTCCAGTGTTGTGGTGGTGGTTGTTGGAAGGCAACAGCCTCACACTAAAAGCCCCCAATGGTGCTGTGGTCCCACGTCAACAGCCAGAAACTCTATAAGAGAAGTAGGAAATAATATTGTAACAATGTGTTTATGGATTAAACCTAATCTGTCCAGATAATTTTATTAAGTAAACGTAAAATAAATCCTAGGGATTTCAACTTAAGATTTTAAAAGCCACAGTCCCCTGCCTTCCTCATCTTTACATAACTGTGAAGCATTGATAAGTCTATATTGCTAAAAGTGACCTGAAGCTTGTTCCCAGAGAGATTCTCGATACTGTTTTAGCCCTTTGTGCAGCATCACTTTAAGTCCACACAAGTTGGGCAGACACAAACACCCCCGAACTAAGAATAGACATGCAGTGACTCATGATTTTGCAACAAAAAGCTCAGTTTGATATAGCTCTCATCTATTTGTATGTGTCTCTCTCTGTTTCCATGAATGCCATGTAATGTCACTGTGTCCCTGTGTGGGTTTATGTACCAACAGGACAACTAAAATCCATCAGATTCAGTTGTTTTTGCTCACTGCAGTGCTATTTTGGGCTGGCTGACCATTCCATACTGTCTTCTCCCTGTGGACTCTGCTTCACTGACAGGAACACATGAATACAAGAGAGCAATCTGCAGTCATTAGCAAATGAGGGAAGAGAGAGAGTTCTAAGGGAGAGATGTCAGAAGTGATGCTTGGAAAATACAGATGGATAAACATTGTCTGTCTGTTGTATTATTACTGTTGAAGTCCACGGTGAGGCTATTTGTAGCCCTTCGTGCTTGCTTTTGCTGTCTTTTGTGAGGCATGTTTGGTTTTATAACTGGAGATTCCTCAATTGATGGTGGGTTTGACTATTTTGACCTTTATCTGATGTCAAAGAAAGAATTGAGATACTTCTAAGAAATTTCTTTGTAGTACTACTACTAAATATTTTTTTTTCTGTGCTTGTATCACATGCACACATAGTGATCTCCACAAACACAAAGACACCTTTTGGCCTGTTCTCAGATGCCAGGTGGCTGTGTCCCTGTCTCTTTGAGTCTTTGCTCGCTGAGCACCTGATGACAGGAATTCCTTCCTGCTCAAGGCTTGATATAATCCCTAATACAGGATTGAGGAATGCTAGAGAAAACAATTCTTAGTTTGCCAAATGAATGACTAGTTGCTTCAGTGCTTCACACAGCAAACAGCAGCAGGAGCAGCAGTGAGCCTCAACTCACAAACCTGTCTACAAATATGTCAGGCCTCAAGCTGGGCTCAGCTTTACTGACAGATTTTTGTCTTGCTGTTCCTGTGCTACAAGCAAACAAATTTCACCAATTATATTTATCAAGGAATTATTTTGATTAAATGACTTTAATATAGGATGTAAGTATATATTTTAATATAAAAGTTGATCATATATGAACATGGTGTTTGTCCCAGAAAAGGACATATTTATCACCAAATGTGCTCATGCACCATGTGTGACATACTGGTGCAAATAAGATTAAAAAAATGGGCTTAGGGCAATTCATTTTTCAAGTAATTATCTGAAAATATCAGAAATAAAAATTAACATAGTGATGTCTTCATATGTCATGTTGTTCATGACTACGTAAAAACCAGCCTACAGTCACACAATAGAAAAGAGAATTTTCACAATTAAAAAAAATAATGTTGTCAATTGAATTAATCAAACAAACTTAATCAAACAAATGAATGAACAATATACAACAAAAAGCGATCTTGCTTGGCCTGATACTGAAAGTGACACCAGTAGAGGATTGTGTACCTCTTCTTTGATTTGATAGTCTTAATTTAAAACATTTTAATTAGATTTTAATTAATTAGTACTACTTAAAGATTTATACTTATATATATTATATATATTTTTAGATATATTTGTTATATATGCATGTGTTATATGCCAAATGTCCAGGCATGACATTGAACATCATTGCATTTCTGAAGCTTGTTGTATAGTATGTGTTAGATGATAGATAAGTATCATTTTAGTAATTTGACTCAGCAACTTAGGTGTTGCATTTGTTGAAGTAACTACTCTGTTGTTACAACCTTCATAAATCTACAGCATTCAATGTACAGCCTCAGAAACATTGTGGATTTGGGACCCAACACCAATCGTAAACACACTTGTACAATATAGACCAAAAACCCCAGATCAACATATACTTCCTAAATATGCTGGATCCCTTTGTTGTCAAAGCCTCAGATGGTAAACAAAACACAACATTCCCAGCATCCTCACCCCTTCTTGTTTTTTTCAATTGTGCATATCAAGGTTGTTCAAGTGTCAGCTAATGCTCTAACAGTCATGCCTCCCAGCTCCAGTCCCATTCCAAAGACCTAATCATCTTATGGCAAACAATGACATTAGTATTTACTGTAGTGCCAGGTTCTGAACAATGCTACACATGACACGCCTTCCAAGCCTGGAGCTTGAGCTTAGCAACCGCTTATGAGTTTTATAAAGTTTGTATATTGATTTAGCTTCTTGTATGCCTTAATTTCAAATGAACTAATCAAAACCACCACCAGAGGCATTTTAAAGATGATAGAAAATGAGTAAAAGTAACCCAGTTCATGGGTTTTGTGTCAGTCAGATTGCACTGTGTTAATAATTCAGTATTCCTGAGTTCTAACATACAGTTCTCACTATCCCTGGTTAATAGAAAACACAGTTGCTCTAGTAACTATCTGCTTACTTGACCACACACAGGTAAAACACACACATCATACTCTATCGGACACTAAATGTTTATCATTTAAGTCACCTGAGTGATTAATGTATTTGAGTTTTGATGGGCCCATATGACTTTTTTTTTAAAGCAGAGCTAATCATTAACAAGTTGTGATTATGTATGACATACTGCCCTGTCTGCTACAACGGTTGACTTTATCTGTTTTTCTTTGTACAGAGTGTGTAATCTATTGAGGATTCCTGTCTCCAAGTCTTGTAATGCTTGTCTTTTAAAACCCATTTGAACCTACTGTCAAATTATTATACTGTCCTATTGTCAATCAGCTTTGTCTCCAGTTGTGTTGTCCTGTGCAACTTTGTCTCTTAACTGTATTTAACCAGATACTGATTATTTATCTCTTAGGCCTCTTGTGTTTCAGGAAATATATGTGGTTTGTATGGTGTCCTGAAAAAAATGTTTTTATTCTGAATAGAGGCCTAAACAACACAAAAGCAACTTTCTTTCTCTCTGAGGCTCAAGCTCCGGTCAGACAGTAATCTTCGGTTCCCTGCAGACTTGTGAAATGGTCACTGGTGATGCTATGTCCGTGCGGAGCACTGTGTGACTGGGTGTATCACCATTTTCTGCATTCGGTTACCTTTTGTATAGTTACCATGGCATCATGTTACCATCAAGACTCTGCTTGGACGCTTTCACAACACAGAGAGCTGTATGCTTTCGAATTAACATGTTCTTAATAATTATTTAATCATCTTACTGGCCTGAGTGAGATAATCTGAAGGTGTGCAAGGCTCCTTTTTGCAGTAACAATTAATCTAAACATTGACAGGAGTGTTATGTTATGTTGGAGTTTTTTATTCACACACAGTTTTGAAACTCACCAAGCAGCGAGGAAGCAGAGAATGTCCACCATCCACTCTTGTCTCTAGTAGCTGCACTCTCGTGGTGACAACGACAGGCCACTGTCCACAGGTTCTGTCAAGTACTTGTATGGTGAGGGTCACTTCACACTGGCAAACTGTTGACCACAAGCCTCTTCTCTTTTTCTCTCTCTCTCTCTCTCTCTCCTGCTGTGGCTGTCTCTCTGCTTCACTCAGGCAGCACAACAAGTCAAGGCATGTTCCAACACGACATCAACAGCCGGACTGGCTGTATGAGCCTGCTCCTAGACCAAAGGGGGAGGAGCAGAGGATAAGAGAGGGGGGAAACCCAGAAAAGACCCAGCATGACTCAGCCTGCTTCAGTAGGGTTAGCATACACAGCTTTCACTTTGAACACTTAAACACATGATGGAGTTACATTATTATTCTGTGTGTGAGATGGTTAAGTAGAGTTGATGAGATGATGTGAAAGATCAGGGCAACTGACAGGAAATGTTACAGAGAATAGCATTTTTTAATTGGACTAACTTGTCAGATCATCTTTGTTATGTCTTAGATTATAAAGCAGTCCTGTTTGCGCAAAGGCAGTGACTTCTTTCTCTTTTCACCCTCTCTGCCCAGTGGGTGGAAGCAGTTCACAGTGTTGTTGTCTTTCCTGGCTAATACAAAGTACCTTATTTTTTACAGTTTAAAGCTAAATTTAATCTTTTACATTCAGCTACAGTAAACCTGTTCAGTCATACTCATATGAGCAAGTAGTCCCACTTAATCTTTAACACAGCAGAATTAATAGTTTATAGAAGCTGTAACCGAGCACCTGCACAGCGTTCTAATGAAAGCTGCTGATTCATGAAATCATTGTACCTGTAATCAACTCTAGGCCACATGAGTTACAGATAAAGTCCATCACCAGAAGTTATATGATCTTAGTGAAAGCATAGACAGATTTGGAAAACCTGTGAAATATTAATATTTTCCCAGAGTGGAGAAGTTCAAAGTAAAATCAGAATTCTAATTTTATTTCAAATCCTCATATGGATACGACAGATACACTGCTTATTATTTATACAAATGTACATTCCGTGCTATTTAATTACTGATATGTTAAAGTGCACCAAATGTGCAGAATCATAACCATCCCAGCTGTTCTGATGCTGGTTGTTTTGTTTTTTTTGTTGTTGATTTTTTACAAGAGGAGGGATGATGCTAGTTCATCACTGCTGTAGTGGAAGTTGATCACTAGGCAGATTCTGATTGCAGCAGCAGGAACCAGCTCAGCAAAACTCACCTGCTACAATATGGTCTGAGTCTGGCTGTCTGAACATCTTTAAAGCACTGTACTGTACATCACTGGTGCTGCTCTCCACTGTAGCCCATGAACAGACTGATGACCTTATCAATGAAAGAGCAAAGTCACTATGATGTTACACCAATAAATAACTCAAAGCACTTTTAGCTCTGCTTGGCGGTTTGTCATTTTCCTGTTGACAGCAAAAAGAAAAGCAGGTGAACTTTGTTAAACAGCAGAAGAGTTCATACTTGCCTGCAGATAGTTGCCGTTTTGTTTGTAAGTGGTGATGCGGCATTGCACAGCAGCATTTTGACAAAGTGCCCGCCGTAGATTTAGCAACTGAGTTTGTTCTTAATTCATGGGAGCATGAACTATCTGATCACACAAGAGTGAAATATGGACAGTCCACTAGCCCACTCACAGAGAATATTTTTTTGGACTTCAAGTCATCACATAAAACTGTAATTTATTCAACGTCCTGCCTGGGACATAGACTGCAGCTGAGGCCTCACCTCACATCTGTGTTAGTCAGGGGCTAAGGAACCTCTAGCCCAGCAAGTTCAAAGCTTGCTGCATTGATTACATCACCAGAACTGGAGTGCTAGAACGGGACAATGCACCACCAGAGGGGAGGGGTGGGGGTGGGGGTGGGGGGGTCAACCAGTGAATCTCACCATTACCTTTTTAGCTCAGTGGGAAAGTGTGTGTGTCTTTATTTTTGTCTGTCTTTAAACTCATCTCAGTCCAGTCCAAAGTGAGGCAGCATGCTCTCTGTCACATTTACCATCACTGTGTCACATGACTAAAAGACCGTGTCTGAGAAAGAATGATAATCTTAATGTACAACCTTATGGTTCTTGCTCGCTCTCGTTTTCTCTCTCTCTCTGTGTGTGTGTGTGTGCTATTAGAGGCCAGTACTGCAGGAACACAGCTGCTGCAGGACACTGCAGGATTGCTGCTTTGCTGCTGGCTTGCGGGCTTTGGCTTTTCTCTCTCTCTCTCTCTCTCTCTCTCTCTCTCTCTCTCTCTCTCTCTCTCTCTCTCTCTAGTGTCTCTTCCTCTCTTTTCTCTTTCTATTCACTCAGGCAAATTGCTGAAGGAAGATGGTGAGAGCATGTGCTGCATACTTTTTCAGCAGGGGAGAAGTGGGTAAGTGCAGAAAAAAGGAGGAGGGGTGGAGGGGGATGGATCATGGAGGTGCAAAGCATGCCGGTGAGGTGCTGTGCTGGGCAACTGTACCTTTGAGGGAGACTACAGTAGAGAAATTGTAGACAAGGAAGGAGGAGGGGGGAAGAAAAGGAAAGAGGGTGGAAGGTGGGGGGAGGGCAGAAGTGAGGTGCAAGGAACATCAGGTGAGTGCGGCAATTTCCCTTTCTGGCAGAGCAGCACCCACCCTCAATGAAAGTGTAAGTAGGAGAACTGCAGATGTTCTGAGACAATGACAGTCTCCGCATGTGGCGCGGACCTTTAGTACAATTTGTTATCACTCTGTTCCTTCAAAATTGCTTGCTTGCACTTGGGGGAAATCTAAAGGCCAGAGAGATGCTCTGGACTTTCGCTTCACAAAGAGACAGCTGACGATGCAGGGCCGGTTTCAAGGTCTTAGCACAGTTACCTGAGGTGAACTTACAGCTGACTGAACCTGAGACGACTTGCTGGATTCATCATCCAGACCTCTCAGACTGGTTTCAGTGTGGATACTGATTCACTTCAATATGAATCTTTTTTTACCCCATAAACTATTTTTACATGGCCTTTGAAAATGCCCCATGTTGACTATACCTCTGCGATATAACATAAAAGACAAAAGTAGCAACAATGACTTTTAGAGTGTTGCTGATAGACTGGTGCTCCTGCTGCAGTGAAATGACCAAGTGTAAGAGTGGTTCTGCTCCAAGAGGCCTTTTTATTTGTGTTTTTATACAGATGCATACACCAACAGCCAAACTGTCAACAAAATCTTTGAAGAGCTGCACTCTGCCCTGGTATTTACTTGTATTATGGCAGAAAAGTCTTAGTAGGTAAAGCTCAAATTCATGACTGCACCACAGTCCTCTGTCCCATGCAGGCCACTGTAGCCTCATTCTCATTTCCCCATTTCAGCACTCAGGCACCGAAAGCACAGGACCACTGACACAATACAACTGTTTCCAGTATCATATTCATAACAAATGTTGCTAAATATAAACCTACAACTAGCATAGAAAAGTAGAGAGCTGGGACTATCTGCACTCTCTTGAAAGCTAAGTCAGCAGATAAAAGTCTCGCAAAAACTCTTTGCATCCAGGTTAGGTTTTTATCCTTATTTCAAATAGCGAGTCCACTCACTCAGCCGCTATCTGACATGCCGGCTGCTATTTCCAGCCTTTACCATGTGTTAAACATGGATGAGGGAGCATGGCAGCCTGACTGCTAACTGACTGACTGTCTGGCTGCTGCCTGGTTATTGCTGGTGCAGAGGAGGCTGAAACTGACGAGACAGAAGCAGCCAGGAGCTTCACCGCCACAAGCATGCGCACGACATACATATATTAACTCCAGTAAGGCTAATTTAAGAAGTATGCTATCCGTTGTAAAGAGGTAGATGTTTAAGGAGACAACATACAAGGTAAATAAGACTAAAGAGAAAATAAAGGAATACCTACAGATGAGTCTTGGTCCGCATCACACTCAGGGAGGAGAGGAGGAAAACTTCTCTGCACTCACTCTGAGCCTTCTGGTTGCTGGTGATGTGCTTTCATGGCGCGGTAAAGTTGACTGCAGCATTGCCTCCTGAACAGAATGACATTGTTTGTACTCTCTCTCTCTCTCCCGCACTCCCCCTCATCCTGTACGCGCTTGCTCCCCCTCCTCTTCTTTGCACGCTTGCTGGCAGCATAAACTGCACAGCTCAGCAGTGTTCCCCCACTGCCGCAGCAGATCCTGCATGAGCTCTGCGTATCTGAGTGGGATGGGACTTTTAAAGGGGAACACAACCTCCAGGGTCAATGTGTGTCCACATTCTCAGTCCACCCTCCTCTCCTCCGTCCTCCTCAGTAACCCCCCCGCTAACCCCCCTGAGAATCATCAGTGTAAAGGACTCCTCACAGGAGAGACCCCCTCCATGCAAACATAAGTCCCCCTCTCTTTTTATTCATTTTAACTCCACAGGAAAAGCTGCTTTGAGAAATTAGTGTGCTCTTATCTCAATGAGGAACAGTTTGCTCCACAGGGAGGACACCTCCTCCTGTGTGCTTTGAAACTTGTCACAATAACTCTAAATAAATCAACATTTTTCTGAAAATGTCAGGAAGAATTTCTCCGGTTATGTGTAGCAAAAATCAGTATTTAACTCTGTTTAATTTAAATTCTAATGTGTGTTCAGAAACTCTGAAGGTTTGGTTGCCTTTTTTAAATCAATATATCATTTTCATCCAATTGTACACAGTTATACAGTAAATACATACTAATTGATTTATTAGAATGTTAAGCCATATTATTTTGATATCATCCATCAACATAACCAAAGCACAGCACAGCATTGTTGCACACTGTGTCACCACACATTTTGACAAATGAGCAATAATCATGCAATCAGTGAGTGTTACTGCTCTAAAAGCTGCCATGTCTAAACTTGCTCAAAGACTCAAGTCTCTTGTGTAGAAAACCCCCTTCTGTAAAAAGTCCTTAATTTGCAATCCCTATTACCTTTCATTACCCAACATGCACTGCGCTACTAGTGCTATTCTGCACTGCGCTAAAATATAGGAATATCTTGACCAAACAAATTTGTCTTTTGTGCGTTGCACAACTCTGCAAGAGTGAGATCATCTATCATTTAGTCAGCCAATAAGGTTTAACTTCTCTTTCTGCAATGTCTTTACTTCACAAAAACACAGTTGGGGGTACACTTCCGAGTATTCAATGACGTTTGCAATGCACTGCATGGGCTTTGTATGGATAATGATGGCTCCATTATAAATTCTGTGTCTTTGAGGCATCAGCATCTTGGCTGTTCTCTGCAGCAGTGCAGCGCTCTCTGCTTCTCACTGCAGGAGTAAAGCTTTTTTTATTTTTTTTTTATTTAACGGGACATTGTTCTGCCTGGGCCCACAATTGAACCCTGTGATCCTTCGTCCTCTGGTGTAAAATTAAGAGCTGCATGCATCAAGTCAAGGTTTATGCTTACCTGTTTTAAGCCCTTTATAGTTTGTATATTATAGGCAGGCGTATTGAATGCTTTTTGCCCTTTTACCTATAAATCTGCCCTTATAGGAAAACCCACTACTGGTACTGGAGCATCTTTGTTCATATCAGCCAGTACAAATTGTAGGTACACATCATGCAAAATCTGTAATTCATTAGTTGAGAGCATCTTTTCCTGCAAGTACAATCTGCATGCAGTGCTGCTTCTTCAGTCTGCCGAGACTCACAGCCCCTCCTGTAGTCGGTGAGACCAGGAAAATTGCCCCCCCCCTTAGCATATCCTTCACACAGCCCATGCCATTCTCAGTAATGGCATCCCCTGTGATGAATAAGCTATGAGGAGGAGACTTTTTACATGTCCTATTGGATAACCTTGCTCTGCTTTACCTGGCTACTGTCACCTCATCTCCTCTGGCTCTCCACTCTCCCAACCAAGGGCAGAATGTGTCAATGTGTGTAAGGGCTCATAGATCACATGAGGATAGAGATTTGGAGTTAAGTCGTCTGTGCAGTTTATTGAATGTGTACATGCACAGCTCTCTTTCAAGTATATGAGTCACATTATGGTCTGGGAAAACTGCTTCACTATTAGTGTTTTTGCAGTGGATATGGCATGTTTAGCTAAACAGGTGATTTATGCATTTATGTGTCAAAATTGTGTATTATTATTGACTCAATTCTTAATAGGATTGAACTGCAATAAAACAGATGCAGGGTTCACCTAAGGCAATAGCACTGTCAAATATACAGTCACAAACAGATAATAGAGTCTAGTCTAAGTATTGGTTGGAGAGTTTACATGTCTTCTTTGCCATTTGCAGCCCCTTTTTTGGTTCTATTGATCTGTCCAGAAAAGATAATAGACACATTGATTCACAAGCTCAGCAGCTTGCTAGGTTTAAACATCTATTCAGACTAATTCTCAGTAGTCTTCATTCAAGTAAGAGAATTGCTCAGACTGACAAGCAACTGCTCTTTTAAAGTGAAGATTTAAAAGCAGAGCTGTGAAGAGTTTTGGTCTCTTTTGGGTGTACAGCCGCTTCGAATTTATTTCTGCATCTGACATGATGTAAAAAAAAAAAGGAATTTCAGTGAGCCTAAGTGATTAGGTGGTTAAAAAGCATAGACTCAGGGGAAACCTGACATTGCTGATAAAAAACAGATTTAGAAGGGAGGTAATTGACGCTTTTTAGCAAGAAATTAACTTCACAAAAATCATTTCTCTCTGCTCAGTTCAGTCAATCTGACATAGAGATTGGATGATGATATCATGGCTTTAGAGAAGAAGTTGTGTTGTGTGTTTCACTGCGCCAGTGCCTCTTTGCTGACCTCATTTTGTAAAGCTGAGCAGATTTCTGTCAGGGCCAAGTGGAGTGAAAAAGAAACACGGTCAACACAAAACAGGCCAAATGTGGTTGTAAGAAAGACTATAAGCACACAGAAGTTCAGAAAGTTTACAATTTTGAACAGGTGAAATGGTCCAGATATGTTTTGCTTCAAAAACAAGTAAAATTCCCTTAGCTGTCTGTCAATACATCACTTACATTACTCTCTATCATATTAAAAATCCTGCTTTAAAAGGCTTTAAAAACATATAAAGTTCAAGAAGTAATCCGTTTTTTTCGCAGTACGAGAAATAATTGTAAGAGGTCCATGATAGATTGACAATATGGTGAGAGACTGAACTTCTGACAGCCTGCTGCTCTGTTGTGAATGAGCAGCAGCACTGTCAGCTGTCAGTGCAAGCAGCAGCCAGTCTGCTCTCTGGAGCAGTGCTGTTATAGCAAAGCATAGTGCACAGATCAGCCTTAAATAAGAGAGACTGCAGCTGGGGAGTCTTCTTTAAGTCAGATCTATTATATAAATTTCAAGCATCTGCATGTAATATTTTAAGATAAACATTGTAAAATAGATCTGGTATATTTTTGTCTGGGTTCCTTTCAAGCATACAGGTAAATGTGTAGGTCAATAAATATCTCCTTCTACATAGAGTAAAGATCTTGGACTTTGGTTTTTCTGCGGCAGTATATTGTATATGACTATTATGTTATAAACAAGCTTAATTATAGCTGTAAATATTAAGGTCTCATAACAGTTGCTTGCTTTTCTTTACTGTGAATATAACACAGTAGACAAAAGAGACTGAAAAAACAATGGCATTAACATCTGTGTGATAGTAAGGCAGAAAACATTGTTGGGTTTAAAAAGATAAACTGAAGATTGTATCCAGTATTATTTTTACATAGTTTTCATCTGCAGGGATGAATGCAGGCTGTTTGTTATTTTGGTCTTTTTCCCTGCTGCCTTGTGTTCTGCATTCCAGGTTCAGGGAGGATTGCTGCAAATCCTCTACAACAATTTGTGTCATCTAGAAGTGTGTGTTGACTCCTGGCCTAAATTCACTACTGCCATTTGTTACCGTCCAAAACAGGTACAGCACATAGGGACAGAGATAGATAACCTATAGGCTCCTCCTGACTGGCCTGTTGATGTCTATATGTGTCCAAAACCTTTTCAGCAGTGACTCATGATGTTCGCACTATTTTCGCCAAGAATCCAACAAGTCTGAATAAGTTATTAATTGGAAAATTGGCTCATTTTTAGACAGATGATAGAATGATTTAGAGGTGTATGCAGACATTTGCCAGTTATATACAGTATTTATTCTTTAATTTCTATACTGATACTTTTACTAATATAGAATTCATTAAAGCTTGTTTTTGCATAAAGAACTAAATAAGAGTTATTGTAGTTGTCGCAATTGCAAAATTTAGATGCAGATATCATTAACTTAACAGATATCGTTATGTCATCAACATGTGATGACAGTAAACTTAACTCTCCTCTAATTTCTTTAAACAATTTCACACTTAAAGTATTTTTTATTACTAGAGACATATACAGATTACCTAACATTCTGTTTCCTAGATTTTTAATACTGTCAACAAAAGGCTCAGTGATTTATGAAAAACAACTGGGTAGTTTTAACAAATGTTAAACAATGGTTTAAGTTTTTTGCACCTTTTGCCGTATTTCCAGCAGCAGAGCAATGTCTGTGGCTTTTACTTAAAATAAACAACAGTGGATGTTCATGGTAATGAAGGAACAGGTCACTGAGTGCAATAATGTGGCTCACTGACAGGTTGCACTTATCTTCAGACAACAGCAGTGGCCTATAGTGCAGAGACATAAGATATAGAGGCGATACTTGTTTGAAGAACCAGTTAATTGATAGTTTTGGTTTTTCAATGAAATTGAAAAGAAAAATATAATTTTTTTTACCAGATTAAATTAACAAATTCAAGTGTTGAACATACTGACACTTTACATTTTATCATTTCAAATCCTTTATACACCATATGTGTTTACACAAACAAATAGTAAAAGTGTTGTCACTTATTTAAACTTTTAAAATGCAGACATTTTTGCTCACTGCAGGACATACCCTAAATATACTGTGCACTGTTTGAGTATTTTTACTAACCCCTAATCTTATACAGCTGCATATAATACAGTTTAATATTTTCAAATCACATTGTTCTTTTATTTGTAATTGTGTTTGTCATGATTAGAGTTGCGCTGATCTGATCTGACCCACTAAGTTTTCGTGATATAGCAGTCCCTGACCTAATGTTCCTTTATGGAAAAACATTTGTAAGAATTTTTCTAGAGGTGGAAAAGTAAGTTCTGCTATGGGCTTGGTAGTCTGTGTTGGTATTTGAAATAGATATTGGGTAAATGTTTGTTTGATGGGTCAGTTTATAACCTCAGTTGAAGAGGTATTTTCTAAATATTTTTTTACATTTTTTATTTAAAGTAAATGGTGTTGGCACTGCCAGTTTGCAGTCTGTATGTACCACATATACTTGCCTGATAGATGCAGTCAGGAGAGCGTTAACTGCATGAGAGCCCATGTCCACCATCTGCCAAACCACAGTTTGACAGATGAGAATGCCCGGCTCTTGTTCTGGATCGGTATCTGATGAGCTGTGTGAGCTAAGGATGGCCTAAGCTCTACCAGTGTACAGATGAGCCAGTCACCTCCTGCTTGTCCCCCAGGCTCTGATTCGCAGGAGAACCAGGCCATCATTAATGCTCCGACCTCACTCCTTTCTCTGCATGTCCCAGTGTGGAAAAGCTTTCTGTGCTGCTTAAATGGAAGAACAGACTCAGAGTAAGCCAAATGAATACCTGTAAAGTCTGCCACATGATTGAAACCACATTGCAAATGTGGTGTTTTATAGTGATGTTTACAGAGTCTTGATTCTGTTCTTTGATTTCTGTTTGTTACGTTTGATCCATTTCTGAAAGCGAGTAGAACTGTAATATATTTTATTGTGTCTTTGGGGCAAATTTGATAAAGAGTCCTGTTTCTTTTTTATTCATTACAGAAATTATACTGTTGATTGTCCCTCAATATGAAATTTTTCTGTACAGATTATAAAAATCTGCATTAACCCTCTAGCATGTATTTATGTCATGAGAAAAAGACCCCTTAACTTGCAGATAACCAAAACAGCCTCTCATAAACCTGGGACCCCTCTATGGAGGTGTGCTATTGCACTGCTGATTGCTCCTGTGTTTTAGCAGCAATGCACCATTCAAGTCTGCAGGCGACTTGACAAATGAGTAGCGATCTGAGCAGAGGGGATGCTCGTACTGCACCACATATCTTGTCCCATCCACATCCTCCTGTCCCGCAGTGGTGCACCTTTCTTATGCCCTTACTTACCCTTAGTTTAAACCTGCAGGTGCTGGTACATGCTAAATACATGTTGTTGATGTGTGTACAAATAAAGGCACAGCTAAAAAAGAGAGTGAGTAAACACAAGCCTGCATATTTCTGGTTCAGTGTCTTTACAAACGTTTTTATCTTTATTGCGTATTGATTCCCACAAATTAACAAAGGATTCTGATGTTCACAATATTTTGTCAATTTTTAGGTTTCATTTAAAAAATATTACTGTTTGTCAGTGCCCTTGTAAATGCTAAAAAATGTATTGTTGTTTTATATATGTATGAGACTAAACTAAGTAATTCTTGTCTCACAAAATAGATAATTAAAGTTTCAAATACAAAAGAAATTAGGTCTGTTAACAATAAATTAGATGGCCTTATGTTATTATAATAACTTAAGGTCGATGTTCGCACTTCACTGCCTGTGCACATGACTTTAATAACTAGTAGAGATTATTTTTATCACTGTGTAATGATTTCTGCTATATGAAACTGCACAGATCTTATATTGCAAGCCATCCACTGAAACATGAGATGTCTTCTCACCTACAGCATAAATCTATTTGAGTCCTAAACCTTCAATACAATACAAAGAGTTGTAGGATGAAAAAAAAAGCCATCAGGATTGGCTGCAGATCTTTACTCATCTCAGGGCCATTTCAGGATGAGATTTTAAAAAAAATTCTAGATAGGCAGTTCCTGACGCGTGCACTAGTTTATTAGTATGTTGCATACAACTACAGCCACCACATGAGGACAGCATCCACCCACTGGTACTGCTCAGAAAATGCATCTCAGAAAAAGTGAGTAGCTGAGTGTCTGACGCAGCGTGCAATCATTCACCTTGGCTGCTCTGACTTGCCTTGGTGCAGCTGTCCACACATACCCCCACAACCTCCACCCGCACAGAGGCAGTACACTCTGCCATCTATGGAATCGGGCATACTATCGATCCTGCTGAAATGCTCGTTTTTAAAAGGGAGGCAGTAAGCATGTCTGCACTCCCCTCCTCCACCATAGAAGGGCCCTGAGATATCACCATGCTCAGCACATTGCACCATCACTGAATGGGAAAATGGGATTTTCATTCGGAGATGAGCTGAGGGGAGGGTAATTTAAGTCAGCAAGCTATGTTCCCCACCAAGGATGTAAAATGATCCAAATTACCTTCAGCCACTTCCCACTGTGGTCAAATAAGGTCATTTTAAATGTCCTTGTTTTATTTCATTCCTTGTCCCAGAGAAAGCACATGTCAAATGTGAAAACATGTACAAGTGCTGAAGTTAAGAAGGAAGTGAAGAGAGAGGGTTTTCAACCCCTTATCATTGCAGTTTTCAGCACTTGTTCAGAATGGGAACATGTGTATGTTGTTTCTTGGACTATGAAAGCAATATGAGTACGTGATAAATGAAAGAAATAGAGATTTTTTCAGACTGAGTGAAGCTTTGAACCTCATGTAAAAAAGTCTCTATTTCAGAGAAACCACTAGATGGCAACAGTTTCCTGGTATTTCCAATCCTAGGTGGTATTTGGTAGACATGTTTACTCACACAAGGCTGCAGATTTAAAGGAAATTCTAGGAAGCCTTAATGGTCCATGTCTGACACACAAATTAAATAAAATAGGGTTTGGTAATCACTATTATTAGTGCTTGTTTCCATTCCAAAGATGGATCTTGTTGTTTCAAACATCCTCTTACTGAAGATTTTTGTTCATATGATTAGAGGTGTCTGCATCAGTAGTCCAGTACACAAAGTGGTGTGCAGGGTGCATAATCCCTGTCAGGCCTAATCCCCCATCAGTCACCACAGTTGACATTCCCCAGGAGTCAAAGTCTCAGTGGAGTATGATTCAGTCATACTCCGCTGACTTGACAGTGTGTGCCAGTGTTTCAGTTTGTGAATACTCATGGTTCACTGGTGCCATCAATGAAATCATGCTCTTGCTGAAGAAGGACACTTGTGTGTGTATGAACTTGATACACTAGAGTGTGAATCACCAATTACAAAATCCATTCTACAATGTATTCTCACATATATTCCCTGGATGGACTGTAATGGAATATTTCTGTCCAATAATAAATTTTTTGGAACAAATAAGTGCATAACAAATCAGAGAAATGCTATTATTCTTGTCATAGTTGTTGTAAAGTTATTAAAAGTGCATTCAGACTATACCCCCCTGTACAGTGCCACAGACAAGTTTTAGGCCCAGACCAGCATTTTATTGTTTTGACTATAGATTCACATAGATTACTGCCTGTAAAGCTATAAAAGGTAGAAATAAATATTGCTTGTTTGATGTCCTATCTGCAGTGAGGATCTTTGAGGGGCCTCAAACAGAGAACCCTATTGAGCTCCCCTGGTAAGATTGGTAAGAAATTAGTAAATAGTAATGTTCTATTTACTGCCCTTTTTTAGATAATAACTTTCAGTCTTTTATAGTTTTACAACAATATATCAGAAATGTACTAATATTGATGTATTGATCTGTGATTCAAAAAACTTTATTGATCTTAAATATAAAAAAATTGTATTCAAATTTTTCTAACTTACTGTGAATGTGTGTATGAATGCAAATCTTTTTCCAGTATAACTATAAATGTACATTGTCAGTTTGAAAATAGTTTTTGGTACTTTGTGTCAACACAAGCACTTTTTACATTTCCATTTTTACATATACATTTCCCATTTAGTAACAATATGACAAAAGTAGACAGTTAAAATATTCGAATTATAGCTTGCAGCCTCTACGTTTGTAAATGCCAAACTTTTTAAAAATCTTTTCCCGAATGTACAAGCCAATCTTACTGGCTGTGCAAAAAATCTAGTTCAAGTGCACATTTAAAAAACAACTAAATTGACCAAAATGCTAGGCTAAGATAATAGAAAATACAATACCAAAATATAAAAACAAATGTTAACTAAAAACAAAAATCATTTTAGTTGTAGTAATACGGTCTTTCAGAGTTGTTTGCATCATTGCACTTGTGATGCAGTACCGACGCACGGCCAGCAGCCTGTCGGTAGGGCGGTCCTAATCTGCCATAGCCGCTGGGAGCACTTTACCACGTGACGCGGGAGCTGTTTGAGAGCAGCCATCATTATTTCAGCTTTTTCATGTCCAGCCTGAAATGCTTAAACATTAGACGACCAGGAAACAGAAAACAGCGATGGAGTACGCGAAAACTCTGAAGCCTTAGCCGGTCTCATTCTCTCTGCTGTTTCTCTGCCTCACAGACTACCAAGGTTTGTTTGCTGTATGCTCTTCGTCCTCTTTTCCCACTGTTTTCTTTACGTACGGCGGTCGCCGTTCGTTTCGGTTTGAGTGTTCCTCTTTAAAATCACGTTTACATATTTGACACCAGCAAATCTGTGTCAATCCCTAAGCGTCCACTTGAAAGGGCTTAACGACTTGTGTGTTTGTCGTGTCTCATTAACGTTAGCCACGCCGTGTTGCTGTCGGTGCTAACACCGACGGCTCGTGCAGCTCGTTGTGTAAGTTTACGTTTCGAACGTCAGGTAAACAGAACGGTTATTAATGGCGGAGTCACGCGACGCTCCAGTCTATAGTCTCTCGTGGACGTTCGACGAGCTCACGGCTGTCAGGCCCACGAGAGTCTCTTTTAAGATTAGGCTGCATTTCCATAGCTAACATGGATTAACCGGCCTGCGCTACACTCTTCTGTAGGGATAGTGGATTTAAACTGATGCAATGTAAGACAGCAGGTTGTCGGTACACAGTTAAGTCCAGTTTGCCTTCAAAGTGTTGTATGGAGGTAGTGATTGAACTCCATGCTCTTGGCTGGTGGGGGGTGGGGGGTGGGTCAATGTTATCGTTAGCTTTTCTGCTTTAAACATTTTGATGCATCCTAAGTTGGTATAGTAAACATTCCTGAAGGTTTTGTTGCACAGCTGTTGTGTTTATGTGTTTTGAGTGAGCATAAACAATTCCAGGTAGCATTAAACAGGTAACCTGCAACGAATCCTGTTTCGAGGCTAAGACCACTTTTTAATAAAAAGTCAGACTGCATTATATTCATCCACACTTTACTGCATCACACATACAATCTGTGTATCCATACAATGGATAACATTGTCTTTAGTAAAACCTGAGCTTTATGTACTCAGGAGGTCAGCAAACAGGCCAGGGCTTCAAGTTCAGGTAGGCCCAGCCTAAGATGGGCCAAACAATAGAGACAAGTGTTTCCTTGGCTCAGCAAATCCAGCAAGTCCTTCCTCTTGCATTTTAATCAGTTCGAAACTGACCCGGGGGCCCAAGAACCCTAACCAGCCCAGGCCAGGATTCCGGCTCAAATATTTCCACCTACAAGCCACCTTTTATGCTACTAATAGGTATGTATGTTTTTGAAGTCCAATGTGATTGTGGGAAGATCTTTTTTCTCTTTTTTTTTTTTTTTTTAAATTGTTAGTTTGGATTTAATTGTTTCATGTTGTGAGGTAGACCTTTTGTTACACTGTCGGGGGTAAATGGAAGACTCTGGGTTCAAGAGTGGGCAAATTAACATGTTTCATTCTCTCTGAATGCTGGACAGGCATTGAAAGAGAGGGTGTTTACATTCAGATCTCAGCCACCCGCTGCTTGCTTTTTCTTCCCTCCTGTTTTTCAATCACTGAGGAGACATGACCCATTTAAATGGTTGTTTACTTGCATTAGAATAAGAGCCAAAGTACTTCTCAATGAACTCTTGTCTACAATTCAATTAGAGTGGCCTTCCCAGCAGCACAGTTTTCCACATTGCACAATGCTCTCTGCAGCCTGGCTGCAACACAAGGCTAAATTCGAAAACCAAAGAGCAGCAATAGTCACAGCTGTGCTCCCGAAAACTCACATTAACCTGTGATTTGGAGTATGGAAACTTAATTCGGAGTGCAGAGTAAATGGTTAAAAAATTGAACGTTTGTGATCTGTAATTGAGTTGAAATAAAACACACACAGGTATCTGTCAGGCTTTTATTACCATGTGTCTGCATACTTGAAACTGTTTGTGCTTTGAAAGTCCTGTGGTCCGGAGTCTTCAAACAGAATGTCTTTCCTTTTTTTGTATCGCCACAGGAATTATTGCTGCTTTTCCTGTCACCCTCAGACCAGACAACCATGTAATGGCAAATGGCTGAGTGTTTGTTTTTGTTTTTTTTCCCCTATTTTGGACGTTGTTGGGAATATTTCATATTCACAATAATTGAGAAATGTTCCATTGAGGTTCAGGGATCTACTTTTTTATTTTGGCTACTGTTCTTTATGTTTATTTATTATAAAAAGGACACACTGACTATGGATCATGCCAAAGAAAAAAATCTCCTGTTCAGATTGTCCTATTTGTGTGAGAGGGGGACAGACTCAAACAATTTTTTTTTTAATTTATTTATTGGGGCAAATGCTCAATTACGGCTAGGTTCAAAAGATTGCATCTCTTAATTTTGAAATGTCAAAAAGAGTAAAGAGGAGTTGTTGTTTTTTTAACAACATAATTTTGACTTATCAAAATAAGGGGATACAAACCTTTTCACTCAACTATATAATTGTTGAGTGAACACGCAATTTCACAGATGATGTAATTGAAAGTTTTCTGCTTGAGTTATTGAAGCAGAGACTTCCAGGTTTTCCTCTCTGTGGTTCTAATGTTTTTGCCACCTCACTATTTTAAATAAGTTGGCCAAAACATTTGAACCACCTCTTCTTATAATGTATTCCAGTGCAAGTCCAGTAACTGCTTTGACCTTAATAATAAAGAGTAAAATTATCTTCTTTTTGACAGTTTCAGCTAACAATTGGGAAATTATTGCATTGTAAAAGACAACGCCAGATAACTCTAGGTATTTACCAGTATGACTAGGTGGCCATATCTATACAAAGACTGTTGACAGCAAAAAAAGCCAATCAGTTATTAAATCTTGCTTTTCCATTTGACATTGTAACTAGGCCAGTTTGACAATTACACATCATCTTTTCAGTCTACCAAATTTGTTTATGACTGAGGGGTGGAAACTTGTTGGTCTTGTCTGTCTTGGCTGACTTGACATTATAGAGAGTTAAAACAAGTCCATAGAGGTTTGAAAAGCCCACAGCTATGCAAAATTTATAGTTTCACCTTTAAGTTTGCATGTCAGAGTAAAAACAAGCCCAAGTCCAAAGAAGTCTTTGTAGACTGATAAACGTGTGATGAGGTATAGATCAGGGCCAGGGTATAAAGCCATTTCCGAAGCTTTGTTTCCAGAAGCGCAGTGGGCTCGTAAATTATAAAATGGGCCTATTTTGGAGCCACCAGAACTTAATAAATGCCAGGCACTGCTCATCAACTCTCCAATACCATCCCTCCAGTGAAGCATGGTGGTGGGAACATCATGCATTTCAGCATAAGACCAGTGAAAGCAGCCAAATACAGATACTTCTTGAAAAAAAACGTACTGATATGCACACAGCCAGAGACTAGGAGGATTGTTAAACTTTCAAAATAGTAATTATCTGACATATATGGTCAGTATGAGACTGTAATGACACATGCTTTGGCTGTCAATAAATATGTTTTATACAGTGTCATGTGAGCCCTGACGCTAATATCAGTTGTCTAGCCGTCACCAAGTATTCCAAGTTAAAACATTAAGTAGGTTCTCTGTTGTTCATAATCTTCAACAAACACTGTGATTTAATCACAGGGCGTGTACCTTTTGGGTCCATCAATGAGCAAGATAGTGTGATAAAGATGGACATTGTAACTTCTGTTAAACTTGCTGTTATCTTGTTGTTTTGTAGAATCTGCTAATGTTTTCTGGTACAAACAAATTTCTGGATAATTATATTTTTAAATAATTGTTCATCTTTTTCTGGTTTTATCTATTGTATTCTCTTTTGGTAGGCTTTAAACCACGCCAGGCCTTGGCTCACTCTGGTGACAAGAGAGTTTAAACCACAGTGGAGTAGGGGGTCTTAGGTGCATTTCTCCCCCCATTAATATTTAAGGGGGGGGAGGGAGGAGGAAGAAGGAACTTCCATATCGACCTGGAGCATGGGGCAAAAAGTCCCAGGTGGTATTAAAACCATTGATATGCGGGATCCTGCGTTCAGCCCTCTGAAGCTGGAGCTACAGGCCCTCAGTCACACCAAGCCATCTCGCCTGGACCTGTTGCTGGACATGCCGCCCGCCAGCCTGGAAATCCAGGTCCAGCACTCATGGAACAATGATGACCGCTCCCTAAATATCTTCGTCAAGGATGACAACAAGCTGGTGTTTCACAGGCACCCTGTGGCGCAGAGCACAGACGCCATCCGTGGCCGTGTTGGCTACACAAGAGGACTGCATGTGTGGGAGATTAACTGGGCCATGCGACAGAGGGGCACACACGCTGTAGTCGGAGTGGCCACAATTGATGCTCCACTACACTCAGTGGGCTACACAGCTTTAGTAGGAAGCAATGCTGAATCTTGGGGCTGGGACCTGTGCAGGAGTAAACTCTACCATGATGGCAAAAACAGCGCAGGAAAAACCTACCCTGCCTTCCTTGAACCTGATGACACCTTCATTATACCAGACTCCCTCTTAGTAGTCTTGGACATGGACGAGGGGACTCTGGGTTACATAGTGGATGGACATTATCTAGGGGTGGCTTTCAGAGGACTAAAGGGCAGAAAGCTGTACCCAGTGGTGAGCGCTGTGTGGGGACACTGTGAAATACGCATCCGGTACATAAACGGACTTGATCGTAAGTAGAACTTTATTTATTTTTATTCTTTCCTGGACAGTGTTTTGTCTCCTGAGCAACAGTGATAAGTGATTCCTGAAATCTACGCAGTTTTTGAATAACAACTGACAACATTTATTGATGCAATATATAATGGCGTGAGAGCTCAGGGTTTGTCAGTTACATCTAAGTAGATGGGGTTACTTTAGAGCAAAATTCCTGTCTGATGTCCATTATGTACTTCTCTTTATGTGATGTAAAGCAGTACATGTGATAACACGACATTCTTTGTGTTGTTTCCCAGCAGCCCAGATTACTTGCAAATTAATATTTAACTTTATACTTGAGTCACCTTTCTCAGGGCAATGATGTCACTGTCCTAATGAAAGTAAAAATATCTCATCTCCCCTGGCTTTTGTCATTAACTGTATTGTTTTTAAATTTGGCTTGGCACCTCCTCCATAGTTTCTCTTGAAAAAAAAAAAAAAACATCCCATGATCCTTGATGTTCTCTGACAGAAAACAAACTGCTTGTTTGTCTCCCAGTTAAATGTAAAATGATTAGAATAATCCCATTTGTTCCATGATGAAAGGGTCATGAGCTTTCAATGAGAAAACATAGATGCTTATCAAAACATGTTGTGCTACCCACAGGTCCCAAGTGCTCTGTGCTCATTAGTTTTTTATGTTCAGCTAAGATCCTTTGACCTAGTTTAGTTCTTTATAAAAGTGCTACAGATGCAGTGTTATGCACAAACCGCAGTTTCAATTTTGACATTTTTAGTGTTGAACGGGAAAATCCCTGATCTTTCACAACAATGTTAAAGTTAATGTGGTTTGGATCCAGCAGACACATACAGGCCTAGAACTGAACACTGTTTTTGAATCTGCAAAGGTCCTTTAATCTAGTTTTGGCTAATGTCAGATGTTTAAATAGTAAAATATTAAGTCAGTAGTTTAAGGCAGAAAAACACGTTATTCGAAAAAAAATTGTAAAGTGGCATGGCACTAAATTTTAATCAGATTAAGTATTGATTTTTTTAATTCTTTAGATCAGCTGTTTAATCACAAATCTTAATGTTAGTGTCTTTGTACAGTTCTTAAAATCACAAATGAATGCCTGAGGAATATTTTCTTAAATTACATGAGTTTATAGGGAAGGTCCAAAGTAAGTACATTACTGCTAAAGATACTGAAACTGAATCACATTTTATAGCTTTTCTTTTTTCTTCCCTAAAAATGTTAAACCTTAATTTCCATCAAAATGTTTCTCTGTTAAAAAAATGACTAGATGATCAATTAATTGCAAAAATCCCCATCAGTTTATTTTAGGCTTTTCTAGAAAACACATCGTCCTATTTAACACAACTACAGCACAGAAATGTTGTCATTGTTAGTGTTTTTCCTAGTCTAGGAAATTCACTGTAGTACTTAGATGTGCTCTCTTCACCTCAGAATGTTTTCAGTATTATCAGTATGAACTTCTTTGATCTGAAGAAATTCTCTGTTGTTTTAAATTCTCCTCTGGTGGATACTGAATACCACTGAGGCTGAGAGTTTTTTTTTAATATATTTTATGTGTAAAAATACAAAATTTGGAATATAATATTAACTGATGGAAACAACATGTGATTTCAATACAGTTTTCTGTATTTACAATTATTGTATAGCCCACCAAAACCCTAATGTTTTCATAGCAACATTTGATAAAAGTTGTTGCTGTTAAAGTCCCAATTGTAGATCAGGTCACTGCCTGTTTTAAAAAAAAAAACACATTACATGCACCACCTTTCTGATTCTAAATTATGGCAACAAGTGACTTACACTTTTTAAACTATATGCGTTTTTATGTGAATAACAAAAAGTACTCCTTGTCACACTTCTGCCTCTCTTTTCTCCCTTTAGCCGAACCCCTCTCTCTGATGGACCTGTGTAGGCGTTCGGTGAGAGTGGCATTAGGAAGAGATCGTTTAAGTGAAATCCACAGACTGCCCCTGCCGGCCTCTCTGAAGAACTACCTGCTCTACCAGTAACTGCACTGACGGTGGTCACAATGCACACTGCACACCCTCATCTCTTTCTCATATTTCTCTGGGATCCTTCTTGGGTTGAACCCGTTTGGCAGCATTGCTCACACCGCCAGGACTGACTAAGCCTCATAGATGATTGAACAAGTATGCTTCTGTGTCAGTGGCTAGACATGTTTTTGAGTTTCTTATCCTGTTTTTTATGACTCTTTGCAATTGTATTCTCTAACTTTATCGAATCAGGAATCATTGAGCACTATGCACATGATCCAGGCAGTATCCTGGCCATCACTTTGTTGGTGTAACTCCTCCAGTTTTGAGGTTAATGTGGCATTTGTGGTCTGTATCTCCTCTGTGACTTTCAGGCTTTATCATAATGAAATTCTATTTAGGAGCATTTTAAATTTAAATGAGATACCTAAACAAAATGATGTGGTGGGAAACTAAACTTTAGATGTTGCTGCAAAAGTGCACTGGCAGCATGCGACCAAATAGTGGCAGCACATACACTTCAACTTGTACATTGATTCAAATTAAGAATAACATGAATGCTCATTGCTTTTTAGAACTTTTTAAGATATCTAATAAACAAATTACTGACAGGACACATAAAAGAGATGCTGACCACTGCATAGTGAATCTGTAGTACAGTGTGGATGAATGCATTGTGAGACACCCCACTGCACACTCAGGTTTCTCTGCATTGTGGATGTGGCCCATTGCTTACGAACAGCCATCCAACAGGAACATAATCAGCAGAATTTTTTAATAGGTTAATGTCACTGTGATTATTTGTAGCATGCAACAGCAGGATTTTTTTTCTCAATACAACCACGTTTTTAAAAAAATTGTCACTCCAGCTTTTTGTACTGTAGTAGTTTTCAACCTTGTGCTGTCAAAGCCCAACACTGCTCTACTTTTATTTTATTTAACCATTGTTTTCCATCACCTGGTTTCACTGCTTTGCAGGTGTTAAACTAGACAATGGGAAATGAAAAGTAAAATACGTACTGCAGAATCATTGTGGGAGGAAAAAAGAAATTTGCTCTTAGGTCTCATTGGCACATAGCTGAGAACCATTGAATTGTGTGTGGTGTTTTTTTTTTTAATTATGACAAGCAAGGGGGCAGGGAACTAGACTGTTTAAGGGAAAGCTGTGCCTATATCCTCTTATTTAAGGCACCATAATGACAGTAAATGACAATCCACAAAGTGCTGCACAAATGTAATAAAAGATCAGATTGCCAACATGTCAATTGCCATATCACAGACCTGTCAACTTTATTATTTTTAAATGTGTAGATGTGAACATACTGTGCCACATCTTACCTTTCTTTGCCTGTAGCTTCCATTTTATTTGTATTCTTCATTGTAGATTTGTTTAAGTATCTATTAAAGATTATTTCAAATAATGTCTTGTATATTGTACATTGTATTGACAACTGTTAAAAAGATATTATTTGACTACAAACTGCATAAAATAAAGCACGTAAAATTTTAGCCAAATTGTAGATGCTGTAGGGTAAACTCAGTACCTCAAATGTATAAAGACTGACTTGGGGCAAGTTGATTTTGATGCAGACGATCTATTATAAGATGACATTATTTACCTTTTCTCCCCGATGGGTGTAGATTTACATTTTAGTCTCCATAATGTGAAGTATTAAGATATAAGACTCAACACCAAGGATTTTATAGTGGTTTATGGAAAACAAACATTGTACCAAATAAGTTATCATTTTGTAACACTGTTTATAATGTGGTATGTGGCTCTATCTACACTGCAAATAATATATTGTAATCCGTGTTCCCACACACAGTTGTTTATATTCACTTTGCCTGATCACACTGTACCATAGTGTAGAAAATAGTCTGTCAAAATTTCTCTTATTCCACTGTGAGTTTAGAGGCACCCACAGGCCTTGCTTGGAGGAAAAAATTTTAATTAAGCTGCTCGGGTTTTAGGCTTATGGTTTGTGAATGGTGTGTCACTGAGACACTTGAATAGAACTATCTTTAGTGTTGTTGTAACACCTGTGCCTTTGCCATAATGAAATAAAATACCTGCTTTTGAAAAGTAATTTTAGCACCTAAGCAATCTGTACATATTAGAGGACCTCAGTAACTATAATATTCAAAAACACCTATGTGGATTTGCAGGATACTTGAAAACAAGCATCAACCAGCAGTGGGATTCTGGTGACTGGAGCCCTTGTGTAGCTGTTGCACTATTTTCCAACAGATATAGCAGTTTCATCAGCTACAAAGACAAACTGACATAAGATTAGGACCAACAATACATTTATATGTAGATGAACACCTGCCCATAAAGTATACAAATACAAAAACCATCAATTAAGTCCTCTTTAATGGTGTGTCCATATGTACCTCTTTACTTTCTGAAAGTAAGGGAAGGGGTAGGATCAAACTGATCGAGGGATATGAAATCTTAGGACATCCATATGAATGTTATGACTGCACAGAACAGTCAAATTATATTTTCTGCCCAATTTGTGTGTGACATGTAAACTTTGGTTATTAAACACTGTACCGAATGTAAAAGCCCTGTGCTGCAGGGTGACTACTAGTAAAGGGGGGCATGTGGTAGTGGGGAAAGGGCTACTGTCACTGTTTCATGAGTCTCCTGAGAGACACTTTAATCACGGTTAGGCCCAGCCAAGATTATGTTCACACTGTGTTCATCAGCGGGTTCAAAGAGCTGAGAAAAAGTCCCAGTAAGACCTAAATTGGACGTGTAGCTAGACAAGGGTAGTGGTACAAAAACAACACTACAATAATTGAAAATAAAGAGAAACTGCTCTGCAGCTGCATAGTTCACATTTGGTCACTTGAGGTCAGCATTTCCAACAATTGACACATTAATTCTGGTAAAGAATATGAAAGTAGTAGAAGTGCAAAATTGTACATGAATTCAGTGGAGGAAAAAAATCTCTTTCTAATTTACTGTAGGGGACAGTTCACTTAGAGAATCTTCAATTAGAATTATGCATGTTGGCGAGACTGATACAAATGTTGTAATAGGTAGTTTCGTATGATCCTGTAGTTCTGCCGTCTTGGCCAGTTCTCCAGTTGTAGAGGGTTACTAACCTCAGTGGAATGTATTTGATTAAATAAAGTTTAAATAAATGAAAATAATTACAGAATGAATCTACGATATAAATTTGGGAAAACAGAAAAGTCATTATCAAATAGCCTGGACAAAATCAAGAGCAGTTAGAATAACTTAATAGCAGAGGACACATTGAAAAATCAGTTAAAATGAGGTTAAGGTGATTGAGTAACTTATTTTTCTAAGCTTTGGTCCCCTAAGGGTACCAGCAGGAGCTAAGCTGAAACTTTTATTATGCACAGCTCATTGGTGCTCAGCACACAGTTTAATACCATATTTTGATTAGGGTCCAGTTAATAGTCTTATGTCATATTTGTCTTCTGAGTTAAAAGTCTTAAATGTTCAGTTATTTGCAATCTGAAAAATATGAGGTTGCTTATCTTTTAGCCTGTAATTGTCTAGCAGAGTATGAACACGTCAATTATGTGCTGGGAAATACAAGATGAAGCATCCAAGAGCTGCAAGGGGGTAATAAGTATTAAGATAACTGGTTTGCGATAAGCAAAATTTATGATTTCTGTATAAAATGTCAGCCTAAAAGGAAAGGTTGTAGTATGTTGTTGGCTCCATTAAATTAGGAACAGTGTTAGCATAGTGTGTTTTAGGATGCATGTGGTGGCATAATAAAAGGTCCCCCACATCCTCAACAACAACAAACTAGTTGGTTCTTACTTTATAAATACATACATTACTTGATATAACACCCAACAAACCATATTTATACCGGGTACAGTAAACATTCTAGTTTACATTAGTTTACAATATGTCAAGCCCATTCTAACAGGATATTTTTCTTCAGACCTTTTTGTTATTATGTTGTATCAGCAATTCAAATTTCTTTGTACATTTGGTAAATAAGGCAATGGTAATTAATTTTATATATATTCAACATTTTCACAAGAATGGGTTCTTCAGTGTACGACCAAAGAAAAGTGTTTGGAGTTTTTAAATGCAAACACTGCATGTTTAGTAGTCTGATAATGTTGTGTGTTTAAAAGCTTAATCATCTGAGCACACATTCAAGTTAGGCAAAAAGGGTTTCAGATGTGTATCCAAAGTTCTTATGAAACTTCAACAGTCTGAGTTAATGAAATTGTGTCTAAATCTGGTGCATAATCTTTGAGGTAATAGTGCTAAACATCACTCCAATGTGTTATCCTTTATCTGACACCGTCATTTAAATCCTGTACTATCACTTTCAGCAATTATATTAAACTTTATACATCATTTCAACATAATAACTGGCATCATATTATTCTTAAAATGTATGTATTTCATTATTAATACTTTGGCTGTGTTCTAATTTTAATTATCTATTTCACACCAAGACACATTCTTTGGATGTTTGCATATTTTTAACTGAATGGATGGTTACAAAAAAGTTAAATCTGTTTCAATGTCAGACAGAGGGTAATTTGTTAACAGACGCTAGATGCTTTCTCTGAAGCCCTTTGTTATGTTTCAGGCTGTAAAGTGGTATTTCTGTAAATTATTATTATACAAGTTTATTATTGTATACTGAGGATCAGGAAGGACTCTCTGCTTATTGGTGGTAATGTACAAAAAGAAATCTAAGAAAGGCCAAGCATGCACCACCCTATCCTGCTAGAGTGGGGAGCACATGTTCCTACGTCACGGACAACACCTCCGGACCGGCCCTTTGACGTCACGGTAGGCCCTCATTAGGTTGCACCACCCCATTGCGCGGACACCTCAGAGCCGGTGTACAGAACCTAAACGGCTAACGTGACAGGCCTGGATAATAAAGTACCACTTCTATTCTAGTAATTTAATTCTGAGACGAGTATGGTGGCTGTTTGAAAAGGGAAAATGGCACAGAAAGACACGCTGCTACATCTCTTCGCCGGGGGGTAAGTTACATTAAGGATGTTGATTCTAACGCTAAATGAAAAGATAACTCGATGCCAGCTTGGATAACTTTAGATACGAGTCGGTCATGGAATTTACTCTTAAATTTACAGATCCGGCATGTGACAAAACGAGAGTCGACCTAACACTAAGGTTGATCGTGTTCTGTCGAGCTTCGTTACCAGTTAGCTAAATATGCTTCTGTCTCTTATCCACTAAGTTGGCATCATCTAATATGTGAGTTATTCAATTAAATCAAAACATACAAAAGTTTGTCTTAAACTGTCAACTTTGCTGGCGTTGTGGTGGGCAACGTAATCAAACGTTCGCCGGCGACATCTTCTCTTTCAACTTAGCTAACAAGCTAATTCCTATTAGCCACTGTAAGCTAGCTGAAAATCGCCCTGAGTTAACCTTTTTGTTTAAGTACGAAATGTCTTCGCTGTACTGAGAGTAACAACTTTTCTGTCTCTTGTAAACTGTCCCTGAGTTACCGGTTAGTTATTTTTTTGTCTTTGTTTTTTTATTTTTTTAAATATTGTCCTGCACCCAAATGTCTGAGGTGGCGCAGTCACGAGTCGTTAGCCTGTAGCTCAGTTGCACATTATGTCCTCTGTGTTATGTAACCCCGAGGTTGCACTTTGCGAGCAGCCACGGGTTCGTACAGCACTGCCAGCAGCTCATTACCACCTGACTGCAGAATGCGTTTTATAAGTCGTGGCCTCTGATATAAGGTTATTGATGATTTGGATGGCATCCAGCAAATGCTAAGGTCACATTTAAACATCGGCTTGCTTAAAATGACGCCATTTTACCCTTGAAGTTTTGTTAAAAAGCTTACCATCACCCGTGTCTGTAAAAAGGAAATATTGACCTTTTTTTTGTTTAAGTTTAATTATGCAGATTATCTTAAACCTGCAGTAACTATGACCTAAGAAAAACTAATACTGTCCAACAAGCTCAGATGGTTTCTTAAGTTTCCTGGAACATGATAAGTATTTGACTCTTACATAAGTGTTGACAGATGTATTATTCATCCCATTTCCTTCTATTTAACAACTTGTTGGGTGGAAACCAAGTGCAATGTGGAAAACCTAATCCACAATGTAACTTATCGTCGGTATAATTCACAGACATTTGATATGAGAGACTCTGAATGGGTTAACTGAGTATATCTGCTGCAGTGCAAAAGACTGTTCTTTGACCATAATTGTCCACTTCACTTGGCCAGTGGCTCCTCGGCTGTGTTAAGATAGAAATGTGCCTTCCTGAATCAGATTTCATATAAGTAACCTTTTTAGGTAATAGGACAATAATTTAATATTGTAAGTAGGGGGGGGTCATTGTATCAATAAACATAAATTCCCCACTGGGGCATTCTCCGCTTAGTAGAGAAGATTTCAACTATTCCCTTAGAATCCATATTTTTGTGTGTTCATTTTGCAGATGTAGTGGTACAGTGGGGGCCATTGTTACCTGTCCGCTGGAGGTGTTGAAGACACGGTTGCAGTCTTCTGGCCTCAAACTCCGGCCCGTCTTCCATGTCCAGTTGGGCACCCTAAGTGGTACTGGAGTGATCCGTCAGGGAACTGTTACACCTGGACTGCTGCAAGTCCTTAGGTAAGCTTTTTTTTTTTTGAAAATGCTACAGCAAGCTGTACAGGCTGTCCCTTGAGGCGTTTGTACTTTTCTACTTAGAAACAAAGGGACACCAGGTCTTGACAAGTGCTGTTTATTGTGACTATCTTATAAGGATTGGCACAATTGTTAGCTGTCAACTTTAATGTTAAGTTGACGTCCTACTGAGTTTTATACTCCAAAGACCTCTGCGTTTAAACATGTCTGTGTTGATGTAACAGATTCGTCCATTTGTGTTTGGTGTAGTTGTATAAAATCCTGTTAAGTTATTGTGATGTAGTCTTTGGAAATGCCTGTCAAATTTTTTTTAAACATAAAAGCCTCTAATTTTGTCTTACATAAAGTCGTTGTTGACTATCCTGTTTGTAGTGTCTATAATCAGCTGTTTAAGCCCAATGCAAAATGCACATTTCCCCCTGGTTTCACATGTGCTTAGTGTGTTATTCTGTAGTTTCCATGAGTAGCTCTTGTATGAGCCTGTTAAGGTTGGGTATAACTAGAAGCAAGGGCCAAAAAGAACGAGCAAAGTGCTAAACTGTAATGCTGTGTCAGGGTTATATTACACTCAGATGACTGGGCCACAGACTGAACCGGTCTAGACTGGTATCCCTGTATCTGAAAGCTGTAAAAGTTGCTTATGCCTAATTATGATAATGTTGGTTTAAGAGTGCAAATATGTCCTTGGTGGTTCAGGTGAACTTATTTCAAGGCTGTTAGGAATTGTTTTTTTATTTTATTTTTTTAAATGTATTTACTTATTTTTGTAAAACTTGCTAATCATAATAGACCTTTAAGCCCCATTCCAGCCATGGAACGATTAGCTCAACTTTGAATTAAAAATATGTAGTTTAGTTTCTAAAACCATCGTTTCGCTTGAAAATGTGTAGGGTTTCAGTGCGAGATGGAAGCATGAGGTGAGGTGTATATTACAAGAACCAATGCAGTTTGCAGTTCCTCATCACTAAGCCCCTGGCAGTCATTTAGAGAATTAAGGTCACTATCTTTGGAGAGTTAAAAAAAACGGCCACTGCAGAGGGCTCCGGTTTAGAGTAGACACTTAGTTGAAACAAGCTCAAGTGAACATGGCTGGTGTAACATTTCGAATGAATGCTGTCTCACTTGTTCCCTTAATAGTTCTTGGAATAATCCCACTAACCTTTGCTGTAACAACCATTGAAATAGTTTAATACATATTGCTGTGTAATTTGGTAAAAGTCTTGGCCAATGTGTGTTTCATTGTTTATGGCTGTTTTTGTTTAATTTCAGATCAATTCTTGAAAAAGAGGGACCAAGATCGCTTTTCCGTGGCCTTGGGCCAAACCTCGTGGGTGTGGCCCCCTCAAGGTAGCTGAAATAATTTTATACAGTGAGCATTTTAGTTGGTCAAATACATCAGGATTGTCCATTAACATCACCAAACTCTGTATTTTTGTCCTTGTTATTAATATAAACAAAATGGGAAGAAGGAAGGCTCTTTAGTGAAGCTGTGGCAGTTTCTTCAAGTATATTACTTCTTTTTGTCAGTGCACGGGACTATATATTCTGCACCCACTAGAAAAATCTTTATATATAAAATATATAATAACACACACACACACACCCCATGATTATAATTATTAAACATTTACAAATAATGACAAAAATGATTAGTCTTTTGTATTTCTGTGTAAAACTAACGAGAGACTTCACTGTTGCTTTAGTACACCTTGTATAGTTTCAATTTTACCTTTGTTCTATTTTTAGTGTCAACAAATAGTCAGAACTTTGCACTGTTTCTTCATTGTTGATAATCCTGGATGTGTATACAACAGGAATTTAATGAATAGTGAAAAAGTTGATCAGACTTTGACATTCTGTTAAAATAAAGAATGTGGTTGACATGGGTTACATTTACTTTACTTATGGTAAATGAGTAACCACAGAATGAGTGTTTCTCAGTAATGTCACTGTCTAGCTTGGTAATGGTTTGTATTCAAAGCAGCTCTGGGCATCAGAAGTTCCCAGTGCTTATTCAGCTCATTCTGGTCCAGTGACAGTCTGTTCCAGAAACCAAACAGAGAGCAGGCGCAGGGAAATGAATATCCCTGAAAACACTCCGTCAAAGCTGCATTCCAGCAAAAATGGGGACAATTTGCATAATTGCACCACTGTTATAAAAACATCCACCTTTTGAATATGCATACAATTCCAAGTACTTTACAGTTATCTTCAAAACTGCTTCTGTGTTGTGTACAATTTTTTCCTCTCTTTCAGAGCCATATACTTTGCTGCATACTCTAAATCTAAAGAGATGTTCAATGGGCTGTTTGTCCCCAACAGTGGAGTTGTGCACATGTCCTCTGCAGGTGTTGCAGGTGAGTCCCTTCATTACATAAATGCAAATCACAGAACAACTTAAACAGCATAAAAATATATTGCAGTGCATGAACCTTAATGATGATTGTAAGAAACTGTTGAGAAAGCGTCAGTAAAAGTCAAATCTATTGCATCGCACAAATATGTGCTCTTTTCAGTTTTCCAGATGTTGCTAGGCTAGTTCCATTCTGTGAGTTCACCAAAATCATTATTTTTTTCTTGGTTCCTCAGCATTTGTTACCAACTCTCTGATGAACCCCGTCTGGATGGTTAAGACGAGAATGCAGCTGGAGAAAAAGTACATACATGCTTCAATTCACTTATTTCCCTTATATCACAGCGTTACCTTTTTGTTTACTTCCAGACTGACGGTAATGTTCTTTGGCCAGTCTTGGGGAAAACTATTTTGTTGGGTTTGCAGATGGAATGGTACCTAAAGGTAATGTGACCTTTCACAAAACAATGAATAGAGCTCATACCCTGTCCTTGGGTTATGCCAATCAGAGACTGAGTGTGACCTCATGGTGCAATACACAGTGCTGACGCACTGTCCTGCGTGTAGAACAAGAGTCTATATTTACATTGAGTACAAGGCAGTTGTATTGCGAGGTCACAGAGGTCTGTTAACTATGTTAGAAAACACACATGCCGCTACAAAGAAGTTAACTATGAATAAAGAAGGAAGAGAACTGAATGATTTTCAAACAGAACTCAGTTGTGGTTGGACTAGCAGAAAAAGAACTGGTTCCTTATTTGATCCCACTAAACAATCAACTATGAGTGATTGTTATAGTTAATAATTAATAGTTTTGAAGGGCTACAACGATGTTTTTTTTACATTAATGAGCTTGACTGATCTGATCTTTCAGAGCCAGAGGAGAGAAGAAAATGAATGCACTGCAGTGTGCCCGTTATGTTTACAAAAGTGAAGGGATCCGGGGTTTCTATCGAGGCCTGACCGCATCATATGCTGGCATCTCAGAAACCATGATATGTTTCCTCATCTATGAGACACTAAAGAAACACCTCGCCAAGAGCCAATTCGCCTCCCCAAATTATGAAATGGAGAAAGGAGCATCAGACTTCCTGGGTCTAATGATGGCAGCTGCTTTTTCAAAGGGTTGTGCATCCTGCATAGCCTATCCACATGGTAAACAGTTGCATATCTTGTTTGTTGCAACACAACAGCCTAATGTCAGAAGTTTTTAATTTTGATTTTTTTTTTTTTTCTCTCCACAGAGGTCATTCGGACAAGGCTCCGTGAGGAAGGCAGCAAGTACAAGTATTTCTTTCAGACAGGGAGGTTAATAGCAGTAGAGGAAGGCTATGCAGCTTTTTACAGGGGACTCATACCACAGCTAATTAGACAAATCCCTAACACAGCCATTGTCCTCTCCACATATGAACTCATTGTCCATCTGCTGGGAAATGCCAAATAAAGACATGTTTGACTGCTGGGGTTTTCCTAACAAATGATTGGCAAAAACCCAAGGTTCACTGGGCAAGAGACTTTTCAAAGAGCAGCACATACATTTATGATGTGGCGTTGCAGAGACTTTTTATAGTGGAACTGAAGCAGATTGTTCACTTATCCAAAGAGCTATACATGTTATTTTATAGAAAGCTCAGCATTAGGAGTTTAGCAAAATATTTCAAGACATTGTGGTACTTACTGAAACTCAACACCTGTGAAAAAGGTCATTATCTTAGAAGTCTAGTGTTTCTTTAATTTATTTATTTTATTTTTTATTATTTTGTGACTGTTTCCTCATCAGTGGTTAATGTACCAACACATAACTGTGCACGTTGACGTATTTACTTAGAAGAAGGGAAGTCTTTTCAGAATTGCTGGTAATGGTACTCCTCCTTCGTTGTACTGATGATGCATAATTTTGAGATTTTTGTTTCACAACATGCTGGTTTTGAGGTTTGAATTTCAGAGAACGTATTTGTTAATATATAAGTACTTGACTGTATATTTTATTTGTAAAAAAACGTACCTTTTACAATACACAGAGAACTTGAATGCTTTTTTCTGACCAGTAGTTCAATAAAATGCATCAAGAAACTACATCAGCAAATGGGTGACTGTAATTCTGATCTGAATCACCCAAATCCTCTAGTAAGTATAAGCACCATAAAGCATCAGCATCAAAGAAATAAAGGCATTCAGGAGGAACTTGATGACAAACTTCTTAAGAAATATACTTTCACTCCACGTTGGGAGCACATTTAAAATTCTACAGATATAATCAGCATAATGTCTCAAGTAATATATAAATACTCAGTTTCTTTGAGAGACATAAGGTGGTTAGTTATTGATAATGTTCTATAATTTCCTACTGCTGGCTTGACCCAAAGTCAAAGGCCTGCAAACAAGTCTTACACTGTATCATGCCTTTTATTTCTTTCTAAGATGTTCAATCTTTACATAAGTAACTAGAATGTTTAAACCTGATTATCATAAAGAAGAGTAACTCTAAAGTGAAATGCATTGAAATTCTACATATATAAAACACATATAGCATGCTCACTGAGAGCACACCTCGACAATCTGTCATCCTTGGAATATCATGCCATTAGGATTACAGTTAATGTGATTGGGAAACTTCTGTGATGAGGTTGTAATGCTGCTGTCACACTTCCCTGAAGACTGCACTCCCTCATCATCTTGGGAGACCTGAAAATCCACATGGACAAACCTCAGGTGGCTGAAGTGTTTGCTCTTCTAAACATGTTTGGCCTGAGACTGGTCTTTACTCCCCCAACCCACAAAGCTGGCAACAACCTGGACCTCATTCTTACCTAGAACTGCACCACAGACCTCTTGGTCACTCCTTTGCATTTAGCGGATCACTTCTTCATTCAGCTCACAATCTTCAATTCTACACCTTCGCATTCTCCCACCACATTCTGCCGCAACCCCAGGTCTCTCAATCCAGAGCAGTTCTCTTCACTGGTCTCTGCATCTCTATGCAATTCAATCATAGTGAAATTTAATTCACAACAGAGTAATCTCAAGGCACAAGCCTCCAGCAGAACCAGGCTCGGTGGTTGGCAATCTGCTTGGACCGGTTGGAGTGAGTAGAAAGTGGAGAGAAGGGGAAAAAGGAGCAACAAGAAGCAACAACAAAACACTGGGCAGATTAGTAGGACTAGTAGCTGCACACTGGAAACACACAGCTCCAACGGAGGGGACACCTTCAGAAAGGGACAGAGTGAGGGAGAAGCAAAACTACGGGAGACAAACAAAAAGTTAATGTCATGCATTGGCGACATATAAATGCGGGGAGAAAGTAAAGGAGGAAAGGAGCTCACTGCATTGAGCAGTGGGTCCCCCAGAAGTCTAAGGCTATAGTAGCATGACTATAACTATAATGTTTATCAAAGAGGAAGGTTTTAAGCCCAAACTTAAAAGCAGAGAGGGTGTCTGCTTCCTGAATCTGAACTGGGAGCTGGTTCCACAGGAGAGGGGCTTGATAGCTAAAGGCTCTGCCTCCCATTCATCCTGCTAACTTCTTCCAATATTGCGTTGCTCTCCTCAGTTTTAACTCTGACAAAGGAGGATGTATCCACCCTCCTCCTCTCTAACAGTCTGACCACCTGTTCTCTGGAACCAATCCTTTCCAGTCTCCTTCAAGCAGTTGCACCCACTAATGCCAGCCATTAAACAAATCATCAACACATCTCAAGGAGGCCCAGATTACCCCACTGCTTAAGAAGCCTTTCCCTTACCCATCCCTTGTGGAGAATTACAGGCCCATCTCTCCTTTCATTTCTGGCCAAGACATCTTCATCTCAACATCTTCAAGACTGAAGTTCCTGTCTTCCTAGCCAGACCTTCGACCCAACAAAACATCACAATCAACATTGGATCTGGAGTCACTGTCGTCAATAAGTCAGCCAGAAACCTGGGAGTCATTATTGACAAGCAACTGAGCTTTGTGGACCACATCTCCTCAGTCTTTAGGGCATGCAAATTTGCCCTATACAACTTTAAAAAAAGATCAGACCATACGCCATGGAATATACAACCCAACTCATTGCACAGGTGCTGGTCATATCCTGTCTTGATTAGTGCAATGCCCTGTTAATGGTGTTACCACCATGCATAATCAAACCCTTGCAGATAATCCAGAATGCAGCATCTCTACTCTGGCTTCCTGTAGCTGCCCACATCAAGTTCAAAGCTCTGTCTTTTGCCTAAAGGGGGGTCAGCTCAACAGCACCTGCTTACCTCAAGTCCCTCATTCAGATCTACAATCCCTCCCGTCCACTGCACTCGGTCAAAGAACAATGTCTGGTGGTCCCAGACATCGCAGACAAAATTTGACAACTCAGGTATCAATCAGCACAAATGTTTTCTTCCTGTTTTGAACAATTAATCAACATCTTTCTCTAACTGTAAGCATCAAAATGTACTTTTCAGTTATAGAACAATGTTGAATAATAATCCAAAACAGGAAAATGACATTTGTGCTGATTGATGTTTTATGTGGGAGGATTGCTGAAGTTGATGTCATGTGAAGCAGAGTGAAGTTGTGTTACAACCTGTCACCCTTGAAAATGGCTACCGGTTTTATTCATGGTGAATTAATTATTTACCATAGCTAAGACACTGTGAGGCATTTAATATGAAATGGCCAAATGCCCTAAAAGCACAGGCTTTTCCATAAATAACTTTAATATGGAAGCCTGTTTCCACCACTAGGGGAAAAAGATCATGATATCTCAAAATTATACAGATGGGAATTTCATTAGTAACAACTTTTAACTGTGGTTATATGACAAGTTAATTTGTCTTTGATATAAATAAATTCTATCTTAATATTGGAGTAATATAATATATGTAATATCATGTTTGTCCCTAGATGTAAAGTCAAGGAACTACCACGTAGGACACTGTCTACATTATTGTTAGTTTATGACGTGTGTGTTTACTACTTTGTTTCATAAAGACAACAAAAAACAGACATCTGCTGTGTGGAAACTGGCGTGACACCTCTTGCTGCCAGCAGAAAATACCATGACACGTCTGTCTGTTGTCTAGTTGCAGCTGCCGCGGCTCTTCTGGATGCCACACCAGGTGCCGCTGCTTGCCGACGCAGCCACAGGCTAACGTAAGCTAGCTAGGTAGCTAGCGAATCCCTTGCTCGTACACATACTTGCGTCAGCTGTCAGCACCATCACTAGGACAACGGGCATACTTAGTCCCTCGGTGACACTGGTGTTCTCCTCGGCCATCTGATGGAAGGCTGAGGGGGACGATGCTGATATTCCTCCGTGTCCTTCTGACAGGTGTTGTTACAATAAAATAACCTTAATTTATACTAGTTAGCTACCCTTGTTGGGCAGCTAGCTAGCTAGCGGTGTGACACGACCATCTAGATAACCGCTAAAGTTAGCTGTTAGCTTACACGATTATGCAATGGGATAACCGGAGTAATAATAAGTTAAGCTATCATCACTGTAAAATCAGTTACGACATGGCATTCACAATATAGAAATTGTTTTCTCATGTCTCTGTCACCTGTAAATATAACCGGCTAACGTCTCGTTAGTCTGAAAACCTAATTCGAGAAGGAAACTTAGACCAGCCTATGAACTTGATGGTTGTATCTGAATTATATGTTAACAATGTAATCATAGCTCAAATCAAAGACGTTAAATAGAGTGAATGTTTAATAGATACTGCCCATTTGAAGGCTACAGGCTAATGCTAATAGTCCTAGACAGACGTTAGATTTAACGTTACGCGCTTTTGAAGGATGTAATCTGTGGTGCTGCTAAAATCTATTGTTTTATACCTGAAAGTGCTCGAATCTGTAGTTCAGCCCCACTACTAACTGCAACCTATTAGAAAAATATATCTAAGTGTCATGCAACATAACCGCCACAAACCACTGTCACCAACATGACAACATTGTGTTAACACCTGTTTCACCTGAACGCCCTGATGAAACAGCATTGGTTGTCCACTGCTGTAGCACACGCTTTGATGAAGCCCACACAATGCAAAAGTAAATGTCTACTGCTAACAATTTGCATGTAAGTAATTCCATGTTTTTGATTAAATTTTTTCCACAGGCCTGCTAGGTGTTGTGCGGGATGAAGCTGCTGCTTTTGGTAAGGATGACTGATATTTACCTTGTGCAGTCTTTTCCACATTTTATATGTCTAAGTATTCTTTGTTTGATTTACAGGTAGGGTCAGATTAATGGGTGGGGATAACGAGTGTTCTGGCAGAGTTGAGGTTCTCCGCCATGACCAATGGGGAACTGTTTGCGACCACGGCTGGGACCTCCGGGAGGCCGATGTGGTGTGCTTGGAGCTAGACTGTGGCTTAGCTGAATCTGCTCTACATGGTGCAGCGTTTGGTGCAGGAAGAGGAGAGATTTGGCTGCGGCATGTCCAGTGCTCTGGACACGAGTCCAGTTTGACACGCTGTGCTGCAGTCCTTCACAGTAACTTCCACTGCACCCATGATAATGATGCAGGGGTGAAATGCTCAGGTGAGATTCAAGTAAGGGGCCATCCAGATGATTGAGTGAAAAAGGTTTTTCTGCTGTGTTGATTCAAAGATGCTATTCCATTACTGATCATTTAGATGTTTAAAATAGCATAAAAAGATGTAGCAGCAGTTATCATTGGCTTGATTTAAATGGATATGTTACAACATTTGCATTTGGGAAACAGTTTTATGGACACTCAAACATTTAATCTGTATACTGTGAAATACTTATGCAGGGTCTCCTTGCATGGACTAGAATCAATAGCTACTTAGAATAGCTACTAATAATTGTGCTAAAAGTAAACTTAGGACTAAAAATACTATTACCTTATTTATGAAGCTGCCTACTGCTACTTTCAGCAAGGAGAACGACTGCTCCTTGTAAAGCATGTAACGTCACAGTTTCATGACAAAGCCACAAATTACAGCTTATAGTGATGTGTTGTAGTTTTTCCGAGTTAAGTATTTGCAGTTTAAAGGATTAAAAAAAATGGACATTTAGTCTGCTCACTCAAGGTACATCTGTATTTGGAACATTTGCACAATAAAAGATCATGTAGCTCAAATCAATTAGTGATCTCCATGTTCTCAATAGTGCTTCGGGCAAATATTTTAGCAAGCAGTATTCTTGATGATTAAACTAGCTGTTTAAATGCAGTTTAATTTTATAAATGAAATACTGTGTACTGGAGAAATTAATTGATCTGTACGTTACCTTTGCGGCTGTAAGAGCAATTTAACTGTTATTCAAGTAGCAGAAATTGTCTGACTCAAATCAGAACATCTTTGCATGTGAAGTTACAATGAATGTGGTTCAATAGCCTATATACTGCATTTTGTTCATTTTAATTAGGCAATCGAATCCCATACGAGGTGTCAAAAAAAAAGTTTCCAAAATTTTTAATAAAGAGTTTCATCATTAAAAGTCAATTTGGTGGACATAAGAGGGCTATTCTTATTTAGGAATGTTGATATATTGCTCTAACTGCTACTCCTGAAAATAGGGCCAAGATAGTAAATCATGGTTTTCTAACCTGAGAAACTTGTCGATAAACAGCATACGCAATCACATATCTTGTTCTCTTGTTTTGTAAATGAAACTGGTCCCTCCTTTTCTGTGAGGCAGGAAATCTCAAGCCAAATGCCTGTCTCATCACCTAGTGGTGAAACAAGATTCTAAACTTTGTTCAATCTTCAAAAGTAGCTTTTAGTTGCAACTCTTCTCAGTATTCTGCCTACACTAACATGGTCCTTATTCTCAGTGCATTTCTCTACCAGTCTCTATTTGTCCCATTTTTAAGAAACAAGGACAAAATGCACAAGTAGTGTGATCAATTTATTTGGTTAGTCAGAAAACAAAAAACAATGCATGCCAGCATTAATTTATCAATAATAACGTGAAGAGCTTGGTCCAGTGGATCATACTCAATTAACCTGTCTTTACGCGCAGGTACCCTTTTAACACCTGCTCTCACACTGCTGTCACCTCACACTGTGTTCTCTCCTGGGGAGGCTGTTCGCTTCAGCTGCAGTGTTCCACTGGGTCATCACCTCAGAGACTTCCACCTGTACAAGCACGGAGTGTCCACGCCACTGGTTACACAGAGGGCAGACCAAACCCAGACCAGAGTCGAGTTGACACTGTCCGACATAGAGACTGTCCATCAGGGCAGTTACAGTTGTAGGTATAGGATCAAAAGTGGCTTCCCTTCTCAGCTACTCAGCTCCCCACCCAGCAATTACATCAACATCACTGTGGGTGAGTCATGTCTAATTTATAATAACCCACTTGTGCTACCCCCATTTTTCTATATTAGACATTTGCTTTTCTGCAGAACCAACAGAATGGGTTTGATCTTATTTAATTTTTAATTTCTCTAAATTTTGATTTCATGTTAAAACATTTATTGTTTTCTAAGAACAAAAAACACTGTGGTTTTTTAACATTGGTTTTCACTGTTGACCTTTGGAAACAGTATCACAGTAAAACAAAGCAGTATTATCAGCTTTCATTTCTATGCTTACCAACTCATTTAACATTCTACAGGTAAAAAAATGGTCCTGTGATGAATTTTAGTTTTTTGCTTATGTGGGTGAATGCCCAAAAAAGCTAGTTAGGTGGACCATTGTCTCCTGGTTTCTTACTGCTAGCCTGGACTATAATTATTCCATTTTAGCTGGTTAGCAGATAATTGTAAATAATTTTGACTTGTTTCCCTTTTCTATATTGTTTATTGTTTTTAACTAGTTTACTTAGCATTTACGGACATTCTTTACCTAAAACTCACGTTTCTAATTTGTAGACACTTACTTATTAGCTAAACGCTAGAGATGAAACAGAAATATTTTAGAATATTTGTATTATGTGTATAAATGTGGATTGGGTTGCGAGGTTTATCCACAACATGGTTGAGGCCTACACTAACCTATAGTACTACTTTTTTGGCTGATTACAGTAGAACTCTTGACTCCTCAGCACTGGTACAACACGTCAACTGAGGCCCCGGCTGGTTCCGTCATTAAAGGCCAGAGTTTTAACATCACCTGCTCCACCCTGCAGCAGTACCCTGGAGGTTCCTTCCAGCTCCGTCTGATCCGCTCCAATGGCACAGTGCGTCAGTCTCTGCCTGCTCTCACACCATCTGCAACATTCACCTTTCCCAATGCCCAGACTTCCAACGAAGGCTACTACTACTGTCTGTATCGTGTGCAGCTAGGTGGGCGTATCTTCGTCTCCAGAGAAAGCCAGCCCCTGCCTATAGCCATCAGAGGTCAATCAGATTATTGTATTGTGTGTTGTAAACCTAAGTAACTACATACATAATCCTGCTTGTAAGGGTACCTAATTTTATCTACTGTGTTGTTGCCAAAGATAAAATTTTATCCTCAATTCAACTTAAATATAACTCTTCTTACCCTCAGACCCGGATCCATTACTGAGTCCAGTGATGATCAGCTGGCTTGTGTCTGGCTTGACATTTATTGTTGCCGTCATCATCATAATCATTGTGGCCAAGGTAGTGTGTAACAAAGAGAAGAAGCCTTCAGAACTGGAGCGTGAGACCAGAACCTGTAAGTTCTTTTCCCCACCAGAAGTCTTTCAGCTTTGCACAGAAATATGAAAACTTTTTTTGTTGTTTGTATTGGCTTTAGAAAGCATGTCGTATATGTACGCTAAAAAGTGTGCTTCTGTTTGCAGGCGTTGAGAACAATTATGTTGCCTTATCAATTAACAAGCTATGATGGTCAGTATGCAGGCAACAAACTACTAAAGGTATTTAATTTAAACCTTCTTTCAAATGTCATGCTTTTAAAAAAACTATTTACATCCCTTGGTAGTTTCAATAAATCAAAGGGATTGTTTACTACAGTCAACAGAAACCTCTGGACAGGTCATCTCCATTTAATTAATGTCACTAAAACCAGCTGCCCTCATTTGATATGTGTATACTTCCATGATCCCTATACACAGCTGCCTCAGTCACTGATGCTTTAGGTGTGCTCTATTAAATAGCTAAATCTGCCCTCACTCATTGTTTTATAAGAATGTTTTGAATGAAGTCTAACGTGGAGGGGTACTTTTTTTTTTTTTTTTTAGTCTATATTATTTTGAACTTTCATCTTTGGTCACGTCCTAAACTGTGCAACACTGTTGAATTAAATAAGAGATCTTTATATTTCTTCTTTCAGGCAGAAGGAGTAATGAACTGAGCCAATGTGGATTCATGCAGCAGGGGAAGTAACAAAGAAGCAGACACTTTTTGTGTTCATCCATGACACTGTTTGAAACAGTACAAGCTGGACCAGTTTGGATGAGGCACAGTTTTCATTAGACACTAACTACGATTGCACTGTTACTGCTGGGAAACAGTGGATACGATTCGCTGTTACATGTTGTATTATCAGAGTTGCCATGACCCCAGATATGTGGAGAAGAAAACTACTGAAAGCTTAACTGGGGAAACTTTGATGGGTTCTTAAGGTCTCTGTGTATATGCAGTTTATAATCAGGTAACACTAACAATGGGCACCAATAGCTTAGTATTTACTTGCCTTCACAGATCAATGGTATTTAAAGGACTAGAAGCTGGTTTTTGTATTTAAGTTTACCTTACTATGCATTTTGTCATTATCATTTACCTTACTGCACTTCAAGTGTGTAGAAGATGTAGTTGATTAAAACGATGTTGTTGGAGCTTGTTTAAATGGGTTTTGTGTCTTAGAGGTTTGACAGTCATATTTCTTCAAGTAGGTTAATTTATAGGTTGTGATCAAGCTACATAAGAAAATACACAAACTACATAATGCACAACATGTTGTCCTTTCGTTTGTTTTAGCTTCTGAATAAATGATGACACTTAAAATATTTGCATATATAGGCTTTTATATTTAAATTAGGAAAAGAAGTAAAAAAATCACATCAAATAGTACGAAAGTGTGGTATCTCAAAATTAATTTTAGATCTACAAATAAATGAACAAACAGCAGTTGCATTTTTTTTACTCTCAATCTCGAGGCACTTATATTTCAGCTGCTTAAGAAAACTGTCCCAACCTTATTTAAATGTATTCCTATGATAACTAACAATAGGAACCATTGTTAGATGGTTTAGAATTTGTTCAATTGTAGTAATAATAATAATAAACACAGAATCAAATAGTTTAACACTCTTATTAAATACTATACTTTTGACATAAAGCTGCACAGCGTGACTGGTGTTTTGTGAGACAAGGACATTGTCATTCCATTAAGAAAAAGCTGCTAGCATCAGCACAAATTCCATTAAGAAAAAGCTGCTAGCATCAGCACAACACTAATTGGTCATGGTGTTTTTTCATTTAAAGTAAGTTTAAAATCAGTTTTATTCACACATTCTCTTAACAGCATCTCTTAAGTGGATTAAATCTAAATGGACTTAATAGGATTTGTAGCTGGGTCAATAACTGTTTTCACATTCAGTGTTATCTTCCTTTGCAGATAGATTCACCAGGGATCACAGCAGCCAATAGCAGATATAATTGGCTTAAGGCTATCTACCTACAGTGGAGCTGACTGGCGTTTTCTGGAAGTTTGTGATGGTCAGTGTATCAATCAAAACTCTCATGAAGTCTTCTAAATATAATACACATTGAATTTAAATATCTGACTTCAAGATTTATTGGATAGTTAAGCTGTTACTTAGTATTCTTCACTGGAAACTACTAGGAGTGAGTTACATTTAAATCAAATTTCTGGGCGGATTGGCAACCCAACTGCAAAGTGCTATGGTGAACTGAATGATTATCTTTGAAGGTAAAAGGGTCACATTGAAACCACCTGAAAAGCCAGACAGTTGCTGTCATGTTAAAAAGAAGAAGTACTGTGTACTTTTGAATTTGTATTTGTATCTCTTCTACAGTGATGTACTGAAGCTGGATCATAAATGCATTTTACCTCCCAAGCATAGTCAACCAAATAAACAGCAATTATAATACATATAAATCTTACATGCACTACATTTTCAATAGGGGCTAACATAAAGGCATTAACCAAAATAATTTCTTTTAATTAAAATGCATAAGAAAGTACAAACTGAGCATGACTTAAAAATACTCATTCTATTCCTTTGTGGGATTCATTCATCTCCATATTGGAAATAACTAAGTAGAGGAAGACTGCCACAACCAGGAAGAACACAAACTGAACCCACAGTGGGATGAAGCGAGATGATGCCTTTGGAGCTTCCTGATCAGATTTCACAGGTGTCGATTTCAAATAGGAGTTTCTGTAAGAGGAGGGTGTGTCGTACATATAGGGCCTGGAAAGGAATTCTAAAAATTATGCTACAAGTTCATGATAATAGAAAAGAAGACATTTTCTATTGCAAAATACTAGCTGCCAAATAAACTCAGCTATACCTTTAGTTGCTAGCATCACAATAAATAGTTTAAATGTTATTTTGTTTAATGTTTTTTAAATGAATATAATTGCAGTGCTGCCACGTTTGTTTTCCTAACATATTATTTCCAGCTCTTGTACTGTAGAGGTTTTCTACTTTTTGTACATAGTTGTACATAGTTGTTCCTTTGTGCTTTAGACTGTAGCATATACTGTATAAATAATAGCTGAATACACAATAATGGATTTTTAAAAAGAATATTTTAGCACATTTGCTGACATAGAAAGGTGATTCAATTTGGCAAATCTCAATTTAATAGGCTGTTTAGCTGGTAACAGAACTAACTGTAAAAACATACTTACTCATCAATAAAATCTCTTCCTCTGTATTCAGGCCTTGACCTTAAGTAGGTTGAGTAGGATGTCCTGTGGACATTGACACAAAAGTATATACAGTATTTGAACATTTTATATTCTCCCCATCAACTGTAACAATGTCAGTTTGATTAACTGTGGCTCACTCATGTTCAAATTCCCTTTCAGTCCACTCTGGTCTTGACCTCATGTAAGACCTACTAAAAAGATGACAAGAATACAATTACAATTTCAGCCTGCATAATCACATAGAGGAAAATGAGAATAGGAGAAAAACAATCACAGTGTTAACCTTTTATAGTAGGTATAGAGGTTTGTAAAAGAACTGACCTGTCTCCTGTACTTTCAGTTCTAACCTGCAAACCAGCAAATGCAGAGAAATGGGTAGTGAAATTTTACAACAGTTTTGATATATACTAAACATCTCTATTACCATAATATTTTTAACTTTTGCTCCAATAAAGTTGCATTCGGTGGGATGTTTTCTAGGTAAATACAACTGATACTTTGATGTTAATATCAGGTAATAACATCTCTCAGGAACTGGTCACTTCAAACTAAAAGGTTAGGTGTGCATAGGACGTTTGTAGCCCAGCAAAAAAAGCAGAGAGGCTATTATACATATGGGAGAAAACAAAAAAACAAACAAACAAAAGAACATTTGATAGAGAAGCACCGTTAATTTTGGAGCAGCTTTTTGATAATTTCTTGACTGTCTAGCAGATGAAAGTCCAGTTTTACTAACATTTTCCCCCAAATACAGAAAAGCACAAAATGTATTGTAGCTTCATACAGCCAACATGGCACAGATTCATGATAAATGTGGCTGCCTTTGAATGCATTTCACACTGGCCACACTCCCCAAACAACAGTGCAACACCTGGAGCTTATCCTGAAGATGATACTTACTGGTGTCCTGTAAACATAGGTAACTTCGTCCTCTGAAAGAAAGACAAAAACATCACACTAAATATCAACACACCATTTTCACATTTGTAATATTCAAGTGCCCCACTGCTGCAAAATAATTCCCCTCAAGAATATTTTAACCAGAGAATGATTAGTAAGGTACCTTAGAGTATGGGGTTAACCACCTGATCAACTCTGCTAATGTGTTTAAACTGTCAAGAGGGAGCTCTGACTTTAAAGGGACAGTCCACAGATGGGACAAATCTGTATAATGGTCACGAGGAATACTGCTCAGCATGTATAAATGGTTTCACTGGTTTGACCCAATGATTTCACTCCATATTTAATGTGACTCTGAGAATATCCTATTTTCATTCCGTCAATTATTAAAGTGGCTATACAGCCCATCTTTGGGCAGAAAATTAATGAAATACATTAGTATGCAAACTTACCCTCTTCTCTGTAATAGGTCTTGTCGGGGGATGGTTTAGCTCTTTTCCCTTTAAGCATAGCCTCTTTCAGCTTCTTCTCATACAGACTTCTGGTGGATTCTGAGGACAAAAGGCCACACACGACATGTAATTGTGAAAGAATAAACACACAATGCCCAAACTAGAGGGGTAAACAGTAAATTCACAATGTTAGATGGAGGCCTGGGATTTAACTGAATGTTGCTTCGACAACAGGCGTAAAGAACATAGTTCAATCTGAGCCACTCACCGACCACAGGTCCATGCTTAATCCCATATTCATCCAGCAGCTCGCTGATCTCCTCTGCAGACTTGCTACTTAGCAAAGACATTGTTTTAATTCTGTTTATCCACTGAGCTTCGACTTTATATTATTTTTATGTCCTCTTGTTTCACTTCAGCTGTAGTTTCGGTTGCTAAAAACAGCAACAGCCATAACTCCTCCCACAGATAATGTTGGGGGCGCTTTTACTTGTGCGAGGAAGATCTTCTGCGGAGCCGAACGGTGTCTTGGAAACGTGGAAAGCGTTAAACCCCGCCCTCGTTTGTTAAACCAAGTGTAAAAAACATTCGCCTATCTTCGCAGTAGCTACATCATTTCCGCTGTTAGGGTTTTTTTCTGTTGTCGCCATTATTAGGCGCCGATAGTAACGTTTAATGCTTATGCTAATATTGCTAACAGTGTACTCAAATATTGTACTTGAGTTTTTAATTTAGGGGAACTTTAAATGTCTACTCCACTACCTGCCTTACCACCCCATTCCGATAAACAAATAAAAATAAACAATTAAATAAATAAATAAACTGTTAAAAAGATCGGAATATTTATTAGATCTTTGCAGTATGAATACTGCACTTTGGTTTCTACGGTCAATTCAAAATTTCAGCCATCAATCATTGTAAACCTAGATAGATCTTTTATTAAGCATAAAATTACATTTTACAGAAAACAGTCCACATGTTTCAATATCTCGCTACATTGCATTTTTACAGATCAATAATGTAATGATTTTTTTTCACCACTTTTAAGCATATAAGCATGTTTCTGCAGGCCTTAAAAGAAGGAAATGTGGCTGAGCCAGTCTGCTTGGTCTGTGGTCAACCAGAATATCAACAGTCCCATCAGTATCACCAGAACCATCTTCAGTATTAGCTTTAGAATGCCCAGGCACTGCAAGAAAAAAGGACAACACAGATGTACAAATGACCAGGGAAAAATGAACAAAGTGAATGTTCAGTCATGTCTAGTGACTACAAACCTTGTCTTTGCTGGTACAGATGTGTGTATTGCTGAGCTTGTTTTCTGGCACAGTTTCTGGTAACTCAACACATGGGGGATCAAAAGCAGGTTTCATTTGCAGGGTGTTGTCAAGCTCCCTCAGCTCCTTTCCAAAGCAGATTCATACAAATTAGTGTGAACAATGTGTTCATGTGTACACTCATGTGTGCACTCCTATGTACCCACATGCAAATGACCATGTTCTTACCATAGCTGTTTCTGCTGAGCTTAGATCTTCCTCCCCATCTGTAGAGCTGCTAAGTGAATCTCTGTCACTGCTGCAAAAAAGGAAGTGGGCAGAGTGTTTGATTCAATCTGTCACAACTCAAGCTGTAATTATTGTTTAATAGAAAATGTCACTAATCTCATTCATTAGTTTTAGACATATACTCCTTTGATCTTTTTTTGCTAAATCAAAGAAGTGCTCTTTTTTAGAACCTGATTAGAATTCTACTTACCTGTCAGTTCCATAGTGAATGACTTGGGACAATGGATCTGAACAAAACTGAACTTTAATCTGCCTCTCTGCACTCAAACACAATAGGAAACAAGTCAATTTGAATTATGTGAACACAGTGAAAATGTTAATGATTTTACTATGAAATATTCCAATCATCTTGACTCACCCTCTCTCCCATTTTCCCCATCGCTGTCATTGTAAAACTTGTAGAAAGCCTTGATTCTCTCCTGCTCTTGCTCCCAGTTCCTCTCCTCTTCATACTCGTCATCTCCCAGCTGTCCCTGCTCACTGACTCCTGAAACCTCAAGTTCAGTGTTGAAAAAGAAGCTGTCATCCAGGGATCCCTGGTAAGATGAGCTAGTGGTTTTGTTGTCCTCTCTCTGTACCGCAGAGTAGCTGTTTATGTCTTCTGCAGGACAGTGACTCACATCGGCGTCTTCTGTAGTTAACAGGTCTTCAGCCAGAAGCGTATCAGTTTTTAACAAGTCAAAATCCACGTTTATGTTGAAATCTGCTAGATTTATTTGGTTGTTTGTGAAATAATGGTCGTCAGAGGTGCTCCACCTGGAAAATGCTTCACCGCTTTCACTGTAAAGCTGAGTTTCCTCCAATTTCTTGTAGCCATCCAGATCTTGTAGACACAGCCTGTCTGAATCTTCCTCATCTCTCCTCCTCACTTGGACCTCATCATCACTGGAGCTATAGGAGTCACTCTCACCTGCCTCAACTCCATCGTCACACTCTGTCCCATGTTTGACAACCTCTAGTTTTGTTCTGTGCTTTTCTTCAGATGTCATGTCCTTGCTCATCAACCTATCACCATCCACCTCTAAATCTCTGCTGTACAGATATCCGTCTCCCTCCTCATCTGTATTTTCCTCTTTTCCCAGCCATCTTACATCTGTCACAGCTTTTTCCTGACAAGGCAAGGTGTTTGACTTATATTCATTTCCTTCATTTGTTCGTTCACCTTCAACATATTCACAAGAGGAAAAGTCAGAGGGATAATCTGCAAAGCCCTCACCTGCCTCTTGATGCTCCTCTCCTGAGAAATCCTTCATCTTCTCTACACAGCTCTCACTATCAACTTCTGCAAGGAGGTCCTGCAGATTTTGCACTGAAATATCTGGAAACTCTAAACTAGCTTCTACAGGGACATCATTATAAGGACTTTCAACCCCCAGCTCAAAGCTCTGGGTGGCAACATTTTCTACTTTGATTTTCATGTCTTCACACTCAGAATCAGAATCCTCTTGCACTTCTTCTTCCTGTTTTTGCTCGTCCTCTTTAGTCCCATCACCCTTGGTTGCCATTAAATTGCCACGTTCAGGGACCTGACCAAAATAGGACACCTCCTCCTCACTGTCACTCTCACCTTGTTCCTCATTTCTAAATTTAGGGTTTTCAGTGCCCTCTCGGGCTAAAAACTGTCCCTCAGCAAAGATCTTGCCCTCTTTATTATCATAGTAGAAGCTGTCCCGGCAGTCAAATGACATCAACGAATCCCCTAGTTTCTCTTGCGTTTCTATGTTCTCCTTTTCCACATCATCATCTCCAGAGTTACAGCTGTCCTCTTCAGACTCCCTATCCAAGCTTGTGTAATCCTCCTTTGCTGTGATGTCCATGCCCATGACACTGATTCCTACACCTCGATAATCCTCTTCTTCATTTTTAACTTCAAACTGCTCTTCATCATCATTTTGAGCCATGTCTTTGTTTTCAATGTTAGATGAAATAACAGCATCACCAGTTGTTTCCTGGTGCATTGCCCTGTCTTCCTTTGTTGGTAGGTTTTTGTGAGTCACGGCTGTCTTTTCATTCTCAAACCTTTCATCAAAACTTAAATTCTCAAAGTCCAAATCTCCATCTTCCAAACATGGTACAGATGTTTCTGTAACATCATGATTTGAAAATTACTAAATTTCTAAATACTAAAAATATTTAATAAATACCAAACACCACTAAAAAATTAAAACATGTTTCTTACCTGAAAATGCATCACTAAGTAGCTCAGAAAGACTTTGTTCCATCTTTACAAATAGAAAAAAATAATAAGTTGTATGAAATCAAGACAAAAATGAATGCATTGCCACACATAATCTCCTTTCTCACAAAGGAAGAGAGCGCTAAGAAACTCATCTGTTGTTGCTGCAAGTGGCTTCCTGTCAAACAGACCGAGTATAAAGTACACAATTAAAACTAAAAGAACAGGTTAAAAATGGGATAACAAACGTTTAAAGTGTGTAACCTAATATCAAAACGTGAACATAAAATAACAATTCAAAGGTTTCCCTCTGAAAAGTAAGATGACAAAAGCAATGTTTTGAATTCTGTGCTGCTGCAGACACATACCTTCGTGAGCTCATGAAATTATGGCACCTTTGATGTGGTTTTGGTTTCAGATGCACAATATAAGCTCCAGCAGATGAACATGCAGTTCCTTTATGCTGAAACACGACACTAGTCTTTGACTGACAAAATTGTGGTGCCAACAATATCATAAAAAAGAAACAGTAGATACGTGTCAGTGAATATGTTGTGTATTTTTATTTATTTTAACAGCTAGCAGCCAAAACTACAATAGTAACAGGAAGTTTGTTGAATATCCTGAGAGATCTACAGCTCGTGGCGGAGTAGGTAGCGGTGGTTAGGCTTCAGGTCAACTTCTACAGGAAAATGATCACTCACTTCAAGAGCCTAAAGGGCCATCAAAAGAACATAATTAATACCCATGCTAACTAAAAGCTGAAAACAAAAACCCATATTATAACATGCCTACCTGCTCTTCGGTGAGATGAAAATTGTCTTTAAAGTTAAACGGTTGAGCTGAACCTGGAACAATACTAGAAATAATTTCAGGTCCATGAACAATGATCCTGAAAATGTAGAAATCATATTGTAAGAAATAATGTCATCATGGTTTTGCAGAAATGAAGTCCTTACAAACCTCATAATTTAAAATGTGTCATTATTATAACAGAATTGATACACGATAACCATTGAGTTCTACACTGACCTGTCATAGGCACAGTGTGTCTTCTCTCGGACAGTAGTGTCTTGCTCATCTCCAATCAGCCAGCGAAATTTTGGGTCATTCCTCATGCGCACAGCTCTCCAGCCCTTGATGGTGACATAGCTGCAGCCTGCATTGAGGTCCCCTAAGATTATCACATTCTGGTGTCAATGAAAAGAACAACAACAACAACAAAAAAGAAATTCCTCATAAGTTGCATCATACTTGGAGAGAAAAAACAACGTCAGTCCTTTTAAAGATATAGATAAGATTCACCAAAATTTGTTAAAAAAAGAAAGTAGTTAAACCCACGTCAGTCTTCCACGTCTTCGAAATGCCTTTGAATACAGTGTACAGTTCATCCATCTCCTTCATGGCAGTTTTTGGACAGGTGTGCTGCCCAATAAGGACAAAATCCTTCACCGCTAAAACAATTTACAGAAAAATAAATTTTAAACATATATGTCTGGAATGTGTTTCCAATGAAGCATTGTGACGTGGAAGTCATAGGTTGAGTTTGGAAGCCCTGCGCACATATTTATCAGATTCTCTACGTTTCTGCACATGTAAAGGCTTCTAAAGTTATAAAGCAATGTATCTTCTAACCACTGTTTATTTTAGCGTAGTATTGTCACTTTTTTAAATTGCTAAATAACTACATAGGTTGGACTGGACTCCTTTACACACAACAGAACCTGGATGAAATGTTTCAATCCAGATGTTCCCACCAGGATCCCACCAGGCTTGCAGTAGACTAATCTGCAGACCCGAGGTTCTCAGTTTGTTTTAATGGAAGTTTAGACAGCTTCACAAAAATAAAGACTAAAAAGTGGGCAGTCTACTCCTGGCTAGGAGTTGTGTTTTCATGGTCACAACCAGTGACCCCTGCTGACTAGTGGGAATTAAAGACAATATAGTTTGTACTGAACTCTGCTACGGGAACATTTCTGTTTCATTACGCTCTTCATTGAATTTTAACCACAGAATGCAATTCTACCAAAGCATTGTCTACTGGGGTGGATGGAGGTAGGGGCTGTCATACAGTCATCAGTTACAGTTGGTTTTAATTTACCCTGAACTTATAGAAAATTATTCCTCCGTAAAGATGTTTTTCGTTGCAGCTTACATGTTGTGGGGGAGTGAAAGCGGACAGTGAAAGGCTCTCTGGAGAAAACATCAGTTTCATTGCTCCCCCTTCTTTCTTCTTTAGGGTACTGGTAATAATCTTTGACCTTCAGCATGTTGTTTCTGGAGATGATGAGACATTAAAGATGCAATGCTGAACTGACACTAAGAGTAATGTAAAATATAGCACGTTGTACCTGTAAATGTAGACATACTGTTCCTTGTAGGTTTTCCTGCCCAACCTTTCACTTTCCAAATATGAATATGAATTGGATCTGTCAAATCTACAGACAATAGCGAAAATACGTTTAAAATTGAAGGTACAGATGTGAGCGTTGATTCACTAAATCCTTCAAATGTGCAGGTTTTGAACCCATGCAAACTTTTACCTGTTAAGAGCCTTCACCAAAGCTTGTACTGCTTCTCCTTTAGAGTCTCTGACCTCCTGAATTAGACTCAGGTCACAGCGAGAGAGGATCTTTGGAACAAGATAAAAGAAACAAAACCAACAACAAAAATAAGTTCCATGAGTATTGCTTAGTGTGCTTTTTTGTTACCTAAAGCACAAAGTTCATAAGCAGTAGAGTACCTTAAGTAAAATGCCCATAACCCTCTTGTTGTTGGCCTTTGATTCACCAAAACTCTGAACATTGAATGCGCAGATTTTCAGTGAAAATGTGACGTTCAGTGCACACAATCCCGCAACAAACAGCAGAACTGCAGTCCTCATCTTATAAAGGATAATCAGTCTGTAAGTAAAGGACAGTTTGGCAAGATCCCTTTTGACATCTTGTGAAACATGTTACAAAAAACCTACACCCACAAAACTACAGCCTCTTACCTTCAGTGCTAGCTTCACCAGGAGACTGAGGTCAGTCCAGCAAACAACCATCTCTTCAATGACCAGTGGTTTATTTGGGGAACATACAGGTAAATGTGGGTGAAAAACAAGTCTGTATGGTGAGTGTGCTGTGTCAGTGCCTGATGAGAATGGAGCTTTATCTGGAACAGTTAAAAACCAGTGAATACAATGAACAATGAGCCATCCAACTCAGAAAGTTCAGCTTTGAGTGTGTTTTGTCTCAAAAGTTTGAGTATAATCTGAACAATGCAGACAGTGTCATGTGTAATTGTCACTCAGGTTCTAAAACATTTAAGTAGAATTTACCACGTATAATTTTGCCATTGTATCATAGACATAATGAACTGAAAGTTGCCACAACGTGAGTCACATCACTGACACAATTCTGAATGTGATGGAACTCCACCGCAGTCTGATATTTGGAGGGTAATTTACTTTAGACTGTTAGGTTGTTTTATTTAAATCTTTGATATTTTTGCAATAGGAATTGTCAACTAGAATAAATAATCTGTCATGAAGTAATGTAGTGATATTGAGATGTATTTTGCACTTCTGTTAAAACAAACAAGTAAAATTCCTGCATTCAAAATCGTACTTATGTAAAAGTAAAAGTGGAGAAGTACTGTAAGGTACTTGTCCCCTGAAAATGTGGTACCTAAAAATCCCAAAATTGATGCAACATACAGTTCTATAAGAAGCATTTAATGCTACAGCTACTTATAATTTCTTTATAGTTATGGAGTTACCTAACTGGTCCAAATGATACATCTTAGCAGCATTTGGTGATTAACAAAAGAAAAATAATCCGCCACAAAAAATTTGCATTTTTATGTTTTTTTCAATAATTGTGTTTTGTTGTAAACTCTGGATAATTTAACATCTTTGTGACAAACAATGTAGCAAAATGTACTATTTCCCCCCCTGAAATGTAGTTGACTGAAGTATAGCTTAGCACAAAAACAAAAGTGAAAGTACATTAAAAATACGTCTGGAAAATAAAGTTGCGAAGGTGAGACATAAATATTGTGTTTTTTAACTGCAATAACATGCATTCACCTGTTTAAAGTAAGTTTCAGTTGTCTCACATTAAACCCAAATCATCAGCAAGTCTGGATTTGATGCAGAAAAGAAATATTATCTTTGTTTGTAACTTATAGCCTTGCTAGGATTAAAGAAAACTTTAAATATTTGTTTTTCATTTTTGATTACATAAAACAGCAATTTTATTGTATGTTTAGTGTCTCTATCAATGACATTTAACACTGAACTTTAAACAGCCCCTCCACTGTCCTTAAGCACTGCTCCATCACGTGGCTGAAAGCATTATTTGCATGTCTTTTGTTTATTTTAATACCTTTTTATGTGCAGTTACAGTAAAAAGGATAGATTCTCCAAACTATACTGTTGATATTATCAACTCACAGTTTCCTAAAATGCTTTTAATTTCAGCCAACTTGTAAGCTGTAAGCTGGAGCTCTTACTTATAATAAAAGTGGAGAAGTACTGAATTAAAAAAAAACATACTTGATGTACAAGTAAAGGTACTTGTACTCTGGAAATGCTTTTCATTGTAACAAAAATTACAAACATTGGCGCGTTTTTCACACTGAATGTCTTCATTTATATTTGAATAGGTTCTGCACACATGGACAGTACATCTTCCACGTGTAAACATGTGGAATATTATCTCCCCCTCACACACACTTTAAGTTCCTAATCTAAAATAATATAAAATACAAACACTATAACGAATGAGATACTACAAAGGTCTTACTTTAAAATAAAAGCAACAACAACAAAAGATAATATTATCCGTGAGCAATGAAGTTTCATATTGGTCTAAAACAGCCTGAGTGTTGAGGAGAGGCCATTTCCATGAGATAGTTTTCGATACGTGTCTCTATGTCTGAGTACAGGTCTTCAGCTTGCTCCCTGAAAGGAGGATGCCACAGCCACAATATGACAACCCCCGCTGCAGCGATGAGTAGGAGGAAGAACACAAACACTTTCCTCCAGGAGCCACACAGCGTCTACACAGAGAAACAAGAAAAGATGGTTACAGTTATATTTTGCAGCAAACACCTAAATAAAAGGACAAAGTGTTAATTCTTATTTGCATGTGAGTACATCAAGGACATTACATTTTACCCCCCCAACACTCCCAAACAGACACACACACACAGAGCTTACTGTTCTCCTGTGGCGGTGGCTTAGTTGCCGGAGTTCATCCCTGCACTGTGACAGACGGACCTGGCTGGACTGACACTCCTGCTCCATGGCATGCAGCTCCATCTGCAGCTCTTCACACTGTACACACAGACAAAACATATGGAAAGAAAACATATGCTGATCATATTTGGCTTTTTGAAGAATATTTACAATGCACAGAAGTTCCTTAGAAATGCACTATACAAGCTATATGTTTTGAAACACGTCAGCTGTTAAAATATTTGCAGAAAGTAGATGTATTATAAATCTGAAACAAATGGGCAAAACATTTTGATCAAGCTAGCAAGGGGCCTTAATTTTGACTTTAAGCTGAAATGTAATTATTACCTGTGTGGCAGGTCAAAAACCAGCAATGGTAATGAAATAAATCAAGGTACTGATCTTGTTATTAAACTGTGTAAACTTTGATCCAAATGTACCTCTCTCTCCTTGAGCCGGAGTTTCTCCTGAGTGTGACGGAGCTGCTCCTCCACCTGGGAGTCTCTCCTCACTGTCAGGTGATTCTCTACTTCCTCTGATGTCAGCCCCCCCTGCATTATGAAGTCTTCGCTCTCATTGTGGACATCTAGGAAACAAAGCAGTTTAAATACAAATCCATATTGTCTTTGCATAACTTTAAACACTGCAAAACCACCTCATTGTTTTGTCCTAGAAGTATTCCCACATAAAGGCTAAGAATGGCTTCATGTTGTCTCTGCAGAATCAAGAATAAAAAACAAAGCTTTAAGGTGTGTGTTTCACCTCTAAGTTGCTCGATTTCCCCTCTCAAAATCTGGTTGTCCTCTTCTAGCAGGGAAATGTTGTATTCTAGCTCCTTCTTCTCTCGCCTTAATGACACCACCTCCTCCCTGAGCTCGGCCCCTCTGGCCCTGGACAGCTGCACAGGATACACACACGTTTTTCCCTGCCAATAACATTCAAACTGAAAACTGACAGTGCATGTTGCCACAGTATACCGCACCTCTATTTGGCTGTGTAGCTGTTGCAGCTGTTCATTGCTGAGGTGCTGGTTCTCCCTGAGTTGTTCAAAGTTGATCTTCAGCTCCTCATATAGGTTGTGCAACCTCAGGCCCTCTGCCTTTGCTGTGATGAGTGCTTCCTGGTGCAAAAATCAAGTGTTTCTTCAAGATTCAGCTGCAGTTTTGTACATACATTACCAGAAAACCCATATAAGTGATGTTGTGTTTTTCCCTCAGTTAAACAGAAGGAATGTAGCTGTAATAAGACTTATGACCTGCAGCGTCTCAGCCTTGATAAGTGCCTCAGTTTTCTCCTGTGTGGCCTTCTGCAGGGCAACCAGAGCCTTCTCCTCATATATCAGTTTCTGTTTCTCCATTTGTACCACCAGTTTCTTCACTCCATCTTTTGGAAACTTCTATAAGGACACAACACTGCTGATTTATAGCAATAAATGACACAGAGCAACCAAAACCACAGAGAGATACATTCAGTAGACTCTGCCTCCGTATAACAAAATAAAAAGGACTAAATAGTTAATATGTTGCAAAAAATAAAACAAAAACACCCCTACTGCATACAAAAACACACAATGGTTGCCTTTTTTACCACCAGCTGCTGTTCTTACCTGCAGACAAGCTTGCAGCTGTGCTTCTAGAGCCTTGATCTTGTTTCTCAGTAGGTCTTCACTGAAGCGAGCCTGTGTGGGTTAAAAAGGAAATGACTATCACTCTGTAACCTGCAGATGGTAAATTACTGGTTCGTGTACCAAAATCTGTGACAGTGGTGCACAAAGAAATGTGCTGCATCAGCGAGCCTCAAGAATTATCACAGTGTCTTTATGTACAGAAACACAACACTGTTTCAGTTGTGGAAAATAATATGTAAGTTGCTCAAAGACAACATACCTGTGTAAGGAACAATTTTCACAAATAAAATTTGGAACCAAATGAACTTAGAGATCCTCAGCAAAATTAAACAATTAGGGAAACACCATTATTTCCCTTTTGTTCCTTAAAGCCAGAGCAGCCAAATAAAGCTAATTGAAGATGGATAGCACCTATAAAAGCTGCTGACTGTCACACCCTTCCTGTCTAAGAATGACAGCTTGCACTCCTCCTATGCAGTACAGACTACGGCGGAAGCAGGAAGCTCCAAACCACAGACTACACAGGCCTTCCTGAGGCAACAGCAGCCACACACAAGCTGTGTGACAATTAAATGTTCACTGTAACAGCAACCAGGGAACCAAAGAACATTGATCAGCAACAGAATGCCCTTATAAAACAATAAATATCTTTTTAGTATTTGAAACTGCATGTGTGAAACACTGGCGGTCTGTTTAATTTGAGTAAGCAGCTTGTGCATATAGAGGAGAGACTTACTGTCCGTATTTTGTTCGAGGAGTTCATTAGGTTTGACATGCTCTCCTGGAGGCCTGCCAACTTCTTCTTCATGGCCTCCTCTCTCCACAGGGCCTCCTGACAGAAAACAAGCAGCGAAGAGGAATAGCTACGATAAAGTATTAATAACATATGAGACATTTTGTGACTCCTGTCAAGGTTTAAACATAATATTCAAAATTACCAATGCCACTAAATCACCTGTGTCTTAAGGAGCTTCAGAGTATGTAAACATCACACGTTCAATAACACAGACTGTAGCCACTAGTGCCAATATTAGGATGACAAAATCTACCTGAAGTTTGCTACCAATAACATTACAACTAAGGTTGTATCAGTACACTGAGAGCATTATTGAGAATAAATATATTATGTTTTTCATCTGGCAAACATGCAGTGACGCTTTTATTAACAAAACACACAGGATGGATATGGGAATTGCAAACAGTTGGTTTACCTGCAAGTAGTCAGCTAACTGCTGAACATCCTGTTAGTTAAGAGATTAGAGACAATAATACAAGTTAAATTTGGTGTTAGAACTCACTCTGTAGTGTATGCATGTATATGGATTTACAGTTTGAAAACTCACAGATTCCTTGACAGTGATGAGGCCAGATCTGTATGGAAGAAAGTATCTCATATTAGAAATCTAAAGCAGTGATCACAGCTGCCTGTGATATTTAGGATTTAACAATTCAGTTATGTTACTTAGGGAGATTTACAGTAAGTCACACTCACTCTGTTTGCACACCAGTCTCTTGAAATGTTGTTTTGATATTGGTTTTGTGAGCTTTGGGAGATAAGAAGATAAAACAGCAACATTAGCATGAAAGACCACCAAAGAAAATGTGACAGTCTTTAGCCGAAATGACCATTATTGAAATTAATGGCAAGACTTTTACCATCAGTACTATCCTCTCTTTGATCTGTGCTTCTTGTCTTGCGTTGGTTTGATTCCTTCCTCAATATTTTGTTGGTAGCCTGAAGAAAAAGACTCAGGTATGACTCTCTGTAGCGATTGATAAAAGATGGTAATGATAATAAAGATAAAGTAAAAGGATCTTACATTTACTGGTGACCATTGACTGGTGATTGGAGCATCTAATTTACTGCCGTTTTTTGTGGAAATCATCACTAGATGTCCATTAGTTGTGAGAGTACTTTTCACATTTGTATGCAGTGTCTCTAACTTGCTGCTTGAACAATGATGTTTTAGTGAAAAGGTCTTTGCTGAAGATTTTGTCTTTGAAGAATGGTTCACAGACTTTATGCCACATAGCTCTGGGCTCACTGATCTTCTCCTCAAAAATTGCAGCTGCCTCTTTTCTTTCAGTTCATTTTTAATCTGTTTTGTGTCAAATTCTCTCGTAGGGCTGCGACATGAAGTTACATTGTTACGTCCTCGTAGGTGTTCACGATTCACTGCTCTAATCTCCAATATTTGGTCAAATTTGTTCTGTGGGGAGAGCTGTATTCCACTGAAAGCTAAGGCATCCATGGCAGCTCCTCTGGCTGTTGCAATACCTTGACCTTGCAATGACAGTATAACAGGAAACTGATTATTAATGTTTATAGGCATAAGACATTCCATATTTAGGAAACTGGGTTGCAATGACAGCATTTACTGATGGATATACAATGTATGGGTTGCTGAAACATAGGATTTCTAGGTTTTGCAGTTTCACTCTGAAGGGTCAATATGTTAACATATTAGAGTGACTGACTCAAGTTAATAGCAAACACTGGACGAGTCTGAATTTTCCTGTCACTCTTAGATGATATAAATTAGCATTTCTTAAACTCTGTCCTGACATTTTTATTTCAAGAGACTTAGCCTGAAATGAAAGCTAGTGATTTGCATCAACAGATTGTGGTCTAATTTATATGACTTGTATGAATAAAATAAAGTAAAATGCAAAGCCCTAAGAGTGTCTTTGACATTAGTAGCTTTACCATTCCCATGCAGGTCGTAGTAGAAGCAGCTACACTCTTATCTCTAGAAATATTAGTACAGTAGTTGAAGCAGTAACCATAGTGTGGGTTATGATAGATAATGCAGGCAGAAGTTAAAGTGCTATTGCATTTTGTTAGAAATCTCCTTTAAGTATGTGAGGACAATATCAAAGACAGAGTAGGCCCTCCACAACCTCAGTGGTTGTGGAGGGAAAATATACAAAATAATGCAAAGACAAAATGTTGCCTAATAAGCTGAACCCTATCATAAGACTTACCAACTATGCCATTTCTTTAAGTGGGGAAAACTCTTCATGTGGTGGTTGAGAAGTCATCCATTTTCTCACTCTTCTGAAATAGTGTCCGGGGTTTTGTCTGTGTTTCACATGTAGCTGTTTCTGTTGAGCATAATTTTACAGGAAGTGAAGTGAACCACAGCGTCATATGTTCCTCTATCTCACCAGCCACTCGCATCAAACTGATGCCATACACGGGTGGGCCCCCAAGATTATAGACAGACACAGCCAATTCCTCCTGTGTGCAGTCTGGGATAAAATACACCAATTGGAAGAGGGAGCTGTGTGAGTGGTTACTAGTTGAAAATATGAATTTTTTTTATGAGAGCTATCACATTTAGAATTGAAATTATTTAATGTGTTTGATCTAAAGGTTTATTTGTGACAGACCATACAAAAACCTTTTCACCATTACTACTTTAACAAATGTATAAATTCAATAAATGCATTACATTGCATTCAGAGGATAGAGGCCGATGAGTCAGAGGATAAAGTACTGGACTAGTCTAAGGTAGTTTAGTAAATACACTTTATGCATTTTTCGCATAAATCCTGTTGAGTGTGTAAAGTGAGAAATTCATTGAAAGTGTTTCTTACTAAGAAACATTGTCAAAATGTGTCATGTGTCAGCAGATTTGATAGTTAAAGTTGCATGAGAAGGGTTACACCAGACACCCATCCTGCCGTAACCCTTCCTTTTTATCCAGGCTTGGGACCGGTACCAGCGGGACCGGGTGGCCCTTGGTGACTGGGCAGGGCCACACCTGGTGGGGTGGGAATAGAACCTGCAGCCTTCAGTATCACAATCCAATGCTCTACCACTGACCACCAGGCCCCCTGTTATTTATGTAGTATAAAAACTCAAATATTAAGATTTTGGAATATCAAGATTATTTGAACTTTCATAAAATTCTATAAATTGTGTAAACTGGCAGTAATAAATTTAGTAGGAATTAAACAGTAGTAATAAAATATTAATACAATTAGTAAAGATAGCATTAGCTTAGTTATCATACCAGCTCTGGGTTAGTTACCTGGTTGGAGTGCTGTTGCATTTGTTTGTTTTTTCAAAATGTCTCTCAAGAAATAAAAATTTTGGTGTATAATATTTTCTATAGCAAAGTAAAACATTAAAACCAGCAGACTGTCGTTCAAATTTACCACTGCAGAAAAAAGCGTCACTGCCTTCATCATGGTGGTGTGTAACCTTATTCTATGGCCTATATTCTCATTAAGCTATACACGACAGCGAACCTTAACGTCGTGTAAAATGTTTTTTGCATCATTATAACCGTAACTACCTCAATTAATCAAAATATATCGCCAGGACAGTGACAATGTGTGTGCTTGATTGCAGCACCATCTACCGGCCATTGTCTTTAATATCTCAAAGGAGGATTTAGTTGACTTCTCGCGATGTTTTACGATAATTTCTCGTGTATCCGACATCCTTGCGGCTCTTTGCAGAAGGGCACAGAGAGGCCGATACAAGGGTGCCCCGTGTAAAGAGAATTTGGCAGTTCATCCTTCAAACATGCTGTCCAGGCTCGTTTTTGTTTCAGGTATGGATTAATCAAGCTTAAAAGATGATTATGAAAAGTCACTTACGCTCTAGCTCCGTTTAACTGTCAAGCAGGAAATCTAAAAGGCAAAAACATGAAGTTGAAGGGTAAACTGAAGGCCGCACATTGAATGAGATGCTAATGCTAGCCGTATGTAGTTTAACTGTTAGCTAGTGCAGCGAGATAGCAATTATGTGCACTCAAACCTTTATTGAATATAGATTTGTCTAGACAGTTATTGGGAATACGTTTGGTTGCGTAGTACTTTTTGGATGTCTTTCAAAAAGCTAGCAACAATGTACATGCTAACTATAGCAAACAAGCTCTATTAGCTGATGTTAGCTCTGCATACTTGCGGATGCCACCCTTTGACAGCTAACATCGTCGGGTTTACCTTTTTTGCAAGACGAAAAAAAAAATCCTAATTTAGTCCTTTTTAATAGTAATTTGACATTATTGTTTTTTTTTTTGAGTTGTTAATTTGAAACCTACTTTGTTGATGTGCTGTGACGCTTTTAGTTGGGTTATGTTGACTTTTGTCATTATACAATTTTATACTTGTCAACTTATTAAAAGAACTTTAACTAATACAATTTTAATACAAAAGCTCATGCTCTCGAATATAGTCTTATCGCTAATAAAAAAGAATAACCAATAGGTTTTAAAATACTCTTGTTTTCTATTTGCAGCCAGTGCCCTGAAAGGCAGTGGCCCTCTTGGAGCAGGGTAAGTGTCTTTAAAAATTGTTTTATTTACTTTTTTGTTTTTTTGTTTTTTACTGATTTAGTAAATAATTTGATACAATTGATAAAACAATAAATACAAATTACGTGAGGGTTTTATGTCTGAAAGCCTTGGCTAATAGTCCTGTTCTCCTCAGTCTTGTTCAGGCATCTCGCACCTTGCACACATCATCCCAAAGTCTGGCCCCACTGCCCCCTCTACCAGAGAAGGGAGGCAAAGTCCGCCATGGCATCTTCCCAGAGGAGCTCTTCCAGCTCCTCTACCCCAAAACTGGAGTCACAGGTCTGTAGTCCTTAACTAGAAGCAAGACATATCTCTTTCATGTATTTAATTTCTGTTAAAAAGCCATTTTTAAATGAAATTCTGACACACTGCGATTTTTAAATAAGCCCTATTTACAATCACCATTGTGAAATAATGAACAGACATTTACCCATTGCTTGGACCCATAACATATTTCCTAGTATTTCTCAATCATATCCATAGGGGAATATCCCTAGTTTATCTCTAGATGTGATATTATCTGGGAGTTCCAGATGTACCAGATGTGTGGCGCATAAACAGACCAATACTCCTTGTCAAGGTTTATTTTTGACTGTGGGAACAGTCAGAGGCTTGTGGATTTGACGTTTACATTTAGTCATTTAGCAGATGCTTTTATCCAAAGTGACTTGATGTAACTTTATCATGTAGTGTATATGTCCATAATGTTTATAAACATTACCAATGTGGTTTAGGATCACTTCACTTCACAAAGTTGTTTTTCTTTTTAAACATGTTTTCACATTTTATTCCTCCCTGCATTTAAAATTTGTAATTTATTTCATTTTATTTTTTCCTGTAGGACCCTACATGCTTGGTGCTGGTCTCATCCTCTACATGCTTTCTAAGGAAATCTACGTAATCAACCATGAGACCTTTGCTGCTGCCTCCATAGGTGCCATTATCATCTATGGTGTCAAGAAATTTGGTCCAAAGGTTGCTGCAGTGGCTGACAAAATTAATGAGGTAGGTTAGCAGCCAAATACATTTGTTTCTAGCTTTTTATTTAAATGGTAAAAGGTTACTTGTGTAACCATTGTATAGCTTGGGGTGTATATGTGCTCATTCACTTTGATTATATTAAAAGTAAGTTGGATTTTAGATTTATTTAATTGTAATCAAGCTGCTGGAATTCAGTCAAAATGATTCATCTTTTTTGCAGGCTTTGCAGACCTTCCTATAAATGCCCTTTTGTGTGTTGTGTGTATGTGTTTTCAGGACAGAGTAGCCAAGGCTCAGGAGGTGAAGGATCTTGCCATGTCCAGCCTGGCTCAGGCTATTGAAAATGAAAAGAAGGAACAGTGGAGAGTTGAGGGAAGATCAATGCTCTTTGATGCTAAAAGGGTAAGCAGCAGTTACCTTTCAATTTTTTTCCTCTGTTAATAATGTGCTACTTCATATTTACTCAACAATGCATATTGACAACTGACAACTGCTATCTGCCATTTCCAGAAGTAGGAGTTAAAGGGGCATCTATGTGTAATGTTTATGATTTACTGACCTCTTCTGGCAACAAGTCAAATTTAGCAGTATCACCAAGTGAATTATTAAAAAGAATTATTGAGGATTATTGAAACAAAATTACATGAACAAATAATGGGTTATTCGCTGTTAAAGGTCATTAGAACCTACTGTAATCTGCTGAAAATTACAGATAAAAATTCTCATTGTCTCTTGCCTTAATTCTGGCTGCACATTGCTGTATTGCATATTGTTATGTTTTGATTATAAAATAAACACGACAGTCAAATTTTTGGTTATTTTAAGGTTTAAGGTTATTTTTTGTTAAAACATTTATAGATTTCTTAAAGGTCTCGCTAATCACTCACCTCAGATGGCAAACTGTTTGTGATGTAACTGAATTTGCATCACGATGTTTATAGCATGCAAAGAAGGAATTGAACCTGCTTAAATCATAGCTTAGAACCCCAAGTTTAGACTACAAAGTTTTCCCTTTTTCCCCTTAGAACAATGTGGCCATGCTGTTGGAGACCAACTACAGAGAAAGGCTACATTTGGTGACCCACGAAGTGAAGAGGCGCTTGGACTACCAGATTGCCTTGCAGAACCTTCATCGTCGAATGGAGCAGGATCACATGGTTAACTGGGTGGAGAAGAGTGTCATCAGCAGCCTCACTCCTCAGCAGGTCAGTTTTTTTACTGTCACAGAGTTCTTTGTTTATTTGTCTTTAGAGCCAAGATCCCTAAAATACTACTCCATTACATGTGCTCCAAGTAACCAGGTTACTTAAGTAAATCAGCTTCTCAAAATCCTTATACCTGCAACAGAAGAGTGATCAGATTTTTGTTGTTTGTATATGGCTTCTTTTGAAAGCCTGGCTTACAGATTTTAATGGAATCATAACACAAAATCCTGCTTTCTTACTTAAAAGATAGGGAGTGACAGCTATTAATACACAGTGCAAACTGCCTGCATTTATAAAGTATATGATGGAAAGGGACTTATTTAGACTAATATGAGCCACTTTGTGTTAGTTTAATTATTAGTAAGTAATGATCGCTGGTCCATTCAGCCTTTCACTACCTCATCCTGTTATGCAGATGGGCATTGTACAGGCCCATTTTTTGAAACCAAGTGACAGTTAAGAAATCCGCTTTCCTCAGAAAGCTCACTTTACATGCACGTAAGTAACCAGGTTAAACACACTGAGTGAAACATGACATACATGGAAAAAATTTTTTTTACAAGCACATATGACCCAAATCACAAAAGAAAAGAAAATAGATTTAAATTTTATAAATGTCTTAAATGTGGCTTAAATGTGAAATCTTCAGCAACCCTTTCTTGACAGATGAGTTAATTATTTTCTCCATGGCTCTATGTCTAGGCTAACTCTGGAAGACCATTTAAACAAATGTAGCAACATTAAGGCTACACAAAACCCATAAGTCAATGTCTGTTAGGTTTAGTACACTACTATATTTAGTTATTTAATATTTAAGAACATTAGCTTTTGACAAATAAGATATTTGTTTTGTAGAAGATACAGAAGGCAATGCATCAAAACAGTTTTGATTCATATTTGCATCTCCAATAATAAATAAAATATAATAAATAATCCAGTAAAATCTACTGGCTTCATTAGTGATTTTTGTACAAAATTGTAGTGACATTTAAAATGTATTTGCATTTTGAGCCACATTTGTGTAAAACGTCTTGTGTGCACATCTCCAGGGTGATGCTTTGGGGCTTCATATGTGTATATTTGTTTTTCAGGAGAAAGAGAGCATCGCCAAGTGCATCACAGACCTGAAGGCTCTGGCCAAAGCCACTCAGGCCAAAGCTACAGTCTAAACTCTCAAGCCTTCAGAGAAGGCTAATTCCCAACTCATTGCCCCAAGATGAGACACTCATTTTTCTTCATAGAATAAACTATTTCCTCCTTAAAGATTGTCTCTGTCATGGTCATCATGGGTGTGTACAGTATTTACACGTCAGCTGATGGTAAAATAAATGGTTCTCTTACTCAACTTCAACTGTCCAACTGTGTGTTTTATCTTGAGTTATTTGCTTGTATTTCTGGGATGTTACATGGGACATACCCACTGTCACCATTTTAATGCCGCAGCAGGTTATGCTTTAGCTAGATAAGAATGTCTAACAGCATTTCTTCTGGAGCATTTCAGACCTTTGATCACTCTGAATGAGATAATTGTGAAATTTTTAAACCTTTGGACTCATTATGAGCCAAAGATTTGCTTCTTTCCACCATAGCTGAAATACCTCTCCCTCAAATGACAAACCAGACCAACCCTCTAGATCTGTCACTCCCATCAGGTTGGTGCACTTTGATCCTGGTGCCGTCAAGCAGGAAGTCAAGGATTTGTTCTCGGCAGTCTGAGCAAGGAATATATTTTTTTTTTTGCTTCGAAAGGTCATTATGGAAAATCCAGTTAGAAGAAGGGGGAAATGATACTGAGGCAAAGCTGACAAAGAGGTAAAGAAAACCTAGAAAGCTGATGAGATTATATGTTAGGAGTAAAGTAAATCAAATGAATATTGTCATTTTACTTGATTAGAAATGTAAATATTTGCTTTTGCAGTGCTACATCTTATATCCTACTTTCGATCTTGTATGTACGTGACAGTTTAAAGCTCTCCGAGATCTATATTTAAAACAGTGTACTCTGCTGCATCATGGTGTATTGGTGCAGGTGTTTTAGTGTCTTAACCTCTTTATACATAAAAAAAAGTCAGCTAATTTGTAAAAATACCCTTTTCTGCTGATCTAAGTTCAATTGAGGTGAAGTCTTCAAGGTGGGGATTAATATTTGAAACTTTTAATTTTGAACCTATTTTTATTACAGCTTGTGCAAATAACTGGACGTTTTTTGCATTTAAATTCAGCTTTAAAGGAGATTTATTAAGTAACCTTTGCTGAGTAGAGCCATTGTAGCAACAAGATGATCTTAAATGATTCATAAACAGTACCTCAAATAGAAAACTGACCACAGTACTGAAAAGTAACAGAGAAATCTAGTTTTTGAACGTTTGAGCAACTATCTTTAAATACTAATCCTACTGGTATTTGAAGACTATTGAAGCATCCCCAGAGATTTTTAAACAGACGTATTTTATTGCTTGTAAACAGTTTTGATTTGGAAAAACACGTTTTTCAGAAGTGACAGTTTAACCTTTTAATATCTCTTAAACCAAACTGGGTAAGTCCTTACGTTTATTCCTACACAACCATTTATTGTGTAGTTTTTTCAGTCCATATAATTTCACCTTTTTATTTTAATTTTATTTAAACAGGCTTCAGTAGTTTACAAGTTTGAACTCTTCCAAAAAAGACAGACGTGATTGAAAATGTTTGGAAACAGTGCTCCCTTCTCGTATTCACCAAGGTCAGTCACTATTTCACTTGGAAGTTCACCACTCACTGCTTTTGATTTGATTACGTGCTAATTTGAGATCTTTACAACTCTCCAAACTACTGTTCACACCCTTTCATGATAAAACACTGTTGTGGAAACTGAATGAGTTTCAAGTTCTGGACTGTGGATAGTTTATCTTCTGGTTGCTGATGACGACGATGGTTTTATTGACATGTTCCTTGGCTGAATGTGCCCCGCATCTGCTGTTTCATAAATGACCTTTTATTGTTCTTCAGGGCTGTCTTACAGGATGACCATTCTCAGTCAAAGCGTGTTTTCCAACAAGAGGATTTTAAGGTTGCTCCATTTCAGGAAAACAGCATGTCCAGGCCCAGTGGAAAATCTATATACAGTATGTTCAGATCTATAAAAACTATTCCCTACAGTCTCCTGTGTAATAATATCTGACAGACAAAAAAAAAAATGCATGTTACATTGTTTTGAAATTGAACATTTCTTTACATTAGTGCAAAGAAAGGAGTACTCAGAGACACTGAACAGACAATCCGATTACTTTCAATTCAGAGTAGAGGTAAAGGAATATGAAAATCTGCAAATTAATAACAGCACAAGCTTCAGTTGCTCTCATTCATGACATTGAAAACTGACTCCACAGCATCTGTTCACCTGGGAGCTAGATGGCCAGGAGCTGAGAACAGTGAATGACTGTGTGGCCAAGCTCAAAAAGCTGGATGCCAAAGGTCGCGTGTGGCCCCAGGATATGATTATGGAGGCTCGGGGAGGATATTTACTGCTCAGTGACATTGAGACCAAGGTTAGTAGCAGTTTTTAGGAGAACATTATTTAGATAGAGCTAGACTCTTAATAGGTGGAGGCCCGGTCAAAATGACTACAGCACACACTCTTTTGCGAAGGCTTCGCTGAGGATTTTGGAGCCTGACTGCAGGGATAACGTCACATTCAGCTACAAGAACAGTAGTGAGATCAGGCTCTGCTGGTGGGCAGTAAGACTTTTATTGTTCCAGATCATCTCAAAGGTTTTAGAAGGGTTTAAGCTCTAAGCTTTTCAACTTTTTTCAAATCCAACTTGAAAACCATGTCTTAATGTACTGTGCTTTGTGAACAGGGGGCCTATAATATTCATTCATCTATTATCTGTCAGCTCTTATCCTATTTGGGGGCTGGAGTCTATCCCAGCTGCCATGAGGTGGGGTACACCCTGGAAAGGTTGCCAGTCTATCTAAGGGCCACAGACAGACAACCACTGGCGCTAACATTCAATCGTACAGGCAAATTGGATTCCCCAATTAGCCTAACGTGCATGTTTTTATGCTGTTGGGAGAAAACCCACGCAAGCACAAGTAAAGAATGCAAACTCCACATGGGGCATGAACCCGGAACCAGTGCTAAATGGCCTATCTTATTAAAACAGTACATGTTTTCTGATAAGTAAAAGCAAAAATAAGATTTTATATTTAAACATTAGTATTCCCCCTTTTATTTATTTAATTTAAGGGCTGAGCCCAAACCCAAAAAACAGACGCAGACTACAACTATTCAAAAGGGTGAACAGCATAAGCATAATTACACAGCTACAAAGTGTCTTAACTATAAAATAACATAACGTAAAATGATTTCTCATCTTTAAAGTTCTGCTTAGATGAGATGTTTATTTTTGTTTGTTTTGTAAAGAAGGAAAATCATAAACGTTCATAAAAATGTTCTTTTTTCTTGTGGGGTGCAATTTTTCTAATATTTCTCATTTTAATTAATTATTGCACAACTTTATGTTCTACTGTAGATACTTATTAACTATATGTGTCCTCACATTCACTTTCATTTCCCTGTGGTCACAACCTGTTCAATGTGGATCTAAAGTCAGAGCTGGAGTCGCTGCCTTTGAATTGCATCCTGCAAACCAAAGCTGTGTTGGAAAGCTGCGTGTACAACTCTGTGCTGGCAGTGACTGTGCAGGAACGCAGCAAGCGCATCCCCCAGATTTTCATATTTCAGTGTGAGGAAACTGGGGTGAGTCACAGTTTAACAAAACCATCAGGGACATTATGAGCTTAAACTTGACTGTATGTTAGTTATGTTGTAGAGTGAAATCATGGACATTATCAGCATTTCAGAACAACATGTATTGAGCTGTTTTTGCTAAAGCAGATCTGTTTTAGGCGGAACTCATCAAAAGTGATCTGGATAAGGCTGTACAAAAACTTGGCGATGTGGAACCACGCAGGGACCAGTCCGACATTAGGTACTGTGTCAGATCACACAAATACAATATAAATAAAGAAGAAATTACATTTATGACAAAGCAAAAGACAGACAGACATACCAAAAACTGCTGCATGTTGATGTTCTCAGGAATAACCTTGAGCATATCATGAGTCAACATGCTCCTGTAAGTTCCTGGCAGCCTGGGCCTCGTGCTGTGCAGCGAGAGATGACCCCACCCCCACCAGACCACCCGCCCCCACAGTGGGGCAACAGAGAACCAGGTACAATAAAAACAAAAAAACCCCTTCATTCCTAAAAATTGTTTTTTTTTCTTCAAAATTATGCTTTTTTTCCATTTAATCTCAACAGTTTGCGTTCTGTGCAAACAGCCCGAGTTCCTTTATGTTTAACAGTGTCAATGTTGTTCTGAAGTGCATTCACACCAGTAGCTAAAGCTTTTAAAAAAATCTCCAATTAGAAATTATGCCTCCCCCATGGGTCTACACCCCACAAGATGAAGTGATGCACCGGCCTGATTTCCATGAACCACAGAGTAACCCTGAGCTTTCGCCAGAGCAAGCAGACATAGAGAGGAACACGGTTTGTGCTGCCATAGCTGTTTACCTAAGTTATATAATTTATTATGAACTTAATCATGTTTCTCATCTCAAGTAAAGCATGCTTGTAATGATTCATAAGTCCCTGCAAGCTGGAATATGTTTTATGTCATGCTTTTATTTCTTTCCATAGGATATTTTGAACCATGTTTTAAATGATTTGGAGCTGTTTGTGAATAAAGTGATAGCTGCAGTAAATAACCCTTTGGTGCAAGAAGGCAAGAACAAGAAGAAAAAGGGGTTAATGAAGAAGAAATCAAAGAAAAATGGTAATGTCCTTTTACAGTTCATCTCTCTACAACTACAAGTAGTTAGGGAAGTTATTACTGGGGAGTAATGTCCTAAACATACAGACCATCAACTGTGTGTGTAGTCTGTGGGACAGACGTGGTGCTTGTGTCGTTATAGTGTTAAACATGACTTTATCTCCCCTTCAGCAGCAGCTCACAATCTGCCATCTTGGGACGAGTATGTCTCCTGTCTTCAGAAAGTTAAATATGGATTCAGTCTGCTGGTAAACACTTTTTAAATATCTCACAGATTCCATATTGACTATAATTAAGTGAACAGTCTAATGGGTTTAAATAAATTTGGGGGGAAAGAAAATGAGTGTAACTGAATTATATATTATAACACAGGCCAAGTTGGATGCGTCACTGACCAGCCCCAGTGCTCCTGACTTTGTCCACATCTTCTTCTCTAGTTTAACCATGGTGAGTCCGTTGATCTTTTAATGTAACACTCAGCTACTCCCACTAATCAAACAATTAACTAATGAATAGTAACTATTGAGGTCCTGTGGTTGTTGGTGTGCATCTTTACCACAAAGTGGCACTCTTCTTCCACAGATAATATCTCAGTATCCTGCAGACCTGCCCCCCACTGTGGTCTCTCCCCTGCTGACAGAGGCAGCTCTCCGTCTCCTCAGTCAGGTCGTCACTCCAGAGGAGGACCAGCTGTGGAGGTCTCTGGGTGACAGCTGGAACATTCCAAGGTAACACTACTTTTATAGAACTCTCACACTTACACAAGTTTTATATGCATCTCTACATGTACAGCCCTTATAGCTGCCTGGGTAAACCCTACCCTGGGCGTGGTAAGTCCATTAAAATGTCTTATTAGACAGAAAGAAGATCATTTACTTTGTTTTCACTGCCTAGAAACCCAAAAGTTGATATAAATGGTCTATAACTGATCTCTGCAGAAAAAAATATTTGTCAACCATTAATAAGGTATTAAAGTCATCCTGAATGTTAGATGATAAGATTGTTTGTCTCACGACTGTTTGTTAAGAATAAAATTACAAAGCTGCCTCTGATCAAAGGTGAAAATACTTTCCATCAAAATTACTGATGTGCCAGCAACCTGAATGAAGGGACTACACCCGGCCAAGAAATAGTCCAGCACATAACACACTGTAAAACCACAGCTTCTCATTTTCACATCTTTTGTACAAATAAAGTAAATGAGTTTAACAACACACAAAAAGTAAATAAACTTAATTCTCAAAATGTGGACAATGTTCAAATCTGTTTTAGAAATAAAATGTTTTCAGTTTGTGGTTTACATTTGTATCACATCACAGCCACATGTAGTTCATAATTTTCCTGTTTGAATCATTCACAGATCCACAGAACAGAGCTTATACTGACTCAGGGTAGCAATACATAGTTTTTGTTTTATGTATGTAACAGTTTCCCATCCTCCCTTCACCTCACAGGTCTAGATGGCCACATGATGACGTCCCACCTTACATCCCTGAGTTCTATGATGGCTGGCAGCTGCCTCCCCCCATACGCGTGCCCTCTCCCACTCCCTTGTTCAGTTCAATGAGCAGGAGCAACAGCCAGCGTTTTGCGGCAGGTCGACCCAGTGGACAAATAAATGAAAGCCAGAGCTACACACCCAGAGCAATACAACATCAGCCTGAAGAGGTAGAACCACAAAGACAACTACTCACCTTTAATTAGGGCATTCATCCAGCAATGAAACTCATTTGTTGCAACTAAACATATTCATCTGAAATACTTCGGCACTTACTGATGTCATATTGTTTTTCTGTGCACCAACTTGTGCGTTTTGCGTTCTGAATGCCTATAAAAGTGAACATAAACTATATATGTTTGAAATTATATTCATGGTGCCTCAGCAGAGATTGCAGGTACCTGTTATGACTACACATCCAGCGGTTGCTACATTAGATTTCCTGTGTGGTCAATTATAATGCTGCTGATTAAGCTTTGTTTTCAGAACCTCAGTAATTACTATTCAGTAGCTGAGTGTTTAATGAGTGGGAGTAGCCGAGTGTTACATAATCACCTATGAAAAAAGACGTAAGTGGCTGTCACAGGTATAATTACTGCTACTATCTGGCAATCAGCACCTTGAACATACAAGGATCTCTAGTGAAGTTATTATCACAAACCATTCTGTTTCACCATGTTGCGTTTTGTGTCTTTCACAGCCTGTGCCCAACAGTCCATGGAGTTCACCATCTCCAACTCCAACAAAGTAAGAATTACTACACCTCTGTAAATATGGCTTTATGTTCAGATATGATGTTGCAAATGTTTCAGTGCTAGCTGGACTTTGTGACCATATTAACTGTCACGATGTGTGTGTGTTTTTGATGCTTCAGCTCTTCTGAGCCACCACTGTACATGCGAGTCATCTACGACTTTATGGCCAGGAACAACCGAGAGCTGAGTATCATGAAGGGAGAGGTGGTTCAGGTGGGATGACAAACATGGTACAATGAGCTTCTTCCCCAGACCTATAAATATTATTATTTTTTGATGAAAAGGTGCTTGTAGTTGTGATAAAAATTATAGAATCATGATTGTTAACATTGGAAACTTGGATTTTTCATGTTGGACATGTTTGGAAAATTTTATCCAATTGTCCTAAGTAATTAAAATACTCCAAGTATGACCAGTGTCAGCTTGCTACAAAAGCGCTGCCACTGCAGCTTAATTTGACTAAATGAGTCATTGGATCATTACCAAACTATTGTCTAAATGTCCACTTGCTTTTTGTTAGTTTTTTCTTATAAGAACTTAACACTGGACATTGATGACTTCCTTTTCTGGGATCGACTTTTTGCTGGTAAATTACATTTCCAGCTAATGCAAGTTGTAATTTGATAACAGGCAGAACAATTAGAATAACACTCAAATTATAGTAGAAACAGCCTTGAGAAACATTTCCTGTGGATATTGAAGCTGGTGCAGAGAGCGTTTGACATCTGAGCTCAGTGATTCATTTAAATGTTCATATACTGTACTGATGCACTCACTACACAATACTCAATGGAGCCTTGTTTTTTCTTTGTCTTTGCTATTGCAAAATCTTAGCTGTACTATACTGCCACCATTATTGTTCAAGTACTGGAGATGTTTGGATTTTGTGGTCTTTTCCCAGGTGATTCAGAAATCCAAGCAGTGGTGGCTTGTTCGTAATACCAGGGGAGAAGAAGGAAGCATTCCTCAGAATGTTTTGGAGCCGATCAGGGGTCCCGGCCCCATGGAGGATCGATCGGTGAACAAAATGACATGTAGCTTTGCTGAATAACCCACAAAAAAGATCACATAAGTGATTTGTTATTCGTTTCATTCTCCTTTGCAGCGAGAGACTCGCGGCCCAGTGACTCTGGAAACAGCCTCCTCTCCTGCAGAGGTGAAAGCCTGGCTGGAATACAAAGGATTTTCCAAGATGTGAGTGACGCACTTCAGAGGGACAGGGACTTTTTTAGATGCTAATAATAAGACTTTTGTGATGACGTCAGATGCGTTTGATGCCTTTTCATGTGCAGCACTGTGACCAGTCTTGGGGTGCTGAGTGGTAAACTGCTTCTGGGGATGACGAAGGAGGAGATAAGGACTGTGTGTCCAGAGGAAGGAGGAAGGGTCTTCTTCCAGCTTCAGGCAATTAAGTCAGCCATTGCAGTAAGTAATGCGACACATGATACACAAACACACACCCACACACACGCAATACAACACATGAGTAATGTTTCATCCTGCTTCCCACAGCTCGCCAGTGAAACATCAGGCATGTACAATGGCCGCTACTGACAACCTACTTCAGTTCTCAAGTCCTTTGTTTCTTTTCTGCTGAATATTTATTCACAAATCAACAACTGGATTTAATGTTGAATTTCTAATTTTTTCAAATGATCTTGAATTACCTGGATGCAACTTTTAACATGCATGAAACTGCATCAAATTCAAGTGAAATAAATTAAACTTCTATAGCTATATTACTGATTTAATGTTTTTTTATTCTAATAAGGTGTTTTTAGAGTTATTGAGTATTTTTCCACACCAGGGGCCTGTTTCATACAAGAGTATTGGCTTATCTCATTCTTTTTGTGCTTAATTCAGGTTTTCCAATATCATGAAGCTGGTTTATTTTTAATCATGCTGTCTATGCTTCCAGTATTCCATCTCATTCTATCACTGCAGCTCTGACAAAAAAAACTTAAGATTATGATAAGTTCATTAGAAATGTTATCCATAACCTACTGGGATGTACGGGCATTTTCCTCAAATTATAAGTGATCATAATAAGGACATCAACCTAGGATTAACTCCCCTGTCACATCTGTTGTGGCAGCAGAAACGATATTCATACTTATTCATTTTCATCAGACAACAGATAAAAACACTTTAAAGACCATAATTCTGTACTATTTTTACTGTCTATTTAATAATCATTTTCCAATTATTTTAAGTACTTCATTCATATTTCTGCCAGTGTTGTATAAATATTAACTCTTCGCTTCTTTCACATGAACCCCTGACAGAACACCCCAGGATTCACAGAACCAGTTTAGTTACACCAATTATCCAGGACAGCCTATGTTAGATTATAGTTCTAAAACACGCTGCGCTGACAACTTGTTGATTGCCTAATTTAAGCAATGGTTTTGATGTTATTAATTGTACACAGTGATGTTCTTTAAATTAAAAAACAGTTTACAGAAGATTAAGTTTATTTAGTCCAAAGAAAAGACAAATGCAACAAAGAAATTAAGTGCTATAAATCAAATTAAAGTTTCTACTTAATAATATTCGTACAAGTTTTTTTTTTTTTTACATAACTAATTTAGGAAAATACCTGGAAGTTTTAAGAAAACCAATACAAAGAAACAACTGCTGACAAAAAGACTAATTGAACAGGCACTTCTCTCAAAGGTTTGAATTCAAGGTTACTGGATCAGTTGCACTTGGAAAGATTGTTATTTTTATTGTTTCTTGATGGTGCTGAATTCTTCTTTACTCTTTCTTGTTGCCCCATTTAGCCATCTTGTTGTTGACTGGATTCTTCATGAATCTGTTGGAATTCATGTAAGCCACAATCCTCTCCAGAGCCTATGATATGATATAAAGCAGGTTGCATTACTAACATGCAGCACAGAAAAAAAAAAAAAAAAAAAGACATGCTATACAACATTTACCTACAAACATCACACACTCCCACAACAAAACAAAAGAAGAGGAAAAAAAGGCACTAGCTTGCAGTAGTGGAGTGTAGGATGTGATGTTTGTACCAAACGGCTGAATGCTCTCACCTCAAAGCGGTCTAGAAGATCTTTGAGGTTTTTGAAGTTATCCAGGCACTGAGGGTGAAACATTCTGTGTTGATCCAACAGCTCGTACATAATGAAGTCCACAAAAGTGATCTGTTACAAAAGAAAGGTTTTACTCAGCTTGTTGAAAGTAAACAAAAGCTCAGAGTACACAGTCAAATGATTACATTTATGAGAAAGGGGGTTCAAATCACCCAAACCGCAGATTAATCAACAGATTCTGTAGTGAGTGTTTCTAAGATTTTAAAAGGTCACCGTTTAGAGAGTTTGTCACAAGGTAAAAGTAAAACATTTAGCAGCTTCCATAGCAGAAACATTTCTACAATGAAAAGCTTTGACAAATCTTCTGTTCGCTACCTGCCCTACACCAACACACTTGTGTACACTCACTGGCCCCTTCAGTAACTACACCTGTACAATCTAATGCAAACCAATACAGCAGCTCTGCCAAGATTTCTACTTTTACAATCTTAAAAGCAGAATTTACAATCTCTTTACATATTTTTTAAGTTGAAACCTTTGGATAGGTGACTATATAGTTTATTCACCTCATGTCATTTCAGCGTAAAGAGTGCAAACCCTAACTCTAATATAATAACAATGCACATTCAGCTACTACTAATGTTCCTTTGTCATCAGAAGCAACAAAAATGGTCTAAGAGTGTTTTTAAAAAATATATATATAGTAAAATAATAAAATATTGGTGACAAGTGACAGTACAAAAACATTTAGCTTTAAAAACATTCCTAACCCAACATATTAGGTTGTGTGTTTAAGCAGTAACATACCTTGTCACCTGCAAACCACTTCCTGTTTCCCAAGAAGTGGGAGAACTGTTTAAGGACTCCTGGAAGCTTCTCAAGGTATCCTGGCTTCATCTTGTCCTGGAGTTACACAGGGGATATTAGTGGAAATTCAAAATGCATAAAATTACATTAAAAATTATTTAACTGCTTAATGTAATACTCACAAGGTCGGTGTAGCACATCATCACAAAGCCGTTTCTGAAGTCCATTGCCTGGTTCTCCATGATGTCCACACGGATCTTCTCATCTTCAGTCTCTCCGCCTGTTATCAGATCAGAATTTTTAGAACCAATGGATCCTGGAACTGCTGTATAATTTTGTTTTTTTGTGTGTTTTTAACAACATTAGTATGTGGAATAAACACAGAATACTTACACAAGTTGTGCTTACGAGCAATGTATCTCATGATGGCATTGCTCTGCACGATCTTCCTGTCTCCATCTATGAAGTAGGGCAGCTGGTAAAATGTTAAATAACATGATCATTAATATTTGCTGTGTTAAATTGCAATTAATATTGACAATTTAAAAACTCTTACTCTTACTTACAAAACTCTTAAACTTACATTGGCAAAGTCTATTCCAAGTTTGTCTTTCACATCAAACCAGCAGCTCTTGTCATAGTTTGGAGCTGTGTGAAAGATAGGTTACATAACTCAGTTGTGCATGCTGTATAGATACTTTGCACCATGTCTTTGGTTAAGCTGATTGCTCCTTAAGTGTTAGCTGAAAATGTGAGTTACCTTCACCACAGACATAATACTTTTCCTCATACTTGGTGCCAGTGTACTCAAGCAGCAGACGGATGGGCTGGGCAAGCTGTAAAATCCAGTGACCAAAAATGAGAAATGGAAAAAAGGTTTGTGGCTTTTTAGATTTTATATAAAAAAACTGGAGTTAGAAGGCTTACATGGATTCCTATCATTTTAATTTTTTTTTTTTTAATAAAAAGATCCTGTTACATCCACACAATAATTTTACATAGTGTTGAGGTTAGTACTGCTGCCTCAAAACTAGAAGGTCCCCCGTTCGAATCCCTGGGTGGCTGTGGCATTTGTTTTTGGAATTTGTGTGTTACTTGCATGGGTTTTTTTCTGGGTATTCTGGTTACCTCACACAGTCCAAAGACATGCTTGTTAGGTTATTTGGTTACTGTTAATCGCCCTTGTGAACATGAGTATGAATGGTTTTCTGGCCTGTTTTTTTTTTCTCTACTGGACACGTAATTAACTTCAAAGATGCAAGATTGGGCTCCAGTAAATTGTGGTTTCATTTTATGGTTTGTACTTAGATTAACCATATCAAAGACCTTTCACTAATTGAGCAACATTTGAATTGGATCCAATATGGTTAATGTCACCAAACTAACTTTACAACACTATGAATTTGTTAGCAAATCATCAAAAATTCTAAAGATTTTATTTAAAGTGTGTGTCGTAAAATTGCCAAAATGAAAAATATCTTAAATTATGTTAAGTCGAAACATTTACACTTTATTTGTCTAATTTAGACAGCTTAAAGCTCTTATTACAGAAATGTTCTAATATGATTTTGCACAAACTTAATTTTGTCCCCATCATTTAGGCTTAACTGAATTAGGAAAGAAACCCTCCAGGTTTCTTGCAAGGTTCTTGCAAGGTTGCTTGCGTGGGTTTCGTCTATGTACTCCGGCTTTCTCCCACATTCCAACGTAATGCAGGTTAGGTTCATTGGTGACGCTAAATTGCTCGTAGGTGTGAATGTGAGTGTGAATAGTTGTCTGTCTGTGTTGAGCCTGAGTTGGACTGGGTGTACCCCGACTCTTGAACTGTGACAGCAGTGATAAGCTGCAGCCCTCCCGCAACCCAGAACATGATAAGCAGTTACAGATAATGAATGGATAAATTAAGAAGGAGGAAACAGGATGAACGACTAGCTACAGGAAGCAGTTTCAGTGTTCATATTGTATGTTCAAATCACAACCATTTCAAACTTTGAAAATTGTGAAACCAATTCAAAATAGTCTTATAAACTAGTTCTGTAAACAGTTCAGACCTGGCATGATTTTTAAAACAATGTTCCCTTTAATAAAAAACAACCTGCATATATGGTTGGTGGCATACAATAAAGTAAACATTTGCAGTGCTGTGGAAGACACAGTTTTACCTTTTCTAATTTGCAAATAGAAAATGATCATAAGTAGGTTTAAAACATTTAATTGAGAGAAACATGGTAAAAAAAAAGTAACATTATCTTTTGTATAGAAAGAACCTCCAATATGTCACTGACACAGAGTTGACAACATTAATTATGACTTTAGTTGATATTTGATTTAAAATTAACTTAACTAACCGGTAACTGAAAACTAATAACTCTGATTCTTGTTTGCTTAAACCCCTTTTTTTTTAAATCCACTTTTACTCGTTTTAATTTTTAATGTTTTTCAATCGTCGTTAACGTAATCACGCCACCAACGTATAGAAACGTTGAACGTTAGATAACGTGCATGCGGGGCCTCAGCTGCGGTTATGCAACCTTGTACCAAACCATGTGAAGTGTAGCTAATCTTTACTTCTTATTTACTTAGAAAAGCACATGATTGCGCCGTGAAATTTTGTTAGAGTTTTACTGCAATGTTAAACAGTCTGAAAAGCAGCAGTGCGGTAGGTTGTATCTGCTGGTCACCCATCACCGGTTGTTAGCAGACAAACGCTAACAGCTGGAAACAAGTCCAACTTACCCCGCGGATGTCCCAGTATGCGAGAGTCGCGGTCATCTTGAGACTTTCTTAGATCGGAAGAGACTCACTGCGATTTAAACAGCTCGTGTGCTACACTGCTCAGAGAGGAGAGTGCTGAGAACAGCTAAGCCGCTGTCTTTTGTGCAGACGGAAGAGGTGGGCGGGGTGAGCTGGGCGCTCCCGCTCTGTTGACGAAAACCGGTTCTTCGGTTTTTCATTAAAAACATTTATATGTAACTATCGACAATGTCAACAGACAAATCTGGCTAATTTGGGGGATGCCTTTGTATTGTATTGTGAATGTTAAACCATGTCTTCTGTCAACATGTGCAGTGTCATGCTGAAGCTGCAAGTCTCGACTTTTCCCAGGCAACAAAGAAACTTGAGTGAACGCAGGCTGCAGTCCAACTGTATTGCAAGACCTTATATAATCATTACATGGCTGTAAACCTTTACAGATAATGACGGAGCAACCTGCATAGAAAAGAGCGTGAGACAGTTTCGTTCTATTTTTTCCATTAAACGTATATTTTGACATTTGAAATCCTACTGTACTATTAATACCGGTTTCCACTTAGTACATGATCTGTGTTCCCTGACTGCTGATACCCATGCTCGTTACTGATGTACTGACTTTATATTAAAGAGTTTGAGACATATGTCGCCCATTGTTCTTCAGTGAAAATACTGTAAGCCTGTTCATTTTAGCACCACACACCAAATATATAGCTACACAAATATAGTCAATTTGTCAACCATACAGTTGTATGAATGCATTCGTATGAATTTCTTCACACTTTGACCCACATGGAGGCCTAATGAATGAATGAGGGCACACCCCACAATGCAGTCATTGTTTTTCTTCTCAGGCTCACTTTCAACACAACCTCTAACGATCTGCTGAGTCTTCAACTGACCTATTTTTCCTTTTATCTCTACTTTGGTGTTCTGCAGTTTACAGATTCAGAAGACATTTATTCACCTTTTTGAGATGCATACATTAAAAAGATGAGACAAGCACGCCAATGTAAACAACATTTATTCTTCACAGACACAAATGTCATTAAATAATATTTCTAAAACAACACATATAAGTATCTGGAAGGACAGTAGTAGCCCACAACATCAGAACTTTTACTGAGGCAAGAAGTAGTCGGCTTTCAGTTCTCTAAAAATACGTTCACTCATGGATTTGGCACTGGGTGAACTTGTGGAACAGATCATCATGCATCATACACTGTACTATGACTCAGTAATGTATCTATTCTAAACATTTGTGTGTAAAAAAAGGATGGAGCTACAGTTATACTTCAGACTGTAGGAACAATACATAAAAATCTGTAGATGGTGCAAATGAGTAGTTGTACTGGACACCAGAAACTAATATTGACATGCCTTCATGCAACCCTACTGAATCCCTGTAATGACTGTAGAAAACAGCAACAATTCACATAGAGAAGCTGTGGGAAATATTTTAGTATTATTTGCTGTAGGTGAAACAACAACAGTGGAGATTCTTCTGCCAGTTACAGTGCACAGCAGAAGGCGTTGTTCTGGGGAGAATGACAATGACAAATGAATATCAATCCAAAACTCATACAGTTATTTCAATTTGACTTTGAATATTTTATCATTTCTTTTGATGCATCACATAACTTACTAATTGATGTTCATTCTTTTGAAAGTAGTCAGGGTCATAGCCAGGAGTTTAGCAGTACTTAGGTGATCATAAAGCCGCACACACCACTCCCCATGCAACAAAAATAGGTATGAGGTAAGAAGGTTTTTTATTATATTTGAATTATTCAGGGTTTAACCTTTCAGTTATCTCAGCATTTATTTGTGCACGTTTTATTTAAATGGAGAGGTTCTTCTGGATTTAGGTTACATTATCACATTAAGTGTGAAGTCTGTCAAATTGTTTCTGAAATTATAGCAGTAACTAGATGTTTTTAAATTTGTGAAGTCAACTTGAACTTTTCAAGTTTTACAAATTACTTACTTAACGAACTAATGTGTACATTAGTTTCTAGGATATCTGTAGTGTTTGCCAGTCAAAAGCTTTGAGCTGTGTAAACAGGATGCAATTGCTGCATGACGGAGCACTTTTAGGACACCCCCCAATATTTCAAATTACTACAATATCTGTGAAAAGTTGCCAAATTTAAATATTTGGAGTTTCTAAATACTGTTACAAGCCTAATAAAAATACTCTCTACTCACCATGTATATATTTTTAACCATATAATAAAAACTTCCAGAGGACCCTAAAAATCCAAACGCTGCTAGATAAGGTGTCAAGATCTTCTCGAGCTACAACCCTGTACATAACTAAAAGACTTTTGATTTAGTAATGTTGTGTCAAATTCTTTCTTTCTTCAGTGTTGCAGTGTTGGATCCGGTGTTTTGATTTTTCTGGGTTTGAATGAAAATTATTCCAGGCCTTGTAAAGAAAAAACAAAGTTTGTACATAAACTCTGAGAAAACGTGGTAACAAATCATAAAAACAATTAAACAAAACAATTTAAAAAAAAAATACATTGATACTATGTGTATTCACAATGACAAGTTAAACCATAGATTGTATATACAGTCTGAGTTAAACAATGACTCAAAGAAACTAAATGATGTAAACACCTTAGGTACACAGATTGTAGGTCCTCCCTCGAGGGCTGCCAGATTAGCAGCTCTCGGTCTGTTTGTAACAAAGCTTTCTCTTTTCATAAGTGTGATATGTTGATATGCTTATTTTTACAAAGTCCTGGTATGAAAACAGGGAATGTGGTGAGACCTTTGTCTGTGCTGTGCTTCAGTTCTCTGCCTGCATAGCTCCCATACACAGACTCCCCTCCTCCTCGATGGTCTCCAGTTCATCTGTGCGAATGGCCTGAGTGATTAAATTTAACTCTTCGCACATGGTTTCATACCGATATGCAACACGGATGTCAGGAACATTTGTGCGTCTGATGTCATTGCTCTCCTGTCCCTCCTTGATGTAGTTTGGGCCGAGCCAGTAGCTCTTTACCTGGGGCAGGAAGGAAGACAAATTGAAATTAAACTGTCTTTGTGAAAACAGTGATGCGTTTGTAGGAAGAGAAATTTGTTAATGTGCAATATGCTTTAAAGATAATCTATACCTTGTGAGAGAATCCACTCATCAGCACACTGTTTCTGGCCAGTTCACACATGTCACAAGAGCTTAGCTTCCACACCTGAGCAGCAATGCTGTACTCCTCCATCAAAGGCTCCTTCACATAAATATCACTATCAAACATACTGACTGTTGGATGATTTTTATGACAGTCACTTACTAAAAGTACAGTTTGACTACAGTATGACATTTTTGTTGAAAATGCAGTAGTTCCTGACTTAAATATATCAGGCTTTTTATTTAACTTGAAGTTTTAGTTGCCTTGTAGTTGTACTTGTAGTTAAATAAGATCACGGATTGGAGTTCTGGTTGGTTTGGAGACAGCTGTGGTTGGTGGTAATGGCAAATATCCTTTAATAGTACAGGTGTCAGAGTTTCTTCTGAAATGAGGACTGGAAGTAAAACTCAACCAGGACAAGAAAAGGTTGTGTATCTGTTTACAGCTTTTTTGTTAGATTTGTCTGCTCTGTTTTCTGCACTGTTCTCTACAAATTCCTGTCTGTCCATATGTAATTTGAATCCCATGAAGCAAACGCTTTTGTAAAGGACAATAGGACTCTAAACTACTTGTGCTAACTAATGTGCTTTTGACATACACTTGCCTTGTCTTTTTGTGAATATTATTGTAACTTTAATTCAAAGACTGCATTGATGCCTAATTGAAGACAATAAATTTAACATTATGTCAATGTTAAAGTGTTTGTCCTCTTCATGTGCCTAAATAGAGTGATCAAGGTATTGGTGTTTCTATATAATTAAATATGAAAGTTAAAAATATATAACACAAAGTGGAAAATGTTTAAACTCAAAGTGGAAAGCATTTACATATTTACAAAAGACTGTAGGATGTTACAAATAGTTAACTGGCTGACCTTGGTGAAGTGAAACTGCAGAGGGTCGTCTGTGGACAGGGAGACCATGAGGCCTCGGGACAGATACTCGGGCAGTGGGTTGCGGTGGTAGCTGAGGAATAGGCTGTTATTGCTGAGAGGAGACATGGCAATACCTATCTGGGCCAAGTAGTACAGATACTGCAGTACAGGAGCCTAAAGAAACATGAGGTTTAATGCAATGTGTTGTAATAAACAACCAATAAATCAAACAAATGTTATAGCAACTCGGCTGGATGAACCAGATAATCTGGAAAAGCCGAGGCCTGACACTACTTTTCTTAAATTCATTAATTTCTCGCAGACTTTGTGATATTGAGTCCGCACCTTCCTGAGCATCAGCCCGTGGGAAATGCTCTGTGAAAGCATGAAACCAGAGACCAGATGATGGATCAGTCCCGCTTCTCCGCAGTGAGGACGGAGGACAAGTGTGTAAAACCCCCGCTGCCTGGAAAAAAAAGAGAGGGTGAATTCCCTAGGTTGACGGGGAAATTCAGCTTTCACAAACATATAAAACAGTATAAGTACACATATATATTTATATATAAGTACAGTTGAAAGAGAAAGCTTTTTTGAATGCAAAAGTATGTATGCTAATTTGACTGAGGTGCAGTTGTATAATGCAGTATTACGATTACTAAATCCATCACATCTTGTTCTTTTTGCTTGACATACATCTCACATTTTGTTCATTCATTCAGATCATTTGAATTTTACGTACTATGAATTGTAGCTGGAGAAATTTATAAGCAAAATAAATGAAAAGAAAGGCATTTTAAAATATTCTATTGGAATTCTAACAGTTTTTAGTGTATCGTAACGCCTCTAATACCTCTAAACGTACAACCAGGCAACTTTGGCATTAAAAAAAAGCAGATTTGGAGAGGCAGTTGAATTGAGGTGTGGTTACTACATACCTGCGCAGGTGGTTTAGCACAGTCATGTTTGCATACATATAGTATAGATAGTAGGAGTAAGGTGGGTTTTCCTCCTCAGTCCAGTTGACTGGCAGTGGACTGTCTAGGTTGAAGATATGTTGCTCTGGTTTTGACTCATCATCCACACTATCAAACCCCACCACCTGTGTGAGGGATCAAAAAGATATCCATGAAACAACCTGAACAATAAAACACACTGTTAGTTCTTGAGGAAAGGCTTCGTACGTGCTGGAGGAAGAGGTGCAGGTCTGGATGGCTGCTGGGGTTCACTGTAACCTCAAACAGAGGCGTGAAGATGTTCTCCAGCATCTCTTGGAAGTTGCTCAGTTGTTTCTTGGTGTGGTAGACATCACTTTGAAGAAAGAAAAATATATGTATCCAGAAATAAGATGTGACATGATTGTAGTTGTATTGACAAAACGTTACTTTCTTGGTGATGATTTTACTAACAGATCTTAATAAAATATTAAAAAGGGATTGATGCAATGTGTAAATTACAACAAAGGTTACTCAGCAGTGCAAGAAGCAGGCAACTGTTTTATTTAAAATAAAATGAATAAAAAAAAAAACGAAATAATGTTTTACTGACACAAAGTATTGAATTTTTACTACACTAACACACCTAATTGGCTTATCCAAATGTTCTAACAAACATAATGATAGATGACCTGAAACGGAATAACTGTTATGCTGCTAACATTCTCAAAAACGGTACTTGCTTCAAGGATGATTGCCGACCATCTAATACTGCATTGAAACGCTGTATTTTTATATGGTAGCTGGTGGAGCAAAATTTAAGACTCGTAGTTTGTTATATCAATGAGAACAAACTGAGTGTTCATCTTAAATATGACAGCTACCAACTAAAACTGTCAAATTAACGAAATTCATGACACCATAAAAATAAAATTACTTATGTTCTACACTTTATTGCAGTTAAATATTTTTGGTTACTTCCATCACTGGGGTTACTCACAAGAGCCGTGGCACTTGCACAAGCCAGCGCACATTGTCAGAGTAGACCTGGTGCCTGACAGCCCACTTGGCCAGTTTGTCCCACTCGTCTCTGGAGCGCCCATAGATCGACAGCCTGAGCTCCACATTCTGGTACTTGCTCTCTTCCAGATCAGCCATCACCTCCTGAGAAGCAGAGGCACAAACAGTCAGCAGAGGGCGCCAATGCCTCAAAAAGTGATGTTACTTCCTTCAGCAAATGCAGATATATACTGTATATAAGGAGCAAGTAATGATTTATGCATTCACTGAGCACCTTAATAATGTGACCAAAGTATTTCCCCTCAATGTAGTTGTCTGTTTTGATGAAGATCTCTCTCAGGATGGACTCGCCGATGGGATTGTATTTGGCATTGAACTTGTCAAATCGATGAAAAGTGTTGCGGTCCTAACAAAAAAATAACAACAAAAGGGGAAAAACGGTGAAAAAGTGTGTACCTTTCTGAGCCAATTAGCTTTTGATCTGCAATTCATGGCGTTACTTACAGCATGCATGTCTAGTGTGTCCACACTTAGGTCAAAGGCTGTCAGGTTCATGCTTTCAAACACCTCCATGAGCGTCTGACCCTTCCCTCTTTCCACATGAACGATCTCCTTAGAATACTTCTTCATGGCCCTTTTAATAAAACGCAGAAGGTGTTTCTGGTTCATACAAGAGGAGGCGTGAATATGTGTGTCGACCTGAAAACAGTGCAAAGACTAAATACATATATATACTGGAGCTGTTTCAGCATTACAACAAATAATTATAATCAGGTAAAATGAAAACAGCTCTGAAGTTCACCTTACGGATATTGTAAAAGTCTCGATGTGGGACTTTCTTCTGTGCTGCCAGCTCTTTCATTTCGTTCAGCAGGATGTGCATCTGGAACTTAGAGCTGAGGTACTGCAGGCGACGGTAGCAGAAGGACTTTCTGTGGCAACATGAAAAAAAAGCACAAAATGTTTGTACTTTCTGACAGTGGTACAAGAAGTACTCAAATAATTTACTCAATCAAATGGAGAATAGTTCTAATTCATAAAATACTTGAAGTACTAAAACTAAAAGTACTCCTTATGCAGAATGGACACTTTCACATCACTAATTATTGTTGAATTATCACTAGTTATGTATTTATGCGTTCATCACTTTAATGTGGCTGGTAATAATGGCGCATACTTTACAATGCTTACATTCTGTTTTGATCGTCAAAAGTTTTTAAGCTAATTGATTTCATTTTGAGTGGTTTGTGAATGTCACACCAGAGATCCGTAAAGTTTTATAATTACACTGTCTTTTGTAACACTCGGTTTCTGAGAAATAACTGGTAATTATTGTTATCAAATAACGAGTAAAAATACATTATTTGCTTCTGAAATGTAGTGAAGTCAAAGTAGCAGAAAATTAAAATAATCAACTTATGTAAAAATTGCTCACAATTATACCTAAGTAAGGTTATAAAGTAAATGTATTTAAACACTTTACATTACTTTTTTCTGAAATGGTGTGACAATTAACTATTTAATTGTTCTGTTATTAAATACACATAATATACACTTAAACTCACACTGGTCCGTTAATAATCAGGGCCATCATGACATTCATGTCAGCGATGTAGTCCTGCAGGTCTGGATATGGCAGGTCCAGTTCTGTGCTCCTGTTGGCAACATGTAAATGTAAGTAGGAGCCGACTCCTGTTACTGCCAACAAACTGTGTGAAACTGAGTCTAAAAGCAGACAAGCGCCCCACCAAATGGAGGACTATATGATAAAGCATGTGTGCACCGAGTTGGTTAATCAGAAACATCTCACTTTTCCATAATGTTCCTTGTTGTGTAGACATGCATGACACCATCCACCATCTTGCAACCATAACCCAAATCAGGGGGCATGCTGGCAGGGTCCTGGTTCTCATAGGGGTGTGTTTCAGAAACAGGGGGGTGCACTGTGGCATCTGAAAGGAAACAGAATGTCGCTGTGTCACAGCTTTGAACGAGGAGGGAATGCACATGCAGCAAACAGACCTGTGTGCAGGAATGGGTGAAATCTGTGAGTGTTTCCAGATACTTATGACATCTATTGCATCTGTCTTGGAGGTGGAATTTTAGCAAAAACACATCACTTTGGCATCATGTGTTATTGATAATTAGCCAAATTTTATTTTTTCTCATTTATTTACATCTAAAACACAATAAAATCCTCAAAAGCCGAAGGGTCTGAATGGCTTCTACTGTAAAGCCACTGTACCTGCAGTGACTGTGGTCTCTGGAATCTCCTCCTCATAAAAGTCAATGGGTCTCTCGCTAAGCTCCTGCAGATAACGAGATGTGGTCCTGCAGACACTCTGCAGGGACAAGCCCATGTACTTTTGTCTAATGAACAGAGCCTTCACCACACATTTGGCAGCATCCAACAGATCTGTAAAAGGAACCTTGACAGAAGAACAATAGGATGGAAAGCAGAGATGATAAAAGCAAAAAGAAAAAAATCACAAGGTGTCATTTTTAGAGAGGAAGTGATGTTTCACTGTGAGAAAAATCACAGAAGGAAGTTTGTGCTTCTAATAAGAAAATACTTGTTTTTGCTGCTGTGACCACTGTGACTTACCCCACATTTCTCATCTCCAGATATCGCGACTCTCTGGTACTCTCTCTCTGGAACCAGCTCTCTTTCCTGCAGGTCAGGAGCTTGGCTCTGGTCCTTCATGTATCTTATGATAGAACAAGTAAATTAGGTTTCTACGTGTTTGTTGTGGTGATTTAACACATTTCACCATAACAAGATCACTGTTCACTATAATCATCTCTTCATCTCTCAGGCAGGCAAGATTTGGTCTCTACATCTCTAGTAAGCTCAATATCACCTTTCTAAAAAAATAGCTACCTAACTCCTTGTTGTCTTTCTCTCCTGACCATAGCTTTGCTTTACGTACTAATAAAGTGACCAGCACGAGCATCCAAACCTCTCCACATGATCCACAATGCAGCAACATGTCTTGGTTTTGATCAGTCAAAAAGGACATGTCACAGAACTGTTCATATCTCTGCACAGGGGTCAACTCAACAGCACTTTCTTACCTGAAAACCCTAAACCTGGTCTACAGTCCTCCTCACCCACTGTGAGCAACATTTCTTCTCCGGGCGCTTTGCTTTCAATGTCTTCTCCCAGATTTTGAATTTTTTGATTGCTTTGTATCTTACTTGTAAGTCACTATGTATTAAGCATGCAGTAACTGAATTTAAATATGAATGTAACCAGAGGACACACTCACTCGAGATCAGTGGCACTGTCAGTCTTCATGAAATCCTGTTTGGCTCGTAGGAGGATGTCTGGTTCAAATCTGAGAACAGAGAAATTGAGGGCATAGTATGACTGCAAAAACACTTACACGCATTTGCATATTAAACACCTCCTTGTATGTCCTTTCTTTGATCGTCACTTACTTGACATCCTGGCTGAGTTGACGCTCAAGTCGATGGCGTTTCTCCTCCAGTTGTTCAATAGGGCTCTCCTCTGGAAATTCATAGGGAGCACTGCGCATCTCACTCTCTGCCAGGCTACGGGAGAACAGCTCCTTCACAAACAAACAGTAAACCCAATAAAAAAAGTAACAAGTAAGCAAATCTTAATTTATGAGGTTACGGAGCAAAACCATGAAGTACTGACCTCAGCAATCTCCTTGTATTTCCCATCCATGGATGTACGCAGGTCAATGGATTGTTTCAAAGCCACAGGGATACCAGGCAATGAATGCTGGGAAGTGAGGAGGTGGCGAGCACCACGGAGTTCAACTGCAAATAAAGACGGGGAGAAAATGCTGCATCTTAGTAAGCGCTGAAGAATAATCTCAGCTTTATTTAGACTAAAAATTTTAAAAAAGGCACATTAAGGCCTCAGTATACTCTAATGACACCAGTCACCAAAATAACTCATCTTCAGCAACTGTAAAGACACCCAGCAACTAATATCAGACTGAAAAGATGATAAATCAATTTTGCATGCAACAGCTGTGTCTTATTAACTGTCAGTGACTTCTATAAAAACGCGATAATCTTTTTTTACTGAGCACAGAAAAGCTGGAATAGACATAAACTTATATCAGGTAAGCTGGCTCAATCTACCTAATAGGAGTAATATTATTTAATGATTTTTTTATTGCTTTAACTATTTCACTGTGACCAAAACAGTCTTGTTGCTCCTCTGTCAGTGGGCCTTTACATAAGATGGAAGCCTGAGCCTAGACCCTGACACACAATGAACCATTCAGGTGCAGAGCCCCTTAGCACACCGGCTTATACCCTCCATTGTTGCCATTGCAAGACTACCAACCCAGTTGTCATGGAAAAGTGAGAAGGGAACGAAAAGGGGGTGGGTTGAGTGAGAAGGTTGTTGGCAATAGGGAATTCAGAGAGGTTAACAACTTTTTAGTTTAAAACAAACTGCAATGATATTAATCTTTCCCTCGAAACTAGGCATGTGTCAGTAAAATATTCATTGTACAGCTAAATATTGCCTTCTGTATGTGTGCCAGAGTGTCAGTGGGCCTGTTATTATTTATAGACCATGTGCAGATATCAAAGCTACCCTCTACATTGAAACTATACGGACTTTGTCTTGTGCCCTGTCTAAGTTAAGAGTCTGGCTTATTTACCACAGCATGTCTGAGTCTGTTTGCCCTTAGACATCAAAGGACACCAGAAAAGCCAGTTACCAGGGTTGATAAGAACCTGAAAGGCTTCATTAAAAGGCATAAAAACACTTTGTGAAGCAGGCAAAATGGTAGTTATGATGTGATGGTATAATCATTGGCCAGACCACAATTTACCACATGTTTATCACCTCCTGCCTAACACTGTCCAATCAACACATCCCACTCAACACACCAGATAAGTTTGCCTGCACCACAAGGCAGCAATGTGAAAACATACACAAGTATCTCAGACAGAAATAGTAGACACACATTAAAGTGCACTCAAGCTTTTGGGGCTGAATACCTGAAAACGGATCTTTGAGTCTGAGTAAGTTCAACTAAATCTTTGTAAAAGTAACAATGTAAGTTAATGTGAAAATACAGGAAAAGGTCATAAGAGTTCTGCATCAACTCAATCAATATAAAAAAGCATTTGTACAGTTAAAGTCTTCAGCCCTGCTTTTAGCACTGTGAGTGATATGTCTGTATGTTAACATGATCAAAGAAATACTGACATGTTTAGCAGGTAGCAAACAGATGTCCAGCGTGACAAACCAAAGTACTGTAAATACTGCTGTATTTTGACTTGATGATGGTGAAACAATTAATTGAGTTACAATTCACCAAGATGACATAAATAGAAATTGGAAATTTAATGGCAGTTCATCAAGTAATTCGCTGACTCAGAAACATAAAACTGCAAAGTGTAGCTAGTGTGGCTTAGGAGCAGAATGAACTGCAGCATCCCAGGTTCAAGTCTGGCTGAGGATCTTTGCTGCATGTCATACATCATCTCTCCAATCATTTTTCATGTCTCCCCTTTGTCCGCGAATCTATCTAATAAAGGGTTAACTGCCACTCCCCAAAAATGGAACAAATGTCAGGGATCACCAAAATCAGCAGCATTTGTCTTCTGAGAAAACATTTCTGCAAAGAATTTGCTGCCTATCCATTTCATGGTTGAGTTCAGTCTGAACCGAAGTGGCGGACAGCACTGGATCAGCACTGCTATCCCAAGAGCTACACTTGGAGGCTGTTGCTAACACTGTTAAAGTAACCATCTCTTTATCTAAAGCCATACTGTTGAAGTGTGGTTCACGCTCAACTAAAAAGTCAAGGCCCTTCAAATCTGGGTATCGGAGGGAGCATATCGGTGTAATATAATGGCTGCTATAATGGTTGCATATTTGTTGGTTGCAGGCATATCAATTTGTTGTGATGATACTGGACACTAGTGTGAAGGGTAGGAGCTGACCACTGCCAAACACATCAACGCTGGGCCACAATAAAGCCAAGCCTACCAGACCTGCAGCTAATCCCCTAATGGCTGCTATATTTGGATCAGTAGCATCTATCATTATGTAACAACTCACCCTCACACACAGTTGGAGAGCGAATCACTCAGAAAATATAGCCAACCTTGTTTCACTTGAACACATTCTACATAATCTAATCAGCTGAAGCTTTTATTGATTTAATGAGAGGAGGAGAGAAGCAGGAGGAAGGCTTCATGCAAGATAAGTAAGACAGATTCACATCTATCCAGGTCTAACAGAAGACCTGTGTTGCACAGAAGAAGAAGACAGCGCAACACAAACGTGCACAGTTCATGTACCATATTACTACAGAGCATGAAAACAAGGTCAAGTAGTATCAGCTTACTAAGGGATTTCCACTGCATGCATATTTCAGCAGCAACACAAAGTTTGAAGTCTTAACTCCAGTCAGATGATGTTTTCTAAAAGGTCCTTGGGATGGAATATCAAGTGGGAAGTCATCTAAAGACTATGACCAAGAGGGGACCAAAACGTCAGGGGTCAAGAGACATCTTCATCCACATTGGTGTTTGTCATTTTTTGCTTTTTCAGAAACCTTGTTCCTGCCTGCAGGGAAAACAACTCCATAACACAATAGTCTACTATCCAAAGTGCCCCCCTCTTCTACCCTCTTTTTCCTCCCCTCTGTTTTTCTAGCACCAAGCAGGCCATGCCTCATTAACCAACATTTACCTGTTCCCAATGAGATTTGGTATACAGCCCACTGGACAAGCCAGTGACTCAGAGTAAAAGCCATATGTACTCACAGGTCACATGTGTCAGTGCTGCAGAAGAAGGTCACAGGGGAACAACAATATAAACAATGTTAAACTGGAGGTTCATTTTTATATATTTTTAGCCAGGATCTCTATCTGTTTTTTACACTGGTGCTGCTAATATGCTAACTCAGTTTAAGTACTGGTACTAAAAACACTTTTTTAAATCTTACTTTATGAACTTAGCAAAACACATTTTTAAATATTAAATGTTTTCTAATCACCATGTATTTATTATATATAAAATTATATAATTTAACTTAGGAATAAAGTCTCAACATTAATAATTTCATCAGGCATTCTGTGCCAACTTTCACTACATGAGATTTTCAAAATTCTTTACTTTGAATTTATTTTAAAATATAACAATAAGCTATTAAAACTGAATAACCAATTGCAGGTTTTGGTGCCAAAATACTACGGCTGAAGCAGTTGGGTTTCTATAAATAAGAGATTTATAAAATCATAGAAATCCAATCATGAGATAAAAAAATATCTTAACCAACATAAAAGATCAGTTTTCCTGTGCTCTTACAGAGAATCCAACAAACTCAAATAAAATGTGTTTGCTCACGATCACACAGAGGGTCTTGTCCAAAAGATAAACACACATGCACAGCACAGAAAATGCAGCAGGATTTCCTCTGCTCCTCCAAAGGATGCTTCTTCCTTCTGCATCTCACGCTCTGCATCATACAGCTGACGTCTCTTGAGATGTGTAATCAAAATCTTTGGTCTCTGCAGCTGCATGAACTGCATATCTGCGGGCCAATGTTGGTATTTTACAAGAAACTTCCTTCCTGTATTTTCCTCGATTGTTGTCACATGAGCCATAAAGACAAGAAATACTAAAGATATAAACGCAAAAGGCCCACCAGTCTGAAAAAACAACCATTTATTTCGGACCCAACAGTTGCAGGTGTGATAAGCACAATTTTCCTGCTCTGCTTCTTTGTGCACAGTTGCCTCTATGCACCATCCTCCAAGACATGACAAAGCTAGTTTGTGGGACAATCAATCGACACACATTATCATCTGCACACTAAAGGCTCAGGGCTACAACACAAAACCACCAAGGGACAGGCAGAGGAGAGTGGCAATGAGTGTGAAAGAAGGAAAGGAAAAAGGGGTCATATTTAAAGCGTTGTTTGTGCTTTTTTGCACAGGATCAGGGTAGTGGAGCGTACCTGTCTCCTCAGAGCCTGCGTTAACCAGCAGCTAGTAGGGCCGAGAGAGGAGAGAGAGACAGACAGAGGGAGATAGAGACTGTCCTGGCAGGGAGATGGAGCATGCCAAACAGCAAATGGCCCAGGATGGCGTCTGCTGTCCTTTCAAAATGGGTTGAGGGAGGGTTGGAGACAAATAAGAAAGAAACACTTCAAACCCGCAAGTCAAATGACAAAACTGTAAAAAAAAACACGTTTTCACATGAACAGTCCCAGACTCAAAAAGTCATCCTATCTGTTTCCTTAATCTGTCCCTGTCATACATACAAAGAGCTGGTCCAGCAGATCCATGAACTCCCCCTCACATCCTAGTGTGTGACCCCCCTCTGCTCTGTCTGCCTCCTGGTTCCAGCCAGCTGTCATGCTCTAGCTGCCTCTGGAGCTGATCCTCCTCATTTAAATGCCTCTGACATCTATCTGGATTGTACCACAAGAGGGAGAGGAGGTGGGGGGAGGCGACATACATCACGGATGGTTGTGGGTCTTCCTGCTGTGAGTTTCTCCAGCAGCACCCCTCTCTGTTCTACATAATCCTACATGCTGTGTTTTGCTGAGGGGACCCATGCCTTGAGGATGTTTGTGTCATCTGTGTGTGTGTTTGTTTGTGTAAAAAAATGGTGCTGTCTCAGCAGTAAGGTTTGAGATGTTGTGGTCTTTGTTTTGCCAGCTGAATAGCAGCAATTTGAGAGAGAAGCCTGCCTCTCTTCTCACATGAATGAAATTAAAGGGGCAGAAAGTTGCTTCGTTAGTTGCTTTGTTAGTTGCTTCGTTAGGAACATGCTTTCCCAGTCTATAAACACAAAGTGTGTGTGTGTGTGTGTGTGTGTGTGTGTGTGTGTGTGTGCTGTATGAAATAAAACATATGCAACTAAATGAACTGAAGCAATTTCATGACTCAGGATGATAAATAGTTGTGAAATTCTTCACTGTATCTGCAGTGTGCAATGCTCTCTGCAGTCATTTTTGTCTCCTTGTTATACTTTTGAACTGAATGTAAATTTGCTTTGGATAACAAGAACAACTGCGTGCTTGGATTAAAATACTAAAAATGTGTTGAAAGACACGAATGTTACATTGTCCTATTTCAATGCGATGAGATGATATTATACAGAGCTGGACTTCACCTCTGATTTGCGTCAGCATTAGCTCAAACAATTTTATGTTTGCTAAAATAGGGATGAAAACTTCCTGTCATGACAGATGTAAGAAGACAATGAAACATTTATCAGACTTTTAATTAGGTCAAGACTGATTAGACAGATTGTCCATTATTGAGTGTTAAAAAGAGTTTTTTTTTTTACTACAACACCCTTACAGACAAATATAATGCTGACTGAGTCTGCCGTTAATGCTTTGTTGCATGTATTTGCAACAAAGTAAAAATGCTTTTAAGCTCAGTCAGTGTTAGATGGTATAAAATGTTTGCACTGTCTACGTTATCTTCACTTGCTCAATACTCAATACAATAAGTTTTTTGTAAGCTGAAATTTTAAACTGAATAAGTAATCTGTACTCACATTTACATATAATCTTCTTTTAACATTTGATGTTTAAAATGTGTATTTTCTGATTTCCCTAATTGGTCTGTGGCATTAAGTCCTGAACCCACTGCCTCATATTAAAGCTACAAATCTTTAAAGGTGTCACAAATATCATTTTCAGTATTACAAATGCTGAATAATTTCCTAAACATGTGGACACTGCTTTTCAGCTGATTTTGCTCAAGCAGAAGTAAAGTAAATAGTGCGTTTGGGAGCCTTGGATGAGATGATGTAGTGAAAATATACAGCAGTAGGACTGCAAGTGAAAATAAATTACAGTTTTGATGTTCTTCCCAATAATAAAAATATGTGTTCGCTAATGTGATTTTATTTGTTTGTGGACAAAACTATGAAAAGAAACTTAATTTAATATTTCCACGCTTCATCCTTCAAACAGTCGTTTTTGATACTATTTCCATCATAAGTTCTTACAGCATCCAGGTAACTCCATACAACAACCATACAACTTTATCTTATGGTAGAGAACTATATGAGCATGCAGTGCAAACAGAAACCTACATCACATACTGTTCAGACACATGGTAAAAGCTGCTCTTAAACTGTGTGAGCCAGTTTCACAAATCGCGGCTGGAAGAGCAAGACATAGAGGCACATGCAATTCAACAACAAGCAAGTTACTCATCTGCCAGTCAATTATTGTATTTTTTTCAAGACATTCAAAGCCAAAATTGATTTTCAGAGGACTAATGAAATTGTTCTTGCACCAAGAGGATCACAGTAAAAAAGACTGCTATTTTCTGAATTGGCAACGTGGCTGCATTTATTCAAACTGGGCTCCCTCTCATGGCTGAACACGGCATCGTACACAAATCAATATGAGCTTATCATAGTGTGAGGAACCTATTTAAGAACTATAAAAAACTCCAGAAATTGAGCCAGAAATTTAACTAGGCAGCTTAAAGTATTTAGTAAAATAAGAGCAAGATGTTGGAAGATGTGTTGTACACAGACCCTTTACTTAGGTAAAAGAAGCAATAATATATTTTATAAGTATGAGCAGAGGAATCTAAATAATAGACACATAAAAAGTATGTATTATCCACACTTTAAAAGATTTTGAAAGATCCACATTTTTAAGAATTACATAATAATAATAATTTTATGAAATATATTATTGAAGCATTAACATGCAGTTGGTCTTTAATGGTCTTAGTTAAACCACTGTCATTGCTCAGTTTCTTTTTAACAATGTTGAAAAATGCAATTCATAGTTTTTTTTTGGAGCTGTTGGTGATGTTTTTAATGTGAATGTCCAAAAATTACTTTTTATTTATTGTCACACATTCAGTCATGTTTTAGAGAACAAAACTGGATAAAACCTGAATAAACACTAATTTGTCATTACTAAATAAACTTACACATTGCAATATTTCAGCTACTAGATATTTGCTTTAATCTAATCATTTTGGCCTCTCTATTAATTATTATTATTATTCATACATTATATTTTATTTGACAACAACTATAACCTGTAAATAGATGGTGTATAAACCAATAATGAATAATAATACAGTAAAACAGAGGTCTGACAAGATAAAATTCGATTCACAAAATAAGTCATAATATGTAAAGTGTCCTTTTAAGTGTTTATTGTGTCTATTGATGTATTATACGTGTGATATAAAACGATTTACTAATTGTTTGTATCCGACTTAACTACTATACGTGTGACATAGTTTCACCAAAGAAGCGAAACGTCCCCACCACATGATGTTAGAGCAACAATACAACAAAGTTGTGACCCTAGCCACAGAACTAGTAGATTACAGTACATTAGTAGTACATTAAATAACTAACGGACTGTACTGCATGATTTGAAACGGTACTAAAGATTAAAGTAACCACCAAATGTTACGCATCTAACATAATCCGTATATATATATATATATATATATATATATATACACATATACATGATTCCCAAATGCATATTAATATATATTAATTCCCAAATGCATATTAATATGCATTTGGGAAGCTAACACTGAGACACATTCTTTATATGCTTGCATAATAGAACAAATTCTGATCATATGATATGCAATTACTTTCCCTATGGCATTTAAAGTACTTTTCTTAGATCAAAAAGATCAATGGTTTTTGGCTTGTCCCTTAAGGGGAGTGCGGAAAATGTTTCCTCCCATTTTTTTGATTTGAACCAGAACACTGAGCCACCAGGCCCACAATAGTTTTCTTAGCTTATATAATTGAAATTTGACTCAATGTTGATGTCACAAAAAAATGCCTTCCCCAGAAAGGAGAAATCTGTAGTAGCCAGTGCCACACAAAGTTTTTCTCATCTGAGTAGATTTAAGTGGTTTGCCAAGTGCAAAACAGCACGATACACAGAATAGGCTAACTGGTGAGTGGGGTTGTGCTCTAATCTCAGAACTACCTTTTTCACAGCCAGAGAAGTGATTCACCCAAAGCTGCTCTCTAGTGAGTTCACTTTACACTCCCTGCAATAGTTTGCTAAATGTGGACAACGCTATACCGCTGGTCTTCACACAGTAACCACACAAGAAAGAGGAGAAGTTTGTCTGATTGTATTGTGTATTTTGAGGAAAAGGGTTCACAAAAAAGAAATAAATAAAGAAAGAAAAACAGTGATTTAAACTCATTTAGTGCTGATTAGATACTGCCACAGCCTTTTCACATCTATTTCTCTATTCTGCACTAATTGATCTGCAGAGATTCAAAATTTCAGTATTCTTCAAACAATAATCAGATATACTAAATCTCCTCCACATTGGCAAGTGTCAATTTAAGTCCCCTAATGAAAAGAAAATGTCAAAATATAATTGAATCCTGTTATGGTAGGAGTCAGCAGAAGCAGGAATTACAGTAATTTTAAAGGTGTATAAAAGCATTTAAAGAGGGGGCGGCTATAGCTCAGTTGGTAAAGGCAGTTGCTTATGGACCACAGGGTGAGTGGTTTGATCCCCGGCCCTGGCTATATGTCGAAGTGTCCCTGGGCAAGACCCTGAACCCCTAACAGCCCATTCCCCCTCCCCCAGCGATGCAGTGCCGGTCCAAGCCCGGTAGAAATTGGGGAGGGTTGCGTCAGGAAGGGCATCCGGCGTAAAAACTGTGCCAAATCAACATGCGGACAATGATCCGCTGTGGCGACCCCGAACTCACGGGATAAGCCGAAAGGAGAGTAGTAGTAGTATAAAAGCATTTAAAGAAATCACACTTCATCTAATCTAATGAATGATAATTTATCTGCAGCCGGTTTTCTCTGCATAGATTTATGTAGACCATTTTGAAAATACAAAAGAAGATGAGTCACCTAATGTCATCTTTGCTTGCTCAGATGGTTCCCTTGATGTTTTCACAATACCAATTATGAATGTTATCTTAATGTGCTTCTGCAGAGACTTTCTAAATCAAACCCAGGTGGCTCAGAACACAATCTGGGGACACTCCGCATTTCCTGTAAATTTATAAAGTGAAAGTCTGTCTGTGTGCAATACAAATGCCAAGACTGGCTTGTAATATCCCAGCAACGATTTTATGCTCTCATTCTCAGACTCTAGAGCAATTTTAATAATAACCACTGTCAGCTAGGAGCTATAAATGAGTGTAATCACAGGTTGCATCCTGATTGGAGGGCGTTGGTGAAACAATCAGATCTCCAACTATTAGCCATTCATTGTAAAGTTAAACATGAAGCTACCTTGGCAAACATTGTAACATCACATTTGCTGTTGTGCCCCAGTGCCAACATGGCCTGGATGTAGGAGATTTTAAAGATACAGCATATTTTAAGGCTGTGTATGTAATTCTAATATTTTTTATAATCCACCAATAGATTGCATCACCTGCAACACAAGAACATTAAGTTTAGGATGTCAAGTGTCGTTTTCTTGACAAAAATACAGGAATCCATCAGTCTTGTGTCAGGATATTAATATTCATGTCTTGAAAGAAAGAACCAACAGTGGGAACAACTGCAATTATGTCGCTGCACTGGCACCATTTTTTTTTTACATTTTTTCAAAGAATAATTGTTGTGCTCATTTTTATCAATGACATGATACAGACATATGGGCATTAATCACTATATGCACAATATTACTGTAAACAAAATAGTTTTTTTTTATGATTCAGAGGAAAGGTGTTTAAGTTGAAAGATGAGTCTGAATGAACAGAGGGAGGGGTGTTTAAATGACCAGTACTTGGTCATATGGTCATTCTACACTCTTTGTGTTTGGATGAAAGGGTCAGGCAGCATGTGCATACATCAGAGTGGAAGCTAATCCTCTCATTCAGCAGAGGATCAAGTCCTGAGGTACCAGCCTACATATTATCTCCAGGCAAAAACCATAAAAAATGCCTTCATCACATTTATTTAAGCAACAAACTGTTTCTTCAAAAACTAATAAAAAAAGGATTTTCTTAGCTTAAGCTTGCGTTTTTCAACTTATGGAACATATATTGAAATGGTGTCAAAGGCAAAAGGTCATCAGCTGACAGAGTAGGACATAATCCTTTAAGCTGAAAACATAAAATAATGCATATTCAAAACAATTATACATTTAACATTTAACAGCATGAAACAGTTTCATGCAGCATCGTCTGATCATTCTGCAGGATAACTAAGGATCTGGCCAGTGATAGAGAACATATGCATGCAAATAAGTCTGATAATGATCAACAAAAGAAAAAAAATGTAAGCCACCACAGCGACTGGAAAGTGCAGGGTATAAATCCTGAAATCCTTCATAGAGAGCATCCTCTGCTGCACCTCTCTAATCAACAGGTTTGTATTTCCCCAAACTCACAAAGAGAAAGCACAGCATTCTGTCTCTTTCTTCTAATTGTGGGCTGCCACGGTTTCTCTATAATAATCAGAGATCAAAACTCAAAATAGTTCCAAATCTGAACTTACATACAGAAAATCATCATTTGTATACAGATGCACAGTGCAGATTTTTGCTTGGTTTATGCTCAGTTCAGGAGCAGCACACTCACACCATCCCCATGGCTCCCCCAACTCACCTGTGCTGGCGGTGTACTGCAGGCTGCCCCGCTTCCTGAATGGGGAGAGGGGCTTGGTTTTTGCACCGGTGGACGTCCCAGGGGGCAGGCTGGAGGACATGTTCCCAGGTCGTGTGCTTCGGCTTCACTTAAATTGAAGGTAGAGAGCTGAGTGAGTCAGAGCTGCAGAGGACGGAGTGCCGGAGATCTACAAAGTGAGAGATAAGGAAAGGAAGAAGGAGAAGAACAGAGGAGGTGGAGGACAGGCACGAGAGGAAAGGAGAGATGGCACAGATGGTGGGGGTTGAGGGGGTTTGATTGCACCAGCATAAATATGTGTGTGTGTCTGTGTGTGTGGGCTACGTGCCTGTGAGCAGGGATTTCCAGACTAGTTGGTCCAGCGTGGGGCTGCAGAGCATCCCTCTGCAGCAAAACAAGCCCCGCCTCCTTACAAAGACTCCCCTGCCTGAGCTGCAGAGCTGACGGAGGCTGGGGGCGGGATGGAGAGGCTTGGCTTCCCCCCTGCCTTGCACATACACACACACACACACGCACACACACACACAGACACACACAATTCACACAGCAGTAGCTCGCAGTTCTGCTGTTTCCATGACAACCACAACTCAACGTGTGGGCAAACCAGTGGGGAGAAAAGTTGTGGTTAAAGTAGATCTACAAATGAATCTGCACAGTAGTTATGTAATAAAATAATAATAAAAATATTACAGTCTATGGTGTGAACTAAAACGCATTTGATAAACAGAAATGATTAATTTTTAGTCCTGTTGGAAATAAATATAACACACACACGTTGGTGATACCTAGAGGATGAATCCTAATGACTATAGTTATCACGTAACATTTGTGGCCTTAAGTGAAAATTACCACAACACTACAATTTATGACACCAGAAAAATGATGATGAAAAAACATCCTTGTCAACCTCGGGAGTACTTTGTGTTTGGTCCTGATGATCACCTGTCAGCACACGCAGCACTATCAAGGTAATGGTTAAACACCAGCATATCACCGTTGTTATTGTAGTTATATTCACCAGCTGATGTTAGCATTTGATGAGCATGAGTGACAGTGAATTAAGAGAATTAAGATTTCTTTCAAAATTTAATTTTGGCAATCTAGTGTTCTATTATCATTTACAAGAGAAGTATTTACTGAACATAGAGTTGATAATAAATTGTAACTTAAAATTTTATTAATAGCCGATGTTAGATAAGCTGGTAATCACAGAGAGCATTGTTAATAGCAGCAGATTTTGCAGCTACAAAAGTGACATCATTTGTATTGTGACATTATGACATTGTGGATATCTGATACATTTAAAATTCTCCTAGAATTTTGACCAGAAGAAAAAAAGTTGTAGATATCTTGAATAACAATTTCTACAAGAACGAATGGGACTGCAGAAATCTCTAATTATCACTATATAATTGCCACAGAATATACAGAGAAACTCCATATCCAGAGCATAACTGTGGATAGTAAATGTAGATAGGATGCTGTTCCTATTTACCAATCACACATATTTACAACACATTTGTGAAGTTGCACTGGCAAACAACATTTTAACCAAAACCAACAGATATACAATAATCCTTCACTGTGGCAGGCACAGGCAAGCAGGCCCACACTTCTATCTGTAATTCAATAGTAGATATTAAAACTAGAATTATTAATAACATTACTCCTAATCAGAATCAAAGATTCATGATGGTGCCTGCATCCCCCAACAGTTAACACAGGGCAGTGTGATTTCACAATTTTTCATAAATTGTATTTTTACGATCCAAATAAGTGTTATAATTTGTATATTCTTTTATTTCTAATGTATTTTATTTTTAAGCTGTGCAACTAGTGATAATCTTTATTAGGCATTTATTGTTTGACCTATGTCAGAAAATCCTTAGTTATTCACTTTGGCTCTGATTATTTTATTATTATTTTTATAATCAAAACAATCCTCACTTGACATTCACTAGTGTATGTTTTTAATTGCAGAAATGGCTCTGGAGGTAGAGCAGTCATCCACCCACCCAGCAAATGTGGGTTCGATAGTTCGATCCCCCCCCCTCCTCCTACACATTTCAAAATGTCCTTGGGTAAGTCACTGAACCCTAAGTTGCTTGTGGTGAGTAAGATCAGGGTGTGAACTGATAGGCATGTAAGTGCAGACCATTTCCTTTCCCTTTTACTTTCACCTTTTTATTTTTCATCATATTTTGTTACATGTTTTCTGCAATACTGATCCTGAACAACTCATGTGCGGCACGCCCAATCGGTATCACTGCATTCTTTTGATCAATAAATTATTGTAACTTCCACTCATTAGACTGAGATGAAGCATAATGAGAGAGGCCGGTGTTGACAGAGCAGCCTGCAGTGGAGTACTCTTGGAAAACAACTCACTGGACAAAACAGAAAACTTCTTTCATAAGAAGGGAGAAGAATAAAGCAAAACACCACAATAAATGTAATATGCTGCCAATACAAATCTGTAAGTATATTAACCGAGGAAAGAGATGTTTGCTTGACATTTTAAACAACTATTAGGAGGGATTTATATGACATCACTGCAACATAGGAAGCAGATGATCACAAAATGCAGATGAGAGATTCATAGAATTTACATACGGATGGCTTGTGACAGACTAGAAGCTCAGTGAAAAAATGGCATAAAGATATAAAATGCAATAGGTTCAGATATAACCACATGAAACATCAAATACATATGCAAAAATAAGGATTTACAATTCTTCACTTTTAACTGTCTGCAAACTGATAAAGAACAAGACTGGCATCTAATGCGAGCACTGCAGCAGAGGTGTGTGCAATGTGACGCCAGCCCCCTCTTGTGGTAGTTATGAAGGTGGTGTTGCACCACAATATCATGCTGAGGTCACTCTGCTCACTAAAATTGCTGCACTAGCTCTAGACAGCACTAGCTTTACATATAGAAAGACAGACAGTAGTAAACATATTACATAGCCTATACTGGTGTCCACTAGAACATTAGAAGTTGTGACACGAAGAATAAGAAGATGAAGAAAAATTTTTTCTGCAGAGATCAAACTTTGCGGCCCTGATGATCACTTTGAGAGCTCATTGAGAAGCCAGCTTTCACGAGGCACAAGTTTGTTTGATAATGTACACTAACATCTACTGCCTGAGGAGATTTAGAGCAGATGGAGGCGTGTGGGTGAAGAGAACAGGTGCTCTGAATTTCAACTTAATGCAACTCACACCAAATGGAAGATACACTGATGATGTTTTAGACGGTAATGCATGACTGAACCAATGAACTGAAACCAGGAGTCTGCTTTGTTCATGAGTAAAATCTCCTTAAGTCCATTCTTGTGCGCTTCGACTTCACTCTTACTCTAAGGTTAATCTGTCTGTGGCTAATCCCACTTCAGCTGCAGGAAAATATGTGTTGACCTGGAACACATGTCCAACTTCCTCCAATGGCAAGTGCAGATCAATACAAGCAGCCATTGACAAGAAGATTAGGAGAGAACTACTGTCACAGCAGGGGCAGAGTTTCCCAGCATGCAATGTGCAGGGAAACATCGTGCTCCGGACGCCAATCCAACACATGACCCAGAGAGAAATCTGACTGAGATGTTTTCAGCCTGTGGGAGAAACCTAAAAAAAAAAACCCAGGGAGAAAATGAAAACAGGAAGAAAATGGAGAGTTGAATCATTGACTTGAGATTTAGAAGATGCAAAGCTAATGATCATGGCACATTTTTAAAATAGTTCTTTTAATAAAATTTTACCCAAGTCAACAAATGTATTGTTTCTACCATGTTTATTTTTGAAAACACAAAAAATAGACAAGACATAATGTAATAATTATCCAGATCTTTCTATGTAACTGTACTGAGTTAATAGCCATGACATGATCATACTGTATATTATGTTTTGGATAGGCAGATTAACAGATAGTATCTTTTGTGTAAATGCTACAATATGGTGTCAGTGAGGTTCCTACAGGCATCAACATTTGTATTACATTTACTTATTTGCGCAGACTTGTAAAAAAGCTTGTAGACTAAACCACTCAACCTATATTGTTCTACAGTCCAACCCTACTGCAGGCCCTATTATTAGATTTGGTTCTGGCACTTTTCTCCTGGACCAATGGTACCCCCCAACCCAATTGACATACGTCTTATCCCATGCCATCTTTGTCACGGGGGCCATCTGCTGAGATAAACAACTTCTGGTAAACTGCTATCAATGCTTGCAGCCAGGTTACCTTAAATATTAACAGCAAAATCGTATATATTTTTGCTCTTATGTAACGCAAATAAGCAAACATTCACTGTGATGGAAAAAAGTATGTTTTGGTATTTGATGATGTTGCTGATGAAGCAAGTTAAACCGCCATCTTAACTTGGACAGACTAATATGAAGTAAACCTACATTACACACCACCCTCACTGTGATCATTTCTGAGGAGGGAAATTGACCTGGAGAAATTGACCTGGAGACAACAAATAGAGTTCAATACTCTGAAAACAATGGAGATGCTTGTGGATTTAGAGAAGAACCCACCACCACCCGCCCCACCACACTATGTGTCTCCCCAATGAACATTGTGGAGTCTTTCAGCTTTCTAGGGACCACTAAAGTCCAATAATGATGCATTTGTACACTACCAATACTGACACCATCATGACCTTTTTTGAAGCTGCTTCTATTGCCAAATGCAAGATCCGTCTCTCCAGGACCTGCATGAGTCCAGGACCCTTAAGTCCGGGATTCAAATAATACACTTTTTCTCCCAGCTTCTGTTGGCCTCATCAACAAGGCCTAAGTCCCACCAGTGATACAGAATCTACTTGACCCACAGACTGCCAGATACAGCACATGAATGCAGTTCCCACAGTGTTGCTCTTTCTTATATTGCAAAGTTCGGAATGTACCTTTGTTTTGTCTGTATTCGTGATTTATTGTCTTTTTTGTCTCTTCTTCTGATTTTGAATAGTGTCATTTATTTTGTCACAGACACAAAATACCTGTTTGTAAAAACAAACCTATATGTTTAGGTCTGCTCCCCAAAGATGATGTTTAAAGCCCCTGCCTCTCGGGTTGATCTTAGGCTCTGCGGGTAATCTCATCAACAGATCAGAGACACAGAGACTGAGTACAAAGCAGGGCTATGGGATCCACCACCTAATGGGATTGGCTGCCATCACTAGATGTGCTCCTGTGATTAGCCTGCTTGGAAGCGTTTGAGGATTTAGACCTCAAGCACCCTGCCCCAAGCAATTAGGACTACATGCTTAGGCAGAGGGATGTGAGTGTGACACTCAGTATGTCAGGAAAGAACTGAACGATGACATGGTGCTGAGAAATGGTGCAGTAAAAAAGGGAAAGTTTGTCTTCTGATGCGAACAATGTACATCTAATAAATGTATGTTTATGTTTGGTTTATGACTGTAGGTTTTTCTGTAGAAAGTTTGTTGGGTGTTATAGATTTAGGGGATTTAATGATTCTGCCTGAAGAACAAAGCTGATAATAATGCACACTTGAACACAAGAAAATACGATTTTGAGATGTGACCTTTTCTATTTTGACGATCTTTCACTTGCCACACTTTTGCTTTTCCAGAGGTCCCAATCTGTCAGTCCTTTAGCTCCCAGCTGAGCCTATTTCACTGTGACGTCAATAAACTGGATTTTGGGCTGTCAGTATGAAAGGCAGACCTAACTTCTGTTAAATCTACTCCAACAATAATAATTCCACAGAGAAAGTTGTTAAAACATGGCAAAATTAGGCAATCTTTAAAAAAGCCCCAAAACAAAAGAAAACACAAAAATATCATTATTTACATCAGATTTTGAAGGTGCAGTCCTGTCCAGCCTTTTTGGGTTTTACTTGTGGAAAAGGATTCATGGTGTAATGTGGATGTGGAAGGTGTTTAAGAATATCAATAAAATTTTCACATTACTGGCAGCATTAAACATTGAACTCATGCTTACCTTTATAGTACATACACCACTGGCCTCACTAGTCTCAGTCTAGAAAAGACTGATTCTGGTATTAATGAGCAATATGAGTATTATTGTATCAAGCCCAGATGCAGCTGCCTATTTTCAAGGTGAGATCAATTTGACTGTAAACAACATTCAAGATATTAAATGTAACCTCATAGTTCATTCCTTGCTCTTATGATAAACTTTATTGAGCATATCAATTCTTATATGATGTCATGGGGAGCAATTATTCTGAACTTATGATTTAAAAATCATTCAAAATGTTTCCATACGAGTGTCAATACTTCAAAAGGTGTTACATTTTCAACCATTATTACCAGAATATTACTTTTCTAAAACCTCTAAAATGCCTATTTATTATTCCAATGGAGAAGTAATGCTCCAAATGCAAATCATGCAAATTAGTTTTATTATTTTGGGACATTAAAGTTGCTTAATTAAAACGAACAAAAATTTGGTAAACACCCTGCTGGCTTCTGACACATTTTAGAGGATGATAGCAGCTTCTTTGTCTTCTGACTAAATTAGTAACCTCAAATACATTATCTCAGTTTAAGTCCTGCAACATGATGGGCGGGAATGTAACAGCCCTAATGACAAGACCCACTGACCTCCACTGAGCAACCTTACAGGGCTGACATGTCCAGAGATCAACTGCTGCAACACACAACCCCTGTCCAAAAATGACTTCTCTGAGTGTCAGAAAAGATTCTGAGATTGTGACAAATGTGATATTCAAATTCAAACTGATACAGATAATGTAACTTGAGAAGCAGACTGAGGTCAGTGCAGTGATAGTTACTTTATTTAGCAGGAACCACACCACCTGGGATTTTAAAGTCTTAACTATAAGACGGTTATGAGAGGTTAATGCCTTCCTCCCTGCTTCATCCATGTGACTGACAATAAAATCAAGGGACCAACTGAGTCTATTACAGCTGAATGAGACAAGCAACAATTCCAAACCATTTACTTCTGAGCATGTTTTTGTCACGTTACAACCTTTACAAATTGTTGCCAACAATAAATATATGTTATATACTACATATACACATCTACCACAACACTAAAGGCCACCTACAGTATCCTGTCAAATATATTCTGAATTCTAAATTCAATTGATCTTTATTTATATAGCACCAGTCATCTCTAAGGCACTTTACATAATAAAGTCAAGACTATACAAGAGTGGAAGTAGGATTAAAGTTTGTATTGTTCTCCACATGCTGTAGAATGTGGCTGTAGAAGCAAATAGAAGTAAATGATGGTGTCATTCTTCTGAACAAACACAGACACACACAAACCATGTGCATGCATCTTATGTACATGTACAGTACACACACACCAAAATCAGATCAATTCAGTCCAAGTCCAAGAATGTGTGTGAGTGTGTTTAGTTTCTGCTTTTCTTAAAATCATTCACTATTGCCCTTATTAGACTAATAGGATTGATTGGCCAATCAGGAAGAAGCACCTCCTAAGTCAGGGGTTTAAGCTGAAGGAATTAAAGGGTGGACCTCTGCTCGACAGAGCAGCTCAATTGATTTGATCCTTGAGAAGGTACCATCTGAAAATCTAATAGAAAGAGGCCAACAAAGTCAGGAACACTCAAGCACCTCCCCCACAATCCCCTTCTGCTCAGAAATCGTCTTTCAGCACGATCAGTGCTATACCCACGTTCTCTACAGCTGCTCACAGAGGACTGTCAAAATTTCCCTCATTGAGGATCTTGAGCTTCTGGAGGAAGAAAGCATGGGTGCAGGAGCAAGTGCCGAGGACAAAAAGTCCAAGGAGTTGGAAAAACAACTCCAAGAAGATGCTGATAAGGACTCTAAAACTGTCAAGCTATTACTGCTTGGTAAGTGGACAAATTAATTGTCTTCCTAGTTGTCTCAGACTGCTCAGATCAACAGGTTTTAGTCAAATAAATTAAAATAAATAATTCAGTACATTCAGAATGATATATTTTAACTGGCATCTATGACTGCATAAAGTCTCCGTGGTAGTTCAGTTCTGCAGAGCAGAAATCTTGTGGTCAGTCAACAGGTGTGACTGATGGTTCAAATGTAGAGCTAACAAACATAACACTGTTTTGAAACCATGTTTCAGTCTGTTTCAGCTTTTACTGATCCCTGAAAGGCATAGAACCACTTTTATGCTTCAGCGTAAGAGGTCATCTATGTTACAGATCATTGGCAAACTGGAGAAAGCAATAACCTTGTAATTGTCAACTAATGATTGATGTTTTATTTAGTTTAAATGCTCTGGCAAATCTGTTCAGTTACTGTAAATGTAAAATGTGGTATACTCAGATTTATAGGCGGTTCCAATGATTTGTGTCTTGGTTAAACCCTACATTAACTTGTTAGTATTAGGAGGCTGTTAGGAATAGCGGTAGGCTTATGCAAAACTAACAGCGGAGAGAGTAAAGTAAAGAGTAAAGAGACATATAATTACATACAATAACATTTGAAAAAGGGCATGGCAAAATATATTTTCATTGCTGAATCTCAAAATTAAGACTGACTTTTCAATTCCAATGGAAGGACATCAGTGCTTAAAAGATCAAAGCCTTTGGTTTGAATCACAGCACATCAGTGATATGTCAATCTGATTAACTAACTGGTTTAGTGTAGATCCACTTGGCAAGGTCTTTGTTGATCCACCAACTAGAACATAAAGTGCAGCATAAATTGCAGCAAAAATCATTAGCAATACAATAGTATATTTTACATGTGACCATGACATCCATCTGGTGTCAGAAGTTATCTCCTTGTGTGCAGGTGTAACCAATGACACCAATAAAGTTAGACATCTCTTAATAAGCAAAGTTAGGCTGCAAAAAAAGCATTTGTTTCTCGATTAATAATAAAATTCAGATACCCTGTAAATTTTCTCACCAAAAAATAAAGCAAAACAAGAAAAAAAGGCCCTTGTTGAATGTCATTAATGGAGTAGTTTACAAGAGTAAAACAAATATTTTCAGCTAAACTTTCATTATAAAATCTGTTTTTTGGCCTGACTCCAAGGCCTGAAAAGTCACAAACACAAACAAGTTCACATTGATAGAAAAAAATGTAAAGAAGATGAGCAAAAAGGCTGTGAAGGTACTTGGTCAGTGCAATATTAAATAAGTATCTTGCAACATTAAAAGCTACGCTGTTTTATCTTCTGAAAAATCATTCATATGTACCTCAAGTTTCTAATGAGACGTTTAGAGAAGGCCACTTGTTTGTATTCAAAACGGAAGTAAGTCTTTGTGTTAAGCTTTCACTTAAAATCAACCAAGATAGTTTCAGGTATTTTCCAATAATTAGGATGTCTAGCAGCACACTGGAGCTCAGTGGCACTTAACGGTACTGGTACTCTAAGAGGGGCTCAAGGTACAAAAAGGGAGATTATTGTGTTTGTGTTAGCACAGCCTTTTATCATTTTAGAGTGGTCCTATAGAGGATCACAACAATTCCTGTGAAACTGAAAACTTCATGATAACCATAATTTCACAGCTCAAATGAATTTGTAGTTTTTAGCAGAGATAAATCACATACAAAATTGTCTTGCCTTGCTTATCATTTCCTGTCCTACCTTTAACTTCAGTGTATGAGACTGTGCACGCTGCTATCTGTTACATATTTGCCCCAGTCCTATGCAAGCTACAGCACATTTGTAGTGTTTAAATTGTACATCTTTTTCCTGTGGTGAGCCTCCGAAAAGAATCAAGAAAATATCCACTTTGATAGACAGCACTTTCAGTCAAATGAGCAACTTTTTTATTTTATTTTGGACGGATTGCTACTTTAAATTGATTGCGTAATCAAAGAACATTCCTTAGCTGTTTATAGTCATAGAGTGTTTTACTCGCTTTTCAGAAAGAAAAACAGCATTTACCTTGTTGGTAGTAAACTTTGTCTTCTTTTCCAGGTGCTGGTGAGTCAGGGAAAAGCACAATTGTAAAACAAATGAAGTAAGTATTAAAATTTGTGATAAAACATGTTTTTGCGACACCCACACCATACTGTTGAGAAATCACAGAACTGCTTAGAGTTCATCTAATCTCAATTGTATGGCATACAGCCAGCAGGCCAAAACTCCCTCAGCTCTGTCCTTTTCCCTTTCTGTGAAGCCTTTAGCAAAAGGTCAACAGGCCAAACATCCGCTTACTCTGATTTGTCAGCACTTGTTTTGTGCAGTTAATTATGCTCTGGCAATGAGAGCTGAGTGAACACACCGCACGGTGGCACTGTGAGCACTGTAGCTCCAGTTGATATCCAGGTTGTTTCTACACTGTATGAACTTGACCTTTTACGCGCACGGGAAACTAAACATATATTTTATTCTTAGTATTTTATTTAACTTTTGTAAAGGCTAACAAAATTGAAGATCTAATTCAAATATGGAATATATAAAGGCTGTAAATCACCCACCAGCTTAGCCAAGCAGAGGATTCATGTACAATTGTAAGACGCTTTTCCTTCTACACTTCTACTTCCATAGAATTCTGCATCAAGGTGGTTATACAAAAGAGGAACAACTGCAGTTTAGATCGATTATCTATGGCAACATCCTGCAGTCTGCTCTGGCTATCATCAGAGGCATGGAGATGCTAAACATTGATTTTGGCACAGCCGCAGCACAGGTCTCGTATTACATTTAACACCAGACATGATTAACTTTCAAGTTAATATTCACTGACACAATACGTTTATATAAACAGTAGAAGAACTGGTACCGATGGAGCTTTGTCTGTCATTTGTCTGCATTAAACCACAGGAGCAATCACAGAAGCTGCAGAACTTGGCAGACTCCATCGAGGAAGGCACAATGCCTGCTGAGTTGGCTGATGTCATCCAGAAACTGTGGAAGGACTCAGGTGTGCAGGCGGCTTATGAGAGAGCTGCTGAGTACCAGCTGAACGACTCTGCTGGCTAGTGAGTCCATGTCTACAACAGAGGGGTTACAGTATATGTAAAATTAATGAGACAGCCATAGCATTTACAGATCAAAGGGATTTAATATCTTAAGGCTGATTGCTGTCCTGTTTTCCAACATCAGCTACCTCAATGAAATGGACAGAATCTGCAAGCCAGATTACCTCCCCACTGAGCAAGATGTGCTTCGATCTCGAGTCAAAACAACTGGTATCATTGAAGAACAATTCTCGTGCAAAGAGCTGCATTTCCGGTGAGTAACAAAGGGGTCATGAACACAAGTGTGACACCAGCAAATACTGACTAAAACCCTACAGCAGTGTGATGACTTTCTGTGTCAAACAAGGATGTTTGATGTGGGTGGCCAGAGGTCAGAGAGAAAGAAGTGGATCCATTGTTTTGAGGGTGTGACTTGTATCATCTTTTGTGGAGCTCTCAGTGCGTACGACATGGTGCTCGTAGAGGACGACGAAGTGGTGAGTGAGGCCACTCACTTTTTCAATAATGAAGCATTTGAGAAAAGACATGTAGTAACTCACTCTGTTTGATTCTGACCTTTACAGAACCGTATGCACGAGTCTCTCCATCTATTCAACAGTATCTGCAACCACAGATTCTTTGCGCTGACCTCCATTGTGCTTTTCCTCAACAAGAAGGATCTCTTTGAAGAGAAGATCAAGAAAGTCCATCTGAGTATCTGTTTCCCAGACTACGATGGTAAGAGCATACAACGCTACGTTCTACTGGTTTTCAATTAATCCCTGCTGCATACTGTCATTTACTGTTGACTATAGACGTCCAAAAATACTTACTGGTGCACAAGTGCACTTGTTTGCGCAGGTTAGATGATGGAAGCATGTCTCTCAGGGTGAAAATAGATCCAAAAAGTTAGATGGTAAATGGTCTGCACTTATATAGCGCTTTTCTACCTATTGGCACTCAAAGCGCTTTACACTGCTTCTTATTTACCCATTCACACACACACACCGATGGGGGAGCTGCTATGCAGCTGGTCAACACTCACCGGGAGCAACTAAGTTGGGGTTCAGTGTCTTGCTCAAGGACACTTCGACATGTGACCGGAGGAGCCGGGGATTGAACCAACAATTGTGAGATTGGTGGACAACTGCTCTACCTTCCTGCGCCACAGTCGCCCCTAAATCAAGAGTCTACATTAGGCAGTGAATCATTTGAAACCAAATTGAGCATATGGCGCAAGGCAAAATTTCAGAAAAATGCACAACCAGACAAAAAAACAAAACTGTCAGGACATACTGACAAAAACAGCTCAGAAATATTGAAAGATAAAGACTACATTGATTAGATGTATTACATGAATCTTGAGATTAAAATTGTGGACAATGAAGTGTTCATAAAATTAAGTAATGCAAGTAATGAAATTCAAATGACATCATCTGATCAACACAATGACGCACACACAAAAGATTTGGTTGATGAATGTCTATGATTATGAAACTTCCCATCTTTGACTCTTGATTTGTTTTAGGCCCCAACACATATGACGACGCCAGTGGTTACATTAAGACACAGTTTTTGGACCTGAACATGAAGAAGGGCGTCAAAGAAATCTACTGCCACATGACCTGTGCCACAGACACAAAGAATGTCGAGATTGTGTTCAATGCTGTGACAGACATCATCATCAAAGAAAACCTTAAAGACTGTGGTCTTTTCTGAGCAGCTCCAGAGTAACAAGAGGTGAGCAGTGACCACGTTACATCACTGCCAGGGACTTTGTTGATACAAAGTAACAGGATCCAGATGAGGCAGACACCTGGAAATTCAATTTAACTCTCTAATAGCAAATCATATCTGACCACCCTGTGTTGCCAGGCAACAACATCTGGCCACAACATGAGTGAACACAAACTAAAATCATGTTTGCAATTTAGATTTTTTGGAAATCATGAGGATGAGGAAAATAATGAAGAGCAAGAAGCAGTCCCTGTAGCGATTTATAGGCATTTCTCCCAAGGCAGCCAAACACGTTAACTTACGCTCACAATATATATATGTCTGTGCCTGTGTCTGCGTGTGTGTACATTTATGTATGATATTAGGTGAGGTATCTATGATGTAAGATGATTTCAGCACATTTGACATTGTTTTTTTTCTAAGTTGCAGAACTTCCTTTCCTACCTTAACCCCACACGTATTGGTATTATCTGAGAAGTGTCCTGATGGAATACAGAGGAACCACAGTTTGTTGTGTTCATGCCATCGCTTGCATGCCAAGTCCTGGTCCTTGTCATTTATGGCTCCTAGCACCTCACCATCTCCAACAGCACTCTCTGCAATACAGTGCATATCCAGCTGGACTGAAACTATTAAGTCACTACATTGTTTTTGGAAATATAGCTTTCTACAATATTTTTAGTTTTTTCTAAAGTATTTATCTAATACCAGAAGCTGCTGGTTTTACAGTTTGAATTTTAAATAGTTGCTCATTCAATCCTCATTGCTTCATTGCTTGAGTTATATTTATCACTAAAACCAAGATCTGTAAAGTTAATATAAAAAAATGGGGAAAATATTAATATTTTGAATAGCAACATTGCAACCTTGTAAAGTAGTCTCTGTGGTCTCGATATTTTAACTTGAAAAAGTTGCTGAGCAAATATTTCAGATATTCCCAGTGCTTGCAGGGTATCCAGATTGCAAACCAAATTGTACATGTATTTGAATAATTAGTGTTATATATTCAATTCACTTAATATATTGTGATATACTTCAGAAAGTCAAACATGGTAGAGAAACTGTACATAAGAGTAGATAATTCATTATATTTTGAAAGATAAATCTATATGAAATATATGAAAGACAGGGAAACACTAGAGGGATGTTGCTTTATTATGAAAAGGGAATGAAATTCTATGAGTTTGTCCTTTCTTATGAAATGTAGAGGCATACAATAAAGATGCAACTTCACTTGTGTGTCTTTGCTTTTCTTGCTGCAGAATCAGGCAGTCGTTCACTGAATAATGTTTATCAGGTTAGGAAAACACGGCCATCAACACTGATGAATCGCCTCAGACTGTTCCATGTTGGGGAAAAAGCTGCAGTTATACAAGTTCCCTCTTTTAGTCAGAGGGGAAATGGCAGCATATGGAAGTTCATTAACAATAAATCTATTGAGAGAGCAAAACTAATCAAAGTGGTAATTAATCTGCAAGTTGAGATTTAATGTAAGATTATGCAGAGTCAGATTGATAGCGTTCGATGGCAAGCAAGGACAAAACAAACTGAAATAAACCGAGTGAGCAGTGGAGCTTATTTGAGACTCATATTAAAACATCTGTGTTTGGTATGTTCCAATGTAAATGTGCTGAAGAAAATTCAATAGATATTTCTTGAAAGTTTCTGTTACAACTCAGCTTTATAACAACAGACTTCTTATTAGGGATGTTCATCAAAGTGAGATAAGTACATCAAATATTGTCGAGGCCTTTTAGCCAAAATGTACAATATAAAAATAAACTGTTACAAGAGTAATCTGACTTTTTGAGATAATGCTCTAAATCTATATTGTTATTATGGCCAACAAAACCCCTGAAGAGAGAAAAATCAACACAAAAACAAAACAGTTATTGCATCTATAAAGTAAAGCCTATTCCTCAGTGCCACAAAACCCAAGTGTTGTCCTATTAAAAACACATTAATGACGTACACTCAGTGACTTCATCATGAGTTCCAATTTAATTGGCACTGTAGTTTAGTTTTGACCCAATTCCACAGTCATTGAAACTCAGTTCAACAAAATAGATTTGCTCCTGTTTTACTCATATTGGGTAAAAACTACAGAATAAAGCAGTTTGGGGATTTTATTTATCCTTTTTCAAAAACATGATTTGTGATTTGTTTTTAAGGAGGTTTTTTGTAATCAATAGGAACCCAAATGATTTTATTTTTGAGTCACATCAAAAATAAACCTGTTTCCAATGATGGTGTACTTTAGAGATAACAATATATACAAGGTAAGAAAATAAGGACATATTTGTAAGCAGTGGTGTGTGCCACAGCTGGAACGCATTTGGCCCTCAGCTCATGCATCCAGATGTGTCACTGAAGTCTAAAAATAATATTTTCAATATGCATAACCTCCATTCACCGCACAGTTTAGGTGTGTCTAGCTAATTAACTCTACCACAGTCAGTTAGCAGTTTTTTAAAGTACAACTGCATTTATTCCACAACAGACTTTCTTAGTGTTATGCAAATGCTACAGCCAAATAACACAAAAACAGCAGCTGACTATATCTAACTATTCCAATTATTGTGTTGTTGTGAGTTTTTATTTGCTTATATCCTCTGGATTAAAAATTCACAAGGTGAATGATATTAGTCATATATTTAAACTGCTATGGGGAAAATTGTAACAATGAAGATTGTCAAATTGATTTGCAGCGATGTGTTTTAAGTATAAAAACTACTGTTCAATAAGATGCTATCTACTTAAAACTAAATATGTAGGAAGCCATGTTGCTTTGGAGTTGAATAAACTCTTGTTCACTAATCTTAGACCCAACAGAATACATTATATACAGCAAAAGTACTTACAAAAAATACTTTTCCAGACATGACATTCACACATCCAAACAGTGGAAACACTACATAATGGCAACTTAAAATAAAATATAACAAATGCATATTTCATAAAGGTAATGTGATACAGCCTTACAGCTAAGAGGAGGTGCAAAACAAAAAAGTGAACAGAATTTACATATCAGCTTTGAAACTGTATTATGTAGTAAAGAAGTTGAGGAACAGGCAGCCTGTTTTGGTCCTTGTGCCGATGACAAATTGTAAAGGTGTCAGAGATCAGAGGTGCTTAACCTGCCAGTTCCTCAGTGATATAAATGTCTTAAATATTACAGGATTTAACATGAACTCACAGTGATCAAGTCAATCTCTCTTATCACTCACAGTATGCTCTGCATCTTAAAATATATTAAGACAAAAGTGATCATAGAATCAAGATCCCAATTTATGGATTTAAGTCCTGCATGCAGATGTGCCTTCAGTTCAGTCCCTTGGTAACACCTACTTCCCAATTTGCCCTCTGCAGACAAGACATACCAGACCTCAAGTCCTGATCCTTTACTTGGCACCTACAGGGAAAAGAAAAATAACCTCCATCAGATCCAATCTAAACCTAGAACACAACGTTATTTTGCAGGAAGTAAATCTATTGTTATTTTGATAAAGCTGTAAAAGGTAATGGTAACGCAACACACCATAAAAAATATATTAGGTTTCTTTCAGAGTAAAAACCACACCTCATGACCTCAGCTTACCTCCATTTACCCTCCGTGATGCTGTTTAGCTGTTTATACTATTTTGCCTATACCAATTATCTCAGGTTCTGCTCGAAACTAAACATAACCTTTATCAACACATTTACTTTAAGTGTTAGCTGAACACTAATGGTAGCAGGCTAAAGTGCACACATTTAGCATGCTAAGGTGGCCTGCTAGGTCAAATAAATGAATAAATAAAATCCCCAGCCTACCCTGTGTTGACACATATCTCTATTACTACTGAAGACACTGACCTGTGGTGCCTGAAGCTTTAGTAGAGCCCAATCTCCCTCAGGTTGATCTTGATGATGACGTCAGTGACAGCGTCAAAGACAAACTGCACATTCTTGGTATCAGTGGCACATGTGAAGTGGGTGTAAATCTCCTTGGTGTCCTTTCGTTTATTTAGGTCTTCAAACTGGCACTGGATATAAGCTGCTGCTTCTTCATATGACTGCCCACCTACAGTAAAGATTTTATAAAATTAAGTTGGTTAATACATATGAAACAATACCTAAGTACCTCTGAATAACAGCTTATCATATTTAGGCTAAACACACCTGAGTGAAAAAATGAAAATCTCTGATTGGATCAAGTAAACTGATGGTATGATTGGCTGCACCTAATTAATCTTGCAGAGAATGTTATCTGTTTAATGGTGTCCAGATGGGATAAAACAGCTAAAGAAAACAATGTACACCTGGTAAAGCTCACTAGTTAAAGTGTGCACACAATGTAGATAGTTTTAATCTGAGCTTATTTAACATGCACAAAACTTCAAAGTGGCTTTTCCTGCAAAACTAAATCCCTTGTAAAATAAATCAAGAACATGCTTTCACATTTCCAGGAAGTCAGTCCTCAGAAATAGCAGATAAGTAAATAAATAAAATAGAATTAACTGTTAATACTGATAAAGACGTTTGTCTAACCAGTGTACTCGGGGTAGCAGATAGTAAGTGGACTCCTGCTGACTTTCTCTTCAAACAAGTCCTTCTTGTTGAGGAAGAGGATGATGGAGGTGAGTGTGAACCACTTGTTGTTGCAGATAGAGTCGAAAAGCTTCATGCTCTCGTGCATGCGATTCTGTCGAAAGAGTAGATATAAACCTACTTAAGAATAATTTCCAGTGAAGACATGTTGACATTTCACAGTCAGCATGGGTGTAAATGAGATCAAATAAATGATGAGGATGAACACTAGTTCTCTGGTTTGGTATCAGGGAGCTGTGGTGCACTACAAACCCAGCCCGACACAGTGCAGCTTAACTGCGGTAGTGGTTTTAATAAGTCAGGATGCCACAATTTCTTATTCTGACCTGGACTAAAGGCTTTATTTGTCTAGCAGACAAATAAAATGCTAAGTATACAGTATTTTAAATGCTACAGACTAATAAAAATATTTTACACAGCTTAAAGTGGCTAAAACAAAATGGAAAAAACACTGTGAACAATTACAGACAAAAGTTAGCTCACCCTCAGATTACAATGGTTTACTCACACATTTGAATAGAACTTTATTGTTATTAGTAACACCTGCGACTTTCTTCCTGTTAGAGTCTGCTGTCAAAAATATCAATATAAAACACCGAAATCAGTAAGAACTGTGGGTAAATACACAAAATTTCCGCCAAAACCCTTATTTACCATTTCCTCATCCTCAGCCAGGACGAGGTCATAGTCACTGAGCGCTACACAGAAAATAATAGCAGTGACTCCTTCGAAGCAATGAATCCACTTTTTCCTTTCTGAGCGCTGACCCCCGACATCGAACATTCTGAGGACGCACACAGAGACACAGCAACCACATAAATTAATGCACAGGGAATGTGCTTATTTTAACTTAAATGTCATTTTCATTTTAGTGGTTTATAAAATGAATGTCATTATAAATCCAGGGCAAGAGCATAAACACACACGCACATAATACTGGTGACCTCACTCCGTAATATCATGTTTGTGTCTGTTGCCTGTGTCTCTACCTGAGGCCCTCAGAGGCAAACTGAATCCATACTAGGGTGGTAAACTGATACAAATGAAATGAAAGAAAAAAACGCTGTGTGCTTCTACATCAATTTAGTGATTACACATTTCCAGATCCTGAGCATTTTTATAGGGTTACAAAGGCAGACAAGGGAGGCTATTACAATTAATGTTTCAACAATATTTATAAGTACAGGAGCTTGAAAAATAATATAAAACTACTGAAATGATGTGATTACATTAACTGCCACAGAGGTGGATCATATTAGACTGTATTAGATTGAATGCCAGTCAGCAGCATTTTTTTGGGTTATAAGAGATTTAATAATCAGGGTTTAAAATTTGAAGCAACAAGAGATGAGTAACAGAGCTGCAAACAAAGCAAATCATCTGTGACCAAAATAAAAGTGCATTAGTCAAAAATACATCAATATATTTAAATATGAACAGAATGGGCCTGCAAGCTGAAAAATAACCAACGTGGATGTGGACATAGTTACGGTATGAAGCAAACTGAGATAAACCACATGTAACATGATATGATTTGCCTCTGTTCCTGTTTTTACAATGAGGATTCAGTTACTCCAAAGTTATTTCTCATGAAATGTCTATACCTAATGATTATCATGAGCAAAGGAAAACTGCACCCTTTGCAACAAACAGCAAAGACATGAGAAAAGTAAAAGAAATAGTTCTCTTTGGATAGTCAGAGCCCCACTTGGGAATAACCGTTGAGCAAAACATTAGGAAAATCTAGACGCCGACTTAAAGTATCTCAGGCCCTATTCTTTTTATTGCAATAACAGCTAGTCCAAGGCCTGAGCTCCTCGTGAACATGTAGATTACACATATACTCACTTGAAGTAGAGATCTTTGAAGGTGAAGTGAGTTTCCACAATACCAGTGGTCTTCACACGCGTCCGCAACACGTCCTGCTGAGTTGGGACATAGCTTGGCTGGCAAATCCTGTCCAAGTCATTTAGGTAGCTGGGACACAGAAAAGACAGGTGTATGAAAATAAATCATATGTGTAGTACAGACACCACATGGTATCATGAGCCTAGACTTTCCCAGATTTCTAGCACAAAAGCGTTACAAAGAATAATGCAAAATATAAAAATGTTTTTGGACACTTATGTCTATGGAAGTGTAGGACTTGTTCTGCTGACAGATATCCCAGGACTTCACAGAATGATACTAAATAAGGGTTCATATTTTGGCAGATGATAAACACTTGCTACTTGTGGGCTGAGTAGAAACAGACTAACTCCACTGGTCCCTCTTGTCTGGGGACAAAGTGCACTGTGAGCCATTGCAGCCTGACTGTTTTCAAAACAAAGAAAACGTCCTTCACACACTTTCATTCAGGACAAGTATGATATATACAGCATCAGAAAACCTTGAGCTTTATCCGCTGGCAGTAGAAGACTGGACTGGTATTTGACTCAGCCCACACTGTTTGCATTTTTCACTTAATCAGACACTTTCATTCAGTGGTTGACAAGCAAAATGAAATGAAAACAAACACACTTATATATAAACAGCTGTAACTAGACAGAAACATTTCTCCTTCATGTTTCTCCTTTTCAGGAATGCAATAAGCTGCACAACAAGCTGACACAGGACCTAGAAGAACAAGATACATCTTGCCTCCCTTTATGGTTCAGTCGAAATATTACAGCCATGAAGGAGGATAACTACAATTATTTAGATGTCACCCTCCTCGTGGTGAGCAAGACAAGATTACATGTGTCTTATGCCAATTTAAGAGTAAAAGCTGGAAGCAGAATGATGAAATTTCAAACATCGCCAGCTTCACTCACGCCTGATACTTTCATTGAGTTAATTAGGTAAGTAAAAGTGTGTAGCATGAAGAAAATATATACATTTGTAAATCTTCAAGAAAACTGAAATGGAATTAGGGGAAATGATCTCAGCTCTCTAAAGGATTTAATCAGCTTCACTTTGTGAGGTTCAGGTGTGTCACTCCTTCCTATCTCCCCACCCCCGGACTCTTTTTGTTTTCAAACCTGTGGTCTTTAGACCCAGTTCACTCTTAGTCAAGTTAACTCACTTATGGCAGTTTATTCTGTTGTGCAGCTTCACTGGATGCTTGACACATTTCCACATGTGCAGCGGTAATGTAGTAGTAAGTGTAAATCATGGATATGGATTAAATATAAGATATGAGATTTTTTTAAATCCCTCAGCTTGGTCCTTGTAGTCATCTTTAATAATATAAGTCATCAAGTGACTTATTTAAATTCTGGGGGTTTGCATTTGTAGAAAAGTGAGTTCTTACTATGCAGCCGAGTCGTTGAGCTGATACTCGCGGGATCGATCGAAGCATGCCTGAACTCCGCCATCGTTCCACAGCCTGCAAATCACAGCAGTCAGCTCTGCTGACATTACCCCTTCCTCTGCTGAGCTTGCTAGGGCAAACAGCTGCCGGGCATCATCCTGAAAATAAAGACAATAATTACTATCACTGTAAAATTATTTCTTATTATTTGAAAATGTGGCTGAAAAGTACAGGTAGTGTAAGTAGCATACAGCACGCGCAGCCTCCACAAAATCAATCTTTAACCGGCCCATCGCCCTAATGATGGCCATGATGGACTGGATGGTGTTGCTGTACACCACCACTTTGTACTGCTTGCATTCCTCTTCTGAGTAGCCGTCCTCATGAATGATCCTGCCACACGAACAAAATCCAAACAGTCTTTTAGAGTGTAGGAAAATATTTGATAGTGTGAACAATAGCTTTAACAAATGTGGGATAAATTAAGGAAAAAAAAAATGTAATCGTGTAACTATGTGATTAGTGCTGGAATTCGAGCTTCAGTGAGCATACAGCACGCCTAATGTGGGAACCGGGGGAGTCTATTCAGGTCCTGCCAGGCTACCACTGGCCTCAATGTCCATTGTTTGAAGAAGGGTGCTTCCTCTTTTGCCTGAGCAAAGCAAAATGAGGATTCTACTCTGCTTCTGCAGCTTTTCCATAAAGATGAAACCAGTTCTCCATTCACTAATAACTTCTAACAATATGACTGGAGCTGAAACTGGAAGGGAAGTAGTAAGGCTGTTTTTTATCAAAACAATGCTAAAATAGTGGCAACATTTATTACAGGATAAAGTTGCAAAATATTATGTTGTGCACTGTTTATCGGGGTCATGTTGCAAGCTGTAACTTACTTCATCTGCTTTACAATTGTGCTTTTGCCAGATTCTCCAGCACCTGAAATAGAGGGACAGTGGTTACACAGGGCAGCATCTAGTTCCAGTAATGATAGCAGGTACAAAAAATACATTTTACTTAGACCCCTCTGATCTCAGATGTACAACGTATCAAATGATTCAACTTAATCTCTCATTAAATCACGCATCAAACAGTGTGTGGTTTTTTTTTTTTTCATCAAAACACCCAAGAGAAAGCTGCCTTGTGATTCATTTTAGTGACCAACACAAAGTGAGATCAGGGGAGTGTATACAGTTACGATGTTCTCTCTTGCTTGCTGCAGTGATGAACTATCTGATTGGGTTTGAGTATATGTGCACATTAAATCTGAACACTTCTTGTTGTTGGCCATAAGAAGACATGTGCACCAGTGTCATGTGAATGAGTTAGATACTAACTGTTTACCCCAGCTTGTCACACCACACTAATAGGCACAGAAGCACAGTGAGAACCAAAGAAAAAAGAGATGAACTTAAGGAAGTGAGTTAAAATTACATGCATCTATGGCAAATTGTGACCTAATGGCTACCAGAGATGATAGGAAAGCCGTACAAGGCCTCCATCGCATGAAATGGTATTCTAATTATGATGAGCGGGAAATATTTCACATGGTGAATCTTTACAGTATTTCTACACCAATTAGCCAAACAGGAAACAGTTGTCACGTTTCTGGCTGAGCGAGTGTTTTTCCACTGGAGAGACAATCCAGATATCAAGCTGTTTTGGGCTTTAGAGAGCAGAGGAGCCATAAAAACACCACAAATGATTCAAAGACTCCATGAGCAATTCAACCTTACTAAAAACAACAGCTTCATCCCTGATGCAAAGCCGACTGCACAGTAAAGTGGAGTCTTTTAATGTTTTGACATTTAAGACTTCTCTAAATTATGCCATACCAAACAAAACACACAAGCAATATAAAAACGTTTTTTCAGATTCACCATCTCATTAAAATGTTTGCATTGTTCTATCTGTAGATCTGTCTGATAAAAGAACAATAAACTATTTGTAATGATCTCATCTTTGGCTTTAAACACAATCAGAGTTGGTGGAACAGTTCAAATAATAGATCTCACAACTTTGGTTCCTCATATTGATGTTGGTGACAATAATTTGTTTTTAACCAGCAACAAGTTTTACAGGGAGGCTTCAGTCATTCATTTCAGCCCTCTTGTAAAAGCGTTTCTGCACAACATACAAATACAAACTGGCAAATGCAAAAGTACAGAAAAATAGAATCTGGCCATTTTCATTCAAAAAAGGACTTAAAGACCTAAAATAGTTGCTAACTAATTAGTTATTAGTTGCAGCTCTAGATGGACATATTTCCACATATGGTTACAATGTTCCCATATGCCATCCATTTCTGCCTGTGCAAACACCAAAACAGTGTTTTCTTCAGCATTGCATTGCTTGGGTCTTCACATAGACTTGCCATAGAGATGACACACCACACAAAAATAACTTTTAGGCTCTTGGGAAGGTCTGACATTTAAGAAAATACGCTTCACTTTTTTGCAAAGAGTTACATAAAAGATTGATATATGTATATATCTCATATGTTCATTCAGTGAGAATCTATGGCTAATTAGCTTAAATCGGGGGAAATGACTAGCCTGGCTCTGTCCAGAGGTTAAAAAACGTGCATAACAGCACCTTTAAGGACCACCAATTAGCTAGAATATGCTGTAATGAAATAAACGAGACATAACATGTTAATGTTAGTGAACTTTCAATGTTTTTTTAGGTGAATTTAGTTTTCTATGGACAGAGCAACTTTCTCCAGCCTTTATGATAAGCTAACCATATTTTGGCTTCACTTTCATACTTAGCATAGACATTTTCTTGTCTAACTCTGAACAAAAAAGCAGAAAAACATATTTCCCAAATTTTCAAACCAAAATTTTTGTCTTTGTGGTTTAATTATGTTATTTGTCATGGCACTAGTGACTCATGGTTTGGATAGAAACACTTTGGGACTACAGCACTATAGTTGGAAAAATTGGCAGCATGATTAATTTGTTGCTGAAGCTTATCCTCATGATAATTCAAGTGGTTATAATAGATATTCAAATCACTGCTGGGGTTTAAACTTGCTGTGTTGGCAGACCCAGACACCGAATTACTCTACTCATACCTGGAGTTTAATAAAAGAAGCCCGAATGTATGTATACACAAAACATTAGATGTTAAACTCCGGAACAACTGGTGAGAAATTATTTCCACAAACATCTGGGGTAAGTTTACTTTGGCGATAGACAGCGAGCACAGAACGTATCTGCAACCCCAGGACCGAGAAATTTTCAGGCCCTGGAATTTAAAATATGGATTTCTGCTTTTTTTAAAGCAGCTGGAAACAAATCTTATGAGAGAAAGTTTTTTTAAATAAGGGTATATATTTTCTTAATATTGTTTATTCCCCAAAGGGTGGCGAGATTTATTCCCACTACCAGCCAGGAATCCGTAGCCGATGAAGCGTACAGTAGAGTAATGTGCTCAGATGACTTGCCAGCAAGAATTAAATCCATGAATTCTTTGGTTGAGCTGTCACCACCATAAGAGATTTACTGCTGCTCACACAGGCAAGGAGCAGAGGACAAATTATGTTGATCCCACTTCTCCCTTCTGTCAGTCACCAATTCTCTCATTCATGACAGTTTTGGGCTGATTATCAACTGTGGCCTGTTGCCAATTCCCTAACCAATTTTACACAGGCATTCACAGAGTCATCCAAACCTATGCAGGACTCCAAACCAAGCCTCATTTAGCAAAAATCCCAAATGCACATTTTTATGAATCACAGTTTGTGGTCAAACATGAGACCAATTTGACTGGAAGCGTGCGTTGGCTTTCTAGCATTGTGGTTTTGTATAAAGAAAGGCAGACGGACTCTTCTTTGTTTTCCCCTATAACTCTCTTGTTCCAGCACAGACGGAGTGGAGGGCACTGCCTGGAAAAATCGCTTTTCCCCCTTCAGCTCTGTGGTAAGGACTTGAAAATGAATGTTTCCATAGAATGAGCTTTTAGCCTGCATGATAACATTCACCAGCGCATACATCAGCCTGAAGTAAAGCCTCGTAAATACAGATCAGTTAGTGGCTGGGGGTTATTTGGTTGTACCCTTGCAGAACCGCTCCAACAACTACATCTTTATCTGATGTCATAGTGAAATCTATTCCACGTATCACCTCTTTTATTACAGTTTGGGCTCAACTACTTAAATTTGCTTGTCCACCAGACAACAAAACAATCCTGCCTTAATCTGTCAGAAAAATGTGGAAATGGTTTGATACGAATCAATACTTTACCGTGGATACAAGTGGCTATGAAATGGTGGGAAGTATATTTAATAGCACTTCAATAGTCATAGAACACAAAAAGGAAAAAACAAAACAGGAAAATAGTTTACTGTAATATACTTTAACCACATTTTTGAAGGTTAAGGTTGAGATTTTGGTAGTATGGTGTGTATTACCTCTTCCTAGTTATTGCTGAGACATCAATCAGTTAAATGGAAGAATTTCAAACTTTTATCAAAGTTACAACATGGCAAGTACAACATACTGATAACACTCTGTACTTAGCCAATTAATCTGTGTTTGGCATACAGACAACAGGCAAAAAACACCTTTTACTGTGAGGAAATACTTCTAATAAAGTAACTTGCTGAAGCACAAAACTCTGTGTTACATACTGTATGTCAGTGCATTACGTTGTAATGACTTCAGGAAGTTCTGCTGCATGAATGAACGAAGCCATGATTTCATTTCGATGACTAATTTAAGAGCTACATCTGCACTCTGAATCAAATATTTAATTAAATCATTGGCTCTCTCATCTATTCTGGTAACAAGTTTTAATCAGATCATCCGTTCTGATCAGATCATATAAGATGATGTACACGCAAAATGAAAACACCTACAGTACTGCAGGACTTAGAATATTTAAAAGTGCAGTACAGTTTATACAGTACAACTTATGTCTTGAAATGAAACATTTGAATAGAGTCAGATGACTGAGCATCCTCATGTTCTTCATTCTTTTGACATGAATTGTTTAGTGTCTTGCACAACACTTCATGTGAAAAAAACGCAGGGTCCAGTACAAAAGTGTATCCGTACAAACTACTGATACACTCCATCTAACTATCTAAACTGTTGTTTCAGCTGGAGTAGTCAAAGTTATTGATGTTTCTTTTTTAATTTTTAGGATGAAGTCCACCTTTAAGGTTCAGCTAAAGCATCTCTAATAAATATTTTATATCAACAATGGAGATGTAGTAGTGACATGCAGAGAACTGTCTTCTAACTAGTTCCCCTCGGCTCTGCAGAGCAGTTTATTGTTTTAGTTTTGTGGACCACAAGATTTTTTGGTTCACAATATTTGCTCTTATCTGTGTTTTTCTGGCTGCAGCAGGCAGCTGTTCATTTTCCAAAATGTCACTAGCTACAAGACACAGTACCAGATGTAGAGATGTTGGAGAAAAACAAAAACGAGCCAAAAAGCAGTGAATCTTGGATTAATATTATTCAGTTTGTCACAAGAAAAGACTCCAAATAAACATTTAATGTTGCTCCATATTTCCAGAGAACTGTTTAGTAATAATGTTAAGGGTTTAAAGAATATTTTCATCCTGCCACTCTTAAGGTGAGAGAGAAAGGCTGCAAAAGGCAGAGTTATTCTTTGGGTACTGATTGAATGCATTGTTCTGCAACACAAGGAACCAGCAATGATAATTTGGACCCCCATTGACAAAATGCTTGTAAAATGTGATGGTGTTACCATAAACTGTTGGTTTTATAACTAGAAAAGGGACAAAAACTGAATATATTTGAAGGAATATTGTTAATAATGTTTCATGTTTGTCAATTAATTTATTGTTATAGATGTGAGATACAGTGAATTCTAAAATTTGGACACATGGTAGAAAATACATATCTGGTATATTTTTGTCAGTCATAACAGTACTTACTGGTGCTACCGTGTAAATTCCTCTTATTATACAAATTCGAACTAGACCAGAGAAGCATAGAACAAGTTTTAAAATATAATTTCCATGTGTTACTGCCAATTTAATGTTTAACGACAGTGGTCACCTGTCATAGCTGTGACTCTTATCTGTGTCACTTAAACCTGATATCACCACTGTGGAGACACCACAAGTGGTCTCAAGATACATTTAAGTAAATATGTTGTAGACTACTACACATTATTTCTTCCCTCCTGGATACCTTCACATTCCCAGGCCTCACAAAAATATTTAAACCTTTTGAAACTGGCACAGGAAATTTACATTTGGGGAAAAACATTAACACTGATGGGCGGGGAGCATAACAATGTTTAGTGCTGATGCAGTTGGGGCATCTAATCCCTCTGGCACCAGCTTGTGTGGTCCACACCCAGAGTGTCGGCACTGCTGTGTGCGTTTCAGTTCTATCTACCGGTGCATTTACAGTCACTTCTTGTCATGAGTGGATGTTTAAATCTGGACATCTGGAGATGTCCGAAAAACCTTGTGGTCATGAACATGAAATAGCAGCTCAGTGCAATGAAGAAAAAGAAAACTCAAATCAGTAAAGTTAAAACAATATGATATAACAAACTGCAATAGGTTTTATACTGTATTGTGAACCAAAAGATTAATTCCTAAAGAGAAGATGATATGTAGCAGGGCTGCAAGAGTTGTACCATACTTTGGGATGAGTTGCAATACTAGACAGCCAACTTATGATCAAGTTCTCCAAACATTTGAAAAGTCATAACTAAAGAAAAAAGCATAGAGACAGCAAAGGGCATGCAGTTGCCCTCTCACCACCAACATGGGGTTTACATCTGGAAGATGTGTCACTGGAGAAATGATGAGCCACAGCTGCATAAAACCAGCAGCAGCAGGGGGGACTTTTTAGAGTAAGGCAAAGTAAAGTGTGCAGTAAATTAAACGGTTAAAAGTACCCAAAGAGACGGGTAATAATAGAACCGATTTCACGCATAAAAATAGCAGTATATAGTTCATACCGAGCAGAAGCAGCTTCACTTCTCTGGAGCATTTCTCTTTGTCTTCCCGCAGGTTTTTATCAATCATTTTACTCCTCTCCACCGCAGCTTTGTCCTCAGCGCTGATCGTGCATCCCATGTTTACTCTCAGGTGACTTCTAAGTGTCAGATTATTGTCTCAGCAGTTCATGAGTTGGAGGGAACGCTCAGAGGTCGGTGGCAGCTGAAGTTTCCCAGCTCGGGAGAAGCGGAGAGAGGGGAAAAGGCGTTGGCACCGGAGGTTCGTCTGTGCAACTAAACCCGGTCACACAGCTTCAGTGCTTCAGTCAGGAGTAAATTAAATAATGGGGTTTACGGGGAAAAATATGAGCAACTATCGATGACGTCACAAAGTATTTTTCTCCAACTTATCCGTAGTTTAGGGTCGGAGAACAATATTTAAAAAAGGAAACTAAATACTTCATGTAGAGAATTAAGACAGGGTGTTCAGAGAAAAGCCCCCCACGAAAGAATCTATCGAGATTTTCCGTAAAAATTGATATTGCAGTCCAGTCGCGCGTTCATCCAGCTGATCCAGCTGCAAACCCCCACAAAAAACGGCACTGAAAACGGAAAATTGATGCGCCCCGTAGGGCTGATGGGAAATGTAGTTGCCTCGTAACAGCGTGATTTGTGATTTGTGCAAACTAATCTTTAATAGTACACAAACTTCTGCAAAAATCGACATTTTCCTAACAAGTCTTCGTGCATTGATGTATCATGTCGTTTAAAACACATTCCAGTTTCCTCGGCTTTTTATTTACTGCCAGCAGCAGGTACGGAGAGTTTTGTGTGATGTGGGGGCGCCTCCAGTGGACCACGCCTGAAGCGCATGTGTGGATTTGATGAACACATGCTCTGCAGCCCATTTGTGACATATGAGAGTACTGATGCATTTCTCCAAACAAAAGGTTCAATTTTTATTCCCTTATAAATATCATTTTAGCCTGAGCTGGCTCTGTAACTTGAAACAAAAAGCTTATATTGGGTGAGTAAAAGGAGGTGGGAGAGGATTTCTTTAATCCATAATTGTTAGAAGTCCCAAGATAGTCAATAAATGTGATGATGTGCTGCTTTTTTGCTCACATAGTATCCGTAGAATGTATGTTTTTTGAAAGTGGCATTTACTTCTGTCTCATTTCACAGTTTATTTTTATATAAGATTACTTGTATAAATGAAAAAATATTCTGCTTATTTAATGAGTGATTGAAAAATAACCATTAGTCTGTTCAGTTCTAATAATTATGTTATTGTAAAAGAAAACCCACCAGCAATGGAAATGTTGTGCTCTAGCAATCACCTGGCCATAACGTTTACTTTTATCTTTGTTCAGTTTTCCAGCTGATAATGAAATTCGCAGTCAAAGTAATATATATTACAAAATGTTATTACCACCATTTTTCATAAATCTTCATTAATGAAAGGTTTAATGTCTTTATTAATAACCTTTTAATGTCATTAGTATGTTTTTTGAAAACAAATACTGTTCTGCTACGTTGTCAGAAACATTTTGAACTGTTCTGTAGGACTTCTTATCATCTGAATCAAAATCTTCTAATAATGACTTAGTAAGCACTTAGTGATGCCATCACATTTAACTTAAGGTGCATAAATAAAACATAATTTTATATCTGAGAGGATTAGAAATTTAATATCAATATCAAGAAACTTATTTGAAAATTGCATTATTAATAATAATGTTAAAAACAAGAATGGACCACGCTATGATATACAACACAATTCCAAAAAAGTTGGGAAGATGTGTAAAACATTAAACAAAAACAGAATGCAATTATTTGCAAATGCCATTAATAAAAGAAAGAGATAATTCAATTAAAGTAAAGAGGAAAGTACAGAGAACTAAAGGAACATGATCCAAAGCGTCACCATATTGTCTGTCAGACATGATGGAGGCACTGTTTAGGCATGAGGATGTATGGCTGCCAAAGGAACGGGGTCACCAGTGTTTACTGATGACCTGGCTACTGAAAAGTACTGCAGCAGGATGAATTCTGGAATTAATAGAGCTGTGCTCTCTTGCCCAGATTCAGCCAAATGCTGCAAATCTGATACAATGCTGCCTTATGTTGGAATGGATAATATCCTAAAACATACAGTGAAGGCTACCTAAGAGTTTATTGAGGCAAAGAACCTAACAGAGCAGAACTTCACTTACTGAAAGACATGACTGACGGCAGAAAGACCCACAAACAAGTAGGAGGTGATGGCAGCTTTTGCATCTTGATGGAAGAAACTCAGCAATTGGTCATGTTCATGGGTTCCAGACATCAGGAAGTCATTGCCTGCAAAGGTAGTCGATTGGCTAACACTGATGCCTCACAGCTAGAAGGTTACAAGTTTGCACCCTGACTGACCGTGGCCTTTCTTTGTGAACATGTTCTCCCTGTGCTTGCATGGGTCTCCTCCCACAGTTCAAAGACATGCATCTTAGGTTAATTGGTTACTCTAAATGTCCCATATGTGACTGTGAATGGTTGTCTCTCTGTGTTGGCCCTGAAATTGACTGGTTATCCTGCCTCTTGTCCAATGATACCTGATAGGATCCAGTCCCCCCTGCGACCCTACATGGGATAAGTGGGTACAGATAATGTATGAATGGACTTGAGTGTTTCATTTTCAATTCTATGTGGTGGTGTGCATCATCTTGTAGACATTGATCCAATATTTATGAATAGACTATGAATCTGCCACCTGAAAAATATCAATATCAGCATTCGATATAGATTACAAATATAGGCACACACTATCCTGCTGTGTATATAAAGCTATATATTCTGTTGCATGTTCAATTATGTCTTACCTAACCTTAGTCTAAGTTATACTACATGTTTGTCCACCTTTGCTTATTTTCTTGAGACTTTTTATTAGTTTTGTGTGTACACAACTGGAAACCAGATTTATTGTATGTGCAACATATTTGGCCAATAAATCTGATTCTTCTTCTTAAACCCCTTTAAAGGTCTAATGACTTTTCCTTCCATTTAAAATTTAACAATAACCTATAAATTAATTCCTTCTACAGCTTCAGTCTCCTGCTGCCAAACTAACCCCCCGTCAGTCCAGGTTACCACAGCAACACCTGATTGCAGAGAAGTCAGTCTTTGGAAGTATGTGAGGAAGTCACATCATCAGGTTCATCTGTGAATGAGTTGTCACTGTAGTCTGCCTCCATACTCACGAATAAACATGCTCTTTGAACTTTAACAGCTGCCTCAGACGACCACAACTCACTATTCAGTGGTTTCTAAGAAACATGGATTCATCCCCTGAAGAATTGCACCATGCACTGTGTGGCCCTCTAGACTGACACAATGATGTTGGCATCTGTTCTTAAGCACTTTCAGCAAGTAATTTGAACTGTTGCTCTGCATTGCAGGAGGTGCCCTCCACAGCTCATCGTGAAAACCATGAGCCATTCTGATGGGGAGCAGCACAGGAGAGTGTAGGAAAATTAGGTAATGCTGCACTGTTGGTGGGGTCAGTGTTTGGATGTTTCTAGTGATAGTGAAACTCCAAATACCAGACAGTGGTGCTTTATTATAACCCCAAAATTATTATTATTCTTATCTATTATTTACACACTGATGCGATAAAACATTATTGATCATTATGCCTCACAGTGTCACAACATTCACAACATTCTCAATATTGTGTGCTCCTGTATTCTGTATCCTGCCTTGTCGTTTGTGCTTCGTTTTACCTTTATGACATTGCACCCCACGTGCACGCACACACACATACACACACACACACACACACACACACACGCATGCACACACAGATACACACACATGCACACACATATACACACAGAGGAGTCAACAGCAGGCCAGCGTTTAAAAAGGTGATAAACGAGACTGATCAAGTGAGAAAATCTGACCGTTATTTATCACAAAATATCTATATAATATATAGACAGCAACCAGAACAAACTAGAGAGTCCATCTTCTTATTTAATTTGTATTCATTTATTTGATGGGAAACTAACAAGTACAGAGGGAAATCTTAACAATTGGAAAACAGTTGTTAATAATAAAGCAGCTGCAGTTAAAAAAGAGGAAAATGAAGAAGAGAAAGATTCCTGAATATTTTCTGCCATTCAACTTTAGGACAGTCTGTTTCTAATAAATTAATCACAATGCATACAAAGAAAATTCAAACATATTGTAAATTATCAAGGATAATGGCAGTGATAGTTTTTCTTGTGCTTGTTGTACTTAATTGCATATTTAAATAAATTTGGGCCTCACAACACCTTTTCTTCACCATTAAAACAAAACAAAGCATATAAAACATTTTAAAACAAGATGGCATGGCATGCTCATCTGAAAAACAGATGAGCAACAAATTTATACCTAAATGGACAAAGGGACCTTTTTTTGGTTTGACTCGCAGCAAAATATGAACTTTCCCTGTACGCCTTGTGTTGAGTGTCTTGTGATAGTGCCAACAGTCCGGTACAAGGCAGCCTCAAACAGATGAAGGCAGCCATAAAGAGCAAGAATAAAAAGAAACTAAAAGTGTTTCATACGAGAGATCAGTGCTCTGTAATTTTCTTTGGAGCATTTGTCACCACTCATTTGACTTGTGCAAACTGTTTGTATTCCACCTGAGATCAGCAAAAGTATCACCAGTTTCTTCCAAAGGAAAAGCTTGCCATGTATCAGCTCTATCACACCTATATGCTATGTAGCCACAACACATCAGATTGTTTATAGCACAAACACGGACCGCTCACACTGTTCCTGTATTTACCTGTAAGCAGCACGGCAATAACTAGGAGGTGATAACTGGTTATACGTCCAAATCTCTCCACACCAAAACCTTGTTTTAACAAACTTTTTTTTACAAGGCTTAATCCAGAAGACCATCTCTGTCCTACAAATTAAAGCAGTCACAATGTTTGTCTCTGAGTGCAAAGGGGTGAAATCACGAGTCTACCAATGTGAGATGATTTTGATGAGGAGGTGATAATCACAAGGCTAAGAAGATGATAATAATGTTCCTGGAAAATGTTTAAAAATACACTGGTGTGTCAGCCTGTTTATTATAAATACCACAAGCAGCAGCAGCAGCTGTGAAAGGATCCTGTTCAACACAATGAATATTTTAGACCAAGAGACATATTAAATGGCTCTGAATATTCTTTCCATCATACTGAAAAAAATAACAATTTTGCACTAGTTTCATGTTTGCATGACGATGTGTGCATATGGAATGGAACAAATAATTACTGGTACAATGGCTGACATCCTGTACTTTTCCAAACTCTTAATTTTTTTACAGTTTTACAAAATAAATGGCTTCTTATATACCGCTTTTATCTAAAGCGCTTTACAATGCAACACACCAATGGCAAAGGCTGCCATGCAAGGTGCTAACCTGGCCCACCAGGAGAAACCTGGGGTTTAGTGTATGGAACACTTCAACATGTTGCCAGTACGGGGGATCGAACTACTGACCCTGTTGTCTGTGGATGACGGCCTTAGCAAATGAGCTATAGCCGGCGCCTAAAATAATACTGTTGGATGTGCATATAGTAGGTGCAGGTGTGGTGACAAAGCACCTGCTGTATCACTGAGTCAATATGATTGTCAGGCTAAAAAAAAGTGGAATATTTAGCACTTTAGTTTAAAGTCTAAATGCAAATGAGAAATGTGTCGAACTTTAAACTTTGAAAATTACTGTAAAGGATCCTGTTCTGTCTAATGGACAAGTCGCATTTTAAAGAAGAATTAATGAGTGAGTAAATGAAGACTTGCATAGCAAACCTGAATCAAACATTTTACTGAGCATTCGTGTCACACTTCTCTGTTTTTAGTATGACATTTTCTTTCATGGACTCTTCAGTGGCTAAGTTTTACTTACTCAACACTTTTTCATGACTAGGAGATCATTCTCGCTTCAGCAAACTGTAACAAAATGAGGGTTCAGTGTCCACTGTTCGGTCTCATAAAAAGTTATGTTGCAACATCAAGACTGTTGAGAATGTGAATGAGATGATGCGTGTGATATGCTCCATTTTATCTTTCAAAACCTACATAACCTCAGTTCTTCAAGGAAGATATAGTGTTTTGTAGTTCACTTGATTTGTAGCATAAAATTACTGTTATAGCATTAACAAGAGATGTAAAAAATCAAAAAAAATGTGAATAATACTAAGTATATGTACGGGTTACAAGAGGTGCAAAGAAGAGGGTAGAAGAGAGGCAGCTACAGCTCTGAAACAGTTTTGCAGCAGTTCTCATTGTTCAGCTGTTGTATGAACTCTGAGGTTTCCTCAAGGATCTGCCCTGGGATGTGGAAGTCAGCTGCTGTGTTCTGCTGAACATCTGTTTCCTGAACGGTCTCAGTCTTTGGCTCCTCCAGGTCGGTTTTGCCGTGAGAGTTGCAGGGCTCCAGATTGCATCCAGTGCCCTGAAGGAACTGCAGGAAGTTCTCCTCAATAGAGGCCTCACGGCTGGGCAGCTGCTCCCCTTCATTGGGCCCAGCCCGTTTGAAGAGGCAAGCCAGGTGGCGGCCCAACTCCTCGCGAATCTGCCGGTTCAGACACCCATAGAAGAAAGGGTTTGAGCTAAAGCAGAAATATCCAACCCACGTGACCATGTCCTCCAGCTGGGCAAGTGAAGTGGGAGAAGTGGACACCATGGCTGAGTAGAGATGGAAGGAGAAATATGGCAGCCAGCAGCAGAGGAACTGGCCTCCCACTGCCACCAGGATGACCGCAGCCTTTCCGCCACTGAAAGTCCTTTGAGGGGTGGTGCGGGCATCAGGTCTTTCGAGGCTGGCTGCCACAGTGGAGTGGCTGCTGATGGACTCAGCACGTTGTTGTGGTGTGTCCATCCATGTGGGAAGAGGGCCATGCTGCATGGCAGCTACGCGTGCTACTTTGAACATGTTGCAGTAGACCACCAGAATGATCAGCATAGGGCACAGGAAATAAATTAATGCAAAGAAGACCATGAAAAGAAGGCGTGTGGTCCTGCCTCCTGTCCAGTGGAGGGAACAATGTCTCTTATTGGGAAAGAAAACAGTAGTCCCCAGACCCTGGTTCCCTTGCAACAGCCATCCCAGGAGAGGAAGCACTGACATGACAATGGCTTTAAACCAGATTCCTACCACTACCATCACCACCACCCCCATTGTCATCTTCACCTCGTGACGCATGGGGTGAACGACATAGTAATATCGCTCTATGTTGATGGCACAGATTGTAAGAATGGCAGCGCTCACTAGACACACACTCAACCAGTTGTAGCTTCGACACAGTTCCTCGTCCACAAGGATTCGGTCTGACAGCATCCCCAGAGGCATCAGCACAAGCGCCGCCAGCAGGTCCACCAGACAGAGGTGAAACACAAAGGCAAACTTGCGCAGCTGTGGTGATTTGGTGACGACAATCATCACAGCTAGGTTCCCTACCACTGCCAGCACATCCATGATGATCATAGCACAAAGAGACAAGGACTGGTTCAGATCTACAACGCCTTGGAGACTTGTGATGGGTGGGGTCACGTCAGAGATATTTCTGTGCAGTGAGGATGGAAATGTAATAGGACCGGAGAGAGAAAGGTTCCATGAGGGGCTCGGTGTGACAGGATGCTCCATGAGAGGATGGGATACAGAGGAGAGAGTTCAGTCCATTTCACAGGACCATCACCCATCCTCCCCTGTGGTAGGGTGTCACTAAGGAGCTCAGGGGGTGTTGTCGGTCATGGCAGCTGGAGCTATGCAAGCCCTGACTGTGTAGCCTAGAGTCCTGCAGATGATCACTGGAGGTTTTACTGAGTTCTGTGAAGATGTCAACTATAATTGAAGGTGTCCTCTCTCCAAAACAAGCTGAGTTGCAGCAGTCTGAAATAAAACATATTTGCTGTTTATTGAGACACTAAAGAAAAACATTTTAGAACATGCTTGTTTTTAGGCTAGTGCATTCAGGAAAAGATTTTGTTTTAGTTTAAATGTTCATGAATGCGTGTGAATGGCATGGACTTGAACACTATGTACTGTGTTACTGCGGTTGTCTAGTACTAGCTTTGAAAGATGAAACATAGGTCACTGCATGATGGAAACCTTTACTTTTTAATACAACCTACATTATTTTATGCTTAAATAATCAATACATTTCATTACAGGAAAATAAATAACAACATTTTTGCTAGCAATTCAACATTTATCACATCACAAAGCAGTATACAGTTTTAAAAGCAGCCCTTTGTGATCCTTAACTGATATATTAGAGCTGAGTTGTCTTGTGCTGTGGCTGTAAAGCTGTCAGGATTGATGAAGTCTGCACTCACCAAGGTCATAATGTACTACATATTTGACATCTGTATCCTCAGATTTTCAGGGCAGCTGGTGCCCCAGGGAGAAGCTAAAAGCACAGAGTGGACCGTATGGCCTTAACAGACTCAAGAAGAAAACTGGATGAGAGAACAAACTGATACATAGCATTACAGAACTCCCTCCCAGCTGTCATACTGAAAAAGATCGATAAATACTTTTCATGTTATTACTACATGACATGATTCTTTTCTTTCTAACTGATACAAAAGAACACTTGCAGAGGCTAAATCACATTAAACGTCTTAGCATCTCTTGTGTATAAAACTCACAGAATGAACTGCAGCTTCATGAAGGCATGATCAAAATGTGAGACAAAAGGTGGCAGAGCACCTAAGTTAAATAAGTGCTTGTGTAACCAGCAGAATATTCAGTAAGCCCTTAGCTGTGTTTATGGCCATAAGTTCACTTGGATACGACCTCACACACTGGTAAAGTTGTTGAAATAAGCATTTCCTTATGCTGCACACCTGCATGTGCACACTCTTTCTGTTTCAGTGTGAAAGCTTTCATCCATGCAAAGCGCCTATGCTCTTCCTGTCTGTGCATGCACATCCACCGTGGCAATCTCCTGTGAGACATAGGGACACAGGTGTAGGTCAGCTACAGCTGTGGTACAGTTCAGCAGCAGTCATCATATTCACATAGCTCAACCTGATTAAATAAGGTCTCTGTTATTACCTCAGCAGCTCTCTGGAGTCTTACTCTTTTCAGAATTGATTATTTTATTGCTCGGGGTTATTTTGGTTCACTATTGGATCACCAAAATTGGAATTTATGCTACAGAAGAACACATTTTCACAACCATACCCTAGGGAGAAATTGTTTAGTCTCTCAGAGTGATGAAATCAATGAATTCAAAATGCATCCAAACATGAAAAAATTTGCCTGGTAGTAAAGTAATCAGTTTCTTCATGTCAAAAACTATTTTGCTAATAAAAAAGGAAAGAAGAAGGAAAGATTTAATGTCATTAAGTAAAAAAATATGTTTTCATTTACAGACAAACTCCACCTAAGAAGCTCCAAATGATTCACCTAAAGCTAGAACACGGGGATGCGGCAGAATATCTTCGAATGCTGACTTGAAACCATATGACCTGATCATATGCACATGACATGGTGTTTACTGCAAGGAGAAAACTAGCCAGTTGTTCAAGCTCACCTTTCTTTACAAAACATTTTCAATCCTCAGCAACAACATGCAAGCAACAACCAGGTGTTTAAATAACATGCATGCAATGAAGCTTCTCTTTTCACAAATGTTATCCTTTTGCACAGAAATACATAGATAGTATGATGTGTGCTATGATGTAAGAGGACAGTGTATCAGACATATCTCCACATACACTTGGGTAACAGTGTGTGTAGTCAATGATGATAAGATGATAATTCGGTGACATACCTCCATCCAGAGAGCGATGTGTCCTCCTGTGCAGGTTCACAGTCTGCTGAAGGAAAGCCGACCTGTTTCACTCTCTCTCTCACTCCCACTGACACACACACACACATACACACACAAAAACGTCAGAGAAGGAGGGGGGGGGGAGGGGGAGGGGGAGGGGGGTTCTCCTCCTCCTGAGTCTCCTCCTCACCTGGTTCCTTCATCTCGTCATACGTTGACCATCCCCTTCCCCATCCCATCAAACACACACCTCCCTCCCAGCAGCTCTCTTTTAGTCAGGTCTTCAATCCAGGTGGGACATGCAAAGCAGGAGCAGAAGGGGATAGACAAAAATGAAAATAAGAAAGGGATCCTGTCTTACAGCCTGCAGTACACAAGGGTGGTGTGTGTGTTTGTGTGTTTGTGTGTGCGCACACTGCTTCTGGCACACAGAGAGGGCAACTGCAAAGCAGTGCAAAGCAGACAGACAGCACCAAGCCTCCCTGTTTTCCACAGGGTCTTAGTGCCCCTCATACTCTGGGCTAGACATGGAGGGATGGTGCTACTCTTGACCTTTCAGCTAACTTGACTGCAGGTCACATCTTGTCCTCCTAACACAGAATTACCAAACAAAAAGGAGAGATTATCCTTTAGCATCAGCATTAGCATTTCACTAACTCTTTGCACTCTTATGCTTAGTTCACCGAGATTTCCCTAAATGCAAAATCCAACAAAAGCCCCCTCACGAGGCTGGATTATTGATTCACACAAGGAAAAATACTCCCAGTTGTAGTGTTCCTGAGCAAAGTTTAACATTTATAAAATCCCAGCCCACACAGCAAACAGCAACAGTCAAATGCTTGGGGGCACTTTCTTTCAATGGCCTAAATAAGAAGGTGTGGTATTTTAAAATGTTCTACATTTTTTCTTTAAATCTAAAAAGGATAAAAAGGAATTTAAAAGGATTGGAAAATAATGTAATTAAAAATAACTAGGCAATGCAAGATTTAACCAGGTTTTCAGACCTCCTCTTTTTTTTTCTCTGTGAATTAACATTAACTTTGTGTGTTCTTTATCCATAGTTGTCTTTCTCTTTCTCTCTGTCCCTTTCTGCAGGTGTCCCCGGCTTTGGAGCTGTGTGCACAGCTACTGGTCCTAACAACCTGCCCGATGTTTTGTTGTTGCTTTTTGTTGCTCTTTTCTTTTCTCTCTCCACTTTCCGATCCACCCAAGTGGTCAAGGCAGATGGCCGCCCACCCTGAACCTGTTTCTGATGCTGCTTTTCCTCTTCACTGTTGCCTAGGGCTTACTCTGGGGGAATTGTTTTTTTTTTTTCTATACATCTTTCTAGTTTTGACTTTATTCCTTAAAGTGCCCTTGAGATGACTTTGTTGTGAATTGAATTGAATAACACTTTTACTAGTGCCAAATGAGATTATATTATAGCAGTGTGATAACCTGAATAGAGGTTGTAGTTATTTTTTTATGTTCATGAACTCACAGTACATCCCCAGTATTATTCAGTATACAGTGTTTGGGCTTCATTTTTGGGTTTCTTATATGAATTGATGGAGTAAAAAAAGCATCTCTCTTTTTATACAGTGTATTTCCTGTTGGATTCCTTCATCAGTGGAAGTGCAGCTCCAAAAACCCATCAATGCTTCCTTATGCTGATAAATCTATGGATAAATTAGATGCTTGGTCTTTCATTGGTCAAATTACTGTGTTACTGCTTCTATCCAGTATGGTTACCGGACATGAACCTACACTGGTCGTACACTGTTGTTATTTGGTGTTGGTTGTGGGTCGTGTGCTGCTGCTGAAAGGCTGCACATATGATCTGTAGGAAAAAAAAGACCGGATCAAATATTTGTTTTCAACTGAAATGTTTTAGAGGAGTACATGACTAAAGGCAACTGTAGCACAAAATGATAATGTCCTGAGATTTTGTATTTATAAAAATCTAAGATGTGATGATACCAATACTTTTAAGGTGCTTTGAAGATGGAAACCAAATATAGAAGAGTCTTTGTTTGTGTTTGTTAAAATTCAGTCCTCAAGTGTGTGTATTCAGTGTGTGCATGTCCTGTGACTGTGCTCGTGTCTGAGGTGTTGAATAATGCCAGATATTTGCCCATGCAGGCACCACCAATCACAGAAGAGGAAAACACAGTTTCTGTGTCAACCCCCAAAATTCAGCCTTTCTGCCTGCATTGGCCTTGCACCCCTTGCACAACTTCACTTCCCTCCCTTTGCCCCTCCACCTCTCTAGTCCACCCACAAGAAATAAAGGGCATCATCATCACCACCTCAGGGTACAAATATGCCATGCACACACGAGTAAACAACAACATGTGTTTTGCAGACACGTTGGATCATATTGTGTTATTCTCAGTTACCATTTTCTTTTTTTAACTGAACACAGGTGATTCTTTCTATTTCTATTTGCATTCTATTCTATTTCGTTTTCTATTGTGATCTTAGATCCCACCAGTAGGGGGAGCTCTCACATTTATCAAGTAACTGTAGCACCTGCTACTCCAGAAACGGATTCTTTCACTGCACCTCATCACCACTGATACCTACTGATGCATTTAATAAGCAGGAGTTTTAAAGCTTTAAATAGTTGCACAGATGGGTTATTGTCATGGTCATTACATTTCTGTGTCCCACTGAGATTTTACAAGTCCAGACTCTACAGGCCTAGAATACGAGCACTTACTTTGTAAGGCAAACAGTTTCTCGTGCTCCTGTTTTATCCTCCCATGGTACACCAGACAATAACATATACCTGAAGGTCACATCAGAATGATTACCCACACCCCACCATGCACCTCACTAGACGGGGGAGGGTACACACACTTATCTGACATAATGCACAAGTGACATTGGGACTGGGGCGACAATCTCACAGTTGCTGATTCAATCCCCAGCTCCTCCGGTCACATGTTGAAGTGCCCTTAAGCAAGACACTGAACCCCAACTTAGTTGCTCCTGGTGAGTGTTGGCCTGCTGCATAGCAGCTCCCCCATCGGTGTGAGTGTGTGTGTGATGGTGAGTGCGAATGGGTGAATAAGAAGCAGTGTAAAGTGCTTTGAGTGCCTATAGGTAGAAAAGCACTATATAAGTGCAGACCATTTACATTGTTCATTCTCACCTCATCACAAATTCAGATACATACTATTCAGGTAGATGAAGCTGCACAGACACAAAGAAAAGAAGTAACTCAAAATGGTCTCTGCAGAGATGGTTAAAAGGTGTCTTGCCAAATGTTCCACTAACTCGCTTACAGTTATTAGAGCATGTAGAGGTTTAAACATTTATTCATCACCACTTAGGGAGCAACATCTCACATTCCAGTGACATTAAATACCCAGTAACACATTTTTATGTAAAAGATATGCATATTACATATTACTCACAAAAGTGAGTTTGAGTTTGTTGGATAAACTGCATGACTCGAATCTGCTTTTTAAAGCTGACTACAGTGATTAAGATTGCAGATACAGTTTGGCATAGCTTGCTGAGGCGTCTTGGGACAAGCTGCCCTCTGTAGGCAGCCAGAAAAAAACAGTGGCTGTAGCTGGTTTGTGTTGTTCTATTTCCCAGACTCATGCATTGGAGTCCAACCAGACACAATTAGCACTCTCTGTTGGCTCCAGGTTGGTGCTGTCATCCTCTGCACACACTGAGTCACTGATAAGTGCAGACGCTCCAGGTCGCCGTCTGCCTGGGGATGCATAATAACACTGAACCTCCAGGAACGGACCCAACACTATATTAAAAAATTAAAATACAAAACTGAGCATAATACTTTAAGATATTTGAGTTGCAGTTCATGATTCTACAGTATCATTTTTTTAAAAGCTGCTTTAATGTTTTGTCTTGTATTTTTCTTTATCAGCATGTTGTCATTTGTAGTGTTTCAAGTAAAATGTAAATTTTTATCTCGTAATTACTGACTGGAAAAATACAACGCACCACCTCAAGCCCACAGATGCCCGATGACTCTTTTCAGTGTCACACTTTTATTGTGAGAACATCATGACTCCCCTTCAAGTTACTGTTTTTTATTCACTTACTGTCTGTGAGTAATTTTATGTCATTTGACTGATACATTTTCGAATTATTGTAAAAGCTTTGTCTTTTCAGTAAAACTCCATTCAGAATGACTTGTATGAAAAGTATTTTTGCGTTTTCTTATCAGCTTATAGAAAGCACAACTCTTCTCTGTTCTTTTTAAAATTTGGTCTTTCCTGAGGTGACACTGTCCATGAACAAGGTCAATCAGATGCATTAGCAGCATCAGTCTAGTGGTGCAGTGGAGTGACATGTCCTTAGCTGAATCACAAATGACCTACAGAGGCTTTGCTGCTTTACGCTGCAGCAAGACACAACCTTAGTCTGTTGGAAAGACTCACAGCTCTGAACCACACGGGAGAGGGATGCAATAACGGGAACACCTGTACATTATGATGCAATCCAGTGTATTAGTCCTGGCATAAACTTTTTTCTTTTGTTTGTCAAAAATGAATAAATGAATTTGACATGTGGGATTCTTCTTGAATTTTGATTTCTTTTTTCCTCCATTATTTTTTAGGTTTTGTTATTTCTTCTTTATCTAAAATGAATTATGTGTGCATATATATATATATATATATATATATATATATATATATATATATGCACACACACACACACACACACATGTATATGTGTTTGTATATATATATATATATATATTTTTTCACTTTATGTGTGTGTATTTATACATATTGGCAAGTGGGGAATTATTATTTAAATTACCAGTCTTTCAATTACCACAGAGACATCTTGTGCCTTCACCTTCCACATCTTTTCAAACTCTTCTTTCAGTCCTTGGTATTTCTCGAGCTTCTCGTGTTCCTTCTTGTTGATGTTGCTATTGACACTTCCACTTTGTATCACTCTGGCCTTGTTCTTCTGTTTGTCCTTTGTCCACCACTACTATGTTGGTTTGGTTGGCAATTAGTAGTTTGTCAATCTATATTTGTAAGTCCTACAGGATCTTAGCATGGTCATTCTCAACTACTTTCGGCAGTGTGTCCCATTTTGACTTTGGAACTTCCAGCCTGTACCCGGCACAAATGTGGTGTCTATGTATGCCTTCCGCTCAGAAGAACCCTTTATTGTAACCATTGAGCACATATACATATTGCACATACGTGTTACAATAAAATTCTTTCCCTGCATTAACCCATCCACCTAGGGGGTGGGGGTAGGGGCAGTGGGCACCCACTGGCGGTGCCAAGGGAGCTAGCACTGAGTGTCCTGCTCAGGGACACACCTGGTGGGTAGCCTGGGGATTTTGGGTAGGCTGGATTTGATCCCGCAGTCTTTTGCCTCCCATCCTGCTGCTCTATACTGCTGCTTAGTTTTGTAACAAGGTTTTATGAGGTGTAATGTGCTCAACATGTCTTAGCACAGATTGGAATACTTGGAACAGATAATCTATAAAGTAATGCACCACATATTTCCATATTAAAATTTTTGTTTTTGGTACAATTGCACAGTCTGGAGCAACATTAATCTTGCTCACTAGAACATTACCAACAGTTCTTCATGCAGCGTCAAATGTTCTGTGTTTGGGTCTTTTCAATCTCCTGCTGTAAGAAAGCTCTTCCTGAGAATATACTGTGCATGACTTTAATATTAAACAAACCGCAAACTCAAACAATACTCGACAGCTACAGAAGGTTGTAATTTTCCAAAATGAGTGCAGTCAGTTGATTAATGGCTATGTCATCCTTCCCTCCTATCCTTCTGTTACCTATCATACACCACAAGTCTCTCCTGATAATGATAGATGTCATATTTACATTTATATTTGGACCTTCTATCCCTTCATTGCTCACGTCAGCAAGCTTAAAGTCTTTTGGCGGAAGTATATTTCCTCTAAGTGAGCATCTGCCCTAAATATCAGCACAGTTGGGGCCAGATGTATTTTCATTTAGTCTGGTTTTTTGTTTTATCCATTTTAGTATTATGGGAGTGGGTGTAATCTGTGAGTTTTTATTTTTCATAAAGAGGATTATTCTCTGTGTGTGGTTGCATAACAAATGGGCTCATTACACAAAATACACAATGTCCCCGATTTAAATTAGATTATTTTGCTACATGTGCGTTTTGTACAGTAAACACTAACAAGGACATTGATTAAAACAGTGGTTGCTCAATAAAATGACATTTCATCAGCTAGTGCAGGGAACAATTTACCATCACACAATATGTCCTGTGTTGATGTTTGCATCTGGACTCTGACCTCTTCAGCAAACATCAATGTTCAGCCCACAGAAAATGTTGAGTGACTCACATGGGGGCCTATGCTGAAAGATTACAGGTGAATACAAGGATGGAGCTGGGACTCATGAAAAGCTTACTGGGCCAGAAAGAGAAGTGCTATACTGCAGCTTTTACAAATCATCAGTCCAACTGCACAACAGGAGGGCAACAGGGCAGGCAGAGCTGCCAGCTTAAAAAGACCATTTAACTATTTAGAGTAATTTGGACATAAAGGATGTTACAGTGTCTTAAATCTTTCAGAAATATTTTTCGCCTTAAAAAAAACAAAATACAGTAGATTAATGACAAGAATCAATATGATGATGTGATGAAGACACAACAGAGATCCAGAGTTATACTACTGTCTCTGATACCAAACTAAACAAGTTAACATTTGCTAATTATCACTAAGCAAAAAGCTTACAGTCCAATCCAGTAAGATTTACCCTCTAATGAACCTAAACATCAGTGTAAAATTTGTCATAGAAATCCATCTAGGAGTTTTTGAGAAAGTTCCTTCATGCTGCTAGTAAAGGTCAAAGATCACTAATTGAGGTATTTCAGTTTTTACCTGTAAATCAAGACTATGGCAAAAGGGTATTTTAACAAATTAATTAATCTGAATGTGCTGTTTCTTCAATAAACTCTGAAACTAACAGGAAAATAACTTTATATTAAATAATGTTTTAAATGATCTGCCTTTTCTTGCACATGTCTGTGAGACTGTCTAGAAAGCTACAATTACGTAATGACACACGTTTCGTTTAAAAAAACAAACAAAAAACTAACTAATGAGGCTAAAGGGCATATTACAATAAACTTTACATATAAGGTCTTTTCATGCGAGGCTGTCAAAAGAGATTAGTTTTAAAACAAATCAAGGGCCACAGAGTGTTTGTAAAGTAAAAACTTATTGTGTGTAAATATCACGCGGGTTCATTCTCTCTGGATGAAAAAGCATTACTCACTCTAACCATAGAAATGAACACTGGGTGACAGAAATAGTCATGACATACATATTTATGAGAACAGAAATGCCAGAGGTTTGCAAAAGTGAAACACTGACACAACAATTTGCCAAGTTCTTAGTGTGTGTGTGTGAGCTTTTCACTTAGTTAGGCCAAATTAAGTGTAATTCAGTGGCTCAGGACACAAAGTGCTGCTGGTGATGTTTTTATTAGAACCAACCTCCTATCAGACAACTGGAAGGAAAACCACCAGCCACTTTGCAGTGGACAGAGTAGCTTTTTTGTTCTCAGCCCTTATTCCAGAGTTTTCTCTACTGAAATCTTGCACATTTTCTGTCCTCATTAGAGCTCGAGAGAGCTGAGTCTTGCAGGCAGAATGGGGGGGAGGAGGAGGAGGAGGAGAAGGACGGGGTGATGTTGTGAAAGCCAGACAGATGCTGCACGGTTAATAATGCAAGCCAGCTGTCAACATTCAGAAAGGCGAGAAACTGAAAATCAGCCAAGCAGCCTTCAAGCTACCAGAATACTCAGACACAGGGGTCCAACACTGAAACATTTTTTTTTTGCTTCTGCCACAGCAGCAAATGCACTATTTTATTAACTCAGAACTTTTTTACTTGCTCTTTGCAACATATAAAAACCTGTGAAAGGAATAGTTTAACATTATAAGAAAAGTTATTTGCCTTTTTACCAGGAGTTGTTAACTTTAAAGAATCATCTGTCCATTAAATGTAAAGCTACAGGAAGCAGCCAGTTAGCTTCATGTAAAGACGGAATAATGGGTAACTATGGCAAGTCCATTTAACATATAACAGATAGACAGGATTTTTTTTTTGAAATTTTAGAAATCTGCAATATATTTATGACTAGTCAAAACTGTAATTTAAGATATCTGCAACTACATTTTAACTAGTCAAAATTTTAATAAAGAATATCTGTAATTATAATTTGACTAATTTGACTCAAGAATTAATGCTAAAATGTCTTAAATGTCAAACTAACACTTAATATTGTCAACACCAGGAATCTAACCTCAGGAATTCCGTGTGTATAATGCTATTTTATAAAAAAACAAATTAATGATCTTAATTCTAATGTAAAACACATTTGAATTAAGCTCATTAATTTGTTTTTTGGACACAGATTGCAAAGTAAAAAAAAAACAACAACAACAAAAAAAACATAATAACACTTCAATACAGTATATTTAAATTAAATAATGTGCATGAGTAGATTTGCGAGTTCATTATGGGGAAGGCAGATTAGATAAAAGGTCAAATGTTTTAAATCATTAAGTCACTGTTTCTGACCACATAAGCAAACTAAGGGATCTTTCTTTCTTATTGCTTAATCAGATGTAAAAATAAACTCATCAGTAGAAATCCATTAACCGGGTTATAAAGAAGACAATTTTGAGAGCTTAGGGAAACTAGATATTATGAATCATGATACTTTTTATTGTGTGTTTGTGTAAACGACAGAGTTTTATATCATCACAGTGGCACAGTCAATCATGCATTAAACCTGTTTCCCAGAAAACGTCATCACACTACAGATATTGCTGTGATTAACAGGGTCAACAGCAAGAGAAGCAGAGCCTATAAAATCCCTTAAGGCTCGCAGCGAGACTGTTCCCAAAGCAGAAGGTTATTACAGACTGACACAAGAATTCTGTTTAATTTACAGTAGCAATCTCCCTCCCGTGATCCTCAGAGAGCAGGGTTTTTATCTCTTGATTGCAGTTGTTTTGGTTGCAGCGCGTAGGACGCCCCTGGACCTTGGATAGCTATTATCATGACATGGATGTCAGGCACCAAATCTGTTGGTGACAGGGTAGCAGTGCCATTGTATTTTTCAAATGAGTCATCCTGGGAATCAAGACTGAAGGGATCTGAATTTTATCTGTGGAACTGTGATTTTTTTAATGGTTTATCTTGGTTCCTTCCTGTTGCAGTATTTAATGTACCTGTGGATTTTTTTTTGATTGGTGGCACATTCTGCCCAAGTCTTAGGATCTCTGAAGATCGTGACTGTTTACATAACAGCTAGCTAAGTAATGTGTGTTATGTGTGTTTAAGCATTACATTTTTATCTGATTTAGTGTCTGGATTCAGACAGTTACAAAGTCGTAACAACTTTGATAACTTCACTGGTAAATTTGGCCTCATACACTGAATCCACTAAATTTTGTAATTTTTCTTTGAATCCCTGTTTCTTGAAACTGGATTGTGCACAGTCTAACTGGATTCCTTCACCTCTGATTCTCATTCAGAGGTTGTGTCTTATCACCTGCTGTGTGACTGTTTAGACTTGGCTGGAAGATGACAACAAAGAAAAGCACCTGAGGGCAAACCTGCACCTAAATAGCAGATACATTCTCCATCACCAAAGAGTGACTCACTCACTTCCTCATCATACACTGCTATCAGCATCAGCAGCCATTATATAACAACTGCAAAAGCCAGGTCCAGCTTAACTCAGGGTTGAGTGTGTCGGGCTCAGAAACTGCTGCTGAAGTAGCTTTCTGGGCTGATTTCCCTATATTGCACCATGGTACTAAACAAAGCACATACTGGCAGGATAAATCTAAAAATGAAGGTTGATTAGACAGGGAGAAGTCTAAAACCTGCTCATAAAATCCTCTTACGCATTCAGGACTCACTGCAGTGCATTCATGCATGAGGAGTGTTTCTTATGCAATCAGGGCTGTCAGGTTTTGTATTGGCTGGCAGTATGAAGGCCAGAGTTCAGGGGGGAATGAAAAGAAGCGATGCTCAGGGGGAGATGACTTCATGGCAGGATCTAATAATAGTCAAATAGCTAATGATGGGAATTGAGAAGCTGTGCCTGAACGATTTGAGAATGATGACTAATTTTAGAAGCAGCAGAGAGAATTGACGAGACAGTTAATCGAAAAGATGTACACTCAATTACACTTCCAAACACATAAATAGGTTTTACAATGCAAACACACACGCACATACCCCCCCCCCCCCCCCCCCCCAGCCACACACACACACACACACACACACACTCAAGTAAAAAGAGAGAATTGATCTTGCTCTATCTTCACCTCTGATGACAAGAGCCCTCCTCAGTGTGTTCTCCATTATTCACAGACCTCAGCTGAATAAATAAAGACACACAGTATACACCCCTGATCAAATGATGGAATGGGACACTTGTCTTAGCAGAGCCAAACAACACTCTGTCCAACTCTTTCTTGCTCTGCCTCCCTCCCATCAGTGATCTTTCCTTTCAGCTTTGCATCTTGTCTTCCTCCTTTCACGGCCTACTAAACGCTGTTCATGATCCAACCTCTTGCTTTATGGACAGTTCATCAGCATTCAGTGCCAAGGAGCAGCACACTTATGTTTTCAGACCCTTTAATAGCCACTCAGCCTCTCCATTACACCTCCTTCATGTATCATCTAGCACTGAGGCCATTACAGCATAATGTTGTTTAGTTCACTCAGATTTGGGGGAAAATTATTTTACATTAAACATCAAACATGCTTGTGCTTGTAGGAGTAAAATGCTATAATGATGCTTAGAGGAAAACATACATGGAAGTAACACAGTGTGGTCCTGAGTATTTGCTGATAGTGTCATGCTATACACATTTATTCACTCATTGTTCCCTGATAAGCTTCAGTATTCCAGTACATTTGTTGCTGCAACAGCATATTTTCAAACTGTATTAGTGTACATCTCTTGCTTTAAAATTAATGTTTATTATTTTAATGAAGAAAAATGTGTATAGCATGACACTATCAGCAAATACTCCGGATCACACTGTGTTACTTCCATGTATGTTTTCCTCTAAGCATCATTATAGCACTTTACTCCCACAAGCAGAAGCAATTATCTCTCTCCTCTGAATATAATCATTGTCATTTGACTGGAGAGCAGTAGAGGAGACCTCTTCATCCTGGCCTGACGTGCCACTAGTGATCACAGACACAAGAACTAAGAATTGAATAGTGAGGAGAAAAGAAAGAAACACTGCAAACAAGTCCTGCGGGGCATTGTTTTACCCAGTCCACAATGGCTTGATGGCCTTCTAGCAAAGATAATACAAGGGAGTTATTTGTGCTGGACAGGAAGTCCTCTTTTCCAAGTAATGGGCTTGTCTGCTGCAACTTTCTGACATTTTCATGTGAGAGAGATGCAGAGGTCTAGAGCAGGAAGTTCTAAGAAACACTTAGAAGAACTTGGTGCTGCAAACAAGACAACCCGAGGCATGTGTTAATTGTTCAAAAAGCTAATATTTGAACTCTTACTTGTCACACAGAAAGCCAAACATTTTCCGCATAGTCAGTCACTGATTATTTAGTCTTCCGTCGCTTTCTTCCAGGGGACCAGTGCAGGGGCATGGCTCATATTGGAATAACAGAGGATTATCAGTGTTTTCTCACATAGTTAATTAGCAGAGAATCATTTGTTTCCTTTGGGAACAGCCAGCACGCATCAACTCCTTTATCTTTGCCCGGAGGAGCAGATTAACAGGTATTAGAGATACTGACTGGGAAATGTGATGTCTTCCAATATCGCTCTCTATAATTATCCCACTATTGAGAATATCAACAAAACAAAATTGTATTCTCTGTGTTTGTCTGTGTTTACAGTACATGTGATTCCAGGTTTTATATTTCCTGGATACAGCTTTAAATAGATTTGTAATGGATCCTTGGCTTGACAGTTTCACCTGACAGAGGTAATTATGACCAGTTATTACAGTAAAGCTTTTAACTGCATTAGTGACAGATTTAATTATTGAGTGAAAACAATGTGTGTCCTGCCTCTTGATTACATCCATTGTTAATGCTTAAAGCGCCTCAGTGTAGGCTGACACCTGCAGCCCTTTCTTTAGTGTAGTGGTCCTGGCCATCAGAGCACACATGGCTGAAGCACTGCCTGTTGCTAAGCGATGGGAGAATAAGACGTGCCAAGATTACAAACAGCTTTGCTTTTATTGAAGCATGTGCCATCCATGTGGGGTTTTTCACTGAGATATGATTGTTGAGTGACCTTGTTTCATCTCTGCACTTCTCATCAAACTCAAAATGGGAAAGTGTTGCCATGGAAACAAAGAGCAGTCCAGACATAGACTAAACAAAGATTACAGAATACATATATATATATCTTTCTAGATTTCTTTATTTATTCATTATTTTTCTGCATCAGCAAGTCTCCGATGGTTTCAACACAAAGGCATATGATACTGCAAAAAGCGCAACTTGATCCCTGATGAGGTAAACATTTCATAGCTATGGTTACCTATGTCAGAAACACCACTATTTTACTGACTTATAAATAATTCATTATTAAAAACATCTTTGCATAAAGCTATGCTTTAACTGCACAATCAACTCCATATGTAAAACATCTATAAATGAGAAAACCATAAATTCATGTGGAAGCACTTTTTAATGTGTGGCACACAGCTGGAGATTTATTATCATTATCACTATTCAGTATTTTATATTTTATATGTGAAAGGGCTAATTATCCTCGTAATTTGCAGCTCCCTTTGGATTTCTTGAGTTTTAGGGGGAGTTTTAGCTCATTTTTCCTCTCACAGTCAACAGACAAGCATATTAGGTTAATTGGTGACTCTAAATCTAATTATTTATTAGCTGATTATATTTTTTAATAAATAATCTACATTTGCTTTTGTCTGTCAAATAAATGTAGAGCATTAAAAAGTACACAATGTCCCTTTAACTATTTCAGTAAAGTAAAGGTACAATACATCACATTGACATTGAAATACAGTAACTAAGTAAATAAACTTAATTACTTGCTATGCCTACAGACACAGTTAGTGACTAGTAAACAAATTGGAGCAGGTAGCATCTAAACTCTATATTTCCTTTGGGAGATGGTGGAGACCAAAGCTGGAGCTGAAAAAGACAGAGTACTGAATTCAAACACAGTACAGAAGTTGTGGTAAAAAAGTTTGTCAAATGAATTGAAAACTTGAGGATCAATTTCATATCTTGACAAACCAGTGAGAAAATGAGAGTAATCACAGTTATAGACAAAAATTAACCTGTGTATTCTTTGTTATGTTATGGATCCAGCTGCAGGTCTAATTTGTGTAGGAGTCTAGTTGCAATTGTGTATATTGTGTAAAACAGTCAGCTTCAATACTAGAGTATATGTTTACCATGTCAGTAATGAAGATAGGTGGAGCATAGAAAGGGCCTGACATATGCAAACATCACTAATCTGACCTTATAAAAACGAACAGACTGAGCTGATAATCCTCTCAGATATAAAACAAAGTTACTAGCTTTGAAATTGTGTTTAACTCCATGTTATTAGAGAAATATGATCGGGCCATCCCATTTGAAGAAATGGCTTCCTAGCTGCTAAAGTGCTGGTTATAAAAGCAATGGTCATTTAACAATGCTGTCATACTGCAATGATTAGTATATGCCTCGCATAGAAGCCTAGCAGAGAAGGCACCTCGGATCTACCACGAAGCCAAAACAGTCAACGAAAGGCCGCAGGCAGTTGCCAGGCAACACTATCCCTATCACAGCAGGAAGTAGAGTTGAACAAGAACATTAATCACTTTCAGCTCCATCTCACAAGAGTCACTGTGCTACAATGGTCCGGCCACACACAGGTTTCGCACTGTGCTCAGTTACATTGGTTTATACCTGTATTTCCTGGCATTTTGTGGGAAGCCTAGTGAGAAAGTTCTGTCTGCAGCATGTATGGAATACATTTAGGATTTTTGCCTTGAACTTTATTTCTCAAACCACATATGTTTCCCACAGTCAGACATTTTTAAGTGTAAACACACTTTTAAACCTGAGCAACTAATGAGTTCTCTGAGAATTTGTATCCTGTGCTCGAAACATGTTTTAGTTTCTGAATAGTATTGAGGCTAAGCATGAGGGATATCTGCCTGCTGTTCAGTCAGCTTCAAATCTGTTAATTTCACCTGCCAAGCTTGTCTTTTCAAAGCAATTCTAGCTCCAGCAGAGTTGGATTATTTCTATTCAGCTATGCTTAACTGACTCACACACCATGCATCGAGAAAAAAACACTTAAACCTAATGATTGCTAAAAAGGGTGAAGACCAAGTAACAAAGCACAGTAAGTCACAGGAGGGCACGATTTTTCATAGAGCTGTCATTTTCTGCTACTGATAATTGTACTTGTAGTCAACTGAGTTTATACTTGGGCTCAGGCCAGCCTAAATGCTGTTCAAAAATTACCTCAATGTACATGTCTAACTGTGTCAAAATATTTCTAGTTGCCGCAGAGCTGATCACTTGGTGCATCTTTATCAAAGAATACGGTCTTATGATATTTTATAATGAGGTTATAATTTGTATGATATCAAAACTCATGTCATCCTGTCTCTTGCTGCTTATAATGATCATTTATTAAAGGACGTCTGGTGGCATTGTGAGTGGGAGGTTACAGTGGTGTAACAGCTCATTGGCAATGCACGGGTTCTCACAGCATTGCCAGATCTGTGAATTGAGGAAAACAGTTGAGGAAAATCTCAAAAAGCAATGTGTGGGTGGATTCACTTGAGTAAAAATGACAAGGTTTTCCCCGCTCAGTTGGTACTCATAAACAGACCTAATCAAACACATAAACAGATTCTGCACCCTTAGTGAGAAATGCACAGGCTGTGGGAGGGAAATGTTTTTGGAAAGATGGACAGGTTGGTGGCCACCTGCCTACAGGACCCATCCACAGAATAATGCTGAATGATGTACATGAGCAAATAAAGCACAAAGTACTCGCACCAATACTACACCTATACCTACATCTCTGCTCTTTAAAAGTCTGGATGTGGTGAAAACTGAGCAGAGTTGATACAACAGCACATGTACAGACTACATCATAATGTTTTTTTTTTTTGTCCTTTCGGCTTATCCTGAGAGTTCAGGGTCGCCACAGCTGATGATTATGTTGACTTGGCAGTTTTTTTCTTTATGCCGGATGCCCTTCCTCGCACAATTTCTAACAGGCTTAGGACCTACACTGCGTACATGTGTGGTGGTTCAGTGTCCTGCTCATTTTGTTGAGGCGAAATAATTAAGCTTTCTATTTTGTTTTTAATTGATAATCAGATCACAGAGCAATGTATTACCACAGATTAATCACCAATTTTTCAAGCATTCATAACATGCATGTAGTACTCATCCACGGTATCAGATACATAATCAACCAAAGATAGTCCAGCTTAATGAATGCAAACCTACATATTTAGTGGAAAAAATAAAAATAGTGACACTAGTCAGAACATGTATTGGCTGTTAACATATTCAGCTGTCAGATGATGGGCCAGAATGAGGAGACAAAAATGTGTGACAGCCTCCTGTGGACACATTCAGTCCCATTTTAGTTTACTGACAGGCAAGGACATCCAGCCACCCGAGTGTTCGTCTCACAGTCCCCAATCACAGGTTGCAATAACATGTGACCAGTAGGTTAACAGGGTAGTTCACAAGCCAGTTTAGATTTAAGGCATGTATTATAGCATGTGAGCAGCAACAATGTTGCATGTATAAGTAAACGGTCATGTGTGTGAAGAAATATAGTTTGGCAGAGATAATGACGATAGAGTAATAATAATAACAGTGAGGTTAAACTACCACATAGGCTACTTTGAAAACTAGTCCTACATTCTTTGTTGCGGCCACTCTGGATAAACAGCGCCTTCTGGATTTGAACGCACTACCTCTGATGAAAAACACGTCAACCACTGCAGCAGCAGCACTTCTGCACAGAGGCAGCAGCAAGCCAATGAGGACCCACATGAAGCCTGTCTTTCTTAATGATATCACTGGCTGTGGATGAGACCCGAGAGGAGCCGGACCTGCTTAAAATGCGCCAATTATCTCCAAGAGACAGACGTGCGGCCGTGGGTCCTCATAGCAATATGTTCCGTTGAAGTCAAAGCCAACTGAGTAAGACTGAGTCGCTTTTCCGTGGTTGTCAGTAGTTAAAAGGACGCGGTAGTACTGTTCTTTACGTAATGTTTTTTGCGTAATTTTGTACAGGGTATTGGATGCGGCGTGGACCGGGATTATTTTGGCGAGGAAATCTCTAGTGCTCTCCGCCCTCCTGCATCCGTTTTTGTCCTCAACAGCAGACACAGACTCGGGCTGAAGGAGACTCTCTGTATGCAGTGCTGTTGTGAAGAGTGGTGGAGCTTGTTTTAATGAAAGCCAACATAGCTGCCACTCGATTGAAGGTAGGTGGCTCTCTCTGTTTATTTCTCCATCCCTCGGTTCACGTTTTCATGTTGTGCTGGTTTGTTTTCCAACAGAATGGTGCAATGCAACGTTTGCACAGCTCCTCCACAAATGGACAAGGCCAGTTCAGAATAGGACATAACGTAAATATTTGCATGATTTCAATGTGGGCGATGTGTTATTTCTTCTGCGTGTTGTGTTTTTCAGTAATATTCGTTGTCTCAAAAATAAATAGAGCGAGGGAGAGAGAGATGGGAAGAGGAAGAAAAATCAATGCGTGTCTTCCAGGAGTGTGAATGCACATGGGCCAGCGTGAGTAGAGAGTGTGTGTTTGTTTTAGGAAGACGCGCATTGTGCAAAGCAGGGGAAGTTTGTTCCGAATGAAGGCTCCAATATAAGGCAGCAATGACCGAGACAGGCCGCTTTAAATGTGGTACTTTATATTCAAATGGCTGGACAGATGGGAAGAATCTACGGACATTTATGTAAGCGCTGTGATGTATGTCCAATACACAACTTTAAATTTTTTATTTCTGCTGACTTCCATGTGTTTTGATATGAGACTTAGGTGAAAAATGAATAAGTGCATTAATAACATTTCTACAGTTTGGATAACTCAACACTTTTGAAAATAGTCTTACTAAGAGCCACAACATTTAAAGATGGGTTAAAACTACATAGCTTTTAATACTTGAGAAAAAAGTATATAAGATATATGTAACGGCTATATATAACATGATTGCAACCTGTGCATTCATTCATTTTAAATGTGGTGGCCAAAACATAAGACCCATCTCTCTTATTATGCACTGCAGTACGACTCCACTACCCACTTTGAGCTCAATAATAAACACATGCTAGAATTAACTCCTTCCTGACAGTTTCAACATAAAAACTGAGAAATTATAACCTTTTAAAAGTAGAATTCATGGCAGAGCCAATGTATTGGATTGTAAGATTGTAAATTGTACTCACACACACACACAAGAAATAAAAAAAGACTATAGTCAAGTTTTATGAATGTGCTCTTAAGCAAACATCTAACACAAGCATAAACATCAGTGAACTGGAGTTAGTTCCTTTTTCAAAAGGCTCAATCGGTGCAGGAGAGAAAGCTAGTTTTTACAGTTGTAGGAATCCGAACACTTGTCATCTGCATATGTATCGGCATTTGTTTGTGTTTACCAATCATAAGATCTTTCTATTCAACTATACTATACTGTTTAGCAATCTTGTTTTTGCTGTTTTTCAGTCTTCAACACATGGAAATCTTCTTGCTCCTCTTCGAGGCTGTTTTCTGAGAATGGGATCGTAGTAAACCTCTCTGGGATTTAGATCAACTGCTAGTATGTTGCAGCCCTCCACCGGAACAGGTGACAGCCTGTTGGAAACATTACCTCAATGGAGTAAGGGTCCAAGATGGCTCCTCTTCTTTGCCCTCTGCATGGCTTACCTATGGCTTCCAGGGGCAGCAGGATCAACTCTAAACTGCCATAAGACATGTATTTGCGCCTCAAACATAGTGAGCTGCTCCAAAATGAATCTGACTACCATCCCGACTGGTCTACCACTCTACACTGCTGTGCTGGATCTCAGCTATAATGAAATAACACGACTGCGATCTGAGTGGACCCAAGTCAAGCTTCTGAAGCTCCATAACCTCTTGCTAAGCCACAACGGTCTTCACTTCCTGTCTTCAGAGGCGTTTTTGTACGTGAAACAGCTACGCTACTTAGACCTGTCCTCCAACAACCTGCGGCTGCTGGATGAGTTCATCTTTGAGCCTCTGGTCAACCTGGAAGTCCTCTTGCTGTACAATAACCAAATTTCACAGATTGACAGGTCAGCCTTTGTTGGCATGATAAACCTTCAGAAGCTGTATCTTAGCCAGAACCAAATCTCCCGCTTCCCTGTCGAGCTGGTGAAGGAAAAGACCCGCCTAGAGAAACTTAGCCTCCTGGATGTGTCCTCCAACAAGATCAAGATGTTGCCCATTGATGAGCTTCAGGTGCTACCTGCTTGGATTAAAAATGGCCTCTACTTCCACAATAATCCTCTGCTGTGTCACTGTGATCTCTACACACTCCTAGCCCACTGGAACATTCGTAAACTCAACTCTGCTGTGGACTTCAAAGATGACTACACATGTATTCTGCCTGGTCCACAGAAAACCCAGGTAGGTGTTTTTGATCTGAGCGGTGACAATATGAACTGCAGCACATTCGTGGAAGCAGATGAAGAGGCTTTTCTGGAGCAAACACTCACCCTTGGGTGTGACACCAAACACAGGAACATGTTAAAGACCTGGATGACACCTGCTAGTGTGATAGTGAGAGCTGGAGGCAACCAGACAGCCAAAGTCTTGCCAGATGGAAGACTGCAGATTAGTCCAGTGCGACCTGAGGACTCTGGGACCTACACATGTTTTGCAACGAGTGAGGCCTTTAATGAGACAATCTATGTGGTGCTGAAGGTTCACAACTTCACAATGCATGGAGGTGGCGAGACCCTGAACACAGCATACACCACCTTGGTGGGCTGTTTGGCTAGTGTGGTGCTAGTGCTCATGTACCTTTACCTGACTCCGTGTCGCTGTTTCTGCTGCCCCAACAAGGGTAAGCCTCGAGGTGAGGACAGCATCCACTCCTCCATGCTCAGCGTAACACCAACCCATGAGGACCCAGCGCTTAAAGCAGAGCTAAACCGACACGTGGCGTTCATAGACTCTAAGGAATTGCAGGGCCAGAATGGCAAGCTGAACCCCAATGGGGATGAGGATGATGACGACATGGATGCGGAGGCTGGTTCTCTTATGAAGGGGAAGAGGAAGAAGTCAGTAGCAGAGTCCATTAGCTCAGTTTTCTCTGACACTCCCATGGTGGTCTGAAATGAGACAATGGACACCACAAGACTGGAGAAGTATGGTACCACGTGAGCCATGTTTAATTAATGTAAACTGTGACTGTGACCTTGTGGGAGGAAATGGAGGAATGATGTTATATGTAGTTGCTGGCAAGGGGAAATAAGGATCTTAAAGGGAGTAAAAATGAACTATCTTGTTATCAACAAGGATAATAAGCAGAACTTTTCCAGCATTTTAATCTGTAGCACCTAAAATTCATACTGTGAAGGAATGGTAGTTTACACACAAAGTGGAACTACTGAAGACTTATGAGCGTAAAAGGTAGAAATGTTACTGATATCAGCACTCAGGAAATGATAAATTAAATCGCTAAAGTGTGGAAACCACATAAGATAGAGGGAAACAGTTCAACATAAAATAAAACCGTTTACACACAGCATATATTAAGACCATGGCTAGGCCATGATTACACTTATTACAATAAATAGAATAAATTTCATCTCATGTAAACATTTGGGCATACACACATTTCCCCCTTTGCGATCAGCAGAGACACTGATTTAGACACCAGTATACATTTCATTGATCTCGAGTCATGTTCAGAGAAACAGCATGCCATAAACCCACAATATGGACTGGTCACTATGAGCGGACTAAAGGAAATGTGGTTTCATTTATATAAAGAGAGGAGTAGCACAAACATTATATTAAGAGGCCATTGTAGGTCATCTTGATCCTACTTATATTTACTCATAGTTATATGTATAGCAAAAGATGATTATTTTGCTATTTTAAGGGATCAACTTACATAGATGTATGGAAAAAACAATAAACCAGCTCAAGGCAGATTTTCTGTTTATAGATGAATTGTGTAACAAAGTAGTTGCCTCTTAGTTACTGCATATTCCCAGTGTAACCCCAAAACAAACTTTAGAAGCCTAACACAATTTTAAGAATGCCTCCAATATGCATTAGGTGCAAGTACATATTTTGGCTTTTTTTATTACTGTCTCACTTCTCATACAGGCAGGTCCTTACAAGGGCAAGGCTGTTGTTTGTTGCCCACTGAGGAGCCACTTGTGCTGCAGAGTTTGACTCCTCGTGGCCAGGTTATAGCATTTGTTTCTCTTAGGCACACTTGCAGGAATCAAAATACCAAGACAATGCTGAAAGCCACTACCGTGAGTTTATTTTATCCTTTCCTGTATGTGGATTGTGTATCTTACACATACTCCTGATAGATTTTGGTGTGCTCAGAAATTAGTGGTAAATATTTGATCATGCATTTAGTGTGGACAGTGTCACACTGATTTAAAATGTAGCTGTTTGAGTCTGTTGTCAGTGTTGGTTTAGCAGCTAAACATCAGTGTCTGGGTTCCTCTAGATGGCACTAATGAATATTGATGAGGCTGTACAGAGCTGATTTTAAAGTTTGTAGCTCTTGGTTAGAAACAGAAGGTACTCTGGCTTTAAATCCTCCAGAGGATCCCTTCACCATAATCTCTTCATTTTTATTGAATCCATCGTGAATTGAACTTATCAGTTCATGTGCTGTGCGTATTTCATTACTAACGTTTAAAACAGGAGACAGAGTGCTTCATTAAACTGTGTGACATTCATGCCATAATGCAGAAAGACTTGTTCAGTGTAAATGCTAATGAGATCTTTTGATGGGATCCTTCTGCTTTCCATGTCTTTGTCTCTCTGAGGAGAAAAGGATAGGTGTGTTATCATGAGTCACAGCAACACAAAGCAGATCTTTGTGGCGCCATGTACACTGACTACTTCAATTCAGCCCAGATGTGTTTGGTTTGTTTGCGTATTGCTGCCATTACAAGGCTGCCCTTACTTAAGTTCACAAGCAATTACCCAGCCAATGAACGTGATGCCCTTTTGAGTCGACTGTGACTTTGCGAGGGATACGCCTAGAGCTTTCAGTGAACATTTGCTCTCGCTCTTACTCATAGGGTTGAAAAGTAAAATATAATTGCTTATAATACATCTTGCTTTTTAGTTTTCCAGTTCCAAAAGTAACACTGTAAGTCTTCAACAACAAAGTACTGGACATGTAAGTTGCACACACCTGAAATATCAGTTTAACTCTTAGATGACATTTGTAGGTGCCAAGAGGTTTTTACGCTAAATTCGTGGAATATTCACAGTTGCTGTGTGCACCGCAGCATCTCCTGTGTGGGTGAGAAAAGGAAGTCACACTTATCAGAGAGGTGGTGTGTGAATCATTCCTCTCTCTCACACTTAGGAATACCAGGTGGAGAAATAGAGAGCAAGAAAAAAGATGCACCTATATAAAGCCACATTTAGCAACACTGCAGACTGGCTGCAGGTTGGTGGAGAATCTGTCCCATTTTAGAGGATCCAGGCTCTAAATTATATCGTCTAGTATTAAAATATTTGTGCTTTTTCCTGATGTCACATAATGGGATCAATCTATACACTCCTTTGGTCAGCATAAGAAGCTAGAGATCTCAGTCATGCAGTCTGAAATGGCTCAAATTTATACTGTCTGATCAGTCTGATCATCATGAAGTAGCACATTTGAATTAAACCTGCTGTTTGTTAACAGGCTGTTATCTCTGGATTCCCATCTAAAATACATATTGCGGTTATATACAGAGAAAAGTACTATTGCGAAGGTCCTAATGTAGAGGAGAAGAGTGGCTTTGTTCCCTCCAAAGCATATCTGCCTTCCTATATAAATATATCTCTATATACAGTATATATGTATTAAGACTCACTTTATGTGTTCAGTATTGATTAGTTGTGTACTGCTATGTTCTACCAGTGTACTGACTGTATATTCTTGTGTAATATGATGTTGTTAGCCATTTTGCATTTCATCTACCGCTGTGCTACTGTTAGTTGTTCAAGTCAACATACAAGTCTTGACATAAATGTTTATTTTTTAAGCGGGGTGGGATTTAGTTTTTTTATTCAAAGAAGATGTATTTTACACTTCAACACATACTGTTGAAGAAAATGGTAAAACAGAAAATATATTTGAACGTCAAAAACTGCATGGGAGTGGTGTCAGTTTTGAAGTGATACATCCTAACAGGCAGTAAATATGTAGCCGCCAATTATTTTCAGTCAGTATTTGACTTTCCTCATTAAGCCATAAGGAAGTAACAAGGAGAAGGCACAGTGCTTTATCATTGGTGGTAGGTAGTGGAGTTGTCCAATATTTTTAAAGCAACAACTTTTCTGTTTTTAAGAAAACAATTTTTTTTACAATTAACAGCCAGGGATGTATAAAAATTAAAAGATTGGTCCACCACCAATACACATGAATTCCTGAAACATGGAATGGGTCTGAAGACAGAGCATATATAACTCTTCTCAGGACTATCTTAGTTTTTCAGTTCTCTTCTAACTCTTCTATTCTACAAGGTGAAAAGGTAATAATTGCATTTTACAAATGGTATGTTTGCATTTGCAGCCTCAATAAGAAAAAATCTTGATCTTTCAGAGATCTGTGTAGTAATGGCACATTTAACTATTCCCCTGATGATCCGTTCTTACAGATTAGGGAAGGGAGTGGCCACTGCCCCACATGCATCTGACTCCATTCACCTAACAATGTAGCAGCAGTTACGGTAATATCCTCGAGGTGGTGGAGCTAAAAGCTCACTGCTTCTGTAATGTGCTACTACAAGTGTTTGCTGTACAAGAATGGAGCTTTTATTGGCATTAAAAGCACTGTGTTTATTGACCACTGAAGATCACTCCAGATGAGTCGGTTGGTCACTGCCATAAAATGTGAAAGGTCTCACAGCTAAAAGGGAATGGCTTTGCATGGTATGCTTAAGAGCTTCTCTGACTGCAGTATAGGTGCAACCTAGTAGACATTAAAGATTAAGAATAATAATATATCATTTGATTTAATAAAAGATTACGTCTTACACTTGCCTCTGTGTTTACTGCTGTCTCTCACGTTTACCAGAAATATTGTTGACAAGAATCCCTTTTGTTTTTTTGCTTGAAAATTTGTATCGCTGGTATCTAATAATAGCATTTTATGGACAAAGCTGTCTCATTTTGCCAGAATTACTATCACTCTTCAGAGCTGCTATCACACTAAATATATATTCACACCATTAGGATATTTTAGACAAAACATAATGCATTTTCATTGATCAGCAACAGACAAGAGTTTAGCGATAGCAAAGAGCTCCTTATTACATGAGGATGATGTGCATAAGCATACTGCATGTTACGGGTTTCAGTTAATTCTTCTAAGAAAGCACATTTACAATGTCTTCCTTTAGACAGACGAACAATGGTGTGACATAACACCATCTTGTGGTAAAATTAAGGAGTGTACTATTGTCTGTAAACCCTTGAATTTACTGCCCGCTTCTATTGTAAACTTTTAATCCATTCATGATTAACAAAAGAGTTGATAGGAGGGTAGAGGGTCCAAAAAAAACGTTTTTGATATATGAACTAAAAAACAAATAGAGCTAAGGTTTAAAATAAATAAAAATGTCTGGGTGCTCGAAAATACAAGAGATACATCATAAGATAGAATAAAAGATAGAATAAAGATAGCATAAAATAAATAAATAAAAGTTATTTATTAGCACCATTTAACTTATTTCTTAAAAAAGTATAACAATTCAGTGATGAAGCTGCACCAATTACATACACTGTGTACAAAGATGTTGGGTGAACTGTAAAATCAGTGAACCACAAAATTAGGTCAGTTTTACCTTTGAGAGTGAATACTTTACACAGCATCTTAGTATGTGTATAAATTGTTCAGAAGATTTAGACAGAATTCGACTGAATTAATACCATAATTATTAAATGTTTGCTTAAGTTTGCTCAATAAAATTCAATATAGGACAAAACATGTATATGCCCCCTAACTACCTAATGTCTCCAAATACCATCAAGTGTTCAAAAATTATCAAATTCTGTTTTGAACAGTTAGAACAAAAACCCAACTTAAAATACCCCCTGCAATTGAGTAAATGAGTAGTAGTTTTACTATATTTAACCATCCATCTGTATCAGTGGCATTAAATGACTTTTGGCAGTATTAGGTCAGAGATATTTTATGTTTTTACACAGAAAAATAACTAAGGCAGTTAATCACATTTAAATACTAGATCATAGAACAAATAAACATACAGCAACTTGCACGCGAAGACACACTTGAAGAGGACATAACACTCAAAGAGGACATAAATAATTGTGTAAAAAACACCAAAAAATGTGGTGACACACTCATCCTATGCTTGTAAGGCATCTGTAATCTGCAGTAGGCGCCTTCTGTAATTGGACTTTTTTAGGCGGACCCCTTTATTGGCTTTGCAGAGGCAGGCAACAACTATCACAATCATGTTTAGATCAAGTAGCCTCTTGCGTGGTGATACTGTACTAACTTATTAGGAGTTGGATCTCTCCAGGCTGTGGGAGCCAGTAGCCTGGAAAGGGTCTAGTCCCAGTCCTGACAGCTTGTGGTGTCAGGACACACAAGACACAATGCTACTTAGGTTTTTTTATTTCTTCTAAACAAAATAATATACAAACAATCCAAAGATATTTCGATCACCCTTGTCATGCTAATATGATGGGTCCGCTGCAGCTTCATTTTGTTACGAGCTCCTGAATATTAGCTAGTCAGTGTTATTGAATCTGCACAAAAATTTCCTGTTTAAGTGCTGTTGAAGCAATTAATTAATCACAGTTATCGCCTCATTGCCTATTGTCACAATACAAAAATTATGAATTTGATACTAATATTTGTCTAAAGATATTAATACTGATACAATCCTATGAAATAAACTTTAAACCTTTGGAAAGTAATGGCTTAGTAAATGACAAAACATAGAAATCAACAAAGAAGATTTTCAATTTTGAAAGTTAACAAATTTTTCAAACTTATTAAACCATTTACATCGTTAAACTTTATGTGATTACTTTGATAGTTAACTTTATGTATTTGTAACCAGATACCATGTATTAATGAGGTATAAAACGCGTATCTGGCAGAACTCAACTGAACTCAAAGCATTTCTTCTAATAGTAATAATTGACCAAAGTGTGTAGTCATGTACCATGATTTCCATTACTAGTAACTACTTGTTAGGTATAAATTGAGCAATTATAGCTTTTGTTATTGATCTACATGCTTAGGAACACCTAATCATCAGCAGAAATTTATGGTGAAGTTAATGTCACCACTGTGAATGTATCCACATAGAGATGTTGGGCACATTTGTAAATTTGCTGATAAGATAACACCAAATTATGTTTTATCTTTCTTCATAATCACATCAGCAAACTCTCAGTTTGTTAAGTTAAAGTATAGATTACATTCACTAACCTGCTCTTTAAAGTTGCCATGTCTTTTGAAAATATGGTTTGCCAGCTTGGACATGTTGGTTTTTTGGTTTGCATCAATGTGAAACAATTCTTACTGTGTCTGATTGGAAAGTTCTCTTATAGTTGCAGCCATGAGTCTCATGAGAACTGCCTGCCTGCAGTGAATGTGCATATGACCGTAAGACACAGACACAAAGACACACAGACACACACACACGCACACACACACACACACACACACACACACACTGGGAGTCTTATTTCCACTCCCACAGTGCTGTCACTATCCTCTTCAAGAAAGCTTTCTAATGGATCCCTGGACCAGTTTGAGAAGCAAACAAATACACAAGGAAACAGCTTTTATGTGGGGAAAACATACAATGATATCATTCTAATTAATGTCAGAAATACAAAATTCAAATATTTTGTATGCCTTTCGTGAGCTTTATCATTGTTCCATTTCTTTATAACCTAAAATAAAACAGGTAAAAATTTAGATTGGTTGGAATGCTTGAAAGTTTGCGGCTCCACAACTAATCTGATGTACATTTGGAGCTCCACAGTTGCACAATATGCCATTACCGTGCGACACTGACAGTACATAATTATGTTGTTTAGCTTTCATGACAATGTGCCGTTTTATCACAGCCCAAGATTACAATTTCATATCCAGTGGCAGGCTGTTGTCATTATTTTAGAAGTTTTGGGCCAATAAAAGTTATGTTATTAACACAACTGTGTATCTGAACAAAATTCATATTACCTATCTGAAAATGTGACCGTTGCTGTTGTAGTTGTATTTGGTGCACTGAGATGTTTTTTTCCTTCTGAATGTTGCTCTTCATCTTGTGATTCGACAGGGGGCAATTCCATATTTCAACCTGCAGAGGTTGTTTTATGGAAGCATATCAGGATCATAATGGAAATGGAAATTCAATATTAAGTTTGGTCATGCAGTTTAAAAATCCATTTTGCAAATGGCAATTCAGTATGCAAAGCGGCAATGCAATCCTTAATTTGGTTTGAATTATTCGGATAAAAAATGTCAATAAAAGCTAAATCAATTGCATTTCATATTGCTATGGTTCTTTGTAGTCTTTATTCAAAGGGCAATTCATTTGGCAATCAGCATTTTAATATGTAATGTCATTAAGCACTTTGAAAATGCATTCTGGAATTGGCAATTCAGTTTGCAAAGTGCAGCGAAGTGACAATTCAAACCTCAATTCAGTTTCAATTATTTTGTATTAAATATGCATATAAAAGCTATATCAATTGCATTTCATGATGCATTGGCTTTTTTTAGTATTTACTCAACTTTCAATTAATTTTTTTGTTGGCTATTCAGTATGCAGTTTGGTCATGCAATTTCAAAATGTATAACACAATTGACATTTCAGTATTAAAAGTTGCAATTCAATCTTCATTTCAGTTTGAATGTTTTTAATTCAAAAACTGAATGAAAGCAAAATCAACTGCATGTCAAAATGGAATGGTTTTCTGGTGTCTTTATTCAAATGTGTAGTCAAACAGCGACCCCTCTCGATTTGCATTATGAATTACTTGACACTGTGCTTGCCAGTGCTTTCTGCTGCTAGTGAATGGAATCAGTCGGTGCAGAAAGCAAAGCACAGGGGAGCAGGGAGATCATTTTAAATCTAATTTGAAACCAATGATAGCATTTTGCATGTTTTAGCATAAAATAATGAGTTCAACCTTCAAGACCAGTAGAAGGCTACTGATTTACTGTTCATGTTTTTGTAAATCCTGCTTTAGGTTCTCTGTCTGTGCAAAGGACTATAAGACGTATTGGCCTGTTCACATAAGATAAACTGCAAAGTTAGACTTCAGAGCTGAGATTCATGCAATTAAGACTTGTTTTGATACAGTAGATGACGAAATTCATGTATGTGCAAGTATGTGACCCAAATTACATTTAAATCAGCACAGCTTCTAACATGAGTCGGCTTGCACAGCACTGTCAATGTATAGTCTACATGGCTTCATTTATGCTCTGACTCCGTGATATACCACACTTTTAAATTACAAAGTGCAGTTATTTCATTTTATACAATTATACATTTAATGATACTAACAAACATTATGCTCCCACCTACATTTTTATCTTTCAACAAAAAAGCAAACAGGACTGTTATCTTTAGGACAAACCAATTACAAGCATTTTGAAATTCCGCAAAATTACCTTTTTCTGATTCCTAGGCTTTAGTAGGCCTGTGTCAATGGACAGGTAATGCTGCTGAGGAATGTGCACTCCCCATGACATCTGCCATCCTTCTGTGTCTTTCTGCAGGGCGAAAGAATTAAAGAAGGCCTACAAAAGCAAGTTGGATAAAACTGACATCCACTTAAGCTCATGTCAGTTTTATTGATTTTAATGAGCCACAGACTTTTTCACACACCTTTGCTGAGTCAAAATTTCCTTCCACATGTGCTGTTGCCTTCAACATCATAGAAAGCAAAAACGACTTGCACGAAATGCATGATGCCACCAGAATAAATTCACAGCACCCATTAGAGAGTCTCTGCTTTGACTTCTTCTAAAGGCTTAATTGGTAAACTGTTTTTTAAATGACTAATATATACAGTAACTGACTTGGAGATGCAGCTTTTCCCTCATGAATTTGTGCTAGCAGAAAATTTTCCACAACTTGGTCACCAAAGGTTACTATTACTGCTGACTGTAACTCATCAGATAACAAATAATAAAAGGTTTTCCGAAATTACCTATCATACAACATTGAAGCATTATATCTAGAAGCAAACTGTTTTTTTTAAATAGAAGAATTGACACAGACTGTGATTCTTAAGATGACATGGTTACTCCAGGATGTTATAGGTGAAAGGCGCAATTATCCAGAAAGACTCAACCTTGTGTATTCATTTGTACCCGTAAAACTATTAGATTTGAGAAAATTTAATGTTTAAGGCTGCAATTTATGATTGTTTAACCCCTTATTTTGTATTAATCATGTCATTAGATAATCTAAAAACACATCACAATTTAGCAAAGCTTGGTAGTTTGGGTCAGATTGCTTGTTTCATGAGCAACACTGTTAAAGATATTCAATTTACAATTAGAGAGAAGTAACACACATCATTTAAATGTTCTTTACAGTGACCAACTCCTATAGCCTTATTATTGAATCCAGCCTGACCGAGGGAGAATATCTGCCACCTAGTGAATGTAAAACATTACATTTTGCCCTGACTTTCTGCCTGATCAGCACAAATAATAAAACCAGTGTAAAAAAACACAATGCGGCATGCACTTTTTGAATCTGATGCACAGTTTATGTAAGATATGTTAGCCCTGTCTGATGAAGACATCATTTACTGTACACAAAATTGGTGCCAATTAATGAATGAGGCATATCATCAAACAACATATTCAGTTAGTTTTTTTCATTGATGCACAGCCTACCATGTCCACACAGTGGGTTCCTACACTCCAGTTCAATTTGTGACACTTTTTTAAACTTTTTTTTTTATACTAAAAGCATGTTTTAAAAGGAACTAAAACCAAACATCAGCAGTGACAGAGACAAACTGCTTGCTTCTCTTAAAACATGGTGGAGGTAGAAGCCAAACAAAAGCAAGATGAAAAATAAGTATGCAGTTATTCTGTAACAGGTTAGAGGTCAAACAATGAGTTATAAGAAATTATTAACTAGCTAAGGCTATATGGGTCATCGTACACTAATATTAAAATTATTAAACGTTTTTCAATTTAAACTTCAGAAACATGCAGAATACAAGAGCTACCATGCTCTGAACAGATGTTGCAACATCTGTTTCAACATTTTACAACATTCAGCCCTGAGCTTTTAAGACATTGCTAATAGCAAATGATGAAAATCATTTTGTAAGTTAACAAGGTGATAAAATGATGCAGCATCTTGACTTATCCATAATAAGGGGGACGGTCCACATGTGTAGTGTATGGCACTTTGTTGGTGTTTCTTGACTATAAACATATTTCAATATGCAAACAAAGTGCAACATTTTTGGCTGTTACATGTAACAATTTCAATTTGAACAACTAATGTTTCAGTACCTTCTAAAATGTATTTGGCATAATACAGTTTAAATATACTGTTAAAAAGAAGACACTGCAAAACATATGAGCAGTCCAATCTAGTTAGTATACCTTTAACTCTCCAGTATTACTTTTTAACACAGAGTAACTAAACAAAATAATTTTGACAAGAGAAACTTGTGCAGTTATGATGGCCTAACACCCCCCTCCACATCTGCAGGCTGGTTTGCTGACTTTTGGAAAGGAGTTTCTTTGTAAATGAACCAGCAGTTGCCACCCCAGAGGATGAGGTTAAGAAAACCAAAAGTCTGTCGAAGACATAAAGGAAGGAATGGACATAAATCAAAAATCTGAGGCGTTGGTTATACACATTTGAAAAAGACCAATCTGCTCACAACTCACCACTGAGGCATTTAGTCGGCCAATGTAAGGCTTAGCACCTGCAGTGCACTTGTTGGGATCGTTGCAAACCTGAAGCAACCTTAAAATTGTTGAAGGACTGGTGGCCCACCACACATCGGACACGCCTTTAGCCCAAGCAGATGATGATGCCAACCACATGAAGGTCAATGCTGCAGACACCAACAGGTCCTTATAGAGCAGCACAAAAAATGATCAGTATTAAAACTGTCAATTTTAAGGCACCTCACAACAGCATAAAAGCAAACTGTAAAAATCATCCTATATAAAAATTAAAATAGATTGAAAGTTAACATAGGAAAGTTTAATGTTTTCTTTTAATGCAGAAATTCCGGTCTATGTCCTCTGGTAGTTTATACCACAGAACAGAAACAAAAATGACTTAGACTAGTCTACCATCTGAAGCCCCTGATTTTATTCCAAATACAGCAAGAATATGACTATTGGATAAACTAAAGGGTTCGTCTGACCTGTGGTCAGTGAGCAAGTCCATAATAAATAGAGGAACTAAACCATGGAGTGCTTTATAATGACTGCAGCCTTGATAGAGATAGCAAAACGAACAGCACGTGGCAACTTTAGTCTGCAAATATCAAACATAAAAAAAAAAAATCTTTATGAAAGATCAACTGAATTTAAAGATCAGAGTCTTTCCAAAGCACACACTTAATGGTTTTCTCTGCCAACTATCAACACCAACGGACCCTGACAGGGACAGACTTGTCTTATCAGTCTTTGTGTCCACGGTCAGAATGTCTCTTTCTGAATCATCCTAAGGTCAGTGATTACGTCAAGGCCGTAGTAGTAACATTAATGCTGGAGCTTTGCTGAATGGAGACTTAACTAGCTGGTGCCCTCTATTCCTCAGCTGGTTGGGACCCCCCCCCCGCCACTGTTTCATATACACAACGCTGTTAAAGCCACTTTCTCAGACCACTTGTTGGATTCCAGTGTGAAGCAGACCCCTTGAAATCCATTAGCTGATGTCAGATGTAAAATTTTACACACAAAGGCTCAAATATAACACATCACCTTGGACAAACCTAGACACATCCATTCAGAAAACACAGTCAACATTTCCCTAATTGAAAACAACCTTGTTGACTGCACACTGTGTAATCTGATCTTTATATACGTAGAAAAATAAGAGGATCTGACTAAGCAAAAATATTTAACTAAAGCAACAGAGAAATATGAATCATGCAAAAATAACTTGCCACAGTAGGGCCACGACTGGATTCGCTATAAAACCGCTGGTAGCCCAAGTAGAGCACTAGAGTGGCAGTGCTGTAAAGCAAAGCAATCACTCCAATAAAGACAAAAAACTGTGCTGAAGATGTGAAGTCTCCAGTCAGGAAGGCATCAGTGGTGGTTGTCTGGTTGGATTTACAGTCCGGAACTTTATAGGGATGATCCGCCAACCTGTGCAAACACAGATGGAGTATTTTTTATTGTGAGAATTCCAAAAGTAAACCGGATTTTACACCAAGGTGGTGTCTCGCTGTAAAGGAGGTGTGTTGTGTTTGCTCACTCATACAAACCTGAATGGGTAGTTAAACTCTGCATGTATTTCTTGACTTTGGCTGCCATGGCACTGAATGTTGACGCTGGATGAGCCACTGTAACCTGCGGTCGTGGCAAAGGCAAATATGGAGAAAATCTGCAAGCCAAGACACAAGATGAGAAGCGGAGGCGCAGTAGCTGAGGATGCTCATGGTAGTGCAGATCTAACCGTTAGTAACACGTGTGTGAACACTTCTCTTTATTTTACGCAACACACTCTTGACAGGAAATCCTTGACTTAATCACGGGTTGCCATCACTGTGACTGGTTTGCAGATAGAACCATGTCTCTAAAGTCTCATAGATGTAGTTAAGGCTAGTTTACACCAAGGCTTTCTCATAAAATAAAAGCACAAGCTTTGTGTTATCTGGTTACAAGTAGAACATGTTAAACATACACAAAAGGCCAGACGGTAAGAGAGATAATATGTGGAAACAGTTCAAACTTACCCACTCCAAGACACGGATAAACGCCAAAGGCTCTTTTAAAGGTGCCAAGTTTAGACTGAACCCCGAAGTCATCACTTTCTGATGCGGAAAAGCACAACGTGAGAAATGAACCGTTACACTGCGAAAGAGGCCGCACACGAACAGATGTCACTGGCAACAAAGTGGACAAACATTGTGCGCATTTTGTTTTTCACGTCAAGTGGGCGCATTTACCTGGGCCACAGATTCCATCGAAAACGCCGATCGAGAAAAAGTGTATATTTCCTGGCTCTTCTGCAGCGCCTAAAAGACTCCTCGGGCTTGTCAAAACTTTTCTCCAACAACAGTGAGTTGTAGAAGAGAACACGTGATCAATGACGCGAGAAAGGGCGCTGCTAGATGACAATACCCAAAATCCTGTGTATAATGCCTAAACTCTCTGTCTCTGTCCATTTGTAGTACAGGGAAAATCTCATGTGTCATACTACTAGGAAGATAAAAGAACTCCCTTGCAGTATGTACAAGTATACAGCCTGCTGATTCATGTTTTTGTAAATCCAACAGATTATGCCCGCACGGGGTTAGATTTAAAGGAGGTCTATGAGAGCAAGGTGGCTGCTGTGAAGCTAAAGTACAGGAGATGACGGGCCACATTTCTCCTGAGAAATGTCCTGAGGCTTCACCACTTTGCTACAGTGGCTGCACACCACCAGGAAGTAATTATCATATGCTGGGCAGTCGCCATATTTATACATATGCTTTTATGTTAATGCTGATCATATGCCCTTTATTCACAGATTAGTATTGTTATAACAATATTGTAATATATATAATGGGAAAGTAGGCCTGCCTGTGACATGTGACAGACTGTTTTTTTCAATTTCTGTTAACTTAGTTTTACTTTTTCAAAACTCATAAACAACTTTAACTCAACTAATCAGTTTGGTTTACTAACATTTTCAAAAGAGCAGAAGAAAACAGTTTTTAATTTAAAGGGTGTAATGATTCAGTTAGCTTATGGACTGAGTATTTTAATGAAATCTTATTTATTAAGAAACTCACTATATCAATGTAAATATCAAGAGCAAAATGCCCCAAAATGCACTGGGAGTATCCATTACACTGTAATGATAATTACTTCTCACTAGATGTCGCCTTTTCCACAGATGCTACATGTGCATTACTAAACAAATCCTTGTAACCCAAAACAAGCAATGAGTTTCCTATGTCTTCCATCAGTGCAGACTGAAACCACTAACATTCTGGGTGTCCATGTAATTCCCCCAGTTTGAGTCAATGGAAATTCTTGTTTCTGGGCCTAGGACATTATGTAAACCTTGTTCAATCCTTTTTCTCAGTTCTACGTACAGTGTGGAAGATTTAGGCCCTTTGCAAAAAGGCTCAGCTCTCATCTTGGAGCACATCTCAAAGGAAAAAGAGTAGCTTTGTTCTCCACCTTTTAATACTTGACTGAGTTGCTATGGGGGTGGGGCTATTTCGCCATTGTACAGTCCCTTTGAGAAGGAATTCTGCTCTACACATGAGATTGGTTGGCTTTCTTAGTGGTTCTGGGAATCAAGAAACAGCCAAGTAATAAGCAAAACAATTGTTATTCCTAATGTTTCAGGGTACACTGGAGTGAAGCTATGTCACTTATATTTTATCAGTGTACAATCTATCTTTTTTTGTTGTAGAACATATCGATCAAAGTTTCAGGATTTTTAAATCGCTGAAACTTGTTTTAGCTGTGCTAAGAGGCGGCCTTATTTATTGTTGCACTCTGACAAACCAGCTGGACAGGATATGCGATGCCAAAGGCTGCAGACAACAGAGTGATCAAATACTGATTATCTGGTCAGATGTTCCCATCTATAAGATTTTCAGCTGAAATGACCAGGTTACGTTCCTTTGCGGCCCAACTGGACGTGAACTGGCCTGTGATAATGGAAACCTAAAACTCTACATTACATTCACATCACAGTTTGAGTTCTGTAGTTTTAATTTGTTCGGCCAAGCCCTAGGCATCTATGTTTAGGTTTTTTTTTCCTGCAACACATGACTAGTAGTCATGGGTTTGTTAAGACACACTGTCCAATCAAATGCACAAATTTAATCAAGAATACGGTGTAATACAGTGCAACAAACTTGATGAATAAATATAATTTCAGAATACAATAAGAATAATCATGATTTTACCCTTTGACCGTGCAAACTCATTTTAGCTATGTCAAAATTTCTGAGACTGAAAACTGATGCTAAAGTACAGAGATATTGTGTTCAATAAACTATTATAACATTATGTATATATTATAACATACATTATGTCTATGTAACAAAATATTTTTTGATATATTATAAAGGGACCACTACTAATTTATTACAACACATTTATAGTATGTTTTCTTTTGTATATTTGCATAAACAGAACTTTTCCAATATTCTGTATGTGCAGGATTTCAATCCATTGTTGACTGGTGAGGAGATTACACAGATTTAGTGTAATTTAATCTCTTGTTTGAAGCTCTCAACATCACAGCAGATCCAGATGTTCAACCCCCATTAAACTTTTTTATTTAATACATTGCAGATGTTACAAATATTATGATGGTATTTATTTTTGGACAAATTGTGTTTTTTCAATTAAAAGTGTATCACAAATATGGTAACCATCTTTATGGACCAAAGAAAGTAAAACAGTAGTGTTCAAATCTTTTACTCCAGTAAAAGTAGAAATAACACATCATAGAACACTATTACAAGCAAGTAGAAGTCCTGCTTTCAAAGCATTAAAGATATACATGAAGTTACACAAGTAAACGTACAGTGTTGTGCATTTCATAATAATGTGTATTAATGCATTCTAATTAATGATGCATTACTGTCTACATTACTTTAATGTTGCTGTTGGAAAGGGTGGAGCTATATTTTGACTATTGTATCTGTTATTTGGATGACGTTATGTTGTTAATGCAATCATAATAACTTCAATGACGTTACATACAGTTTTGTTCTTGGACTCATACGTGGACACAACAGACTACTTTCTGAAAATCCCAGTTCTTCACAGTGTATTTATAGCTTATCGTACACTTATTTATTTCCTACTTTAACATTTTAAGTGACACACCCTGGTGCTGGTTGCTGCAGTAATGGATTTAGCCAAGTAATAATAAAGAGGCACTATAAGATAAAAAACATATAATGTCACTGCTTTACCGTGTTCAAATTGGGCTTTTCCCCCACACAAATGCAGCCAGGAGTGGTCGAAAACCTCCTGTTTTGGATTAAATTCTGGACAGAGTTACGCGATAGTATTTCTCAACCTAACGTAATTGACAGGTAATTATACCACTTCGTTTGGCGCCGCCTTTTTCTGAGTTGAACCAATCAGAGAAGCATATAGGTGGGCCAATACAAGATCAGTCTATCACAGTGCCTCCTATTTGCATAGAGCATTACAACCCACAGAGACTATTTGTTTTAACGCTACAGTGTCTCACGTTGTCTGAGGAGATGCGGCACGAATAATTGGTCTGGGACACCTTGGTTAATGTGAAGCTGCAGTTGTTTAGGTTTTTTTTCGCTGCTACGTGGGGAAATAGACGGAGCTTTCAGGGCGCTACGTATTCTCGAAGCCGAAATAGTCGATGTCAGGTGATGTCATCCGCAGAAGAGCTGTAGCGTTAGCGACCTTAATTTCTCGGCAACACCAGGGAACAAAGCCTCGTTTGGGGGAGCAATTCTAACCTTTTCATTTTTGTGTTTTTTTTTTTTTTTCGTTTAGCAGGATGGGACTTTTTCCACACTGTGTCTTGCTGCTTTTGGTGTCTACGTTCACAGTGGGTTTGGATGTTCAGTCAGGGTCGAAACCCATCGGACAGTCGGTTTTTGTGAAGCGATTCAACATTGAGAAGAAAGCTGCGAAAATCGTAAAGAGGTCTCTGCCGGCATGGCTGTCTGCATCACCAAATCACCAGATTAGACGAAGGAGCACCGAGCAGGGTGATTCCTGCAAAGCTCTGGAAGGACACGATACCAAGTTAGCCCAAAACACCCATCGTGTAAGTTACCATCATAGGTCCTGTTACACTTCTGACAATTAAATAAGGCCACAGAGGATGCTGCGCATGTTCTAAACAGGTGCACGAACAGGCCTGATCAGCCATTCAGAGTCCTGAAAAACCTGTTTTATTTTCCGCTGGCAGCTCTGAAGGACCCGCTGCAAGGAGAATATTACACTGTAGATTTAATGTTAATTTCTCTTCCCGCATTTACAGCATAGCCTGTCTTTAGCATCATCATCAAAATGTCTGGATGGGTTTTTCATTTAGCCTAGTATCTCTTGCAGTGAAATACAGTGTAAGTGCAGCAACGCTCATTTTGTTAGACCCACGCATGCTCACCTACAGATCTCCTGGACCGGTTTTAACATTCAAATGCCCGATGAATGGAACTAGCCTAAATCTTATTTTGCTGTGCAGCTGTAGGCTATTCTGTGTTTGAGGATATCACTATTCTTTGCCTTTGCAGATTCATGAGAGTTGACAGGGAAGTTGCCCCATGGGGAGGTGGGGGACCATGTGACAGGCTGTGTGGTAGTTATTATGCTGTTAAAAACTGTGTGTGAGCTGTCGACACCAGTTCACACTCAGTCAGTATGTTAGAAAACACTGACCTTTTTTTGATATGCTTAAATAAATCATGAATAAATGAAAACGTTACAATTGGTTTCACCAGATGTGTAATGGATTTCACAGTTACACCACTGAATCTAAAAGAGAAAGAAGTCACATTAATTTATCTTAAAAATATCTTATGCAGTCATGCAGTTCTCTCCTTGAAACAAAAAAGGGACTTACCTGAAGGCAGAGTCCCGAGCTGCTTATTTGCCTAGCGCCTCATTACCATGTGATCAACTTTGCATTGCAGTCTTTGTATTCCTGGCCTCAGAAATCTAAAACTGAATTCCTAGAGGCTCTGCCCTGGTTATGTGAGGTTACTACTGCAGGTCCCACTGGTAAGGGATAGAGCCGCTTACATCTTGAGCTGCTGACATAGACCTGCTTTAAACAGTTGGTATGGTATTCAGGATTCTAAACCTTCATACCAGGCTGACACTGTTTTTGTTAAAGCGACGCTGGTAAAGTAGACTTATTTTCATAAATAAGATTCATAAATCAGATTCTATATATATATATAATGTGTATTTTATTATATTTTTTTCAGTACACCTTTAATGACCTGAGTGGCTCAGTGTCACTGGCTTGGGTTGGAGATGGCACAGGGGTGAGTGTTTTGCTGCTTTTCATTTGCATCTAACATGTCTCTCACGCAGTGTTGTTTGTCACAACATGAGTAGGACAAACGTGGCTGGGTTACCCAGCGAACTGTATGAAAACAACAGTGCACATGTCACACATGGTCTCATGCACATTAATAAATGATCCATGTGCCACCTTCCTCAAGCTGAACATTGTTTCTTTGGCAGGTCATCTTGGCTTTGACAACTTTTCAGGTGCCGTTCTTCATGATAAGGCTTGGCCAGTCAAAACTCTATCGAAGGTAAGTTATATGACCCCACATGCTCAAAAAGATTTTTTTATTGAACTTGCATTTAGTATGGCTACACACTTTGTTTGCCAGTGAAAACTACGGGAAGTCATTTCAGGATGTGACCGACCTAATCAGGAACACCTTCATCAGATCAGAGTATGGTATTGCTATTGGACCTGAGAACTCTGGTAAAGTAAGTTCTGTCCTGAACAAGCCTTATCACATTTACTTGTCATTTATTACAAATGTAGCACTGTTATAAAGCAGGCTATCCTATCATATGGCTTCATCGGTTTGATTTTTGAACTCTGGCTTGTAGGTGATCCTGACAGGTGAAGTGTCTGGAGGTAACGGTTCTCGGATCTTTGTCTCTGATGATTTTGGCAAAACCTTCACTAACAGGGTCCTGCCGTTCATCCCCCTGATGCAGATCTCATACAGCCCAGATGATTCCAATGTGCTGATGGTGCTCAGCAACAATGTAAGTAGTGAAAGCCAAGGAGCTACAGTATAAGTTGCTTAGAAAGTAACTAGTTTGAATGTTAGTTAGCTTGACAGAGGGAATGGCTCTTGTGGGTATCTCCGCTTCTTACTGTCTTATCAATTTAAGATGGCAAGCAACCTTGTTTATGGCCTGTAAAACTCTGAAGCAAAGACTATCACATTTCTTCATTGCATTGCATGATTCCTTTTGGTCATCTTTTACAAGTTTGCACAGAGTGTGGTTGCTCTGGCGACATTGCTCTGGTGTTTAGGAGCAGCCCTATTGTGCCTGTGTGACAGACTTGTGTAAACATTGGTAGCTTTTCAGATTAACCATCATTTCATATTTTTTTTCCCCACCCTCAGAATGAACTTTGGCTGTCAGAAGATTTTGGCAGCAACTGGAGAAAGCTCCACAGCATGGTGTGTCTTGTGAAATGGTAAGAGATAAGAAAACAGAATAACTCACTTAACACCTTTGTCAGGTGTTAAGTTTCTTTTTCCGTCTGTTTACTCACTTAACACCTGGCAAAGGTGTTAAGTGAGTAAACAGACGTGTTATTCAATGTCCCCCCAAAATGTCTGTGTCTTAGTGAAATATTTGTGCATTTAGTGGAGTGGGAGAGGTAATTCTTGTTTGTCTGGCATGTAGCAAATATTTCAAGAAGTGATATGGCATGTGTTAGTAAATTGTCCTTTTAATTTCTTCTATTTTTCCTTTCAACATTTAGTTTAGTTTTACCAACAAGCAAATTATTGGAGTTAATGGGACACAGTACCATTCCTCCTCTATTCACTGTTCTTTATTGATCATCAAAGCAAAGAAGGTTGCGCATATGATATGTATTTGAGAAAAACAGGCTCATGCCTCTTTAGTGTTGCGGCAGCTTTGCAAATGGAGTACATAGACCAAACCCTGTCTGCACTCTTGTTGTTTTGCAGGCACTTCCTAGTGTGTATTGCCTAGTAACCTTTGCAGCTCAAAATATCTTTTTAGTTTCAGTTTTAAGGCACTATCAGATTCACAGTGTCTAAGAAAACTATTTGCAAAAACCACAAAAAACACCTCCCATTCCTCTTCCTAAAGACGCCGAAAAGAAAATAGTTCATTTTAAACCTTTTCTGAATAAACAACACAAGACTCCAAAGAGGGTGCATGTTTAAAATGTATGGCTGTAGGTTGTTTTTTAACCTGTGTCATGTGGTTTGTTATGGAAATAGATTACTAAAGCATAAAGAATCTTGTGTAAGACTGACTTCCTTCTTTTTGCAACAATGCATTTCCAGCATGACTTTCTGTTTTTTTTTTGTTATTGTTTTTTTGGATGTAAGCACACGGAGAAGTGTCACATTAACAAAGCATATGTGTGTGTCTGCTTATCATATTTCATTTTGTACTTGCCTTTCATATTTTTAGGGGAGGGAAAAACACCATCTACTTTACGGCCAGCCTCAATGGATCGTGCAGTAAGTGATCCCCTCTCTAAGCAAACCTGAAATGACCATTTGCAGCCAGGCCCCAGAACTACTTTTACCTCACCAATTTATATGTCTAGGCACAGATGCTGAGGAGCAGGCTGTGGAACTGAATATCTCCTTTCAATTTTCTCATAACATCTTTAAAGTGTTGACACAACTTTATTGAGAAGACCGTATTTATTGATTCAGAGGAATTGGGGTCAAATTAATTTTGAAATGACAAGCGATATAGCTATAACAGTTTATCAAGATACAAATAAAGCAACGTTTTTATGTCTACACTCAGACTTGGGAGCTGCAAAACCTAATGCAGTCTAATACAATTGGTCATCAAGAGACAGCTAGAACAAAAACAATGTCATCTTCATCAAGAAAGACTGTATTGCAGGACTCTTATTTTAGATTGCGTTAATCTGTGGTTTGGGTTAGCTAATTTTTCAAGTGTGAACTGAGTTCTATGCAACTAGGAGCTACACTAAAAGTAAAGTTGCGTACATTTGTTGCATTTATTTATTTTTCTCAGTTGATCGGGGTATGCTGGAACTGAGGAAGACAACAGACTATGGTAAAACCATCAAGAGTGTCGCCAGCAAGATCTACTCTTTTGGCCTGGGTGGACGGTTCCTCTTTGCTTCTGTAATGACAGGAAAGGTCAGTATAGAGTAGGTCCAACTCTCAGGAACAAAGAACAACATCAGACAACATGTTTGTTTAGACTTAGGCATTTTTAAGTAAAAGCTTGTGTAGTAGATTTAAAATACATACGATTAGAAGTGTTATGAAAGTGTTTTTTAATAGTATTGTTTTTAAAGTAGAAACTCTATAGAAGCTTTAAATGAGAAGTGACCAGTATGCATAGAGGCATATTATTTTAATACTCACAACTGACAAGGAAGTAATGTTGCATATTTGTATCCTCATATTCATTGAAGCTGTAACAATATAATAATGAAGAATACATATTTGAATGATTTGCTAATTTTATTACAAGACTTAAAATGTATCTCTTTTTCTTTCTTTATAAACTTGATTTGCATGATATGATTATGATCTAAACTGTTCCTTTTCTTATTCCTGCTCATTATTCTCATTTTCTGTCTTTTTCCAACACTTTTTCTGTGCAGGGCACTCTAAGGATGATCCATGTGTCTGTGGACCAGGGTGAGACATGGAATATGGCCCAGCTGCCACCTGTTGGCCACGAGCAGTTCTACTCCATCCTGGCAGCAAATGATGACATGGTTTTCATGCACGTTGATGAGCCAGGTGGTGAGTACATATAGCAACTTCACGTTTTTTCTGATCATGCTATATTTTAATTGAAGACAAATTTGTCATTATTTACAAAACAACAAAATACTTTTTAACAGGTGACATTTTAACTTGTGCTAAGTATTAATAGCAATAATAACACTGACACCTCTGACTCTGTTATATTCATAAGTTTCAGTAAGCGCAAAAATGTGTCATTGAACCAGCACCCTTAATATCTAGATCCTGATGCTGAAGCAACTAAATGCAATTTAGCTGATTTTATCATTTACATCAAGGTTTTTGGATAATTCTGTCCAAATGCATGTCTGCTTTTGTTTATAGTTTCAATCAAGTGTTTATTTACAAGCTTTTGGAAAACGCTAAAAAACTGACTTTACCCTCCAGCATTAGTAATGACCTTTTGACTGAGGGTAGCATATAGCTGCAGTCAGGCTACAACCTCTTTTAGAAGGCCTCCGCAGAAGAGTTGAGGCTGTTGTAGCAGCATATTAAAGTCTGTGGTTTTGGAATGGCATATTTAGTTCACACATTAGTTCACATATTAGTGTAATGTGTCCTCATACTTGTGGCGGCAGTATGTAAACTCTCTAAGCACCTCTTTGGCCATTATGATCACTATAATGTTATTTCAGACCACCAGCTCTGAGTAACTGCATCTGAATTTTATTTACATGTGAATTTTTTTTATTTCTCTCCCTGTTTACAGACACGGGATTTGGTACCATTTATGTATCAGATGACCGGGGTACTGTGTACTCTAAGTCACTGGATCGCCATCTTTATACCGCCACAGGGGGTGATACAGACTTCACTAACGTCACCTCCCTACGGGGGGTTTTCATCACCAGTGTCCTAGCTGAAGGTAGCTCTATTCATTTGCCTTGGCTTAGACAAAAGAATAGCAGATGTTCTCAGATTCCCATAGAAACACACACACATATGACTTCTCCTTTTCATACCCAGAGGCGGGGTGTTGGGTAAATATTTAATTAGCCATGGAGCGTTAGATGTACTGTTTGTCTGAAGCTGCTGCCTGACACTTCAGCAGAAATAACTCCCGTAACTAGCTTACTCTTAGCTCCATCATGTTTACTTGTCTGTTTTTTTTTGTATTTCTTACAGTACTACACCTACATTTTCTTACCTCCACTCTTCAACATGAGCATTTTGTGCGACATGATCATTATGTGATTTTATGATCTTGCCTAACTGATGACTAAACTCAAGCTTTGTTGGCAAACATCATTTCAGTGAAGAATTCAAAACTGGCAGTGAATTTTGTCTTTATGCTTTAGATAACTCTGTGCAGTCAGTGGTGTCCTTTGATCGGGGAGGGGAATGGATTCCCTTGAGGAAACCTGCCAACAGCAAGTGTGATGCTACAGCCAAAGACCCAAACAAGGTAAAAAAAAAAGAGAGGAAATTGGTGTATCTGGATTAAAAAAGGATTTATAATGACATGAGTTTAGGATTGCAGGAATATGATGTCCAAAACAGAATATGTATCATGACATTATTGGTCTATCTTCTGCAAGTGTGTGTGATGACATTTGTACTGTTAACAGCCAGATATAACTCTTGCTTGTGTTTATGCCTTCAGTGCAGTCTCTACATCCATGCAGCATACAGCACTGCTATGAATCTGAACGTCCCCATGGTGCCTCTGACTGAACCGAATGCCGTGGGTCTTATCTTAGCTCACGGTAATTCTTTTTTTATGTTTTTGTTTTTGCAAATGTATACATTTTTTATATAATCTTAAAGGTATTTACATGGGATAAACCATAGTCTGACTAGTTCTTTATTTTTATCAGGGAGTGTTGGTTATTCCATCTCAGTGATGAGGCCTGATGTGTATGTGTCTGATGATGGTGGGTACACCTGGATAAAAGCCCTCAATGGACCCCATCACTATGCTATTCTTGATTCTGGGGGGCTGCTGGTGGCTGTGGAGCACAGCCCAAACCAACCTGTCAACACAATTAAGTGAGTTATGGGTAAAGGCAAAATAGGGGTTTAACATGTAAAAGCTGATGTTAAGTCTAGTTTACCTTTGTGTGTTCTGTGTGGGGCTTCTGATTCAAATAAAAAAGTAAAGCAGAGGACATTGCTGTAATGACAATGGGAGAAAATATGTTTTTACCCAGTAACCGTGTCTTGAGTATTCGGCCAAAAAAGATCACACCCTTTAAAAGACGTGTGATAGTTCTATTGTTTATCGACCAACCATGTGGATAAGATGAAGGTTATTCCAGGAATGTTCTGTAGACGGATTACACCAAGGTAGAACATTATGTTTACCTTATCTGATCTGTTAAACATGGTAGTGGCAGAATCACGATTGAAGCTCAAAAAAGTGGCTCATGCAGCAAAACAACAACTCTATATACAGAAGTTGTTCTAGCATAGATCTGTAGGAGCCAACCAGAAGCCAACCAACATGCCTGAATTGAAGCTGTTTTGTAAGAAGGAATGAGCTTTGATGCTTTCAAGCCGATGTGGAGGGCTGATAAACAGTTATTGGAATGTTTAGTTGAAGTTACTGTTGCAAAAAGGGATCATAGCAGTTTCTGAAGGTACGCGTTCATTGTCTTTTTAGCAGAGGATCAAACTAAATGACAGAGATAAGCTCTTTGTTTTAATACAAAATTTTGAATGTAATGTCATAGAAAATCTATAGCACAGAGCTCTGCCTTGTTCCCCCTGTACATGGTTGCTGTGCATATCTAATTCCATAACTTCTTCTCATATGTATCTGCTTTAATGTAAAGTTCTGACTGCTGCTATTTGTACAATCTTCATGTCCTCACAGGTTTTCTACTGATGAAGGACAGTGCTGGGGTGTGTACAACTTCACTGATGACCCTATCTACTTCACTGGGCTGGCATCGGAGCCCGGAGCTCGCTCCATGAATGTCAGTATTTGGGGCTACAGGGACTCCATCCTCAGCCAGTACTGGGTCTCCATCACCATTGACTTTAGGGATCTTCTCACCAGAGATTGTGAGTGGCACACTATAAATTAATATTTTATTGTATCATACTATATTTATTGTTGTGCTTGAGATTTATATGTTAACATTAATGATGTTTTTAGGTGATGACAACGACTATGTGCAGTGGTTGGCCCATTCTGATGACATCAGTGACCCCAATGATGGTTGCATGTTGGGCTACAAAGAGGAATTCCAGCGTCTTAGAAAAGACTCTGTTTGCTGGAACGGGCGAAATTACCAGGTCAACACTAAGACGAACTCATGTTTATGTACCCTGGATGATTTCCTGTGGTAAGACCATGCTCAAAATGTAAACAGGAAAACTAAGTGTAATTATAGTTATGTCGTTTGATAATGATAAATATAAACTTTCCTGTGGTGACTGAGAACGGCATCACTCAAGCTTTACCCAAGCTTCTGTTCTAAGTATGTGTTTTAAGTGCATAAGTAGAAGGACTGCTAGTTGGCTTTCAAAAGTTTCATAAATTAGTCATAAAAAATTGTTGAATTATATAAAATATCTGTGATCCGAATATAATCTGTAATGGATTCAGGGGAAATGCAAAATGCAGTAATGGAATGTTCACCTTAAAATGTGAAAAGAGGGTTGATAAGCAGTGTAAATGTATCCAAGAGTAAATTTAAATTTTTCTTTAACTAAACATTTGACACAAAGTATTGATAAGTTTTGTTTTTTTTTCCACCTTTGCAGTGACTTTGGATACTACCGTCAGGAGAACAGCTCAGAGTGTGTTGAGCAGCCGGACCTGCAAGGCAAAGTGCTAGAGTTCTGTCTGCACGGCAGAGAGGAGCAACTGCAGACTAGTGGGTAAGGAAACAACTTCAGCCTCCAGATGCAGTATTGCAGCTAAGTGTTGTTGGTTCAGTTATTGAAAGTGTAGGACTTAGCAGAAAAAAATCTTGACTCACTTTTGCAGGCACATTGTTGGCTATAATATGACCTTACTATGTAGTATCTTGACTTAAGTCTTGATAACACTACAAAAACCTGAGCAGTAATAACAATACAACAATACAGTTTTTTTTAACAGATATGTCCCATCAGACCCTCACATCAACTATAACGTTGCTTGGGTTGTTCATTTGTGTGTGTGTTACCACAAGTGTTTTGACAGTTCAACGGCTCTGTTAGTGAAATCCCTAAACGCAGAACTTAAACTCATTGTGCAACCTAACACAACCACCACATGAACACAACTTGGTTCCTCACAGGTCTGTCTCAGCACAATAATTTTACCAGTAACTGTACAAGCCAACGAAGTAATTAGAATATAAATGTAGTAACATTACAAGTATCAGTGATGTAAGTTTGGTGCTATAGCATATGGGCGACACTTTTTTCTAGTTGAATAACATACCTATAGCTGGTTTCATGACCTTTCCCACTCATCTCCTAACCTGTACTACTAGTGGGAACATCTTCAGATCTCTCTCTTTCGTTTGCTGCTGCCACCAAATTTATAACTCATGTGCAGATTGTTGTTCACACTTTGTGGCTGTGTCCACAAACTTATTTGGTGCAAAGTCACTAAATGATCATAGTTTTAGTGTTTTTCCCTGTTGTAAAATATTTGTCTTTTTTTTTTTTGTCAAATTATTAAATTAAATAAACTTTTTTCTACTCAGTTCTTTTACTTTCACTATGTTTCTATAGCATCACTACATTCTCATCCTCTCCTTGCTCCCTCTGACATATAAAATGTGTCAGTTTCAAATATTAGCCGGTGCATCAAGCAAAAAATTAATATGCAGTGTGGCTACAGCTTAGGAGCTGTGGAGTTGCTGTCAAATTAAGCTATAAAAAATGGTAAAATGTCGTATCTGTCCTCTGAACTCTCTCGTCAAGACAGCAGACCCTACTGTGAGAAAGGTGTGTTTGTATTAATTCCAACAAAGGATGATGATAGTGGGGCAGATTGATATTTGTGCCATGTTAACGCGATAGAAATAATTTGCACAACAGACTTAAAAAGGTTTTAGCACATAAGTTTAATAAGTGGCACAGTTTAAAGTTTAAAAGGAGTAGTGTTTATGGTACACTTCTTCATGACTATTAATGAACCATGAACCACCCACTAATTTATAGTAAGCTACTGTATGATGCACAATTGATTGAGTGATAATAGAATCAATAAAATGTGTTCTTGGTCCACAGCTACAGGAAAATTCCTGGAGATAAATGTACGGGAGGTGAGACCCCTAAGCGTACAGAGATTGATCTCAGTAAGAGGTGTGTGAGTGACCTGGTGGGCCCAGAGCTTCTGGTCAGTACCTCATGCTACTAAGACTTCTTAAAAAGGTTGTCAAATTATTGTAGCTGTAGTTGTCCTGTACAGAGTCTTTGTTTTTGTACTGGAATTGTTTTTTTTTTTTGTTTTTTTTTGTAATTTTTACAGGTAGACCGTCATTCCTCCAAGTCTGTACCCATTGTGGCAACAGTCATGATCATCATAGTGCTAAGCATTGCTGTTGGAGTTGTCTTTGTCAAGAAATATGTCTGTGGTGGAAGGTTAGTGTATCTTTTTGTCACACACTTCATAACCAAACCCTATCTAGAACCATGCATGGGATAGAAAACTGGGTGTTGACCGTTAACTTGAATTGGCACTTTTTTTAATTTCTGCATTGCTCATGTGGTTTTAAGTACGAACCCTGACAGTGTTTTGAATGTATCCTATAGGTTCTTGGTGCATAGATACTCAGTGCTGCAGCAGCACATTGAGGAGAATGGTGCTGATGGGATGGACGACCCACTTGAGGCCAACCACACTGAAAATGGCAAGATAGAGTTTCATGATGACTCAGATGAGGTACTGTGGTTATTTTACTATTTCCTAAAAAGAAATATACGGACCAGGTTTGAGTTTAAGGACTGGATAATTGGTTTGCATTGGAACCAGTGTATGTCTTTCAGTCAAATAATTTATATGTATTATTGTATATCTTTTAAAGCTTGCTTGTTACCTAATGTTATGCAGCAATCAGCAACCATTGTTGTCTCAATACAAATGTAATCTGTGCAGTTCAGACGTAATTCAGACATTGGAGCTATTTTTCAGCCAGAGTATACTTTTACATTATTGTAAACCCTAACATTGAATCAAACTATAACTAGGGCCCTTAGTAACTGAGGTAGGCATGTGTATGTAATATGTGTAAACATATCCCTAATAGTTTCTTGTTTGCACACCTGTGTTACTTCTGGCATCAATGGTATGCTGTCTTCTCCCCATCTGCACAGGACCTACTTGAATAGCAGGCACAACCTGTCATGCAATTGAGCAACAGGCTTCCAGTCCCATCAATGGCCGACTGGTGTTCCCTTCCCTCTATTGTCTCCAGCTACTTCTTCCCTTAACCTTCTAGTCTGATCTTTGGTCTCTGCTACCAGACGAAGTGTCTGCGTAACTCTGCAGTCATCAATGAAATAAAATTAATGTAAGGAGGTTTTCTTGGCCTGATGCACAGTTGAGGGTAACTGAGAGGTCTTGTAGTGTTGGTTATTGATTCTGTTGATTGAGTTTAAATCTTCAAGTAATTTATTTTAGTTAATGAAGAACTGATGCATAAAATTAAACTGCTGACAGAGCTGGGGTAAGGGGACTTGAAGAAAAGATATAAATCCACCACCACTGCATTACGGGTCCTGCTTCTCCCATCTCATGGGAGTGCTCTTGGAAATTCTTCTGACTTCCATTGAAGATGTGTGTCTTCTTTTCCCATGCACTTGTACATAAACCTGTTTTTTAATTTTTTAAATCTGGTATCAATTTGGAAGGTGTTTAAAAAGGTTGCTGCTGGTTGTTGGTTATTAACTCTCCCTAACCACTTAATCCCTGGTTTAAATAAAGTATTTATTGTTCAAAAAGCGTCCCCTTGTCAGCCAAGAGCATGTGAACTGTAGATGTTGAACCTTGTCTCTTGACAGTAATTTGTTAAAAACCTTGTTGTAGTCTGTACTTGGAATACAAGACTGAATAGTTTTGTTACTCCATGGCATTAAGCTCTATGGTCAAATACAATGCATGTGGATATTTCCATTTGCAGTAGCTGAAAGCAGTAAAATGTTCAAGCATCTTATTGACACAATATCTCTAACGTCTCCAGTTGCTCCTTTTAGATGAATGCAGATGCTTTCCTGTTCAGTCTGCTGTATATGTTACATGTCAATGTATAGAGTGGAAAATGTATCTGTTTCAAGACAAGATTTGTTTTGCCCAAAGCACAACATCCTTTGTATGCTAAGAGTTTGTAGTTTTAACATTTTTCCTAACAAAATTTTGAACAAATTGCAAATTGTGGTTCAAAAATGTTCAGAAATCAAATAAATAATTATATTTTGATAGTAAATACCTACAAATATTTTTTACATTCACAGAACCAATGTAATTTGGTGGCAAACACTGGAGCAATAGTAATTAAAAAAAAATGTAAATTTTGTATAGCACAACTAATAATGTAGCCTATTAGATGAGTTAACCGACATGGTTCCAGATTTTTGTAAACATTTGAAAACTGCATTTTACAGTTAAAGTGGATTAGCCAATGCTTCTCAAGATATCTGTCGTCTTTATGCTGTCAGTTTCTTTCTTTTTTTTACTTTTTTTGCACAATCATTTGTCTATCTTTTGTTAAATAAACTGGTTTCACATAAGTTTTATTTATTTCAGACTAGCAGGTTCACAGTGCAGTGAATACGTGATTCGATGTAATTTTACAAGTGCCTGGTGTGTGTGCCCGCAGTTTATGATGCGAGGCCCTCCTAATGGACGGCCAGTGTCGATTTACTGATAAATATTTGTATCAACTGATGTGGAACCAGTTTCATCATTTGTGTCAGTGACACCAATAAGTTGCACTTGTTGCTAAAGATAAATCAGCAGTAAAGGTTTGCTTCATAGAGGTCCCATTGAACTGCATGTTAACTCAATATTTAGATTTACAAAATAATTTGAAGAAAATGGCCTGCAGCAGCCTGGTTATTCCCTCTAAATTCTAACTATGAAACTTTGACAGAGTCAACTCGATTAAAAAAGTAAAGTCTGGATACAGGGTGTTATGAACTGTAGTATCTGTACACTGGGGGAGTTATTAATGTTTGTAGCACTACAGGTGTGGGTAACGCATTTCTTTCACACTTCTAAACAGGTCTATAAATTGATGAGTCATTCTAATAGTTCTGTAAATATACAAGGTTACATCTTCTGCTGTTTCACTCTTATGTATATGAGGCAATTTTCTTTTGGTTTCCCAATAAATTCATGTTCCTCTCTTTTTGTGGCCTACTTCTTATTCCTTACTTAAGGGCAGTTTGAAAAACACAGCAGTTACACATCTTCCTGTTGTTACCTGATATAATTGTGACTTCTTCAAAGAATTTCAGTCTGACATTTTCACAGTTTACAAATGGATCAGTCACCAAAACAGTGGCTAGACATTTTTATTTAATTTTTAACATTTATTCTTTGTTTGCACCCTGGTAATAATTGAGAAGTTAAACCTGCACATCACATATTGTTAGTCAGCAGTTCCAACAGAAAATCTTCAGATTCGGTACAAAAAGTTTCCTTCTGCATCAAAGAAATTCTTCCCAACTTGCACCACGGGAGATTGAGTTTCCAGTCCCATCAACTCTTCAAGTTCTTCTTCGGTCAACACCTGTCCATCCCAGCTGTCCTCATCTTCTTGATTCTCCTTTGTAGGATTTGTGTTGGTACTGCTGTTGTCTTCCCATGATGTTATTGCTCCAGCATCTTCGCAAATACTAGCTGCAAACTGTGAAGGCAGGACTGTTACAGGGACAGGACTCTTGGCCAGGGATCCTGAGTCTTCTTGAATCATCACAGTCTGGTCAGTCACAGGGACCAAAGCACTTTCAGTATTTCCAGGTAAAAGTGTGGCTGGTGTGCGGTTCCCTGGCAGTTTCAGTCTGTCTGGCCCTGTCCCTGTACCTGAAGGCAGCACCTGCTGTCTCAGTCTAGCCACAACTTTAGCATCCTGTTTAGCTTTTCTTTCAGGAGTAGGGACAAACTTACTCCTGAGAACCTTCAAGATGACATCAGGGCGGACTGAGAAGCCTTCAGCCAGACGCTCTATTGTCCACTCCTCTGGTTGCTCTTGCTTCAGATATCTAAAAATGGACAAATGCTTTATTTTAAGGCATATTAAGTTACCATTTAAGTTGACTATTACTTTAGTTCAGTGGCTGACAGACATAACACAGCTCTTCACCTGATCTGTTCAATAGCATCCCAGGTTAGCTTCCTCTGTGGAGCTCCTGGTGGAGTCATCTGCCTCCTCAGTATGTGATATTTTACTGTCCTCTGCTGCTTCCTCCCTTCACTGAAATAAACAGGAGATATTGTTTAAATTGTCAAAGAGATAAATGTACAGTATGCTACTTTTTCACACTAGCAGTGTTCGTGTACCATTTTAAGTGTAAAATAACTAAGTTCATTTAATCTAATTCTGTAGTCACTTATAATTGTACGTACTTCACCTTGGATATTTACATTTTATTTCGCTTTAATTCTACCACAATCCTTTTATTTTATTTAACAGATTTAGTTACTTAACAGATGCAGATTCTTAACAAAAAATATAATCAACTAACAATATCTGACATCATATGATGGATTATCCACCTGGTGGTACATAGTATGGGTAAATTTAGCTCTCCCTACCAGCTCTGCTGTTTTCGGTCTACACCAAGTCAATCTAGTTATAGCCATAGGTCTTTGGCCCAATATTTTTCACCTTTACAGGTTTGTTTGTAGTTTACAGTACACATGTGTTATTGCTACTAACTAAAGGGTAAATCCCTGGGTAGAGTAAAGTTGTTAAATCGTGACTGACTTTTCATATTTTAAGAAAAGAATACATTCTCAGAAATAACGTAGGCCATTTTCTCTTTGACATGCACCTGAAATAAATTCAAAAAGGCCTGAACATTTTAGATTTCTGCTGAAACCTCGTTTATGAAGCGCGCGTGCAACAAATCTAGTGCTGGATGTTCAAGGTATCCACAGAATCAAGTTGAATATTGTTTAAATAATGTTTTTTGAGACACACCTCTGTAAATCTGTCAGAATCTGTCTGAAACACAAACCCAGTTCTTAGTGCAGTATATTTTAGTTTGTTAGTGTAGAGTATTGCGTTTGTGTACTTTTACCACCTCTGCACACTGTAATAAAATGTGATAACTCCTTCTTCCTCTTACTCAAACACGGCCTGGAGCTTGTCTTCTACATCCTCCAAATCCTCCAGTCCAGGCTCTCCATCGGACATCTCATCGGTGTGTCTTGCAGCTCTGTTTGTTGCCCTGTCTCTGTGCACATGGATCTGCCCGCTCCAAGCTCTGCTCGCACCTCGGCTGGCAAATCGACAGCCGTGTGGAAAAACTGAGGGAGTCGCTGAAAGAGCAGCAAGTCTGGAAAAGTGTAAGAGGACCTGCAGAGGTCGAGCCATGCTCGGATAAAGTGTGTTCTTCTTTTTTTTTTACAGCCAATGTCTTTAGCTTGTTACACCAAAGAGGAGATTCACACAGTGTGGCATTATGGTGGAAGTATATCAGCTACGCTCTCTTCTCTCAGATCTTATTATAATTTAGTAATGCTCTTTTGTCTCTGGACACATATAATTTCAACGATCCTGTTTACGAGGTGCGTGCAAGCTCGTGAATGTGCTTCCGCAAACATGAGTCCCACAACAGAACACGAAACGACGCATCACTGCCCACTATTGGAATGGAGGTGTAATTATTAAACTAAACTTCAAACATTTCATTTTAAAAGACACCAAGAAAAGAATGAAACGTCTCAAACATTACGTTGTGATGCATTTCATTATTCATATGTCTGTATAAAAAGTACACAGCTCCACACTGGAAGGGTCGTTTCAACACAACAATTGAAGTATATTGCCCTCATACAAAAAAGAGCTCTTTATTTTTTTATCTTTTCAACAGCCTTTTTGTTTTTACCTGTTGGTATATGAGTATTTGGGGAGTCTTTTCGTAACTTCTATTCTTAGCTTCAGATTTTTTTATGTATTTATTTTGGTGATGACGATGTCCTGAATATTCTTCTCATAACACTGTAATGTCAGTTTTTGAATTTGTGTTACAGTATATATTCCCTTGTCTGTGTTTGAGGGAATATTAGTTAGAAAATAGCTTGTATCTTTGGAATGTCTTGATTCCTGCAATCTTACAACAATAATAATAACGAGTCCATAAGAAACCCTATTGCCAATGGGGAAAGTAAACACATGACCATAAAAAATTAATGACATTAACTAAATAGTGACACCTGCCGTTCGACCTCGACTCTGCAACGCTGCTCTGTCCCCATTCCATGCGTCACGCAGCTGCGCACCTCCTCCCGTACCCTGTTGTTTCATTTGCGCCATTTTGTCCGCTCACTTTGTTGATTGGGCTTTAGCGAGCTGTACTGGAGCCAATCAGAGGGAAACCGGACAGCGAAGATACGGTAAGGGAGACCCGATTGAAGGCATTGGTAGTTGTCAGCACGGATTGGTTTGTCGGGGACCAACCAAATTACTAACCCTGGTAAATGTAAAAAACTCAAATGGGAGTTTGATTTCGTCCCAGGCTTGTGGGTCAAATAGTTTAATGTCCCCGGTGTAAGCTGCTGTGAGGAAACATGATCTGTGATGGTCGGCAAACCTCTGCTAACGTTAGCTGGTTAGCTTAAATACTGAATGTTAAACAAAAGGATGGCTGATAGCGTCCCCCAGACAACCCATACCGGTGTCTGGCAAATTATCGCCAGCTACAATCAAAAGAAAAACCGACCTTAACGAAGTCTGGGACGTGTCGTGAGGAACTCAGTATTGCCCTTTTGTTTTTTCTTTCTAGCACATACCACGCTTGTAGGCTAGCTAACCGAAGTTAGCCTTGTCACCGTTAGCTCTAATGAAAATGTGAAACCAGCAAATGCAATTCAGCTGCTGAAATAGTTTTATTGGGTTCTCTGAGGTTCATACATCACCTGTAAGTGTTAGTCATAACATTCGACGCTTTATAGGGAAATTTAGCGCGAAAAGTCGAGGTTTAAATGACCGATGCTTTGTCCCTATTCATGTAAACAATGTTGGCAATGTGGGATTCACATATCGCTAATACATTAAATACAGACATTTGAAACATTGTGACTACAGCCGGTTCTGTGTTAATGAGTTGCAACGTTAATAGCAAATAATTAGTGGAAAGCATAAAAAGCAAAAATGTAGTGGGATAACGTTACATATAAAAACTGTATGTCTGTATAACTGCTGTATGTCTTTCTTTTGTTTCAAGAGAAGATTGTGACACTAATAAGCTATGGAGCAGTACACCACTGCAACCACAACTACTGGGGAGCAGATAGTTGTGCAGACAGCAAATGGACAGATTCAGCAGCAGGTGAGTACATCATTTACTCAGCCCAGTTTGGTTTGCCTTTCCACCAACAATTAACCCTTCTATTGTAAGATCAAAGGTCAGAAACCCTGAGTCAATGCATTCCAGCTGATGCCAGATCTGATTGATTCTTAAAAAATAATGACTTGTTTGAGACTGTATTATCCCCGCCTTACCTGCAGACACAGGGCACAGTGACAGCTGTGCAGCTACAAACAGAAGCCCCAGTGGTGACGGCCTCAGGCCAGCAGGTGCAGACACTCCAGGTAGTGGTGTCACCGCCGCCCTGTGTCAGTGTCGCAGAACTGTTACAGTCTGAGTTTGCATGCTACGACAGGGGCTGATTTTCACTCATCTCTGTGCTGTTTAGTTCAAGACACTGTCCCTAGCATGTTGTACAGCTGCCTGACTGCATGTCGCTCAGCACAGTGTGTTCTGTGTCAGCCCCAGGTTTTGCTTGTGCTCTCATAGCTGTCAAAATGTACTATGTTTGGCTCTTGCTTTGAAAAGCAAGTTTTGAAAAAGCAATGAAGTGTATGTCACATGGATGTTTTTTGCAGAAGAATTGTTTGTTTGTAGCACTGATGGCATGATTTTATATTCATTACTGGGCATCACTTCTCATGATATAGCTATATTTTTTCCCATTGTTGCAAAATGGAATTGGGTGCCTTTCCGCTGGTATTTTTCCTATGGTACAACCATTGCCCCAGACCTCATTGCTGTCACTCATTAATGGATGCTAATTTCTACTGCAATAGTGAATTTATTTGATAGCACCATTCTATGTATTAATTTGCTTTTTATAAAATCGTATTAAAACAAGCAGCAGCAGTATTTCGTTTTGCTGGTTCAGACAAACTTCATGAGAATAATTTTTAGAGTATACTGTCCATAGGCTACATTTTAGGTCTCCTATTGAACCACATGCTTTAATGTTTGTATATCCCAAAGCTAAAAGAATGACAGCAAAACTTAAAAATGCTTTTATCTACTGTACTACTCTGGTGTAGTGGTGCTTCCTTATTTCACATCACATACTTGATGTCTTGTAAGATACATGTAAGTGACAGTAAGCTGTCACTACACTGTCAGTGCTGCTATAACATCCTGTATCTCTTTTTAGGTCCAGGGGCAGCCTCTTATGGTCCAGGTGAGTGGTGGGCAGCTCATCACATCATCAGGACAGCCCATCATGGTGCAGGCTATGTCAGGTGGTCAGGGTCAAACCATAATGCAGGTCCCTGTATCTGGAGCTCAGGGACTTCAGCAGGTGGGGGATTACGATCTATATTCCCTTTTTACAACATTTTCCAGTGTTTTCTGCAGAATTGCATAATAGATGCAATTTCATTTGTAATATTGTCTAACTGAAATGGCTATTTATCTAGTTTGCCATTCTTACTGTTTATTTTGAAAGTAATTTGAAGTTGTTGGAACATTGTTAATTAACGTGCTGATTCATTGATCAGTGAATCAGGACTAATCCTTGGGTAATACTTTTTGTGTATAGATTCAGCTTGTTCAACCAGGTCAGATCCAGTTGCAAGGTGGTCAGACTCTCCAGCTTCAGGGCCAACAGGGTCAACCCCAACAGATAATCATCCAGCAGCCCCAGACAGCAATTACTGCCGGACAGAACCAGGTGTTAAATTCTGACCAGTTGAGCAGTGAATCCATTTAATTGAACTATTATTACTGTGATTAGAGCATGTAATATCTCCTTACTTTTAAACACACAGGGGCAGCAGATCAGTGTGCAAGGCCAACAGGTGGCACAGACAGCTGATGGACAGACCATTGTCTATCAGCCTGTCAATGCAGATGGTACCGTCCTGCAGCAAGGTAAACACACTTTGTCCTACCTTTTGTGTTTGCCTTGGGTTTTGAATATTTTATAAATGGTGGCATTGTTGAGCTGTCATTCTGAGTGAGAAATGTGATGATAATCCTGTTTCCAGGAATGATCACAATTCCAGCTGCCAGCTTGGCCGGTGCCCAGATTGTTCAAGCAGGGGGTGCCAACACCAACACCACTAACAGCGGCCAAGGCACTGTGACTGTCACCCTGCCTGTCTCTGGCAACATGGTTAATCCAGGTGGAATGGTCATGGTAAGACCCTGTGCAGAGGTACCCAGCATCTTATTACATTTTTTTTTTAACTATAATCTCACAAGGGCATGAAATGTGATGGTGGTGATGAAAGAACCTTTAAATTGTTTATAAATTTACACCTTTTTAGGCTAATGCTAAGCTTTTTTATTGCAGTTTGAAACTTTAAAAACAGAATTAAATGAATAAAGACAATAATCACAACAACACAGGACCTCTAACAAAAGAACTAAATGTGATATGCGTCAGTGTTTCCCCTAGCAAATTTCTCAGGCACAGTGGCAAGAGGATAATAGAGGTTGTGTTGTGCGCACACACAAAAACAATTGGTTATTTATTTCTCATGCAGCACTTTTGGTTGATAAATTCCGTTTAAGGGTCAGTTAAAAGTACGTGAGTATTAAAAGGTTGTATTTGTTGCATGAAAATTATTTCTGCTCAATGTGTTACTGGTGGCCGCAATTAAAGCCCTCTGGGCTGTTCCTCTTCTCACTGGCTTTTTATGCTGATGTAATATATATTCCTTCCAATGAAGATTATATCAGTTATTAAAAACAATGTGTACCGTTCAGGGATAACAGAATGAATGACATACATTGGCTCATTATATATTATGAGAAGAAGTGGGTCTAATGTTTTGGCCACCCTATTAAAGATGATCAAGTAGGCAAAAACATTAAAACCACCTCTTCTTATAATGCACTCCAGTATGACTCCACTACCCACTTTGACCTCAATAGAGTGAAGTAGAAATTTCACCTTTCTAAAAATTTCAAACTAAAAACTTGTAAAAGTAGAATTTATGGCAGAGCCACTGTATTGGATTACATTAAATTGCCCAGGTGGTCATAATGTTATGCCTGATTGGTGTACAATTGTGATATTTTCATAAATATTTCTTATTTTAAAAAATTATAAGTTTAAAACTATGTTTCACCAATGCTAGTCAGATCTAGATTCAAACTTAAACCATCAATATAATTTTAATTCGCTTTTGCATGACATGGTTTAGCAGCACAACATCATATTTCCAGACCCAGTGTGACTGCTCTACATTGTAAACTTTACATATATCCAGTTTTAGGTCTGTGCATGTGTCTAACCATGGGTGACACACACACACACCTACAGAGCAAAGACGCCACAGAGGAGTAGACAAGAGAAAATTGCACTTCGGTTGTATTCATACAAAGTCCTTCCCAGAGTGTTATTTGGAGGAGTTATTGACAGTGTTTAAGAACGTAACCGCTGTCTCCTATTAAGGGAATTGTTCACGCTAACGCGCTCCCTCTCTTCATTCACTTTTAATATGTCACACTACCAATGCTCTCACTCTCACCGAAGTTGGGGAGGAGGGACAATAAATGGTGGTTTAAAGGACAGCAACGGACAAATCATACAACCTATAGTAAGTCAACAACGTCTACCTCCAAGGTATGGCTGGTTCTCATTCTTCTTGTAAGAAGGGGATGGAGCGAAGGTAGGACGGGCTATGACATTGGGCACAGCATCAGCAAGAATGACTCTTGGATTCCTTCGTACCTACCCGCGGGACATCACAAAAGAAGTGGATCGGTCGTCAACATAACATCAAATCATAGATTTAAAAAGTATTTAATTTTTTGCCTGTCGTGTACAATTGTAGGGGAAACACTGTGTGTGTTATCATAGACTGCATATTAATTTTAATGAAGGCCTGATAATTAACGTGATTCTGATTTAACCATTTGCCCTGTAACTGCTTGATTGTACCAGTATTTTCTGTTCTAAGCATTCCACAGTTTTTAAGCACTGTGTGCCTGTTTGTGTCTCTCCATCTATCAGATGGTACCTGGAGGTGGAGGAGTTCCCACAATGCAGCGAATCCCTCTTCCAGGGGCTGAGATGCTTGAGGAGGAGCCTCTCTATGTCAATGCCAAACAGTACCATCGCATCCTTAAGCGAAGACAGGCTCGGGCCAAGCTGGAAGCAGAGGGCAAGATTCCCAAAGAACGGAGGGTATGGTATATTTGTTATAATTGTAGAGCACAAGGTTTAACTGCACGTTTGAAAAATGTGTAAAGTGTTAACAAGGGCATGTAATTGATAGTCACTTCAATACCTTTGTCATCAATTTAGGGATTGTATTAAGTGAGTTTTACTTGTTAGAGGTTAGAAAAAATCCCATAACCTTTGGCCTGTACTTTAGCAAAAAACAAACAAAAAATGACCTAGTTGGAAATCTAACAAAAAACGGAAACTAGTTGTCCGTGATTTCATGTAGGGATTTCACTACTATACATTTGTGGCCTTTCTCTTTCGCAGAAATATCTACATGAGTCACGCCACCGTCATGCAATGCAGCGTAAGCGGGGAGATGGAGGACGTTTCTTTTCACCCAAGGACAAGGATGACATGCCTTTGGTCCTGTCACAGGTGAGAAGCTATGTGTTGATAAGCACCATTTGGTCTCCGTATTAAAGAAGTACTGATTCAAGTCTGTAAATGTTATACATTTTCAAATATGCATTTAGAACTTTCTTGAGAAGATTAAAATAACTGATACCAGAAACTGCTAATAATAATTTATTATGGTAATCTGACTTTTTTTTTTTCTTTCATCACCTTTTTGGCAGCAGCAGGATGTTGGTCAGGCAGCAGCAGATGAGACAGTAGCTCAAATGATTCGAGTCTCATAGCACTATCTCCAGCATCATCCTTTCTCTCTGTGAACTTCACCCTGCCTGAAATTTATCACAGCTAAACCATTTTCTGCAACTCCTCCCACTGTCATACACCAAACCATAGTTCCACCACTGGTTTTCTTATGCTGTCCCTTTACCCCTGCGCTGGTCTTCCTCTGAGCATACCATGTGGTTGGTGACCTGGTGAACTGTTCTAGTCTTCTCTACACCGGAGGTTGCTTCCATGCTCAGCTTTACCTGTCCAGCAGTTTTTTAGGCCAGCTTGCTATTCATAAGTTTATTTTTTTAATTTTATCTTTTTTGTGGAAAGAGTAAGAAACATTAAGTTATGGGTAACCGGGACGGTCACACAGAGGCAATAACTACTGTGAAGTTGTACTTAAACCCTGTTCTGTTAAACATATAACCATATGTCACCAGTGGATACTTGTCGCTTTAGGTTTTTATTTTTTTATTTTTGTAAATGGTACAGATTTTTGTTTTTCCAAAGGCACTCATTAAGTGATTATGCTAAACTAGTGCCCGATTCTGACTTTTTCAGCAAGTTGAACCCACATCCACTGAGCAAAAACTATAATGTGATACTAATGTGAAGATATTGTACAAAAATGATTTTCTTCCCAAGTGTGTTTTGTATTTACTAAATATTTGCCTGATTTTGTTTGATGTATTTTATACAATGTGTGGTTAGATTTAGTGATTCTAGAAAAGAAATCGTTCAGTTGCCAGCTTGTTAAAAAGTTCTATACATGTAATTACTACTTTCAGTCAGTCATGAGTTGTTCATTTTTTTTCTCCTTCATTACAGATTTATTTAGTAATAAAATGTGTCTAGTGAATGCACATTAAAATCTATGTGCAGGTCAAGGTAATGTGCTACAACTAATTGTATCGATAACTGCAGTCTAAGCTTCCATATGACCACAGTTTTGACTACAACTGGGCTTTTTCAGGGCCTTAATTTTTATTTTTTATTTTTTTTTTGTAACCCATTAAATTCAGTCCTGCCATTTTATTTGAATAATGTTAAAATGTTGGGCAATAAATTCATGTAATCTATGCTAAATAAAACTTAATAAATGGCTCTGGGTTCCATGTTTGTTTCTAGTTTTGGATCTTAAAGGTATATCTACACATCATTCATGTATGTTAGCTTTTGATGTACAATTAAACATAATTTTAAAAAAATCAATGTAATAACTCTTGGTGTTGTCAATGTCAACTGTGCATGAAGCTTCACATTGAGGCTGCAACTAATGGTTATTTGGGTTTTGAATTGGTTTGCTGGTATTCCTAAAATCTAATGTAATAAGGATTTTTAAAATGTTGGAATACTGCAAAAAATGCACAACAATTTCTGATAGCTGAAGTTAGTTTTTCAAATTGTTATTAGAATATTTTACTCTTAAGAATGACACATAAAGCAGTCATGCAGAATAAAAGGTGTTATCTTTTATATATTTTATGTTATATAATTGATATTATCAGTGATGCAAGTAAGTAGAATTTAGAGCTAACATTTAGAATCTATAGTGATGTATAGTTATGTAAGTATAAAATGTTTTATTTTGCACAACTGCGGTATTAAATAGAACTCGAACATTTGAAGACTTATGTAATGTGTATTTGGACATTTGAAGAGTTTACTCCAACATTACATAATAAAACAGTTGAAGAGCTTTTGCCCTCAGTGAAACCTCGCAGGTTATACACTATCCCAAGAAGACTCTGCCAATCAGACACAAGACCTTAGACATTATTATGACGTTTGGACTGCTTTTACCCAATCATAGCAAAGGGGGCGGGACATGTACCGAGCCTTTAGGCTTAACACAGGGCAACACGGACACTGCAGCCATGGAAACACAGCACATGACAACGCTCACGCTAAGGGACAAGTAACGAGTAACTGTAATGTGGTACTTCTCATGTGAATTACGAGCCGGACCGTTACCGGTTTCCGCTGCACCGCCGCTGACTGGATGATAACCGCCTACTCACTGCCCACTTGTTCAGGTGACAGCCGCCACTAACCGCCCCCTCCTTCTGCAGATGTAGCGGTTGGTGGATGACAGCGGCCCCGGAGGAACGGACAGAAGTCTTTGAAAACGGTTTCGTCTTCCTTCATGTGGCGTAGTTGTTGCTGTGGACTGTGGAAGTGCTTCAGCCTCAGCTCAGTCATTTTAAACCTCGAAGCTTAACCGAGAGAGCAAGAAGGCGACGGAGAAAGCGGACACTGATCTGAGCTCTGCTCAGAACCGGCTTCTTTTTTCCTGCGGTATCGGTATCACCTGGATGCAATGACCGACTCGGTTGTGGACAGCAAGGAGGAGGTTAAACAAGCCACGAAATATGTGAAAGAGACCGAAAATGTTGCGGAAAAATATTCAGTGCTGACTGTCAGCAAAAACAGCACTGATGTGAATATGAACGTTGGGGAAATGTCCTCCACAGCGTTCACCGCAGTCCCCACTCTGAAATCCGTCAAGAAGGTAAGAAACGTGATGCTCGCCATCAGTCCTGCCACCGGGCCAAGAGACCGTGTGTCCTGCAGACAGGCACATGTGAGGGGGATAAATCCACGCATTTTACTGCAGTAAAGTAAAGAGCAAGGCCAGACCCTGTGTTTGCCTTTGTTGATTTATCGCGTCTTCTTAAGACACCATCTGCATTTTCAGCCCTAAGTTGACAGCAGAGATGTACATAGAGCCCGTGTGCATTGTTGGATGCTGCAGTATCACACATAACAGTTAGCGTATGTTGCAGCCATCCTGCTGAGAGATCACTCCATCATCACGCAAGGTGAAAAAAATACGCTATTATTTTTATTATTTAAAATAGGCAGATTCAGCTAATCCTAGAAAAGCTCCCGTTCAGTGTCTCATGTGTGGTATCTGTCTAATTATACCTTCTGTTTTATTATTACTGAGGTAACAACATATGATTTAAAACGCACTTTCAGCAACAGTAGTTTATTGTTTAGATCTGCCTTTATGGAGCCTTCCTGTATACTTAAATCACATTGTGCACATCATGCCAAAATCCAAGAAACAACCTTAAAGCCAAGTCGAGCTCTTAAACCTCTGGAAAAATACATGTGCTAACATACCATAATGCATGAGGCATTTGACCTCTGAAGAACTTAAATCCACCCTGAATTGCACTCACAAAGCTGCAAATTCTTTAAAGGTTTGGAGTTATTTAAATTTGATAGTAAAATTTACATCTATACACTGTTAAATTATCCTTTTGTATATCCTAGTCTTACATTTGGTGTGCAGTCATCATGTTTGTTATTAATAGTGTGATAAAAGGTGCATCTCAAGGTGCACCTGTGAGAAAAGGTCTTGAATGTTACACAACTGCAGAGAAGAATCAGCCTGTAAGACTCTGTTTATAATATTATATATCTACCACTGAGCGTGACATGAGGCAACAGGCAGTAGCTAATAATGAAGTTACCTAAGGGCTTCATTTTTTTTCTCTGGTTTAAACTACTTGTGTTGAAAAGAAAACTTCTGACTCTATTAAAATGTACCAAACAAGTTTAAAAATCACTATGGATATTAATAAAAATCTCTTATTATTTCAACAAAAAAAATAACTGTGAGCTTTATCAGACTGGCAATTATTAGGGGCCAAATATTTTCTAATGAAAAATTTACTTTATTTCATCAATATTGCAGATGCCCTTGTGTTTTTATTGCTTGAAAGTAACTATTTTTTTTACCTAGGTACCTAGGTCTACAAGAGGTGGACAACATAATCATAAAATATGTTTTCCCAGCAGCAAGGCGCACAGATTTCAGAATATTAGTTCCGACCTCCTGTCTGACAAGGCAATAACACAAGGACTGTGAGCCGCCTCAGGGAGCCTTATTGAAAACATATTGAATGGTAGGAATGTGGACTTATGAAAACAAGTCAGTGTGTTATGAGTAAATGTGAGAGCCCAGTGTCAAACTGAGCCACCTGTTTGAATAAAAAAGTAAAACAAACATTGCCTACTTTTGGGAAAAAAGATAATACTAATTAAAATTGCAAAGATGGTGTGTGTTACATTTACGAGACTTCTGCATTGTCACGTAATCAGCTGAAAGGTACATTGACTAAAATCCATCGGTGATTTAAGTATGCGTGGATGGGTGAGTCAAAGAAGAACACTAATCAGCCTCCTCTCTGTTTGAATCCAGCAGTTGCACAATGCGCCCCCCTGGAAATGGGACTCACTCACTGTAAATGTGTTCATGCTTTGTGATTTTGTTTTATCTGATATCTGTGGGCTGTTTTACTTACAGTCTTAAAACGCTTAATACTTTATTTTTACTATCACAACTAATTTATCTGCTGACATTAGAGCACTGTTTCGTGATGGTCAAATGCAGATTCACCCTATGGCAAATTAAACTGAAGGCTGGGAAACATACAGTGCATTACAGTTTTTTGTTTTGTCCTTTTGGCCCTGAGTTCAGGGTCGCCACAGCGGATCATTGTCCGCATGTTGATTTGGCACAGTTTTTATACCGGATGCCCTTCCTGACGCAACCCTCCCCAATTTCTACTGGGCTTGGACCGGTAGACACAGCTGGGGAGCGGAATGGGCTGTTATGTGTTCAGTGTCTTGCCCAGAGACACTTCGACATCCCAGAGACACTTCGACCAGGGATCGAACCATTGACCCTGTGGTCCGTGGACAACTGCAAAGACTTGATGGCACGAGAGCAATTGAAAGATGGTATCAACAATATGGCTGTGGCTTACTCTGATATTCATATCTTTTAAGATTAAAGTATAGGATAATAAGTTGAAATAATAGATCCTGCTAAAGGTCACACAGTTCTGGAGGAGGATTAACATACTGTTTTTTTACAACACTGTAATCCGTCATGCATGTGTTGATCTAAACAGGTGGCTGCAGACTGAAGGAAATACAGTGATTTCAGAAGTCGAGTTGTTTAAGAAAGGTCTTTGACATGAGCGTCGCTTTACTGTCAGTGCACAATTTATACTCAGTTACATTTTCGAAAAATGCTTTAGTTTACCCGTCTCTAACTTGTTGATCGTGGCCATTGTAGTCTGCATGTGTTTTCAGTTAGGTGGTGCTGTAGATCACTAGTGAGCTAAGTAGTAGGTGTTGCCCTTGTCATTGCTGGCTGACAGTCACACCACAGCTTAAGACTGTGACCTGGCCTGCTATCTAAGAGAGAAAGGGTATTTTTAGCTTTAGGATGGGACCAAATGGGTTCCTTATTAATGTAACAGAAGCTTAATGGAAATACATTGATCGGCCACATTAAAATCACCTGCCTAGTATTTATCTTTCCATTGAACACTTTTGCTGAGTACTGACCACTGCAGACTGAAAACACCCCACAAGACCATTGGTTATGGAGATGTTCTGACCTCGCTGTCTAGCTATCACCACTTGGCCCCTGCAATAATCACCTAAGTCCTTACACTCAGCCATTTTTCCTGCTTTCAAGAATGTACAGCTCGCTGTCTGCCTAATGTATCCCAACCTCTCATAGGTGCCATCTTAACAAGATAATCCATGTTATTCACTTCACCTCTCAACGATTTTGTTGTTTTTTTTTGCTAATTGGTGTACGGTTAAAGTTTTCCTGTCAACCTTCTTTTATTTAATAGTCCAAAACAGGAATGCAGCTACAAAGCAAAAGTTGTAACAAATGTGTTTATTGTGTGTATGTGAATGTCTTAGTGTTGTGTGTAAGTATTTTTGTACACTTAGCATTTTCCTGCATTTGCTCTTTCAGTACCGAAAAATACTGTACAATAAATACAACCTACTGACTTTAGCACCTGGTTTTCAAGGGCAGAGCCAGAGAGAGACGGAGAGAGGGAGACAGGAAGAGAGAGAGACAGAGAGAGAGAGAGGCTCAGTTGGGATCACCCTCTTTTTCCTCTCCAGGCCTTTCTCTCTCTCTCTCTCTCTCTCTCTCTCTCTCTCTCTCCCCAGGTTGGCCATTAGAAATCACAATAATAGGTGAGAACCTCCCCCCACCTCTGCCTGGGAGTGTTCTGGGATAATAGCATCAGGGACACCTAGTACCATCACACAGAGGACACAGGCACAGGGAAGTAGGCTGGAAAACTGGAGAGACCAGGCAGTGATTGGGAGCCATGGCACAAAAACATAGGAGAGAAAGGGTGAGTCGCCATTAATTTATCCTACTTCATCAACTCGTCCACACACATCTTCTTGAAGATATTTCTTATCCCACAAAAGATGGGTCACAGTTACTTTTGAAACATCACAAGTTTCCTGTCTTAATTTTCTGGTTGCATTTTTTTAAGCAGACATTAAAGAAGTACTTCTCTTGCATCAAAAACATTGGAGAAAGAGTTTACCTTTTTGGAAGTTTACTGTGTAAGAGTAGAACCACGAGTGTGTACAGTAAATAACACTGAGAAATTTGTCTTTTATGAGATAAATGTAGTTTTGTCTTAAAGATAACCAAGATATTGTTTAGATACTTATTTTCTTATTATTTAGAAAATTTGTATCTTGGTGGTCATTGAGAAAAAAACGACTTTGCAAAACTTCTCAAAAGCCCAGACTGATGCAAAGCAAACATAAAAGTACTATTTTGCAAATGTGTGTGAGACTAAGAACACACTAAATTGTTAACACAGAGATATGCAGATATGTCTTCAGTTTATACTGTCTCAAAAGCTTTTTGAGTTTTTTTATACTGACACAGTAGATTGTTGAAATCCAGGTGCCACTGTTTTAGCAATTTCTGCCACAATTATTTTAATTACAAATAAAAATAAGCCATAGCAGTAATGATGACAATTTCAAGTTTGATATGTAGTCTTATTAAAACATGCATAGTACGATTGTGTCAATGTATTTCCGTAGAGATTATAAATTATTTGGTGCTGGCCTTTTGAACCCTTCAACTTCCTCTAAGTTTTTGTGGTGACTGTGAGGTAACTCAGTCGTGTGTGCCGGTGTAACGCAGCTGTTAGTTTATACTGTGTTTACTATCATTTTTGGCAGTAGAAATATATTTATTAATTTTTTCCATTTAGTACTGCTTTATTGTATTACCATTACCCATGAATGATTACTCTTTAACTCATAATCATTCATTCTATACCCTTAAGACATGGCTGTAGGCTGTATGTGCAGTGCACATCCTACCACACACAGTATGTGTAATATGTTACACAAGTCACCGTTGCTGTTGGTTGATTTCAGGCATTCATCTGTTCCTGGATTTATCATTTGTGTGTTGTGTCAACTCTGCTGGCCTGCACGTTCGTTTCTTGTCCAAACACATCATATGGAGATCTAAAATAAAAGAATGTTGTGGAGCATTGTCAGAGTAAAGATATTAAACAGGCTTTATCACGGAGACAATGGTTTATGTCTCTCTTGATGAGAATTGACTGTAACATTGATTGGAATTCACCCACCAGCATTAAAGAAAACATTATGTAAAAGTCATATGATTAGGAATTAGACCTTCTGAACAAGAAGGCCTTTGTATGGATTTTGTTGCCCCACCTTATAAAAGCAAACACTGTTAATATTATGGTATAGTTCAAGAAAGCATCACTGAGCAGACATCATAAGAAATGAATAAGGACATAAAGGATGGATTACAAGAAACATTTTTTTTAAAGTGTGAGGAAACCTGTTGAATGTCTGCTCTATTTTTAATGAATTACATTATACTATTGTATTGCGGAAAAAAATAATGAAAGAAATTTAAAAGTGTGACTGTAGATTTAATTTAACACACTTGTCACTAAGCCACCAAGACAAGTTCGGGGTTTCTTGGTAAGGCAGACTGAGAGAGAGTGGATAGCAGGTGTCTGTGCAACACCTCATCAGGGGTTTTACCAACGTTGACGTTTCTTGTGTGCAAGATAATCTTATTACTTCACACTCTTGCTAAACCTACAATAGTGGATCTGTTGCCAACATCAGTTTAATAATATACATATACTTTGAATTCACATTGTCTAAAATTATTATCAAGTTTGGACTTGATAACCATTTGCAGACCTATTTCAGCAAAATTGAGTGGTATGGATACCTGTGACCCTGTCCAGAAACACTACCTTTCCCACTGACAGTTTATACATAGTGCCAGGTGTAAGCACAGTATAAGTTATGTATAGTCTTCTTCCACCTGGCCTTCTACGTATGTAAAAACACAGCATCTGAATTTAGGGTGTTTCTGACTCATCTACATTTGTTTTTAATGTATAGAGTTATACAGATTCCTCACACTCTTTAGTGTCTCCCTGTTGTTATTAATATTGCCAACTGACTGTGTCTATTTGGGCAATCAGAATGTGAAAATTTCAAGGAGTTAAAAATAAATATTTCAGATCCCAGTTGTAGACTGTCAAGCCTTAAATAAAAGTAAGTGCACAACAAGCACTGTTTTTTATTTAGTAGCAGATTGCTTTGGGTTTTTAAAAACTCATAAAAATAGACAAAAAACTATTAGCCAAGCTAGCTGTGTGCTGTCCCACTTTATGTGTTTCCATGTCTCCAATCTTGGGCCCTTTGATGGGTTGGGTAGACACAATGAACCACACCAGCTACTGAAGCATGTGTATTTGAACAAAGAATAAATCGCAGAACAGGAGGGAGCATCTAAAAATAGACATCAGATCCCTTCTTCCTGATCCATCTGTGATTTACTGTAACAGGCTCAGGTGATTTACCTTTTAAATGCCGTTTTAGTATCTGAAACAACAGAATGAGCCCAAATAAAAATTTACAGTGTGAAGACATAACTCTCAGCAGCTTGCTCCCCTGATCTTATTGTTTATATAAACTTAGTGTTATATATTTATAACACTAAGTCTTGAATATCTAGGCATTTTATACTTAAATGTTTATGTTGTTTTAATAATTCTTTTCAGATCCAGTTTGCAAATGCAGAGGACAAACAGGAATTTAGCAAGTACCCTACCAAAGCAGGCCGCCGTTCCCTCTCTCGGTCCATCTCTCAGTCCTCCACAGACAGCTACAGCTCAGGTACTTCATATCTGACAGTACAAGATTCATTTCATAACTAGACTTCTGTGAATTTGAAAAACCGGCATTTTCATATTCCTTCCTTAATCAACATACTGTAGTGTACATAGTAGTTTGGAACATTCAAACACAAATACAGCACATATATGCACATATTTTTGCTATAAAAGCATATTCGTGTGTATAAGTATGCATATGTACTACTGCTCTACCTGGGATGTTTTATATTCTTTTCCACGATGCTGACCTTTTGTGTTCTCTATTCTCAGCTGCGTCTTATACTGACAGCTCTGATGATGAAACCTCCCCCCGAGACAAAGCCCAGGTCAACACTCACGGCAGCAGCGACTTTTGTGTGAAAAACATCAAACAGGCTGAATTTGGCCGCAGAGAAATTGAAATTGCAGAACAAGGTATAGCCTCATGCTCCACTGGCACATTGTGGGAGTTTTCTAAATAATAAGAATAGTATATAACATAGTATATAATAGTATGTAACATGATTAGTATATAACATCTTGGATTTGTAGCATTTCTTAAGGAATTAGCTTTCTCAGTTCTATTAGCCACTACTTACTTAGTTTCATCTCAAGCCATTTTTGTGTACTCATCTTCTCTCCTCTGTCTCTTTAGCTGTTTACATTACATTATGTGGGTGATAAGTAGGCATGAGTGCCTGGCAAGTGTTTATGAGACTCAAAGCCTGGTCTGCAACAGCTGCTGTTGGCATTGTTATTCAGTCTCCATCTTACATTTACTACACATCCACCTTGTAGAATGAGCTAATATTTGTATTTAAAATGGTACAGTATGTTATGATTTGTTCTCCCAAAACAAAGCCTGAGCTTTATGTCCTTTTTCCATCCTTTAACATGTGAACATCTTTTTTTGTAGACATGTCTGCCCTGATCTCCTTGAGGAAGAGAGCCCAGGGGGAAAAGCCACTGGCTGGGGCAAAGATAGTAGGCTGTACCCATATCACTGCTCAGACAGCAGTACGTCCTCCTATCCTGCTTCCAGTAGATCATTGTGATTGTTACAGCCTTCTCTTCTTCACCTTGACAACTCTCATTTGTAACTGTACATCCTATCATTCCCTTTTAGGTTCTGATTGAAACTCTTGTAGCCCTCGGGGCCCAGTGTCGCTGGACTGCCTGTAACATCTACTCGACTCAGAATGAGGTGGCCGCTGCTCTTGCTGAAACAGGTAGATCCTCTACACTCCGAAGCCAGTATTACATGCAAAATCTTGTAACTTGGTTGTTTGCTGCTCGTTCCCATCAGAAAGTCTTGTGTGTGTGTTTGTGTTTTGCTTTTTGCAGGAGTACCTGTGTTTTCATGGAAGGGCGAGTCAGAGGATGACTTCTGGTGGTGTATTGATCGTTGTGTCAACACAGAGGGCTGGCAGGCCAATATGGTATCAAACTGACAATCACATATTAAATTTAACACCAAGCTCATGCTCTTCATGCTGTTAACTTACATTAGTTTCCTCTCAGATCCTGGATGATGGTGGAGACCTAACGCACTGGGTGTACAAGAAGTATCCCATTGTCTTCAAGAAGGTCCGAGGCATCGTAGAAGAGAGTGTCACTGGGGTGCACAGGTGTGAAGGGGTTTAGATTTGAAAGGTTTGGGTTTTTAAAGTGAATGGGGAATTGAAGATAAAGTTATTTTAATACAACCAGCATCAATTACTGTAGTATTGTTTTGTCCACCATTAGTTTCTGGTAACATTTAACATTGTAATGTTCATAACATTTGGAATACTGTACTGTAGCATACTAAAGTAATTATACTGTGCTTAACCACTCAAATAAACTGAACAGAACAGAAAGATAGACAAAATAATGTGAGCACTTCATGAATAGTGAAGATTTAAATTACCATCCCATCAAGGGTTAAGCAGTTTGTCTGTGCCTATATGATTTTTAAATTATCTCACTAACCATAAATATTAGTTTAGCAGCTTTTTTGAATGAGGCACTTACACGATGGAGACTGAGCATCTTTTAATTTTCCACGAGCTGTTTACGTTGTTTTGTCCTCTAGATGGAGCTGAGCTATAACCAAACCTAGCTGCCAGCAAAATAATTTCCTGCTGAATCATATATACTGTGTCAGCACCTACAGTATCAAGGGGAATTATATAGGTCATATTAATATTAATACACACTGACACTGTAATTAAAAAAGGTCACTGACCAGATTTTAGCTGGGGCCAATTCGTGAAACATGACAGAGTACAACTCTCAATACAAAAAAAAAATAAAAATAAACAATGTTACGGAAAGTGTGGGCCTCAGAGGATATGTGCATATTTGTCTGAACATGCTTCCTCTTGTCCTCTCAGATTGTATCAGTTGTCTAAAGCTGGCAAGCTGTGTGTCCCTGCCATGAATGTGAATGATTCTGTCACCAAGCAGAAATATGACAACCTTTACTGCTGCCGCGAATCCATCCTGGATGGGTGAGGAGAATTCATTGCCATAAAGATTGTTATTGCAGTCAGGCCTCTGTGATTTTGTGGAACTCTAATTTGTCATTTTGCCTGTTCTTTCAGCTTGAAGAGGACCACAGATATAATGTTTGGAGGCAAGCAAGTCGTTGTATGTGGTTATGGAGAGGTGAATCATTCTTTGATAAAAAAAAATATCTTAGTGTTGATGGAACGACTGAGGCAGCAGGCTTTTTTAAACAATATATTTCTACAAATATTGCAATGTCCTGTGGTCTTTAGGTAGGAAAGGGCTGCTGCACTGCTCTTAAGGCCCTTGGAGCCATTGTGTGCATCACAGAGATAGACCCCATCTGTGCTCTGCAGGCATGGTGAGTCACCAACCATTGACATTGACATTGACCACTGCTCCCTCAGTAAATATACTCCCCTAGCTGTGATTTGCTGTTGATTAGCTGTGGTGCCAAAATATATGATATTGTATATTATCATGAGCTTGTTTCACTCCGTGCAGCTTAAACTAAGCTGCACATTTATGTGTGTTTACACAGCATGGACGGTTTTCGAGTGGTCAAGCTGAGTGAGGTCATACGGCAGATGGACGTAGTGATAACATGCACCGGTACTCTCCTTCACGCAGTGACATCCATTATTTCTGCTTTGATAATTACAGTGTTTGCAGCACAAATCACATGTATTATTTAAATAACCAGTTGAGCTCTCTGGGTAAAAATCTGAATTTTCAACTCATGTTGTTGTAAATCCATTGTTATAACTGATTTTCTTTTTTTCACCATCAACTAACATGATGCACTCAAACTGCTCATTTCCTTTAAATGCAGGGAACAAGAATGTTGTTACCAGGGAACAGCTTGACCGAATGAAGAATGGCTGCATCGTCTGCAATATGGGACATTCAAATACAGAGATTGATGTGGTAATCCATCTGTTTATTCGCATGTGTTTTAATGTTTTGTACAGTATATATAGTTGTCTGGAAAATGTCTTTATTTAAATTGCGACCACGCACAGTGAGTTGCAGACCAGTGTAAGATTTAATGCAAGCCCAACAAAAATTGCACAGGTTTTCTGCACCATGGTTCCATCTGCTAAGTGTGTGAGGCTGTTTTTGGTTATTTAAGAAAAACAAATTCATGAAAAAAATTATAAGTGGACATAAACATTAACACCTGTATTTTCTAAAATTTCAAAACTTTTGCCAAATTCTTGCCTGACCAAAAAGAATTTTGGAAACCAAATAGTTATCCAGTGCACTCTACAAAAATTGCCTAATATTTATTTCCTCATTTAACGTTCTCTGGCTGTAATAGTGCAATTACAAAATGCAGAACGCCTCCTTGTTAAGGAGAATCATCTCTAAATCTTCTCCTCTGTTTACCCACATATACCCACACAGTGATATTTAAGGAAAGCAACTAGATGATTAATTTTGTTATAAAATTAGCTGCTACTTTTATTATTAGGGTTAGGGTATTTTTAGGGCTATTCTATTCCTTCTATCTATTTTTTTTCTACATATCCTGTTCCACGTGGACATATTAGCAAATAAATCTCCGTTGTTTTGCACAAAAATACCTGTCTTGTCCTTAGGCGAGTCTCCGCAGCCCTGAGCTGACCTGGGAGAGGGTTCGCTCTCAGGTTGACCACATCATCTGGCCTGATGGCAAGAGGGTTGTCCTGCTGGCAGAGGTAATATGTAAAACTTAAAAAAAATATGCTATGGTTTTGTGCCATTTATGGAGTTTAGTGAATCAAAACCACACTCATGGAAAAAGGGGAAATGGTTCTTGAATGAAGCCCAGCTTCTTGTGTTGTCCCAAACATTATAAAAATATGTGTTTTTCATGATTCCTGTTGGTCATTTTGTGTTCAGGCTAATATCCTGATAAATAACATCAAAAGGCTACAGCCACTGTATACATGAGTGTTATTTACCACTGTTTAACTTGCTGTTGTTTCAGTTTGCCTGATTCTGAGTAGAATCAAATTCTACTGTGCAGTTTATTCATGTACTCTGTTGTTTCGCAGGGTCGCCTCTTAAATTTGAGCTGCTCCACAGTGCCTACATTTGTGTTGTCCATCACTGCCACAACTCAGGTTAGTAGTTTTGTCCACTTTGTAAAGCTTTTAACTTATTGTCGTGGCAGGAAGCACAGTTTTCCTTCTCACTACACCACCCTACTGGCCTGTAGTAACGTGTAGTGAGTCTCACAGCCAGTATGTGATCTGTGCTGTCTGCAGGCTCTGGCTCTGATTGAGTTGTTCAACGCTCCTGAGGGACGTTACAAACAGGATGTGTATCTTCTGCCCAAGAAGATGGGTACGAGTCAACTTTATTCACACAGAAATAATACTTTATAAGCTTACTTTATGAGTATTTATATATTAATTGCAAATGTGCAGTTTCAGGTACACAATACCCTGTCAAAAAAGTCATTTTGTACTATTTAACCTATATGCAACTCCTTGTTACCCTCTTGTGACTTAACCTTACAAGCACATGATCCAGCAAACAAAATTTACACTACAGTGTTTATTGAGTATAGATTTTAATCTGATTAATTTCCTCCAGATGAGTATGTGGCCAGTTTGCACCTGCCAAACTTTGATGCCCACCTGACAGAGCTGTCTGATGAGCAGGCAAAGTACATGGGCCTCAACAAGAATGGCCCCTTCAAACCTAATTATTACAGGTAGATGCCAGTGTATATTTTATTTTCTACCATTTTCGTAATTTTACTGCTGTTTGATAATTAAGTAAATCTACATGTGTACAGTAACACGTTATTTTCTTCACAGGTATTAATGAGAGTGACTATTGGTGTGACCCTCAAGACAAAGTAGCCCTGGGATAAACAGAGTTATCTATTTTATTTTCTAAATTGCTACATAATGGAGGCATTATTTCACATATGCTGAATGTAACTTATTAATAGCACTTCACACATTGTGTTAAAAATAAAAATAAGATGTAGGAAACATATAGTGTATAACCAAATAACATTTTATGTCTTGTCACAAAGCCTGCTTGCATGCTTCCATGTGTATGTACTTATTTAGCCACTACTACTTATGTTATTAGATCACAGAACTGCTGATTTGATTGTTTACCCTATCACATACAGTGCCAAATAATGGCCATAACAACAGATACCATTTTTGTTTTGTCTGTTAGTGGCACTAGGATTTTATTTCCACGCGTCAGAAAATAGGACAAACTACAACAAACATTGTATTACAACGTATATTATTTTAGAAATGTTTTGTTTTAAAGTGCTAAGAAATATGAAATGGTATTATTAAATGGTATCTGCATGCATGACCTTAAAGGTAACATCCAGTAATTCTTTATTTACAACTGTGTACAGTGATGACAAATAAGACGACACGTATGTACACACATGTATGTGTGTGTGTTTATTCATAAATACACACATATGTAACACACACACACACACACACACACACACACACACACATATATATATATATATATATATATATATATATATATATATATATATATATATATATATATATATATATATATATATATACACACACACACATACATATATGTATATATATATATATATATATATATATATATATATATATATATATATATATATATATATATATACATGTATACACACACACACACATACACACACACATATATATATAGTTATAGTTATAGTTATAGTTATAGTTATTTTATTCCTTTCATGTCTCAACATATGTTAAAGATAACTGTATGCATTCCTAACAAAGAAGTCAGAGAAGGCTGAGGTGATCTAACACCAAGTTACCATTTGCACACTCGGTTGTCCCTGAGGAGTGTTTTGACTGGATGATACCTTTAAAGCCATGGTATGAATGTGCCTTTTAAATCCTTTACAGCACGAAAATAACAGCACTGACCTTAATTATATCAGCATACCTTTTCATGTCTTCCTTCCACTGCTTCTGTTAATAAGTGAAACTATGTATGAGCTATAAGTTAAGGAAAAATATTAGACTTTATGTTTGCCATATTATTGTTACTGTTTTAGTTTGAACAAACCTAAAGAAATATTTCTCGTGATCAAAGTGTACACTGTGTATGTAAAAACAAAGCATCAGCAATAAAGCAAGTTCTTTCAAGAGAGAAAACGCAAAGTGACCTCACTGAATGAGACTTACAGCTACATTCTTGACATTGTGTTCTCTCACAGTCAGCCTAACTGGCTGAGCATCAAACTACTGTCCTGCTCTGGAATATTCACCGACTTTCGCGCACCAGAGCAGCTGCATTGGTTGCTAATATTAACAGTCGAGTCACTCAGTTTGGAGGAGGAGGGGGCGCTGGGAGTGTTCTGGAAACCTCTTTGTAACTATATAAGCAATGGGCCTGAGTCAGTCAGGCATGACTTTAAGACGAATCACACCAAGGCAAAGGCTGAAGAAGCTACTCCAGGAGACTCTGCCTAGATCCTTCAACATCCTTTAGAAACGCTAAAAGTAAGTACATTTATAATCAGATTTTAGATGTACGCAGTTAAAGGTTTTACATGGAAAGTTTAGACTTTCTAATGTTCTGGTGATGGTGTGTGTCTCTGATGGTGATAATATTTGGTCTTACACATACACATGTTCCCCAGAAGATTGTAGAGATATTGGAACTGCATCAGTTCTGCTTTATTATATATCTAGATTATTGGTAGAATGGTAGAGTACAAAGACAAATTTGAGAATAAGGAATCATAAGAACATGTGAAAATTATTTCAAACTTGCAGTATGGGTTACTTTCTTCATAGGAAAGTCCAAATTTATGCAGTATGTCAATTAACTTTTCTTAATTTTTTACTCTAAGTAAATATTTAAAGCAAATTTAAATATAATGCATTCTACTACAACACAACTACAACATTATAGATAGTGTAAAAATATCACCTTCATTTTCTTTTCAGAAAAAAAAGTCAAATAAATAGTACATTAGGATACTGTGAAGTTATAAAACAAAAATTATTGTTTGCAATTTAGCTAGTGTTAGGCTTATTCAAGTGAATTATAAAAAAGTTAAACATGATTTCTTACAAATTCTTCTAGCAACTATAACGGAACGAGCAAGATGTCAGCTAAGGGACTCTCTATTGGCATTGATCTGGGCACCACCTATTCTTGTGTTGGGGTTTTCCAGCATGGCAAAGTAGAGATTATCGCCAACGACCAGGGCAACAGGACCACTCCCAGCTATGTGGCCTTTACTGACACAGAGAGACTCATAGGAGATGCAGCTAAGAATCAGGTTGCCATGAACCCCACCAACACAATATTTGACGCTAAACGACTCATTGGGAGAAAGTTTAACGACCCCATTGTCCAATCTGACATGAAACTCTGGCCTTTCAAGGTGATTGACGATAACGGAAAGCCCAAAGTTCAGGTGGAGTATAAAGGTGAGAGCAAGGCCTTCTATCCAGAGGAGATCTCCTCCATGGTCCTGGTAAAAATGAAGGAGATAGCTGAGGCCTACCTTGGACAGAGGGTGGCAAATGCAGTCATCACAGTGCCAGCTTATTTCAATGACTCTCAGAGGCAAGCCACCAAGGATGCAGGGGTGATCTCTGGACTGAATGTCCTGAGGATAATCAATGAGCCGACGGCAGCAGCTATCGCTTACGGCCTAGACAAAGGTAAAAGAGGAGAACGCAATGTGCTGATCTTTGATCTTGGTGGAGGCACGTTTGATGTGTCCATCCTTACCATCGAGGATGGCATCTTTGAGGTGAAAGCCACTGCTGGGGACACACACCTAGGTGGGGAGGACTTTGACAACCGCATGGTCAACCACTTTGTAGAGGAGTTTAAAAGAAAACACAAGAAAGACATTAGCCAGAATAAGAGAGCAGTGAGGAGACTGCGTACAGCTTGTGAGAGGGCAAAGAGGACCCTGTCCTCCAGCACCCAGGCTAGCATTGAGATTGATTCTCTGTTTGAGGGCATTGATTTCTACACCTCCATCACCAGGGCACGTTTTGAGGAGCTAAACGCAGATTTCTTCAGGGGAACACTGGAGCCAGTAGAGAAAGCCTTGCAAGATGCCAAGCTGGATAAGTCCAAGGTCCATGAAATTGTCTTGGTAGGTGGCTCCACAAGAATTCCCAAAATACAGAAGCTCTTGCAAGATTTCTTTAATGGCAGAGAACTGAACAAGAGCATCAATCCAGATGAAGCTGTGGCTTATGGTGCAGCAGTCCAGGCTGCTATTCTCATGGGTGACACATCAAAGAACGTCCAGGATCTGCTGCTGCTAGATGTGGCTCCTCTGTCTCTGGGCATTGAGACTGCAGGTGGAGTTATGACACCCCTAATTAAACGCAACACCACCATCCCCACCAAACAGACCCAGATCTTCTCCACATACTCAGATAACCAGCCAGGTGTGCTGATCCAGGTGTATGAGGGAGAGAGAGCAATGACAAAAGACAACAATCTGCTCGGCAAGTTTGAACTCACAGGTATTCCTCCTGCACCCCGAGGTGTACCACAGGTGGAGGTAACTTTCGACATTGATGCCAACGGCATTCTCAATGTGTCTGCAGTAGACAAAAGCACAGGCAAAGAAAACAAAATCACCATCACCAACGATAAAGGCCGTCTTAGTAAAGAGGAGATTGAGCAGATGGTACAGGATGCTGATAAGTACAAGGCTGAGGATGAGCAGCAGAGGGAGAAGATTGCAGCAAAGAACTCACTGGAGTCCTACGCCTACCACATGAAAAGCAGTGTTGAGGATGCAAATATGAAAGGAAAGATCAATGATGAGGACAAAAAAAAGGTCATTTACAAGTGCAACCAGACCATCTCCTGGCTGGAGAACAACCAGCTAGCTGAAAAAGACGAGTACGAGCATCAACAGAATGAACTTGAGAAAGTTTGTAAGCCCATCGTAACAAAACTGTATCAGGGAGCAGAACCAGGAGGCCGCGGCAGCCATGCAGGAGGCAGCTCACAGGGCCCCACGATTGAGGAAGTGGACTAAGGCCATGGAGATTAGCTTTCTCTTTACAGAAATAATTTGGCTTCACTGTCGTCTGATAGCACAAATCATATAATGCACTTGTTTTTTCTTCTTAATATCTTATAATGTCTAAAAAATGTCTAATAAAAATAAATCTTGCTGTAATTATTGTAATTCATAATGCACAGTTTACAGATGATTTAATAAATTAGAATTTTAGTAACAAGTTTTCTTTGCAAAATGCAACGTGTTCCACTTGTGTCCCTGTTCAAGAAAACTCTTTAGCAGCATATGCTGAAGTACTGCAAAGCTTATACAACCTGCAACCTGCTGATTAAAAAAAGTACTCATAACATTAAATATGAGCTGGGCTTTTTTGTGCAGCATATTTGACTTACGTTTATTCATGAAGTACTTCTCATGATTTTACAACAATTTTGCTAGCACACTGACAATTTTGTTTTCAAGAAAACATAGAATCATCAAAACGACATCTTGGTCAGTAAGGCAGGGTAGTAATTAGTAGTAATAGTTACAGAAGTAATTTAAGCTTTTCCTACATTTAGTTGAAATTGAGTGTTGAGATGTAATTATGTACTCTGTATTAAGGTACAATTTTGGGGATATGTGCTCATTTATACAAACTACATTTCAGATAGGAATGTCAGAGCTATAGTGGCTTTGCAAAGTGAAGGTTTTGGTGGGGTTTTCTACAACGTTTGCTGACTGGACCTACTGGGAATTAGACTTCATCATGTCACCAAACTCGGCGACACCTGTCCAGCACGAGCATGTGGATCCTTTCCTGTCAGTATTACAATGAAGACGCACCCACAGTCCTGACAGGCAGCATTAATGGAGACACCTCTGTCGGTGGACTGTGAGTGTGCAGGTACTTTATCATCATTAATAAATTAGTCATGAATCATAAATAATACACGGTCCACCTGTCTGACGAGCTCTTTTCTTTTTATAGACTAGGCCAATCTTTTACTACAGCACGTTGATATCGCGTAGCTGAAAAGAGACAGATTTTTCCTCAAAACCCGGCGCCTACATATTCAACAATGCAGTTTGGTTTTTGGGAGAATAAGGGAGTTTAGTCGGTAGCTGCTAATGTCACCTCCACAGATGTATTTTCATGTTTTTCAGTCCCAACAACCAACGCTGAGCCACAAAAGGATTTACTGTGATATAATCCTTTAATATAAGTAATGGATATATTTCAGTCATACCGAATTCAGGGCAATTGATTGTAACAGTAGTTTTTTTTTTTTTTTGCCTTTTTAGGAAACTCAGGATATCTTATACGACAACTGATGAGTTGTTCATTAAACATGTGGCACACTGACAGATCCACTAGGTGGCAGTATTACCTAGGGTGTTTCAGCAGCATCATGAGCCTAACGGCTACCTGTTGGATTATACTTCAGCGGTTTAACAACAACAATAAATCATTTTACCCTAAATCCGAGTAAAAACGGATAACATAGCATAGTTTTCAGAGTTGCCTCATTGTTTCTGCGTGTCATGCTGTGACACAGTACAGATGTGTATGCAGGCCTGCTACCCTCTGTAGTGGTAATGCTGCATCAGTCGTGCGTGCAAGTACACAATGTCCCTGACATTTTCAACATGCTGGAGTAGACCTACTGTAACATGAACATGAAAGCAACCCCACAAGCTCCAGCAGCCTACAAACCACACGCATGTTAGGCGCAGTCCTGTTTATACTTTTGCTCTTAATCTAACAAATGGCTCATTAAATCTGTTTAAGGGTCACGTGTTCCCAGGGTGACTTAAAACTTTAACTGAAAGTTGATGAAACAGCTGAGCTACTGTTTTCACACTCACACACTTCTCATCCTCATCACTCGGTTTAATTAGAGGGAGTGGTTCAGTAATGCGCCAACCTCCGCCGGCAGCCAAAGAGTTAAAGTGCCGAGCCTGCTGTTGAACGCACCATCCAACCGGGCTGTGTCGCTAAGGGAAGACAGGCTACTTGTGGAGAAGCAACAGATCCCCAGCTGGAAAACAACCACACATCTGGCACGCACGCGGATCGATTTCAGGAGGGAGGACTGGAGAGATATTTGAGTGCACGATTAAATGTGCGACTGGATCACTGCCAGGCTTCCTCGTCTGAAGTGGAGAAGAGGAGACTTGTCAGGAATAGTTGTGGACCCTGGAGAATTTGCAGAATTTGGATAATATTTGTCTACAACGGGTGAGGAGTGACACTGGACTTTAGGCTCATTCATGCTATAGGCCCGCTCCACCCTGCGTACTTAGCCCTTGTTCTATTTAAAACATGAAATAACCTCATCTTCATTGACGGGCAATAAGTGCAACATCTGGATGCGCCAATTTAAGACACACTGTGCAGTCTAAGCATTGACAGCATTTAAAACACTGCGCCGGACTGCCCGCGCTTTGTTGCGCCACCAGACTTTTCTAACAGGTGGTTTTTCACTTCGGCGCTGTCTGGGTCTCTTGGATAGATGAGCACAAGCCATACCCATGAAATGTGGACGCACCTTGCGTTCATTTTTTGATTGTTTAGATTTTTGGTAGTAATAGTGGACATCCGTTTGTACCGGAGGGGCGAAAAGCCAGGAGCTCTCTTCTTCTAAATGATAAGCTCGGTGTGTGTTTCGTCTTACCGAGGGCGCAAGTCAGGCAACAAACCTCCGTCTAAATCATGTCTGAAGGAGGAGATGGCCAGAGGGGAAGATTCGGACAAAATTATCATTAATGTGGGCGGCACTCGACATGAAACCTACAAAAGCACCCTGAGGACCCTGCCGGGGACCCGCCTGGCATGGCTGGCGGACTCGGACACGCAGGTCACCTCCGACACGGAGTCCGTGCCCCCGAGCGCCACCGAGTTCTTCTTCGACAGACACCCGAGCATCTTCGCCTATGTGCTCAACTATTACCGGACCGGCAAGCTGCACTGCCCTGCCGACGTGTGCGGGCCCCTCTTCGAGGAGGAGCTGGCGTTTTGGGGGATAGACGAGACCGACGTGGAGCCGTGCTGCTGGATGACCTACAGACAGCACCGGGACGCGGAGGAGGCCCTGGAGATATTTGAACCACCGGACCCGGAGGACACAGACGAGGACAGGGACTTTCCGAGACGATTCGGCATCGAGGACTGCCCTGACAGGTCGAGGGGTTGTTGCGAGGTTTGGCAGCCGAAGATCTGGGCCCTGTTTGAAGACCCGTACTCGTCCGTAGCAGCCAGGGTGAGTTCATCAGATGGTTTGATGGCCATATACCAGAGCGAGACCATAAAAGCATGTAAGTGATTTTCCATTTAGGGAAAAAGTGCACATGTTGTCCTTAACAACAGGTGTCAGTCCTCACGAGGCTCAGCCAACCAGGTGCAACAGGGACAGGTAGATGACATCTTCAAGTCTGGTACTACATAGCTGAACTACCTGCATTTCAGTATTTATCGCAGACAATCAAGATGTCCCGCTGCCAGATGTTTGAGTCTGGTTTAAATCCAGGGTAGATGAATTAAGACAACAACCCCCATCTGACAGTGTGTTGGAGTTCAGACTGCAGGTTTCTTAGTTTGCCCTTTGTCTGTTTCACACTATTATCTGCACCTCTTGTTTCTGTTCATGTGACTCAGTATCAAGTGATTGCTGCATCTATTGGAATCTGCAACAAGTCTGGGAACTTCTTGGCGAGTTAGGTGGAGGCTTGGTGGGATTTTTGTTTGTTTTCCCATATTTGATTTCGGGTCACAGTTCATAAGTTCACAACTCTTTGATTGGCTCTTTCCAGCTGCCCGATTGAAATGAACATCCCCAAAAAGGAAGCACTATTAAAAATGACATTCTTACAAATTTGGGTCCGGCATACAGCTTTATGATAATTCTTTTTAGTTGTGTAATATTGTTAGATCAGATAGTTGGTGGACTTCTGATTGTGAATGTGACACAAAGCCAGTAAACAAACACTAAAATGAAGAGAGCAATCAACTGTAAGTCTCAGTAACACTTAGTAAACCAGAATCCACTCTGCCTCCTATATTAAGATTCAATTTGACAGAATATAGAGATTAAAACAGGCATTCCCCACATGGCCGAAAGTTTGTGGACATCCCTGTGCTATGTTGGCATGAAACAGAAGAGTGGAGGCTGTGATAGCAGCATAGTAGTGCTTGTCATTGTAGGATAACACATTCAGTAATTGTTCTCAATTGTTTGTCTTCCAACCTTATAAAAGCCCTCTTTGTAGAAGATGCATTGATGCAGGTTTATTTTGACTCGCACATTATGTTACATATAAAGAAATATATAACATGTGGAATACCCATTCATCCATTTTTAGGTACAACTAAAAAGCAAAAACATATGAAGTCTATTACAGCAGCAACCAAATGAAAACTAAACAGTCTCAACCAAAACTTTGAGTGCCAGGTCATTACAACAACATATAAACTAAAGCCTCCAAAATACTAAAACGGAATCAGTGCTTCTGTGAAAAAGTTAACAAAAACTGAATATTGTCAGGGAGGAGGATTCCTCACTGTACTGTGGTTTTAGATTTTATCTCTTTTAACTTTTCATACCTAATAAAACTGGAGCGTATATTATTGCTTTGGCCACTCGTAGTGACTGCAGTCCAAAACCCAAATATCTTCAGTTTCCTGTATAACAAAGACAAGCAGCAAATTCCTATACTTGACATTCAAGAAAGAGAGACATTTGACCAAGGTGGTAACATGATTAATATAATAGTTGCTCATTGTTTTTCTTCAACAGCCCTGTATTTACCAGTTTCTTTTGCAGACGTCTGAAACATGTCAGGAGTGCAACATTCTGTTGTATGAGTACTTAAAAAGATTCATTGGCTTCTTACCTGGCACTTAACATGAAGTTCTGGAACAATGAAGAGATGATAGAAGTGATTAGAATCAAAAAGTAACTACTGACCAGACCAAAAGAGTTGATAGGAAAAGGTTTCAGCTCTAGCTTTACTGGCAGAGGGCTAAAATGAGCGACAGGTTGCTTCCATCTCCAAAATTAAAAAAATAACAGTTCGTGAGAAACAACCTGGCCTGAGGAAAAACAGCTCTCTACTGACCAGGGTGACTGCCAACGTATTTAAATGTCACAAGGCATCTGTAGGATGGCACTGAGTGACCGGTGAAAGGATTCAGAAATGCCAACTGGGGTGAAGTGCATCGGACTTCCTGTTGACTACGAGTCAACAAGCCTCTATAGGGCAGGACTGAAGCCCTGCACAATGAGAAAGAAGCCCTTCAGTTATGATTAGCAAAGAAGACCCAGACCGTAAGGATTAGACTGTCGAGTACTGCAGTAAGGACATCTTCTCTGATGAGTCCAGTTTTCAGCTTTGCCCAACACCTCATCCTCTAATGGTTGGACCTGGGTAAAGCCAAACAAAACCAAGCTGCCTGAATTCTTGCACCAGAAAGAAATAAAGTCACCTGTCAATTCTTTCAACATGCTGGAAATAGAGAAAATGCAGTTTCATGGCTGAAATACAGTGCTGGTGAATTGTTCCCACACATCCTGTTCAAGGTTTGCACTTGTGGGTCCTCAAAACAGGAGTGTTTGAGAGGCTGCAGTGTACATCCATGTACAGTACAGCAAATCATGTTGTGCATCAAACAGGAAAACAGGTGTAAATACACATAATACAAATAACAATAAAACATCATCTATTAATCTTTTTTAAGTATTTTACAAAACCCACAATAATTGCATAACGTTATCTTAATTTCTTACTTTATCATACTCTAAAAGATATACTTTTAGAAAAAGTGTTTCTGTGCTGAAGGGGGGGGGGGGGGGGTCAGGCAGCTGTGAGGGTTTGAAAGTCTCAGCAAAAAAAAGCAGCAAAGTGAAAGCAAGTATCGAGTGTCACCGAAGTGGGAGCTGTCGTCAAAAAGGAAAAATACATTTAGTTCGGAAAGAGAGAGGCTGCTCACTCTGATTTGTTTGTTTCTGGCACTGAATGGTCTATTTAGAGACTGACACAGTATGTTCTTATTGCATGCCAGTCACGCTACAAATAATGTTGATTTTAGATTCTCATCCAGGTGGCATTTTCAGGCTGTCACTGCAGAGCAGCCGACATCTCTGAATCACAGCTGCGACTGTGCTGGTGCCATGTGAACATGACCCGCACTGTGATCGACTGCCAGTTAATCAAGGCTGTCTCTCACTACTGAATATTTGTAATAGAATCTTTTCAGATTTGTGAAGTTCTGTGCAAATCGGCAGTGTACTCTTTCTGTTAGTATGTGATAAGAATGAGGAAGGGCTGATCCGTATTGACCCAGACATAATGTTCTTTGTCAATTTCCTCTGCAGCTGATTCGCATGTATATGTTGCTCTGTGTACTGTACATACTGAAAGCATGTAAAGTGCATTTTGAGGGGCTCACATTACCTTTACGATCTGAACTCATCTCTGGTAATGTGGTTCTTGAAAGCTGGACTGGAGGTGCAGCTCTTTGGAAGTCGACACATGAGTCCTCCACAAATCATAGACATGAGAGGATCATATATACCTCCTCCAGTGATTGAAAAAGCTTTAACATCCAGAGGATAATAGAACAGTAATGGCTCTACACTGAAACATGTTGCGTTTGAAACAACACTGTGAGATGTTCACTTGGTGTCTGGTAGCGTAGCTGTTTGACAGCGTTAGTTGATCAGTCTCAGTTTGGTCCAGACTGAAATACGATTATGTGAACCATCTGTCAGACGGATTTCCATTCACTTTATACAGATTTGAATGATCCCCAGAGGATCACTCCCGCTGATGTGTTATTCCCCTAACCTTTCCCTATCACTGCCATGATGGGGACATTTTTGATTCTTTGTTCAATGCCTCAACAACACCATGAAATTGGTAAAGAAATTAAGTTATTGTTGTGGTTATAGTAAAGAGATTGTGATGAAACCAATGGATTATCTGCAGCAACCCCATAGCGTTTCTTTCAGCAGCAGAATCAGATCAAATGTTTTATTTTGCCCAAAATCTTATTATTAAAAATAGTGTTTACGGATGTTCTTCAGAAAATTAAAAGTCGGCTACAAATCTTTTGAAGTAAAGTGAAGACATTAATGACGTTGACTCACGTAGACATCAGCAGACTCATATCTTCCCTGGTGATGTTGTGCTAGGTTATTCTGGCAAATCTCCAGCTACCTGTATTCTCTACTTGGGGCTTTTGTCCTAAGTCTGATCTTCCAAAAGTGGCACACAAGATTAGTTGGACTGAGGTGAGATTTGCTAAGTGGAAAACGTTCCTGTTCAGCCCCAGCAAGTCACTGGCTGTTTTGTCTGCAGATTTAGGACCATTAACCGACTGCAGTGTGCTTTGATGGGCTACATTTTCTTTCTGTCAACAAAAATGTACTTCAACACTGTCATCCACCTGGAGGAAACAGCATAAAAACTGAAACTCATATTAGTGGTTGATTTACTTATACTAGTGATTGAACAAACCTAAAACTGACAGAAACCAGTACCGTGCTGTTGGTTAAAATAAATACAGTGGTCATTCCAGTTTAAAGATCTCTAGAGCTTCTTGGCACTGGAATTGAGCTTTGCAGTCTTAGTTTTGTTACATGTGACAATTGACATTTAATTCTGACCAGACAACTAATGTAATATTTCCTTAATTCCCAAGCCCTGTAATTAATCACCATTGTGGTAATGGGTTGCAACTTGTTATCAGTGGTGAACAATTAAAGCTGCCTTTCCCACACAAAAGAGCAATGTATTTTCTCCCACACAGAGGAAGAAATCAATTTGTCTTTGCTATGAAACCAGAGGATTGACTGAGGTAGGATTCTTTAGTCTGAGGTGTCCTATCTGGAGTGTAAGATTTTAGCAACAAATCTATTTGTCAGTATAAAATCTTGTTTTCTGTTAGTTTTGCTCCTTTATTTACTGATATTTACAGTACAATCATTCATCCATCCATCCATTATCTGTAACCGCTTATCCTGTTCAGGGTGAAAGGGGGCTGGAGCATCACTGCTGTCATTGAGCAAGAGACGAGGTACACCCTGGACAGGTCAGCAGTCAATCTCTGTGCCAACACATACACAGACAACCTACGGACAATTTAGACTCACTAATTAACCTAACATGCTGGTCTTGGGAGGAAAGTGGAATACCTCACAGAAAGGCCACAGCCGGTCAGGGATTCAAACAGACGACCTTCTTGCTGTGAGGCAGCCACTGACCACTCCACCAGCATGCTGCCCCAGTACAGTCATTCTTATTGTATTTTTAATTATGATTTGTCAGTTTGCTTATTGCTAATTAGAGATCAAAACCATTTGTGCCTTAATCGTAAAGTGTTCACTTTTGAAATATTGCAAATACAAAATCTGCATGTAGAGCTGAGATGATGTTCAGACAACAGTCAACACTAAAAAGGAAACTTTCAGTAATTTTTATTACTGCTGATTATGAAACGTATTCTCACATCTCACATTTTGCCTCAGTGCAACACTCAGCCGTTAAATAATAATGGAGTGTCTGGAGCGGAAAACTCTTATTCCTCTGCGGCCCCACTTCCACAGCACTGACACTTTCCTCTGCTGCTCTGTAAAAGAAAACAAGATTCGTGTTTTCACACATCATCAAAGTAGCAAAGCCTTGTTAAGGAGACTTATAATAGTGAGCTCGCAGAAAGAGAGCAATGTAATCAGGTGTGATTATGTTGGTTGTTTATCTCATTTCTAAGCTGTTTGCTGAAAATAGCTCGGCCGATGCATAAGGTCTGAAAGGTGCTGCTGACTTTGTTTTGCAGAAAAATAAAAAGAATCAATACATACTGAAAATATTATCTTTCTCCCATACCGTAAAATCCATAAAGCAACTATCACATGTGTGGATTGTTGGTATTCGAGCTGCAATGTAGCTGGCATTTGTCAATGTGATTTTATGTTGTTACAAACTCTTTAGACGTTTCATAGATAAAATAAATAATGTTAAACAGAGGCATAAAGCTGAAATACAGTGTATTTATCAATAGAGAAGATTAGCCAAGCAAATGACGTTATGTTTTTATCAGTGGTGCTAAGCTCTGTTTTCCTCTCTTAATACATTTGCACATTTTATGCATTTGTAAAATAAGCACAGTATTTTACTGGTTACATTTGAAGAGGTTCAAAAGGATTGGATTGATGAACAGTACTGAATATTCAGTCATTTTTCTGTCTGCATGCTAAGGTTGTTGGCATAACTCATTGGCTTATAATTAGTTTGAAGTCAAAATTTTCCCCTTGTTTGAAATGTAAAAATATCCAGATACTTATAGAATGCTGTTTTAAGTCCTGTCTCAAGCTTACACTTTTTCTGGTGATTTTAACTCCTGTCAGCCTTTATCAGGATGGGGGTATGTATCTTTGGTCATGAGATAACAGATGGTTGTAATGAGGGGAGATGGTAGCTTCTGTCTCCGTTCAAAGGTGATATCTGGCATCTCCTGTCATTGGCCTCTTTGATTGTGCTGTGACAATGACCCATAGTTCCTAGCCAATGACCTCTTTTTAGCCTATCGTTTTTGGCCATTTTAAGCCTGCAGGGTTCTATCCTTAGGGTACAGCAGCAGAGATCATAAAGTCCAACTGAGATTAGACTGAAATGTCTTTTAGTGCTCTGTAAATTACACATTCTGTGAAAAATAATCAAAGGCAAGCATTTTACATCCATCTATGCTACATACTGTAGATAAAACCAACTGAATTTCTTTAAACAAAATTTGAATCAAACCATAATAGTGGACTGCTCGCATCATTTTCAGGCCAAGATACTGTAACTTATTCATTGTTCATCCTCAGCATGTCGTGCATGATATAAATGCACTTGCTAATGTCACTTGTGTATGGCTAGCTACTCTTTGGGTCCATGCTCCTCAGTACCACTAACAAAAATCTGTCTGCACAAAAATCTGTCTGCACATGTCATGAAGCTACAATGCAAGTTTGTTTACTGTTCCTCTGGTTTTCCTGCTAGCCTCTGCCGGCCTGCTGCTGTCAGTCAAACTGATACTGACCTGCCCCTCCAGCTGGTGCAAAGCAAAGAGAGAATTCTGATCTTTGTCCCATTTTCTTTCTTTTTGATAATAGAATCATTACCAATACATTTTAAACATTTTTAACTGCAATATGGGCTGACTAAATGTGATACCAGTTAAACTTTAAGTCATTTAACTTAAATCTTCACTGTAATATTTCTCATTCTGGTTCCCCAAAGTTCTGCTGTGTCTTTGTAGCATGGCCATTACAAATCCAATATACTCCACTCTGCTCTTTTGTCTTGACTATATCACAGTATAGATCTAATCACTACCATCCCAACAATGCTTCTGTTTGCAATTGTACACCATGTTTCTGGTTCCATGAAGGCTTCTCCTTAGATACCTAGGAGAAGCTTAAGTGTTAAGTGGTGGATATTCTCTCTGTCCTCAGGTGTACTTAAACAGATACAAAAATCTGTCTGACATGAATTCTAAGAAAACATCAGCAGCAGCTGGCCTTATTGGCTTTGAAGTTGCTGACTGCTCACAAGGCTTGTTGTTGTGGGTCTTGCATATAGCGTGGCAGTATTAGTAACAGAGTGTGATGCTAAACAGCTGGAGGTGATGGTGTGACGGGACTCCCCAGCTGCTGCACACTGACACAAAGCCTGCTGCCTTTTGAGCCTCCTGTCTTACTTGCTATCACAGTTCTCCCAGCTGGGAGGAGGCAGCCGTCCCCTCAGGGAGCTTCTGCTGTGTCTGCACGCTGACACCTGATGACCTTCACACTGGTTTTGTACATATAGAAGTGTTCATACCCTATACTCTAAGCAGCTACTGTAAAATCATTTTCATTATCATTATTTTGTTGGTAATGGATCAAACCACTGCATGTTATGTTCACCCAGTGACAATTATCACCAACTCTGCAGTTCCCCCCAGTTCTATAGAGCTTTGTAGCATCTTTCACCACATTGCTTCTCTGTCCACTGTCCAACTTTACTGTTTTAGCTCACTGTCACTGATCTCATAACTTTGTTTATGTCCACAGCAGGCAGCTGTTTTCACAGAAAAAGCTCTAAAAGCACTTGAGAAGTGCAGGCCATAAAAGTAGGTAGGAAGAGGTTTTAAATGGAAAATCTGTACAGAATGTAATTGTTGAATAAGATATAAAAACAGTTTGTTTCAGCTTTACTGTCCAAGCTATATTTACATAAAGAGGAAATGAAAATTAAAACCCTCTGTGATAACATTTATTTGGCTTTATAATGATTTTTGTTTGTATACCATCAGTATGCTACGCAGACCAACATGGAAACACTGGTTACAAGGAGATATTATGGCAATCACCCCAACACTGTGGCAACGTTTAGATTTTCCACTACTGAGATGTAAATGTGATATTTTGTCAGGTATTAACCAAAGAACACAGACAAATTGAAATGCTGCAGGTGTACATGGTACTAAAATTTCACACTCAAAAAACACAGACTAACAGGAAGCGGTGATTCACTGTTTTCACTGGCTATGACACAGCTACCTGCAGACACATGCACACAAGGGAGGCTGTTTCATGTTAGTGTTAGACTTTCAGGTTGAGCCTTTTACAAGCAGAGCAAATAGTCTACATGTGTGCCAGGACCTCCAGCACCTTCTCTGCACAGGTGCCCCAGGCTGCAGATACCCAGTTTTGTTTAGGTCTGGGATAAACCATTTGGCCTTTAGGTAAACTGAACGCTGCCAGGACTTGTTAGACTCTGAAGAATCTGAACCAAATAAAACCCTGTTCGTCCTGCACATGGTGGCTGTTGGTTTGTAATACTGTAGAACTCAGTACAGAAGCATTTTCTGTCTGATGTGTGTTGGACAAAATAAATCTACTGAACAAGAAGGTTTTTTTATACTCTCCAAAATGACTAATGGTATTTGGAATGAATACAATAGAAATGTGTGTATGGGAGCAATACAGTGATTGACGATGACTCATGCCCATATTCAGTTGAGATCCCTGAAGCAACTTAATGTATATGTAAAAGTAAAAGAGGCTTTTGGCTTTTGTATGAACTGAACGTACTTTAGTATCCACACGGTGTAGTCTATGAATTTGTGATGGAAAATCAAGTATGATTAAATGATTGCATTTTACTCTTAGCATTTTACCTAGTTATAATGGCAACTTGTACTCACTGTACTTTTAAAATGTTGTTCAAACTTTGTCTTATATACATGTTTTGTCTCGAAGTGTTTGCAGAACTGCTCCAGCAGACACACTGTAGTGACCCAGAGTCACTCCATGCTAGCAGGTGCTTATCAAAGTGCTGAAAAGAGTAAAGGTTTCCATAAAAGGAGAAAAGGGCTGGGAGCAGTAGACTGAGGGTGGAGATTGTTCTGCCCAGAAACAAAAGGTTATAAAACTAATGTGTGATGTAGGAAGTTTAGAACTGCATAGGATGGAGGCTTGAAACTCTGTCAATATACTTCTCTCTTGTAAGATGATAAAACCCTAAAAGACATCCTGGACAGAATTATCTGTTTATTTTAAATGCTAACATGGCTGAGTGCAAAGTCATAGACCATTTACAAAAAATACTCTTTCACAAAAAGAAAAACATACAGTAGATAATAAAGTGCGTAGATTGAATCAAATTTCAACTCCAACTTTTAAACTGCCGACAGCAAGCCGTAAGCCCTCGAACACGAAATATTGGAGCTTTTATAAGACAGGCATGAGAATAAATTCCTCATTTATGCCATCTGGGGATAAGCAGTTTAAATCTACTTTGCCCTAAATTTTAAAAATGTGTGCTTTATGTTTGCCTGTCCGCTACTTGGTTCTATGCTATCAGTGTCAACAATCAATATCAGACGATACATTTTTCAAAGTGCAGAAGCTTGTTTAACCTAAAGTTGTCCTGTAGAGGAAGGGTATTCCAGTTTCTGAAGGCGTTTTGAAATCATCAGACTATTAAAGTCGGTGGATGGTTTAATGAGTAATAACTTTTTTCCCCAACACCATCACAGTTATTGTTAGCCCTGGCTGATGAACCATTTGTATACTGTACCAATCCAGTTGTGTCTGTAAATATTATAAAGTTTAACTAAACGTTTGGTGCCTGACCTGGTGGAATTTCTGTATAGCCCACTTTGGCTCGAATGGCTTCATTGGAGATCACAGCCTCCTTTTAATTCATGTCACACTAGCTCTTGGTGTGAAAGCCCTCTTAACTCTGTCAGATATGTCATGATAATTTAGTACATTTTCTACTCACCCACTACAGAGTCACATTAGCAGTGAGATCAGTTTGATTGTAAAGACAAGAAATACGAGTGTATTCTCGAGTGGGTATGTAAACTTTGTTGGCTGCGTGGTGGGGGTGGAACTGTGGAGATATTGTGACAGGCAACATATTATTTGGTGTAGCTCATAAATGACTGCTGAGAAGAAGAGGTTGAGCACAATGTTGTCTCAGAGGTGGCAGAAGTCTGTCTGTGCTCAACATTAAACGCTTGTAAACAGGGGCTGTTGGTAGCAAAAAATGGCATCCATAGGTATTGTTTGCTCATAAATGGTACACATGCACTTACTTTGAGTTCATAAACCTGGTACAACTAAAGATTTGTACACAAGGCAATTTTCTCTGCTGTTTTTATATGTGGAGTCTTGATATCAGAACACAAGGTGATCTCAGTGCACTGTAAACACATAAGGTTTTACAGTATAGTGGCACCTGCTGTATGTCAGAAATGTCTGCTTTTTTTTTCGTGAGCCTGTGCAGACAGATATAACTGATCAGCATACATCAACTCTTCCTACATTACAGCTCTACTCCTGATGTTTACGCTGGACTCAATTATTATTCAGGCCTGTAGTGCAGCAAGTGAAGAATCCACAATGGGACTTATAAGTCCAGGGAGAGCTGATGAAAAGCTGGTGCCATTTTTCATTAATTGACTTTGGAAACTGTCTCACAGCGGAGCTGAAGAGGCTGAACCCTCTTTAGTGGAGACGACCTTAATTATCTGGTACTAACTGAATATCTGCCTTTTTTTTTGTCTGGATGGATCATGGCTGAGAGGACACAGTGAAAACACATTTTATATAAATATATAAGTGTGTGTGTGTGTGTGTGTCTGTATGTGTGTGTGAACTGTGGATGCATGTAAATTAGAGCTTAATTAATTTTTTGATAAATTACGGCTGTTCAGACAAATTCGGTGCTAATGAAATACATTTTGAGATGAAAGCAAGAAAAAAATACTTAGCCTGCTGGAATTAATGATGCAATATAAGATTTAGACTTAGGTGTTACATTGTTAAAAGCACAGGTTTGAAATAAAGAAAAAAATTAGCAGCTGCTCTGAGTTGCACTTGTGAAAACTCTTAATTTAGATAGAAGGCAAGTAGAAAATGCTTTAACACAGATGAAACCCCTCCGCTTCAGGCAACTAAATTATTTACTAATCTACCCATATGCTAAAGTTCTGTTTAGTTTCTGTATCTTGTTGTCTCTTTGCCTTGTTGTAATATACTTTGTGACGATACGAACACACGGCACTTTTAGCCTTGGTGATGTTCAGGGAGACCGTGTCCATGCAACTGGGGGGACTCTGAGCTCCTCCAGGAGCCCAGTTGTGACTTCATGGCCTTCCTTCTTGTCCTTGGGCTCACTACTCTTCTTCTCTGGGGATGAGAGCTGGGAGCACCTCAGAGCTCTACAGGGACAGAGCTGAAAAAGGTTGTCATGGTAGAAAACTGCACAGTAACTGTGGGTGCAGTTACTGTGCAGTTTTTACTCTTTTAACTCATAAACTCCATAAACTTTCCTATTCTAATTTATTTGTTTTTGTTCCACTTGAAATTCGGATCTTCATTCGATATGACATGCTGTATTTAGTTTTTCTAATCTTTGGCCCAAACACTGTAAAGCTGATTGATATGTGAGAAGCCCCAGAGGGAGAAAATGCTTAGTGCATGCAACGCACAGGTACATATTTATCCAGCTGGAAGATTAGAAAGATTGGAGAGGCATTACAGGTTGTCGGTGCTTTAGTAAACAATGAGAACACATCGGGGATGAGTGAGCACACACTGCTGACACAAACACAGGCACGGCCATTGTGCTGGATCAGGTGAATGCCATGTAGCTACATCATTCCGTTTCCCTCACACAGACTGAAAATGTGGTTGGCTCATTCACCATTTTGACTAATTTGTTTGGATTTGTATTTTCAAGACATATAATTATTATTTATTATGTATTTATCTTTTGTATTAACATTAATACTGACAGCATAAGAGATGTGTGATAAACCTGGAAAGAGGGCTGGCATTTGCCATGTGATTTGGGTCTCAGCTCATTGTTAACTCTGGCACCGGGTTCTGCTCGTCTTTTCTCTCCACGTCTCATGGTCAGGCTGTCGTTGACCCCTTGTTGACATGTGATGTTATTAAAATAACCAAAAGCCTCAGTTGTCTCAACCAAATTTAATCAGAGGACTATTTTCTTCCTGATGTATTGGACAGACATCTCACTATGGCCTCATGGATGGTCTAGTGTTGACCGCCCCCTGCTGTCAGTGTCTGGCACGGCCCATATTAATCACGTTTTCTCTCAGCATGATGCATTCTCTCTGATCCTGAGAGCAATTGGTTGGAAATTGGTTTGCTTTTTCTGAGATGCCAATGCCTTTTTTAAACTAGAAAAATATCTTCAGTCAGTAATCTTCAAATTGGTGTAGTGCTGGGCAATAAATAGATTCCTGGTTGGTAATTAGATGACACGAAGAAGCACAGTGGCAGCAAAATAAGGAATTTGGGTAGTATGATTAGTGTAAGATGTAGTACATATGAAAATGAGCTAAATGTTAATAATGACTGTTTGCGCATTATTCAGGGAACAAACACTTTTACTACTCGTGTGTTGTATTTTGTAATGCTTTATCAAAGCCATTTAGCAGCACCAAAAATGTTAGTCTTTGACTACTCTGTATTGACTACCTTTTTATTTGCAAAACTTTCAACTTATATATTAAAAACAAACTGTAAATATAACAATGTAATAATAATATTGTATTCCTACTACTACTACTACTACTACTAATATTAATAATAATAATAATAAGGATAATAGGGACATATTTTATATAATTAAATACATGTTTTAGCCATAAGAGGGCGGTTTTGTTGTTGTTGTTTGTTTATTTGTTTATTTATTTTGCTCGTTCCATTATATAAACGGACAAAATAGGATTAATTAATAATAATAATTAATTAAACTAATAATAACTAGTTGTGGGGCAGCACAGTGGTGGAGCAGTTAGTACTGCTTCCTCACAGTTGGAAGTTCTTTCTGTGTTTGCATGGGTTTCCTCTGGGTACAGTCCAAAAACATGCATGTGACTCTAAATTCCCCAGAGGTGTGCGCGTGAATGGTTGTCTCTCTGTGTATGTCTCTATGTGTTGGCCCTGAGCTAGACTGGCAACCTTTCATGGGTGTACCCCACCTCTTACCCATTGACAGCTGCGATAGGCTCCAGCCCCCCACGACCCTGAACAGGATAACCAGTTATACATAATGGATGCATGGCTAATTATTTGTGGTGCTAAACCTTTTTAGGAGGTGCAGTATGATTGTATTTTGTTTGTAGTGTAGTACATATTTTTCTTTTAAAAACTAAGCATACATAATCTTTCAAACTTTACTTGTTGATGCATTTGTCTAATGTTGGTTAAATTGCAGCATCTATCTTTTTCCTAATACATCCACCTACTGCTCAGTTTTAATGAAAATGCTTACAATACAATGTAAGTAGATATCCAAGCTCATTTTCACCACTTTGAAAGAATCTTTTTGTTTCCATTCATTCTTGGACATCCATGATAGACAATGATCTATCACAGTAAACTTTAATCTTTTATCTGAAGTTTGTCTATTACAATATTTGTTTGTGCTTGAGTTAAGTGCTCTCATTTTAGTGTGTTCAATATTTAAGACTTAGTTTACTGTCAATCACCAGACACTCACAGCCTCCACAAGACAATTATCCCTCAAAAAATTTAACTGTAAAGACTTGACTGTCATCCACATTTTTATATTGGTCATGAGTTTGCAGATAAATGAACTCAGAAGGCAAATTATATATGGTAGGGTTATATGCTAACAATCGAGAATAGTGTTGTGGTGATTGATGATGACTAATTGTTGTATCTGTGTCATCTAGGGCGTTGCATTTGCCTCTCTCTTCTTCATCCTGGTGTCCATCACCACATTCTGCCTGGAGACACATGCAGCCTTCAATGAACTGCAGAACCGGACGGAGCAGGTTGTTGAGGGGAATGTCACACGTGATGTGTTGAAGACAGAAATGGTGACCAAGCCCATCCTCACCCTGGTGGAAGGCATCTGTGTGATCTGGTTTACATTTGAATTCCTGGTGCGCATCATCTGCTGCCCAAACAAGGTGGTCTTCATCAAGAACACGCTCAACATAATTGACTTTGTAGCCATTCTGCCTTTCTACCTGGAGATGGGCCTGAGTGGCATGTCATCCAAAGCTGCCACTGATGTACTGGGTTTCCTTCGAGTTGTGCGTTTTGTCAGGATCCTCCGGATCTTCAAGCTGACGCGCCACTTTGTAGGCCTGCGTGTGCTGGGCCACACGCTGAGGGCCAGCATCAATGAATTCCTCTTGCTCATTATCTTTTTGGCATTGGGTGTACTCATCTTTGCCACCATGATTTACTATGCTGAGCGCATCGGAGCGAAGCCTGATGACCCCACAGGCTTCAACCACACACACTTCAAGAACATCCCAATCAGCTTCTGGTGGGCGGTGGTCACCATGACGACACTCGGCTATGGAGACATGTACCCACAGACGTGGTTGGGCATGATGGTGGGTGCACTGTGTGCATTGGCTGGGGTGCTGACTATTGCCATGCCAGTCCCCGTCATTGTCAATAATTTTGGAATGTACTACTCACTGGCTATGGCCAAACAGAAGCTGCCAAAAAAGAAGAAGAAGCACAACCCGAATCCAGATGCTCCGACTGACTCAGCCTCTTTTGTGAAGTCAGATACAAACTCACACAGAGACAGCACCCAGAGTGACACATGTCCACTGGCTGCTGAGGAGAGTGTCAGCAGGAACCGCTCAGGTCAGGCTGCAACAGAGCAGATCTCCTAAGCTACATAAAACCAGTTTGTGGTGTTTAGCCATGCAGAGTTTTGCTTTCTTCAAATTTTCTGAGTTCAAACTCAGAAAATTTTATTTTACTTCTGTGTTTCCGTTTAAACTCTGCGTGTTTAAACAGATTGGTCATTCTTTACAAACCCACTTTATAAATATTTGATTGGTTTTGTGCCCATTATCAATATAAACAGCTTCTTTTTATAGTCCTGAGGCGTTTAGAGTTGGCTGACAGATGAACCATGCTTAGTCGTAAAGATGGTAACATACCATAATCAAATGACTCCTTACAACATCTCAGACAGATTAGATTCTACAGAAAACTACAGATTTTATAAAATATACTTTACTGTTGCTTTTGTCTTGGTCATCTGGATGACTCAGTAAAAGCTTTGGCATTTACGTAGCTGTGTGATTTTTGTCTTCCTGTCAGATTCTAAACAAAATGGGGATGCAAATGTGGCCCTTTCAGAGGAGGAAGGCTGCAGCCTAACCCAGCCACTGTCCCCCAGTGAAAAGTGGTCTCTGCGGTGCAACAGAGGGCGAGACAAGACTAAGAATGAGGCCACTTGCTTCCTTCTAATCTCTGGGGATCCCAGTGTCCATACTGGTAGGTTACATACATGTCAGTACATACCTGTATATTCACATTTACTGTTTTTTCCGTCGTATATTGTATTGCAGAGAACTTAAATATGGTTCTGCAGCACATATTTTTGGTTGAAATAGCGAATTCACTAAGAATCAAGATCAAATTTTAACCATACAGTATGTTACAAGGTCTTGACTTGGCTTACATGGACGCCGATTTGACAAGAGTATTATTATCATTCTGATTTCTGCAAGCTAAAAATGAAACTACAGCCATAAGAGGTTAGCTTTGAATTAAAACTTAAAGCGGAGGGAAACAGCATTAGTCTGCAACTAGCAAAATCCACCTACCACACCTAAATGGTCCTGCTAACACCTCACCTTCCTCTTTCGTGGCTTAAATGGCCGCTGGATTTCACATCTGAGCTTCTCAGAGCCCCTCATTGAGAAGTGGCTCTATATTTGTCCTGATGTCCTCACAAACCCAGTCAGCAGCTCAACAAAACTGCAAAACTGCACTTTACCAAGATACATTTTTCTATCAGAGCTTATTAGCACATCACTGTCAATAAAAACAACTGATAAATGGGGCACTTAGTGAAGCTTGTCTCCTGTGAGACTATATACTCCCCCCTTCTTTTTTTTTAAGCCCATTACACGTAAAGTGTTTCTGGACATGTTTCCTGAAAGCGTTGTCAATTCTGGAGTGTGTTGAGTGTTGTAGATTGGCATAGACTAATGGTTGTCGCATGCAAATGAAAATTTAATCACAAAGGTTATCGCCTCAGATAAATTTAAAAAAAGGAAATTTATTGACGAGTAGAAAGGAAATCACCCATCTGAAATTTACATTCTAAAACACCGTGAGAAACAACACAGGCACAAAGAAAAACAAACCAGTGCACACCAGTACCCTAATAATACTCTACATGATATGGTCAGCTCACAGGATCACCATTAAAGCTGTCTTCTGATCGCAGAGACAAAAACAAAGCAAAGCTGAGTGAAGCCAGAACACCTCAAAACTAATCTTTGAGAGAGAGACAGGAGGGGGTAATTCAATCTCAAGCCCTGTTTCTGGTGAGTATGTGGATAATGACATCCCAGTCTATTACTGTGGGATATCATACTTCCAAAACACATTTCAGACCACATTACCTGCAAAAAGGGTTAAAGTGGGCTTTCAGTGTTTCCTATCAATTTTAAACACCGGTGTGACAGAATTCAAACTCTAAATCACTTGTTTTTGTCTGATGTGCCAAAGGCTAGCTTTGTATTTGCAGCCATTCTAAATTGTTTAGATGTAGATAAATGATGACACAATGGCTCTGCTCATTAGAGCAGTGCCCATAGGGGTTGGTGTTAGCTTAATGCCAGGGTTGCCAGATATAAGGTAAAGTATGGGTAATATTTCAGCAGAGCATTATGGCAGGAAACAGAAAAGGACCGATGGATGCGGCAGGTCTGAAGATGCTCAGATGGTTATCAGTGACAGGAAATGGTTCCTGCTATGCAATGGGAACAAAATACTGGTGGATTTGCAGTGATTAAGGTCATTACAGCGAGTGTGTGACAGTACCAGCGTTTGCTGTCATGATTTATTCATACAAAAGCACACTGTCTTGGTCAAAAGCACATGTGACAACTGCCAGCTTGTTTCCTTATGATAAGTGCATAATGATGTGGCAAACTGTTCAAGTGCTGCTAAGAGGAAGCAGCAGATGGATGTACAGATGAGCAAAGAAAAGGCTTCTGAGCTCGGATGAGCCTTCATATTCCCAAGTGACTCCTGTGGATGATTGCCACTAATAGGTTTCCATTAACACAATGGGTGGTCAAAGTGAAGTCCTCCGAAGACTTCTGAAATTTAGATCTGTGGAACTAAAGTAATAATTGATAAGCGGACCCACAGACCCACTTTTTAAAAAATGAATGAATTATTTAGTAGAAACCGAATGTATTAAATACTGATCCTTAGAAATGTAAGAGCTGCAGCTCGTCTTTGTTTTATGTGGGTTTTAAACAACTAACCTGACAAAATAAACAATCTGAAGACACCACCACTGTTCTAGGACTTTGTGATGAACATTTTTCACTCTGATATTTTTAGGTAAATAATAATAATTAATGTCTCCATGTACAATCAGTAATACAAATACTCTTTAGTTTCAGAACTGCTTTGACAGGTCACTGCTTAAATGGGATTTGCTTTCTTTCACAGGTCACCAGTATACTATTTGATGTTCATATTGCCTCAAGTAACCATGTTTGCATTTCTGTCCTTTGTGTTTCCTCATAGAGAGCTGTAAAGATATCCTCGCTGCCACTGGAAACTATGCCCAGCCGGAGGTCACCACTCTGACCTGATGCTAATTGCCTATGAAAAGGAGAAACAGCATTAACTTGCTGTGCAGAGCGTCAGCTCTGGTCTCTCCTTTCTTTTCCATTGTGAATGAACTGCAGACCAGATTTTTGTTTTTTATTCAGGACAAGATTTTTTTTTTCTCTGTCCAAAACCATGCGGTAGAAAATCCAGTTTCATAGCAGGTTTACCTTATGTACACACATTTATATGTTACAAAGCCTTTTGCACATATTGCGTGATCTGGGTTAGGGTTAGTATTCTATGTACTTACAAGTGGGCTCCATTAATATTATGTAGTGGCCTTGTCCCAGGTCATCTTTAAGCCCCTGAAAACATGTTTTCTCAGTTAGTTTCTTGTTATGATCATGGGGTACATAAAGAAAACACCACCTGCCTGAGTTGAAAAGATTTTAGTACTTTCACATTGAAGATTTTGGTCTGTTTTACTCGCACTAGTTTGATGTGGTCAAGGCTCAGTTAATGTGAATTCACATGTTGTATTTTCATTTACGAATCAACACTGAGCTAAATTTGAACCTGAATCTAATGACAGATGTTTAGTTGTTTGTCACGAATAATGAAACTGCGCTCACACAGTCCTGTTGAAGCTAATGAGCTGAATTTTGGGATATTAAACTCTTAATAGTGTGTTTTTTCCTTTTATAATAATTGCTCATTCAGTCAGAAATATTAAGTATAACAGAGGAACATGTTGGTTTGTAACAAAGTTTTCAGGGGCTTTATTTCATGTGAGCCTGTTTTAGAAGCCTGGTAACATGTTTGCTCACGTTAGTTCTTTTTGGAACTCAAGCTTCTTTGTCATATATCCATAAATGTTAACTGTTTAATAAGAACACACAGGCACTTGTGAATATGAGTTTGTACAGTTACTGTACAGTACTGTTACTGTGAAGTAGGTTTAGATGAAAACTTTTAATCATTTTTTGATTCTAAACAAACCAGACCTTGAGTCCATTGTTGGTCATCCAGTCTCTGTATCCTGTCGTGTCACTGCTTTGTAAGACTGACCACAAGAACAACATGCGAATATTTTGTCGAGACACAGAGTGGTATGAATGCTGCTCAGGCAACTAGTTGTTTGTAAATCCTTGTACAGTAAAAGAGTTTAAAGAATTATCAGTGGAGCAGTATTGTCTATAACATTAGCTCTGTACAGTTGATCCATCATTACAGAGGACCAAATGTAGACTCTGTTAGTGTACATTGTAGGTTTTCAGTACCACTATTAGTAAAACATGTGCAATGACATCAGTTCCAGTTGTACCTCATGTTGAGTAATGGAGCTAAATTGTGTGCAGTAATGTAATTAGATTTGTTCCTACACACTTCAGGTTGTGTGGGATCTGAAGAAACCCTGTTACATATCCACATAAAGACAAACAGGAGGAGTGTAGTTTCTTTCACCTGTGACTTATGATATATTCCTCATGGTCTACCATAGTGGCCTTATGTTTAGTAAACAAAGGGAAAGGTAATTCCATCTTCATTATATTCTGTTTCTATGCTGACCCAGAGGTATGTAATTATGTTCAAGCACAGTTGTACCTATGTAGCACAGTACAATATCCTGGATCATTCCTCTCCATTGTATATGTTATGCACTATAAAGCAGCAGTTGGCCAATAATCGAAGATTATTTTTTTGATTATTTACCTTTTTAGCCTTATTTCCTCTTTTTCTTGTTTTGTATCCTGTACTTGATAGTGAGGAGGAGGCACACAGCTGATCAGTTTCATGTCTCCTCATTATGGATGGTATAGGTGATTGTAATGAATTTTAACCCAGTCAAACTGTCTGATGAGTGTATCTGTGTGTGTGCGTGTGTGTGTGTGTGTGTGATGTTGTACCATGTAGACACGTGTTTCTATGCAGAAATACAAATAAAACCTTCCCCTTCCTCCTGTAAACAATTGCATTCACATATTGCATAGTCTGTTTTTATTTTCATTAACAGCTTGCACCTTTTTATCCATTAACCACACAGTTTCCAGATATAAACCACTGCGACTGTACAGCTATTTATAGCAGTGGCACAAGTGTAGTCTGGTTGATCTCGTGCTTGCTCAGAGTGGTGTAGCGGCAGTCACAGCCATGCCTCCTGCTCTCCTGTGCCTGTACAGTATGATTATGCACTGTAGGTGTAGATGGCAAACAGAACACATCTCCATGGAGATTTGAGATGACAGGCAACACTAATTACTGTTCCTGCTGCCTCCGTCGCCTCCTCCCCTCTGTTTTTCACACACAAACACATGCACTGTGTTAATGAAAGGTTGAGGGGTAAGAGTTCATGGGTGAGTCCATCAGGGCTACATGAATATGAAAGGAGACACCATGTGTTCATACAAAAGCAGACATGGTCTTTTACTAAAGCTGATTATAGATAGAGAGACTGATTATTCAGAGGGCAGCAGCGAGACGAAAAGACAAGAAGATGCTCTGATTATGTCTCTCAAATGTGACAAATACACTATTTGTATGTGGCTGCACTGACTTTAACTGAAGAAACGATTAGACATACAGAAAAATATTTAGCTTATCTTCACAAATTGACAGGTTATTGAAGCTGTGCACATGCATCACATCTGTATCTATAACACCATCTCAACAGCTTAAACTTTAGTGCGACAGGTTGATTTGATATTGCTAGAAGCCTTTTTCATAGGCAAGATGCATTAAATCAAAGTTTGACCTATAGCTCACATCTCTTTCTGTTTCCACCCCTGGCAGCTTTGATAGAATTTAAGGTGCTCATTGTGTTGAAAATATAGTTAGTTATATCTGGACAATCATCTGTGTTAAAATAATATTAATTCAAAATATTTATTTATTATTCTTCAGTAGAAAGTAGTTTTAGAAACTTCTCAGTTTGTACATAATGGTAATAACAGTATTGTTCTTTTGTTCTGTTGCTATTTGCCGGTTCACAAGGCTAAATGGACTAAATAGTGAATATCATTGTTTTGTTGCTTTAATATTTTGCTTCGTGTTGCTTTGCATGACTAGTGTGCCACGTGGTGTGTGCAGATTTTGTTGCTTTTGTTTTCCTTTTAGTGCCTTTTTTTGTGTATTTCCTAACCTGTCATTTTATTGGTTTTGAAACATAGTGCTACGAACATAAAATAATTGCAATTTGTCAATAGTGTGAGCACTATAAATAAAACTCAAATTACCTTTGTAACTTTGGGATGGAAGTAGAAATACAGGACACCACTTACAACATAGACAAAGAAAACCAAAACAAAAGTTGCATGGCTCAATACCACTGTGCTACATTTATTTGATGCACCCGTACAATTTAATGTACTCCAAGGCATCCCTCATTAAATCACTTGTTATTTTCAGCATTCACAACCCCAATTCAAAGTTTTATACATCGTCCCAAAACAGTTGGGGCGATGTGTAAAACATGAATGAAAACAATGCAATAAATTGCAAATCTCATCAACCCATATTTTGTACACAGTATAAAATAAACAATATATCAGATGTTGAAACTGAGACATTTTATTATTTCATGGAAAATATTAGCTCATTATGAATTTGATGGCAGCAATACATCTCCCCTCTTCTTTTAACAACTGTCTGTAAATGTCTGGGAAGTGAGGAGACCAGTTTCTAGAGTTTTAGGAGAGAAGTGTTATCCTATACTTGTGTGATGCAAAATTCTAGCTGCTCAGCAGTCCTGCGCCTTTTTTGCCAGATTTTTCATTTTATGATGCACCAAATGTTTTTTATTGGTGAAATGTCTGGGCTGCAGGCAGGTAAGTTCAGTACCCGGACTCCTCTCCTGCAAAGCCATGCTGTTGTGATGGATGCAGTGTGTGGTTTAGCTTTGTCTTGCTGAAATATGCAAGGCCTTCCCTGAAAGAGATGTTGTCTGGATGGGAGAATGTGTTGCTCTAAAACCTCTATTTACTTTTCAGCATTGATGGGGCCTTTCCAGATGTGTAAGCTTCCCACGCCATAGGCACTAATGCATCCCCCATAGCATCAGAGGTTCAGGCTTTTGAAATGTCCATTGATAACAAGCTGGTCCCTCTCCACTTTAGTCTGCAGGACACGTGGTCCATTGCTTCCAAAAACAATTTAAAAGTTTGATTAATCTGACAACAGTTTTCCATGTTGCCTCAGACCATATTAAATGGGCTTTGGCCCAGAGAACACAACAGCGTTTCTGGATCATGTTCACATATGGGTTCTTCTTTGCATGATATAGCTTTAACTTAAATTTGTGAATTGCACTGCGAACTGTGTTCACAGACAGTAATTTCTGGAAGTGTTCCTGAGCCCATGTAGTGATGGTAGGTAGAACTCATGCCTGTTTATATTGCAGTGCTGCCTGAGGGCCCAAAGATCAAAAACATCCAGTTTTGAAATTCAGCCTTTTGTTTCCCCTGTTCCAACTTTTTTGAGATGTGTTGCTGCCATCAAATTCAAAATTAGCTAATATTTCCCAATGAAATGGTAAAATTTCTCAGTTTCAACATCTGATATGTTGTTTGTGTTCTGTTGTGAATAACATATGGGTTGATGAGGTTTGCAAATCATTGCATTCTGTTTTGTTTTTTTTTTTTACTTTGTACACATGTTTTGCAAATCACTATGTTGTTGCCTTTTTTGCTTTAGAGGTATTTAAGAATCATCGACGGTCTCCTAATTAACAACTGACCTCACCACTGCGGCAGCTTCATTGTAAAAGACTCACTAACAAATTATCTTACAAACTCCAGGGAGTTTACCACCTTAACAGTCATATTTAAATGTGTGTACTTCTCTGTTGTTGCCCAGCTGGATAATTTGATTTGGTTGAATGCCATTTTTTGATGACTCTATCAACACAAAGCAGCCATCATGCTAGTAGCTGATAGTTTTCCACACCTGAAAAACTCTATTAGTGAAGCAGCAGTTCCCGCTCAGGGGGCCTAGAGAAAAGATGATTGGCAGATTTGCGAGGCTGCAATTCAAGAAATGAGATGAGCTCAGGCAAAGGAGAAAGAACCAGGGCTGGAAGTTGAGAATTTGTTAGGGTTTGTCTAGTCATTCTTCATTACTTCCTCTCATCATTTCCCCTCATTCCTTGTTTTATTTTTTTCTCCTCTGTTGAAGGTTGTCATGACAATATTGAACACAGTTTCCATGGAGAAAGGCAGCCTGAGCCACTCCACCATTTAATTCATTTGATGCTGTGGAAAGGGGAGAATCTTGACTACAAATCTTACCTTGTGGAATAACAAACTTTTCACTTACAGTATTAATGGCTTTATGAGGGTGTAATTCAAGGTGTGGCCTATAACAGCAATGCAGAGTTTCCACTATGCGTAAGAATTAAGGGGCTTCCAAGTAATATATAAATTATTAATCATGTTTGGACTCTTGTGCCTCAAATACTGAAAATACTTTGGTGATTAAAGATTCACGTAAAGTGAGATTTACCGAAATCACTTGTGTAAGTCATTGCTTTAAAATAAATGCCTCTCCATTAATCCCTCTGCAACCCGTGGTTGTTTTGGTAATGACTTTTATACAACTTTTGTCTTTACTTCTCTCTTAGATATTAAACTTTAAGTTTAGTAAAGAAGTAGAAAAGTCCATAAAACACATTTTAAAATAAAAACAGAGTTTTGGAGCAAAAATCAGTAGAATTAAACTCTAAGGCAAAAAGATGCTGCATCAAACATTTCCACAACTCTGACCGTCTGCCTGTATTCACAGACCTCATCCCCACCAGCCTTTTGAGGACAGTAGAGAGGAGGAAGAAGACAGAAACAGCATGTGGTTGCTATGCAGATAGAGCTTTTCTGTTTTCTTCCTTTCCTCTCTCCCCTTTCCACTTTCAAGGGTCATCCCATTTGGGGCGCCAACCTAGCCTTCACAACATAAGTGGATGTGGAGCTGCAGTAGCTTTTTACTGCCATCATTACAGCCAGCAGAAAGATAATGTGTCATCCGTCATTATTAACAATATTTTTTACACATAGAATATACTTTATTCCAGATTTCTTAATTGCATAACGCATTAATATTTGTATTGATCTTTGTATTGACCTGTACATTAGATGATCCTCATTCTAAGACATAAAAGTAGGGCTTGACATAATTATTTAAAAGCATAATGTAGATTCCACATTTGTGTATCCTTCTCATTTCCATAGTGTATACTCTCCTGTCTCTTTATGGAGACAGTCAAAATACTTTTTCTCAGAGAGAGTTTGTTTTGAGTTCCACCTTAGTGATAGTGGTTACTGTCAGCTGCTGATCGAACAGATGATTAGTCTTTGATGTGTTTCTGAGGTTGATACAGAGAAAACTATAAACCTGATTAATGTAATCAGTTTGTGGCACTAGGGAAAGCTAATTTCTTCAGGTTTTCCAGCTAATATCTCGGCCATGTATACACCTAAAAATGGTTTCTACTTTTTATAAGTGCACATGTCCATGAAATAGAGTATAGAAAGAAATGAGTGAAGTGGCTATTTGAAAGGAGAGACATTTACATTGAATGACAGCTCTTTGTATTTAAGTCCATCAAAAGTTCAACTAAAACGGATTCTAACTCAAGGTGGCTTGTGCAAGTAAGTTGGTTTTTTCAGCACATTTGTGAAACTCGAAGAAAAAGAAGAAGAATCAGAAGTCAAGCGGTAGCGTTATTTGTAACTATAATCTGTGAGCCATGCCTCCAAAATGTATCTGGGGTAATGGAGAAATCCATATACTATTCTGCTGCAGGACCTGGTTTCTCTGGGTAAATAAGTTAGTAAATTGCATATAAAAGTACTGTGAGTGAGTATGTTTAATGAAGACTAGGTGGGAGAGATGGGGGTAGTACAACTAGTGGAGTGCGCTGTTAAAAAAGTGACCCCAGTGGAGCTGCAGCAATGGAGAAACCATTCCACTGGTGGAAACAGCTTTGGGGTGGGAGGTGCCAGACTTTAGCCACAGCCACCCCAGGCCACCCCTGGCTTAAACATTTTTCACACCATCTCATAACTCTTGTGCCTGATGGTTACAACATAACAGCAAAACCCAAAATAATATATGAAGTCAATTCAAAATTGTGAGTATGGATGGAGATTCAATGATCTGTGAAGAGCAAGAGAATTATTTCTCTGTCAGTTGTCCTAAAGGGTGTTTCTTCCTGCTGAAGAAGGCAAATGATGGTCGGCTTGCTGTTCTCCTGTGCCCCTGAGAGAGAGTGTGGGGGGTATGCGTAAAAAGTGGGAAATAAAATGTCCGGAAGTGTAAGAACATTGATATTGACCTTAAAATCTATGACTTTATCAGAATTTGACCCTGTTTGGCTTTAAACCTCCTTCCTCGCAGTAACTGTGAAACCAGAAACTATGTTATGTTTTATTTATTTGAATTGTCTCTTGAATCTTGGCTGGAAAATTTTCTGGTCTGGTTAAGGGTCACCTTATGTTCAGCTGAATATGGGTGCAATGTGTGATGACTAGGCACTATTAATGAAGTGTACTGTATGCAGCTCCAAGAGGAGTGCAGTAAGAGTCATCAGGACATGTGGGAAACAGATGATGACTAAAATCACCCTTGAGGAATTCTGAGAATGATGAAGAATCTATCAGTGTGCTGAAAGCAAGTGGCAGAAACCCATTTTGCATGTTGACCATGAAATTTACAAAAATCTATTCTGTCTATTCTTTCTGTAATGCTCCATTATATTTCACAGTTTATTGACAATCCAGAGATCTCGCTTTTTTATCTCTACAACAATCAGGAACATATCTGGAGAATTTTCATTGTACATTGTGCCAGGGAAAATATGAGTTAATTTTACATATGAGGTTGCACACACATGAAATTAAACATTCCAATATGCCCTCATGCCATGTAGGCTACTCTTTGACATTCAAACATATACGGAAGAATGTGGAATACAGTACTGATATGAATTATATACAGTACTATATATCAAAGGTGCAACTTGTTGGTAATGTTGTGTGCTGTGTCTGGGACGATATCAGAACAGGATTTTTAAATAGTAAAACAAGACACATCAAGTGTTTATCTCTCAATGACCAAATATCACCTGAAGGCAAGAAGATATACAGACATGAAGACATGAACATATCAACGTTGGATTTTGATAAGAAAATGACACAAAGCCTTATGTGTAGGATTCTACACCACTTTATTGCAATACCCAGATCACTTCACTGGCTTTAAGATAATATAAGATAAGAAAAACAAGTGTAATTGTATAGCAAGAATTATATTGCACAGTGTTGCACAGTGTTACAATTAGTAGTAGGAATGTATATCATAGTGAGTATTTGTTCTACGGGAGCAGCTATGGTTGTAAAGTCTGACACAACAGGGAGAAAAGACCTACAATATCGCTCCTTTGTGCACTTAAGATGTACTGTGACAGTCGGTTGCTGAAGGAGCTGCTCAGAGATGTCACTGTGTCATACATGGGGTGAGTTTATTTCTCCAACAAGTCGAGGCAGACTTCACTTTGCCAACATCCTCCAGTTAAGATTCACAGTATAAATGCACTTAATGGTTCAGCTCCCAGTACATTCTGACATGCTCACTAAACAAACTCCTCTCAGACCTTCTGAGTCTGAACTGATTAAGACCTTTTTCTGTATCTACATTAAAAGGTAAGTTCAAATCCTTCTGATTTTCTCAGGTGTATGAACAGTGTTAAAAGCATGTATCTGCAGTGTGCATATGTACAATATCATGCACTTTGTAACTGTACAGTAAGGGTTGATAGCACTGTAATGTTTTCATGTCTTTTTACAATGTAAAGCAAATTGAGTTTTTATGTAATAAAATGTAGAAAAACAAATAGAAATAAATCTGCATTGCCTTGCCTAACATATTAATTTACAGTTTTCTCAGATGCTATGCATTTAATAAAACTTGAATCCACACTTTTCCCCTGGTTTCACACCGTTTTTACATCCTTTTTCAAAACAGTTAACACACATGTCATTCAGTGCTCAGACACTTGTGTCCACTTTGAAGTCCCATTTTCAAAGGAGTTAACACACGTACCGAAACAGGAACTCACTGCCCAAAGCAAGCCCCACAGCAAATGACATTGCTGCTTAAAGTACTCCAACATAGCACACAGATCTCACAACACATGTGCACGAATGTGCATGTCTTTTTATCTTTAGAACCGAATATAAATGCTTATGGTTGTCAGTAATTGGTTGTTTTCTGTTTCCATCAGCTGTCCAGAAGACTGTTGTCCCTCTTAATGAGTGACTGGGGTGCAGGTTGCAAGCCGCTGGAAAGGCCAGGCAGCAGAGTCGCCTCATTATGAGCTCATTTCGCCTCGACAGAGGGAGGAAAATAAGTAATGTCTGGACGTGTGATGAGGAACACTGTTTCCAAGAACATTTCTCACACAACTGGCACATATTTACCAATCATGGATTTTATCAGTATCATAGCAAAAATATACACTTCATACTTATGATTTTGCATATAAGCTACATGAAATTCAAATAACATGCATCGTTATTTCATGCAACTAAACTGAACTATATGGAATGCACCACATTTTGCCCATGTTCCTGCTCTGTAACAATGTCTAAATAATCAACCTTCACCAAGTGACCTGCCTGACTGGATTCGTGCCAGCTGCTTCTAAGAAGTCAACCTCTCATGCTCAGATACAGCATGTCCCATGGATTGGTCATGTAAACAATTCACAACACAGTAGGGACTTTCCAAGAAATATATTCTGCACAAAGTACTAAACAAAATCATCAATTAAACTGACAAGTAACAGGGAAAGTTACTGAAACTTTGAACTGAGTGTTGTCTGCCTATACTAAAATAATGTTTGTGCAGATGAGATTGTTCAAGTTACGTATGATTCCATAATGTATAAAGGAAGGCAGGAAATAACAGCCATTTAGTATGTGCATTTAAATTTTCACCATATCCTACAGAGTCCCTAAGATACATTAAGATATGTTCATGTGTATTCATTCCCTGACACATTGGACACATTTAATTAAAACATGTACTAGACAAATCAACAGTTACAGCTCATGAATATTTATCACTCCTACAGTACAGTTTTCCTCACAAACACAGTTTCACATTCTACAAAAGCCTTCATTAAAACATAGCAGAGTCATTTACACTCTTTATACTAATGTTTATATTTCAAACTGTTGATCTTGCATTGTGACATTACTTATGTACAATAAAGTCTTACATCCTTCTGAGATCAAAGGGTGGTGAGTCCATGACTCTTTCTCAGCAGCAGTCTAATCAGTGCCCACTGCTCGTCAGTTGTCCTTATGGACTGCACTTCAACAGAATGGTTGAATGGGTGCAATCATCCCTTTCAACTGGTCAGCACACACTAAATGGCTAATGCATTAGTAATGAGGCCTCCCCCAGGTAGGTGGGGAATCATTGAGGCACCAGGGTTATTCATCAAGGGGTTGTGCTTCAGTTCCTTAGTATACAATCTAAAGTTGTTAAATAATTAATATATCTGTCCATTTACTGTTTGCAGCCGTGTGGTTGCATGTTGTTCGATAACATTACTTCAAGCTCGGATTGATTCCTAAGTGACTCCTAACGTTTTTGGCAGTGTGAAGATATGAACTTTAGGCACATAAAGAAATTAAGGTAGAAAAAATACACCTGAACCCATTCAGATTGTCAGTTCAGGGGTGCCATAAGTTCCTAAATGTCCTTGTATTTGCTCAATGAAGATCTGAAAAGAAAGATTGTAAATGTACACAAGTCAGAAGGATCCCTCAGCGCCATTTACTGTAGAACTGTAGATTCAAAGATTGTCAGATTAAACAATGTAAACACAAGACCCACACTGTCTCACTCAGTGGAGAAGACATTGGTTGGTCAAGAACATCTTAGTCATCACCACGGACTGTCCCCGCACCCAAATCAGTCCCTTAAAGATTGAATAAACATTTTGTCTGACCACATGAGAAAAAAAGTGTCTTCTGAGGTCTAATATTATGGCCAGATTAGACAAAGTCTGTGTTTTTTAGCCACAATGAGAAGAGGTATGTTTGAAGTGGTAAAGGTGAAGAAAGCCCTATAGTGGTAGCATCATGCTTTGAGGCTTTTCTGGTGCTAGTGGACCTGCAGTGGATAAAGCACTGAAGGAGGAGGATTACCTCGGAATTCCTTGGCATAGCCTCAAACTATCAGCTGGGTGGCTGAAACCTGGACACTTTTGGGTGTTCTCACAGGACATGCACACAACATGACCTCAACCCTATTATAAATACTGTACCTGGTCTGTGCCACAAAACCATAAGATAAAAATATTAACCAATTCCTCTAAGAAGAGTGGTCAAATATCCAAGTTCCACCAGAAGCTTGTTGATGGCTACCTAAAGTGAGAAAACCCCAAATGAATGAAACCTTTTTCACAAAATTTATGACGTTCATGTTTATAGAAGATGTGTGTTGTACAATTTTTCTGTCTCAGCAAAATACAAACAAACAAACAAGGAATAATTTGTTTAAAACCCACATGACATGACAGTCATTACCATGATGAGTGTGTGTAAACTTCCAGTTGCAACTGTTTTTGACGTAGTGCTATCTTGCCAAAAGAGGGATTTTTATTATGTTTAATTATTTTTTGTGACATTTTTTTATTTTAACAGTACACGAAATGGACTAAAGTCAACTACACAACAACATTTGAAATTTGAGACCTAGATTTGACTGTCTGAAGACTTAATTTCAGGCTCAAAGCAAAAACCATTATTTTTTATTATTGTAAACGAATACAAATGCTCTTGAAAGTGCTTTACAATAAGCTAGTTCCAGTGAAACTCTAACCTAATTAAATCTGCAAACATTTACCTGTAATATTATGTCTGTACATTAGTCCATCATAGGTGGTGATCTCTTTTTTCATTCAAAGCCAACCTGTTAAGGCGGCTGTAAGGCAGTTTAATCCGACAGATTTAGTGAATAACCATAGCAACAAAGAAATATCTCTATAATCAGTGCAGTGATCAATGCAACAAGTCAGGCTCCTCAATCTTCTGAAGACCCATAAAATGTAAACCACAATACCCCTTTATCTCACCCTACTATAGCTCTAAAGTGGTTTAACAGTGCAGTTAAATACAATTTATCACATCCCTGAAGAGATTCCCAGCAGTAAAAGTAGGTAAAGATCACTCAAGTGGAAAGCACTGTATGTCAGCTTTGGAAATTGGCGTGAGTCATCACTGTCAAAACATCTGATAGGATGCTCTATCTTCAGATAAGATGTCCGATTAAATTAGATCAATGTCACAGCATCGACTTACGGATTTCCTACTAAGCTCTGCGGGACAAGAATCTGGAGGAATGACATGGTTTCGAATATTTCTAGAGATCCTGCTGTCTGCTGCCAAACCTTTGCCTACACTCACTCCAGGATGTCATTCTGATATTTCCATTTGCTCAGAGGTCTGCTGATTGATTAGGATTATACATATTTTTTTTTAGTAGAACATTTTCTTTAAGTTCGTGTGTTAACCTGTATTCTGATTTATTTTTGGTTTTTGGTTTTTATTTTGTAGGGTGGAGAAGAGGTTAAGCTCTTCACAGACATTCAAATATTGTTCAAGCCCACAGAAAATAACCAGGAGCTTTTCATAAAGAATGTCTGTGTTGAACTATAATATTATTAAATTAAAACACTCAGTAGAATGAGAAAATTTCTTTGCAGCCTTAAAGGTGTTAAGGGGAAATAAAATGGGAAAACCTGGATGTTAAAGACGGATCCATAATATTGTAATTATGTCTGGACAGTTTTCATCATTATTTATCATTTGCAAAAATCTATATAAAAAAAAATTGACTTACAGGGATGAATGGAGAGATGTCGGGTGTGTGCATAAAACATTTGTCACGTACTTCATACGTCATTACTTTTAGAAAACGTTTTTCACGCCGACCTCCAAATTACCATGAGATGGCACCAAACAGATGCCACTGTTTGTTCAAGATAAGTGACGGATCCTGTGTGACCTCTGCACTCTGCCTCTCTCTTCTTTGTGTTTATAAAAATTCTTCCTTTTTACCTGTGACCCTAAAACATCACAGATAAGGAAAGCTTTTATGTGCGTATGTCTAGAGCTATGTTAATGTACTGTATGTGTACATTACCATTAAAACTGAGATTGAGAACTTTGGTCTTTGTTGTTGTTTGACTTCCTTTGTTCACATACTGCAGGGAAAGAACGTTTTCTCTCTCTGTCCATCGACAGCTGCTTTTACAGGCCAGTCAGCTCTGCTATGTTGAAATGTTCTTGTTGAAAACACAATCCTCTGTTTTCACTGTTCAGAGACACAAGCTGCAGTGCAACTAATGATCAAAGTATTCCTCCTCACAGTTCAGTGCTACAGTTATTACATAGAGCTAGTTGTCACCTCAACCATCTAATTGGGATCCACAAAGGGACAAGGTGGAAGGTGGATCAGCAGGGCATGTGTATGCAGATAATTGCTGCTGTCCATGTTGCTGGGCTCTGAAGTTTGTGGTTTGTGCTAAAAGATGATCTACATGTTTACATATATTTAACATTCCTGTATGCTACAAAGATTAATGTTTCTATCAACTTCATCAAGTCTGACTTAAAAACAAACAAATGTCCCCAGATAAATTGGATTGTTTCTTAACACCATCTCATTGCTTCACTCTGTGCCAGAAAATAAACCTCCCCAGCTCCTGCAGCAGTGCACAAAGCCGCGTACACGACTTGTTGCTCATCCAACAGGAAAAAACAAATGGAGTGGAAACAGCTGCCTGTCCTGACCTGCTCTACATGTTTCTCTTTGTCCAAATAGACTCCCAGCTCATAATGAGTGTTATTCATATCCCTTACCACTGTACCTATTCACTATTCCACATAGTAATATAATACTGGCCATATACGTGCGTGTAAACAACCATTCTGAGCCTTGCCACAAACTCATTTGCAAGATAAACATCAGTCCTCATGGATTTTTCTGACCCTGCAAATGTGCACGTAAAAAATACATATCTATTTCTGTAGCATATCATAAAGAATCTCTAACAGTTTTTCAAATCAAAATCTATTTACAGGCTACAATGCCATTAGAAAAAAGCTGCATAAAGTCACGTGTCACGTGGGGCACTGACAGCTAGACATTAACACGTTTAAAGAAAAAAATGGTATAGCCTTTAAAAGAACAACACAGTTGCAAGACTAAAAACTCCCACCTCTCGCTGAGAGCACTGCGCTGCTTTAGCTAACACAACTCGGCCTTTTGACACATGAGGATCAGTTTTGAGCCTTTTTTGAAACTTCAATCCAAAATGATTATTGAAGTGACATGCTAATTTAGCAGAGTACTTCAAAAATAGTATCTGCATATTTGCTCCATGTTTCTTCAAATGATGAAAAAGGGATGAAATTGCATTTAGAAGTTTAAAGATGCAGTGCTGACAAACAAAGCAGGTTGCTAAAACAATCAAAATAAGAAATTAGTTAAAAGTGGATAAATGTGCTTTTTGGTCATGTTTTTAGCAGTATTCACTAACTTTTCAGGTCTGTTTTTTTTTTACTTATGAAATTCCTGATTATTTTTCATGTTTCATCTTCTGAAAAACTGGGAATGTTGAGCCTATATGGATCCTATTAAAAAAGAAGTGAAAAACTAACAACCATGCACATCGAGTGCATGAAGCCACTGTTACACCGTATGTTTGTGTTGAGAAATTAGCTGGTCAAACAGTAATGAGCTGTTGTTGCTGTTGGGTCTCTGAACGAGCCTTACACAGGACCACATGGCTTCTGCAGTGGAAGCTGACAGCAGCTTAAAGAGCCATGTGAGATTTTGATTGATGGATCTCCGTCCACGCAAACTCAGTCTGCCAAGAAAGTGCCTCCTCAAAGTGTGAAAAACGTTCACCGACACAGGTTTTTCCTGGATCAGGTGGCGGTATAATGGGAAAAGGGTAAGTGACCTCTTGGCTGCATGTGGAGTTTTTAGATAAACATCTTTAAGGGAATGTGCAGGTGGAATTCCCATTAATGCATGTGCAGATGCACTTTGTTACAGTGTGGTGGGAAATGATTGTTTACAGGATACAGGATAGTGAGATGTTCTTCAAACTACACTGAACAGTCAAGACAGGAAGTGGGGACTCTGCGTGACATTTGCACACACAGTCTGTGTGGCCAAAACCAACACAGCAGCAGCATCAGTCCTTGCTTTATTAGAACTCTAATTGGTATTGGAGTAAATGTACTTAAAGTAACATCACTCTGTAGGCTCCAACATTGCCTGTGGGAGCAGAGCAGCATTTTATTAAATCCACTTTGCAGAAGTGATGCTTCAATTAAACTGGAATTCTCTACTTGGTCGTTTCTCAAGGTCAAGTACATGAAAACACCAGGAGCCACATGTTACCAAATGTTAACAAGAACATTTTACACTGTTGTGACCAGTGATGGTTCTGCAGATGCGCCCCTTGTGTGACCCCATAAGTACCATAAGCCTGCACTGTGAGTGAACGAAACAGCTTGCAGGTGATGGACCTCGCAGCCAAACAGACAGATATTGTGTCCGTCGACAGTCCATAGTAAGTGTGTGATGTGATATTTGTACGAGTGTGTAGCAAATACTCAGGAACAGGCCCATTTTGTGCCACTGCTCGAATATTAGAACAGGCTGAAGCTGAACCAGTTAACATGTTGCACTTTAGGTAAATGTTTGCTTTCTGTAACTGCACATGGTAAAAGGAGTTTGGGTTCTGAGTCCAAACGGCTTCATCCATTTCTAACCAAGCTTTTGCAATCAACAAGGTCAACAAACATTTCCCTCTAAACCTTTCAGTATCTCTTAAAGAGTCCTGCAACTGAAAACAACCCAAAACATTTTAAAATTTTGTAACATTCCGATAGTTTACATTGAATGAAGATTTTACAGGCAACATTTTGTCACTCCTCGTAACTTGCATTACTTGTCCTCTGGTTGGCAAAATGGAATGACTATATCAATTTTTGTTGCTCTGTAACACATAATGACAAATTACAATCTTTGAAGCACTGCACCACAAAATATTATATTGATAATGAATCCAGAATCAGACTCTCGGGAATCATTATGTTCCCATCTGGAGAGATTTCATGTTCAGAAATTTCCTTGTGGTCAGATATGGCAAAAGATTCACTTTCATTTCTTTTTGGTGCCATGCCCAGATTTAACAGCTTTACAATAATCCTATATATTCTTGTTTTCCTCCACACATCATCTGTGTTCAGATTGTTGCATTTAAACTCCCATATAAATGAGAACAAAGGACGCAAACACACACACACACACACGGTACATTTCTGTTTATTAAAAGTAGTTTAAATTTCCTGTTCATTCCATAGTGTTTGTACAGTTTATCACTCTCTACAGCCAAAACAACAAAAAAAGAAAGTTTCTGTATCATTGATTCTGTCAAACATGACTTCTTAATTTTTTTGTGCTGGATGGCACCAAAGTTCCAGTGAGAAATACGGAGAAGAGATTGCTTACATTAGTAGTTCCAGTTCACTGTAACAACAGGGTTTAATCTACTGGATTAGATTAGCAGCACACAACACTGAGAGAGAAGAAAAACATACACTTAAACACCAAAAACCTACATATACTTTTACTTTACACACTTAGGCACACTCATACATACACACGCGTATACACACACACACACTGTCACAGTTGGTCAGCTATTTTGATTGACGTCAACCACACACTAACACCAGAAACCAACAAACACTAAAATAACATTACCTACAAGTACAAAAATCAAAAAATATCTCAAAATATACAATTATTATTTACAGGGCAAGTATACAACTTATCACTCTTATTATAGATACTCCGTGGGAATTTATCAGAATGTACATCAATATGTACAGATTAAATAAATCATCTCAAATACTATAAATATAACTATGGTTTGGTCACATAAAGATTTTTTGCACAGTTAAATAAATACACTATAACTACGTTGATTTCATCTAAGTAAGCTCCAGAAGACGCTTACATAACGCAACGCACCTGACACACGAACAACACAGAGACCCTGGAGTTGGAGTCTTTGTTTTCGGTAACAAATATCAATACTACTATCATCAATATATAATATCACTGCACAATTTTGAAACAATATGAAAAGACTATATTTCCACTTTGTCTGGAAGCCTTTTTAAATGTTAGAGGCAAGGCCTTCCCCAGTGTGGAATGTCTTGGATTAATCTGGCATCATAACAAAATCTAAAACATGATGCAATTTCTTGAATGGAATATAAACCCATGTGCTCTCTTTGTTTGGAACTCACTGCATTAGTATTAGCCTGTGTATTGTGCAGGTCGGTCTGTAGCTACAGGTGCAGAATGGCAGTGCATTTCAGTGAGCAGCATTATCCTCCAGTGGCCACTTACTAACATGATCTACATGTTTCATAACCGCTTTCACCCCCAATGACTCACAGCATTTTAGCTCATTGACTGGTTTTAATTGCTTAAGAAGGCATGAAACTCCTTTGTGCTCACATTCCTGTGCTTCCTTAAAATGTGCTTCAAATCTAAGCCAAATCTAAGTCGTCGTCTCCTGAGTTTTTGTGCCATTTGTATCACTGGTCAGCTGGCCAAAAACATCTGGTTTCTTGCCCATATCACAGAAGAATAGTATTTTGTTTTTTGCGCAAATCCTGAGCAGATGCAAAAGCAATGTTTGATGCTGCATAATCACATATTACAGCAACTTTATCATGGGTCAGCACTTACATTAACTACATCGCATGGAAACATCAATTAACACTGCCACGATAGTGACGAAATGCAACTTATTATCACATCACTTTTAACACCATAAGATGCCAAACTGTAACCTGTATTACCTGTGAAAATTGTCAACTTTTGCATAACATGCATACAAAAGTATAAATTTATAGCTCACTATAAGTTTTTTACCTTTCATAGACATTCAGCTCACCTTCTTTCTATGTATTTATAGAAATTATGCTAACCAGTGCAAATACAACAAAAACAAGCTGATTAAAATTGAAATTCTTTAAAGCCTTTGCTTTAAAAACAACTCCAGGGTCCCTACTTAAAGTGCTCAAGTGAATAAGACGAAACATTGGTATGCTACATAAATACGCTATATAATCAAAAACCATAATCAAAATGACAAAAGCATAAGGCAAACTGACAACAGATATGCTGCTCAGGCACCGAACAATGTGTCTCACTGTGCTTCACACTACAGCTGTTCACTCTCAAGTATTGGTGTTGTCAGGGAGGGGCCATCAGACTGTTATGTGTGTTGTCATTGCCCCCTCCACTGGCCAGCAGAGACACTCAGTGGTGAATAATGTGTATTACCACTTATTTCAAACATTTATTAGTGTGCTTGCTGAAAGCAATTTTTTAATTTAGTAATTATTTTATTATTATTCCGGATTCCACGGTACAGTTTATGCTACTAGTCCTAAATGCTCACTGCTAGAGACATGGTTCCAACTCTAACATGTTAAGCATAGTTAGGAAATGAGTGCTTTTACTTTGTGTGCTGACGGCTAATGTACAGTAATATTTATGAATATTTTAATTTTTTTATTTTATTTCTATGGTTAAAGTCTATGGTATCAATGTTTACACAGCAATATCTAAAAAGCTACACATGGTAACGTGATGAAACTTTGTGGACAGCTGTCCCATGATGAAATGCTTCACATATTACAGTATGGTCTCCATAGCGCCACCATCTGGCCAGTAATACACATTCTTCCACACGTTTTGTTTTGACACGCTACTAGTCCTACACACTGACAGCTACAAACATGGTTCCAACTCTAACATGTTAAGCACAGTGAGAAGAGGCTGCTATTACTTTACATGCTGACAACTGTTATGGCATAATAGTTAGGAATTTCTTTATGAAATTTATTTTGAATTGCCATCCATGAGAGCCATCTCAAAAATTTTGTGTACTGCTACCTCGTGATGAAATGCTTCACAATGGTCTCTATAGCGCCACTGTGTGGCCAGTGAGAGAAACTAGAGCATAACTCTACAACAGAACAATCTAGTTTCATTAAACTTTGGTCATACGTGTAGAATGCAACTCTAACGACTAGGGGGCGCTACAGGCTGAAGTCAATGCCTTACATCCCAAAAACTGTAACTGTCAAGAGTAATGAAAGTTGGTATACTGTTGCATTATGATGTCCTGCTTCACATATTACATGTTTGGAGCCCCCACGCCACCAAATGGCCAATTATTGAATTGCAATTGAAGATTTATTTTATATTTGTTTCCACTTCTAAATCGTTCAGTACTGTCAATCAGACAGGGGTGATGGCAGCAGGCAGCGATATGAGCATACTGACCCTTGCTGGAGAGGTATGATGCTGCAATTGTAAAAAAAAAAAAAAAAAAAAAAATACTTTTCACTTTTAAACCTTTATCTTCCTATGTTAATCAAACTGCAATTGTTTTCACTTCTAAAATGTTCAGCGCTTCTGGTCTCGCAGTGACAAAGGTTACGAGCAGCTGCAGCAGATGGCTTTCAGCAATAACACGCATTTTCTTTAGGAAATGCCCATTCTAGCATCACAGTACATTTTCCACATTAGACTCCTAGACATACATTGTTATACAAGATTATACATTAATGATTAAAAAGGCTTCAGTTTTCACACTTTAGGCCACAAAAAAACATCAAAGTGGAGACTTTAGTGCTTATTAAATGATGTCCATAGTAGTCACAATTTAAGAAATGTACACAAACATCATCCTCTCAGGAAAAAAGAATGGTTAATCCACAGTGGGACATGGCAGTAAACATCTTACCTAATGCATTGCAACAACAACAGATACAGACAGACGGTTGTCAATCTTAAGGAAAAAACGAAAAAGTGGAGAAACAACAAATGCAGAGGCTTCCACACAAGTGCACTACATTGTACATTTGAGCAGTCAAATCATGCTCTGTGTCATGTATAAAAATGCTGAGCAGGCTTAGTTGATTTGATTTAGGATCAAGGAGGCAAAAGGAAAGAATCTAAGTGACTTGGAAAGACTATTCATTCTAGGGGCATGGGTGGGAGGAGCTTCACTTACAAAGACTGCTCAGCTGGCTAGTGTTTATGTGGGTAAAGTAACCAGCAATAAAGAACAGAAGTGCAAATTTGCCTCAGGTGGTTGAGAATGTGAATGCAGGATGATGTAATCAGACTGGGTCACCATGATCAGTTTGTTGACAGATACATAAAGAGGGATATAATCAAATAAAAAAGCAAAAAGAGAGATGTTAAAAAAAGTAATACAGTCAGAAGAGTCACTACACTTGTATTCTCCACAAGTGGGTAGTTACATACTGTATGTCTTCTTCCAATCTTCCAATGTTTTTGAAAAATGAACCCCTAACCCTCCAGTAGAGTATCCAGAGACTTTAATTTCTTACCCCTCTATACTCTTGCGCAGCATTGTCAGTAATATTGTTTCATCTCTGTACTTCTAAAATGGAGCAGACAAAGCCAGGTGTCTGCTCTGCTCTGCCTCCTCCACATCAGAAGAGAATCTGTATCTATGGTGCGTTGCCACGGCTTCCCCTGGGTAATGCAGCTCTATTTTTAAACATGCAAGGTCACCGGGAGCTTTCATTCAATGGCAGACAACACCATACAGATGCACACCCACATGCACATCTGCACGTTCACAAAGACAAAATTCCAATTCCTTCTCTGTCTGCCTGCTGATGAAAAACAAGCTGCTGTGCTTATTTCTCCCCATCAACCTATGCTTCTGCCCTTCTAAGGAATTGATTATACGCTTGATTAAAATAACTGATGATTAAAATGGAAAAGCTCTGTCTAGGCCAGCTGCGTCTGGAACAGAACAGAGCTGTTGTGTGCAGTGCTGCTGGCAACAATTCCAGAGCCTCGTTTTTATTGAAGAGAAAAGAGGTTTGAAAGACAACTGCTGCTCTGTCATAAGGTTCCTCTAACAGAAATGGTCATCTGTGCTTCTGCGAAATGTCAGTTTTCACTACAATTGTGCATTAAGTAAGACTATTGCACAAAACGTACAGTATGTACAGTATTTTACATCAGTGGGGAAGTTAGAGATTGAAGGAGAGCCACAGTTTTGTGGGAAATCTGCTTTGACTGATTATTATTGCTGATGCATGATAGGCACAATAAATATAATGTTTTAATGTTATAGTAACACGGTTTGCACTGCATGAGAATCACTTATTACATACTGCTATTGATGCATTTGTAATCATTAAGTTTTCTAAATGTTCTCATACGGTGATACAAGTCTCCTTCCATCCTATCTCCACAAATAATAATCCTCTACAGCTGATGCAGAGTGTGATTATGATCTTCTAGAACTAGGAACATCGAGTTGTCTCAAAAATCACGGGAGAACATAAAGCATTTTGGCATTGCATCCCCCTTAACCTCAACTGTGGCTTACTGTATTACAAAACAAAGCCTGTATCGAAGTGCACATTGGACATTAAGCTTAATTCCTTCTTTTGTTGCCATCGCCATCCCTATATCACCTTCACAGATAGAAAAGGTCACCACATCTGATAGGATGCACTACCTATGATCCCTTTAGCTTTGACTGGGATTGACAGGCAATTAGCAGCACGGATCCTATGAAAGGAAAGAAGAGACGAACCACAGGCAGGGAGCTACGGAGCAGAAAAAGAGGGACAGAGGGACTGGGCTCATGGGGTTAAGATGTGATGAACGCTACAACAACCGACATGGGATTTTCTCTCCTTTATGGCTTCATCTGTTTCTTCCTGTCTTCCTTCCGATCTCCTCTTTCCAAGCGGGGCTGGGGTTTAATGGAAAGGAGGAATTTTGAGCTCACTGTATCATAACTCAGACTCAGGTGAGCCGATGTTCTGGTAGCCCGTTTTGGTGCTGGTGCCATAGTTGGTGTTGGTCATTTCCTGGGTGCCACCAGGACCCAGGTATGCACGGTGGGCGGGCATTGGGGAGGGTGCCTCGCTGGGGTTCTTGCTGAGAATGAAGCGCTGCTCATCTTGCTCTTCCAGGTTGGAGATGTCCTTCATCATGCCTTTATGGTAGGAGACAGAAAGCTTGTTGGAACCATCTGAGATTAGGTTGAACTGGCGGGCAATGAAAACCACAGGTAAAGGCAGCATGGCCACAACGACGAGGGTATAGGCCATGCCTAAAGCCCAGGGAGGATAACTGTGGAAACGCTCTGCACCCTGGTTTGGAGAAGAGGATTTAGAAAAAGAAAAACGGGTATGAAAAGAGGAGAACAAACTGGAAGAGTGGAGAGGGCACATCTAAAGACAGCAGGAACTAAGCACTGACCTCAGACTCCACCCAGGCATTGTATCCTGCAGGACTGATGGCCATTTCAATGATGCTGGCAAAGGTGAGCACCACCAATACAGCTGGCGACACGTACCTCCACATGTAGTAATAGAAAGCATATGGCCTGAAACCAAGCATGTCCTCCAGGTCCTGCATGAACCTGCGAGGGAAGGAAGAAAAAAGTCCCATCATTAGAGGTTTCAGTAAACTATTTCTATTGTAGACATGTTATAATAGCACTCAAATCAGATGTTACCATCAACTAAAATTAATGATGTTTTTGTTCCTGGTTATATTGTTAGTAAGAACTGATGTTTTCCTGCTATGTAAAAATATATTCTGTGAAAACAAACAAAAAAAATAGTTTATAAGAAACGCTAACTGGAACTTAAACTGAAGCTTGAAAATGATTTATGTCCATTTATTTAGTGTGCACATTCAATGGAGTTGCTTCACCTCTTAGTGCCGTAGATCCAAGCTACAGAGATGTTCTCAAGGATCACCACCACAATGAGAGGCAAACCAGCGGAGTAGTCATCAAACATGGTGACAAAGTAGTTCCCTGAGCGCTGAACAAACAGCAGGCCTAACAGGAAGGCTATGATACAGCAAACCACTAAGAAGAAATGATTAAAAAAAAAGAATCTATTTAGAATTGGACATACTTTATTTTTTCAAGTATAAGGTCTCTGATTTGACAATATAGACTTACCGCACAGGATCTCTTTGCGGATCTTGAAAGCATCCAGAATGGGTGTGGTGATGCCAGTCATGGTGCCGATCATGCTTCCCAACCCCAAGTTGATCAGCATGAAGAAGAACATGACAGACCAGAAGGGACTAGCAGGGAAATGTGTCATGGCCTCTGTGAAGGCGATGAACGCCAGGCCAGTGCCCTGAACTGCCTGGATATGAAAAGGAGTTTAAGAAGTTAATGGTTATTATTTAAAATACCAATAGTTAATAGTGTTTAATGTGCTGGTTTAACAAAATATACTTAAAACATTAGGCTCATATGTGAGTTTATGGAGATATATTTACAATTTGGCTAAAATAACATTGGGAATTACAATTCCCTGAAAATATTATTGTGGCCTCTAAATGTTTTTTCAACAAATGTGTTCCAATAAAGTCAAACAATACTAAAACGTAAACTCTTATTTTCAAAGATCATAGATACCTAAAACTGGATTTGTTGTCTAAAGAGAAAACGGGACATAAACAAGCTTTATAAACAACTTTTTAATCGAGGAAATTAATTTTGTAATAATTGATGAAAGATTAGGCAACTGAGTGGTCTAAAACAACCTGGGGAATGAAGCAAGTTGGTTAACTGGAGAGGAACACTGAAAAAACATTTTCTGCCACCCAATGTTATGTTAATCTTTTCAGATTTCCTTTAAATACGTGTTGTTGTTTTTTTATTTTGAGAAATGCTGGACAATTGTATTTCTAGTTCCAGATGTAATTTTATTGAAATAACACAAAAATCATGGTTTGTTTAAACAGCTTACACAGCCGAGCACACGGGTTTGCCAAAAATATGCTGCTTGATGTGAAAGCCTTATTTGGAAGACGACAAAGATCATGAGTGAAGTTAGAAATTAAAGCCTATTCCAATCCCCTGTATAGTAATTTACTAATGAAATGCCTATTGAGCTGCACTAGACAATAATGAACAACCAAACAGGCTATTGTACAACGGCCAAGCGCAACAAGATCTTCTGACAGACCACCACTGTTCAGAATTATTGCATGTTAAGGTAATTATTATCATTCCAAGAGTTAATCGGGCTCACGTTGATGTATATACACAAGTGAGTGGTGTAGCTAAATGCATGCTGAATACAAGATGGTGAAACTAACCAAACCTTGGATTATACTTCTTTATATTTCACCTACTGTAGTTTTGGCTTATTTCCTATCTCTGGCTTTGAAGTCACCCAAAGTCACCTTGTTGAGTTCATCCTCCAGCACACAGGCATCCAGACCCAGCTGGTCAAAGCTTTCCTCCTTCACTGTCTTAATGACACCGTACATCTCTGTGTAGTCCTGAGCGGACAGCTGGGAGAAGTTGATGTGAGGTGGGATCAGCTCTTTGCTCAGCACACCACTATTTATGTATCCCAGGATCTTCTCTGCATTCCTGCACGGAGAAAATTGGAGCAAAGACGATTGTGAAGAGGGCGGTATGTTAACTGATTGAAGGATACAAAACTGGTGCAGAATACAACTGGTCGTGTAGTAGTACAGTATGACAGACTTACTCCACAACGCACTTCTCATTCATAATGTTCGCCTTGAACCCCAGGACAGCGAACACTACCAAAGTGGCCAGGATCGAGGTAAGAAAGTTGATGATGGAGACCAGTGCTGCATCAAAGTGGCAGTTGTTGTCTCGCTTGTTGTAGCTGGAGAAAGCAATGACTCCTCCAAAACCCAGACCAAGGGCAAAGAATACCTGGGTGGCTGCTTCTCTCCACACCTGTGGCTCCAGCATCTTTTCCAGCTACAGAGAAGAATAATGGGATGTGTTAGCTCTTACCTGTCCTACTAACAACACCTTGAACTAACATAAGCTCCACTCCTTACATCATTGTTTCTTGCTTATTCAGGATCTATTTATTCTCGTACTAGAATCAAATTCACTGTGATTAAACAATTTGCTTCGTGTTTTTGTAAATTCTCCTGAAACTCAGCACATTTTGTTACTCACAGAAAAGTTGAGACTGTGACCAAAACTCAAAATATTTGGCCAAGCAACATGTGTTTGCAATGTCAAACCCACATTTGAATATGTGGCTACTGAAAGTGGGATATGGAATAAAAAGTGAAGCTTTAGATTTATTTTGTCATTTTTTTAAGTCATTGAAATTTCTTCAGGACTTTATATAGTTTATGATATGAAGTGAATTTATGGCCTCATGATATTCTGAGGCCATAAGTTCATCTATTAAAGTACAGTGCGTTTGACTTGTCTCTTTTTATGATTTACTTTTCTCCTTTGGCAAGTTTATTCAAGTCATATAAAGCAAACAGTAACTGCAACAGCAGACTTACAAACAAGGATAACATTGTTGGTACCATTCCATGAAAAAAGAAGAACCTACATAAGAACCTATATAATTATTTTTAACTGACAAATATAATATAAGATTTTTTATGAGAAATATAATAAATCTGACTGGATTTTTGAGTCAACAGAATATTTAGATATCTAGTAGAAATATAAAACCAAAAAAACAAAGTGACATAATTTCTACAGTTAAAATAGGCTAACTCACCTGTTACAATATTGAAGACAATTTTAATGATAATTACAGAAAACAGTTTGAAATATATAATATATATTATCTCATTATTTATTGAGCTTTTCTAAGAAATCCATACATCCATTTTTATTTAAAATGTTCTGTTGAATAAAAAATCAATAGCAAAAATCACATTTCTTTTGTCAGTTTCAAGTTGATGTATGTTTGTTCTTTTACTATCAACTTTTGTCCATGTGAAATGTTGCTACAATAGCCACTATCTATGTAATAACACACATTCCCCACTAGAGGAAGACATCAGCCCAACAACTCACATTCTGCTGTGGGGACCTTTTCTGTGACAGCACCAGATAGCCTTTTGCGGCAAAGCAGTTGAAATCATCATCCACTAATGGCAGCTTGCACAGATAAAGTGTCACTTATGTTACATATCTGTCTGACCAACAGTCTGTGAATGAGTCATCACCACTGAGACATTGGCAAACTTGAGAGAACATTTTCCTCTACAACACACACTGTTACACAGTATTAAATCACAATATTATCACCTATTTCATTTATTTAGTAAATTTCTCCTAGTCCAGCTGAGCACAGCTGAGCACACACACAAGTGTAGACCTTAGAGGGTTTTTTTTCACACTGTTTTTGGTCTCACCTTAGGGGTGAACATGTGAGCAATGCCGTCCACCGCTCCCTTCAGTAGCAAACCTTGTACCAGGAAACAGAAAAGCACCAGATAGGGGAAAAGGGAGCTGAAGTACATCACCTAAGAGAGACAGAAAGTCGAGCGCATGACACAGTGTTGCCATGGACACGCTCTTCTGAGGCTTCACAAAGGGAGGAGAAACTGCAACACACACACACACACACACACACACATACAATAACTACTGCAAAACTGTAAAGAAATAAGTAAAAATCCTTCTTAGAACACTTCAGAGAATCTTTCCTATTCTGACTCTGATAATTGGATTACTACTACTTTTAAAACCATTTCGAACCTACCAGTCCAGTGCTTGTTATGTATTTTTCTATTTAAACTGTGGCTGGGTGATGCTGTGGTACAGTATATGACTCACTCTCTAGATACAGATAATTTTTTTGAATTGGTTTTTACTTGGTTTAATTTAAGCTTATTGATGTTGCATATCTCTTGCCTCTATAAGATAGAGGAGATCCAATAGGGACAATTTCTGATGACAGGCCTAAGCATCTTCCCTTTGATTACAAAGCATTAGAAAAATGAACAAAACACTAACTGATAAAAGAGTTAATATCCACTTGCAATCTCTGCAGGGAAATCATGGAAACCCTCTACCTTCCCAGATGACTGGATGCCTTTGATGACCGCCAGACAGACCATAATCCAAGCCACAAGCAGGGACAGGGTCATCTTCCAGTTCAGGCCGCCTGTGTCATCAATGGAGCTGGTAATGTTGAGAGTCTGGCGGTACCAGAAGTAAGTGGTGGCCGAACTCTTCTCACACTCTGGCTCCACGACTACAACAGCAACAAGGAAAGGGAAGGAAAAGGGCATAAACAGTGCAGTTTAAATTTCTTGAAATTATACTGCAAATAAACTTGCATTTTATTCCAAAATAACCCACTAAAGTTTGTTTGTACAAGTCTACAAATGAGCTGTACAAGTGTCAAAAGTAAGGAAGCAAATAATCAGAGTCTAATTATAGGGGGTTGTATTCACTTATTAGTTGTGAATTTATATGTAAGCAGTATCGGTGTTGCAGCCAGAAAATGTGGGGCTTGTAAGTTCCTACAGTATTTTTGATACAAGTGTACATTATATAGGTTTAATACACAAGTGTACAGGTGCCTCCGTTATTTAAACCTATTATAGATTGTATAATGTAATGATAATTCTCATCCATCTTTAAAAGTAGAATAAATTTATATACTCAAGTACATCATAATTGTGCATAACAGTACTGTCCTTTGCAGGTTCCACAGCATCCCTGCTGCATTCACAAGCATAAGCAGTTCTGTCCTTGAATGGAAATGACAACTGATGCCCTTTACTGCCTGAACTTGCATGTGCCTCAACCAGTGTAACAGCAGTCAGCCATTCGAAGTACTGACACTGTTGGCCACGTCATACAACCCGACAGGCCTTGCCAACATAGCTGTCCTAGCTATTGAGACAGTCAAAGTCTTTTCAGTTAGTTTGCAGAGACACTGCTACTTGACTGCATATCCACAGTGAGGCAAGCTGCTTTAGAACAAAAGACCTCTGCAGCTTTAATCTGCATGTGTGACTGCATTTGCTCAGACACTTTCCTGAATATGGAATTGTTATGGAGGAGCACATTTATATATTTTTTTATCTACTCCATGAAGGCACTTGAATAAACCCCTGTTCTGTTTAGCTGTGCATGCCATATTAATATACTTCCAGCTGCGTTGTGCAATTTATGAGTTCTGAACTCACTGGCTTGGGATTCATTTCTCAGGATGGGGCATTCAGCCCACGGCAGTGGATACTGGAAAGACTGGAAGAAATAAAAGATGCTCCAGCCGATAATCACATTATAATAGAGGCCCACAAAACCGCAAACCTGTGGGGGAGTGAGAGAAAACAGCTAAAGTTATCGCCCCCTAAAACAATCACACAAATATACAAACACACATGGCAACGGGGACAGCGGCAGTTTGTTGTACGTCCATCTTCTTGAGGCAGGGCATGGACGTGGAGCAAACAGCTTAAGTAAGAGAGGGTATAAATTATTGAGCTGTTTGCTCTCACCAGCCAAGGCATGGGATCCTACATGAGAAGGTATTTATAGCTGCTGAATCTCCTTCTGTCACATGCGAGCTGCCACACGCCTCATTGCTCCAAGCCAGGCCTCTGCTTCTTTAATACTACAATGATGAAATCATTTTCAGAATCACTGACAAACCGAATGTCTAACCCAGTAGATCACAGACTAACTGACTTAGCCACTGACTGACTAAGTTTTAGATTGATGATGCTGATGAGGTGCAGACATGATGGGTCACAGATTATGAAAACGAACAGTGCTGGTCTTTGCATGCCATTTACTTTAAATCACCAAAAGGTAGGAATATGAGCAGGCAGAGCAAGTTTAGCTGACTAAAGTCTACAGCATGTTTGTGTTCTCTGTAGTGGATATGTCTAATTGAAAATAAAAGTGATCCTCCAATAACAACCTCATTACATAGAATAGCTGTTTCCTAATCTTGGTCCTAATATGACTTTTAATTTCTTCACAGACTGCTCAGTAATTATGTACAACTATAGTACCTCAGTAGTGTATGATATTTTACAAAATGATAATTAATCAGCAAGGCCCCACAGTTCACAAATGATCAGCAATTAACCAATAAAAGCCCTACTGGGTAGTCAGTTTGTGAGGCCACAAAAATGTCATTTAGTTTGCGTGCATCTTCTGCAACTGTAGCTTTGTTTGATTGTTTTTCAATATCTAGTTTATTGCAAGGTGGGATTTTCTGCTAATAATAAGACATCAACTAATTACTCCAATGGCTTTATGGTTCATTGAAGCTCTGTTATGTTGACTGTAATAATAATTTGGAGCTATAGGTGGCGAGGGCAGATAGTGATAAAACTGAGACCCTTTCAGTCTGGCAGTCTGTTTTACTAAGACATGGGGGAGGACTTGACATTTTGCATTTGTGTATGTTCGATTACGCACTTGCTGCCTAACTACAGCCTGATCCACCAACATGCTTTCAGACTAAAAGCTACAGCCATAGATCAGAAAGTGATATGTTAATCTTATTAATGCCACATTGCACCTCCAGTGTCATAACCTTATTGAAGACTGACACTTACCATTAGACTGGAAACCCCGATACCCCCTAGCTGTGGGCAGATGTAGTTCCACACACCGATACTGCCACGCCTGATCCTCTGACCCACTGCCAGCTCCAGGAAGAACAAGGGGATGCCAATGAGGAGGAGCAGAATAAAGTAGGGAACCAAGTATGCGCCTGATACAGAACAGGGAGCAGAGAGAAGACAAGTTACTTCATGTGAGTGTTGGATAGGAAATTGAAAGTGTTACAATATTTATGATGTGGTCCTAACCTACTGATGTTATATTTTTATATCAACTGAGATGTCCTGTAGCTTAGTGCGGAAACATGATGGACATGTTTAGTCACAAGTTTACATAGTTGATTGCTGTGTTTCTATGGTTGGAATATTGTAGGTGGTTCTGGAGTATATAGGTAGAATGATGTGACGGCTTTTCCATACACCTGATTCGCAAAAGACCAAAATCTTGTGAACTAATAAACATTGTATTCCAAGCAAATCAGTGTGTACACCTGTGCACAGACCTGACTCATCGGCGTGTGAAATTCATTAAGGACAAAACCTCATTTTAAAAACAGAAAAGTTTTCTGTGTCAGCTTCTATTTTTGGATTTACTTTATTCCTCACCACTTTGTATTCACCGTTTTCATTCCTATTCTTTTCCTCTTTCCTTCTTACATTTGCTTGCTGTCTCCCTCCTCATGTTCAATTTTCATCCACCCTGCTGTCTTTTCTTGCAGCAACACAATGGAGGGACAGAAGGCACTGACAGACAACAAGTCACGTCCAGTCCTGCTTACGTCAAAAGATAAGGGGGCACCATGGTGACAAAACCATCCAAAGCCAGAAAGGATGGGCTCATGCTGATGGACAGCTGGAGGGAGTAGCCTGTTTCCATATAATGATTATGACGTTTGGCTGGATCCAAAATGCAGATAATAATGTGAGTTGCTATTGGGGATATAAGTCGGCAGAGGAAAACAAAGTGGTATTATTATCTGTAGTGTTGCTGACCACTTTTGCAGATTGTTGTCTATGTGTATTCGGCAGCATGACACACAGAAAAGAGGCAAATGCAAAGGGTGGAGTTGCAGACAATTCCTGGCCAGATCACAGCTCAATATGGCTATTTATTGCCATTTATGATTCCAACAGATGTTTTGATGCCTTGACCTTCAGTTAGGTTAAATGGATTTTCTGTTGTATGTTTGGCATAATCAAAGGAACATGTCTCAACCCAAAAACCTTATGTTAAGCTAATGGCACAAAAATATAGCTCCCTGAGATTTACATTGTAGGAACTATTACAGCTCTCAATGTAGCAATATATGTTATAATCATTTGTATTTGACAAATGTATTTTTTTCTTTGTCCTCTTCTTATATAGATTATTAATTTGATTCCAGCCAAGCATTTCAAAAAAATATTGGTACATGTTTAACACTATCTTGCATTATTACTTCTATTATTTCTTGCTGCCAATTAACCTCATGAGTTATGAGATGTTTGTTTCTGCGTTAAACAACCTTTTTAAGTCTTTTGCTTCCCCTGTCCCAAATTATAGAACCTGTTGTTGGCGTCAAACTTCCAGAGCAAACTTTTAAGAAAAACCGAGTTTGTCATCAAAAAGAGGATTTGAATTTGCAAATCATTGCATTCTCTTTGTATTTTACAGAACACCCAGAGTTTGTATACTGTTTTTTTTTGACTAATAGAGAAATAACAAAATAAATTAAGTATCATGTCTTCTGAGCCATAAGCAAATGCACAAATTTTACCAACATATCCTGTGGGTATTCATGCACCTCGTGGGCTGAATCTTTGTGTTTTTGCACATTTATCGTTGTATAATCTGAAAGGTAATTTACAAAAAATGTACTGAGCTTATTCACTCTTTTTTTTTTTAAAAACACGCCTTTCCTCCAGTGTAGTACAGTATAGTAGAAACACTTTTTTGCCCCTCTTTCTTGCCAAAAAAGCATAAAGCTTCATGAGGCTCTGTTTCATAAGATTTCAGAGGTTAAGAGGAGACGGAAACACAGAAATGCATTTTAATTACTTTATTTATTTAATTAGATTGTGGGTGTCTTGGTAAACCTGTCAATTTGTTCTCTTTCCATAAGTTTTATTTCCTTGTGCATTTGGTTGAGAAGGACACAGGTTTGTTCTTATAAGTGTGACAAGCACAGACAAGACAATGCAGCACCTACCACTGAGCCAGTGCTCATTACTACACAAGAACATGCACACTGTGATAAAAATGTGCAAATACAGAAATACTCAGCTGTGTGACCATCCATTTCAAAAACCCTCTTTACACACACCTCCCACACAAGGTAGAACCAACAATGTTTAAAAGCCCAGAAAAAAATAAATAAAAAAATCAGTGTTTACTCTTCCACTTCCTCCATCTTAGTCATGACCGCCCTCTCATCTCTGATAATACCAGGAAAATTATAATACTAAACAGATAAGGCTGAGAGACTTGCGAGAAAAGCAAATAAAGACCAGAAAAGGAGGTTTCAAAGTAATTAATAGGATCTCTTTGTGGTACTACATTTTGCTGAAGAGCAGCTTCATATTATCATGTAGTTGCTAATCGCACAGTTTCACTAAGACAGGTTGAAGAGACAGCCCCTGTGACTTGTACAATTTGTTCACTAATTGGTTGACGAGATGCTATTTATCAGTGAGGAAGTGACTGCAGCCAACAGAAAAACTGACTGAAAAAAAATGCAGCACACGGTATAATATAGAGTTGATGAAATCAACATTAGTGCTGCAAAATGGGTGCAAAACACCCAGTGTATTCTCACAAAATCCCCACACTGTGATAATTCATTTTGTTCCATGCACTCAGAATAGTATAAATGTTTTACTTAGTAGTTATGTGAGGAGACCTTATTAAATGTTCTTGGATTTCTTTTTTATACTAGTCATTTTGCAGAGTGTAGGGATTTTTTTCCACTACACTTATCCCTCTGATTGTTCAAACAAAAGGAAGTAAACAGTGCAGGATAAGAAAAATTCTGGTGGTTGAAACCTCCTCACTGATATGTGTTTGGGTGACGTTTACATCTTGGAGGAGTAACTGGGTTAGTGCAGCCTGTGTCATTTGCTACTCCAGGCACACAGGGTATGTACTTGCTGACATTATGAGGAAATCAGATCTAAATTGGCTGAAATTATATTTCTTTCTGTAATGTGATGCAAATTAACATTTTATGAAATAAAGCAATAGAGCATCAAATTTCGAACCAATCACTAAGACCAGAGGCCATTTTCAATCAAATCACGTCTCACCAAATAGCTTTATTTATCATATAGTATTCTCAACAAAACAGTGAAGAGTAAACAAATTCCATGCACAAACAAAAGGATAAAATCTACATTTTAAGTGCTGTTTAACCTAAGTACTCCCTTGTGGCCACTAATTATATTCAGAGTTCTACGGACATAATAAGAAAATTAACTTCACCAGCCTATTCTCAGCACAACATTGCTCATTGTTAACAATTGCTAGGCAGCTCGGGGGAACATGTATTTACCACGAGTGGCCCAATTAGGAACCAACGTCCAAACCCAGAAAGTGTTACTATATTTTATGTTCGATCTACATGGTGTTCTGTGGCTCAAACAAACTGAGTAGTTAAAATATACCAAAACATGTACAAATACACGCCCACCTACCTCCACCATTTTTCTGGCACAGGTAGGGAAACCTCCAGACATTACCCAGACCCACAGAGAAGCCCACTTGGGCCAGGATGTACTCCATCTTGTTGTTCCAGGCTGGTCGGCCGTCCTCAGCGTCTGGGTCAGGGGAGGGTAACAGGGCCTTTCCTGGAGCAGTAGAGCCAGGACTCAGGCCCATACTCATCTGACTGCTTTTATAGTCCATGGGGTGCTCGAGGGACAGCAAATCAGCCACAGACTCAGTGACCGGCTCGCTGCTGTGCTCCTGCTGGGTCACCTTGGTATTCTTTGGCATGGCTGCAACACAGGAGCTTTGCTTCAGAGGTGATGAAGGTGGTTGAGAGTAGGAGTTGAGATCCTAAGATGACGGACTGAAGGGGGAACAGCAGGAAACCAGGAAAATGTGCCAGGGAATAAAAATTGTGCTTTTTTTCTCAAATCTGTATGGAGAGAGACAGGAAACGCAGATGCTTAGGAAAACCTTGCATATCCTACTTAAAAGGAGCAGCACTTTAGAGCTGTAGAGTTTTTTTTCTGTAATCCACTTCATTACTGTGGATGTCACACACAGATTCATTTACAATCCACAGTAGCCCATTATACTAAAGTTGAGTCATGTGAACAGCATGAACAGCAGTGAGCAGTGTGTCTGTGTGACTACTGGTATCAAGAAAGCATGGTGCAATAAAACTGAAGCTTTAAGCACAGATTTTATCAGTTTGTAGTGTCTGTATGTGTATTTTCTTCTCATCAAACAGCTTCAGTGTCTTATCTGCAGGTTGTTTTGATAATGTCCACAGCACTTGTGTTAACTGATATTTGTCCTATAGAGAAAACCTGGTTTGGAATGTGTCAACTTTGCAAAATAATATTCCTATGATCCCCAGATAGCGGCAGATGTCGCCTTGTGAGTATTAGAAAACAGTAGAAAAGGACACACTAAAGATTATAACAGTCAAGCTCACAATGGAAAGTTAAAGTAAAATCCATGCAGCAGCCAAAACCAAAGAAATAAACATATTTATCATATTTATCTCCCTCCCTACATGTTTATCTTCCCCTACCTCTGTTAATCAAAACCTGATGCCTGCAGAGTGTAATTCAGCAATTGACAGTTTGGTCACAGATCCATGTGTTGTTATAGCAACAATGTAGCCTTTAGTTATTAGCCTCAAAAGGGATGAGGAGCAGGCGAAAACCTTCTATTCCAGTGTTAGCAAAGGTTGTCTCTATTTCAGGCAAATAGACTCTTATCTGCTCTAAAATACTGTGGCAAACCCTGTAAACACTGGAATCACGTGTTTTCAGCTGATAGAAGTTACTTGCAAAATTATAAATATCTCATGTAAGTGTGTGTAAACCCACTACATTAAATTGTTCAATCAGCAGTAAGTGCTTATCCATCTAGAAAACATGCCCCTCGGTGTTGCTATTTGCAAGTCTGGATCAAAGACGAGGGAAAATATAAGTTTGATGTTGAGGAGAACTTGTGGCCTAACAAATAGGAGCAAATGGACTAAATGTAAAATTCAGGTCTTTCATGTTTTGGATATTTCCACCCAAAAGTTCAATTTTAATGTAGTTTTTACAGTGTTCTGCTTTTCTCTGTTAAAACAATATGGAGAAAGAAAGAAATCTGATGAAGCGGAGTAAAAAATTGTTTCAGATTTTACATAGGTGAAGTGTCTATGGTTTTCACTGATGATGGAATAAATAAATAAATAAATAAATAATGAAAACTTTCTTAAGAAATCTCTTATTTAACAGTAATTCAACATGTCATCTCAAATAAGTTCAGCAGGGTTCATTATCTCTAGTAAAATCATTATTTATTATTGGGATATTGATAGATTTTGTATTTTGTTGTCTATTGTTTAGTGACTGATGAAAAGAGTGTAAAAGTTGTGTTGTTTGAGGGAAAATTTTGCTTTTGTTGCATGTTCTGTATATTTTGTTAGTGTGAGACTTTTTGCAAACAAAAGGTGTCATTTTAGGCAGTGAGCTTCTGCGCTAACGGTATATAACGGTTTTAACTACCTAGCTACCTAAACATCAGCTTAACAATGGATGATGTGGACAACCAACCAATGCCCAGAACGTGGCAGAAACTAGAGTTTGAATATAGATTTTGGGTTTAACTATGTGGGATGGATGGGATCTGAGTTTCCAATATGGCAACTCAAGGCCAGAGGTGCTTGATCTGCAGACGAGGTCACTAATCTGAAAAGAGACTGTAGGCCCACCCAGAGGCCACACCAGCAGCACGCACATCACATTCCTCAACAAGCCCCTGTAGTCACGACACCCCGCAGCTCTGAGACTGTGAGCTCCACACAGGTCCCAGAACAGTGGTAACCTTTCCTACAGCAGCCTTGAACTACACAATATTGAGCAATTTTTAAACACTTCCTGTACAAGGTGTGAAGAAATGAGATGCATATTAGTAAACAAAACATGTTGCCGAGTTTTTTAAGATTTAAAAACTGCTCATGAAATGTTATATCCTACTTCTTGAATGAATTGAAATATTGGTATAAGTAGTAACAAACTGTCCCAATTATGACTCATGGGTTAAGATGACAATGGCCTGTTAGACACATATGGCTGACAGATTCTCACACCGGCTTTCTAATCATTAACAGTGAACGTTTTTTGTTGCTGATGCAGAAATACACTAGCAACTTTCAGAGTTTCACAGTATGTCCTGACACAGATGGCACATTACAGAGACAGCAGGACATCACACACAGTTACAGATAATAGTGACAGTGGTCACAGATTTTGTTTCCCCCAGAATTATCTGTAAAATTGCAAAGAGAGAAAGAAGAGAAGACAAAAATACAACATAAGGAGCATTGTGGAACCTACATGGATGCAAAGGAAAAGGTGCTGCAGTCAGCAAAGTATGCATTTACTTTTACAAAGAAAGGGGAGTGGTGGTAGAGTAACAGATGCCTGTAAACAACATGTGTACAACACTCTAGAGAGGCAGGTTTTTAATAATGCTGCATGTTCTTGAAAGTACAGTGTATATTCTCAATTCTCCATAGACAGTTTGATGATGTAACAGACCAGGTTCTCAGTTTCTCCTACCAAGATACAATCCACTTTTATCTCATCTGGTTGCTAAGCAATGGCTCTTCCTGCAAAATTGAAATCCCATCCCTGCAGCATCAGTGGTTGCCTTTCTGTCCTCTCGCCATCTCAAAGAGACAGACATAATATTTCCCGAAGGATGGCTGCAAATAACGAGGAGCTGCTGTGACAGGGCTGTGAGGGAAAATAGATTGTGGCAAAGCTGGGGGTGACAGTCTGTTGTGGGATCTATTGCAGAGTCAATCAGGCAGCCATCACAGACTATATTCGTTTTAGCTTTTAGATTTAAGGAATTTCTAAGACAAACAATGTGCCACTTAATAGAAACGGCAATGAATTACTTTCCCAATTACTGGGATCGGCTCCTGAACAACACAGGTACAAACACTACCTCCATGGCCATCTTCAGGTATCCACGTCACATACAGATCACGTCCCACAGCATAAGGTCTGCCTCTGAGTGTAGGTTTAACCTCTGATTTCTTGTCAAGGTCAAATGAATCACCCAGCAGTTGCGATGCAGAGGTGCAAACAACCACAATGTAAGTCACGGTGGCAGGTCTTCAGCATTTGTCACACTAGACACACACATTGCGTCAAACAGGGAGGATTAAGGCGCGACGCTCGCAGTCAGTGTCGCGGAGGAATCAGGTGATCGGGTGAAAGCTGATGCTGGTTTCAATCAAGGGATTCGACATTATTTTTTTATGTTATTTTTTTGTCGCTGGTTATTCGTCCTATTTAACAATGATGCGAAACTATGTATCAGTCATAGAAAAACAATAGTGATTACATTAATAAAACTGTGAAAGAGGTTATAATAATAATCTTACCTTATGCAGATTGCAGAAAGCAGTATAACGTCCTAATAAACGTGACAGTATGAATCCAGACTGAAGATACCGTACGTTCATTCAGGCATTGTCTTCGTGTGCAGCATCTCTGCGTGCAAACAGAAGCGAAATCCCGGAGCTTCCAGTCTCACGGAGCGCATGGTGCGTGAGGTCCGACGCAGGAGCCCAACACAAGTTTGTGTACTACAGCCAACTACAGTTAACTTTTGCAGGTAATGGCTACCGCTGGCGCTTCGGCGATGTCCTGCAGCTCTGCTCTACCAAGACCTGCTCACACCTGTGATTCCCACGTGGTTATGGCTGGGTTTGGACTAAATCAGCTCGTCGTGGGATGTAGGAAATCAGGCTACTATGGTAAGTCACGACGAAGCCTGACGCAGGTTTGAGTCACCCGCTCGTGCGCACGTCAGCATCTGATCCTAAAAACATCTGCAGTGCTCCCATGACGATGATAAGAGCATCACACAGGTAACCTTCAATCGGCGTCAATCTGCTCAATCAATATGTTGCTTATGCAAATGTTTGAGTAGTAAAAGAGAAAATTATTATTATAATTATTAGAAATTGGATTCATCAGATCATCAAACGTCCCCCAATTATATTATGTTAGGCTGAGTTCACTGTGACATTAGCTAAAATAGGCATGAAGGGACCATGCTTCTTATAGCCATTTATAATCTGTGGTGTAGTCATTTTAAAATTCTGACACTACCAATTTATTGTGGTTCTGTCTGACACTGCACCACACTTTAGATTTTTTCTCCTGCCTCCGTTGCTGGCTTTAAACTCTCCAAAACAGACAGGAAAGACATAGGCATGATATGTTGCTATTGTATATGTAGTTGTTTGGGTGCAAAGAAAAAGCATTGAGAGTTGGAAGGACAATCCAAGACTTTTGGGAAATTGCACAAGCAGAGCACAGCTTGGACTCAGCGTTCATAGAAACGAGCTCATGTTCTCCTGCTGGCACCAGAGCAGGTGTAGAGGGTATAAAGGTTGTCAGAAGGCTTTGGTTTGAGAGGTTAGAGTATTAAGAGATGGAATGTGCCATTAGTGTGTCAGCCTCTGACGGGATCTGGTGTAAAATATGTATCTACAGTTTGTGAGTGAAAGTGACCAGTTATTGCCTTCAAATGTCACCTGTTTCTGCTATACATCACAACCCACTCAGAATAATAAACATGGAGGGTTTCATAATCCTGTTTAGCCAGGGGCCACTAGACACCTACAAAACACACCTACTTCTTCCTGGCACACGAGTAGCACTGCATCAACTGATAACATGTATGCACACTATGCTTCCTGTCTCCTTCAATTCACTCATGTGATTTTCAAGGGCTGACTGCTGGGATCAGTTGCCATGGCAACCATGGATCATATGATGGTTACTCACCCTGTGTGCCTTTTTTTTTTTTTCTTTTCTATTTTTTCCCCTCTCTAGTACCTGTGTTCTGCAGTACGGCTGTGAATGAGCTACAGCTTCTCTCAACCTTACACAACACAGCTTATCCCAGGGCTGGTTTTCCTGCTGGTGTTCTGATGTGTGACGTAATTTAAAACACAAAGTTTATCACACCTCTAAATTTCTGCTGCATTACTCACATTAAAACTTAGTGAATAACCACAGGTCATACACCACAATCACTAAATCACGTTTCATGTCTGACAGATGGTGTCACAGAAGAACCTTCATTCAGACTGTAGCATCAACACAGCTCTCCATTGCTTTCGCCCTGCCTGAAACATCTTGACCTTGAGCTGTGTGTTTTGTTTTGTTTTTTGTTCCTCTCACACGGCAGATAGGGTTTAGTTTAGTTTAGAGAGAAGCTGCAATAAGACCCTTGGATTCATCCTTAATATTTCAAATGTTGTTAAATTGGAGCACATAATGGAGGGGTAATGAACCATCAAACTGGGCAGTAATTTATTGCCTTTTAAGACCATTCATAAGAGCTTAGTTCTGTAGAGTCAGACTGTTTAAAACTCGATAAATATAGAGAAGACAGGCTACATCATAAACTGATTGCGGTCTCATGCAATAAAATAAGCCAACAGTGCATAAAAAAATATAAATTTTATTTTCAATGTGACAACTGTCAGCAAGTGAGCGATAACAGGTTTTTACCACCACATTGCTCAGTGTAATGTAATTTTATTCTTCAGGTTGAAAAAAGTGGTGATGTTTACATATTCAATATTGTGAAAACTCTCATTCAGTGAAGCACCAGCGCTCATCTCCAACCTCAGGGGAGCCAGGTTGCCAGGTCACAAATTAAACATGCTGACGAACGTTGCCAGGCAAAATCGGATCTGTGTCTTGGGGGGTTGATTCTGTGCAGCTGAGCCCCATCTGCACTCACGCTTTAACTTAATCTCTCTGCTCCCCCCTTTACTCGCTTAGAATGGTACAGTCCCAAGTCTGTCTGTGTACTGACACCTTGCCTACTCCCCTCTGGATGTGAGAGTGCTGCCTTGGAAGGAGACAAATGCGGAAGGAGGTGTATATTTCAGCAAGTCCACTGTCTGTCTTCCTGCTGCATTTCTGTCTATGAATAAGGAGAAAGGGGCGACTGCATGACAACTGTAACCATGGTGGCTCAGGTGTAAGGTGTAAGAACAACAGTCACAATGACAGTTCTGTCTGCTCTCTGCAACAGCACTGAAAATGTAGTGTTTCCAATTTGGTCCTAACTGTTAAAAACCAGCTTGTTTAGTATTCCTCACCTGCTCTTTGTCTATTTACTCATAATCAGCCATCTCTGCTGTTCAAGTGACAACAGGCTCATTAGCTCCCTGGTAAAACTTTTCTCCTCTTCCCTAGATAAACGTATCCAAACAAAAGTCATGACTGCAACAGCTCAAGCATAAGTATTGACAAATTTGATGAAGGTGCAGCTATAAAATCAATACCAACAAATTGGCCTTGGGACCATGTTATCACCAATAAATTGCTGATGACGCATGATGGGTGTGATGATTCAACACTGGACCTGATAAAAACCTTCTATATAGACAAAAGTGTTGACCTTTTGGTTAAATAGTTGTTGAATTTGAGGCTGTTGTTGATTCTGTTAGATGAGAATGAAGAACTCTGGCTGTCTCCCAGAAGAACAGTCAATAAAACAGATTTTAAAAATCCACAGGGAGAGTGAATTTACTACTGAGATAGCTGTTATGAGCACAGAGAATTGAAAATTGGCCCGTTATCATCAGAAACAAAAATATAATTACTATAAAGTCCTGTAAGTACACTTTAATTTAATGGTAGTCAGCTAAGCTGTAAGGGGAAACCTATCATTTGTCCTTCTCTGTTGTACACAGATGCTCCTCACATTATGCTGTATTCTATCATGCCAATACTAATATGTGTTGAAATGCTGAGATTGTTTCATAGTGGTTCAAAAAAGATTTAGGCCTTGTTCACTTATTGATACAAATGGGGACTCAACACTGTACTGCAAACCACTAATGCCAGAGTCCTCCATTGTGGTTGTCTATAACGTGTCTGTGTGTGTGTGTGTTTTAGAAGAGGCAAATGCTGGAAAAAGATCAAACATCTTATTATGTCAACAGAATAACTACATTACATATTGTTATATTCTGTGTTAATACAGAAATGTTCATTTCCTGGTATCAGCAAACTGTTAAACAAAACTAATGCCACAACGTGTTTTTGCTTGCAATGATGCCACCAGCTGCTTGTGTTAATTAATAATGTTAAAGTAAAGGTCACAACAGAAAGGGTGGGATATGGTTAAAGTCATTCCTGTTAATTTGAGTGATAAACAGAAACACTGGTCCTACTTGTCCTGCCCTCTAGTTTAACAGATGGCTGTTTAAAGTCCTGCTGTTTGAGGCTGCACAGTAGAATATGCAAACAGTAAAGTCTTTCCACTAGTTCACAGATCAATGTGCATCCATATCCTGCATAACTGGTATTAATAGGCATGAGCCACCTTGCCCTAAATGATTAAATGAGAGCAGTTTCTCCTTCATTTTATGTATATGCTGTAAATAATCAGGCTGAGCTCACACCATTTTATGTTAAAATTTTATTTTATTACACAATGTGAAGACACATGAAGCTTTTAATATGTGAACACTGTAGTGGTATAATCTATTGTGCCCAGAGGACAGTTTTTAAACACAATGGCATGATATTCAAGATCCCACAGACCCAGTCAGTGGCCTGTGAAAAGTCTACCTCAGACCCTGTCAGCGACACTTCTTTGCCATCTCATGATGACTAATTCGCAGCAACTGGTGCCAGGAGGACTACACTGCTTAAAGAAGCAGAGCATGCACCGCCTTTTATGTGATAACATAAAAGACAAAACCTTTGCAGCTGGTCTGTTGCAACCCTGTCTGCTGCATTCTTGTCAAAAATTTGAGCTCCCTGGGGTTGATGGGAATGTGTTTGTGTATTGTGTTGTGAGTCTTCGTGTGTCTGTGTGTGCTACAATGTACAACTGTATTAACCAAATTGCCCATGTTTCTACTGTCTCTGTCTCCTGTTGTCCAACCTTGACCACAACAAATGTTGCAATGCAATTAAGATAGAGGATGTGATCAGGTCCGTCTCTGTCATGTTCCTTTAAAATCTATATTATACCCAAAGCTGTTCCAGTAACATCATATCAGAAATTGGAGTCCACTACTGGACAATATATAAACAGGTTATATAATGAGGTTTATTTATTCATGAATGAACACCTAATGGATCTTTGCACTTTAAAGGCCACTGCTAAGTGACTCACGATCCCCTTTGTCCATTACCCTCAGTGCCAAGGAAAAGAAAAATCAGGAAGTCAAATTATGCTCTGAAAGGAGAGTTAGTCTCAGTTTTAGAGGAAAAAAGATATAACAATGTCAGAAGAAAAAATGCATAACTGCAACCTTAACCATCTTTACAATTTTAGGTAGTAATCTGTTGTTATTTTATTTTTCAATTTTCACATCTCTAGCTCTTTTTTGATTGTGTTAAATGTGTGGTCTTTGCAGATTTTCACTTATCGCATAGCAAGCTAATTTAAAGCATATATAGTTTCTAAGCTCTTTTATCACTAACGATGTAATGCAACTTCAAACAAAATAATAGTCTCTGCATGTTTTGTACTGAAATAAATAGTCATTCTGTATGATGACTTGTTGTGTGTATGTTGTAATGTTATTGTGATATTATTGTGCCCTCTTCTGGTTAGAATTATAGCAACACCAGACAAAAAGAATTTAAAGACCAACCAATGTTGAAACAAGAATAAAGTAGCTGCTCAGAGAAAACTGGCCCACATTGATGCAATATGATAAAAGGGTGTGGATTTTGTGATGTTATTTTATTTACAGTTATTTTTTACACTGCTCTGTGAAATCTGCCTGGCACAAATATTAAAAAGCTGTTTCCCAGTGAAACAGAAACTTGTCTCTCGTGCCTCAGAAAGATCAGGATGGTAAATCTCCCTCCATCTCCACTCAGGCTGTCGAGGCAGATTGCTGAGGCCTCTACAGTGGAGGGAGGGCTTTGCTGCCATCTGGGCTGCAGCAGGGAGTGGCAGCTAAGACACCAGCGTCAGCTTTATATTCAACATTTATGTACCATAAGTAACACATAAAGATGACTAAAAGCCTCTTTTTCAAATCTGCAGTGCTCCCAGTTGAATAGTTCAAGAGAGGATGGAGAGAAAAGATGTACTCATAATATACACTGGCTACATTTTTGATCTTTGAAACTGCCTGGCTTTGCAGAGCACCTCACTTCAGGGTCTGTTGTGAATTACTTTGGCATGACAGCACACTGTAACTAAAACAAGGATATGTTTACTGTATGGACATACAGGGAAAAAAAGTATTCATAGTGAGTCTGAAAGGCCTGAATTGGAGTGTGAAAAGTAAAAGATAAAGGCGTTAGCATAGGGAAGCTCAATAAATAAACCAAAATAATTTCTACCCTCTTCTTAAATAAAAGACCAAGAAATCATTAGTTATGGATTTACCATAACAAGCACATATGTGCACATAGACCACACAAACTGAAAATATGAAAATTATGGTAAGAATCAATGAATGTTGATTTTCTACATATGATTTTCAGGATCTGGGATTATTTGAGCTGAGAATATGGCTGATCTACCTGCCCTGCCCTCCAGTCTGATTCTCTCTCCATGTTCAGATTCATGTCTTCATCAGCAACAAGGCCAGCAGTCTCTGCAATCAATTCTGCGGCTGTTCGGACGCCTTCATATAGAGCCTGGCCAGCTGCCAGCTCCATCTGCAGACAGCTCTGTCTATACACCTCCTCTTAGTTATCTCTCCGTCTCTCTATCTCTTCTTTCATCTCACGGAGACAAACGACCTCATCTCTGCCATTGCTCTGTGGCCACCATTGATTATCACTACTCGCTGTCTCAGTCTCTCCTCACCTCATCCTCCCCTTCTACAGTATCGCTCCCTGTCATTTAATTTCTTTTTTCACAACCTGTCTAATTATTGATTCCAAAGCAGGGCGACAGGAGCTTGATGTCTGTTTTGGAGCATTATTTTTTTATATAGCAATAGTAAAGCCTTCATGCAAGCTAAAAGCTTAAACATAGCAGAAGTAAAGCCCTATTCTTTAACATGCTTTTCACAAGCTTCAGGTTTGGATGGTTTAAATGAGTGTCAAAGGCTGTAAAGATGCTTGACTTTTGAGGGTCAGTAGCATGTTGTCTGAGTTAAAATCAGGCACCACAGCCATGAAAGAGGGTACCAGTCTGCCATTAAACACAGAACAACAGAGAAAAAGGGTGAAATGACCTGGTCATAAAATCTGGCTAGTCTCTGGGTTTGATGTACAGTTCAGACTCAATAAAAACTGCCTTTGCTCTGAGCTCCACAGCCATTAGCGGGAATGATTATTGCCATATATTTCAACCTGTAGTCGCCTACTGAAGTTTAAGTTAATAGTAACTCTAAGGTCTTGCTCACGACAGTGGGGGAAACAAATTATTCTAATAAGAAGGTATGGGTAATTGGCCATAAATCACAAGGTCCACAAAAGAAGTTCTGACTATAATAAAATCTGGTTTCCATACATCGAAGGTGCCTGTTTAACAGACCGTTTATCTGGCTGCATGACATTGTTACACTCCCTGATCACAATCTGTGTGCCACCTTGTAGAGGACAATTATGTTTAATTTAGTGATTTAATGATATCATTTCACCAATTACCGTGATGTCTAGTGGCAATATTTTGTACATTTGCAGATTAAATTGTTGAAATGTATCAAAAAATCTTAATTACAGCAACTAAATTGTATCATGCAGTTAAAAAAGCTGTGATTATCAATGAGCATCCTGTATGGAAAATTGATGGATTATTAGCAAACTGCAATTAAAGGTTTCTCATATTGCAGAAAAATAGCTTATGTGTCATCATATGTCAGTGATGCATTAATATAAAACTAACCTTTTAATGTTTTCATGTCATGTCGTGGAAGAAAATTACTCTATTTTCTTTGAAACTACAGTGTAGTATGAAATATAAAGTGGCCACAAAATGAAAATAGCCAAGTAAACAATACATACTAGAAATTTGTGCTCACATAAAGGCACTTTTATTATATTCCAAAGCTGTAGGCTTTAAAAATACAGTACAGTATAAGCCAAAGAGTAGATCAGCACCAACCATGTATTTGCAGTGGGTAAATCAAAAACAGTGGCTACAAAGGCAGATTAAATTCTAGTTGATATACTGTTTATCACCACTAGATGGTGTTATTAATTTCACTGTGGCACAGGATATGACATGATGGTGTCAGCTGGTCTGAAGCTTTAAACTCCATCAGCACTTCAAATGCCAGTCTCTTATCAGTCTATTCAGAAACACACTCTCCATGTGCCACACTATGATGGGTTGGCCTGCTCTATGTGTCAGCTGTCAGCTTCGTATCAGGTTCACTGTGAATCTCTGGCTGGTTGTATAAAGAATGTAAAAAGGCATTGAGTTTTGTTACATAGCAAATAAACAGAAATACATTCAGAATTTTGAATGGGCAAACAAACTGACATGTACCAGTACCGGAGTACTGATGTTAACAGCCATAGAAAACAAGCACTGGTTTAAATTAAACTAAATGCATAAATAATTTTTAGAAGTCATGACTTGTGTGTGCAGGAAAACAGCAAGAAACTGCAATAAAAATTAATAACAACACTTACCTCCTTACACTTGGACACACACAGACTTAAATAAGCACAGCTGACGGTTTGATACACGAAGGCTGATGCTCTTTGCTCTTTTTCCATGTTTGTTAGGCCAATGTGTCCTTGTAAATCATAAATCAATAAATAGCCGTCATCTTTCAATAACTGCCCAGTCAGAACTTTTATCCACTTAATTTTAACTCATATACACTTAACACACAACCAACATACACAGGCCACGCACATGCATCATTTTGTTCATGCAATATTATACCTACCACAGGAACATAACAATTCATAATCAAAATGTACACTAAATGCTGTTACACATGAGTGCTAAAAGGGAGTTTAATAAGACTTTATTTACTATCTGCCCACCATATGTGATGGTCCTGAGTGTTTGAAATCTAAGCTCATTCACAGAGGGGGAGAGCCTGTGGATCCCAGGACACCTAATACTCTGCGTGCTCCAGGGCCGGTGAGAAGAAAAAGAGCACAATTGGATTAGATACCAAAATAGGGTCAGTGTTTGTTTTAATCAGGCTGGTGACACAGGGAGCTCTTGAAAGCACTGAGTAAAGAGAGCCTGGAGAGAGAGAAAACGAGAGAAAGAGGAAGGGAGAGCGAGAGAGGGTGAGGGAGACAGATAGTGAAATAGAAGGAGAAAGGGAAAACGAGAGACAGAAAGGGCAGCCGGGGTGATTGGACCCCAGGCTATGGCTGGATAATGGAGACTGGAGGCCGGAGGAGAAGCTGTCTGGGGGGCGGCTGGCCTTGCGGAGTTCACTGTCAGGTCCCAGAACCAAGGGGACAGTGGTCACTTCCTGTCATCCCAGTATTTGTCAAGCTAGTTTGTTTTGAACAAAACACCAACAACTCAAGTAACAAATAATGCCTCTTGAGAAGTGAGCATACATGAAAGTGGTGATTTATCTGTAAATCTTTTACTCAGATCAACAAAAACAATTCTTTTTTTGAGTTTTCTGTTAACAGGGATTTAAGGAAAGTTCCTGCAGAAAAGTGAAATCTGAGGCTGGGAATGTCAACTGTCTTGTCTTAGTCTGAGCTATCTGATTACCAAACGTTTTTGTAATCATAGCCACCCTGGATAAGAAGCTTAGAAAGTGAAAGTGCAGAAGCTTAGATGTTAGATCAATATTGTACACTATCAGGCAGAGAAAGGTCTACTGTAAGTGCTAGGCTCTGGCAGTTTTTCCATCTAGGTTGTTGCAACACTCCCTAAACCTCTCAGTGAATCTGGGCTGTTGATGAACAAGCCATAGTCACACATGACTAGATTTTCCTTAGCAAGGCTAAAAATCCATACTGGGAAACCACTGAATTCCAGATATCACAAGTGATTTTCCTGTGCACCAGGACACCTTTAGCCTGTGGGGAGACATTTACCATTGTTTCCTGTGGACGGAATCGAAAAGAGTGGCCGTATCTTCTATGTTACATCTCACACACCTGAAGAATGAAATGCAGAATAATCAACAACTGATTTTTGGATTTTGTTGTTCACGACAAAGATACAAATTTTAGTACACTGCCGACTTGGGATTTGAGTAGTGTTACAGATTAGTATTTTAGCTGCCTGGATTTGTGAGTTTCGCTGTTATTCAGTTCAAAACACAAACTAAGCCATGACATATACATCTGTGCCAATTTCTTAGTACAACCTAGGGAAAGTGCACTGGCCAAAGTTTAGGTAAAACAGAACAGCACTTAGATCAAAGTAGTCTGGAAACCATCTTCATATGACTGTCATTGTGATTGCACAAGATGAGTTGTAGTTTGATATCTGTGAAATTGTGCATGTTTGTGTGCACATCTCTATAAATATACATTATACTTGTGTATCAGAAAGACGTGAGAGAGCAAGACTAGGAGTGTCCTAACTCCTGCTTATCTATCAGCCTTCTCTACAGTGTTTGGTAATGGTATCCCCTGGTCGGAAGTGCAAATCCAGCTGCTGCGAAGTGGCCATAAATTAGATTTTCTAAAACTGGGTGCAGCCGTACTCTCCAGTGTGTTGTTTACTGCATAACCCTGCTCATTGCATTCGCTCATTGCAGCTTTCATTATCATTAGCTTAATTCCTTAAACTTTGCCCTAAAATGTTTGATTGTCATCCACCTCAAAGTTGTTTGGTTATGTATCAGCTTTTTTATCTGCTGCAAGGCTTCATCACTACAAGTCAAGCAGTCCAACTCCAGCAGCACAATTCATCTCGTTTAAAAAGGTGAGACATATTGAAAACATTACAACTCATGCTTTTAGACACTAAGTGTGGAGGTTAGGGTGATATGCCTGCTGAAAGCTTTTCCAAATCGCAGAGAAATCAAGTGAGGGAGTTCAGATTTTTGCAGCTGCTTTCTATTCCTCAATGTGCAGAGTAATTCCAAACAGTTTATTTTCTATCCAGCCACTTCAGCCCCCAAGGTCATTTGCTTTTTGTCTTTCTAAACAGGCAGAATTCTCACATGTCCTTTCTTGGTGGAACTCTACTCAGTCTAATTCACTAGGCTGGTCTGTTATTTCCCAGCAATGTCTCATTCAGATGTAGCAGATTTACATACATTTACAGAACCTCATCTTCTGCCTGACATATTTTATTAACAAAATAACAGAGCCTGGTTCAGCTGTATGAGGCCTTTCCTTCAGACTGTATAATTAATTGTTGAGAACTGCTACAAGTGTACTTTTTATGTCTTTATGTTTTGTTTTTATGTATTTTCATGTCTTGCATAAAGTCTTTCTGTGCATGTCAGTAGTGTATTTGCAGCTACACCCCACTTATAAAAGACTTAAAGAGGAGGATGAGTCAGAGCTGGAACAAACCACTTGCCACCATGCTAGCCTTCAGTGAGCTGTGGGTGAAGAAGGACATTGTGGCCAATGTCTGGGTGGCTGTTTAAGGGGTCGCGCTTTGTGCCCAAGCCCTCAGGGCACCAGTAGCAGGATGGGCCTAAGCATCCGCTGGGAGGATGGCCCCAGCTATCCCTGTGGAGTTTGGCTTGTACAGCTGTATCTGATTGGACAGGAACAAAGGGCTGCGCTGCACCAGGGGGCTTGGCATCTGGCAGATAGAAGATAGAAAAACTAATCCTCTCTGAGATGAATCACTATATTTTCACTAATAATTAACAATTATGGGATCTATATTCTGTACAGAGATGGGAAACGTGTTTTAAACACAATGTTTTGGGTTTCAGCAACACTACCAATTGCTAATGTTGTATCAATATCCATACGATATATCTAAATGTATATGTAAATGTATATGTATATGTCTACATTCAGACTTTTTTGAGTATTGTTTGTATAGTATCCATATAAACTGGATTTTCCATCCAAAAAAGAAAACTTGAATCAGTAAAAATGTGTAGTAAACATTTTGTCTCACCTTGTAGTCAGAAGATGTTTTTCTTCTAAATTCTAAATAATGGTTTAATTTATTGTTTAATTTAAACATGTATTGAAAGTGTTAGAGTCAAATGCACAACTTTACTATTTTGTAAACTTGTAAACAAATATCATAGTGAAATAAAATGAATCCTTCTGAAACCACTCAAAGAGAAACGTGAGTGTGTTAAATTGGCCGTCATTTTTTGCAACTGTCATCCTTTCCCTGCGCTGAACCCGCAAAAACAGACCAAAAAAAAAAAAAAAAGAACCAAAACAGACAGGAAAAACAAAAAACGACTTGTTCTTCCCCAGATTTTCATAAGCATTTATCCAGAATACCGGACAGGTTTTTCCAAAAATGTGAAAAAGCTGGTAGGCTACCGGAGACCTCCTGTGCGTCAGAAGCTCTCTTATTTGATGCGCTGGAGACAGAAGCTGTGGCCAAAGCCGCAGGTTTTGTATGGAGCCTGAGTCTGTCTGTCAGCAGTGCCAGAGAAACCATAAGGCCTATTTCTCTCTCTGTCTCATACACACACACACACACAAAATAATAAGAACCCCAGTAAAGTCGATTGTTCTCTTAGGAAAGAAGAACTTACCCCTTCATGACTGGTTCACCTGTCATTTTATTGTAAAAAAAATAAATAAAAAAAAGTTGCCTATTACCGTGTTACAATCCTTAAAACAAAGCTCTGCATTTTTAAACGCACTGTTTGCTCACCATGCTTAAAACCGCTTCAATTGTTTTCTGTTGATGGTTTAATTATTTTCGTTTAAGCATGTTTTTATTTCTCTGTAACTTCCTCGCATAATGTAAGCGGGATCCTTACATAATTTAAATTGGACTTAATTTAATTAAATAAAGCGTTATAATTTAAACCTTTAGTGGGAACCTGTGAGTTACTGTGTGGACAAACTTCTTTAGTACACAAGTTAAATGTTCGTTGGAATGATTGATGGGTTCAGACTAAATTATAAATCATGTTTATTGGCCTTTATTTGCTATTCAAGTGGCATTAAGCTGTAATGTCAAACTAAACAAATGAGTTTAGGTTTTAATCTTTTCTAAAATTTCCCGTTGCCATTATTGAATTAAATCATGAATAATTTACTTTTTTATTCAAATTTTGTTTGATTAATAAAATATAGGCTACATTATTGGCCCATTCACTCCCAGGATAAACACAGGTGCTACAGATGACAGACACATTTATTCTACTAATCGGAAATACTCAAGAGGCCGCTGGACAGGACGAGGACCTAAGGAGGTTCCGGTCCTCTGGCTTTAGATAATTAAGATCTTCAATCCGTTCATTGGCAACAGACATATGTATTACTTTTGCCTCATGAAATAATCTTAATTTAACCCTGTCCCTTTTTAACCTCTGTGAATAAAGATCATCAATGACACAGATCAGATAAAAGAGAAGGAGAGTGATTTTGACAGATATGAAGAATACAGAATAGATTTGATATGCTGCTTCATCTGCTGACAGTTAACAAAGACATCGACCCGGTTTGCTTTTAACGGGTGTAACTCAGTCTACCCCAGTTACGCACGCGTCACCGCCCAACACAACCGGTTGACTGGCGGTTCCCGGTCCAAACTGAAATACATATATACATATACAACATTAATAATCCTTAAATGATTTAGGGATTATTTATTTGTAACTCTGGCGTATGTCTGCAGTATCTGGGCCTGGGTGATACATCCAGATGGTTTCGCTAAGGTGCATGTTTAGCCTACGGATTCCTGGAGATTGTGAGGAAGGAGCGAAGCCGGTCTGTCCTTCATTAAGGGCCAGTAAGAGCAGAGAGGCATTTATCATGACAGAGTGAGCTTTTATAGACCCGGTCGCACAGACACACACTCACACACACACACACAAACACACACACACCGTTTGGGCTACTGTACCCAGCAAATCACCTCAGCTCCTTGTTTGTAAGAGGTTGTTGCTATGACAACCACACCCCAGCAGCGGTTAATGTAAAATGTACATATTGTTATTGGTTAGCTGTACACAAGTAGTTATCTATCAGCCCATTTCTATGAAAAAAAGTTGCCAATACAACATTTGAGACAACTTCCACTTGTAAGAGGCACCGTGCACTATGCCTTCTTCTCTTCTCTTTTGCTCTATTTATTTTATTTTTATGCATATGTCTTTATGGTGTTTTTCTTTTATTATTGTTGTGTGAAGAAATGCAAACAAAGTAAGGTTTTAATTGCAAGTTGTAAGTATAGACTTTTCTCACTGTGGGATATAGGTACCATTTATAGGAGCAAGTAATACATTTAAAATGTTAAAAAGACGAAAAAAATTTTGTAAATTGTGCTCTAGTTATAACAACTACATTAGAGTCATTAAGTTCAGTTTTATGTGGAATCCAAGCTATTGCATAGCGGTGAGACTTAAATTACTTTAGAAATTGTTTATAATTTTTAATTAATGCTTTACAGATCAGTCATTAGTATCCACAACTAACTCTGCAGTTATAAATGTTTGTAAGTCATTAACAAAAAGACATCACGTTCCCCTTTACATAATACATTTTTGCAGTTATAAATATTGTCTTCGGTTAAATAGTCATTTTACATTTTTTTTTTCTCAATTTGTAATAAGCCAGAGGCAAGTTGGTTTTACCAAAATTGTTTGAAAAGGTTCTGAAATAAGTATCAATGTGCTGTTAATATGTGTGGACAAGATATCCTGCTGCTCTTTTCCAGAGGAGACCTTTAAACATTTCATTGGCAAATCACGTTATTAATAAATTTTCTTGCTGAAACAACAACCTGGCCAAATGTTTTTTCTTATTAATGGCTTATAATTACTCTATAAATTTTGCAAATATTTCTTTACCAGAACATTGTGCCAGTTGGTAGATCTTGAATTTGACTGTTCCCAGTTTCTATAATTGCATTATATGAGAACAGCACAGTACACAGCAGCAAGATAAGTAAGGCACAGATTAACTATTTCCCCAATTGACAAAGGCTTCAGGACTTGTGATTGTTAGTTGTTCTGTCTTTTTGTTTGAAGAGCACTGCAGATAATTGTGACAATTTTGCCACCAGTCAGAATAACAAACACTTTAATATTGTATGGTCTTGCAGAGCTGTCTAGAAAATAATGTTACTATGCAATAACATTTTAAGCAAAACAATTACAACATTACAATTTTTCTCAGTCTTTGTCCTGACTTATCTGACAGATGTGCACCCAGAGCATCTTGTATGTTGTGGTTGTAGGTCCTGACTTACTGCTAACACTCACTGGGCTTCAGTGTGCTCCATCACGGCTCTTGCGAGGTCAGACAGAGGACAGCAACCCCACTTCCCATTTCCCTTCAAAGACCTCAGCCCCCATCACTACAGCAAACGAGCTTAAGCTTCCCACAATGCACCTCTCCATCGAGCTGACCCCAGGGTCGGCAGCTGTCACTCATGTCCTCAGCTGGCTCTGCAGCTTCTGGACATGGACTGGAAGATGTGAGGGAGGCCTCAGAGACAAGCCCTGGCTCTGCATATGGGATCATCTCTGTGCATTCATTGGAGGGTAATTAAATTAGCGATCCTTCTCCTATTCTAATGCAAACCTCAGGTTGAATTGCCACCCTGTACGTGAGAGGAAAGGCCCCAGGCAGTGATATCCAGACAAAGAAGTACTGAGATGTACTTCATTCTCTATATGTTGGTGTTCATCTCCATGTTAATAACTTCTCCATCTACATGCTGTTTGAGGATCACGCAGATCAGTACTGGAAAAGGTCAGATGTTTGTTTACTTGCTATACATGCATGATAAACATTATTCACCATTGTAACATCACTAAATATTATATACTACACTTTTAAATATGAGTATATTAAATATAGAATATATTAAAGCATATTGGTGCTGTTTAATCAAATCTTTTAGTACACTGCAAGCCTGTATATACAAATTGTGTGTGTAGAGGATGTAAGGTGTAACGGGGGCTACAATGCCCTGCAGACTGACAGCCGGGCAGAGAGGATGTAGGGGAGGGAGGGGTGGAAGTGGCTCTTTAGCCAGAGGGTCGCAGGGTGCACGGTGAGAGTGTAGGGTCACCTTTATCCATGCTGTCTGTGCCCAGAGCTGGGAGGCAGCAGGGGGAGACCTGGGACTCCCAGCAGGCTGAACTGATTTCCTGTGCAGGGTCATGCCCAGGACACGATTGTAGGACAAGGATTTAGGACAGCAGGGAGCGGCAAGTCGTGGTATGGATGGTGAGTCGTGCTATTTTGTGCCATTTCTGTGCTTTTAACCCCTACTTATTTCCCTTCCACTATGGCTAGGACGAAATCCATACGTTTATTGCGAAGGCAGAATTCATAATTTCACATAAGTAGTTCATGTGGCCAAGAGTTTTACGTGTATTTTAGCTATAAAATAGGTCCTTCCTCTAGTTAAATATATTGACTACCCCCTTTAAATGTAGCAGGCCACTACGTACAGACACAGACTCATAGGAGACTGTGATTTAACACACCCATAATTCTATACATCTTATGCTCTCCTGATGCAATGTTCATATAAACATCATTACCTGCAGCGGCTGAGAGATCATAGCCCAGTCGTTCTTCTTCTTGCCCACATTTCTGGAATGCATTTACTCAGCTGGGTTTGTGAATTCAAGAGTGCTCTGCTGCCTCCAGCTACAGAGAGCCTGCTTGTCACGAGATTTGAGAAACATATTCCAACTTGTGTGCATCTTAAAATGCATCCTTTTAAACACAATTTGGACATTTTTATTGATGATCAGCCAGATAGTTTGATAAATGCTTGCAGCTATACCTGTGGGATAAATTTTATGGGGATGAAAACACAGTGGGAAGGTAAAAGATGGCATTTACATTCTTAATTCAGACTTTTTCTTCACTTGCAAGCAGCCATGTATTTGCAGTTTGTGAGCAATAAACTTTAAATTTTTTTCATGACTACACTTTTATTAATATTGGTAGATGGAGTTTGAGAGTATTATTTTCACATTTAAGTATGAATAAATCATAAAATAAAATAAAATATAGGTTTGTCATGTTCTGTTTATTGACAAAAACTGTTAGCTTTGACAGCTTTTCTCTCTTTTGTACAAATATTGATGTGAACTCCCATGGAGCCATCATTCCCACATCATGTTGCCTCCAGATCTTGTTAAACAGCTTTTTTCCTGCTTGGATAAGTCACATATACTGTGGACACTTTTCATATTTCAGAGCTCAAAATGGAATCAAATGAGGCTTATGAGGCCTTTCAGCCCAAATGGTCCTCATGTTTACACACTTGTCCATCAGCTGAGCAGCATGAGGCCTCAGGTAGAGACTGGTAAGATGTCCCCTAAACCAGTCTGAACTTGGTAAGTGCGCTGTGTTTAGACAAGGTTTGTCTAGATTGGAGATCACATGTCAGTATTAAAAGCCTTTAATCTTACTCTTTCTCAGTCAGTTAAAATGAACAAGAAATCTACTCCGTGCCACGGACAAAGTGTAGCCCACCTTTTCTACTTTTATTTAAGCTGCTGTTATTGTTTTATATTTATAGATAACTGTCAAATGAAATGTCACGAGCTGTAATGTAAAAACCCACAAAGATTAAAGTGAATAACAATATAATATAATATATAATAATTAAAACTGCATTTCACTGTAGTTAGGAAAATGTTATGACTTATATAATCATTGTTTTCCTCTTTCCGTAATTTTTGAAAGACATGCAACGTTGTTTATCGCAGGCAAAGGAAGCCAGCACCATAACGCTGAACGAAATGCATCTGCTGTTAACAGTCGAACAGGCACTTTCCGTCAATTAATTTGATGTCTGTATTTATCATAAGCAGTTTTTAAGTCAAACATTAGCTTTGGGAGATGTTGCATTGTTCTTCGATATTACATGATCGAATAAGGGCCAAATAATCCTATAGGCCGTGTCGTTAAAATAAGCATTTAAATGGCGTTTCTGAGTTTCTTGGTTTAAAATTAATAGATCATAATTTGGACCGTTGTCTTTAAACGCCATGTAGAAAAATATGTTAACCTACCTTCTATGTTGCAAAACCTTTTGACCGCTTATTAGGTTGTGTTTGTTCACACAAACAAAACCCGTGACATTTGTATTCAAACATGGATAGCTGAATATATGATATTTTTATTTTTTCCTGTTGTTCATATTAGCATGTTTATGGGGAATTTAGTCTGCCTGTAGGTTTGCTTGAAGTCGGCTATATTTTGAGCTGATTTTAATATGTTTTGCACGTACAATCTTTGCATTTTTAAACATGAGAAATTTGTGTGTCCGTGTGTGTTGATAATTTATGTCACATGTTCGTTATCGATGTCTTCCCTTTCTGTTTTAGCAAATTTGTAAAATATTTATCGGCACTGGACTAGTATAATGCGTCGAAATGTTATGGGGTAAATAACAGGCTAATAAATAATCAGGAAAATTAGTCGAACACTTCATTATTCACGCATAAACTTTTAGTGAATTACAAATAAGTCTTTCCCTGAAAATATCAAGGAGGACTACCCAATAAAAAAGCCCAAACATTTAGACCTAGGCTGTTGGTAATGGCAGAAATAAGTTAAAATAAAAAATAAAATAAAATAAAATACTATAATAATAAATAAAATAAAATAAAATATCTATGTGCACAAAGTAAAACTAAACAAGTAACAGTCTGATCATGCCTTTCGGTGACAAATAATTATTTATTCTGTCAGATATTTGTGCGTAAACTGGTGTGCGTTCCTGCATCTCTTGTCCTGCTTGATTTGGTGATTAGGCCCATAACAACATATGAAGTAGGAATTAAATGGTTAAATGCTGGGACTGAAACCACACGTGATTGAATTTTTGGCGCATTATATCAGACTGCTGGATGCTGACATCCCATCTCTCTCCTCTTTCTCTTTCTCTCTCTCTCTCTCACTTCTCTTTCTCACACTCATACACACACACACCAATCCCGGTTTCACGGGTCTTTGTTTCTGATCTGCTAAATCCCACCCACTTGACATGAAGACAGAAGAAGAAAAAAATATCTCACTCAGGCGCCCACACTATCAGCGGCCAGTCGCTGTTGTCGATCTTTCCTGCTCGACCCTGAAGATGGAGACGGAGAGTTGTTTGCCTTTCTCTTCTCAACCCAGCAGGAGGACGCCAGAAAACTCCCCAGGATTGGAACACGGGGGCTCCGGTTCGTTTCTTGTCTGCGATGAGCTCCAGAAACCCTTGCACCTTCATCCTCCTCTTGCTCACCGCCTCAGCCTGCACGGGGACCTGTACGCCGCCGCCACGGCGAGGTACGGCGCTGCTGGCTCTGATTTTACGCACAGCGCTGTCCCGGCAAATCAGAACACATCACCGTCCAAACACAGCAAGTTCTTGGACAGTATAAACCAGGATCTGAAGGGGACAACCATGAGCGGCAAGCCGGCGTTTTTTGAGAACAACTCGGAAGGTAGGTCGACATATTTAAATGTGTTAAAAAGGAAAATGAATTAAGAATGTAATAAGAGTCCTGCATCCCTCTTTATGCGTATAAATATTTTTGAGTATGACTTTTAATTGTCTGAGCAATATTTACTTAGTGATTAAAATTATCCTAATTTAGTGGATTTGATTTACTTGTTGACATTTTAATAGTTAAAATAATAAAAGTAATCACTATCCTGCGAGGCGTGAATAAATATGAATGGATAAAAAAGGAATAATCTAAACCAAGAAAGGAATAATGTAACAATCTAAGAAGAATTTAAACGACACAAATCTAATTAAAAAATCAGTAAACAAGTTTTTTGGTGTGCCAGTTTTTTACATTTTTCTTTTCTTTTTATTAGACAGTGTTCATTTTTACTGATGATGAAGAGGAGAACATGGTTTTGATAAAAACGTCATCATGTGTTTTTAACTGACAGAGGAGAGAGGTTAAAGGTCAGTCTGGCAGCGACTTGGGTGTGTCATTAAGCTACTAGTCAGCTACCAGCTTTCTGCATTTTAGCATTCAGTCTCTTCATATGCAAGGTTTAAAATGTAAAACATAACATAATTGACTTGAAATTTGCAGCAGGTGTGTTCTCAAATAACCTATAAATGTCCGTCTTGAAAAAAAGGAACCATTGTGTATGTTGAACTGGAGCCTGAAGAAATGATGTGGTCTCTCAATTTATTTATTGATGTTGATGACTCCGCAAAGCATATGAGCGCTGATAAGGTCTATGTAATATCTGTGTCCAGAATAATATACAATGACTTGATTCATGTTTCTGCCAGCAGGCTTCCTACACAATTAGTTATGATAACCATATCAACTGTCTTGTTTAAAAGTGGACTTTTATTACTTTTCTTTTCAAGTCAAAAGGCTGGTCTCCCCTTCCTTCTCTCTCACGTCTAAGCTCACGCAGTGTCACGTACTTTTGATATAGTACTGCAAGTGGACAGGACTTTGCATATAAAAATGAGATACATTGTATGTGTGTGCTTCCATATCTTTATTATTTTTATGTTTCATTTTAGAATTTGGGTTTACATCTTTGAAGGAAGACACATCCTTCGGTTTTGTCTGCAGTTGGAAAATATTTTAATAAGTCAGCATATTGAAAAACACAACCACCTTAACACTTTTATAATAGTTTCCATTGTAATTTGCAACCACTGTCTGCACTTGTAATGTGTAATTTACACATTTTAAACTGGAAACTGAAAATATTTGAAATAAAAGGGACAGTATGAAAAAACACATTTTCTTTTTTTGCATTTATTTCTATTAGGAGTTTCTAAGCTTACCATTTCTTATATTGTATTTGGTATGTCGCTGAACTCTGGATCCTATTTATGACATAGTTTTGCCAACAAAATATTTTTTCCAAATTATTCAGTACATTTCTAAATGTATTCATAGTTTTAGATATTAAAAGAAACTTCATACAAATATATAATATTCTACAAAACAATTAGCCAAACTATTATACTTTCCATCTTTTTTTCCAATGGCATAAGCTCAAATTCAGACCTTCCAAATCTCCAGAGATCACTTCAGTTTGATTATCACATTTAAACTAATTTGAATTAAAAAACTATCATATTTTCTTTGACCATTAAAATGCACAATTAAACATTTGTTTTAAAACAAACATTTTACCATCTACCATCTTGCACAAATTGGAAAACCTAATATAAAGAACAAAAGTCCTTAACAGAAGCCGTGTAAATTTCTACCAATACTCTTTCTGTTCCTCTACGTTTTATAAATAAATGTATCATATATTTGCTTTGTCCTGCATTTCACACAAATCCCCAGTTACACTAAAGTATAGGGAAAGCGGATATGGGTCCTTGACAAGATAAAAGCTGCACAATCTGCTGCGGCCCCAGTTTGCAGTTATGACTCAGAATATTTTGAGCGTGAACTATGGTGTGAGGCTGTGTCTAATGGACACAAGGAAATTAATGTTGCAATGAAAAGTGCTCTCTGTTGGGACCCTGAAAATTAAGACAATAGCAGAGTGTCTTAGCTGTTCCCAGTGCATAAGTGCCTGCAGATAGATGGAGAAATGATTTTGTGTTAGGGCAGGGTTAAACATAATGAGCACAGACAACAACATCCAAACACTGCAGGAGGGAACTGCTCCTTCCATGGCCTGGTAACAGGAAGGAAAAAAAGGCTTTCAGATTTCCCTTTAGCTGGATGTAAAGGTCAGAATGCATATTATTCTTTTAAAAAAAATATGTACTTTACCAGATTGAAAATTTGTCCTATACAACATTCAGGCATAACACCTGTTCAATTTAATGCAATCCAATACAGTAACTCTGCAATGAATTTTACTTTTATAGCATTATAATCTTTCAGTTTTTATGTTGAAACTGCGATAGGATGATAATCACTAGGTGATAATTGTACTATGTGTTTATTATTGAGGTCAAAGTGGATAGTGGAGTCGTACTGGAGTACATTACAAGAAGAGGTGGTTTTAATGTTTTGGCCAACATATTCAAAAATGAATGAGATGGTATTAAATTGCACACGTGATCATAATGTTATGGCTAATCTGTGTATATCAGTGCTGTATCCGACTTGTCTTATACTTAATGTGTGTATTTTGAAATAGAATTTGCAAGAGGTTTCACATACATTTAAAAACTTTGTCTGTTTGGAATGTGACCCCAAACATTTCTTTTTTGTATTTCCAAATGAAACAGTCAACAATCTTGTTTTTGACTTACTGCCTTGTGGGTTTATTTAAGCAAACTCACAGTTCAGTTTAGTTTACTGCCTAAGAATGGTTTGACTGGCCTAATCAAATTACTCCCAAACACTGTTTGGCTGGATCATTGTTTTGTGTGTGTGAGCGTGTTAATGTTTTCAGGCATCTCACAGTTGGCCACTTATTTCTGAGAACAAAGATTAACTATTTTCAGTGATGCTTTATGTACATAATGTTTGATGTGAGACCCTGTTTAATTTGATGCTGTAACAACAAGTAGTTATACAGTTTATTAGTCTTAAAATAGTTGCAGCAGATCTATATACAGATGAATGTTTGCGGGTTAATGGTTTTTCTCTGGCTGTAAAAAGGGAGTGATGGGCCATTCAAATGTTTGAATTGACTTTTTTCTGTTTCCAATCATAATCGTGGAGGTAGCTTCTACATCTACTCATGGTTTCAAAACAGATTTAAGTTCTCTCATCCTATAAACGTTAATTTGCTTGTGCCCATCCTAATCCTGCAAAAGACATTATTCAGGTCTAACAAAAACTATTTACATTTAAGCTTTATTTACCCAGAAAAGCATTGCTGAGATTAAAGAATATTATCGGAGTATGTCTTTAAAGGGTATACTGATGAAGGTGGGGAGCTACAACACTGCATTCCAAACAAGCAAAGTAAACCAGGTTACACTAAATATCAGACAGGGGATTAAATCTGAACACTAGAATTAGCATTTTCTTTTATCTTTATTTTGAAGTATAAGTAACTGTACACTTTCTTCTGTGTTCTTTGAATGCTTCAGTCAGAGAGAAAGGGGCTGCAAAAACCATGGGCTATGCTGGGATTGGCACAGACTGCTGTGGCAAGCTGAAAGAGCCTGGTGGTGGTTTACAGGGAGACTCTATTGCCGACTCTATTGACTTGTCAGGCAAGAACAAGAAGCGGCGCAATCGCACCACTTTCAGTACCTTTCAACTTGAGGAGCTGGAGAAAGTGTTTCAGAAGACACACTATCCTGATGTGTATGCCCGGGAACAGCTGGCACTGAGGACTGAGCTCACTGAAGCTCGGGTTCAGGTTCATTCTTCTAACTTCAAACACAAAAGAATAACAGAACAAAACCTGCTGTCTTCTGAAAATTCTCTGTCATACTATATTTTTGTATTCAAAAGGTTTGGTTCCAAAATCGTAGAGCCAAGTGGAGGAAACGGGAACGTTATGGAAAAATCCAGGAGGTCCGCAACCACTTCGCTGCTACATATGATATCTCTCTTCTCCCTCGCCATGATGCATACCAGGTAGACCACCGCTGCTCTCACATGATATACATATTGTAGTCGCACAGTTTTTTAATAGTACAAAATTGAACAAGCTCAATCTGACCTGTGCAGATTTTGTATCTTTATTTGGTGTTTTCTGAAAAGTATGAAGCGTTTTTATCAAATTCCAAATGTGTCCCAAACCTGTCTCCATCCAGATGCAGGGCAATTTGTGGCCAGGGGCGGCTTCAGGGGGAGCCGGAGGCTCTGGTGCTGGTTGTGTCCTAGGAGCTGACTCCATCCCCTCATCCTGCATGAGTCCATACCCTCACCCCCACAGCAATTTGCAGGGTTTCATGGGCATGCCCACTTCCCCCAGCCATCCCCACCATCACCACCACCCATCTCACCATCCGGGCATCAATGGCCTATACTCACTCCACAGCTTTCCAGGAGGTCTTGCCTCCCCTTCAATCGAAGGGCCTGACACCGAATACAAGCCAACAGGTCTAGTGGCCCTACGGATGAAAGCCAAAGAGCCAGGCAGCATCCTTTCCTGGCCTACTTGACCACAATAATACAAGCTTCCCATAATGCACAGACTGAGCCAAAGCAGAATACATTCCTAATCCATACACAGTCCCAGATGTACACACCCATCTCAGCATATGACTCAGATATTTCCTCTCAACATTTTTGTAAGCCAATGTAGAGACTTTTTAGAAATCTGAAAGACCTTGGAACAGGATTAACATGAACACTGTGTGCAACTTGAGCCTCATGCACAAAATTCAACATATTAATAAGATTGTTCTTCTTTCCAGTTTTCGTTTTTATTACATTGCTGAAACCAAATAAATAATTATTTAAGCATGTACAAACTGTAATTATCATATTAATCTTTGTTTTATGTGTGTTGTGCTATATACTATGTCCAGTAATAAAGGCCTCCATCTAAAGGTAAATTTCTTTACTCAAAGGTATTAAGAAAATGGAATGTGGAAGAATTATTTTAGCCTTGACATGACTTAACCCAGAGAGCTAAGAGCTGTGGTTCTGAGGCAAAAATGCTTCACATGCTCCCATTGCCACAAACAAAAAGGTTTCTGCTGTGTTAGAGGTGAGCTTCTTTGTGTTCAGGAAGTGTAAAGGCCGACATGTGCAGCCCACTTGGCTTCACTTCAGGTGGCACCTCATGTATCAGGAAAGAGTGGCAGGTTCATTAATGAAAAGCTAACTGAGCGACCAAACTTCAGTATCGATGATGAAGTAGTCATCCTCCCAAAGATGCCTGCCTTCACGTTCACATCTAGCTTCAGTGGTAAACCTAATCAAGTAAGTAAAGAATTACAGTTTATTAGAAGAAATTGGGGTTATACTGAGCATATTTTTTCGTAGTAGTATTCACAGAAGCCAGGTCATCTGGATTCTTTCATTTATTTTTTTAAATACTTCCTATATAGAATTAGGTGTTGTCTTTCTAAGGAAGAATACAGCTCGAATGTGTTCCTGTGGCCTAAGTTTCAAATCTATTTTTTTTTTTTCAGGAAATCTCCTTGTTGTGCTTTACTCCAAACAATTTCCTTTATTGTCAAGGAAACACTGAATCACATGGTACCCTCCCATCTGGTGTAAATTACTAAATGCCAACATATTCATGTCAGATGTGCAAACATTTTTAACTGTGTAAAATTGAGAATGCAACTTGAATTGAGAAAAAAAACATTCCAAACTCCACTTACTCCCCAAGAGTGCACATGCCTTATGGGTAAATATATTGGCTCTTCTTTCACTTTGCTTGGTTCACTGTGACAGCCATGCTGGGGCAGATTAGCTGCCATTCCCTTAGTCTGTGCCGGGGTTTTGTGTGAGCCACCGACATGTGGTTCCAATAGAAGAATGCACAAACCCATCAGAAACACTTTCCACACCCACAGCTTCAAATTCCAGCCAGGCCCTGGGAGACAGCAGCCCTTACTGTTACATAGTCCCTCTGATTAAATCCCAGATTAAGTGGAGAAGATAAGACGACCTGTCATTAGGGATATGGGGAGACTAAGGGACTGAAGAGATGACCATCTTTAGGAAAGCTTAAGAAAAAACAGATGATGAATCAGGGATCAATTTAATATTTATTTTTAGATAAGGAGCAGGTTAATTAAATATATCTGTACATAAATTAAAGAGGAAACTCAGTGAAATTTAGTTAACTCCTGAACACTGTCACCGCAGCTCTAATACAGTGACTTACTACATTATAATTGGAGTACTATATGGTTTATTGCACCTAAAAAACAGTGAACCTTATCTTACATTGGAGGTCATATGTTTTGATTAAGTTTAAATTAAGCGATATAGCATAAACTTTGATGTATACTGATTAAATATTTCAGGCTATAAAGGCTTTATTTGATTTATCAGACACTAATGAACACTGTTAAAACTGAACTGTACTGTGAGTCAGGGTCAGTGGGGAAAGACTATCATTTAGAGAAATCACTTCTTTAGAAATGAATTCCTTAGCATTACTAATGGACTAAAAATAAGATATAATGGTCATTAAAATATGCAAAGCTATCTCCTGGCCATCGTTCTATGCTTTGATGTTCAATCTCATCATCTACACAAAAAACCCTCACGTTAACATTTCAGTTGTATTGTATGGTAGCATCCAGAAAAGTTCAAAACTGGAAAAAATGTGTCTGATAGAAACAGTAAATTTGGCTAATTGTTTTTCAACCTCTTTAAGGTATAATATCATCTTGAGTTATTCAACTACAAGTGTTTATAATTGACCTACATAAAAGAGACCATAGGGAAAATCTCTTAATTATACCTAAGCTCTAACTAATTAATTAGGCCTATTTTTTACTTATGCGGTCATTTGTATTTTCTTCATTCACAAAAACCATACAGTTATTGCAACAACATATATGATGGCTTACTAAGCCAGGCTAATTAGCACGTACTTACTTTGTCCCCTTTCTGACGGAGCAAAGTTCTGTGTATGTCCAGTGTCATATGGGAGTTTATGGAGGGCTGGGGGATCCATGTGCTTTACTGTTCAATCAGTGCCACCTTGTGGTATTATGTTGAATTGTATTCTGGAAGCGATATCTGTATCGTTCTCATTTCTGGTGTTGTATGGGGGGGTAGTACTAAAGAATTCAGGTCTTCAGGTGATAAGGAATGGCCTTTGACTCAATCCCAAAAATGTCTCCAAACAAACATTACCTTTAATGCTCATAATGTTTAGTATCCGTTATGAACCTATATTATTACACATTATAACTGCAGTTTATAATTCTGACCTGTTTACTGTTTACGCCTACATTAGTGTTGGTTATGTGAATTAACACAAAAATAAATATCTTTATTGACAGCAAATATCTACAAAACAACATTCGTTTGAGTATGTGTAAAGGAAATAAGAATTCCAAGCAGACAATGTACGCACACGGCTCTATGGATGATTGACAGGCGCTTCAAAGTTTTCCACCCATTTTTCCACCAATCAGAACGAAGGGGCGGGTTTTTATGCTAATCGTTACAAAATGGCGACTGTTGTGTTGCCGCAGGGTCAGTGAATAAATCCGCTTTTTATTTCTACTGTTTTCTGTATCACTTTGCAGAAACAAAGCTAAAAAAAACAAAACAAAACAAACAGGCGCCCGAAGGTCGGCTCTGTGTGCACGGAAATGAAAGGTAAAGAGCGGTCGCCGATTAAAAAACGCTCTCGGGCCTTGGACGATATTCGAGACAGGGGAGGATGCCACCCGACCAGCAAGAAAATGGGTGCTCTCTCCGTCTCCAGTGGAAGCAATAATGGAAATAGCTCAACAAAAAGCGACGGTGGCTCAACGAGAAGGAGTCTGCTCTGTGAGAAAAGAGACAAAGACTTCGACGGCCATAGTCGGACTGGAAATAACCACAGTTGTCAGTCTGCCGTCGCTAGCTCTGTCGGTAAAAACCACAGCCTGAGCCTGACGCTGGATTTAGCCTCACCGAGGACCACATCGCGGGGGGAGCCGAGGGTCCAACCGCCCAGCACCGAGAGTGAGTACAAAACGCTCAAGATAAGTGACCTTGGCACGCAGCTGAGCGATGAAGATATTGAGGATGGACTCTTTCACGAATTTAAAAAATTTGGAGATGTGAGCGTCAAGATAAGCCGTAGCAACGACGAGCGGATAGCGTTTGTGAATTTCAGGAAGCCGGAGGACGCTAGAGCTGCGAAGCACGCCAGAGGCCGGCTGGTGCTGTACGACCGACCGCTGAAAATAGAGGCCGTGTACATAAACAGGAGGAGAAGCCGCTCTCCTGTGGAGAGAGACTTGTACGGCGCAGCTCAAAGCCATAGACATTTGCAGAGACCCCTCTCGCCCACTGGGCTTGGATACAGAGACTATCGGCTTCAGCAGCTGGCCTTGGGACGGCTCCCCCCTCCCCCGCCGCCCTCATTACCCAGAGAACTGGAGAGGGACAGAGAGTTTGCTCTGTTTGAAGCCAGGGCACGTCCAGCATTTATTGCAGAAAGAGCACCTTTTCGTGAGGAGGATTTTATATCTCCAGAGGACGACCAAAGAGCAAATCGGACGTTGTTTCTGGGCAACCTGGACATAACTGTTACGGAGGCAGACCTGAGGCGAGCTTTTGATAGGTTTGGGGTCATAACAGAAGTGGACATTAAGAGACCTACACGGGGACAAACCAGCACATATGGATTTGTTAAATTTGAGAACCTTGACATGGCTCACAGAGCCAAGCTTAGTATGTCTGGCAAAATAGTGGGTCGCAACCCTATAAAGATAGGTTATGGAAAAGCAACTCCCACTACACGACTGTGGGTTGGTGGACTTGGACCATGGGTTCCTTTAGCTGCCCTGGCAAGGGAATTTGATCGTTTTGGCACTATAAGAACAATTGACTACAGAAAGGGGGACACCTGGGCCTACATTCAGTATGAAAGTTTGGATGCTGCACAAGCCGCATGCACACACATGAGGGGCTTCCCGCTGGGAGGTCCAGAGAGAAGACTTAGAGTGGACTTTGCAGACACGGAGCACCGTTACCAGCAGCAGTTCTTGCAGCCTCTGCCAATACCACCATTTGACATGGTGGCAGAGTCATTTGTCCACCGTGCTACTCCTGAAACACTGAGGGTCAGGGAACGGACTCCACCACCACTTCACTTCAGGGAGAGAGAGCTTTTTCCGGGAACAGAGTGGACCAACCCAGCTATTCGGGAACGGGTACGTGCTTCACCCTTTGAGCCTTTGGAGCAGTTGGAACGTGAGAGGCGGGCACAGGAGCCTTGGTCTTTAGAACGAGAACTGCAGGGACGAGAACCTCTACGCAAGCGGCGTGTAATGGAAGATGGACGTCATCTAGACCACTCCCCTGATAGCACAGAGAGGACAGTAAGGCGTAGACGTGCTTCTCCAGATGGCAGTCCTGGAGGTAGCAGCAGAGATGGAGGTCGTTTCAGTGACTCAGAGCGCCCTATTCGTGGTGAGAGAACCTCTCCTGCACGAGAACGTCACAGCAGCCTGGAAAGAGGTGGTGCTGAAAGGAGGCTCAAAGTTCAGAGTCTCGCTGACAAAATTCCTTTAAGCAGCAGTGTTTCAGCAGTTGGTGAGCGTAAGCGCAAAGCAGGTGATGGCGTAAAAGGGCTGGCCAAAAGAGAACGTTCTGAGACCAATTCCAAAGGATCCCTGCCACCCAAGGCAGATGGCACTAAACTCAGCTTGGCCTGGCATGGTATGCTGCTGCTGAAAAACAGCAATTTCCCAGCAAACATGCACCTGTTAGAGGGCGACCACAATGTAGCAAGTGAACTGCTTGTTGATGGAGCAACAGGGAGTCAAGTGAGTGAGCTCAAAATCACCCAGCGACTCCGTTTAGACCAGCCCAAACTTGACGAGGTGTCCCGACGTATCAAGGTGGCAGGTCCTGGTGGTTATGCCATCCTGCTGGCAGTCCCAGGGGCCACAGAGGATACATCTTCATCTGATCCTGCAGCTTCAACTCAGCGGCCACTTCGTAACCTGGTGTCCTACCTCAACCAAAAGCAAGCTGCTGGAGTCATCAGCCTGCCTGTGGGAGGGAGCAGAGATAAAGACAACACAGGGGTTCTTCACGCTTTCCCTCCCTGTGATTTCTCCCAGCAGTTCCTGGATTCCTCTGCCAAAGCTCTGGCTAAAAGTGAAGAGGACTATCTGGTCATGATTGTGGTTCGTGGAGCATCTTAAAAAAATCAGAACACACTAAGTACATGTAAAAAAAAAAAAAAAAAAAAAAACACCTGCTGTATGTCAGTAACTATTGCATGCTGTGTGTTCTGCATTATGGGGTACACTAGTATGGTTCTTGAGTGTTTGTATGTTGCTATGTAATCCACTAAAAGGACAAACAGTGCCCTCCCTTAAAACCTAAAGGGTGTGTGTTTGAAGTGATTTTCAAGATTGTAGGGATAGCTCCTTAAGTCATAACTTACAGTTGCAATTAAGGTAAACATTTCAATTATATAGAAAAAAAATGGGTCATTGACATGGTTTAAATTTCAGCTGCCCACATCTATAACAAAAAAATAAATGAGTGGACACAATAACACTTCCACTACAGTACAATTTGCCTCACTTACTATTGCCTCTTTGAATCTATATCTTATGTCTTCTTCTGTCAAAGTGATCCCATATATTGGAGAAAAAAAACAAAACAAAAACTCTCTCTTTCTCTCTATCTATCTATCTCTCTATCTATCCATCTATAATTTTTATTTTTTTTTCTTTCCCCCATTCATTCAGACTGGTCCCTGGGCTGTTGAACTGTATTGTACTTGTGGTGTTACTGTGTCTTCTTCTGACTTAGAGATTTACATGAAGGAATCAAAGGATAATTTTTTTTTATACCTTGGAATAACAGTGCAATAATTCTAGTATAATCAATTTTTGGTAAATTAACGTAAAGATGATTTCTTTTTTTTAAAAGGTAAAGGTGCAGTGAATGACTTAGTCCAGCAATTACAAAACAAATCTCTTTGTAGATTGAACCCTATTCATATTTCAAAGGTCAGCACATCACACTCAACTCTTCTCGAGTACACCCAGCACCAGTGTTTTCTGCTATCCTACCTTTGTGAGGCAACCTATTTACATTTTTATTTTATTTTATATATTTGTTTTCCACTTTGATATCCCTGTGTGCATTCTCAAAGAAAAAAATATTTTGAAAGCCACCCATTAAAAAGCCTTTAGAGATGCAGCTCATACATTTCAGTTAGCTATGTTGTTGATTGTTTGAATAATTTTTTTTCAGGCAAATAGTTTGGAATTTAGTGTATTATTGTGTTCGTGAGTATTGGAGCACTGAGGTCTAACATAGACTATCCACCCAGTGTGTGTCCAGTCCATTGGTAAAACTAAATTGTGATGTCAACCTTATGTGGAATGCTAAATACTATCAGTTGTAAGATGATTGGCCAGGGAACAACCCATAACATAATACACAAAGTATAGCAAAGCAAATACTAACAGGATTTTCATAGTTTTTCATATTGTATTTAGTGCATCCCTACTTTAAAAATGGTGGTGTAATGTGACATTGGTAATGGATAAAAAGCTTAGATAATTTTGTGTTGATATTGGACTTTTTTTTTTTTTTTTCATTTTTTGCTCCGAAACCAGTCTTCGTATAATAATAATAATTCAGTAAATTGTTAGTACAAAGTAACAGAAACCTAATATTTCTTCAGTAAGTAAGTCTTTGTAATTTTAAGGTTTTAGTGGTACTTTAACAGTTAATGTTTTAATTAAAATTTTAGAGGTTTAAATTTGAAAGAAATTTACTTTTGCCTGCTAACATGTTCCCAAGGCTGGCTTACTTATTTTATTTTGCCATTGTATGTTTGTCATGCAACAGTAATTCACTCCAAATTATACATTTTTGTGTTTGGTTTTAAATGTATTGAAAATATTCTATATGGGGAAGTTGTTGTGTGTCAACATCACACTCACTGCAACGTTGGACTCCTGAGGAGACGAGTGCAGAGCTGAAAATCTCTGCAGAGAAGCCAACCTAGTGTTTGTGAGTCCTCACTGATGAGGCTTTTAAGTTGTGTAGCCCACCTGCATCTGTGCTGACTTCTGTTTAAAATGGAAAATTGAGCAATGTACACTTTGTCATGGGAAAGGAAAATCCATAGAGCTCATCCGAAGCTGTTGACATGCCTGAAAGTGCGTTTGGGCACCTAATGTGACCGATTATCAATAAATTGTTCATTTGAAGGGAAACCTGTTTCTTCGATGGAAGTGAATTGAAGAAACAAGCTGCCATACTTTATTATGTTTCGAAGGAGTTGTCACTTGAAGTTTTGTTTCTGCACACGAAAAGGGGGACAATTTGCAAATTGTTTAGCACCAGCGAAGAGAGACCCCTGATTTGTGTGAGGATTGCTATATGCTTACAGGCCTGTTCTCAGCTCCTAAGTTGCCAACCATAAATTACTCCCCCCATTCCCTGTAATACCCTCAACTGTTCCTGTTGGCTTGTGAACATGTGATCAGGATCGAGGAGCCTCCGCTGCCCCTTGTTTACAGCCAGAGTGCAGTTTGCAGTGTGAAACACTGGCAGATGCAGGACAGCAGTGCAGTCTGGGAAGCGAGGGCTGGAGCAAACAACAGCATGTACAAGTATCCTGCTGTCTTCCCTGGTCGGTTACTCAAAAGTTTTCATGTGCATTGTTCCTGGTTCTAAATAGGAGCTGAGGAAATCCCATCACCGCCTGTCACACACTCCACTCGGGAGATTGTGGGTGACACTGCTCTGAAATTTCCATAGCAGGTACTATTCAGGCTGTCTCATTGCAGAGGCCAAGCTGAACCACTGGGCTGATTTGTCTTTATTGTACTTTGCCCAGTTATGATTTGATTTGACTTAATGTTTGTTTCAGGGAAGAGGAATGGCCCAAACTCAGCTAGGAATATTGTTTACCCCCATCTCTGTGCTCTCCTCTGATTGAACCCTCTCCGAGGAGACGAGTGAAGAAGTGTTTGCTGTGCTGAAGCTGTATAATGAGATCTGCTGCAGCATGGGAAAGAAACAGAACAGGCCAAATTGTTTACTCTTTTTGTCACCACTGGAAGGAATCCACACCGCTGATCCCGCCCGCCTCCTCTTTTAGGAGACCTTTTTTTTTTTTTTTGCCAGTGCCCTTTACAAATTGCAGGCCACTTTACACAAGAAAGAAAGAAAGTTTCCCACTGCCTTCCATTTTAGTCTTACTGCTGTGTCCTGTGCTGAGAAGGATCCCTTACTTCACTAGAAAAACATTGCCATCTTGAGGACTGTGGAGCAACTACTTTTCCCCTCTCACAGTCATCTACCTGATACATCACAATCATGCACACCCAACAGCCAGGACAGAGCTGGTATCATTGTACAACTGGTGAGTAAGGAGAATAAGTGCTGCCTGCCAGGTCTGTATCGGTGGGTTAGGCAGCAGTGGTAAGTATAAAGTTTCAACACCACATTTTACAATAACGGATGCAGTATGGCACACAGGTTTCGATCCACAGTTATTAATGAGGTCGTTTTTGCATTTGGCACAAATTCCAAATCCTAGATAACTGGAACCTTTTAGTGCCCACAGTTATGTTTAGTTCATCACAGCCAAAAATATGATAGATGGACTCCCGACAGTGAACACTTGCTTAAAGGCTTTAGTGAAAGGTTGGCTTTTGATTACATAAATGACAAAATGGCTGTTACACAAAAGATTGTAGCGCTTAGAATTGAGGCGATAAAAATTTTGAGTTTTTAACAGTAAAGTCGCTGCTGTGACTACTGACATACACAACAGTACTGAACATTTAATTTTTGCAACCTTACTAAAATATATACAATTCATTTTGATAATTTATGTCCGTGATGGGGAAAATAGACTACAGACAAGAATAATGTATCAGAAGACTGTTAAATCAGATGTAAATTCAGTTATAAAGCAAGCAGTTTTATAACTGAATCATAAAAGAAGATGGTTTATTCATGAATAAGATACAGATTATAATTATGCTTAAAAGAAACTATTATTAGATTATCATTAAAACCTGAAGTGTTATCAGTGACTTGTTAGCGAAATGTACTATACTTTTAATAACTTTGAAATTGGCTTCTGGTTTGGAACATTTTGAGGCTACAGGCCAAAGACACAAACCTTCAGTTAATGAAATGGAGAAGAATAATGTGAGATTTATAAGGGGCAGGACAGTATAGTATAAGTCCAGGACAGTATAAAGGCATCACATGCTGCCAGTTAGCAATCGAAATATAGTCTGTGAAATACCTGTTCAATCTGTGTACTATAATGTTTTACTCTGGCAGTCCACACCTCCCCATACTGATGCTTTATCCTGCTCCCAGTATACTCAAGCTGCGGTTCATTTATTTGATAGGAATTTATAAATGAGAGGCATACAACTAAATATTTAGAAAATTCTATAATTATAAGTAAAAATTAAGTATTATCATCAAAATGAAATAATCTATTGGTCATAGTGGAGTAGAAGTGTAATGTTATAGTTATATGGAAAGATTTGTAGCAAAGTAAATGTACTTAATGGCTTTACACCACTGCTGATCAAATGCTAATAGAGCAACTAAACGGTGCACTGGACGGTGTTTTGGAGAGTTTGTTTCAAAATCAGATTTTCCAATTTAAGAAAACATTTCAGCTGTACACGTTTGTAAAATAGTGTAAACTGGTTTACAGTATTACAGTATAACCTCAGTTCCCAACTTATGCTATATTTTCACATGCATTACTGTGAGAAAGATCAACTGATTTATTAGAAAGACATCTAAATATAAAAATCATAAAATGTGCCAATTTAAATGTCACCCTTGATTTATGTTTACACTTTGGTTATTTTCAGTTATCATCACTCAGATTTCTCAGTATGAAACATGCAAAACATTTTTCAGAGTTCATATTCACAGAATAAGTGACCATTGAACACCGTAAACTGCTGTTAACATTAAAACATGTTTGCATGTGTCCAATACAGAACTCCACTGGAAAGCAGGTAGTGCATCGCCTTTTTCCAGACCACTGACAATTATTGGCCATCAGGTGTCCTCTACTGTAAGTAACCTGAACCTAAGTTTTCCTTGATTTACAATTTGTAATGGAAAAACTGTTTAATCCTTAAGTTTGAATTTTATAGCAATAAGTGCATCAAACCTTTGCTAAGTGTAATTTTAACCCCTAATGAGAATCAAATATTTACTAAGATATTTTGTTTATTCACATTTCTGTGTCTAAATGATGTGTCAATAAAATATGTAAAATCTGTTGCAACTTGTGTTTTTTGCAAGGAGATAAGTTTGCCTGGTATCAGTGTGTATATTACTTTGAATCACACAAGAACAGCCAATACAGTTTAATACAGCTGAGTGCACACTAAAAGGCTTTAAAAAATCTAGGGGATTGAAACAGGATATCTATGATCGGTTAAGCTCAAACAGTTGAAACTAGGAGCCAGAATAGTGACTAAACAATGTTTCCCCTATATGTGTTGTCAGCAAAAACAAACAAAGCAAAGAAATGAGATCTTAATGCTATCAGACAGAACTCATTTTTTTAACAGTCCAACAGACATTAAAATATGTCAACATATTGCTTTAAAATTACATTTTCCAGGTAACATACAAGTAAGATAGGCCCAATCCAAATTCATGTTTAAAGCAGCACTTTATATAAAAGGTTTTACAGTAGAAAATATTCTGTGGGACACAGTCACAAAAGCATATTGGTGGTGAATGCAACTGTGAGCCAAAAGAACTTTTATGCATGACTGTAGGTGCTGAAACAATACAAAGAACCTTGCTCAGTATTGTGAAAATGAGTTGAGGGGAAATAATTCGGTACTAATTGAGATGACATTCCTTGAGTAGAAGCCTTCCTCTTCCACAAGAGGGCGGCGCAACAAAACACAAGTCCATCAATGGATCCAAGTTATAGGTAGGTTTCTAATGTGTCTTTGGCTGACACCACAGATAAGTTAGTAAAGAGACAGTACAGTACCTAGAAAGGCAAACAGTTGTGAAAAACAAATCACTGAAAACAAAGTTCTATATAAAAATGATTCAGCAATTAACAGAATCCCCAAAAATAAATGCAATAAAATTATAAGTTGCATTTCCATTAATTGGCTGTCTGGAGGCACTGTAAAGGGTGGGCAACATAAAACATCTTTGTTACACAGCTGTTCAGAGATTTACAGACAAAGTCTATAAAATGATACTTAAGACACATTCACACATCAGAACACTTGGACCTCAATGAAGCTGGTATAATTGCTACTGTTAAAATGGGTGTGTGCAAATGAGCTGCTATTTAAAGGAGAATCTCAGCATTCGTCTGCGCATTTTCAAAGCTTACATGTGATCAGCTGGTTGTAACTATTTTTTTCTTCTGTAGGGCTGCCAAGTGAAAGATAATGTCTCTTTCAGTCTTGACACCAAAGGAAGAAAGGCAGTTTGTAGGTGGAGTATTTTTTAGGGGGTTGAGATTTCTGATGAAAAGTGTGAAAAAGGAGATAAAATGTAAGTTGTAGATGAATCATGGAAAGAAGCTGAAGTGTAAATGCTTCTTTTTCTTTTCTTTTCGGATGTTCTCTTTCAGGGGTTGCCACAGCGAATCATGTGCCTCCATCTAACACCATCTCTTCTCTCACACAAACTAACTTCATGTCCTGAAGTTAGTTTGTGTCCATGAGGAACAGCTCTGGTTTGAGCTGTCCCTCTGATGTCCTCTTTCCCGATCCTATGCATCCTCCTCACTTCCAAAGACAACCTCAACATCTTAAGCTCTGCTACCTCCAGCTCTGCCTCCTGTCTTTTCTTCAGTGCCACTGTCTCTTAGCCATACAACATGGCAGAAGTGTAATGGCTGAATGCATTTAAAGTTTTATTTTCTAGTTTGTTCCCTGTAAGGAAAGAATTGCGATTTACAGAGTTAAAATTGAAATTGGAAATATCAGTTATATTAAACACCAAAAGCACTTAGTGGTTAGTGAAACACTAGAGGTAATTGTGTACTGTATGTGTGAAAGAAAGCTGAAGTACTTACATCATAAATGTGATGTATAAATGTGTGAATATGACATGAATTTGCATTGGTAAATGATCTGCACTTATATAGTGCTGTTGGTACTTAAAGCACTGCTTCTCGTTTACCCATTCACACTCACAAGCACTCGTACACACACACCAGTGGGGGAGCTGTTTTGAAGCTGGCCAACACTCACCGGGAGCAACTAAGTTGGGGTTCAGTGTCTTGCTCAACACTTCAACACTTACATGTGAGCCGTGGATCGAACCAACAACTCAGAGTGATGGATGAGCGCTCTATCTCCTGCGCCACAGTCACCCCAGTTACAAGCCATACATTTCTGGTAGGGGCAGACATTTTTTTCTTTTAAACTACTGGAGAAATGATTGCTTTTTGGCTTTGTAGAACGCACTGGGCCACAGACACAGTTTGCACTAAGGTGGTTGCCTGATATCTGGCAGTTAAATGTCAACGGAAATGAAGCAAAATTACAACTTGGCCCAAAGTGCATATTAATGAGCACAGACACAGATAAAGGCTTCCCAAGAAATCCTAACGTCATTGATGTGTGCTTTCGTTCATGGCCTCATAGAAAGACAAGGTTTCAGGCTCAACTGCATAATTACAAGCAATGAAATTTTACTTTGAATTGATTTGAGTGCAGATTTGTTATTGCATTGGCGAATAGAATTAGATATGCTTCTTCTTAGTTATGGTTCCAAAGCTGCTAATAATAAAATTTATCAGATGGGGTATGTAAGGGGTTGTCTTCCGTTTTGATACACGTACCTCTTGTAAGAACAAGAATAGTAGAACATATTTTGCAGAAAACAATTTTGGCTTCTTGGAAGTTCAAGTTAATCTGATCACAAATGTACTGACTCGACTACCGTAGTCTTAGAAATTATATTATTGTGGTCATAATTGTCCTTCTGCTTGGCAATGCGCTGCTCTTTCAGATATTCAGGTCACTTAGGTCCCAACTTTAAGATGCAGTTCGGTTTTGTGGCCCATAACAAGTCATGAGCATGCTGGTTCAAATGGAAGGCCTTTTCTAAACGGCACCATTCTGCAGTCGATCAGAGGTGAAGCAGCCATTGGTCTTACAGCTGCGTTCGGCTCTTGTGGCTTGAGCCAGGTTCTTCCTGGCCTTCCAGCGCTGGGCCAGTGGCTCCATGAACAGAGAGAGAGAGGAGAGCAGATAGCAGAGTCCAGCTAGGTAGAACGAACAGTCGTATGTCTGAGTGTAGTCATATAGGAATCCTGTAAAACATCAGCAACACACGATTAATGCAGATTTGATGCCTTATTAGATATGAATAGATAATAATCACTGCACTGTGAACATTTATATCAGTATGTTCACCAGACAAATACCATAACAATTTACCAATGCAGTTTAAATAGCTCATAAATCATCAGTAAATTAGGCCAATTCGGTTCCAGCTTACTAACTACTGTTTATCATGCATCTATATGCAAATATAGGTGACTCTTTCCATAGTCTCCTGTGTTAATATTTTCTTTTTTACTTGTTCCACGTTCACATGTTATTTCAAACTGGGAGCTTTCCATCCGCAGAGCAGATGAAAAAGAGGTATAACACACTAGCACTGCTGCTGAGACAGTTAATAGACAGCTGGTTATCCCGAGGGAAGGAACTGGACAACAGGGATGTTACGATGACCTGTGGCCTTAACGAGGAACCAAAGTTTGCCTAACACGTTTTTTTTTTTTTAAATGTGAGCCACAGGGACAGTAAACAGAGCCACATGCTATTTCTGTACCGCCCTAAAGGGGGCCATTAGTCATGTGTCAACTCCAAAATCTATAAGCTCTTCTGAGGCGATTGCCTAACACAGTGGGTGGGGATCTTTTCTATAGGTCCAATGGAACCCCCCCCACCCACCCCACACACACTTTAACCGAGGCCAAATGTTTCCATTGAGGGTAAGGAGACCCGTTTTTCTTGGAAGTATCTCACATATTCACAGAATAAGAGTCACGATATATAATACTCAAGTTCTGTGCTAGTTTAGGTGTTCATCAATTAAAAAAAAAATGTTAGTACACAGATTAAGCAGATAATGTTGCTGGTATTTTTTAGGTAAAAGGGAATCTACAACAATGTGATGTAAACCAAGACACTGTAACAAAAATAATTAACAGTAGCATTCTAACAAAAGACTAACAAAAGCAATCTGCTATCATTTAGACAACATATGATTTGACCTGACTTGTCTTGACAGGATGAAATTAGACCTAGTAACACCAATCTGTATTTTTTTCCTAGACAACCCCACTCTGCACTGATGGCTGAGTTAAATACTGTATAGTATACTGTATGTTTTGCCTGTGCGTTTCAGTTTTCACACTCCATAGTGACTGCATTCACACAGACAGGCATACACACACTTGAAGGCACTACAAAGTATTCAGGGCCTCATGAAAATATGTGCTGCAACCCCCACCCAAACATATATATTCATACGAGAGGCTTATCAACCTTTTTGCTAACCCATTCTGCACACACACTTAAGAACACAAAGAGACATGTGTTCAAACTACCCCTTGCCCTCTGTGTAATAAATTACTTAAAATCTGACTGCTATGATCCTGTATGTAGGCAGCGTATATGTATGTGATTGCGTGCATGTGCAAACGTGTGTTAGCGTGTAGGTGACTCTTGAAGACACATTCCAAGACGTGATTCACTTACCTGCTAAAGGAGGCCCTGTGAGGCAACCCAGGCCTACAAAGAACATTGAGAAGCCCATGGAGTTGTTGAGTTTCTCAGACCCCACAAGATCTACCTGCAGAGGACAACAATATGCAATTTTTCAAATTTACAGATAACAATATTTCAGCCCTTTATTAATCAAATATAGGTCACATTAATACCATATTGAAACAAATGCTTCCCAGAGCACACAATTCTAATTTAATAGCTTTATGGGTCAGTTTAAATTTGCAATGGCTACCATCATGAATCAAATTAAACCAGTACCTGCCCATATAGGATGTATGACTAACACCTTAAAAATCTTAAAATAGTAGGTAAGTATAATAAATTGTAAGTTTAGTATTGTAAGTATTAGATGTTAAGTACCTGTTTGTCTTAAATGTGCAAACACACAATATTTAAAAACCCAGTCTAATTAATCTCAATTAACATTTAAAAATGGTTTGTATTGGCTTAAATGCTTTATGGCTGAAACTTTGGATCCTATTTGAGCTAAAGTTTCAAAGAAAACATTTACCAGTTACTTTGTAATCTTGGTTCTCTGAAGCCAGATTCAGACATGAACTCAAGAGAATGTCAGGAGGATCAGGTCCTGACATTGTCTAGAGGGAGATGCGTTCTCACTTGCGAAGAAATACTCCGTGTATTTGGGCAAGTGGTGGTGCGTGGGCACTTTGAGCATGGGGCTGAACATGACGCAAAAACAAAGCAGCAGAAGTATTTTGCTCAAATATCTGGTAAACCGCAGAATCTTGTGCTGTTCCTTGAATTTGTTTGACTATTTCAAGGTTTGACCTTATGGACAGAGGTTCACGAATTTCGTTGTCCTTCCAGTTCAACATTGTTGTGTTCGTATGTATGAAGGAGTTATTAACCTTTGGGTGTTTGTATTTGCCCGGTATCGTGGCAGCCACAGGAAATGGACGTCATCAACCTGTCCACTCACTCATGGTGAATTCTCCAGAGCATTTCCTCCTCTATTCACAAATGAACTCGGTTAGAGATAATCCAGACTTTGCACTAGTGAGCTGGCTGGGTAAAATCCAAGTAATATCAGGGGCAACAGACTTGGGCCTTTCTGTTCACACACACCCACCCCAAATAAAGTCTAGAAAATGTCTGAATGCCAGTGCATGTCTGAAAGGGGCATGAGCTAAGTGACCATCTTTCGATTCCATTACATATATGATATGTACAGGGAAATGGCCTCTTGAGGTCAGGACATATGGATACTTCTTTGAGACACACCTGGTTGTCCAGTCACACCTCTCAGGTAATCTTATAAAGCATCTGTGCAGGTGTTCAATCAGTGCAATCAGAACACTTTAAGACGTGAGGAGACAATGCATCCCACGCCCAGAGCCCCAGTACAGCACTTACAGGGGCTGTCTACTTTCCATCTATGATACAAGACTCTCTCTCTGACTCTCTTTGCACCTGCAGTTGATTGGTCAGACAGACAAAATTGGCTATGTAGCATCCCTGGCACAACTGACAGCGCACCATGTTCACCAATCCTCCTAGCAGAAGTGAAGGTTAACAGAAAAGCTGAGTCAATAGAAGGCCAAGCCGAGCTGGCAGCTATGAGCAGCCCAACAGCGGGTCCTGAGGCACCCACGGAGCATTATTAAGTCCAACTGGGAATTAGAGGACGAGCTGCCTCTGTCACCTGGTTCATATGCACCCACCCAAGCTGCTTAGACTCCAGCATTCCCCTCAAGCAGCGATGCTGGCGCAAAGTCAGCCATAGCTACAGGATGTCATGGGTTATGACTAAGAGCCGGCCAACTCTATGGGCCCCTACTTCATTCACTCAAAGTCCCCAGTGGACGTGGGCCTTCCTTCTACACAGTCCATGCATGGCGCACGCTTCCTAGTTTCTGCTCTCTGCATTGCTGTGTCAAAGCACTGGAAAATTTCTCAGGCCCCCGAGTGTGGGTATAAACAGTCTACATGAGTTCTACAAACTTCAAGGTTTGCTCAGGCCAAGAAAACGTGTTGCTTACTCAACATGTGACATTGTTACTGGTTCTATCTTCTAATGACAGAGGAATGCCACAAATAATACAAGTATATAAATACTCTGTTGGCACACTACAGCTGAACACTGAAAAATGGTTTGTGTGTCTTTATAAACTTGTAATTGAAACAGGTGTATTTCACTGCCTTTCAACCATTACTGATGTAAAAATGTTTTACAGAAAACATGCATAATGCTAGATTGACAGAAAATTGCAATGTGTGAAAAAACGTAGTGCTTGTCATTTATTTGAATGGCAAGGTGCTGTTAAACACAACAGGCCGGTTTGCAAATTTAAACTAGATGAGAAGACAGTGTGGTTTTGTACTGTCCTGTCACTGTTAGGAATTGATTTGCATCAGCAGGCAGACATGAATTCAGGTTTTTTTCTGGAGGGAAGAAACAGGTCTCACTGCCTCTCCCGTTGACATTTAGGGAAATAAAAAATGATTTCACTTATCATTTAGGCCCAGAGGCACTGCACCATCTTCAAGTGAAATTACACTATATACTACATGACCTCAGGTTTTTGTTTTCAGGTATGATATGACCTAAAGATACTGGATAAAAGCTGAGCTAATATGTTCCACCCAAAACGGCAGTTGAGAAACTTCTCCAATTCTCTGCTTCAAAGATACTTTTCCTCTCTGTGTGTGACACAGTGATGTAATGAACCTTTACATGGTACAAAAGTCCCCATACACAGATAAACAAACTGTAGGTTCTTGTATGGTAAATGAACTACAGAATGATAATATAGTATGACTGATGCTTGTGGGATTGTTTGAACAGTCAAATGATACCGAGACAGTAAATTGCACATTTGAGGGAAATACAAATATTGTAACATGTAACCTGAGAGTTACTGCAAAATTATTTTATGCCCAATGCTCAGTTGAAAGTTGAATTTGTCATTGAAAGTTAGGATCTGTAATTTCCTAATAATTTACGTGCAGTTTTCCAGGACAGGTTTATGTAATTTGGCACTCATTATACAGTAGGGTCAATAAATAGTTCTCTATTATTTGAGTTTTATTAGACCTGTCCTGGATGTACCCTGGCTGGAGCCTGCTTGAAACACTGTTTGCTACAGCTGTACAGAGTTGCTTACTTTGTTCATGGCTCGATGACTATTAATCTTAGAGGAAACTTCATTCTTCATTATGATGAATTACTCACTTCCCTGTTCAATTACAATAATTAGAATTAACTATTTGGACATACCAACTGAACCTTGTACTTTAATTAGTTATTTTCTAGGAAATTATGCAAAACTATGGAACCATGACATTACAGAAAAATATACACTCTTGATGAACTTCATAAGACATTTATTTTTCATAGGCGTGTTAAAATGGGGTGGTCTCCTTACTAGAACAGGCAGCAGCAGGGCCATGTAGCCACCACAGAAGATGGCAAAAAAGACAGCGTACACCATCAGCAGGATGTAGGAGGTTGCCAGTGGTGAGAGCAGGTTGACCAAGCCACAGAGGATCAGGTAGGCCTTGTGGTAGTGATATTTATGGAACAGATTCCTGTCTGTCACCCAGCCCGAGGCCAGCTGGGCGATGGTCTCTGTGATACCTGCAACAGAGGCACACAGATGAGGCGGATGGATGGGTGGGACAAAGTGAAATATGAGTGTTAAAACTAACAAAGCACTGAATGCTTAAATTACAAATTATTCTGTCAAAGAATCTGTAATGGTGGTTCCTGAAGGTAAGAGTGTAATAGGTAAAGCCCAAGTACAAGGATTACATATGCACATTTTAGTGACTGAAAAATATGAATAAAAATAAATAAATAAATCAAGATAATTGATTTTTATTTTCTAATTTTGTATTAAATGTGCTATAGTGAAAACAATATATTGCTAATGGTTTCCTTAGAAAATAATGGTATACTGGAGAATGCACAATAAAATATAGTAGTAAGAGGAAGCTGCTATTTGGAAATGAGTTTTTGATGGAAAGAAGGAAAGAGCATCACTGCTGTCTTCATCTTTTGCTTAGAATATCTTGTAGAAGCACCACATTTAACACGTAACAGACCCACAGTTTTGGTTTTATTTTCCCAGAATTCAGGATGCCCATTACTAGCATTTCTGCCACATAGCAAGTATTAAAGTAATTACATATATTCCCACAGAGAACACTGCGGGTACCACACTGGAGGGATTAGTACTGTGGTAAAAATCCAAACAAGTATCTAAAAACCCAGATCAATACAACCAGACATATCTGCATGCAACTAGAGGTAAAGAAAATACCAAAAAGGATTTGTACTAACAGGAAAAAAAAATATGTTCCCTAAACATTCTTATCATAAAAACAGAAAAAGAAATTGTTCTTTGGGACTTCAGTACAAACACTGCTACATTAGACCACAGAGGCCAGAGGCTCAGTTTAAGAAAGAGACCAAAATCAGGCACAGCAATGCTAAATGTAAAGTAGCATACAGTAAATGCATCTGAAGTAATCTGTGTGGGGATCTGTAAATGTATCATATCTTGTTCCTTTAATATAATGCAATTATTTTTTTAATTAGAAAAATTGCCAGTATGAGTGCACATCTGTGAGTGTGTGTGTGTTTGTGTGTGTGTGTGAGACTGTCATAACCTGGCTCAAAGAAAGAACAAATAGGACAGGTTTACACATGACTGTAAAAATAAAATGTATATTTAACTTAACATGAATTCGATAAGAAAGCTCTAAACTATGTTAGTACAATCAGAGCTGTAGTAGGTGCATGAATGTGTGTAAAATAAGGTAAAACTTAACACAATCCACCAATCATATGCTCACAAAGACAGAACGAAATGGCTAAAGTTCACCAGCTTATACACCGAGGTGATAATTCTACTGTTTATTTTTGAGGTCAAAGTGGGTAGTGGAGTCAGACTGGAGTGCATTAGAGGAAGAAGTGGTTCTAATGTGCTGGACACTATTTCAAATGAATGAGGTGGTAGAAACATTAGATCCACCTCTTCTTTAAATGGACACACACTTTAAACTCAATAATGAACACAGAGTAGAATTATCAACTTTCTGACTATTTCAACGTAAAAACTAAGAAATTATAACCTTGTAAAAGTAGAATTAATGGCCGAGGCACTGTATTGGATTGCATTAAATTGTACAGGTGGTCATAATGTTATGCCTGATTGGTGTATAGCTGAAGGAGGAGCCAATACAAATAAGCTGCACTCCCAAAAGCGTCAAAGACCCCCAACACAAGACAGCCCAGACAGGAAGAGAAAATTGGGGAAGAAAAAGAATCTGAGGGAAACAGCATTCTACAGACACTAATAAAGAATCAAGAATTTTACAGACATGCGACACAGGGTTGCTTGTGTGTCAAATGTGAAGTCTCTGTTGTTTCTGTTGTATGAGACAGTGTCATCACAAATAGAGACAACATCAACATCTGTACTACAGGAGCAACACCCAACTGCACACATTATGCTCTCCATCCCATCTGACTGATTGTTTGCTCCACTCGGGTGTGATGACAGAGCAGAAATGAAGTGCTCCCTGCTGAGGTCAAATGGAATGCGATGCGGACACTGCAGTGTATTGACTATTGCAGGAATAGCTACAAGCAGGCAGCCCTGAGCTATTGATCAATGAAACAAACTGGTTCTATGCAGATGCATAGTTTCCAATCCTTTGCTCAGGCTCTGCACCACAACTGCATAGGCTGCAGCTATTTATGCATGACCTCAACCCAATACAGATGGAAATTCTGCTTACAATGATTTATCATTAACTATGCAGCATTTTCAGCAGAAGTATAATTATAGCACATGGCAATAAAGGTTACTCACATCAAAAAAAAAAAAAAAAAAATCAACATGTGGATACCAATTTATGATGATCAGCTACATCTTCATTATTTAACAAGTCCAGTTAAATAAATAATGAAACACCCTGTCTGTGAACATCTCTGCTTTCTTTACCTAACGGAACATAGACTGTCTCTCTCCTTTAGGGATAGAGAGATGACATGAGGCAGCTGTGCTGTGTTTATGTGTCCTCCTCTAATGACCCAAGACAATGTCCCGTGGTGTCCCCTGCTTGCATGCATTCAAAGTTTTGAGTTTGTTTGTGTGTTTTATCCTCAGCAGGTTGGTGGAGGCATGCAGCTGTTCATGTTCAAACTCAGCACAATGCAGTTTACATTTGGCCTCTCCAAGTAGCACCTTCAGCCAAGTCAGCCTGGAACATTTTTAGTTTGGTTCATTTCTCTCTGTAGTGCTAACATGTACAGAAGGTATGTGAATGCATCTCGACATTAATAGACTGTGGGGCTGCGGGGCGTATAGAAATGCCATTCCCTTTTCATCTAAGAGGCACATTTTGTCATTAGATTAAAGCAAGGGTTATAAAAGGCATGTTGGTTTTCCCAGGTTGCTGCTGGCTTGTCTTGCCTCCTCTTTTGTATATTTTGCTGCTTCAGTGCTTCTCTGCAAAGTATCAGCCACTTTAGAATTGGTCTTGAACAAAATTGGGAGCCCCACTTGTCACCACGCCAGAAACTTTACTCAGTTAGCTGTTGCTTAGCGACTACAGTTAGCTCCAGTGTTGGTGGCTGAGGGTTGACGAACAGACTGACCCGGACGGTAGTGGCCTCCCTTGCTCAGCTGAGTCAATGGGCCTCTATGAAAAGTGCTGGGTAGGGAAAAGAGAGACTGCAGAACACTGGGATGGTGGCTTTGTGGTGTGTGGCACCCCATCTCCCTAGTTCTCTTTCTCTCATTACAGTGCACATGAGCAGAAAATGTGACAGGACAAATGTGTCAGAGTTAAAGGAATCAGGCTTGCTGCTTGTTGGCGCAAACCCCATCTTTGTAAAACCACATGAAAAATCCAAAGCAGAAAATGTGACAGGACAAATGTGTCAGAGTTAAAGGAATCAGGCTTGCTGCTTGTTGGCGCAAACCCCATCTTTGTAAAACCACATGAAAAATCCAAAGAAGATTCAGATATCTATGTCCCTTTGTTTTTGTTACGGATGCATTAATCCCATAGAGATTGGTTTAAGACCCCTTTCAACATATTTGCTAGTTAATATTAGTGTACATGTGTCTTGTGTAATGTTATACAGGAGAGTTATTTAAACCCAATCTTAGTTTAAATTTATTCCTCAACCTTTTCATCCAAGCTCCTCATACAGGACACAGTGTTTTCTTTAGCCCTCTTTCTTTATTTATCCCTGTTTTCTCCAGCAGTGTCCACCTGCTGTTGCACTAATGCTGACAAAGATAACACAGTACATTTCCAAGCAGTCTACAGGACGTACCATAAGTTGCAAGGACAGAGCATTGATGGATAATTTAAACATTGACATTTCATATTGAAGAGATGTGAAAGTGTAACAAATGTCTAAAACTTCAGCAATAGGAATTTTAAATTGATAGTCTCTATAATAAACTATCTAAAGGACACCTCTCATTAAACTTTTTTTTTTCCTCTGCTGGCAACTTACTAAGGGAAAGACAAGAAAACCTGAGCATGCAACTCATAAATGCACAACCTCATCTGAAGCATTTCAATTATTCATAAAGCCTGACCAAGCACTCTTAATGCAGATGTTGTGATGTTTCTGCCCATTTGGGGTGGCCTCATCAATGGTATACTACTGAACCCATCCACCCTGGCCAGGGTACAAAAGTTCAGCTTTTATGTAAGCACATTCATTACATAAGACTGCAGAGTCTGAGTAGCTCACAAATAATTAATGCCTAGAAGTTGAAGAAGGACATTTGTGTTCTTGTGTTGATCCTTAAAATGATTCTTAGAGAAACCTTGGACCTCCTGTATACAGTACTGCTAGATATCACACTTCAAGGCAATTAGCAGCATAAGGATAAAACCGAGCATAAAACACACAAACACACTCACAAACTGTAAACAAGCAAAAGCATAAGGCTTATTTTTTTTGTTTTATCCAAATTTTAGACAGCCAAATGCATGACCATCTAATCTAAATTGACTATACTACAACACTGCAGCAAACAGGGTATAAAATCATGTGACAAGTATGTCTGGTTTTGACACCCACCAAATTATTGAGATGGCATCCAGATGGGGGGGTTTTAGGTGTTGGATGTTTATAATACAATTTTTAAGTGATTTAAATGTATCTAAATAAGCGTACATTTCCAAAATGTCAACTATTTCTTTAGAGTGAAACATGAAAACAATAATAATGATATAATAATAATGTCCCTCACCTGCCACAGAGATGATAAAGGACGCATCCATGGCATCAATGCCCAGGGTTCTGGCACGGGCAGACAGGTGGAAATAGGGGATAAAATAGGCCAGCTGGCTGAAGACCAAAGACCAAGTGTAGATGCAGAAGAATGGGTCCTTAAGCAGAGAGAAATCCAGAACTTTGGTTCTTTTGACGGTCGCCTCACTTGGTGTGCTGGCATGTGAGGAAAATCCAATGATTGTGGACCCATTCATGCTGCCATTCGACTCTGCAGAGCAGTCTGGATCTGGAGTTTTACATTTACCAAAGTCATGGTTAGGCTCATGGTCCTTCACACTATTAACGACCAGCCGAGTCAGTTCAGGGTTCACTGACTGGTCCTGGGGTCCCTGAGTTGATTGCTCTCCCAGGTTCTCAGAGTCCCTGTGAACGGGAGGTGTAGATGGGAATGAGGATGAATTGGAGATTCCATTGGATAAATGAGAGGATCCATTCATGCAGGTCTTAGTGTATTCCTTTTCTGAGGAGCTTTTCAGAGAAACAGCAGGGCTCTTTTGGATGGGAGAAGAGGTAGGGTTTGACATAGGAGGCTTCACATTGATGGGTCGCAGAAGCATCCCAGAGGCCACCAGATTCAGCATGAGACCACCAAGAATCAATATCGCCCCTGTAAAAGACAATGACAGCTCAGGACCCCAAATGTAGGGGAGACACCTGAAAGCATACTTCAAAACAATCAAATGGCACTGTCTTTCTCATTAAAACAAATTCCCTGCCTATATACCTTGCCAAGCATATTGGTCCAGGAGCAGCTGAGTGAATGGAGCAAGGGCAAAAGTCAAACCCATCCCAGAACGTCCAATTGCATACGCTGTTGCTAACCTCTTTCTGAAATACAGGGCTGTGATCACTGAGAAGGATTGGTATAGTAGTGCAAAACCTATTCCTGAAAAGAGAAAGGAAAGCCATCATTATCAAACACTCAAAGTCATTCGCAACCAGTGATTTCAAAACAGAAAATGACCTTGGTTTTGTGTTGTGTTTTCAAGATCACCAGAAAAACTGCAAGGTAGACACTCATTAGGGTCATCATTTGGCTTATCACATCTTTCTACTCACCAACAATCACTCCCATGCTAATGTAGAGGAACACCACACTACTGGCAAAAATACTTAGTAGGAAGCCTCCGCTAACCAGCACCGCTCCACCTATGGAAGTCACCCTGGGTCCTAGCTTGGCACAGGCCACAGAGGCAATGGGTGCTACAGAAGACAAAATAAATAAAACACACACCAGACACACACACTTACTAAAATTACTAATTTTCTATATGTTGTGCAGTATCTAAGAAAAAAGGGTCTAAATAGATTGCTGTGTTTTTTAAGCTTTAAATGGTGATTTGAAGGAAAAAGGAAACAATTATGTAAGACAAACTGATCATTAAATGACAGACAAGAGTTGGCTTTTTACAGTTCGAACCTCCAGACAGGCGCAGACTTGACATGATGGAACCGATCCAGCTGATGCTTTCTGCTGATCCTCCAAACTCATCTTGGAAGGCAATGAAGAAGATCCCAAAGCTCTTCAATGTTCCCATCACTAGGACATTCACCTGCACCGCACAAACACACACACACACACAAACAATAGTAAAGACATTAGTGTAAGCAGAGACTGTCTATGAGGTTTCAAGGAGGGTTTTTTTGGCTTGATTAGCATTGTTCATTCCAGTAACTGAGCTGTTTACAACCACTTGTCCACTTTCTTCCTGTTATCTGCTGGGCAAAATAGCAGCATGATGAAATCCATCATCCTTCATTCAACTCATTTAATTTGCTGCAAAAGTTTAATAGTCGTTTATATTTTCAGGACAGAAGAGGTATCAAACAACTTAGAAGATATACCAGGAAGCAATGCAGCACCACCATCCAGCCCCACCCTCCGTCTGGAGGATCCTCATACTGAATCCCTTTCTCTTTCTCCTTCTTTGTGGTCAAGGCATCCTTTCTGAACAGGTTCATGGCTGCCTGTGTTTCACTAGGAGAAAGAAAGATAATTTAAAGATACACAAGCTGCTGATAATTTAAAATGCCTGACATGTCTTTATGTGGGTAATGTGCCTATGGGTAAAGTAGTATGAGCTAATATGGGTAAAGTGTGCAGCATTTATTCTAAAAAAATATTCTGAGAGTTGATATGTTAACATTTTCTTCTGATTATCTAATAGCTCATCTGCATTTTAAGGTTGTAAAGCTTAATTAACTAGTCAAGTCAGAGAGCGGTGCGATAGGCCAGTGACACTGCAGCTAAACTCGGTTACTATACAACCTGTTGTGCTCCTATTGTTACTGCAAAGATCGAATGTATCAGCAGTGTTTACATTAAGTGTCTCCCTGCTATAACAAGTCCAAATACTTAATTATGTGTATTTCAAAGCTCCCTGTCAGTATTTTCTGTGTTTTTTAAACTTGTGACCATTCATTTTGGGAATCCAAAAAACACTGGGACTGTTTACAATACATTTATATATACACATTATTTACATATTTTATGTATATGTCATTTCAGATAAAAATCTACAGTAGAAACCCCCTCCTTTGAATATTTTTTAATAGAGCTAACTTATCTTTTCTTGGAGAGGTTCTGTCGACACCTCCTTTGACAGCACTGGTAGCTGAGACATTTCCATCTGAAGGTTTTTGAGCAAGGCTTGCCCTTCCATACCTTGTGTTCTTGTGTTCTTGAAGAACATCGCACCTTGTTTGTTTGTCACATATGAACACAAAAATTACCTTGATACCTTGCATGTATCTGAGACGCCCAGGCCATGACACATTTTCACTACTTGGATACTTATGCAACAGCTAGTTTTTAGTTTTGTTTTTTGCCAAAAAGTTGCATATTGTAGTTGTAAATTGTTGTTTTTTGGGACAAATTTGTAAGTATTTAAAAGTTAAAGGAATGATTTTACCTTTCATGCTATGCTGACACAACAATTTCTCTGTTTATGTTTGTCATGGGTTTGCAGTGAAACTGTAATGTGTTGCTTTTAATGCACTGCACTAATAAAAACCAGAGTAAAATAACGATGGCTGAGAAAAATGGATGTAAACTGATTTGCATTTTAGTGAAAGAATGCAATATATCTGCAGACTCCCAAAAACATTTATAAGTTATCAATGATACTGAGCATCGTTTTGATGAGAAAGAGTGAGAAAAATGTCTATGTGGTATCTTATAATTGTTGTACTCATAAAATAATATGAGTAACCAGGTTACTTAGGAGCATGTAAAGATAACGTAGCTTGATTTTAGTACTGGCATATGGAAGAGGAGGTCAAAGTATCCTCTTTCCAAGACTTTAACCTGTATCAGCAAATTTTAAAGACCCTTTTTAAAAAGAAACATGCAAGACTGTGTATATTTGTGTCTATTTAAACAGGTGAAAATATAGCATAAACACGACTTCCAGACAAATACAAGTCAATAATAACTTGAAATAAATGTATAAATGTTTTCTGGTTCTCTATTAGGAACCAGCAAGAAACAGAGCACACAGCTGGATGCAGGACCTATGCTGGGGATAGAGATGAAAAACGAGGGCAAACAGCAGCAAATGTTGAGCAAGACACTTTGATGCCTAGTGCTGATGGCAATAAGCAAACACAGCTACATACATGTGCCGTGTTTCCCAATCATTGCTGCTGTTTTAAAGTTAACCACATACCCTGAAACCCTGATGCTGAAGGTCACAGAAGGATGTACATTGCACTGTGGCTGATTGCAGAGCACACCCACTGATGTCAACAGGTTTTTTGGTAGAAAAACAATGATGTGGCCAATTTATTTGCTTTCTGTTGTTTTTTTGTAAGTAGCTTTTATTTGAAAAATGTTTTTATAAATATTTCAACAGCACTGTATTCGCATGTATTAGTGTCCCCTGCTCTTCCCGATTTCCATTGTTTTAGTTGTTATATAACGCACACTATCTACTGCCACCAAATCTTTGGCACAATTACATCAATTATGGTGTTGAAATAATACAAAAAGGCCAATTATACGTTTGTCCAGTGTTGATCCAGCAATTTAATATATGGCATCAATTTATTTACTGACAATTTGTTTTAATGCAGGTTTAGCTGTTGGAACTAATGCCAGCTTTTAAGCTGACACTCCTACGGGGCACTACGGGGAAAATGTCTTGTGGACTAATGAAACAAAAAAATTGTTTGAGAAGAACACAGACATAAAGTCATACATAGTGCTGTGGCCCAGTCAGTCCAGACCTCAACCCAATAGAGATGCTGTGGAATGACCTAAAGAGAGCTGATCACACCAGACATCCTAAGAATGTGGCTGAAGCTGTTTTTTAAGGTAGAATGGTCCAAAATGACTCCTGAATGCTTTACAAGTCTAATCAACAGATACAGGAAATGCTTGTTTCAGGAAACTATTGCCAAAGGTGGTTTAACCAGTTATTAAAACACTGTTGCCATTACTTTTTCTACCATCACTTTGTATGTTTAATTTGTTCTATAAAGACATTCAAGATTACAAATGGGATTTATCAGCTTAGAAACATGATGTTGCTGACTTTAAAGTTGATCAAATCACATTTTATAACTAATTTATGCACAACACCAGGAAAATGCAAACAGTATTATTTCCTTTTCTTGCAAATGTTTCTAAAATCATCTGTTATTAAATAGTGCATAGTAATATCTTCCTAGTCAATGTTTGTCTATTGCCTTTGTGTAAAACCAGAATAGCCACTATTATTCTGTTGTAGCTGTTGCATTAAGTCAAGTACATCAGATCAAACACTGACCAGTCACATTTGCTGTGACAGTAACATTTGCTTGTACATTTGCTGTAGTTGCAAAAAATGTGGATGTTATGAAGTAAATGAATTCAACTATAGTTGATGTTGACTCATGTGCTGGGTTACAGACACCTGTAGCCTTTCCCAGCTCTCATTGTGAATTGGGTAATATGTACCTAAACAATCTGTCACAGGACACAAGCTAGAGTCACTTTAGCTTGTTGCTCATCGGAGTTTTCCATTACTGACAAAAGATGTAATGTCAAGGTCCGAACCCTGCCAGCAGATAACACAGAAAAAGGAAAGGCCTGCTTGAAACAATAGAACTAGAAATTTAATGGACAAATGTGACTGCTTAAATATCCATAGAGAAGGATAACTGTTTACAGTCACCGTCAGTCTCATGGACAATGTATAGATCCTGTTTCAGAGTGGGAGGAAACCCGCAAAGATAAAAGGACAACAAACCCAAACCTTTGGATGAACAAAGGCTCCAATAATCCCAAACCAGTAAATGTGGAACCAGGACCTTCTTGCTGTAAGGTGACAGTGCTGACCACCTTATAAATTAATTAAATTTTAAACAATACCTGTTGTGCAGATACGTTTTAAAACTAAACACTTCGCCATGGACAGGTGTAATTACAAATACATACCAACACAGTCTTAATGACAAGAAATTAAAGTGTTAAACATCTGTAGCAGTTTTCAGGATTAACTGTAACGGAAATGCAAACAGTATTATTATTATTAACGGAAAACAACAGAAACATGGAACAATGGAAATGCCAGACAATATTAATCCTTATTGAACATTCATTAAACCCTGCCCTTGTCAACCACACTGTCAGTGTGAAATATTTGCCTCACATGCCGAAGTATGGTAAACCTGTGTTTATCACCAGTCTTTTGTTGCCTGCATCACCACCTCAGTCAGATTTAGACATGCATAAGTAGACCAAATTAGAAAGTGAGTGGATTAAACAGGGAATGAATTGGGCCAGTGTATTGTGAGGAAAGTATTTCCCCACATGTGCTGTTCACAAGTTGTCCTTAGAGTGTGCTTGAGTGCATGTTTGTGAACGCACCAGGGATCTAGGGTTTGAACGATGGGGGGACTGGAGATCAGCGCTTTGTTGTGAGGCATTAACACCATGTTATAGTACACTTCCACCAGGACATTGTCTCAAAAACTTTTACATTGAGCATCAAGCCTAATATTAGGTTTTAGTAAGGTTACTAGGTGAATGTTGTTCCTGACAATTTGTGGCTACTTACAGTGATTGCCAATTATAGAGATGTATATATTTATAAGGTCTTAGGAAAAGTATTAGAACAACCAATTTGATAACTACTACTAGTTTATTTGTGCTCCACTTTAATGGTGTGCTAGCACATTGCTCCATATTTTAATGGGTAACGTCCACCTGTAGATCAGTGTTATAATGTGAAATCACTATGTGGGCTGTCCCTGTGTGCATAACCATCTCACCTCTTACCTACCTGTACCATCAGCAAAATGATGGACCCAGTCAGTCAATTGTTAACAACACTTATTATATTCACATGATAAAAGCAAGAAAATCATGACACGTGACAGAAAAGTGGATGACTATTGAAAATATGTTTCATTAATGTGTTCATAGACACTACTGAAGTAAATGAACCATTTTTAATTTTACCTGGTGAGTTAGTTTGCAAATGTTCAACTTGCTGAATAACAAAAGATTAAAACATGACCCTGGAACACCTGATCAGGCAGATTTTGTTCCGTACTGAGCAATATCACTTTAAAACACAATAATTTGTGGACAGGACTTGGAAAAGTGGAAAAGGAGAGCACGATGGACAGTCAGGAAAACATTTCAAAGAGCAGTCAAAAAGCAAAATTGTTTAAAAATTAAAAATCCCAAAAGTTAAACAAACACTACTTTCTTTTAAATCATAAAGTACTTTTACACAATTAACGGGTTACTAAAACCTTATATGTCATTATTGAGACATGTTTGACCTGCAGCCAAAATACTGCAACTTGCTTGATAAAAAAGTTTACGGTTTTCCTGTGATTGGCTTGGTTTAGCCAAACCGATCCTGCCCACTAGTTTGGGAAATGAATGACATTCAAAAAAGACCAACCTGGGTAAATCCTGCCCTTTAATGCAAATACAAAAAGCAATTTCCACTTTATTGTCATATATCTAAAAACTATTTAAAAAGTTTTCAGTTTGAAATTTCCTTTTCTTTACACACTTGGCATTATATCATTGGGTGCAGTATTAATACTAGTTCACCTAACAAAACTATGGTACAAGTATACATATTGTACATACATAGAGTAGGCTATTAATATTTGACCAAAAAGTCATTCTGACAGATTCCATTTTTTCCTCCCCACATCTCTATTTGTAAATGGTTTCTGTAATTTTTGAAACTCCAATGCAATTCCAATACAAAAAGGGGAACAAAATCCACACTTCCCACAATGAAATGTTTGACTGAATTTAACTGCATTTGACTGACAATTCAGCAGACTAATATAGCCTCCTATCCCTCAACAAGGAAATAATTCATGCTACAAAACCCAGTAACTTTGAAAAATAACCATGTGATTTAATTAACTTAAGCTGCTGAAAAAAGTTTGCTTCAGTCATTTCAGAGGGAAATTATAAATTTTACAATTAAGTCCATGCAATCACGGTCACAGCCAGTATAGAGAGGAGGCAAGTGCTCCCTCCAGCACAGAGTATTGATTACTGATAACTTGAAGCCTACTTCTCTTTGTGATCAGTGTCAGAATATAATCGGTGTTCAATGCATTCTTTGCTCTAATGTGATTGTCATTTTCTGTACACACACAGTTATGGAAACTAACAGCACTAAGTTTCAGAGATCAGGGTCAGTGTGTTTAGCAAAGTTTAGCAAGAAAAAAAAAACTGGTGAGATATCAGCCTTCTTCTGAGGGTTTCTATGAGCAACTTTTTGATCTTACAAGAATAAATATACTACAGAAAACAAACAAAAAAATGTTGGATGTTAATGTTTGCACATCCAAACATTTATCATTTTAAATACTTTTTTAAAGTTTTTTTTTTTTAGTGCAATTCTAGCACAGCTTCTTTTAGGTGTTCTGTTGTACAAATTAGAGTGTGTTTTCAGCTTCACTGTATTAGTGATTACAACTCATCGAGGTCCCTTTTTGCTTTAAGGATAGAGACTGGCTGTGAGCATTTCATAAATAAATACTTCACTATTCCTAGGTTGTAAAGTTTTCAAAAGATGAGCAAAATGCAATTAAATTATTTCAATTCTCGGCTACAGAACAGTGTGTATTTTCTTCAGCAGGATATAATATATAAAATTGTTTTGTTTTGTTTTTTTGTCCTTTCGGCTTATCCCGTGAGTTCAGGGTCGCCACAGTGGATCATTGTCCGCATGTTGTTTTGGCACAGTTTTTACGCCGGATGCCCTATATAAAATAATGCTGGCAAATTAAAACATGTAGTTAAGCACGTTGATTTACCTGTTATGCTGTTTTGTTAGAGTGCCTGAAGGCTCTGGAGGTGAAGAATAAACTCAGAAGTCTTATTGTCTGAGTGTCATCCTCAGGTTGGCTGAAGGGCACATGGGACTATGTCTGCATCAGGATTAGCTTTACACCTGCAACAAGAAATCAATAGGTATGAGTGAAACAGCAAACAACATAAAAAGCACAAGTACCACTTACCAAATAACCCTCTGGATATAGAAGAGAGATATTCTTTATTAAGAATATTATTAGCACGCGAACTGCAGTTGCAGTTAGATCCCAGCAACACAGCAATAAGGCAACCCAGTACAGATGCCGGATCCCTCAAAACAAAATGTAGCAAGTAGCAAAGAGCCTCTGTGAGCTGTTAAGGTTGGTCCTATTTAAATTGTACTTACTATAACTTGGCGAGGCTGCATTTAGGCAGTAAATGCAGTGCTATGCATTAACCATGCTAACATGCTGAGGTTTGCAGGTGCATTGTTAGCTATCTTTTTTTAGCATGTTAAGACGGTAACTACTGATTAGCACTAAAAACAGAATAGATTATTATTACAAATGTATTCTCGCTGCACATATTCTCTTGTGACCACAACTATCTTTCATGGCAATCAAATTGAGGGGACTTGTTGATCCTGATGTTTAACCACACTGCTGTTTTGGCAAATAATTTTTGTGCAAAAAAAAAAATTAAGCAACTTCAAATAGGCAACTTCAACAGTTGCTTATTTCACATGCTGCAGTTACTGAGCAACGTCATTGATTTGGAGTTGAGTTTTAGTGACTGTAATGTGATACATTAAATATAATAATAATAATAATAATAATAATAATAATAATAATAATAATAATTATTATTATTATTATTATTATTATTATTATTATTATTATTTTTAATGTATCACATTGCAGTCACTAAAACTCAACCTGATAATAATAATAATAATAATTATTATTATTATTATTATTATTATTATATTTAATGTATCACATTGCAGTCACTAAAACTCAACCTGATAATAATAATAATAATTATTATTATTATTATTATTATTATTATTATTATTATATTTAATGTATCACATTGCAGTCACTAAAACTCAACCTGATAATAATAATTATTATTATTATTATTATTATTATTATTATTATTATTATTATTATTATTACAACACAGATTATGATAACTTCCAAACATGAAGTTCACGTGCGACTTTCTTTTACGTTTTACTTTGCAATATATTAAAAAGTGACATATGCCATGAATTGTTGGTCATAAAAAGCACGCAGGTCTTAAGGAATGCACTTGAGTCCTGCACTTGATTGAGATGCAGTAACATTGCTTCAGTGAACAGCCTGAATTAGTGTTGCAATGAAGTGATAGTATGACAGGTAGTTCAACAGAAGAAGGAAAAGATTTAGCTTATGTTTTGCATTACAATTTTCATTGTAGGTGGCTGAGAGGTGGTCGCAGTAATCACGCACTTTTGGCTCTAGGCTAACCTTCAGAGACAGGCACACCGAAAACTTCAAAGGATCTAAAAGTTTATTACTACTATTTGGCAGAAGTCAAAATTATCCATACAAAAAGCCTTCCTAGCTTTGTGGACATCTCTTCAATAATATAAATGTCTCTTTACAGCAAATGTTTTAACTCTTACTGCATCTGCAGAGAATAGAAAAACATCCACACTTAAGTCAAATTCCCCAAACACCTGACACACGACCCATCCTTACCCTTTCAGCTCAACATGTTTGCCCTGTTTGGACACATGCTTTTAAGGATGTATGTACAGGGACTGTTACAAACCAACATGTTTCTAGACCGTCACCAGAAGAATCTGTGGCCTCACAGACTCCACAGATTTTGACATAAATTATCACTTATAGTTTTAAAGGGGGCCGCTCACTTACATTTCTGTGCAGACAAAACCATCTGCAACGCGCATGTTCAGGTGTGTAGAATCAGGCTAAAGAGCAGATCATTTAAATTCTCAAATGGTTTCACTTGTAACAAAAAATTAAACTAAATTTTCAATTTCATGAAAGTCTTAATAGGTTTGAGAACACATTTTTATCATATCTGTGGACAGGATAATAATACATTATACAAAGTTCACACCATGAATGCAGAGCAATATTGAGTAGATTTATACATCTCCTTCTGTTGCATTGCTGTTGTCAAATATAACCTGTGAATGATTTTTATAACTAGTGTTGCTCATTGGAGGTGAAGTTTTAATGTCAGGAGGACAGTTTTGTGAAGCGTTACTCAGGTCACAGAAAGCGCTCTCCATTTAAAAATCTAAACCCTAAACAACAAGATACTCGCAAATGGGAGGAATTCTGGCGTGTTCCCATCTTACCAATTCTGTTTTTTAGAACACTATAAGCTCTAATGGGTGAACTAGATTTTTCTCTTGAGATATGTTTATTAGCTGAACTATTTTGCATGTCTACTGAAGTCAATAAAAACAATGTAGGTCTCAAGTCATTTTAGTAACTGGAAGCTCATCCTGTGTTCCCTTTCTCATTAATTACAATATGCCTGCATATTTCATCCAACCAATAACCCAATTCACAACTTGAAGTTCTAAGGATTTGTGAGATTATGTAGTAAATGCCTGGTGTATAGCTGAAAGCTTTGGCTTTGTCCATGAAGGCATACTCAAACCCATGTTTTTGTGGGGAGACAAACAGGTCTTGCAAGCTGTGAGCCAGTAGTTTTCTTCACTTCACAGGCCTGTTGCATTGTGCCCCTAACTCAACTCAACACTGTGAGAGGAAAGGAACAGGTCTTTCAAGCACATAGAAGTACAGTATCATTAAAAATGTTATCTCGGTGCCCTTTGACAAAAGGCAAAAGCCTGCACTGAGGAAATGTGGGTGAGAAGTTTTAAACACCAAAATAACTTTATAGGGTCAGAGGACAACTTTTCTGTTTTCAATGGGAAATGTTTTGTAAAAAGTACCAATCCAGAAACTATAAACACATTTAAATGCAATGATTCTGATCATTCAAATTCATCTTTGAAAGCATTGGTTTACTGACATTCGTAAAGACTCAGAAGCACATACCTGAATTTTCCTTCAGTCATCGATGCCCTTCTTCCCCAACTTCAATTAGTTTAATATGACGCGTATGTTGGGATTTTCTCGCTCCGGCGTTGCGCGTCCCAAACAAGCGTGCGCGTTTTGGGCAGAGAAAAAATTATGTAGGACCTCTTTCTCCGAGGATGGCCGTGCCATAACTTTGCTTCTAAGAGCCGGAGTCTCTGAGTTGCATCTCACATATGAGCCTTATCACCGCTGGCTGTGGAGAGGAGTCACAGACAGCAAAGCCTTTGCAGAGGAAAGCCACGTGACTGAGACGTAGCAATGAACCTCATCTGGGGGGCCACGGGGAGAGAGCAGGGAAAAAGCTCTGCTCAAAACATCAGAGTCACCGCAGACTTCACTGAGGTGCTGCTCGAAGGTGGTGCGCCCCCAAGCTGCACTGCAGTGGCAATCTAGGGAAGGCGAGACTTGCAATGAATTTAAGGAGGAACGTACAATCCCCAGTGAATCAAAGCCTGAATACCTGACCTGGCACACTTACAGGCAAGGTGGGCAGAACCTCTAATCCCTAAACGTTTTACTTAATGACTGCAAACTCCAAAACTATTTTTGTCTATACGTTGAGGGAGGGCAACATACCAAAATACAATTAAGGGTTCAACATGACACGCTAAGCAAATGGGACAATAATTAATATTTAACACAGAAGAAGTCAAAGTTTATTAAGGATATGAATTTAAACAAACAAAAACACTCACACAGAGAGGGAATTAACATGGTTGTGTATAGCTTGATATGGAACCTGATCCGTACATGACATAAAAAAAAAAACAGCATTACTGAAAAACTGGTATATAAGGTTTTATAAAATAAATGACAGAAATTATTCCTGCTCGAGCTTTCAGTACAGGAAATTTAGAGAGCGCGCCCTGGTTTAAACATAAAATCTGAATATGCCGAAATCACAACAGATCAGTGTGGAAACTTTGGATTTATATTTTTCCATTCAGATTGTGTTATTATACTTATGTGCATGTCTACATGTACAGGTCTTTACAATAAAAGGTCCTCAGTTGAGTCCCCTTGTCTTCAAGATGCTATCTTGTGAACTGCCACTGTGATGGTCCCATGACTCCTCACAAGAATGTTGCTACAAAAAAATAAAAATAAATCAATGTTGTTGTTGTATACACATTATATCTTATTGTTCTGTTTAATATCATCAACAGTCACAGGAAAAGAGTTAAAATATCCCACAGTATACACACATATGATAATAATTTGCAAATTAACTTTTCTCACTGTTTTGTCCAAATATCTAAAAAGCAGTGGTAGAGCATTGGGTTGGGCTGGAGAAGGCTGTGGGTTCAAATCCCACCCCACCAGGTGTGGCCCCACATCCAATATAAAAAAAAATCATGCAAATTCAACGCGTGGAACTCGTTAAGCTGTGGCGACCCCTTAAAAGGGACAAGCCGAAAGCCGTTGAGAGAGTCTTTAAAAGGTTTCTTTCTTAACGCTATCTATTGTTTCAAGTTGAAGCCAATAATACCAACCGAACATAGGATGTTCTACAAAATCCAGAAGGTGGCAGTATAGCCATGCAACTGAAAATCTATTTCCCCTGACAAGACCGTGAGCAAAGCCTGAGGTACAAACGTTCAATCTTTGATTTTGGATTTCTTTGAACAGCTTATTCGAGATTTATTGATCACCCCATGTTTTAATCAAAAACCTTGTAGACATATCTTAAATTAACGGACATAGATAAAAAGTAGGAGAGGTGCAAGTCAATCAAAAAAAAAAAAATAAATAAAAAAAACACAACACACAAAGTTTGTGTCAGTGCTCACCCTGACTCAGACTCTAGGCACACAGTCGGGGTGTCTGTTGGGTCTCTAGTGAGAGCTGCAGCCTGTTTGGCCAAAACTGACACAACACCGCCATGTTCATCAGACAAGGAGCCACGGCCTGGTGAGTTATGAAAGAATGTCAGTGTGCAGTGCTGAAGAACAAGTAATAGTTACCACTATTTATACTTTTTCCTTAGTTAATTCAACAACACAAACCATCTTAAGTCCTTTGAAACTTTAAATTTAACAGTTGAGAAGTCAAACCATCAGGTTTAGATCATTTAATAGCTGTTTGATCCAGAAGATTAAAACATAATGTGATTGATGTTTAGAGATAACTGTCCCATAAAGGAAAAGGTCAATGTTTTGGGACAGGGAAAGTGACTTCCTCAATTCTTCACTGTTGTTTACATACCTGATTAAAAGAATTATTTTGTCATTTTTACACTAAATTGTATATAGTGTAGATTAAAACAAATACGATAACCTTTTAGTTGTGAGCTTTAGAGATGTATGAACATTTTGGACAGTACTAGGCTCCCCATTTATCACTGTTTTTAGGATTTGAGCTGAGCAAAGTGGCTTCATATTTAAAATACAGAAGTGAGAGTGTATTTCCAAAATGTGTTAAACTGTTGTTGCATGTACCTTGAAACCAGTCAGTAGAAAATAAAAATGAAGAACATGTTAAAACTAATCTCTACATACAGAATGTGAGCACATAAATATGATTGGTTTGGCACTTCATAGAATATGTTTTTACCTTGTCTTAGTGTTTTGCAATTATACTTTCTAATTTCTGTGACATTTGGAGCTCAGGCGTATTTTTTGAGTTTTAATCTCGCTCATCTTATTCAATTCAAACAGATCAATTAAGACAAACAAATTACAGGTTCAGTGGTGCATATAAATGATCTCAATGTCAGCTGGCAGTGAAACAGTTTTATCCTACTTTGTTACTTATTTTGCAGCCAAGACCTCTAGAGAATAATCCCCAGGCACATGAACATGTTACTTATTGTTAGCAATGTCATTAAATAACCTCACTTGGTTATTTTTTCCCAGTAATCCCCAGTAACACACAATTATTAACTTTGTGATAATGATTCACCTTGGACCACTTACGGTAGCCACATTAATCTAAAAAGATGTTAAAATGTTATGCAAGAACCCTGAATGTACAAAACAGCAATTAAGTTTTCATCCTTGGAAAGTTAGTTATCTAACAAATAGGGGGTGAACACTGAGTTAATGACTGCCAGCTGTTTCTTCTATTCACATAAAGAAAACTAAATATATTTCACTTAATTACTGTAGTCAAGTACAACTCTGTCTTGTACTTTATTTTACATGTTACTTTCCAAATTTCACGCACTACAATTCAGAGGCATTTACTTTTTGCTCTACTGTGTTTATTTCGGTTACTAGTTACGTTGCAGATTCAGATAAAAACACATTAATTACAATAATTTTTAATATACTATTTTCCATTACGACAAGCTATCGACAAGAGTAATTAAACGAACTCAATATTTACCATGCGCAACATTAAAGTTCTTCTCCTCCCCCCCACTGATGTTATTATTTAAATCATGTCTACTTTGGTTTAGGTCGATTTTAGAGAATCTATCAATAGCTAATTTACTCCCCAGCTTGCCCTGAATTGTGGATATATCCTGGAAAAGTCTTGGTAATTCCATATTTTCTTACAGCCCAGGTTGTGTCCTTGTTGGTCTGTACAGAGCACCCCGACAATAGCTGGATTCTTCATGCTGTCACAAACACAACGAGAGCGGCGAAGTTATCTTCAACGTACCAACATTAAAAAAACAAACTCAGTTGTGACGAGGTACTAACTTACGTGTCATCGAGATGCTGCTCGAGGGCTGACTCCATGATTAACAGCGGCAAGTAATAGAGAAATTCAAGTTTTGTATATTTGTTGTGGCTTTTCGTTTCCCCAAACTTCCGGCTGGAATCACCTGACTATCACGTGCTGTATGGGTGCCTGTGAGGACCTGGTTGCCCGATGCGCGATACTAACAATCGATAGATATGTACGTACGTAAATAAATAAATAGATAGATAGATAATAAATAAAACAGTGCCGAAGTTATTTTGTCCTCTTTTTATATTTCCATTTTGTTGTCAAAATTTTCACAGACTATACTTTGAGGTTGCCTTCAGCGTCACTTATTCCTCTGTCATGAAACAGTTATTTGGAAAAAGATTCATTTTCATTTTTGACACGATAATCTTACCACTTAGAAATAAAATCCATCCTAAAAACAAAGTCAACAACACCATCCCAATCACAACAGAATGGTGCAAACGTGATTCAGCATGATTAACACTTGAAACATTTTCCAATGTAACATTACGTTGAACAGTTTTTTTATTGAACATAAAATATAGTATTAATATTTCAAGTATAAAGCAGGGTCCTTGTTTCTTGCAGCCTTTTGTTGATAGATTTTTTTAATGTCTGTTTTTCAAAAGTTAGCTGCAGGCCACAGCCTGGACTCACCTCTGAATGATTTCTGTTGCCTGTCCCAAGATGGTGAGGCTTCAGTGCTCCTGCTGACAGTGCAGAAATGGGTAAATGTAATTATGTGGCGGCTGCATTGGAGGAATCCATCACCTGCGCAGTAGCGGCATAATTTCCTGCTGACTAACCCATGGGGTACGTTCCCCTCCTCTCCTCAAATTCTTCTCTCTATTCCTCTCCTCTTCTCTCACTCATATTTCTCCTCTTACAGCATAAACAAGAGCCTGGCTGCCTCCACCAGAGACATGCTTCCCACCTCTATGCACGTAGGCACATCCACATTCATTTGATATCTTCTTTCCTTGTCTTTCTCACAGACACACACACACACACACACACACACACACACACACACACACACACACACACACACACACACACACACACACTGAATGCATCACAAACACATGTAAAGAATTCTTAATCTTGTTTCATGAGACACTGGTATAAACACTAAATCACATTAATTGCAACTTTACAAACACAGTAAATCTAAATCTATCACAGTAAATTAGCTAAACCCCATCTAGAGGTCTAACTCAGTGTAAGAGGATCAGTACCCTGACATATAGTGCATAATGGTTAATATATTTCAAGACTCATTATACATATTTTACTATCCAGTGACAAAAAAGCTTAAGTGTCTATCATTGGCCATCATAAGATAAAATTGATCTCTCAACGTTCTTTTTGCTAGAAAATTTGGCATCATTCAGATGTTTTCAAATTGTGAATTAATTAACAAATAAAATATATTCTTTTAGATAAGGTAAAAAACTGAACTAAATTACTTTTTCACTGACATCAGCTATTTAACGTATAAAAAACCATTGGGATCACCTCATAGTGATTACAGAGTGTCCTATGTGACAGAGAAGATTATTGTCTTTTTAGTGTGGATAAACAGGTTATTTACAACTAAGGTTTATGACAACTGTCATGGTAAATGGCATCATATCCCACAACAAAATAATAAGGTATATCACTTTTGAGCCTGTTAATGCTGTACCTGAAGCTACGTCGATGAGTCAGCCTGTGGTAATTTCAGTAAACTCATTATGTGTCTTTGATGTTTGTTTTGTCCTTGCTTCCCCAAATTGACAAATAACTCTAATAATTTCATCTGTGCCTTTTTCCTGGCAAATAAGTGTCAGATTCATTTTAGTTCATAAGAATGTCATCAATTGTAAAGTTTTTAAATATTACATATTTTTTGTTTAATCAACTTGAAAAAACTAACAGCCTCTGTCTTCAGGGCGAACACTACAGCATGTAAAAGGCAAAGATCTATAAGAGAAGACCACTGTGATCCCCTATCAGCCATCATGTGGATGAGTAAGATGACAAAGCTTCTGTGGAGACAGGCCGAGAGGGCGTGGGGGACATAGGGAGGGAGGAACGGGTGGGGGTCGGAGGTGGATAAAGAGAGAGAGAGAGTGAGGCTCCCCCCTCTGAGGAGTTCTGGAAACCCTTATGGTTGTCCGGGGAGTCAGGGATTCATTGTGACGTGCCGTAGAGTCCATAACCAGCTGTTGTCTACCGTTACGGGTGCTGAGAGAGTCCAGTTCTCCTGTTGCTGTCATGGACTTGAGGGCAGTGCTGCTGTTCTTCCTCCTGCTGTCTCTGAATTGGTCCAGAGGAGCCATCATCACAGGGGTGAGTGACAGGTTTCTGCCTCTGCTCCACCCTCTTAATTCTGGTATTTTATCAGTTTTAGATTGTGATGTATCCACTGTTCAGAGGAGCATCAATTTTCAACAATTTTGGATCAGTGTCTTATTATTATTATTATTATTATTATTATTATTATTATTATTATTATTATTATTATTATTATTATTATTATTATTATTATTATTATTATTATTATTATTTATTATATTCTCTTTTCTCTTTTCTTTACACATAAAAAATTTGGTCCGATAATTGAAACGAAAAATGTTTGTATTTCTTCTAGACAAATTATTAAAATAATAAATGTACTTACAAAATTAATTATTTTTTAGTATTAGACTCCTGACTTTTGGTTTGATTTTCTCATAGACTACAGTTTTACAAAAATAACCAGATCAGTTCACTTTTCAGGATTATTTTTTAAAATCTGATTACACATGACTGACCAGAGACCGCATCCTCCTCTGCTTCAAGTTCATTGGAGGAACAAGAGGAAATTTATTTTAGTGTTGTGATTGATTTTCACTTATAAATGGATTATTGCAATGACAGGCAACGGATATAATGGTTTCCACTGCGCAAACATGACAGGGCATCATTATTTTACGTAAAAACAAAACTGATACAGTGGCATTCAAAGTCTTCCAGTGTGTCTGGCTGCTTCTTTTACCAGTCCCGGTGTGTAATGTTGCCACCTCTCTGTGTCTGTCCTGCAGGCCTGTGAAAGAGACTTGCAGTGCGGATTTGGTCTTTGCTGTGCCGTCAGTCTATGGCTGAGGGGTCTGAGGGTGTGCATCCCAAGAGGTGTGGAGGGGGATGAATGCCACCCCTTTAGCCACAAGGTGTGGGAAAATTTGACGTCACTAATCTTCCTGCATCACGGTCTCTGCTACAATCATGCACACACACAATTTGTCTGAATTCCGATTATATCATGTGCTGGCAGGTTGGCTGTAACTTTAGACAAGCTGCAGATAACTGCAGAGCTTATTGATCTACTCCACAGTGAACTGGGCAGTCAGAGCCGTTTATCAGTTTGATCACCTCGGAGGCTATAATTAGTTCTGTGAACACCACATCCATTTCTGAATTCAGACATTTAAAGGGCAGCTGGACTTTGTTGATGTTGATGAAGGATTATAAACTGTCACACTATGCTTCATCCTCTCTTTGCGCTTTCAGGTGCCCTATATGGGGAAACGGCAACATCACACTTGCCCCTGTCTGCCCCACTTAGTGTGCACCAGGTATGCAGACAGCAAGTACAGATGTACTGATGACTTCAAAAACATGGACTTTTAATTGGACCCCAAACAGTCAGATGAAGAAGAGATCCGAGTGAAGACTCGAGCGGGATGTGGATGAACAATAATTTAATCTTCACTGACTATATCTGTCATGTGTGTACTCTGCACTATAATACTTATTTCCCAATAATGCACAAGGCACATGTAGTTACCCAACTAATACGTGCGACATCAGACACTTTTTACTTAGTAATAACAAGGTTTGTCTGTAAGCTATTTGTGAACCATTCAACTATTTGCCGTTTTTTTTATATATTCATATTATGTTAATTTATTGGAGCAATGCACTTATCTTCTCAATAAAACTTTAATAACCCAGTCATGTGATACTCTACAGGTATTTTTTTCTGTGTTCAGGTTTTGTTGCTTGAATAAACATAATGTGTGTTAAGTAGTTTTAATCTGATTAAGAACGAAGGTCACAATCAAAGTTTCAGTACATTTACCTTTCAAAGCAAACTCATGCCCTTGCAATATACCGTAAGTAACATAAGGACTGATGGCATCTAAACTTTTCCAAACATTTGAGTAGTGCAGATGTCAATGAAAGGACAATTCAAGCAGAATATTTTAAAATAAACATGTTTATATGCACAAGATGATTTGAATTAATATTTCAAGAACTTTTGTAACTTAAATACAAATATATTGTTTTAATATTACTACTAGTAGTGGTACAAGTTATTAGTGTAGTAGCGTTGTTGTAGTAGCATTTGTGCAAATTTTTAACAACTGTTCCATTATTCCATTATCTTAATTGCTTAAGTAGTTCTGGGTCACTGGGTGCTGGAGCCTATCCCAGCTGTCAGTGGGAGAGAGGTGGGGTCAACACAGAGAGACATGCACAGACATGACACAAATTAACCCAACAAGCATGGGTAGAACATCAAGCCAACAGGTGGACTTGAACCGAGGACCTTCCAGCTGTGAAGCAGCAGCCCTTATTAACAATTAACAAATTAAAAACAACAAACAGGGAAATAGGTTGTATGTTCGTTTAAATACAAATAAGCATTTTATATTTTGGTATTGTTTCTTTGAAGTTGTTTACTTTTAAATTCAACAAACTTTTCTATATTTCATTTAAACTCAGTGCAAAGCGTTATTTCGTGACAGGAAATTTCACACAAGATTATGGAAAATAATTGATTTTTAATTTGAATTTAAAACTGAAATTTGATGTGTATGTAAATATTATATCTAAATATTACATTATCTTTTAAGTCTCTTATTTTGTTATCCTTTTTACAAGCCATTCCTTTGTGGGTTTTGTATCGTTATCACATAACCCTGCCCATGTAACTTGAGTTCACACCTTTGGAAACTGGTGGAAAGCTTCCCTATCAACTTTAAACAGAAGCTCTACGCATAAAAACTCCAGATCTACACGTCAACCCATTAAGTGGGTGCAGCTTTTACATTTACATAGCTTACATTATCTACCATTAAACTGTTAGATAAGAAAAGTAAATCTCCTAATCCTTAATGAACTGTTTTCTGGGATGTGGTTTTACAGTGTTCTGTTGTTGTTCAACATTAAAAAAATACATTGTTATAATACTTATGCATGAAGGTTATATCTGCAGCACAACAGTAGAAATAGTAAAACATTTCTCTGAATGAGTGGTTGTTAACTCTGCATCAAAGACAATTTCTCTAAATGTTTATTATTTTAATAATACACAAACACATAAAGCACAAGTCTACTGGTTTTCTTCTTTACAATGGTGACCTGCCCAGGATGTGCCCCACCTTCAGCTCAGTCAGCTGGGATTGGATCTAGCTCCTCCAGGGCTTTGAAGAATAGGCAGTTACTGTGTACTGTAAATGTTTCTACAAAATATTTTAACTATCGCAGAAAACGTTTTCAGTCTCATTGGTTTAATGTTATATTTGCCTCTAAATTTATCACCATATCACGTATTTCTTATCTCCAACTGATACATAGTATCAAGCTTTGTGGAAGGGCATTGTGGACACACAACCTTGATATGTTGTATATAAGGGTGAATGAATCATTACTCGTCTGAGTCCAACAGTGAAGTGGCCAACAAGATGAAGTGCCTTGTCATCCTCGTAGCCCTTGTGGCTTTTTCCGAATGCCTCGTTAGGTAAGTCTGATCTGTCTGCTTGAAAAGCAACTTATTCCATAATGTATTTGACATTTTACATCTCAATAATTTGAACTTGAACAAACTCGTCCTCTAATAATTCTAAAGGAAGGTCAAAAGGTATCTTGTTCCACTTTTACTTTAACCCCCTATACCTTGCAAAGCTTGAAGTAGCGCTTACCTTTAAATTTCTCCAAGCATAAAATGATGGACATCTGCACATTTTTTCTTTATTTACCTTTTGTGCAGGATGCCCCTGATCAAGGGGAAGACTGCCAGGCAAACCCTGCAGGAGAAAGGATTATGGGAGGAGTACAGGAAGAAGTTCCCATACAACCCAATGGTTAAGTTCACCCAGTATGGTACTGAGCCAATGACCAATGATGCTGACGTAAGTCCAGACCAGAAAGAAGGTTTAGACTTTGTTCATCTAATACTTTGATGTGTGTAGCCTCTGAAAGAGAGAGAAATGCAGTATAAGAGTGTAGATTTCAAATAATTATGTTGTAAGAAATGTGAAACATTTGATGTTTGAAATACAAACTAGATTTCAGTGTATAGAATAGATTAAGCTTCATCTCTTACTCTGTCCTCCTATCACTCTCTAGATGTCCTACTATGGCGTGATCTCCATTGGCACCCCCCCCCAGTCCTTCTCTGTCATCTTTGACTCCGGCTCCTCCAACCTGTGGGTGCCATCAGTCTACTGCTCTAGTAGTCAGGCCTGCCGTGAGTACGACTCAGACACTTCATTATTTTGCTAAACTCTTGCTATTGTGTAAAATGGACTGGTATATTTTAAAAACTTGTGGAGAGTGTTTGACTCATACAGTGGTGGAAGGTGGGTGCTTAATTATTGAACTTAATTACAATTCTGAGTTATGTTTTATGAGTATACCACTGTAAACATAGCCTTTACTGCATTTACATCATGGAGATCTTTGGCATTTCGCTAAAATGAAAGCTTGACAAACATAAACAATTCCTCTGCAGAGAACCACAACAAATTCAACCCACAGCAGTCCTCCAGCTTCCAATGGAATGGCGAGTCTTTGTCCATCCAGTATGGCACTGGCAGCATGACTGGATACCTGGGTGCTGACACTGTTGGGGTAAACAAAATGTATACTTAGACTTTAAACAGGCATAGAGTATCTGCTTTGTCTGTGAAGCTGTGACTGACACCTGTCTTGTGCGTCCAGGTGGGCGGTGTCTCTGTGGCCAACCAGGTGTTTGGACTCAGCCAGACAGAGGCTCCCTTCATGGCTCACATGCAGGCTGATGGCATTCTGGGTCTGGCCTTCCAGAGTATTGCCTCTGACAATGTTGTGCCTGTCTTTAACAACATGGTCTCACAGGGACTTGTGTCTCAGCCCATGTTCTCTGTCTACCTGAGCAGGTGTTGAAACTGGGTGGAAATCTGTTGGTTAAAACTTTTATATGTTGCAAATGACAATACATTTACATATGACTTTCATTCGTTTTTTTCTCTCCAGCAACAGTGCACAGGGCAGTGAGGTGGTTTTCGGTGGTGTTGACAGCAACCACTACACTGGACAAATCGCCTGGATCCCTCTGACCTCTGCCACCTACTGGCAGATCAAAATGGACAGGTACAAAGTAATCCATCAGTGACATGAACAAAATATTAAAGCCAAACACCAGTAACTTAAAGACTCTACCGTCTGCCGTTCTGCTTCACAGTGTTAGCATCAATGGACAGACTGTAGCCTGTAGTGGTGGGTGTCAGGCCATCATTGATACTGGTACTTCCCTGATTGTTGGCCCAACCAGTGACATCAGCAACATCAATTCCTGGGTTGGAGCCTCAACCGATCAATATGGAGATGTGAGTCACACCTTCATAGCACTTGTAAAATGATAACAGTTACACTTTCTGCTGCTAAACAGTCTTCCACTTTGTGTGATGTTCGTCTCACAGGCCTCAGTGAACTGCCAGAACATCCAGAGCATGCCCGAAGTCACCTTTACTCTTAATGGAAATGCTTTCACCATCCCTGCAACTGCTTACGTCTCTCAGGTTAGTTGCACAAAAGCTTCCACTCACACAACAGAATTTTTTTCCAGCCTTCTCATGCAGTTCTTGGGAAGTAAAATCTTTGTTTCCCTTGTTTCTCTATAGAGCTACTATGGTTGCAACACTGGATTTGGCCAGGGCGGTTCTGACCAACTCTGGATCCTGGGAGATGTCTTCATCAGGCAGTACTATGCTGTCTTTGATACACAGGGTCCTTACATTGGGCTGGCCAAGTCTGCATAAGAAAATAAAATGTTTATTTCCCAGTGAGGGGCTTGAATGTGGATTAAAGAGGTTAAAGCAACTAAAACAATGTGTGTGTTTGTGTGTCAGTTATGACTACAACCAAGATGACAGAATATATCACCACAAAAAAAAATCTGTACAAAAATCTATAGCTGTGATAGTTTTGTAGCAGTGTTGTACTTAAATGTCACAGATATAAGAATCAGTCCAGTCTGTTCATTCAATTGGTCTTGAGAGAAAACCGATCTTTGATAGATAGGATAAGAATAGATTATTGAGCGACTCTCTGAATATCATTGGGTCAGGTTTCCTCAAAGATTATAATCTAGAAGAAGAAGCTTATAAGGACAAGCACTGATACAAGAAAAGATACCCTGATGACACGATGTGACAGCTCTTGTGTTATCTCAACCTGCAAATGGACCACATTGTTGGAAAGTCTCAAACCCAGAAAAAAAACAAACACATGCAACCAACACAAAATTAGTGCTTTGATTTCATCAGATTATGTGGACAATCATGATCTTTAATGACAGTATTATTTAATTTTGTAATGCATTCAATAACTTTCACAAAAAGCACAAATTATGTAAATTTAAATGTGTACTACAGTGTTATAACACCACACCACTACATATTTAGGGACAATAAGAGACAAAAGTTATCATAAAAGTAGCAGAGACTACGATATCCTGTCACTTTTATGGTTCTAGTTCTAAAAATGTTGGAATATTTATATGTCATAATGAAACCGAATGCATTTTTTGTTAAATTATTACTTCCTGGTAAATATCTCTCAAACTGACATTATCCCTTTAAAATTGCACTAGTTTAACTATTTAACATTACATTAACCTTAGCAGCTATACATTCACAAGAATTCACTGGTTCATTGCCAGAGTGGAGTACTCCACCATCCCAGCATGCTCGGCACTCCAGGTTGAGCTGGGGGCTCCCGCTCCTGTTTTACACAGCATCAGGTTTGTATACAGCTCATGTGGTTTCTGCTGAGTTCTGAAGTCCACAGTTGTGTAAACTATGCCACTCATTTCCTGTGGGAGACAAGCTCCATCAAGAGACAGTGATGGAGGTTTGGAACAGAAACAAAATGAATTCAAGTGACAGTGAGTCACAGAGGCAACATGTTACTTGTTCAGCACTTACCCAAGCCTGTTGTTTCAATGAGTCACACACAGCTTCTTCATATTTGTCTACAAAGAAAAAAATGTCACCTTTTTACTTTCCATTCCAAAAAAAGCACAAAAGATTTTAGATAATGTTAGAAATTTTGGCAGGTTCAGATCTTTGAGATAATTAAAAGAAACTGCTCACATTTTGCCTTTACTCTGAAGCAAATAACAGCAGTCACCGATGTGATCATAATCATTACTGTTATTGTTACTATAACAGCTAGTGGCAGGCCAAAACTCCAGGAGACTCTGGAAAGGAGACAAAACATAACATTCAAATAAATATATGTATCCACAGTTGGAAAGCAGCATTTGTTCCAGTGAACAACAGAAACAAACAATCTACAGTGCAAATACCTTGGGCTGTCACTGTGGTCCTGGTTCAGAACAGGCCCAGTGGAGTCTGGGAATGCTGTGGAGGTGTCCAAAGCGTTGGTGCTTGTCGAGGTTGTAGGCTGAGACTGGCTGTTTTGAACTGAAGCTTCTGCAAAATGCAAGAAGCAGTTTAGGCTCTCTGGATTTATGGTTACAATTCAAATTGCTTTTCTATTATGTAAACAAAAAGTAAATACTGAACAAGGTTATTCTGAAAGTTAACATTTATCTTATGAAGCTGTAATAATGAAATTGATGGCACACATATAACAAATTTATAATATCCCATTAATGAAAATAGTGAAATGAAAAATACTCACCTAACACTTCAACATAGTAGTCACTGTAGATGTGGTTCTGGGTGCCCAGCACAAAACATCTGTAGTAGCCTCTATCCACAAAATGCACATTTGATATTTTGAATTCAATCCAGCCATCGTCCTCAGTTTTCGTAACTCTTCCTTTCAGTAAATCACAAGTATAGCCTGTGCTATCTAGCAGCTTCTGACATCCTCCTGGATAGAGTTTACAGCAGGACTTTTTGTAACCATTATAAAATGAAGGGAAAGTGAGTTTCAACAAAATGTTTTCAAACTCCTCAATCCTCTGCTGCCCTTCAAGATGAGTGATATCTGAAAAACAAAAATCTATTATCAGCATATCATGACATGCATTACAGAATAGAGAAGCAAAATGTGGTAGTTTGTTTTTTCTCCAGCATACCTAATAGAAGAAAAACAACAAAAATCTTCATCTTTAGCGTGACGCTCTCTGAGCCTGTACACTTTTTATTTGTTTGTTTTCTACTCTTTTTAGATGATTTTAGGCCCCTCCTTGCTCAACAAAGAAGAGGAAGTTCATCCGCTGGAGGACACACAAAAAAAGCTGCTTACAAAAAAAGGCAACCAGCCGTTTGACAAATGTTGGGGGACACTTCTGGTGTACTTCAGTTTTTACATTCACTTTTAACTGTGTTTACTGTTTCCATATTGTAGGTGTAGAGATAACATTTAGAGGTTGTGTTGTTGTTTTGGACTGTGCGTGTTTTGGTTATTGTATCAAACCCATTAGTGTTTCTGTTACAAATGCTGAAATTATAGCCTTATGATGCAATTTAAGATGACAAATTATACCTCACTGACTTTTAACTTTATCAACTCATTTGCACAAAAAATAATTATAATGGAATCTCATTTTTACATCTACTGTTATATTTTACAATATGAAGACACATTATAGATAGCGTAAATTATTAGAGCAAGCTCTGAACATTTATGAACTCTTTATATAATATAAACAAAGGTTACAGAAGTGATTTATTTGGTGTCAGCTTTCAGCTTATTAAACACTTCATATTCACAAAATCAAATCATATCCTCCATAGTGGAACAGAAGACAAAAACAGAAAAGTATGTACATTTCAATATTTAACAGAATGTTGCAATATTTTAACAATTAAAAGATCTTGTTACAGAACAAAAATAAGACTCCCTTTTCATTCATTTGAAAACTAAAATGTTCATTTGGATGCTAGTAGATGCTAGTATATTTTCTGAAACATGATATAAGCCATTTCATTTTCTTTGATAACAATGTCTTGCAAATCGAAGCAGTTGAGGCACATAAACACAAATAATTTCTTAATAATTACAGACCAATTCTGAAATGCACAGCCCCTATGATTAAATTAGAAGCAATTAGCGCAATAATCGGAATTTACAAAAAGCTGCAGATCTTATTAAACAGTGCACCCGCCCCCACACAGAAGAGAATGCTGTATGTTAACAACCGGCTGAATGCATAAATAATTTGAGGTCACTGTTACTTCTCAGCTCATATTGGTTTGGACTGGTTTTGCTCTGTGCAGATGTGTTCCCTGGTGTGTTTAAAAAGTCTATTCGTCTGTGAAGGTAATGACATCATAATGGATGCCCTGCTTCTGCAGCTGCTCCAGCTGTTCGGGTGTAGCTTCAGTGTAGACTCTCTGAGACTGCGCCATCGCTGCATCTGCTACAGCTACAAGAACAAACATGATCCACTTAGTCTGATTTATTTTCAGGTTAATTTGGTGGTTTTAAAAAAAAGTGATTTCTTCCTTTAAGGTACTGTTAAACTCATCGATAGCGGATTATTATGTATATTATCATGCACTGGTTCCCCAAAGGACCATATCTATAAATACCGCATGTGCACCTCAAAATCTCTATTATAAGACTGATATACTACATTTGCAGAAGCAAATTGTAACCATTAATTTCAATAAAGCTCAAGTGATGACTAAATATAAAACAAGTTAAGTGCAATCTGTTCTATAAGAGAACCCACTTGTGACGGCAGAATGGGCAGCAGCTTCCAGATCCTCCGGATTCACTATCTGTTGCTCTGAGCTGACAGGTAGGTACTGGATATGTCCCTCATGACTTACAGCGATCTAAACATGTAAAAACAAGAAATAGTGAGGTTTGTTAAAAGCAAAAATCTTTTACTGTAGATCACTTTAGGTTATTGGCCTTACCTGTTGCTCCTGCAGAAAGGTCCCATCATGCTCATACTGGATTATCTGGCCATCTGGCATCTGAGGGGGACATTCAGAACAACAGCAAAATTATCTTTAAACACTGTATGGAATTATCAGTTGTGGTGTTGTCTTATTAGGTGAAATACTGACCTGTATGTGGTTGCCATCAGCTACAACTACATACTCCTGAGGGATTAAGTGCTGCACTCCATCCTGCGAGATGATGTACTGGACCTGAAACATGTGATAAATAAGTTAGAATAAAAGCTAAAATAATAAACAAAACACACTGCTAAAAGTAATATAATTAATCTGATATGGCATTATTTCATATATACTAAAATATAAAATGCTAGAATCTATGAAATGACTCTAACCTCAGTCACTTGGTTTTCTCCTGTCATTAGATGTTGAACCGTCTGTCCATCTATGGTAGTTATCTGCTGGATGTAAGTGCCCTCCTCCTGATAAATATAGACACAAATGCCCTCGGTTACAAAATGCAGAGTGGCTACATACTGTCTGCAAAATAAACCCACTGAGAGTAGAGTGTTCATTTACTAGCATGTCAGGTATAGTAAGAACAATGGTACCTGGTCTGAGAGTGGCTGTTCTTGAGCTACAATGATGTGCTCCTGTCCCAGTGCCTGCAACCGCTCTGGAGTGATTACTGTCTGATGTGTCTGGAGTGCTGTTGCGCACACACACACACACGCGCCCGCGCGCACACACACACACACACACCCACACACACATTAAGTTTGAGATCATGTTTGTGAATTTGTTTTATATTAACCTATAAACAAGTTTGAAGACTAATATTTGTTAGCATGAATTACGTTTTTTTGGGACACATTTAGCTGAAAGTCTTATTTGTCTTATTTTGTGTTACGCTTCTTACACTGAAGTGTAGCCAGAGCTTCTTCATCACTATTGACTATGATGGTTTGCTGGGATGTGGTTGTACGGCTTTTGCGGGTTGGATTATCCTGATTGTGGAGACGCTCCATATGAAACTTCAAATGACCATTACGGTTAAACCTGAGATATTTCGGCAAAACAACAATCAAAGTTAAGAGCTGTGAATGTTTATTAAGACTTCCTAGTGCTAACCTAATAAGGTTTTGTGATGATTACTTAAACTCCTACCTTTGACCACAAAGTTTACAAGAAAAGGGTTTCTCGTTGGTATGGGTCATCATGTGCCGACGCAGATCTTTTTTGTTTTTTGAGGCAAAGCTGCAGTTTGGACATTTGTGAGGACGAAGATAAGAATGTTGCCCCATGTGTGCCTAAACAAAATACGGTATTAATCATTGTCAGAAAAGGCAACAAACACCTTAAAATACATGATACAAATACAAATATATACAATAAATGAAATAAGACTTTATTTAAGAAGATTGAGGTTCCTCTTTGTTGAGTTCTATCATGTAAAGAATTCAAATATGTGTGTGACTTTCAATTTGTGGTACTTACCTGTGCTTTTTCATTGCGTACAAATATTTTGAGTTATTGTGCTCATATGAGAAACCAGTCTCTTCCTAACTAAGATAATTATCTCATTAATTACCACGATTTTCATGTCAACACATTCGTCATTGCATATTATATATAGATTAATTCTCACTTTAACTGTTTTAGCTTAAATTGTTTAGGACTTAAAGAAATTCCTGGAAATCAGTGTTTTTCTTATTTTAAACTTATTGGTGTCGCGAAGAATGCGTCTACAGAATTAATGTATTAATATCCAAAGGGGAAATTTGTTTCACAGCACAAGGACAGGACAGCCATACAAGACACGAAACAATGATATCACAAACAGCAAATTCAAAGAGGATATTAAGCCAAAACGACAACGTTCCAAATACAATGGATCCTGGTGGGGTGACAGACAGAAAACAGAACTAAAGTCTTTGCAGCACTACTTTAAGAGACTCACCTTAACTTCAGGCCATGAGGTAGAAGTGAAGTCACAGTCAGGACATTTGAAAGTGTTAGGGTCCAGGTGCGCCCTCTTGTGGTTTTCCATATCAGAGCGTCCATGAAATGACTCCATGCAGATTCTGCAGGAAAACCTTTTGGTGCTGAGACTGGGAGAGTTCAAAGCAGGAGAGGCTAAAGCTTCAGTGCTCAACTGATGGAGAAACAAATGGCTAGGTCAGAGAAAAGATGTACTGGAGAATCCATCTTTGTACATATCTATAATTCAGAATTAGAAGTTTCAGTGGGTAGCTACCTCTACTTGTTGCAATACACCCTCAGACAGTGCTGAAGTAAGATAGTACTTTTCACTTTTCAGGCTGTCTGATCCGGACACTTCTAAAGCCTGAGAGGGACTGTTCTCACCACTACTGCAAAGACAACGTTAGATTGACTTTACAGACTGCTGAGATATCATCAGAGTCATCTAATGTTAAATCTGCATTCAATCTGTTTTTAATGAGGTGGGTTCTATGACATGATAACTTTCTCACTGTAACAACACACATTCACCCTAATTAGAGAAAATAAGACTTCTTGTGCTATGTTACCTGTATGCAGGGCTATGGATTTCTTCAGCAGCCTGCTCAACCACATTAAAGTCCCCCCCACTCTCATATGCTTCAATGGCAATCTGGGCAAGCTCTCCTGTTTCAGAGGTAGCTGCCTCGTAGGCCTCTTGTAGCACCGCCTCACCATTCTCTGACACGTGGAAGGTCACAACCTTTTGATTCTGTCCTTGTGTTGCGGTCACTGTACTCCATGTGCCCTTGTCCAGAGCTTTGCCATCTGACTTTAGCACTGCCACCTAAGAAGCACAATACATGTTAGCCCCCAGCTACACTTTTTTCCAAAGTAAAATGTTTTTGCTGAGTAATAGTTATAAACCCACCTGTAAGGAGTTTCCAACCAATTCTCGGGCATTACTCATGTTCAGCAGCAGGTCGAGGGCATTCTGGGCGGATAGATCACTTGATTCAGCTATGAAGAACACAAAGATGAGTTTAGCAATTTCTCTTAAGTTAACTTAGTATAATAAAAATATGATCAACTAAACTCTCAACTAAATTTTTTTAAATATAGTTGAGACACAAATATTGGGATACAGCGGAATTTTTATTACTGAAAACTGTTGGTAAAACTTGTTAGTAAAACATATCTTTTGTACAATAGTTGCTGACCTTGTTCGTAGATAATGGTGGTGTTTCCCAAAGCATCCTGGGACACTGAGGCATTTTCCATCCCCTGCATGACTTGTAGTGTTGCAGAATCTACTGCAACCTAATGAAGGGTCAAAAACTGTTATAATCTATTATCTTCAAGAGCCAGAAAACATAAGAAATGCTAAAATAAAATACAAATCGTTTCCAAAAATCTCTAACAGACTCACAATAGTGTTCGGTAAACTCTGGGTGTCCTCATGTTGTTCTTTGAGCTCCTCTATCTGCTGCAGGTTGAAGAAGGGTCTGCGTCGTTGCCTTACAGGTTCTTCAGGGTGAGCCACAGACCACTGTTCAAAAGCCTCAGGATGGCGACACTGCACGTGTAGACGCAGGTTCTTTCTATGCTTAGTCATGAAGTGACACATATCACAGGAAAAAGGTTTCTCTCCTGCAGAGATTTGCAACACAACATTCATTAAATTTATAAACTGTTAAAAGAATGAGGTGCAATGACAACAACATATCCAGTTTAAATAATGTATAATAACCTCTAGGACATACTGACCTGTGTGTTTGATTGCCAGATGGGACACCAGGAACTCCTCTTTAGAAGTGGAGTATTTGCAGTAGTCGCATTTGAAGGGTCTGTCATTTGTGTGGGACAGTTGGTGATTGAGTAGAAGCTTCTTGTTGTCACAAGTGTAGTCACAAAACTCACACTTGAACCTGTCAGATTACAAATCAAATAGTTTTAATTTCTCATACTAACAATATCAAAGTAAAATAACTTATTCTACCCTATATTGCTAACCATTGCTTTGTAACATTTATCAATTCGTTATCTTAACCACTTACCCTGTTTAAGATAAAAGTAAAAGCACAGAAAGGCCACAGCCACCAGTGAATTCCAAGTAGGGACCTTCAAGCTGTGAGGCCGCAGCGCTAACAACTCCACCACCGTGCTGTCTTTGTCACATTCATATTTTTAAAAACAGAACTCTTCCGCAACGCTTAAAAACGTCTTGACTAAGATTATTGCTTGCCTTGTACCTCACTTGTAATCGCTTTGGATAAAAGTGTTTGCAAAAATGACTAAATGTAAATCTAAAATGCTGACTGGTACAATTTTAAATAACCCAATTCTTAAATAAAGGTTTTCAATACTGACCTGCTGTCTCCAAGACTCTGAATGTGGGTCAGTAGGTGCATTTTGAATGTGTATCGCTTCTTGAAGGATTTGCCACACTGCAAAACCAGAAAACCATCATCAACAAGAGAACTGGAGAATGTCACAGTTGATAACGTCTACTGTGATGAAGTGCACACTCAAGGTTGCATGTGTGCAACCATTACGTGCACTACAATTAAGAGTAAAACCTCAAACAAAATGTGTCTCTCTATCATGTAGAAACATGTGATCATCATCTTTGTCCATTGTATCTTTGTCCATTGTAATAGTGTGTTTGTCTCTTAAATTGAAAAGTGTTAATGAAAACTAACAGTTATTGCTTTCTGACCTTATCACACATGTGTGGTTTCTCTGAGCTGTGGGTCTTCATATGCTGGGTCAGTCTTTTTTGCATGGGGTAAACCCTGTGACACACAGGGCAGGGGAACTCTGACACCTTTGGTACCTGCAAGAATTAGCACAACAGAAGGAGTGCTGACAAATTAAGGGTTTTAAAAGAGCAGGAATAAACTGCTACATACGTTTGTCAGAAAAATACTAGAATATAATTTAATAATAAGAATCTTACCATCTCTGTCTTCCTTTTTCTGTGGAATTTAAAAGAAGATTAGTAACATTACTTAAATTAGTAGAAATATCTGAAAACTATCTTGTGTATGATGAAAACTATATTTTATGCTTTATCTATGTTGTTTGAACAACTTACTTATCTTTGTTGTGCACTGCTGAGTGGCGAATAACATCTTTCCTGTACACACTTGTGTAATCACACTCCTCACACTTAAACGGCTTGGTGCCCTCATGATTGAACATGTGTTCCTGAAAAAAAGAGTTGCAAGATTTTTATAATTTATGTATGGAAATTGATATTAATCTTAATGTTACGTCTGGTTTTACTGTAACTGACCTTAAGTGAGGACCAGCGCTTACAGCGATAGTTGCATTGGAGGCACTTAAAGAGCTCTGGGTCATTGCCTTCATGAGAGTCTACGTGGAATCGCAAATCTTCTTGAGTAAGGAAGCGTGAGCCACAGATCCAGCAGTTGTGGGGTCTCAGGAGTGGTTTGAGGGATTTATAGTATCGACTGAAAGATAACGGTTACAAATAAGGTATTAACTTGTTCTGAAAGTTATATAATGCAATTATTAATAATTTAATACTTACTTTCGATTTATATACTTCTTATACTTCTTGCGAAGAAAACGCTTAGAGGGCCTGCCTCGCTTCCTTGGGAAGAACTCCTCTGGCTGTGTGTTGGATGAGGGGTCTTTGTTTTCCGAGTCTGATTGGCTTATTGCTACTTCAGGATTTTCTCCATCGGTCACCACAGCAGGACCATTGCCTAACCCAGAAGAGCTTGCTTCTTCAGGTAAACTAGCATCAGCCCTAACCCTGGAACTCTTAGCTATACTTTCTGCTTCTGTAACAGACGTAAAAAGAAGGAAGCTATATAACAAACTAACACATGCATTTTGTAACATATGCTTTCCTGTGCAATGATGGGCTGTTTTTGGTTTTGCTCTGTCAACTTGAAACTCACCTTTGCTACTGTAGCCTTCTTCTAATAAGCTATACTTCCTTGGACGGCCAACCTTACGTCGAGGACGACCTTGAGAGGAAGAGGAAATAGGAGGGGCAGGCTTCTTCACAATGGAAGGTGGTTTTGCTTCACAGCTCTCATCAGCTGGGTTATAGTCACTATCCTCTGTTGGTGAAAAGAAAACCAGAGCCACAAAATACCTACAGTAAATATGATTCTTACCCCGTGAATGATTCACTAACTCGAACAAGTACAGATGTTGGGATTGCTAAATGAAAGTCCTAACTAACCTTCAGGATCATCAATGGCACCAGCATCAACTATATCATCCTCTTCCTCTTCTGCCTGTTGGGGCTCAGCTTCCTTCACTTTGGCTGCCTTCCTCTCTTCAGCTTGCGCCCTCTCAGCCTGGCGACGGGCCAATGTCTCACTTTTAGGAGGCCTTCCACGTTTACGTTTCCTGGTGGTTTTTACCTCACCTGGTGGTTTGAAGTGTTTGTCTCTCATGTGGTTGATGAGGGTGTCTTTGGAGGCACTCTTGTATGGACACATCTTACACCTGAACTGCTGCACAATCACTACCTCCATCATCTCCTCCAGCTCAGCTAGGTTTGGTGGTCGGTCCCCTGTTCCTTCCACCACTGTTGAGGTCTCCATCTCCCTCACTATTCTAACTTGATTCACAGGACCTTGGGAACCCTGAGGCTCATTTTGGCTGGGTGAACACTGTTGAGCCTGTTCAGGCTCTGCATTAGAGTTGTATGTCCCACTACTGCTGATGTAGGGCCCAGGCTGGCTCTCACTACACTCCTGTGCCTCTGCAAGCCTGCCTGAGCCTGCTGTGTCAACCAGAGGCTGGTCCGATGAGGAGCTGTCATCAACATAGCGAGAGGTCTCAGGAACATTCCTGCTTTCCATGTAACATGAATGCTGGGGCTGCTGTTGGGAGTGCTGTGGCTGATCTGGATCCTGGTTCTGCTCGTCTTCTTCATCGTCATCGTCATCATCATCCCTTGCTTGATACTGAGAACAACCCGGTTGCTCAGAGTCTGCAGCTGCAACACATTCTCCGCCATACTCTGAACCATACTGCCGACTTGTTTGTGTCCGGTGGTCTGCACTACTGTCAATGTAACTTCGTGAATGATGTGGCTGCTCTCCATCATCCACCCCACACTCTAGATACCCAGCGCTCCCCTCCACCACATAGTGACCCTGGCTAATAGGATTTGAATCAGCTCTACTGCATCCCACATATCCAGGCAGGTCCTGGTCACTGTTATCACCACTGTAGTCAGGAAAGCCTGACTGGGAGCGCGTCTGGTCAGGTTCCTCACCTGAACACTCTGCATAGAAAGATGAAGACTCCCCTGTCTGGTCTGGACCATCTGCACTGCAGTCCATGTACTGAGAAGGGTGGGAGTGCTGGGGTTGGTCAGGCTGACTGCTGCTGTCCTCTGGGTAACCTGAGTGTCCTGGCTGATCGTCAGGTTGATCAGGTTCAAGGTGGCCCTGCAGGTCTCCCTGGTCCAGACAGGTGGATGTGGGTCCTTCAGCGAGAGCGTCTATGGCTATACGATTGGACAGGGCCGAAGATGACATCTGGGCTACCATAGGAGCACCTACAGCATAGTAGATAAATACATTTAGATGGCATGTACACAAAATATTAATAAGGATTCCCAGCAAATCAAATGGTTACAAACTTATTTTCAGAAGTCATTAACACTTAAAATGGGCTAAGGAAATAATATGACAATAGTTACACCATTACCATCATCTGGACCTTGTAATATAAGATACTGGGTTGTTTCTGCACCCCCATCTTCGGCACTGGTCACAGCTATGCAACCTAATGGACAAGCAGTGGACAGGTTTGAGTATCTGCTATTTTACTGCCCACGGATCAACATATTTAAATTTGCTCAGTCAGACACAAAAGAAAGTGAAGTAGCAGAGAAAATACCGTTCATGATGTCAGGGCCAATGGTAGACTCTATGATCTTGTCAATGGCAGACCCCAGGTCTGATGATGTTGAAGCAGTTGAGTCAGAAACCATCATGCCACCATCTGACACAGCACTGGAGTGGACTAGCACTTGGGCTGACTCAGACACCAGTACTGACTGAGTCACTGTGGAGACGCTGGACACGCTGGTGGACTGGGCCACTGAGGAGGAGTCAGGGAGGTGAACCGATGAAATTCTAATGTCTGTACTGGAACTGGTCTCTGGGATAAACACCTTAATAGGAAGGAGCAAGAATATGATAGTGATATCAAGACAAAGCCTTGATTACTACATTGGGTTTTGTTGCCTTGAATATTTTCTCCCACATGTTCAAAGAAAGTCATATTTATTTAAGCTGAAAAACTTACAACAAGTCCCTCAGAACTCTGTCCCACGTGGCAGTCAGACTCTGGGGCCTGTATGTGAGGAGCAGCAGCATCACTGCTGTCGGCAGACATGGCCTCTGAGGTCTCCATGCCCATGCCACTTTCAGATGGCTCCTCCATTCCTGAGGGGCCCGCATCACTGCTGCTCTCCACCTCATTCTCCTCTGAATCCATATCTATTCATAAAATGTATCATAAACCTATAATAGTTATAATGGGTGTGCCAAATGTAAAAAAATTAAGTATAATTACTTCAAGTCAAATGTGTTAAAAGATTAACACATCTCATGTTTAGTGCCTTGGTGGGCTGCCCTAAGATTATTTGTAGACTCTTAGATATTTTATAGGCCCAGCTTATTTGCAACTGGATAAACAGCAAAGTATGGATAAGTTCTATAACATACAGTCTGAGTTTCGACACACACAGAGATCCGGGACAGAAAAAGCTTGTCCACCTTTCAAAGTGGTGATAAAAGTACAGTAATAATAATGTTGAAATAGGAAACACACACAAAATAGAGAAAGTAATGTTATTTTTCCCAAAGGTAACTGTTAAGCCTTAAAGATGGGCAACCCTGTCTAAATGAACTCTGGGGATGTGTGGGTGGTCTGGTGTCTTTTATGTGCATTGTGTTGTACCAACTATGGGTTTGTGGGAGCGAAAACATGTAATGCCAAATAAAGTTCACATGAAAACGGTTACTGTCCAAACACAAACATTAAAATGAACGTTTATTGAGATGTTACTTGTTCTCAACTACACCTTATGGGTGCCATTCTAAAGCATTTCCTCCAATTTTAGTGATACTTTTTCTATATTAACCTCGTTAGAGTTGTGGAGTTTGATAGTAATTACGTAATACTTTTGTTTTAAAAACGTGCACCATTCCTTTTAAGCGTCTCCTTGCACATGTAGGTTTTGTATTCGGCCTTTTGCGTCTGCTCATACTAACGTTGGCTAACGTTGCGTGGTTTCCACTCAAAAGATGTTAATGCTGTCGTAACGTTAAGTCACCGCGGTGTGAACATAAGCCGCTCATGTTTTCTTTGTGATCACACAAATGATAACAGTCTCGTTAAGATAAGTTAATTAGAAACTTGATGCTGACGGAAATTGAAGTTAGCTCACAATTAACCACACCAGCTAACGTTAGCTCTTAGATGGCTAACCAGCTTGTTTTCAAGTCACTATCGTGTTCGAACATGCTGAAAAAACACATGAAATGCGTCACACTTAAACGATGTTCGCTTTGTGATTGACTAGCACGTCACTATAAAAAGAGCGTGTCATTTATGTCACAAAGTAGGCATGTCAGCTATTACAACCTCCAAAACAACATGTTAACTAGCTTCTTTAAACGGGCCTAGCTGCCCCTGTTCCTGCCTGCTCCGCGTCGCCATTTTACACCAGGCAGCCGCTTTTACACTCAGGCATTCTGTGAGCTCTACTGGGGACCTCGCGGGCCTCATCTGCGGCAGACCGCCCAAATTCTCTCCCTGAAGAAAATGTAAACAATTTCTTTGTCCGCCATTAGAATCAACACGTTTTTTTCTTACCGTGTATTTTCGAGTAGAGAGGTTTCCTTAAGTGTGGGTTCGCTAAATAGAACAGCAATTAGTAACCGATAATTGTTGCTTCATTCTAGTCGGGCGCCATGAGTATCTCCTTGTTTCCTGTCCGCGCAACCGGATCTTATTTATTATTTTTTGCCGAAAGCATGCCTTTTGTTTAAACACATATTAATATATTCATATTATATTTAACAGTTTGCATACACTAATAGTTTGGACGATAAACGTAGCTGGAGATAATCGGTAAATGTAATGCTTGTAAACACTAAGTGGACTATTGTTTCTAGAGGAAGACGTATTACTCAACTGGATGCGGAGTAATATGCATTCATAACCGCTAAGGGAAGACTTAACTTAGTTAACATTAAACGTTAGATACGATCAAAAGTAATAAAATAACATTTATCTTTCTGTAACGTTCTGTAATCCAGTGTAATTTACTCGCATTTACTTGTCAATAAAATTTTTGCTGATTTAACAAGAACATGTTGTTGAAGCATCTATACCCGTTCGAGGAAAGAAAGTCACTTGACGTTCTCTAACGTTAATAGAAATGTGAGTAATACTTTATTCTCAGAGATAAATTATACTATAAATCAGGGCAGTTTTATAATTTTTTTCAATTTGAAAAAATCAATGTCAATTGTCAGTCAATTTATCAAGTGTTCTTTGTAACAACTGAGACATGTTTTTGTACTTCTCTTGGAATGTTTATTGCATTTAAAGTCTGAACTTTAATACAAAACATAGCATTATAAATAATTTCAGTATAGAAGACATGCATTGTCTTCCAGTGCAAGTGCTTTGAAGCCATTTCAGAAATATACACATACAAACAAACCAGCTTTAGGACACACAGACATAAAAAAAATATTAGACTATACTATAAACTATAAATAATAAAATATTCCAATACTGTTAAGAGTCTGAACCTGTCAGACATAAAGAAATTATTCAGCAAATCTGGAATTTGATCCAGACAGCTTTTGAGAATAATTAAGTTGATTGTTATTCTCAGGTCAATATATTATGAGTTCACAGATTAAAGTTGTGCCAAGGATTGCAATTTGCTTTCCTGAATTGGCCCACATATTTATTTTTAAGGACAATGTATTTTTTGGAATTGGCCAACATCAACTATGGCCAATTATTCAGATCCCTGAAAGCACACATACAACAGGCACTACGCACAAATACTGCATCACAATCTCCCTGACATATGCACAAGGAAAGCCACACCACCACCTTACAAACAATTTCCAGCTCATTCTTGTGCAGTCATTTGCTCAGTAGTAAGAGGCAGATGGTTCAGAGCACTTGAGGACGTCATATTTCACATAGCCAACACGGTCAATCTGCTTGCGGGAATTCATACGCCAGTAGAAGCGATCTCTGCAGAAGTAGATGTGACCTGTAGCAGAAATATTGAAATTAAATAATCTATGTAGATTGGGTGTCTCAAGTCCATCTATCCAGCTCTCCATTGCTACAGCATTTACTGGTTTTGATTAAAGGTAAACAAATATATAAAATGGACAGATCATTTACCTTTATACAGGAATACATCATGAGAATCATTGGGGACGCCTCCAAACATGACATCTGTGAATCTGGGGTACCCTTGATCGATGTTCTGGTCCTTCACATTTAACCTATGTTGATCAGACACAAAAACGTAGCAGGGAATGTCATTAAAAGTGCCAAAAAATAATCAGTAACCCCCATCCTAAATTACAAACTTTTATAATGTTGTAAAAAAGTTATTTGAGCAGCCAAGTTGACAGAGAAGCCACAGTGTAGGTGGGGTTTAGCTGACTTGTTAAAAGACAAATTAGTCAAAGACCAGTAGGTTGAATTCTAGCTTATGATCTCCTAGCAACAAGCATGCTTTCTAAACCGGCTTCAGATTTCCAGATTTAAGTCTGCACAAAAGTAACTCACCTCCAGACGTTCTCCCCACTGAAGAGCAGCACTTTGCCATTCCCTCTCTGAACTGCTCCCTCGATCTTCTGAATATTGTTAGGGAGACCAAGCTTTTCTATGCTGCGGGGACCCAGAACACTTTTCCCTGTGTACACCCAGAATCGGGTCCCTGTTTAAGAAGAAAACAAAATTATAGCATACTATGAAGCTTGTCTGGAGCTTTGGATAATGTGATAATGCCCTATTGTATATCTACACTTCATGAACACAGTTTACCTGAGAAAAAGTACAATTTCTTGGTTAGAAGGTCTTCAAAAGCAGTGTCAATGACTGCTGGCAGAGCTGGCCACCTCTCAGAAATAGGAAATGGTCCGCTGACAACCCCAGCATTCCTGCTGGACTTCTTCCAGTAAAGTCTGTTAATCAGTACAAAAAAATTAACACAGTTTTCTACATGTTGTCAGATTTATTTTTGTTACAAAGAGGAGTAGGCTGATTAGTTTACCCGGCTTTGAAGAAATGTAGTTCTCCCTCAATCATGGTGATGGCGTCAAATTCTGCCACATTGCAGGCATCTTTGGTTGGATCCACAGGCCGTGTGGTGGTTGTGGTGGTTGGTACAGTGGTCTGAGGTTCTTTTGTGGTGACAGTCTCCTCAGGGTCAATGTAGGGAGTGGTGGTTTCAGGCTGAGGTGGGGTGGGACCAGGGCCTGTGCCGCTTCCTGAAAATAGATGTTAGCAGTGTTAGTTGAGAGAAACTCAAGTTTAAACTTTTTGATGTGAGTTAGTTGAAATCAATTTGTCGTGTCCTCACCATAGAGAAACTGAATGCCTTCAATGTCATCTTTATGCAGGGAGAATTTTTCCACATAACTGTACATGGGGTACATGAGAGCATCTCTAATGTTGGAGTGATCCAGGCCAAGGGCATGCCCAAATTCGTGAGCTGCCACCAGGAACAGACTGTAACCTGGAACACATACAGCAAGGAATATTATTTAACGAAAGACTGGAGTAAATACCTATCTGTTACTGTCTTTATTTATACTAGTCACGTTATTTATGTTACATATTAGTTTCTCACCTTTGTCTGGACAGAAACCCCATTTCTTGTCATCATCATAGTTGTCAGTGGTACTACACCACAACTTGCCGTCTCCTCGACCCTCACTTGTGCAAGCATCATATGTCTCACCCAGGAACACAAAGGGGAAGTGGCAGGGCTCTCCCTCAGAATTTCCACCAATTACAGCAGTGTCTGATCAAACATAGACAGTACCAACCACAATAAGAAAAAAAAAGACACGGGGTAGTACTGGATAACCTTTATGCCTTTTTTTGCTGTCACTCACCACGACTGGGACAGAATCCATATTTTATGTCTTTGTCAAAGTTGTCTGTTGTGGCACACCAGCGGTACTCGTCACTGCGGCCGTCTGTGGTACAGCTGTCATATTCTTTTCCCAGAAAGATGAAGGGGAAGACGCACTTAGCCCCATCAGCATTTCCCCCAAATGTGTATAGAACTGCCAGGGTGAGAATAAGAGCCAAAGATTAGAAGGTGAAGTAACTCAACATGTCACAAAAAGCAAATACCCTTATATGGGTGATCTTTGACCTGTCAAGCTTACGTTCACTTGGGCAGAAGCCATATTTCTTGTCTTTGTCAAAGTCAGCTGTGGTAGCACACCATGGAAGGTTGTCTGAACGGCCATCAGTGGTACAGGTGGTGTAGGATTTGCCCTCAAAATTGAAGGGGAAGTGGCACATGGCACCATCTGCATTCCCATAACGAGTCTTCACAGCTTAGGGTACAGAAAATGTAATTGAGTTAATGCAGTGCATAAAGTGAACACTAGGTGGAGACTACATGACGTGAATTGTTGAAGAGGGTATATTCAGTTTCTTGGGTCTGATTACCTGGTCCTTTCCCCAGGGTCCAGTATTCATCATCGTCAAAGTGGGCATCTCCCTGTACACCCTCACCAGGGGGATAAGCATGAGCAAGAAGCCCATCCTTACCATCAAAGGGGTAGGGGTCTCCATGGTCTGAACAAAAAAATTAAATGACACATCAGTTTTTAAATTTAGACTTATAACTTACAAACTTAGAAATAAGCTATGTGACATAAGTATGAGACTAACTGATCACCCTAAAAGCACATACCAGCTTTTCCAAATGATATCATGATGTCAGCTGTCCCCTCAAAGAGACGGGTAAAAGTCAGGGGAGTCACATCCCGCCACACCTTGAAGGCTCTGGCAAAGGCATCATCAATCAGAGAGCTCTCCATGTCGGGGGAATAGTTAATGATCCTGTAGAGAATAGCAGAATGACATTTATAATCATTAATGTCAGGAAAGTTACATGAGGTATCACACCCTGTCTTTTGCTGTCTCTTGTCTTGCTGCTTGTTGCTGCTTTTTCTCTCTACTCACCTATAAGTGATGTCGTTATGGTCCCATTTGAGATCTCCTTCAAAGGTTTGGTAGTTGGCCACATCAGGAACCCCACAGCGAGGCTGTTTCATGACGTCCAGGGTCGCCTTATCCAGTACTCCTGTTTCTTCCAGCCCCATCTGCCTCTGCATCCTCTTCAAAGCTTTGTTGGTGGACACCATAGACTGGAAGCCACTGCGGTGCTCGGTTTGTAAATAGCCAAACTTCTTCAGATAATTCTAGAAGAGAACATTACAAAGCAAATCAGTGAGTCTCAGTAGAGGATTAAATCTTAAAGAAAACGATATAGTGGCTCCCTAAAAGGTCAAGTGTTGTTTAGAAATCAAATTAAATTCTGTCCCCATATTTTCGTGACACCTACTTCAGGTTAACATTTTCTTTTTCATTAACCTTATAATAGGAATCCCAGTGCAGGGAATTACATTCCTCACAGCTTGAGGAATGCACACAAAATGAACCATCTGCTACTCACTTCTGCCAGCTGCGAATCAGATATGTTTCTGACGAGGTCACTTGGGAAGGTGACAAAGGTGGACTTGAGGGGATGGCTCCATCCATCCTGCACGCTTATACCCAAAACTACACCCACAACTAAAGCAGTAAAGAACCTCATGATGAGATCTTACTGTGTATTGCTGCAAAATTTTAGTGAAAAAATAGGATCAGTTAGAGAAAAGAAATCAAAGTTTATCTCCTGCAGATCAGCAGTGGTTCTCTGCTTTCTCAGTGTTGGCTTCCCTTTGTTTTGACTGCTGACTGCTGTTGTTGTCTCCCTACTTTGTGCCCTGGGTTAGGGTTGTGGACCTTGTATTTATACATAAAGTCTTAGTCCCTTAACCATGTTCCCGCCTACTACTAACCTCAACCCTCCCACATACATCTTGCAAACTGTCTTGGTTGAATGGACGAGGGGAATTTCCAAAATATCCACATTTAGCTTTGCCTAACAGAGAATGAGTGGTAATTATTTGTTTTTCTTTTTTTGGGGCGGTGTATTTCAGGTTTGGTATTGCCTAATAATGGAAATGATGGATAACTAAGCTAAATTATTATTGTTCCATTGATCTTATTGCAATAAATTAATGCATTCTGCTTGACCCTTGCAATCTATCAATGAAATAACATTATAAGTATCATAATATCTTAATAATTGACATCATATAAACTCAAGCAAAAGTTTTTAGAAAAAGGATCAGGTGAGAGCATAAACACAGTGCTTAGATGCTCTGTGTTGCTGTCATTCCTTTAATTCATAAGAAAAAAATTTTAAAATGTATTTTTGCATGAGCACAACACACTTATCATGGGACCAGCCAGACTGGTCCCAGGTTCTGTTATTTCTGTGCTTCTTCATATTAAAAAAGGTTTGTTTCCACTTTTTCCATAATTAGAAAATTTTGTTTCCTCTTTATCTAAAGTTGTATAGTGTATAACATGGCAAAGTAGGTCAAGCCATAACAAAAGATCCTCAAAAAATAGAAGAATTTAAAATGTCTTTCTTTAATTAAATATAGTCTGTATGATTTGAAATGATATGCCACACAGTATTGTTGTTCGCTTAATATGGCTGGATTTAGCTGGATACAGCAAGAAATTACCTCTTTCATCATCAATAAACACTGTTGGTGATGCAGTATCTGCTGTTATAGGCCCAGCCATTAACAATGACTTCCCCTTTTGTAATGTGTAACCAAATGTTTCTACATCTTTTCTACAATGAGGATTTCATGTCTCTGTGTCTCATACACATCTCTGTTAAGTAACTTTTCCCATGTTAAAAAACAAATGACAAAACACAAACATCTTTATCTTTTATTTTAAAGGACATTTGTGTTGGCTAATCTGTAATTTTCAGAATAAACACTATGCAGAATTGTGTTTGTGTGCTGTACATTTGTTGATATTTTGGGTTATGTGTCAGCTTGTATGTCTTATCGAGCGATTCATGATTCATTGCTTTCCCACATAAATGACCAAAGCTGCAGATGAGGGACTTTTTGCAGTAAGCACACTGCTGACATTGTTTCCTACCCTACAAAAATGTTTATTTAATTGCTCCATTGCATTTTCAAATGCAGTGGACATTTTAACATTTTAACCAATGAGCTACATTAAAATTTTAAATTTAAAGTAAAGAGGGAATATCCTGCCAAACCCCTGCAGAGTAATATTTTTCTAAATCACACATGAGGTTACAAAATACTTTCCTCAGTTGACACAAATTTATTTCAATTGTAGTACTGCAACATATTAAGTGCACATCCTTTCTCACGCAGATTCTTTTGTGACATGCCTTTTATGGTAAAGGAAATCTTGCAATGATCAATGTCCTAATTAAGAGGTGATGTTTTTCACTTGTGGTTGATGAGAAATATATCCTTCCTTATGATTAAATTTCCTGTTCCTGATCTGGTTGATACATCACATTTAGACACATGCATCATTCATCCCCCTTTACCTCACCTAATATTGGCATACCTAAGAAATGTTCTCTTACTTAATTAACCACTTCTGCTTTTTCGTAGTTGTCATTTTCTCACACATATTCAAAATTTTTCTCTCTTAAATACATATATTTTGCATATCTACAATATCACAAGTCCCTGTCATCACAGGAGCAATAATTAAATAATTAAAATCTTCTATAAATTTTCTCAGTTTAGAAAACACACATACCTCACAATGATGTTGATAGGTCAAAACACATTTGGCCTTAAGAAGTACTCACAATTTAAATTTCCTGCATTTAAGATGCTTTTATCATTTGCTTACTCTCATTTGAAATGGATGTTACCCACATCATATTCTCAGCAACAAGCCCAACACATTGTTGGAGTTGAAAGGTAAATCCACATAAACTGAAAAAAAAAAAAAATACTTGCGTGTAGACATTCATAACAAACCTTTGAAAAGAACACAAAATAAACACCAGGTCCATTTTAGGCACATTGCACAAATTTGTATTACATGGGCAAATATTTTTACACATTTCATTCAAGCTAAAGCAGCACTGATGAGCTTTAAATAGAACACTGGGCACAAGCCCTCTTTTATTTAATGTAAGATTTTATGCTTATTCAGCCACAATCATTATTTAGTTATTTCTGTTTATATGCGTCTCCTCAGCAGATCCCTGGGTCTCCTCTGAAAACATCTGCCACTGATTTTACACGGCGTCAAAGCCTAATGAATATGGCTCCATGCATTTAAACATAATGCCACATTTCATTTGGTTTTGCCACTTTGCTCCCAAAAAGACGTCTGGCAAAGAACCTGGAAAAATACCCTTTTTTTGTGGCATTCCTCTCAGAATTGGCCTGAATCACAGCACAGCTTTTTGGCTCACACCATGCAACTGTGTGAAGGGTCAACTGCGTCATCAGAGAACTGGATAATACCATAGAGCAGCACACACATAAGTGGGCACAACAGTAAAATGTAGGACCAGAAATTGTCATATCTGGTGCAACACTGAGAAAGGCAGAATATCACAACATTCTTTTGCATATCTCAGACATGATGTGAATGTAGCCATTTTATTGTCTTGAAAAGTTCAGCTTGATAACTCTGTATCAGTCTTTACATACAATCTCACCAAAATGTTCAGAGCTCATGCCCTGATTTTCTTAAGCCAACATAGATTTTTTAATGTTTACAGCTAAGCAATTGTAGCAAGTTTTGCAACTTTGCCCTTAATTGTGACATCCCCATTTGAGTTTCAAACTACCTTGTGAAAGAAAACAGTTTACATCTTACGGTATGTTTCTGGCAGGCTGTTACAAATACAGAAATCACTTCCTGTTTTACAGTTGTGGTCCAGCTTCCTTCAGCTGTGTTGTGTTTTATGACGACTAGATTGTTGAATTTGTGGTGGGAAAAGGAGATTGTGCAACACACAAAACCATCATTGTGTTTGATGTGGAAGAAATTGTACACCATCACCACATCCAGGTACTTTAACCAGCCCTGCTGAGTCTGCCGTGCTGTGCAGATATTCTTGGAATAGTTTTGTTTTCATAACCCAGTAAACTCTTACACTTTTTTGGGAAGTTTGACTCTGTGTTTTGCTTGTTTCATTTTTGTTCAGTCTAAATTGTGCACTTTAATATCACAGTAACAATGAAGCTAAAACAGTAATGCAGTTTGTCTAATGCATACTCTCTGAATATTTCTAACGCTTTCTAATTACTTGAGATAGGATGGATGCCTGTGGGTAAAAATATCTTTAACACCAAAACAAATAAGTGATCAAACCGGGCAACAGCAAGGGCGTAAACCATGTAGGGCCCTCCAAGCCCTCAAGCGTCAGTCATACTGTATAACAGCTTGTCTGTAATGAGTCATAAGTCAGCCTTGTAGGTTCGACAGAAATAATTCTGTCATCATCTGACTCATCTTTCTCTGCTGCAGCAGACAGGAGCATTACTTCTGATCACTACTGATTTTAATTAAATCTACACCTTTAGTCATCTTGTGTGTTGCTTAACACACTAAATTTACAATTTAAAAATTGTCTAATGTTATGAGAATCCAGACGTGTTTTCATTCAGTACAGGGTGAATATAAAATACTAAGTTAGGATATAGTATCTCCAGATGACTTGTTGATACTATCACAAAACCAAATAAACAACAGACTCAACAAAATGTAGATCTGTTACTCTTGAAACTTTACATTATTCTTCATCTGTTTCACATCAGTGATTTCTTCTTATCTGATAAAGGGGAAATTAAGTTCCACCACACTGCCAAGGATCAAAGCATGGTGCCTTGTCATGTTGATCAAAGTGCACGTCTTACTGTACAAACCATTTCTGCTTATTACTGTTTTCTATCCCATTGCTCTGGGACTGAAGCTTTGGTTGGAACCACAGATGATAAACACAAACTTCCCCTGCTTCCACTTAGGTAATCTACAGGATTGGAACACATTGGTGCTGATCATTGAAACAGGATATGACAAAGAGCCCAAACCAAAGGGATGCATGCAGACAAATGTTTTGCAGTGACTTTATATACATATATGACTCCAACAGTCTTGTTTTATTCATGCTTTGAAAGGCAGTTTTATCCTAGCTTTGCACATGGGTCACCTGTCTGAACTCAGGAAATAATTAAATAGACGGAAGTGTATACTTTATACATATTGTGCCTATAAAAAGTAATACCCCCTCTCTGGGAAGTTTTCACCTTTGATTTTTGAACCATGGTTGATTAAATTTTTAAACTTATTTCAACATTGAGCCTGTGTGAATAGTTCTATTTCAGCTTTGAACATCTGGACACTGTAGACTTTCTCTATTCTTCTTTGCAAAACTGCTGAAGCTCTGCGGGGATACTGAGTGAACAGTTCTTTTTAAGTCTAGCCACAAAGTTTCATTTGGACTAAGGCCTGTGCTCTGACTTGGTCACTCCAGAATATTATGATAAGAAAATATTATGATATGTTAAGAAAAATAGTTTTGGATAGTTTCAGTTGTAGGCTTGTAGTCATGGTCTTGCTGGAAATCATCTTCCTGGGGTTTGCCCTTAAGCTGGGGTTTTCTTGCAGACTGAATCAGATGGTTGGCAGCAGGCCCTGGTACGATTATGAAGGAAGCTGCTTATAAAATCATTCCCAAATTATGATGCTGGCACCACCACGGCCGGGATGGTGTGTTTGTGATGATGTGCAGCGTTTGATGTACGCCACTACTATGTGTAGTGCGAGGGTCAAAAAGTTCTATTTTTGTCTCATCCAACCACAGAACTTCTTCTGACATTTAATTTGAGCTTTGTTCTCATTGCCATTTGCCCATAAAACTTTGACTGCTGAAAAACCTGGTCAATATGTAGCTCTCTTCCATTTCAGCCGCTGAAGCTTGTAACTCTTTCAGAGGAGTCTTGGTGGACTTTGAACCATTAATTCTGCTTGCACAGTCGCTCAGCTTTTAAGGACTGTCAGCTCTACATGGATTTACACCTGTGTGAAATTCTATCACTTTATTAGGTCAACAGCACATCACAAAACCTTTAGTGACTTGGAAATGCTGTATCTATGTATCCTTGTATCCATCCCCTGACTTCTGCTGTATTGTGTAGGTGTAGTGGATACTGATTCATAGTGACAGGCCCTTAAAAATCCAGGTGTAGTTATACACACATTATCATTCCGATTATATAATTTTACCAGTTGTGTAACTTGTGAAAACTGGCTTTAAGTAATTCACTTTGTCTGCCAATATTCAATATTGCACAATTTGTATTATTTTTTTAATAAAAGAAAAATACTTAGGTGAAATCTTTTTATGGTTACTGTATATATTGTTCAGTATATTTATCTTCTATTTGTTAGATTGTTTTTGCATTTTCCTTTCCATTGCTACATTGCAAGATATGACCGGAAACAAGGGGCGTGAAAGATGGGGAATGACATGCAACAGATCACAGCCGGAAGAGAAGTGGAGACACTGTGGTTTACTTTTGGCGCCTTAACCCATAGGCCATCAGGCTGCCCCAGGAGATATATTTTAAATAAAGTCATACTTTAGACAATTTGTGTGAGTTCATATAATTACATAATATCACTAGACAACAGGTGGGTTTGGCCAAGAGCAGTACAAGAGGATGAAATTTGTCTACTGAGGCGTAGGCTGCTGGTGTAGAACAAGTCCTGGCAGGCGGAGTTGTGTTGACTATATGGACTAATTACTACTAGTGGTAAGCCTTTATGGGCTTTCCATCCGCTGGCATTCAAAGTACAGCCACAGGGAGGGACAGTATGGGCCTGCACCAAATGTTAGAAGTGTTTATTTAATTACAAATAACACAATGGCTCCTTTTCAAACTCAGCTACAAGGAACAAATTTCCCTAAAACTGAAACAAAATAAACACTTTTAGTACAGATAGTGTTTAATTTCACCCAAACAAAATGCATTATCAGGATTTCTAAAAACAAAGCTTGATGAGAGAAAGATGGGAATTTCCCCCTCCTGATAGAGGAAAAGCAGCTGATAGCAGGCGGGAAGTGAGTCAGGCTCAGCACTTCAGACGTTTTGCACACTTTAAACTTGTCGAGGCAGGCATTTTTGCCTCCTTTGACATGTGGCTGCTGAGGTTTGAACTTGCAGGGTCTCAGATAAATGCAATATTTCCCTCCAGGATAAAAACCTAAATTGTTGTGCGCACACACTGTGTCATTTCCCTGTAATAAATCAAAACAGCTTGAACCCTGACATTATTGTGGTAACACATCTGCTGATTATTCTCCCTTTGTCATTGCAGAGGACAGCAATACATCTTGCATACTACTATCACAAGTATAACATACACATGTAAACTGTTAAAAATGATTGTGAACTGAAGCAATAAATAAAATCTCATTCTTAGATATATGAAATTGAATTTTACAAACACCTCTCCTGACTACAGAAACATTGTGGGGGCAGGGCCAACATGTGTGTGATCTAATGGAAACGTTTTTTGGATCACAGTTATCTCTGTGAGATAATCAATAACTTCAAATGTTTCTTTTGTACTAAAAATACAGTAAAATATATTTTTTAAGTTGTTTGTGATAAAAATAGATGATTAACTATCTATTCTACAATTAATTTTTCTGAGGTGCAAATTTTTGTTCCACTTTTTAAACAGCTGAAGTCCAATGTGGTCCACCAATCTTAACTGCAATACTTTGAAAAGAGAACTTAAATCTGCCTGCTTTTCCTCTGTTACAGAAGAAAAGAAAATGAACAATCATGAGGATTCAGTTACTGTTTGAGCACAATATACAGCAGTGTACTGAATTTATTGTTTAGTTATTGTTTTGGATCCTTTATTGTTGTTTTAATACACAATTCTTGATATGTCTCAAGATTATTAATTCTGGCCTTTGGGAGTCCAATCCAAAGATTTTTAATCAAAATCTGACAATCTAATGACTTGTGAAATATGCCTAATGAAGGAACCAGATGTGACCTTGGTACAGTACTATACCAGAAATCCAGATCAACTTGGCACTGCTCAGGTTTTCTCAAACATAATGCCAAAACTATTTATACCAGCAGGTGGCACTCCTTCATAAAGACAGTCAATGAGGTCAAAGCTCTGGTACAGGGAATTCATGTCAGAAACAAAACAGAGCATCAAGGCGCAGCCACGTATTGTATGTGGAAGATTTCTAATTTATCCAAAGAAGTGAATTATGCTGCCAACAAATCAGTTGCTGCCAATGAAGCATCACTGCTCACTGTTCGCCATAGAAAGGTTGTTTTTAGTGAAATCCTGTGAAACTTTTTTTTCTCTGGAGTCACACAGAATATTTTCCTACCTTGCTTCAATGTTGTGTTGTCAAAATACCCCCTGAGGCAGAGATTTAATAATAATAAAAAAAAAGGAGATAAAATATTGATGTCGTTCTAATTTTGTGAACCTTTTTGGTTAATAATTATTTTTTATGGGAAAGCATGGCCCTTCTTGCTACTTCTCAAAGGTTCAGTGAGTGGGATAGAACTGTTTCAGAAAGCCCGTAAATAACAAAGATCATGGGCAAGACACTGAACCCCTGACAGCCCATTCCCATCCCCAGCTGTGCAGAGGTAGAAATTGGGGAGGGTTGCATCAGGAAGGGCATCCGGTGTAAAAACTGTCAAATTAACATGCAGACAATGATCCGCTGTGGCGACCCTGAACTCATGGGATAAGCAGAAAGGACCAAAAAAATAAATAAAAATGTGTTATTCAGCACATTTAGGTTAAATTCACAGCTAACATGAATGCAGTTAATCTGCATTGTGTAATTGTTTTGCTATGTTGCAATTGTTTATCTAAAACTTGTTGTGTATCATTACATCTTAATAGGCCATGTCCAATTGTTACTGGATGCAAATTTTCCATCTGCTGTAAATTTGCATCCACTTACTTTTCTGCATCTCCTCATTTTTATGCGCATTATTTTTTGGCTGCAGCATCTCATTTGCTGCATTGCCAACTAGGATTTGATATGCCCGCACAGTTGTAACGTAACACAGATGAGTCTGACACAGAGGCTCTTCCTTGTTTTGAACTGCTTGATAACTAACTAAGCTTTCTATGTTCTGTGTTGGGGTTGTGTTGCAGCTGTTCCCTAGTTAATTTAATGCTGTGATGGTATATACAGTGTTCTGACAGTGTGAATTTTTCCTGCATACCTGGAGGCACAACACACTTTCTTATTAACGAGGTCTGATCAGAGCTCAGGTAGATCAAACTGCTCTTGTATTTTGGTTGACAAAACGTTTTGCTGGGACATAAATATCATGCCATGCATTTGCCCCACAGCCTGGTCTTGTGAAGGTGCAGAACAGAGTCTCTGAGGCACTGGACAGTCTGCTTCAGTAAGAGCTTGCTTAATGCAAAGAGCAAAATATTGGCCTGAAACATGGATGAAAAGTAACAGGTTGACAACATATTGATCCAAATTAGATGCATTTCACCACAGGAGACAAGGGCATCACAAAGGTGTGGAGGTCACTCACACTATTGTTATTACAATAGTCTGGTAATTTGCCTTCAATCTTGAGCAAATGATTACCACAATAAACATTTATTTGAAAATTTTCCTTGCAAATGTGCAAAAAAACATTTACTCATGCTACTGTGCAAATGTATAAAAACATCAGTGTTTCCATAAAACCAGAGACTGCAGAGTCTTCCCTCAGGATCTGTGGTTATCAGCCACATTAGCCCTACAGATAGTATAGGTCACTGCAGGGAAAGGTCACCTCTGCTATTCTACTTTAAATACTCATTATTTTATTAAGTACACATAGTAAGTCTCCTTCCACTTGATATTCAATGCTGCCCCAAAACCCATCTTTGCCCGAGAAACAAGCCGGCATGATAAAAATACGTAGCCTCACAGACTGAGTTATTTGTGTAAAGCTTTCCACCATTGATTTAAATAAACTTTGTGGTTAGTTTCTGCTGTATGGATTCTTTCCATGATATATGTAAAACAAAAGGTTGTAGAACTTGTAATTTCAGACCTCACAGACACAGCAAGACTGAACAGTCCTAACTTCAATCATACAATTTTTCAAGGAACTTCGTGTTGCCAAATATCAAAAGAATTTATAAATACACAGATGAGAAATGTTTTTTTTTAGAGATGTGAAAACCCTTGATTTTATTACAAGAACCAGTTGCTGCATTATTGTACTGCAGTAAGAAGACTTCTGACAGTGGTGCTGAGCTGCAGCAAGGTAACAATAGAACGTTAGTTTCTGTACCTGGAGCTTAGAGTGGCGAATGCAGTGCATTTGAGGGCAGTGAAAACATACTGTTAATACATGGTCATTTTATTGTTAGCTTAATTAGATATGACAAGACTTAACAAACTGGTGCTTCTTTACAAATCCAGCAGATATTACACAACGTAATTATTTTTTCTTGGGTAACCTATTGAATGTAAGTACAATATTCACTTCCCTTTCTTCTCTGTTTTGGTCTTTTCTAACAGTACAGACATGTATCTTCAGCTGTGAAATGCTCCACTCGATCTCCAACTATGCGGACGTAGCAGCTTGCTTCTGCTGAAAATAACAAGCGCTGCAATAAACCAAAGCCGTTGTGGGCCAGAAAACGAGCTAAAAGATGCTGAGAAAACTCATTGAACTGAAGGAAACTGTACTTTGGGGGATTATCATCCTCAAGTGATCCCTTTTACACAGTCATTTGATCCACTGTTAATGCAAATATATTTACTGCAGTCCACAGATAAGTGAAAGAACTCAGAATTTCATAGTAAAGTACAAGTTCTATCTCTCAGAATTTACAATAAATTGTTTTTGTACAACAACAGATTTACTGTTTTGTTTTGTTTAATATAAGTGAAAGATTGCAAAATATTGATAGGTTTTATTTATTATGTATAAAGTTACTGTGTACTTAACCCTGGGTTAAAATAGATCAGAAGTGTTCGTGTAGTTATAATGAATAAAATAAGTTGCGGTTAAACAATTTACTGACACATTGTCGGTATTGACAATGTATCAGCTTGGCAGTGAAGTGTTTCCCTCAAAAAACATGGAAAACCTTGAGCTTACAGTGCGGCAAAGAAACGCACAATCTTTGTGTTGTCTTTTCTAGTTGGTATTAATTAAATACTAAGTAAGGCCAGTAAAACGACTGTCTCTAGTGGTTAGTTGTGATAAGGTTAATATAAGTCCATGTGGGGGAATCACCTGCTGGCTCAGAGGCTGCACAAATATAAGCATTAAGTGAATGTTGTCATTCTCCCACAGTAGCAGCTGTCATCCTGCAGCCACAAGTCTACTGCATGCAGCTGCTGAAAGGTGAAACCTCCCATTCCCTCCAGCTGCTTGTTTCTTATCCCTGTCCATCTTTTTTGCAGTTGATAAGTGCCGCTGGATCACTGGAAACCCTGCTCCAGTGAGAAAGGGTTAAGTGAATACAAACCCTTTATTCAGCACATTTACACCTCCTTAATGTGAAAATCTCTCCTGTACGTCCACTTGCTCCACGATTGTTAAAATTATAACCCTGAAAAAGAGAACGTTCACAGCTGTGCTGCTATTGTCTCTTATTTACATTATTATTACATTCGTTTTTGGCCAGCATTTAATCATACACAAAGTGATACAGTGGTAAGGTTAACCTGCTTTATTGTATGTATAAACTTTCATTCTAAAGCAAGTTAAAACATAATATTCTGATGCTGACCAACCACAATAACTTATATTGCACATTTTGTAATGTTCACACCAAGTACTTCACCATTATGAACAAAAATGTTAAAGCTTAAAGTCGTCACTTACTAAGATAAACAGTCACTGTCGAAAAGACTTCCATTATTGCAGGTTTATAGATACCGTCTTTGGCGCTTTTGTTTGCCTGACAAAACTTTTATGAAATTCATTCCACCTGGTTAAAGAAAACCATCTTCCAGTATTTACGATCCAAGCTGCCCCAGTCACTACAGCATTTTAATATTTTGTAGCAAATCCTGCTCCTCATCAGACTAAATTTAAATGAGGAGGGAGCCAGTACTTGTGCACTGCTTGCTTAGCCAGCACTTGGCACTTCCATTACTTGGCTTATACTGCATTCTGGCCCAGTAAAGGCGGATGTTCTTTCAGTTGTTGCAGTGAGTCGGTCCTCTTGTCTTGATGCTGCTCAGATGGAGGTGGCTGCTGTTGTTGTGGATCAAATTTAACAATTTCCTTTTGAGGGACCTGCGGTGGTGCTGCCTGCGATGGCTCTAGAATGGGCATCTCTTTCCTGTCACTTGGCTGAATCTCCAGAGCTGGTGTGTCCTTACAGCAGAAATACTGCTGCCAGATTTTCTGGAAAGCAGTGCGGAATTTCCTAATGCGAAAAGCGTAGACAATTGGATTGACTGCAGAGTTGCCGTGGGTGAGCAGGATGGCGATGTAGATGAGGACTTCGGGCTTTTTACACTCAGGGCAGAAGAGGGTGACACAATTGATAATGTGGAGGGGGAGCCAGCTGATGGCAAAGAGAAAAAGGACCAGAGCCAGAGATTTAGCAAGATTCAACTCCTTGTCGTAATACTTGTTAGGGTCTGTGTGGCTGGTGCTGAACTTCTTATTGTTAAGTTGCTTATGGATCATGTAAAAGATCTCTGCATAGATAACCAGCATGAGAAGCAGTGGTGGCAGCACCCAGCCGAAAAAGTTGAAATAGACCATGTAGTCCATACTGATGACATTCTCGAACTGGCAAGTGATAACAAGATCAGAGCTGATAGAGCCGTTCTGCTGCAGGCGCCAAAGGGTGTTCCATCCTAACATGGGTGTCAGCCCCACGATGAAAGCCACCGTCCAGCATATCACCACTGCCAGCCCAGCTCGACGAGGGGTGACCACTCTCTTGTACCTGAAGGGGCAACACAACAACACACTATCATGTCAGCACTTTCTCTCACAACACTGGCAGGTCTTGTATCCTTTCTTTTGATGTCATTTTTTATTTTGGCAGTGTCCCTGGGCTGACAAAATGTGTGATTCACAAAAAAGAGATATTTTAAATACAAGGCCTAGAAACTTTACAAACAGCTCCTTGCATTACATATTTCTACTTCAACAAGTCCCTTATCAGTAGACTTTGCCCCTGTACTGCAGGAATCTGCTGCTTTTATTCAGGGCCAAACTGAATTAGGTCTTACAATTGGCTCAACACTACCTACTAATTTATTGCAGCGGTACAGTGGACACAAGCTGCTGCACTAATACAGGTTTACAGGTTTTATGGATAGGAAACAGGAGGTAGTGGATTAAAACAGATTAAAAAAGCTAAAAAAAATTCCTGTTCATAGCTGTCTTGTGACCAAGAAATCACACAGAGAGACTCAGACTGATCCTTGCCTAGAGGTACAAATGAAAATCGTTATCTAAACTGGAGACTGTTGGAATGTGTGTAGAGCAACACCTGATTAGTAGTGGTTGGTCTTTACTAAATCTGATGTTGTTATTATAAGGGAAATGTTAGCATCACAACAACCTGACCTTTGCTGAAGTTTAGCCTGCAGCAAAACGAAACACTTCAATTTAGCCAGGCTGACACAGGTGTTATGTGTTAGATTAGTATTGATTAGGTAGGTTTGTGTTAAGTTAGGTGTGTGTCAGAAGCGCAGCAAGAAGGTTGTTAAACACGAACTAAGGCAGCCCCCTGGCCTGCTCGAAAGAGAGCAAATATTGATCTCAAAGGGAAACATCAGCACCCTGTTGACCAAGCAACAGAAACTTAGGTTAATCATGCCATAAATATCTTCAAACTAGTGGGAAAAACATTTTCATAAAGTTGTTCTTGTTTCCTCTTGATAAGAGATAAGTTGTCAGAAGGTAGTTTCTGGTTTAGCAGAGCAAGGACTCGCTGACATACTGACATGTACTACACATTGATTGGGTTATACCATAATGAAAGGTCAAAAATACATGATAAAGGCCTATCAAATGCCTGGAAGACTTGGCAGCTTGTCAGAGGGGAGATTAAAGTCTCAGGCTATAACACACAGTATTCTCAAACAATAAATTCCTGACTTATAGTAAGCTTATCTTTTCAGCACTAGTGCTCCAGCTTTTGTTTCACTCTGGGATGATAAACCACTGGTGATCAAAGACGATTTAATGTTGAGACTAAAACTGACTTATCTTGTGCCCCTGCAGAAACACAGAAATATATTCTCCTGTATACAACCCAACTCCAAATGTAGCTTACGGATCAGTCACTGTACTAGTCTCCTACACATATTACAGATCCAGAGGACAGATGATTAAAACTGCAGGTTGAACAGCCGGGCTCGGGTTAGCTGTCATGTCAGGACTAGTTAGTCAGATCTACAAGCACATAAAGGAACTGGAAAGATGGAGACATCCTGTGGAGTGAGACAAGAACAAGATGAAATCAATGGCCAGAAAAACATCACAGAAGCTGCGATGACTTCTTGCTGGGAAACAAAAGCAGTGCCATCTTGAACATCTCTTTCATCATCATAACCACAATCAGCTGTACTCAGAACAAGTGACTCAGTGCGTGTCCGTATTCTCACGTGTTGGTTATAAAAACCCCATTACCTGGTCGGGATCTTGACCCTGAGATAGCGGTCAATCGCAATAGCCAGGAGAGCCAGGATTGAACTTTGCGTCAGCACCAGCACTGTGCACGCCACGAGCAAGCAGCTGTAAAAGTGAGTTTGGAGTCCGATACTGATAGTAATGGCCAAGGGGATGACCAGGGCTCCCACAGCAATGTCCGCCAGAGCCAGGGAGACAATGAAACAAAACGTGGTATCTCGCAACGATTTATTAATTTTCACCGCCCAAACCACCATCACATTCCCGATTACAGACGCGACGGCAATCACCACCTCCATTCCTATGTAGAGTGACTGCGCTGGGAAAAGTGCCCCGGACATCTTTCCGGATGATAACGTCCTTGGTGAGAATGAAATGAGACGAAAATGTTTCGTAGAGGCCAACAGAGCACCGCTTGATATTATTTTGCTCAGTGTTGTGTTTTCGCAATGAGCTGCGCGTCCATCACTTTCACCATGCCCAAGTCTCCTTAGTTATCAAGTGAAAGTTGCAAGAAAAATTCCCGTATTTTTGGAGGAAAACGCGCGTTGGGCTGCAGCATCTCCAAGGATGAAGGGTTTTTCCTTTGTAGCAGGTGCCGTGGTCGGGCTGCTGTTGTGCGTCGCTCCTGCAATGTGCCCGGCGCCTCCACTTGGCTGAATACACCTGCTCATTGTGAGAGCAGCATCCTTCCCATGCGCTGTGGGCGCTTCACGTTCAGCAGTCCAAGTTATTTATAATCTAGCGAAAAAGGTTTCTGGTGTAAAGGAAGGAAAGATTGGAGCTCCTTTGCAGGCGTGTGTGTTCCTTCCTCCAACGCGATTGCTAAGAATAGCTGTGCGATTTTTCTCGCCGTTCTTTTGTTCCCGTTGGCTTTGTTTCTGTCGTGTCTGATCTTGGTTTCTCACTTTTTTATATTTCTTTAGTGGGTGTGATTTTTCATTTGCATAAATAAATGTTATTGAGTCTTCTGTGGGACTGTCCCAAGAAAGTTTGGTAGTGCAGAAGTGAATTGAAATCACACTAACACCCACGCACGCCCGGACACATGCTAATGAACCTTGCTCTGTAACCCATTACCGGAAGGAGTTGAACTGCCACAGCTGACACAGAAATAACACAGATAAAGCTATTTGAAATTGCAGATATAACTGTGGCATGTTTACAAATCTCGAAGTGATAAAGGACTGAGCAAACAGTGGCACAAATGGAAGCACACAATACCAACTGCTTTTGTTTTCTACCTTTACCCACTTAATTCAGACATCTCAGGAAAGCATGCATCTTTATTAGAAATGGATATTCAGGTAACTTTGAATCAGCCTTATCCTCCTAATTAATGAGAAATCTATAACAACAAGACTGCAAACCCCATGGCTGATTTAGATCTATTGATCAGCTGCAAGAAAAAAAAAAAAGATCTGCATCTTTTTGAGAGGCTTTTGAAAAGGATATTTTCTACTTCAGACTCAGGATCTCAGAAATCTGTCCTTTCACTTGTGAAAACCTTGATCAGCCACGTGATACAAAGGAAACATACAGGAGTGAATCGGAGCACTGGAAACTTGTGTCCAACAGGAAGTTGCTTGTCTCGATCTCTGTCTTCACATTCAGGCAAAAATTACTGTGTTGTATATAATAATATGAGAGGACACTAGATGGGATGTTGCATTTACTTACTTTAATTTAGGTAATTTAGAAGACAGCAGAGTGGAAGACCTAGTTGGCACGAGATTACAGGTGATACAAAAAACAAAATTGGTCAGTGTTCTTACAGGGACACAGTCTGTGATGGCAGGATGGCCAACAATCAACATGGGCTCAGCTGAAGACAGCTTCCATCTGTGACCAGTGTCATAGTTAGAGACATCAGTGAGTGGTTTAGAGGTCAGCCAATAAGCACTGAGGGAGGAAGAAGCCATATGGTCATGTTGCAGTAGTTGGCCCACTTGTAATATTTTAACAAGCACAAACATGGTGGATATGCATGCTACATAAATAATTATAGGGCAAATGGTTTGAGTTAACACGGTTAGGGCAACGGTTTTCTCCTTTTGGCAGCTTAAAGACGTAGCAACCGCATCAGTGAGGACATCATGGCAACATGATAATAAAAATATCTGCTGGATATACAGACCTGAAAAAAAACCAAACACTTACCTTTCCTTCAATAACCCTGAAATATTGCTGTAGCAAACGATTCTGGTACACTAAGTACCATGTCCAGATAGTCTGAAAATTAGGAAATACTTAAGAAAATGTTTTTCAGATTTTAGCATTAGGGGATGTGAGCCCAAGTACAGCATACCTCATTTTTATCAGACAGATTCAGTTCAATGATACCTACTGAGTCCAGAATTGAAGAAATCTCAGCAGTTACAAGAGTCCAGGGTTTACTGGGCCATTTCAGAGTATTTGATAAGAAAAAAGGAAGCTGCTCAGTTGTGAGTCTCTGCTTTTAATAAAACCTCTTCATCAAACACAGATCATCCTGATGGATGAAAGAAAGACTGACTAATGGCCAGAGGTGCATTGTGATGTCCTGATAACTTGTCAAGCATTTCAAGCTTTTTAATCTAGTACAGTTTATTTGAACTTCCTGGATAGGAAAAACCCAGCACTGAGCCAAGTCCATATTCAAATGAGTAAAGATTACATAGCGATTTCCTCCTCTGTGTCTTGTGTACTGAACTGCGATCAGAAACAATATTGCTCAGTCATTTACTAAAAGCAATGAACTGCAGCAATGTTCTCAGTGTTCTCAAAAACCAACAGCATTATTATAGCAGACGAAGACCGGGAAATTTTTTGTATCATCCAGGAGTCCTTCGAGAAAAAAAAAAAAGAAAACAGTTTATCCATTTCAAACAAGACTGTGGTCACTGAGGAATGAAATTGAAGGGTTGTTATGTAGGACTCTCTGGCACCAGGAACACAAAATGGGTGGTCTTGCCTCTGTCGCTGAGGAGACCCTCAGTGAAAATCTCTGACAGGAAGCAATAGAGAAGTATTCAAGAACTCCCTTGTATCCCCTGACTATTCAAAAAAGAACCTGGAAAACCTCTGACTACTGAAGTTGCTGGGAATTAATTTGTTCTTCTGTAACTGACATGGAAGATTTACATGAAGGGTGCATCACACACAAAAAAGACAGATATGTACTCAACCATACTAATCTCTTCCAAGGAAGCTCTTTCGCATAGCCATTAACCCTGCTCATTTCCTTTATACCATTATTATAAAATGTCACAAAATCTAAGTTGAGTTTGATTGACAGCTAAGTAACAACATCTACAGAAAACATACACCAACCAACCACCTGTGCAATTTCATGCAATTCACTACAGTGGCTCTGCCGTAAATTTTACTTTTACAAGGTTATTGTTTGTAATTTATTAGCTTTTAGGTTGAAACTGTCAGAAAGGTGATGTGTTGATTATTGAGGTCAAAGTAGGTAGTGGAGTTGTACTGAAGTGCATTATAAATATGTGGTTCTAATGTTTTGGCCACTATATTTAAATGAATGAGGTTAATTAAATTGCACAGGTGGTCATATTATTATGCCTGATCTGTGTACATTATTCCCTCAAGACTAATACATTTTATTGGACCATGTGGTTTGATGGAATAGATCTGCACATTTGCATTTGCCATGACTGCATTTTACAATATCTATGTGACCCAGATTTGGGTTTTCATTTCACAAAAACACAAGTAAGCTGGTTGGAGTCCTGGCAGTTGAGCCTCATTATGGCTCATCTGGAGTACATAATCATATACTATATGATTGGAGAAAAACAACCTCGTTAACATTCGGATTTTGGTAAAAGAGCTTTTTTCAAAGATGCAAGGTGGCCTCCCCACATTAGCTCTTCTGCTCCTCACACACAAATGTGCTCTGAATATGAACCACAACCCACATTTGAAGCTTAAACGACAGGGTGAAAATGAAATTGCATCTGTAACTGTTTACAGTGAAATTGAATAATTTTCTTGATTTTCTTGATTAGCAGTATCTTAGTTAATGTTTCCTTTAAACATATATACTATACAACATGTTTGGAAAATGCATGTATTTGGTTTATTGCTACTGAGCGGTAAATGCACTCAGCACTACTCTGTCTACAGTATATGTGAAATATGAGTCTACAATTGATTAGATTAATACAAAGAGTGGAAACAGGGAAACAGCAAGCCATATTCTGTCCAAAAATAACAAAGTCTGCATACCAGCACCTTTAAGGCTCAGAAGATTAACACGAAACATCTCTAATTGACACAAACCCAAACCCACCAAAGAGTAAAAATAACTCTTCGTGGTTTATGGTTTTTGTTTTTAAATGACCGCAGTCACTCCCTCCAAACTTGTCATTTTTATATTTTTGTTTGTGTGAAATAAACCTGCAGTAAATAATATTGAGCTTAGTAGGTGAATGTTTTTGGCTTAGATATTTACATGGGATTTCTGTTATGTTGTTTATTTATATACATTTCAATTGTTTTAACTATACTTGTAGATTAACAGGGGATTCCACTGTGTGTTTAAGTGTCTGTATAAGGGTGACTGTTCAGATGTGAAGGGGTGGTCCACACAAACAGAAAAGCTAAACCCAAACCACAGGTTCCTTAATGCATCTCTGGGGAAAGAGTGCCTCCACGTCATCCAACACCAACCCCAAATAAGATTACCGTGCAGAAAATAGTGAACCTCTTCAATGTTCCACTGTATCCCCCACAGCTCTTCACTTCATTTCATCTTCACAAAGAAAAACAGACTGAAGAAAGTGCCACTCCCATCTCCGCTTCTCTCAAAATAGCAAGGTTAATTAACATCTTGCATGTTGACCTTTTCAGTACTTGGTTAACACTGACAGTACTAACTGAACATTTGATGTGCCACACAATAATAATTGAGCTATTTGTGGGAAAATGTGAGGAATCCACACCCTGTTCATGGAGGTAGATAAGCTGGTTTGACTTTGTGTTGTGCTCCTCATTGCAGTTGATGATATCACAAACTGTAAGGGTTCCACCATGAGTCAACTACAGCCATTGCTAATAATGTAATACCCATCACTGTTTGGAAGTCCTTTGTAAGCAGCATGTGCTGTAAAATTACCTATTTAAAATATTGTAATTTGATGGTCACTAGATGCTGGTTGGTAAGTTCCTAATCCACCTTCTAGTTAGCTCAGTAGGCTGGTAATCATGTGGCAGACCTTTTGTAGTTGTGGCTAAATTAACATACATTTCACTGGTTCAAATTAACAAAGCACCAACACTGACTAATTTTGTAAAACAGGAAATGAACAACAACTGTTTCATACCTTTTGGCCTATAGGTAGGTGCAGTTTGTCTTACTGAAGCATAAATACAGGTGTGATAACAATGATAACAATGTGATAACATTTACTGAGCTGATAACATTCCAACTGAGTAACATCACAGCACAGTATATATAGCAGGCTTTGAAATTTTTAATTTTGTCCTCAAATTTTCCTACTAAACTAATTTTCCTATTAAATAACTTCATATTCAGAAGAAGTGAGTGGCTAAAAGCTAGACCTGAATAACTATAGCTTTTAAAACATGAGTCAGCACTTGCCTTTGAAATCAGACACTACTTCATATTCACCTCAACAGTACTGAACTCGGCAGCACAGTTTGGTATATGAACACAACACAGGTAGAAAATCAGTGAAAGCGAGACAAGAATGTAATTGTAACTAGAAAAGGCAATTTCCAAGGAAATTACGTGGGAGAGCTGTTAAGTCGCCCGGTAGAGGCCGACCGCTCAGAAGCGGCTGAGAGCAGAGGCGTTTGTACGTTCAAAGCCGCAAACGCTGAAGAGAGATAAATACAAACAAAAAGAGAAAGAAGAAGATGACAAGAAAAGGAAAAAATCCAAAATCCCAGGAAAAGTTGAATTAAGAAAAGAAAAAAGTAGAAAGTAACAATGGAGGAAGTAAATAAGTAAAAAGTTGATATTTAAAGTGTAAAGAAGCAGAAAAAGAAGCAAAGTAAAAAGTTGCTATTGAAAGTGTAAAGAAAAAAGTAAGAAGTGAAAAAGCAACAACTTGATTAACAAAAGTGGAAAGAAGTAGTAAGAAACAAAGGAAAAGGTAAATATTCCCAAAGTTAAAAGAAACAAAGAAAGAAGCAAAGTAAAAAAGTTGCTATTAAAAGTGTAAAGGAAGAAGTGAAAAAGCAACAACTTGATTAACAAAAGTGGAAAGAAGTAGTAAGAAACAAAGGAAAAGGTAAATATTCCCAAAGTTAAAAGAAACAAAAAAAAGAAGCAAAGTAAAAAAGTTGCTATTAAAGTGTAAAGAAAAAAGCTAGAAGTAACTAATTAGAAATGAAGGAACCATTTTAATGCTGAAAAACTGTTGAAAAAAAAAAAAGTTGAAAAGAGCTTTTAATTTGAAAGTGTGTTTCCTGTCTGTGTCTGCGTGGTAGTTTGTGTGTCCACTGTAGGGAGACTTCAAAACAAACTCATTTTAGCATTTAAATGCTAAATAATTAAAATAAGAATGATAAAAGGCTTTTATTTTGAAAGTGTGTTTCCTGTCTGTGGGTGTGTGTGTAGGGAAACTTCACCACAAAGTCATTTTAGCATTTAAATGCTAAAAAGTGGATAAAATATTATGAAAGGCTTTTATTTTGAAAGTGTGTTTCCTATCTGTGAGGGTGTGTGTGTAGGGAAACTTCACCACAAAGTCATTTTAGCATTTAAATGCTAAAAAGTGGATAACATATTATGAAAGGGTATTTCCTGTCTGTGAGGGTGTGTGTCTGTGTGTGTCTCCACTGTGTATGTTGAGGGAGAAAAACTCAGGTAAAGTGTGTGGACACAGCTCTGAGGCTGATTACATGACGTCATGCAGCTGTGTCCGTTACCATGACAATGACTGCTGCCCGCTGCCCGCCTGCTGAGTCATGTGAGCCAAATGCAAAGGCAGGCTGGAAAAGTGCTGAGACTATGCCTCGCAAAATGCTCAAAATATGAAAAAGTATTAGTCCTATCGAAACAATTCAAAAACTGTGAGTGACAAAAGGCTTCAATGAACACACTGATGTACTTTATTTGAAGATACTCCATAAAATGAAGGCGTGGTGGCGATTTTAAAACAGCCCCCCGTTTGTGATTTGATTAGAATTTAAGAACCTCTGTTATAATGGGCTCCAATGGGAGTTTTGACGGCACTCTCTCTGCTTCTGGACACTTGGAGAAAGAACCGTCAGTCCTGTCACTATGAGAGTTACATTTACTGAAAGAAGACAAAAATACCTACATTCTGATGTATAGTTTGTTTATGTAAGATTAAAGTTGACTGAAGGAAAGAAGGAAAAGAAGGAAAAAAGTTGCTAAAAGTGGAAGCTGAAAAGTTAGAGTGCGTGTGATGTCACCCACTCTAGCTGCTCCAACATTCCGCAATACACACTAATGGAAAAGTTGAAAAAGCTCCAAAAGTTGCCTAAAACTAAAACTGCGATTATTCAAAAAGTATAAAAGATAGAAAGAAGCTGATCCACCCAGAAAAAGTTGAAAGGGACTAGACCCGTATAAACTTTAAATGAAGTTTCTACTCCAAAGTATGACGACACAAGAGGCAGATGAAAAGTGGCAAGTTGAAGGGAAATTTTAAGTGGCTTCCATTCATTTTCAATGGGAAGAAAAGTTGATAAAAAGTGAAATATAATAAAAAGTATAAAAGTTATTAATGAGAAAAGTAATAGCCCACATGTCCTAAAAGAGACCTACGATTAGGAAGTGGAACGGAGTTTCTACGACAAACCGTCTAGGACTAGATAGCGACCGAAAAACGGGCTATAATAATAATAATAATAATAATAATAATAATAATAACTAGAAAAGGCAATTTCCAAGGAAATTACGTGGGAGAGCTGTTAAGTCGCCCGGTAGAGGCCGACCGCTCAGAAGCTGCTGAGAGCAGAGGCGTTTGTACGTTCAAAGCCGCAAACGCTGAAGAGAGATAAATACAAACAAAAAGAGAAAGAAGAAGATGACAAGAAAAGGAAAAAATCCAAAATCCCAGGAAAAGTTGAATTCAGAAAAGAAAAAAAGTAGAAAGTAACAATGGAGGAAGTAAATAAGTAAAAAGTTGATATTTAAAGTGTAAAGAAACAGAAAAAGAAGCAAAATGAAAAGTTGCTATTGAAAGTGTAAAGAAAAAAGTAAGAAGTGAAAAAGCAACAACTTGATTAACAAAAGTGGAAAGAAGTAGTAAGAAACAAAGGAAAAGGTAAATATTCCCAAAGTTAAAAGAAACAAAGAAAGAAGCAAAGTAAAAAAGTTGCTATTAAAAGTGTAAAGGAAGAAGTGAAAAAGCAACAACTTGATTAACAAAAGTGGAAAGAAGTAGTAAGAAACAAAGGAAAAGGTAAATATTCCCAAAGTTAAAAGAAACAAAAAAAGAAGCAAAGTAAAAAAGTTGCTATTAAAGTGTAAAGAAAAAAGCTAGAAGTAACTACTTAGAAATGAAGGAACCATTTTAATGCTGAAAAACTGTTGAAAAAAAAAAAAGTTGAAAAGAGCTTTTAATTTGAAAGTGTGTTTCCTGTCTGTGTGGTAGTTTGTGTGTCCACTGTAGGGAGACTTCAAAACAAACTCATTTTAGCATTTAAATGCTAAATAATTAAAATAAGAATGATAAAAGGCTTTTATTTTGAAAGTGTGTTTCCTGTCTGTGAGGGTGTGTGTGTAGGGAAACTTCACCACAAAGTCATTTTAGCATTTAAATGCTAAAAAGTGGATAAAATATTATGAAAGGCTTTTATTTTGAAAGTGTTTCCTGTCTGTGAGGGTGTGTGTGTGTGTCTGTCTCCACTGTGTATGTTGAGGGAGAAAAACTCAGGTAAAGTGTGTGGACACAGCTCTGAGGCTGATTACATGACGTCATGCAGCTGTGTCCGTTACCATGACAATGACTGCTGCCCGCCTGCTGAGTCATGTGAGCCAAATGCAAAGGCAGGCTGGAAAATTGCTGAGACTATGCCTCGCAAAATGCTCAAAATATGAAAAGGTATTAGTCCTATCGAAACAATCCAAAAACTGTGAGTGACAAAAGGCTTCAATGAACACACTGATGTACTTTATTTGAAGATACTCCATAAAATGAAGGCGTGGTGGCGATTTTAAAACAGCCCCCCGTTTGTGATTTGATTAGAATTTAAGAACCTCTGTTATAATGGGCTCCAATGGGAGTTTCAGACGGCACTCTCTCTGCTTCTGGACACTTGGTGAAAGAACCGTCAGTCCTGTCACTATGAGAGTTACATTTACTGAAAGAAGACAAAAATACCTACATTCTGATGTATAGTTTGTTTATGTAAGATTAAAGTTGACTGAAGGAAAGAAGGAAAAGAAGGAAAAAAGTTGCTAAAAGTGGAAGCTGAAAAGTTAGAGTGCGTGTGATGTCACCCACTCTAGCTGCTCCAACATTCCGCAATACACACTAATGGAAAAGTTGAAAAAGCTCCAAAAGTTGCCTAAAACTAAAACTGCGATTATTCAAAAAGTATAAAAGATACAAAGAAGCTGATCAACACAGAAAAAGTTGAAAGGGACTAGACCCGTATAAACTTTAAATGAAGTTTCTACTCCAAAGTATGACGACACAAGAGGCAGATGAAAAGTGGCAAGTTGAAGGGAAATTTTAAGTGGCTTCCATTCATTTTCAATGGGAAGAAAAGTTGATAAAAAGTGAAATATAATAAAAAGTATAAAAGTTATTAATGAGAAAAGTAATAGCCCACATGTCCTAAAAGAGACCTACGATTAGGAAGTGGAACGGAGTTTCTACGACAAACCGTCTAGGAGGAGATAGTGACCGAAAAACGGCGAAATAAAAATAATAATAATAATAATAAAGAGAAAGGATCTCAATAGTGTGAGAGCTGTGCTTACAGCTCTCCCACTAACTAGAAAAGGCAATTTCCAAGGAAATTACGTGGGAGAGCTGTTAAGTCGCCCGGTAGAGGCCGACCGCTCAGAAGCTGCTGAGAGCAGAGGCGTTTGTACGTTCAAAGCCGCAAACGCTGAAGAGAGATAAATACAAACAAAAAGAGAAAGAAGAAGATGACAAGAAAAGGAAAAAATCCAAAATCCCAGGAAAAGTTGAATTCAGAAAAGAAAAAAAGTAGAAAGTAACAATGGAGGAAGTAAATAAGTAAAAAGTTGATATTTAAAGTGTAAAGAAACAGAAAAAGAAGCAAAATGAAAAGTTGCTATTGAAAGTGTAAAGAAAAAAGTAAGAAGTGAAAAAGCAACAACTTGATTAACAAAAGTGGAAAGAAGTAGTAAGAAACAAAGGAAAAGGTAAATATTCCCAAAGTTAAAAGAAACAAAGAAAGAAGCAAAGTAAAAAAGTTGCTATTAAAAGTGTAAAGGAAGAAGTGAAAAAGCAACAACTTGATTAACAAAAGTGGAAAGAAGTAGTAAGAAACAAAGGAAAAGGTAAATATTCCCAAAGTTAAAAGAAACAAAAAAAGAAGCAAAGTAAAAAAGTTGCTATTAAAGTGTAAAGAAAAAAGCTAGAAGTAACTACTTAGAAATGAAGGAACCATTTTAATGCTGAAAAACTGTTGAAAAAAAAAAAAGTTGAAAAGAGCTTTTAATTTGAAAGTGTGTTTCCTGTCTGTGTCTGTGTGGTAGTTTGTGTGTCCACTGTAGGGAGACTTCAAAACAAACTCATTTTAGCATTTAAATGCTAAATAATTAAAATAAGAATGATAAAAGGCTTTTATTTTGAAAGTGTGTTTCCTGTCTGTAAGGGTGTGTGTGTAGGGAAACTTCACCACAAAGTCATTTTAGCATTTAAATGCTAAAAAGTGGATAAAATATTATGAAAGGCTTTTATTTTGAAAGTGTTTCCTGTCTGTGAGGGTGTGTGTGTGTGTCTGTCTCCACTGTGTATGTTGAGGGAGAAAAACTCAGGTAAAGTGTGTGGACACAGCTCTGAGGCTGATCACATGACGTCATGCAGCTGTGTCCGTTACCATGACAATGACCGCTGCCCGCCTGCTGAGTCATGTGAGCCAAATGCAAAGGCAGGCTGGAAAATTGCTGAGACTATGCCTCGCAAAATGCTCAAAATATGAAAAGGTATTAGTCCTATCGAAACAATCCAAAAACTGTGAGTGACAAAAGGCTTCAATGAACACACTGATGTACTTTATTTGAAGATACTCCATAAAATGAAGGCGTGGTGGCGATTTTAAAACAGCCCCCCGTTTGTGATTTGATTAGAATTTAAGAACCTCTGTTATAATGGGCTCCAATGGGAGTTTCAGACGGCACTCTCTCTGCTTCTGGACACTTGGTGAAAGAACCGTCAGTCCTGTCACTATGAGAGTTACATTTACTGAAAGAAGACAAAAATACCTACATTCTGATGTATAGTTTGTTTATGTAAGATTAAAGTTGACTGAAGGAAAGAAGGAAAAGAAGGAAAAAAGTTGCTAAAAGTGGAAGCTGAAAAGTTAGAGTGCGTGTGATGTCACCCACTCTAGCTGCTCCAACATTCCGCAATACACACTAATGGAAAAGTTGAAAAAGCTCCAAAAGTTGCCTAAAACTAAAACTGCGATTATTCAAAAAGTATAAAAGATACAAAGAAGCTGATCAACACAGAAAAAGTTGAAAGGGACTAGACCCGTATAAACTTTAAATGAAGTTTCTACTCCAAAGTATGACGACACAAGAGGCAGATGAAAAGTGGCAAGTTGAAGGGAAGTTTTAAGTGGCTTCCATTCATTTTCAATGGGAAGAAAAGTTGATAAAAAGTGAAATATAATAAAAAGTATAAAAGTTATTAATGAGAAAAGTAATAGCCCACATGTCCTAAAAGAGACCTACGATTAGGAAGTGGAACGGAGTTTCTACGACAAACCGTCTAGGAGGAGATAGTGACCGAAAAACGGCGAAATAAAAATAATAATAATAACTAGAAAAGGCAATTTCCAAGGAAATTACGTGGGAGAGCTGTTAAGTCGCCCGGTAGAGGCCGACCGCTCAGAAGCTGCTGAGAGCAGAGGCGTTTGTACGTTCAAAGCCGCAAACGCTGAAGAGAGATAAATACAAACAAAAAGAGAAAGAAGAAGATGACAAGAAAAGGAAAAAATCCAAAATCCCAGGAAAAGTTGAATTCAGAAAAGAAAAAAAGTAGAAAGTAACAATGGAGGAAGTAAATAAGTAAAAAGTTGATATTTAAAGTGTAAAGAAACAGAAAAAGAAGCAAAATGAAAAGTTGCTATTGAAAGTGTAAAGAAAAAAGTAAGAAGTGAAAAAGCAACAACTTGATTAACAAAAGTGGAAAGAAGTAGTAAGAAACAAAGGAAAAGGTAAATATTCCCAAAGTTAAAAGAAACAAAGAAAGAAGCAAAGTAAAAAAGTTGCTATTAAAAGTGTAAAGGAAGAAGTGAAAAAGCAACAACTTGATTAACAAAAGTGGAAAGAAGTAGTAAGAAACAAAGGAAAAGGTAAATATTCCCAAAGTTAAAAGAAACAAAAAAAGATGCAAAGTAAAAAAGTTGCTATTAAAGTGTAAAGAAAAAAGCTAGAAGTAACTACTTAGAAATGAAGGAACCATTTTAATGCTGAAAAACTGTTGAAAAAAAAAAAGTTGAAAAGAGCTTTTAATTTGAAAGTGTGTTTCCTGTCTGTGTCTGTGTGGTAGTTTGTGTGTCCACTGTAGGGAGACTTCAAAACAAACTCATTTTAGCATTTAAATGCTAAATAATTAAAATAAGAATGATAAAAGGCTTTTATTTTGAAAGTGTGTTTCCTGTCTGTGAGGGTGTGTGTGTAGGGAAACTTCACCACAAAGTCATTTTAGCATTTAAATGCTAAAAAGTGGATAAAATATTATGAAAGGCTTTTATTTTGAAAGTGTTTCCTGTCTGTGAGGGTGTGTGTGTGTGTCTGTCTCCACTGTGTATGTTGAGGGAGAAAAACTCAGGTAAAGTGTGTGGACACAGCTCTGAGGCTGATTACATGACGTCATGCAGCTGTGTCCGTTACCATGACAATGACTGCTGCCCGCCTGCTGAGTCATGTGAGCCAAATGCAAAGGCAGGCTGGAAAATTGCTGAGACTATGCCTCGCAAAATGCTCAAAATATGAAAAGGTATTAGTCCTATCGAAACAATCCAAAAACTGTGAGTGACAAAAGGCTTCAATGAACACACTGATGTACTTTATTTGAAGATACTCCATAAAATGAAGGCGTGGTGGCGATTTTAAAACAGCCCCCCGTTTGTGATTTGATTAGAATTTAAGAACCTCTGTTATAATGGGCTCCAATGGGAGTTTCAGACGGCACTCTCTCTGCTTCTGGACACTTGGTGAAAGAACCGTCAGTCCTGTCACTATGAGAGTTACATTTACTGAAAGAAGACAAAAATACCTACATTCTGATGTATAGTTTGTTTATGTAAGATTAAAGTTGACTGAAGGAAAGAAGGAAAAGAAGGAAAAAAGTTGCTAAAAGTGGAAGCTGAAAAGTTAGAGTGCGTGTGATGTCACCCACTCTAGCTGCTCCAACATTCCGCAATACACACTAATGGAAAAGTTGAAAAAGCTCCAAAAGTTGCCTAAAACTAAAACTGCGATTATTCAAAAAGTATAAAAGATACAAAGAAGCTGATCAACACAGAAAAAGTTGAAAGGGACTAGACCCGTATAAACTTTAAATGAAGTTTCTACTCCAAAGTATGACGACACAAGAGGCAGATGAAAAGTGGCAAGTTGAAGGGAAATTTTAAGTGGCTTCCATTCATTTTCAATGGGAAGAAAAGTTGATAAAAAGTGAAATATAATAAAAAGTATAAAAGTTATTAATGAGAAAAGTAATAGCCCACATGTCCTAAAAGAGACCTACGATTAGGAAGTGGAACGGAGTTTCTACGACAAACCGTCTAGGAGGAGATAGTGACCGAAAAACGGCGAAATAAAAATAATAATAATAATAATAAAGAGAAAGGATCTCAATAGTGTGAGAGCTGTGCTTACAGCTCTCCCACTAATAATAAAGAGAAAGGATCTCAATAGTGTGAGAGCTGTGCTTACAGCTCTCCCACTAATAATAAAGAGAAAGGATCTCAATAGTGTGAGAGCTGTGCTTACAGCTCTCCCACTAATAATAAAGAAAAGGATCTCAATAGTGTGAGAGCTGTGCTTACAGCTCTCCCACTAATAATAAAGAAAAGGATCTCAATAGTGTGAGAGCTGTGCTTACAGCTCTCCCACTAAAAAAGGACAAGCACAGGGGTATTAGGGCGCTGCACAGAGACTTCATAGATGAGACAGGAGATGAAATTAAATAGAGGGAGAGCTGGGAAAACATGTGGGTTAATGACTAAACTTTGAAACTAATCCATTTAAGAGGTATGGTCGGTCCAGAATCAAAGGATTTGATTTGGCCTTGTACATCGTAGCATTTAAGTCACTGCTGTTGTCAGTGCACTTCAGAGTGATGCTCCTTTGAATATATGCTTTGAACATATGTTTTGAGAAAGTGGGCCTTGACGCATTAAATAAAACTAGGTCAAATGTGTAGTTCTTGCTCTCTGTGGGAGAAGACGTTGTGCTGCAGCTCCAGCTTCTTTGATGTTGGCTTGGTGATATTGGAAGCTGTCAGGATAGAATGTTGTAAAAGAAAGAATTAACAATAAAGCCTATGGTGGGATACCAAAGAAGCTCTACCATGCAGAGTGCACAGTCTCTTAAAGAGTGTGTTTGAATTTTTTGTGCTCAATTCCATCACTGTACCACAGAATGAAATTGGGTTGGACTGTAAACTGGTCCAGGTCTATCATGCATAGCATTTTGGATGCCATTAATCAGATGGTGATAGACTTTGGGGAGGGGGGTAACAGGCCTTTCATTTCATAATTTATTCTGATTTATCTAACATACTGTATGTTCCTCAGTGTTTGTCTAATTATCTTGTGTCATGGATAATGTGTTGCTGACTTTACACAAAAAATGATCACTGCCATAGCAATTCACTTACTTCACAAATCTCCATTGCTTGGCTTAAACATGGTGTTAGTGTACTTTCCTAAGTGCATTCTGTTTTTTGGTAGGAAAATCTTATGATACCTCCAGAATAACTACTGCCCTTAAATGATCTTCATAGTGAAAAACACCTATTGAAATCATTGACCTTTAAGGACATTTTTTGCACTCTCAGAGAAAAAAACCCTATTGACACTGATTGATTTGGTGACCCCATGTTCTCTTTGCAATAAAGTGTAACTACCAGTAATGCAGACTGTGGATATGTGAAGATATTTCCATCTTGGAGTCTGTTTTTTAGTATGCTTTAAAACCTGGGATGGAAATGATGACTGGTCCGTTCTTCAACATTCACTTGTGACAGCTGACAGACAATTTCCTCCTCAGAAAAAAAAGAGCATCATTCATTTCAGCAAATGACCCACTTATAGATGAGCCCCCTAGTGGCTGTTTCATGTTTCTTGCCTGTTTATTACCGACAGTGTTGGCATCTTTTGACCATGACTGCGGTTGCTCCCTAGCTGTAGCCAAGTGGTTATTATTGTAACCATGGAAAAAGTCCAGTAGAATTAATAAAGTAGAAATGTTAACTTAACCACAGTTATCTTCTGACCTTAGCCATCTTGGCTTTGTGCTTCAACATTTAAAGAGTCAGCATGTCAACAGGATATACGTGTGTAAATTTTTATGTACAGCATGGACCACCTTGTTAAATTTGTCTGCCATTTTATTTGACATCTCAGGCAAAAACTAATAAAACAGTTTTGCAGCACACTTTAACTTGGAGAAGGCAATAATATTCAGTTAAACTAACACAGGGTTAGAGACATGTTAAATAAATGTTATGGCCATTTTGGAGCCAGTGGTTTGTGATGCAGTTAATTTATCTAATGTTATACTGAGAAATATTTCTAATGTTTAGTTTACACATTGATTTAACATTGTGCCACCCAATCTCAAATTACAACTGTGCGAGGAGTGGGCATGCGGTAATTAATCTTTAAATTTACATGAGGAAAATGTGTTGCACACTTCCCATAAAACAAACACCACCACCCTCAACCCATGGGGATTTGTTGGTGTTTAGAAGATCAACCTCTGCAACATCTGCTCCTCCCACAGATCAAATGAGGCAGGATCTTTTTGCTTCAGTGGATGTGTGTTACGTTCACACTGCACGCCAGCCTGCATGGCTCAATGCAGCATTTTTTTCTGTTCACTAGCTCTAAATCATATGAATCCACTGACTAAAATGTGGGGCAGTAGATATGTGAAAGCATGTGAATCCTCAGAAGCTGAAATATTCAGCATATAGTGTAAACACTGCGAGCAATACAGCCTCCAGTGGTGACAAATATGTATGAACATGACATTATGCTGCATGCAAAGAAGCCTGCTTGACTTGTTTTGCTGCTCCTGATATCCAAATAAAACATATAAATAGCAGCCAGCCCAGCTCCAATATGATATCCTGATTCATACTTCAGCAGGGCAGTCAAAGTTTACATGTCAGCACTTCAAAAACAGATTTGGACAGCCTTGGGGAATAAAAATATTACGATCCGTAATACTTGACAACAAACAGCCACTTGAGCTAGAAAGAAGGAGGATGGTGAGTCTGTGCTTCCCTATCAACTTAAATAGCATGTTCACCCTTTTTACACTCTGAAAAAGAAAATTAATTTCAGAGAGTCCTCTACCACTTGTCACCGTGAATTTCTTTCAAGTTCCCAAGAGAGGACGTGCGGTAGTTTATTAATAAGATAAAATGCTGCAAAAGGAAATTGTCGGCAGGTCTGGACTCAAGAAGCACCATTTGGAGGGTGGTGTGTTTGTGTTTACACAGATGGGAGGGCTAAATGTTAGAGCAAGGATGGGAAATAATTACAGCATGTGAAATGCATTATTCGCGCTTGTGTGTGGATAGTGGAAAGTGGCAGGAAATAGAGAGACTGCTGCTACATGAGTGGGTCTGGCATCAGGAGCCCTGAAATCCTGGTGAAATATGATGTATTATCAACATTCAGAAGAGAATGAGTTTAGGCACTGCTTTAGTCGGCCATTTGAACTGTCATGATTAAATTATCAAAGCAATCATCATTTTAGTGCACAGTGCCCTACATTTTTAAACTGAAATAGACTTCACTGGGTTTGGCTTTGATTGGTGTAATGTGAGCAGGCTTCCACAAGCTTTTAAAACATTTAAGTGAGGAGATGAGTTTTATTGTGAGTGACTAGAGTGAAATTCTGGCGATTAGAATGTAAACAATCATGTAGTTGGGCTGATATTGACTCAGTTCAATGTAAACCTATTTATCGTCTATCAATCCATCCATGCATCTCATAGATCATTTAAAGGGTATAAAGCAGTAAGTAAACTAAAGCTTTGAGTGAGGAACCAACTGAATCCTGTGGCCATTTATTGAAACTGGGGAAGAAGGGCTTTGGCCAGGAATGTGACTGGGATCCAAATAATCAATCAAATAGAGCTTCACAAGTCCTCTGCCAATATGGGAGAAACTCAGTCAGTCAGGCCTTTATGATATTGTAGCAACTTCAGACAGAATAAAAAGCATATGACAGCCCAGTAGGAGTTAGATGTGGCATGTTTGGAGAACACCTGCAACTCTTTGTTCATCAAATATTATACCATCTCTCAGTGAAGCGTCTGGGTGGAAAAGGATGAATGCATCCAAACACTGACAGGTCCAGGAAGAAAATCTAAACTAGTGTGCATGAGACCTGACACTTATTTGATGGTTCACTTTTCAGCACATGCAGACAAGACAGTGCTAAAGTAGTTTTGGGATTGTCTGTCACTGTGGCCTAGCCAAAGTTCTGACTTAAGTGCTGTTAGCTGTGAAAGGGGTGATATATTTTTATACAGTAGGGTGGCAGCATCAGACAGGACATCATAGAGAAAGTAGAATTTGTAGTAAATAGATCAATGATATAAGCTGGTGCTAAAAAAGAAATGGAAAGTCTTAAATTAGAGAAACATAGTCTTGTAACACTGTTGCATGTAGAATTATGGGAAAACATGGACCATTTTATCCATTTCAAATCAAATCAGCAACATATTAAAGCGTGCAACACCTGAAGGAGTCTGAGTATTGAAGTAACTGTATTTTTACCAACCATGACACCATGACAAATCTATATGTGATCCCCACTCAGAGGTTAAAGTAGAAATATCGTATTTGTTGTCCTTTTACATGGGTCTATTTTACAAATGCAGATTGCTTTGTGGCTTTGCATGTTCATATAAAATTCTACTTGATTATCTGATGCAGCAACTCTATGTGACAGCCATGCCCAACCTTTTGATTAAATGCTTTGTTCTGAACAAATTGCATTCTTCAGGCACTGATATATGCATCATGCCTCATTTACTATTCTCCATATGTGAGTTCATATTTGTTTCTATGGAAACAGATGTCAGTGCAAGACCGAATGCATTCAAAATATTCAGTGCAGAGGACATTTGCAGTATTTAGTGATACAATCGTTTACACAGTTCAGAAAGATTCTAAACTCTTGTAAATTGTGGTGGAGTCAAGCTGAATAATTCCATTAACAGTGGAAAGAAGTTGAAAGAAAAGATGAGCTTGCTTTTGCAGAACCACCCAATGACCCTTTTTTCCCCTCATTTGTTCCAAATCTCTTTAAGCCAACCATCTGAACCATGGCTGCAAACAACTTAAATGTTTTACGCATGGGCAATCAAAGCCTATTTACACAGCAGAGCAGAGACTGAATATTGCAGGTTAAAATAAATAAAGAAAAAAGGGGTGGTGATCTTTGGGAATCAAATTTTTTAGAGAATTATAAACAAGGTGGAAAAAGAATCAAGTTAAAAACAAAACAACTAAGACAGAGAAGAATTACACTGGAATGTACTTCAATTTACAGTTGCTTTTCTGTGGGCTACCAGAGCACTCATACTTCAGTACACAGAGGAATATTGTCAGTCACCACAAAGATCCACTGGAATACATTAAGAACAGTCCTGGCCTCAGCACAAATCACTGTCAGTGCTGGCAGTGGAAAAACTGTTGACTGGCTCAGTTTTGCAGAAGCTGAGGTGTTACAACAGCCAGTGGCATTTTTGTTCTCAATTTGCATATACATGTGCAACAATTGATTCTGTCTGACACAACCAAACACACACACAGGCTGCAGTTACAACCTCAGGGTTTGTGCAATCCAAAATGTAATGATTAAACATCCAATGCTACATTCAATGGCCACAGAAGCACTTAAATACTCATTTACTACTATGAACCGTAACAGTGTCTGTTTTCTCACTAGAATTGCGGAAACCGAGTGAGCTTGTTTCTTTATAAAATAACGTGTCTTCATTAGTTCATTAGTTTATTCATTTATACAACTTGAGGCAATGTCATATAAGCTACTCAGGTGATGTTGTCTGAATGGTCATGCTGTGCACAGCAGTCGGAAATAAGAGTCGAGCAAGAGAGATTGAGATTGTCAGTTGGATTTGGATTTAGGTTGTATAGTTTTCTAACAAATGAGGGCACACACACACACACACACACACACACACACACACACACACACACACACACACACACACATCTGGATAATCCCAGTGTTGTTACGATATCAGCAGAGGTTCTCTGATCTGAAGCTGTACAGACTGCGTCAGCCTTGACGTCCTACACTGAAGGTCTTTGAACAAAATGGTTTTGGAAGGATGTACCAGAATTTTAACATGTTGTAGTGTTAGACAAGAGACCAAACAATTAAATTTTTTTATATTTACTTTTATACCCTAAGTTATATTTATTATATGGCATATTCCAATCTGCACTGTAATGTTGTGACTGTATTTAGATATGTTCCTGATTACTTCAGTATAAATGTCCATGAATAATAGAGTACATGCCAATGTCAAGGTCACCTATCAATTTTCTTTAAAGGATGTACTGATCCTGATGTCTTTAACCAAGGGCAAGACATGAGGATTTTGCTTCTGTGCATACTGATTGCTGACAGTACATAACATTCCCCAAACAAGCCCAAAGGTTACCCCCTCCCATTCCATGTGAGTTCCATGTTTTACACTGATTTACCATTCTGGGTTTTATTGTATAACTGTGGCTTCATCTGGATTAAAAAAAAAAAGCATTGTTCTCATTTATATTACGTTGTATTGATCTGCACAGATTTGAGTATTATATAGCCAGTATTTGTGAGGTTCTTGTTTCATTCAAATTTTAAGAATGAAACTTTTGATAAATAAAATAATATAATAAAATTTTTATATTATTATTATTATTAAAATGTAGTGTAAAGGTAAGGAGGTTGCTACTCACAAATAAAACAACAATATTGCTGAAACAACTGTTATTTGTTTGTGTGAAAAGTCTTACTATTTGTATTGAACTGACAGGAATTTGAATGAACTGTAGAAATTCTGAGACTAGATTGTCATTTGGTTCCGCCATCAGGTTGAAATTAAATTAAAATTCTATCTTGCACTTTGACCAAATCCCTGCCAAATTATTGACATTCTCATCAACCAGTTCTGTTAACCTGCATTAATTAATTCATTATAAACACCAGTTTTTGTCATGACCAGTTTCACTTCCAGTTCCTGGTCTGACTTTTATTTTGTAGTGATTGCTGTAACTTCAGCACAATTAGTCCTGATCACTGATCACCTGTGCCTCCCTCACTCATTATCTAAGCCTCCCTGTTTTGTACGTCAATATACTAAATTATCTGCTCTCCTACAGTGGCCCTACAGTTGCCTGAAGCTTTATTCTGCCCACTTTGCCTAAACCCCTGGCACTGTGAGTTTTGATCTGACTGCCTGAATACCTGTTACCCTGACTATATCTCTGTACCTGGACCCTGAACTCTGCCTCTGTCCATCAATGGAAACCTCTGATTCTATTTGCCTTTTGACTTCCCAGTTTGTATATTTCTGAAAATTGAGATTTGGATTCTGAACTCTTTGGCGTAGGTATTTGGACTCTGTTAGTCTTGAATTACAGGATATTCATTCTGAACCACTCTGGCTGTTTTTGACTAATACTATGTGTTCGGCATTTTGGCATCTGAGTAAATTTGGATTCAGTGAGAATGAACTTGTAAGAACTCCTGAGGAGAGGACTCTTTGTGTTAGCTGAATATTTTCCCTGAAACTCTTGGTTCCCACAGACTCATGTCAGCTCTTCTCCACCTATTATTGTCGGCGGCCCTGCTGTCTATTTTTCCAGTCATTCTTCCCTTTTGACAAGCCATGTGGAGAACGAAAGCATGGGAGGAGGCCATCTTGTCCTGATATCATCTTGGCTATTCTACCACTCTCTTCCCATTCCGCATGAGACGCACACCTTACATGCTCAGCCCTTGGGTACCTTGGAAGCAAGTAAGCCTCATCCTCACTAAACTACTAATCTGTCAGTCTCTTGTAAACTGTCAATTATCTCCCCATTAGATCTGGGCTACTGCATCCTCTAATGAGCTGGAGGAATCCCTACAAGCTTTCCCACCTCATACTGAACAATTTGTGTCTGGCCATCTTTGGGTCTTCGTTAATGACTGTCTTTACTTAAAGGGTTAAATGTTTTATCTGCCTATTTCAAAATCTGACATTGCAGTAAAATTTTGTCAGTTTTTTACATTTGACATTTCAGTAAAAATCTATTAGTGAATTAAATGCTACTCAGTCTATGACAGATGCTTAAATATCCAAAGGTCAAACTGAGGTAATTATATACACATGCACACACATCTGCATATCTTAACCAAATTAACTGCACTTAGCAGGCCCACTCCTGCTTGCACATCTGAAAGAGCATAAACCCTCAACAAGTAACTCAACAGAACAAACCTGATCAATTATAGATGACCTGAACTGAAGGAGAAAACTCTTAAAGAAAAACTTTAAGCGACACTGAGTGACAAGAATGGGAGACATAAAGAAGCTCTTTAAAAAAAACACACTCAATGGAGAGGTAAGTTTCAAAATAATTAAACCCCTTTTTCCTCCATTTCCCCTCCATCTGTCTTATTCAACATAAGTTGAATAAGACCTCTGTCTCTGACAACATAAGTTCTGTTCCAACAGAGTCTCTTTGCAGTCATGGCCACTGTCTCAATTTCAGTCCCTCACTCTCAATCACAGGTCACAAATGCTTTCAAGACATGAGAGCTTTGTGCTGATAGCCAGTCAAATTCAAGATTTAGCACGTGGAGATTTCCCTCACCATCCACTTGGTACAGTCTTGTTATCACAATTGTTTTTAACCTTAGTTCTTACCTCTACTGTCTCATACGCATCATATGCAGTAACTTATCTAATTTCACCTATGCAGCTTTATATTTTCTTTATATTTTTTATATTTTTTGTATGTTGCTCTCTTGTAACCCCGTTTTCTTTCATCAGCTCCTGTCACATTGGCATTAAACAATGGCATTAAATTAGGATACAGTTGTAATGCAATCAGAATACAATCGGGGATCACACTTAGCTGAATAATGAATCTGGCAGCAAATCTTCAACATGTCATCATGGAAAGGCCAATTTAATGATGCTGGAGATCACTCCCCACATTTTTGGAGGTTATTCCATTTCAAATTGCCACATAACTTTGTGCATTAACACTTGACTGTGCTTCTGTTTTCATTTTGTCCTTGCCAACATTCGTCCATCACATCTGCTAGTAGGTGTTAGATGACAGACACTGATATTTTCGAAACTGACATGGTGGCAGGTGAAATAAGCATCATTTTTCTGGAGAGTGTGTCCTAAGAGTCACCCATATTTCTTAAAAGAGCATTTGTTTCACTAACCTGGTGTAACATTGAGTTGCAGAGCGGAAGCCTTTCTCTCAAGGCAGGGAGACCTCTCTAAGTCAGTGGCGTGTCATCCCTTCACCTTTGCAGGTTATCTTGTGGCAGACCAGGTGGCCTGCAGCTGGAGTGGAGATCTGAAAAGCATCTTTATTTAAAGGTTACTGTATTATCAGAATTGTTGCAGGAGGAGGACAAAGTCAGCAAAACCGCAAGAAGATGTTGTTGTATTTCTAATCCAGTAATAACATTTTATTTGATGTCATTTCCAAATCCAACATCAAATCCATTTTCAAATATGAAAACTCTCTCTACATGAAATCCATGCATACAGCTAGAGCTCTTGACCACATAAATAAATAAATGAATAATGAATCTCCACTCATGCTGCTCTTAAAATAGTGGAACGACCAGGAACAACGAGGAAACTGAATATTGAATTGCATCCCTCAGTGCTGCAATCAATAGCTGGCTGGTCAACATCTCTTCAGTCTATAAAAATCTGACACATTAAAACAAAGGATATTGGAGGTTACAAAGACACTGAAGTGTGACTTCCACCTCTGGCCAACCTCAGACTGTAAATACTCTGAACTGAATAACTCATTAATTTCTTTTACCAACATGAAGTCAAATTAACAATGAACAAGTCATGAAAAATTGCAGTCAATCTTAGCAGAAATGGATATTAGTGTCATCTCCCCTCTACATCCTACTCACAGAGAGAAAAGGAAAATGGAAAATGTTCAGGCAAAGGCCGATTTTTGTTTATGTCTGATTCCAGTCCTCCCTTCTGAGCTCACTATGTGACATTAATTGCACAAGTACTTCGTAATGAGTCAAATGGTGTAAGGGAGGATGGGAATGTGCGGGTATTTTACAACATCCTTTTGAAAATGAAGATATGAGGAACTATTTCTCTGCCTTTTCCTGTTCAAAACATGATTATGTTGTGTTTGAAAATGTTCCCTTTACATGTTTTTGCATGTCAATCTGGATAGCCCCTTCCCAAAATGCCTATTTTCTATTATTAAATTTTTTTTCACGCAGCTTGACCATCGCCTGGCTGCATAATAACTTGCTCAGTGAAGGTCAAACAATCCAGAGACATGCTTGGACAAATAGATAAGGCTAACAGCCCTTTTAAAGTGCTGACATGCTGAGTTTTCAAGCAATATTTTTTTTTCTGGTCTTTCTCTCTGTGTTCAGTGAGCTTATCTTTCCTTCCAAGATGAGCAAGCACTTCTCCTACTGTATCATACACTGAGAGCTGCTGCTGATTTGTGAAGAACAGCACTGATATGAGCTGTCAGTGGTGAGTGGTAAGTGGCCATTCATTCAGCTAAACAACATGATAATGAATACTCTCAACTACAAACTGATACTGAACAAGATTTTAATTGGCTGCAGTCGGGCAGCATGCCAGCACTTGTTAGCTGTCCTATTTTTTTAAAAAGTTCTCTCTAGTAATTAAGTCTAATTTTAGTTTTTAGGTGAGAAACTGGGCTCCTGCATCAAAAGTGTCCATCAGCTTCACATATTTATATAATAATTTTCTCTGCTGCAATCAGTAGAAACATTTGAGTTTGTTTTGGCCAAATGATATAGTGTAAACTAAGGAACCACATAATGTGAATGTAGATTTGGGGGTTTTAGCTCAGTACCCAGTAGTTTAGTGAAGCTTATTGTTCTGGGTCTACTGTGTTGTTATGGGTCTGACTTTGAGGTATGTGGTAATTTCCTTTATATATTATCCTCTTTCAATATTTTGACTTCTTCTGTAATTCTATCTGCTGTATTTCATGAATGTACATCAATGGTTGTAACCCCTTCACACTGTATATTACCTTCAAATGAGCAATTTTAAATTCTCAAAGAGAAGGATTTGCCAGGACTCTGGCTTCTTATCCTACTAAATAAATGTGCCGGTGTGCTCTCTGCTGTCACACTGCTATATACCACAGTGGGTTTTTTAAATTTATTTCAGCGTTTGAAGTCTTTTACAAGAGAAAATATATATATAATAAAATCAAATAAAGACTTGCTATTTAACCTCATTATTGGAAATCACTCTCCTGTACAAATATGCTCCCCTAAATTTCAGAGGAAGTGTCTGCAAACATACAGTTATTTACTGTATAGTTGAGCCTAAAAGATAATCGGCGATCATCTGAATGACATACCACTTAATTAGATACACAGTGTGATGCAAACCCCTGTCATAACCATGCAATAAAACAATTTTGATATTGTGGTGCTGTATTGAAACATTTTGTAATGTTTTGAGAGTTTATATAGGGGTAGACAAGGGGGGCCAACACACTAGACAGGCGTTGCAATCTAGCCTAACTATAAAAGCTGCTGTATGTGGCACTGGTCAGTGCCAATAAACATTTAACTAATTGGAAACAACTCCACTAACTGCAGCTTTAAAAATGGCCATAGAGATGAATCATCGTGTCTGTACACACAGTGCCTACCAAGTCTGAACTTTATTAACGCCACAAATATAGAATTTGTTGCATTTATTATACAGATGCACCCAGTGAACATGTCAGTAGCCCAGTGTTTGACCGCTGCAGTAATGTGCATTTGGTGTCCAGTACATCTACACGGAGCTGCAGTCCAGTCTAAATTACTTTCTCCGCATCTGCCTGCATCAGATAAAGACCTCTGAGTGTGACCTTTAAAACTCTTGTATCAGCTGTCTGAGTCCTCCATGGAGCCATAACATGTGCACTGATTCACCTCAGTTTACAGTGGCAGTAACTGATACTGAGCAGACCATCCATTAAGAATAAATACTGGAATATGGCTGTGGCACAGGAAGTGGCAAAGAAGAGATAAAACAGAATTTTTCATTTATTCTCTTCTCTTTGGTGGAAGCACTCCAGGATGTTTACCTGAGCATTTTTTTTCATTTTTTTTATATGAGCACATCTGGCTCTTTAAAATCCACACAAATTATCATCGCTTTGGGCACTGCAGTTAACGTTTTTAACACATTTTATTACATAACTCATTTTTAGCATGCCAAATAAGGACTGAATCAAATAAATAAATAACAAAATCTAATATTTGTCTAAATATGTCATGCTATAATGTAACCAAGGAATAAACACATTTACACCTCATGCAGTTCTGCTGCTTTACTGTAGATACAGGAGTTGACACTTAACAATTAATTAACACATGTTTATCTTTAGTGTAACCCACTGTCAAACACCTTTTGTGCATATTTGAAACCAAGTAGCCAGATTGGTTGGAAAAGACAACACAGGGATGTGGAAAAACACAGAGCCAAAAGCATCCTGGGAAAAAAAGACAGGGAGAGATTCCATAATAGTGTCTTTTATGTGAGCCCAACTGGAGCTGCATTAATTATATAACCATTTTCTATAAATAACACTGTGTGAATACACAACTTTGTAAATAAAAAAAGCACAAAAAGTGGGTTAGCCTAAAAGACAACTAAGAGCAGATCCTGAGGTAGGAGACTGTGCTGTCTGTGCTGTTTGCCCCCACACCTCTTATGTCACACCATTAAACAGCCACTTACATCGTAGAACCTGTAGCACTAATACGATGACAGCTGTTCCACTATTTAACTTCTGAGGACAAATCTATTGTCCAACTGAGACAAAGGCAAAAACCAACTCATTTAATCCATAACTGACTTGCTCACTTACTGTATTCTCCCTGTCCTTTCTGTGCAAATATACTCAGCTGCCTAATCCTGGGGTGGAGATAAGACTTAACTGCTATCAAATTGAGTGGTACTGATCTCATATTTGACATTTACTTACTTAACCTTCCTTTTAAGTGATTGCTAACCTGGCAGGTGAAGGTCATGCAAATTGCTACTGCTGGAGGATATAACAGTCCTGGTGAGAAATTCAACATCAAGTGGCATCACATATGTTCCTGTATTGATTTGTATGAAATAAAAGCAATCTTGTACCTGCTTACATACAGCGCATTGATTATTTGACAGTCCCATGAGAACAAATCAATTAGAAGGTGCAGGTAACAGAGTGGCTAGTTTGGCACATTGCGTTTATAACAAGGTACTAATGAGAAGCTGTTACCCAGAGTTTTACAGATTGACATGCATTTTCATCACCCTGCTGTTCTGCTCTGTTAATATATTGTGGACAAAGCTCATCAGGGATACCAACATCAACTTAACACACTTAGACTGGGCTTCAGTCCTGCTGCATGTGAGCACTGTGGGGCTTCATTAGAGACAGGGCAAAGTGTTGTTCTCATGTTTGCCTCCTGTACCAGACTGGCTGTAATAGCTCTCAACAAGGCTACCTCAAGTTTTCTGCAGCTGCATCGAGCCAAACCCTTTAGGAATGCAGCCAGCAATTGACCAAGAAAACACCCACAATAGCGACACTACTGTGTAATGCTGCATTACAGGGTTTGTGTGAACTGGGAAAAGAAGGAGCTAAGTTTGCATGCAGCCATAAGACTGCTGCAATGGTGCTGGGGAATGACTAAACTGTCCTTTTGTAGTACAGCTTTTGTGATACTGTTTCATGCATTTGGGGAGCACTTTTCCAAGCAAATGCACAATTTTCCCTTCACACTAACACACTAAAGCATTTTACAAAACAGTTTCTTTGAGGCCCTTATGATCAATCAGTTAACATGTCTTAAACACTTGTTTAGATCTGCAAATACAGAACATTGCAGTGGTATAACTAAATAATAAATTGGAATCATGTACATTTTGAAAGATGATCTATGAACACCCCACAGATATCGATTTTCGCTAACTTTGTCCTCACCTACTATGTTGATGTGATATAAGTAGTGGGTTCGGGCTTTGCTCTATAATGCAGCCATTTTCTTGACTAAGTTCCCCCATTTTGTGTTTACACTTAAGCCCAAAGCCAGCAGATGTGAAACTACTTGAAAACCTATTCGTAAATGAATAGTGAGTGTTTCTCTTCCAAGTGAATTGTGCTTTTACAGAAGATTTTCACTGGTATGACCATCCTCCAATCTCTGGGCCATTTCCGTAATGGAGCTACAATATTACTTCTCTATTGTAGAAAGAAAAGTTTCTAAAAGGCCTCTTAGTGGTAAATTCATTATTGTGTCTTCATTATAATCACTGGACAATTTAATCAAAATGTCAAATGACATCGATTAAATCTTGTCCTGATCTACATGGGAAGGTTAATGGAAAAGAGTCAGAGCTGCACAAAAGAAATCTGTCTTTACAACAGCAAATCAGGCATGCAAAATATGTAAAGATGATATGTGTATAAATCTGATCACTGGATGGTCACATTCCTGCTCTGTCATTTAGAAAATAAGTGATGTTACGCAGCCAGATGTTCTTGCTGCTGACAGTATGTTTTGTTAGGTGTTGTCTTGTCGGGGTTAGTCATGTGAGGGACAAAAAAAGGGAGCTGTCTAAATCCTAAACTAAGCATTAAGCTATTGTTCATAGCAGGAGTATCAGTTATGCCTGTGCCAAAGAGTAAGAGACTATTCCACAAAACATTACACACATTTAAACTGTTTCCAGTAACTTTTTTTTGGTAATAGAAACGGTTGAGTTATCTTAAGACAGACACTGACCTTCAAAGAGAGTTAAAGCACTTCTACCACCAATCAATGAAGCACAGAAGTATTACAGTGTTACAGCATGTTACATGTGTAATATTCACACAATTTTTACTTTCCTACCTCACATTTTTCTTGCTAAGCACCAGATTAACATAAATATGATACATATGTTTACTTTCCTTTCAAGAGCATGGGTTACATCTGTTTTGATTAAAAGAATGATGTGATTGATAAATTGACCAGGACTCTGGTCTCCTCTCATACTAGATTCAAACTAATGACCATCTTAGCCCTTTCGATGCTTCAGCTTGAGTTATGTTTTTCTACATGCCTGGGTTCTACCAGGAGTAATTCACAAAGACTTGCAGCCATAAAGGAAGAGAATTAAAGTCATTCCTCAGTATGCACCGTTGCAGTGACAGAAAATATGTCCACATTGCTATGCATATTGCAGCCCCTAAAACTTTTCCCCCCACAAGTCTGTGGGGGATCTTCAGGCTGACATCATCTCACACCATTCATTCAACTCCTGAAAGTCTAATGAACTAATCAAACTTCAACTGGCTCCAGTAATCCACAGTATGTTTTGGCACATGAAGTCTGGCTGAAAATAGCAGCCCTTCCACCTCTTATACTACGTGTTACAGCAGTGTACAAAACAAAGACAGGCTGTAAACAGGGTTAGACAGCGCATGTTTGCCCTGGTGTGTCAAAGTGACAAACAGCGAGAGCACAAAAAGAGAGTTCATGAAAATCCTATTGGGGATGACAGAGTTGAAGAGGATGAAGTCAAGGCAATGAAACAAACACATGACTACAGGGAGAAAGGGAGTTGGGCAAACAAGAGTGTGACAGGGAGGTAAACAGACAGAAAGAATACTGTAAGCAAGAGTCCATGCAAAAATGAGTAGATGGGTTTTCACCATCTTCTTTTAGCTGGCAACTTGCTCTTAGCCCCACAGGGACATTTTCAGCTTCACACACATGCACATAAGGATCTTGAAGTAGAGGGTGATGTATTTATGCACCGCTGCTTCATCTCTTGGGGAATATACAGAATAAAGCCACCACTGTCTGTGACCATGTACATTTAGTGCCAAGTGCAAAATGGGAAATGTTTTTAAAGATTTAACTGCAAAGGAAATTGCAGATAAGTTTTGTTTAACAGTTTCTTTGAATACTGGGAGTGAGGCTGCTGACCGTGATGAGTTTGGTAACTTGTTTCACCATCGTGGGGATGTTGAGTTAAAGAGCTTAGCTTGAGATCATTTGCTGGGTGGTGAATGGACCACCAGTCACCATTCTTTGGCAGAACGCAGTGGGCGGGGGGTTGTAGACCTGGATGAGGGATTTCAGCTAGACAGGTGCTGAGTTGACCACTCTGTAGGCGAAGCGGTGGCTACTGGAAGCCAGCACGGGGATCTAAGGAGTGGTGTGATGTGGGTCCTTTTGGCTGATCAAAAGGGAGAAGTTTTCAGAAGGGACAATTTGGAATTAAGTGACAATATAGACCATTATAAGCCCACAGTTCTACTTAAAAAAAAATAAAAATTTAGAGCACACAGCAAGATATAAAAGGTCTCATTGACATACTGAGAGTAAAAGTGCATGAGAAGGATTTAAAGCTGTTACTGTTAATAACAGCAGAGGCAGATCAGACTCTGCAGCCATCTGTTTTCATAGTATAAGTAGTATCTGTGACAGCACTTTTGTTTTTCTCTGCATAAGAACATGACAGGAAAGACAACTCATCCTCCTGATCTCAGCAACTTTTGACACATGTAAACAGAGATGCTGTTTTCATTCTTATTATTTTGCTTACGCTATATTCGCATCCATCTGAAGGTAAAGTTGTACCCCTGGGGTTCATACATATAATGTTCTGATAAAAAAACAAATACAAATATGAACTCAGTGTGTGATTTTAAGTGTTAACATTGGAATTTCAATTTAATTTGTGCATGTGTCAAAGTAGTGCAGATTATGAGTAGATAATGTGGAGTGCTTATTATGTGGTATCCATATTAGTATTTGTTCATGTCATCTTCAAAGTCCTCAAACTGCAGGGTCTGGTCTCACAAATATTTAATTAATCTTTGACATCAAATCATAATTTAAAAAAACTTGTATTATACTGTAGCTGTTCTTGCTTTTTACCATAGGCACCAGAGAAGACTGTTTTCATTGAAATGCCAAACATTGAAATTGATTTCATTTTACTTAATAAAATCATAGACTGGGTTTATGTGTTATCTAAAACTCAACTTTCATATCATTAAATGTAAAACTACAACCTTACTTCCAACTTGCCTTTTGCGTGTATCCAGAATGCGTGTAAGTGAATGGTGACAGGGGCTCCACTGATTTAGCTGACAGTGCTCGGCCTACTGCTGTTCAGGTAATCACCACACTGTGTTTGATGACCCGGAAGGTTTCCAAAGGGTGTGTTTGTGTGTGTGTGTGTGTGTGTGTGCGTGTGTGTGTGTTGGGGAGATACACAATTACCTGAAATGCCGAGTATGATTAATGTGCTTTTGGGTACGAGGGGAGGACACACGCTGTGTGATAAGGGAGGAATGTTCAGCAATCCCTGGTATTATCCTGAAAACCACAAAGAGCAGTGTGCAAATGTAGGGGGAGGGGGGGCTACACTGGGTTATTGTCACCATAGCAACTCCCCATTTCATAGTAGCATGCCCCTCCCACGCACACACAGACACACACTAAAAGTGATTTATAAATATTCAATTATTAGAGATAGTTTGAAGTGATTATGTAGAGTGAAATACACAATTATCTATAAAAATGTCATGATACATGAGTCAGAGGAACCAAGGTTTTAAAAACAATCCATTATCAAATGACAAAACCTGTCGTTTTATTCACTGTACTGCTTTTTGTTGACTTTTGGTAGAAAATAAGTTTCCCATGTGCTGATTTTTAAGACGAATTCTAGACTTTTTGTTTTTATTAAAATAGAAAACCCAATGCAGTTTTTGTTTGTTAAGTTATAATGAATTAAAATGAACATGAAATGTGTATATTTTCCTGAATATGTTAGCTAAAAAATCTTTACTAAATCTCTCAAAGTAGCTTCCAAATCTCTTTGGAAATCACTTTTTTTTCACAAAAATGCAATAACTACAACAGGGTAGTTTCCTCTCCAGTGATGCCATCTTGTGGCAAAGTTTTACACTGTATGTCTGATACAATTTTATTAGGTTAACTTTGTGTGGATCCTCAGAGTCAAAAAAAAATGTTGGTGGTGCATTGATTGTGTTGTGTGTTGACTTTTTGTAATTTCAGAAGAGTTTTTATTTTCTTTCCACTGATTAATATTTTGTTACAATTACACCGCACTACAACTACCACAACAAACAGTTGTATTTAATGACTATTAAGTTATTCATACGCTAAACTAAATCAAGATATGAAAATAGAAAATACTAAAACAATATATGTAATGAATTATCTTTTGTTTAAAAAAACTAAAATATTTATGTTAAGTCAAAATGTATTATGTATGTACTAGACTTTTATAAAATGCATAATTTTGTAGTTATACCTTAGTAGATAATAACTGCCATGATTTTGACAAGTAGTTTTGACTCTCATGGCTTTTGTTGATCATCATTAAGTACACAAATAAATGTAGTGATCTAGTTTGAATTGTGGGTACTTTTATTTATTTCATGTCAAACCAGGGAGCAGTGACCCCACCACCTCATTTTTTTTCCTTTATAGGCCTAAATGAAACATCATGTGCAAAAACATTCAGGAGATACTGCCAGAGCATTAAAAACCGGCCTAGACATCAAACATATTTCAATCAAAAACTATGTGTCTACATACACACATATGCAAAGTGTGAAAAGTTTATTAATGTGTATAATAAACCAAAAACTACTTCCCTCTTTGACATGTTGGATGCTAAAAACTTGTGGATGGAGCAGTTAATTAACAGAGCACTACACGAGTGAAGCTGCTCATTTGCACCATGCCACATACCAGGGTCGGCAGGTAATTAAGTAGAAAAAGTAGAACTAACTTTAGTCCTGTTGATAGTAGCCAACACCACCTACAGATGTCCAGCCGCTGAGGCAGTAAAAGCATTGAGTTCAAGATTCTTTAGAGTGACTAGGTTTGTTACAGTTTCTCACATAAATCCTAATAACTGTAATGTTAGTATAATTGATCGATGATTGATGCTCCCACCGATGCAGCTTCATTACGCATGGAGACTACGGTGTAGAGCCCAGTGTCTGCTGGGCTCAACGCCGCATTCAGCGGAGATGCTGTTAGCCAGTTTGGGAGGTATTTTAAGGAGAAAATGGAGAACTATTTTGCTATGGACATAACCAACCTCACCTCATCTGCCCAACTATCAAGGGGAACCTGAGGCAGCGACACTGTTTTTGGCTGTGCCACTTAACACCCATTCATAACTGTTACTGAGTTTATTTATTTAACACAGAAAATAATGTTAGCAGGCAGCTGCATATTAACTTTCCTCCTCAAGGCTCTGTGACTAACACTATCATGCTCATGTAGCTGCTTAGCTGGCGTTTTCTCAACTAAGTCCCAATAAACATAGATTGACATGAAATGAACTGCATATCCATGCTAATTCCATACTCCACAAAGATGTTTAGTTTGTTAAATATGAACTCACCTGCACATTAGCCAGGATGTTCTGTGAAGGTCCTGCTAGCATGTTAGCTCCATCTTGTTTACATTAAGTGGTCAAAGTTCAAGATTCACAGCTTTCTGATTGGCTGGAGGAACAGCAATGTCATTGGCTGATCCGTGAAGATTTTTTTTTTTTTTTTCAAAACAAGATTTGTATACACAGGATGAGAACCACGGATGATCAACTCGAGACCAAAAAATGTGTAAATCAAGATTTGTACTTAAGTGAATATATTTTGCACAAATATTTAGATACAAGTACAAATTTGATTTACACTGCTTTTCCATTTGTAAATCATAAAATACACATACAAATACATATTGCATCACATGTGAAATTTTTACTTTCCCACCGATAGGATGAGAAGTTTGGTATCCACAGGATGAGATCAGCAAATGCACGCCTTGAGATCCACAAATGTGTAATCAAGATTTGTACACACTAAGACAAAGACTCGTCCACCTGAAAGACCAAATACCTAAACACAAGAAGCAATGTAATGTATGTAGCTCAGTGCAGTGAAGAGTGCTCAGAGCTCTACATTGTAGAAACAGCCTCTACACAAGAAGATGGCCCAGCACAGGAGAAGCAACACCTCAGGACCAGAATCAGCAGTGTGCCTACACCTGAAGAACAAAGGACACTCATTTGACGATGAGAATTTACACATTTTGGACAAAGAAGACATGGTATGAGATGTTATGAGAGAGGAGTATGTAAAGCCATTTATGTTCACATGGAGGATCCTTCTCTCAACAGAGGTGGAAGCCTCAGGCACAACCTGTTTTTCAACCCATTTTTCATGCTGTCCTCTCATCTATCCCCAGCTTAAGCTTAAAACCATTTCACATATCCAACAAGGGGGCCACACCAACGACCAAAGAACCCCATTTTAGGGGTTTAGGATTATAATCGTTACATCTTGATGACTTCACCCTGTCCCCCCCCTCACACCTTAAGGAGCCTATTCAGGCCAGGGTGGAACAAAGACATATTCTGGAGGATATAACAGCCTTCCCTAACCACTTTTATTCAGACTCAAGAAGCTGCTTGGATAAGTAGTGAAACGTTTTTAACTAAGAAGAAAGTCTAGTTGAAATGACCAGGATGGCCGAGAATATTCCCCGACAAATAAAACTCATCAGAATCTGAATCGCGGCACTTATAATAAAAAACAATAAATAAATAAAAAAACTACAACATTGCATGGACCTCCAGGTGGCAGTGTGGTGCAGCAATTAGGACACTAGCTGCAGCTTTAATCCAGAGAAGAAGAAGAGGATGCGGAAGAGGCGTTGAGCGTGAAATTGAATAAATAAATGGCGGGGTTGTCCAGTGGCGTTAAATAGTTCGCAATTGACAACGAAATTATAGCCTTAAAAATGTAGTCAGTGTGTGACGTCGTCTAACCGAAGCTTTTCCAAATGCACACAATTAGTGTCGCATAGCAGGTATTTAGCCACGCAATGCTGATTAGCTTCAAAGCTAGTTGTTTACAAACGTCGTTAGCTACGTTAACTTCCAGTAGTGTCTTTTCTTTTTTTTTATTGCCAACGCTGGATTAAGTTGTCATCAACAGTAAGACATATTTATTTTACCTGTGCCACGAACACTAAAACAACCTTAACTAACCTTTACAATGCGATAACCCTCATAGCTGTTTATTTTAATGAGGTGCCAAATTAATAGCAGTTAAATAGACAACTTGAACGTTGCAAATTTATCTAGCGACAGGTCAGGCATGTGAAGGTTCCAACCTACCTGCTTCTCCCGTGGTGTTGCACATCTCGTCAAATCACAGACCATGTCAGTCAATGGGAAAGTAATCCCACACACCCCGCTGGCCGTAGATTTCTGGCATGTGCGGAAGTGTCCAGGCACCCGGCTGTTTTTCCTATCCCACTTGCACAGTGACCACACGGTGGGTTTGACCTCCACATGGAGCAATCGGCCCATCTACTGCTCCCCAACAACTGCCACGCTGCTCAGACTCAAACTGCAGGTGACGTGATACAGATCCATATGTTAATATACTTGTTCACTGGTACTCAAATCTGATTGCTAACTTATTAAGAAAGGTGTTATTTATCTGCGTCATCCAGAACTCAGCATTGTTGCGTGTATTTTCATAAAGGACCTTTTTTAATAGAGTGGAGGTTTTTTAGAGCGAGTAATTACATCCAAAGTTGGTTTCATGTTTAAACATAAGCAACGGGAAAGCTTTCATAACATTAATAATTCTCAAATAATTTTTATTATTACAATAAATGAGTGAGACTACTTTTCGTCAGAGTTGTGGATGGACTACTTGTTTGGTTTGGTTCGTCAGTCTCTCAGGCTCCTGTTTTATGTTTATTAGTGCACAGATGTCAAATAACAACTATGTCAAAAATCTTAGTTAACGTTTGCTGTTATTTTGGTGAGAAACACATGATAAAAATTTAAATCACTGAAAATGTTCCTTTTATATTTAGTATGTTATGCTCAATATTTCTTTTTCTGCTCAGGTGAAAGAACAGTGGATACATCCTCTAGAGTTGGGTGAACCACACCAGCTGCCCCTAGATGACATTGGCAAGGAGAGGCTGACAGTTACCCTAATAGATGCCAACCACTGTCCGGGGTCTGTCATGTTTCTCTTCGAAGGCTACTTTGGCTCTATACTGTACACTGGTCAGTGTCTTAATACACAGACAAAAATGTTTTTCTGATACTTCAAGGATAGAGTAAATATTTGTTAAAATACTGTGGTTTTTTTTTTTTTCATTTTGCTTTTTATTTAGTTATATCGGTATTATACCTGGTGTCAGCGTGTGCACAGGTTCACTAGGGCTGCTCGATTATGGCCAAAGTCATCATTATCATTTTCTTTAATATTGTGATCACGATTATTTGACTTGAGTACTGTACTTATTAAGAGCGTGAATAACAAGTGAAGTGAACAATTGAAATGGTTACTATTGTGCTGTTGGTTTATAGGCAAAGAAAGATGTTGTTTGTGTGTCCGCTTATTTCTGAACACTGTCTCAACTTTTTTTCTTTATTTCTGTTACTTGCTGTGCTGCAGTTTAGAGTTAGTTAGCTCCTTAGACTCTGAAGTAGATTCTGGGGGAAATTAAGTTTGTGTTCTCATTATTATACATTTACACTCACTGTAATCTAAACCCCCCTCTATAATAATCAGGTACCTCTGGCTACTACTGAGTCTTGGAATCTAACATTTACTGCGGGCCTACTGTTGACTAACGTATCATGTTAATCACAAGTTGACATTTTCTAATTTCAGGTGACTTCAGATACACTCCCTCGATGCTGCGGGAGCCGTGCCTGAGGACAAACACCACTATAGATGTCCTTTACCTGGACAACACCAACTGTGATCCCAACCGTATCCTGCCTTCTAGACAGCGAGCCACTCAACAAATCAAAGATATAATCCGCAGCCACCACAACCACAATGTTGTCATTGGTAATTTTGACATTTGATACTTTCTCGACATCTGAGCACAAAGTCAAGATGAATTTCCACTATAATCAGAAATGATAAGTCAGATTTATTTACAAATTTCCTTCACTTGATGCTTCCATTAATTTGAAGAGGACCTTTTAGATCAAAAATGTCTGCTGCTAAAAGAGAATATCACAGTGCATTCAGAAAGTTTTCAGACCCCATTCGCTTTTTTCAATTTAGTTATGTTGCAGCCTAATACTACAGCTGTTAAAATGTTTAAATGATCTTTTCCTTATTAATCTAAACTCAGTAATGAAAAAGTGAAAATGGAATTTTAGAAACGTTTGTAAATGTATTAATATGAAATACGTAATTATCACATCATAGTCAGAGCCTTTGCAATACTTGAAAATTAGCTGCCTGTAGAGCTCTGAGACAGGATTGTTGCAGTGTGCAGATCTGGAGAAGGCTACAAAAAAATCTACTGCACCGCAGCTTCCCAAAAGCATTGTGGCCTCCATAACTCTCAAATAGAAGATGTTTGACTCAAACAGGATTTGCTGGCCGGCCGGCCAAACTGAGCAAGTAGGGGATAGGGGGCAAAGTAAGAGAAGTGACCAAGAACTCGATGGTCACTCTGACTGAACTCCAGAGATCATGTTTTGGGTTGGGACAAAGTTCCAGATGGAAAACTATCACTGCAGCACCCAACATATCAGGGCTTTATGGCAGAGTGGTTAAACGGAAGCCTCGCCTTAGTGCAAAACACATAAAAGCCCGCTTGTTTTTGAAAGACTCTCAGACTGTGAGAAACAAAATTCTCAGTTCTGAAGAAAGCAGTATTGAACTGTTTCGCCTCAGTTCTAAATGTTAAATCTGGAGGAAACCAGACACTGCCCATCACCTGCCCAATACTACCCCAATAGTGAAGCATGGTGATGCTTCATGCTGCTGTGGGGCTGTTTTTCAAAAGGAGGGACAGGGTTGAGGAAAAGCTGAACGAAGTAAAGTACAGAGAGATCCTCAATGAAAACCTGTTCCACAGTGCTCGGGTCCTCAGCTTGGGCGAAATGTTCACCATCCAACATGACAACAATCCTAAGCACACCCCAAAGATAACACAGGAGTGGCTTAGGGACAGCTTTGTGAATGTCCTAGAGTGGCCAAGCCAGAGCCGTGACTTGAACAATATTGAACATGTCTATAGAAACCTGAAAATGCCTGTCCACCAATGGTCCCCGTGCAACCTGACTGAGCTTGTCAGGATTTGCAAAGAAGAAAGGCAGAAAATACCCCAATCTAGGTCTACAAAGCTTGTTGCATCATACCTAAAAACACTCAAGGCTGTAATTGCTGCCAAAAGTGCTTAAACAAAGTACTGAATAATTATGTACGTGTGATTTTTCAGTTTGTTTCTTTTTAATACATTTTCACTTTGTCATTGTTGGCTAATGACCGTAGGTTAATGAGACATTTTTTAAAACGAACAACTGTAGTACTAAATTAAAAATTGAAAAAAAAAGGGATTGAATAATTTCTGAATGCAATTTATCAGGTCTTCAGCCACTACAAACCACAAAAAGCCTCACATGATCTGAAAATGAAAATAGTTTGTTACCATTTTTTAGATGACTTTTTGGTGCATTGCAGGTCTTTATGCACTGGGAAAGGAGTCCCTGCTGTTGGAGCTGGCGATGGAATTCAAAACTTGGATTGAGGTGAGCTTTGAGAGGATGGAGACCCTCAAAGCTCTGGAGCTGCCTAATGTTTTCACAACTGAAACTGGAGCCGGTCGTATTCGAGCTGTGGACCAGTCAGAGATCTGCTTCAATACTATGCAGCAGTGGAACAAAGAACAACCCACACTGGCTATTATGCCTACCAGTAGGCCTCTAGTTTCCTTCCACTCCAAAGTACATGTTGTGCCCTACTCTGACCACTCCTCTTATCAAGAACTGGAGGATTTTGTTGCTGCACTCAAACCTACCTCCCTGTTACCTATCATAGGAAACTGTGTACCTGAAAGTCTCTCTGCCTTATTGCCTGGTAAAAAGCGCCGTGAAATCCTGGTGCCTGAGTCAGTTCGACACTACATGTTAAATCAGCCTGAGAGCCAGAACAGCTCTTCAGCATACACCAGCCTTCACCGCCAGCATTTCCGACCTCTTGTTCCCAAAGGAGTGATATTCGAGTCTCCTGTAAGTAAATCCAGGAAGTCATGTGAAGAAGCCTGTGAGTTGGAGTGCTTGGAGCAGGAAGTGTCTGAGGAAGAAATGGACACAGAAAATAGTGAAAATTCCTGTATCCTTATTGACATGAGCAAGAAACTTCCACCTGACAAAATCAGAAAAAGTGCTGGAGACACGTGGCAGTTTAACATTGCCAGTATGGTCTCTGAAGATAGGGTGTGGATAGAGTCAATGCGACACAGTCAATCCACGCAGGGCAAGTTTGCTCCAGGCGAACTTCTGACAAACGGCACACACAGGATCACAAGATATCCTTTGGAAAATAATGCAGAAATAATCAACGAGACGGCGTCAAATGGAAATAATAATAGTCAAAATAGCAGAAATGAAAATATTAATGACGACAATGCATTGTCCCATAGTGATAGCATGAGTCAGCACAGTCGACATGAATACGATTCGGACAACAGCATGGCATTGTTGCAGAACATTCCAGATAACGATTCCTGTTCTTTATGTAGCTCTATGTCTATACTGAGGGAGGAGTATGTGAAGGTCATGGAAAACAGTATTTTAAGGAATCTCCCCTTCAGAGAGGAGGACATGCAGAGCTGGGGCCTCCTGCCACGAAGCTTTGTGCAACAGTTTCCTCTTTGTCCTGTATATGATGAAAAAGAGGAAAATGTTGCAGACACATAACGTGAACTGACATTTAAGTATTTTCTTTCTTTTTAAAGCCTTTTACTGATTTCTGTGCCCAAAATGAAGCACCACTCCGGTGGTGTCTCTCCTCTCCTTTGTTTATTCCTAATTTCTGTTTGTTTGTCTGTTTTGAGGTGCCTCTATTTTGTGTGAGTGGCCTGGAGTTAAAAAAAAAACTGATTTGTGGTTGGTCTTTAGCCTGGACCACTAAGTAAAGTAAACCTTCGGTCTCCTGAATGTGTTCTGTGGTTTAAAGAAGGTCTCATACAAAAGTCAGTTTGCCTTGTTGTGGTAGGCAAAACAATTATAATTTTTAAATGCAGGTAATTAAAGTTTTTCTTTTGCCTGGAGCAGTTCATAATGACAGTCAGGGCTTTGTAAGCCTTTGTAAAAATCAGTGGATATTGTGATTTAAAAGCCAAACATTTGTAGGCTAAAATTAATTGTGACTTTGCAAATACCACATGACAATTTTCACTTAAATTTGTATGTGTGAGTACTGATTCTTTAGGCAGAGCTCTTTTTCATGACATTTGAGTTGCAGTTTTCTGTCCTGTTGCAACACTGGTACTTTATGATTAAAATCACGTTTTGCAACCACTTTTGTTTTTAACTGTGTGCTCATCCAGGTTTGGAGATATTGCTCAAAATGTTCCAGCATAACTAAAAACAATGACAGTGTTTTTTAAAATTTTACACTCATTTTTCTTCAGTAGTGTAATATATTCCAAAATCTCCCGTAACTTTTATTATTATTATTTCTTTGTAAATGTAGGCTCCATAGCTTAATATGGAGGGGTGTTTTGACAAGTATTTTGGGACGCAGACTCACAGTATTCACTTCTAAAGGTTTTTGAGTGATGCTCACTGTTCTTACCAATAAGAGAAGCTCTGATCCTATGTTTCATATTGACGCGATACTTTGTATGTATCCACATGACTTTAACACTGCACCAGTATATGACGCTCCGCATGGATTGATTTATATTGTTATGCTTCAGCTAGATTGTTTCCGAACTGTTGCATACTGTAGCTTAAAATAAACACATAAAATTTGATGTATGTGTACTGCATTGCCCTTCAGACTGATTGTTTTCCTTATACAACTTAAAACAAGTCTCAGATTTTGTTCAATCCTTACCCACTCTGAAAAGTGGCTGCTATTGTTTTTATTTCATGATTTGACTTGAGCTGACCTCTGGAAATGTAACAGCTCGCTCTGATCGTGCTAATACCAAAACGCGGTTCAATAACACCACAAAGGCTCTGAAACAGCATCGGTTCAGCTCTTTCTTGTGTAAAACTGAGAGGCTGTTTTCAATTGAAGATTTTGTTTTTAAGAAATACTTTGTTTGTACATCACCCACTGCAGCACTAATATGTTTTAGTCACTTGTGAACAACAGTGGAGCTCTGTGTAACAGACAAATAAGATGATTTACAGGATTCACAGACGTTGTATTTGAGTAGATGTAATTCATTGTTGGTTTTCTTATTTTCTTTTAACAGTAACGATAATATAGAAAATCACTAGCCTTATCCTCTAAGTGTTAATAATGCAAACAATGTATTGGAGGAAAAGTAATCCATAAGATAACATTTATTATACACCTTTTACTTTTCTGTAAATCTATTCACAGAGTTACTTGAAATATGTGTATTGTGTTAAATTGGTGGGTTTACCTTAATTTGTTTTGTCATTTTTACATACCAGCTTTGTTTGTTTGGTAAAGGAAATTTGCCTCTTCAGAAATAATTTATTTTGTGAATACACTGTAATGTGTTAAATGCCAGCTTCTTATCTTTACCTTGTGTCCTTTATTTGCAAATAAATATTATTTTGTGTCCCATTTGAAATTTCCATTTGATCAACCTGATCTTAACAGAAGTCTACGGTCTATAGTGCACAAGTGAGTAAGAATTCACAGCTCCTCTTTTTGCAATGCATTTGTTCTTCCCTAAGATGGCAGTAGTTTGTTAAAATATGTCCTCCTTCTTACTTAATTAGTTTTAGGTTTGTTCAGCATGTCATATTCCTGTAGACAGAAATATTTAGCAGCCATCACCATCTTGAACAGAAATGATGCAGCTCTCCACAAAATACCATTGTTCATCCATGTGTTTATCAGAACAATATGTTGTAAAATGAGAAATATATTATGACAGCATACAAAGCCAGTCTGATTGGGTCTCTACCACAAAGATGCTACGCTCTAAATGTGAAAATCAAGCTCAGGCCTTAAGGCACAGTTTCAGCTATCAAGTGGTATCTCATTTACCATCCATCTCCATTGGACGATGGTTTCCATACTGACTCAGCCGTAGTGTTAAGATATGAGGAGTAATAAAATAACATTGTAAACGACCCCAATGTTATTAAACATCGTCTTAAAATCCCTGCAACTGCATTAACTGTGGTCATTGTAACAGCTCTAAATAAACAGTACAATCAATCAGTTGTATAATCCTTCTTAGTCCATCCTGATCCTAGCACATCCCATTAACATGCAGTGAGAAAAATTGTCTGTGTAAAGTTCAGAAACCTCTTGAGGCGTCATGCTGAGACATCATAAAGTCGCCATCAGTGGTTTGTCAGATTGACAGGAGCTGCCAACAGGAGTCTGCTCTTGTGCTTATAAAGGATGAATGACCGACTCCTGCATGTGAGACGAGGGAGATGTGGGATTAACAATCAGCTACAGTCTCAGAGGCGACTGTGTGCTGCCGAATACTGATGATGACCAGTAGTGGAGGGCAGATTCAGATTCTTTATTTAAGTAAAAGTATTAATACTGCACTGTAAAAAACAAATCCACTACAAATAAAGTCTACATTTAAGATATTAAACAGAAATGTAAAAAAAAAAAAAACTAATTTACTAATAATATCCAATGCAGACCAGTATTAGCACATTTTTTATGTGATTATGTTATTACATTATTACTGATGTATTCATTTGTAGCATTTTTCTCCTTCAGCTGCTGCAGGGAGAGCTAATTTTTAGCAGTGATTTGAATTCTGTTAAAAAATCTCGATGACTTAATTTCTGATATACAATTCTTGACTATTGTCTCTAATGGACATGCTATGTGCTTTCTACAGGGCTTTATTAATTTCTATGTGAGAGTTCTACCCTAGATCCTATTTTTTATTATGTATTTATAATGTAATTTGAATAAATTAATTTAATTTTAATTATTGGAAAACTGCCCTGATACATTTGTTTAGATATGGAATCTTTGCACCCAAAGGCCTTCTGCTTTGTATTTTAAGCACCAAGCTAGGCACATTAGCGCTGAACCATCAGCTTTTTAAAAACAAGATAAAGCCTGTTTTAAGCCGTCAGCTGCCCCACCTTTCTGTCTGTGACCACCTGTTTTACAGTGGTTACAAAGAATCAGGCTCCAGGACAAAAGGAGCATGTGAATGGACTGTTTTAGTCTCATGATGCTGTGGCTACAGTCTGCTATAATCCAGCTTGAAAGTAAAGGGGTAAGGATGTTTTTTCTTCTGAAATTGGCTGAATTGTAATCAGGATGAGACAACACCAGAGACTGAATTTGCATTAAGATTACTGAATATTTTACACAAGACTGTTTTCCTCCCTGGAGCCCCAAATGCTATTTTGAGGTAGTGCACTTGTATTGGTAAAACAGAAAACATGTTTGTGACCAAAAAAATTATAATAATAATTTGTGAGGAAAATGCAATTTTTCTTTTTCTTTTACTCTGTGACAATATGAAACTCAGGCAGTGAGGCCAGGAAATGAAAGGAAATGGAGTGTCACATACCCCCACATGCATCGCAGCAGGGTATTAGGGCTAAAGTAATGGATTCCTCGCACACGCCATTACTTCAAAGTGGAAATCGTGGAGACCTGCCACCTGCAAGGCCAAGCCCTTTTTTACCAGGAGTAAAACTGCTTACTGAAGGATGTGGCCATTGCCTTTCACTCCGATTTCCCTTCAGGTTATTACTTCCAGTAATGATGGTGAGCTGATTAACATGGGCATGTTTCTCATACTGGAAGTTGCAACTTAACAATGTAAAACAAGTATTGGCAAATTGTAACATTCCCCCAGAATCACCATGTCTCTTTGGGTTGTTTTAGTCAGTCTTCTTGTGGTGTTGAAGCTGAGATGGATCCAGCTGTGTAATTTATTACTCTGCTCAGGTGAGAACTCTCAATATGCTTTTCAGTTGTTACTGAGTACTTAAACTCCCTCAAGACCCACAAATAACAAAGTGAATGCACTTGACAGGGTAGCACAACAAACATCTGTTCTTAGTATTGAAGCACTAAATCGCAGGTTCTTATAGGCCTGCAGGTTCCCCCCTGCTTGCAGCACAGGGAAGCTCCCTGACTGTTTAAACAGTGCAGGGTTTCAGAAAGGACCCATTCATCATGTGTGTTTGTTACACTGACTGTACACTCATTTCTTTTGTTCTTTTATCAATTCTCCATTTATTACAATGTGCCATCGCATATACATTATATTTCCTAATAATGTGTACAGTGTCTAGATGTCTGTATACTGTATACAAGTAATGCTGTCTGCTTGGGCTAAAATGCTGTATGACAATGACTGAGCTGTTACTGTTATCAATGTAACATCAAGCCTTTGTTACTTCAGCCATGGAGCTGAATATGAATAGTTTAAGAAATACACTTATTCCGTCCCACGTCACACTTTGCCATATGTATTGACTGAACAACACTGAAGATCATTGTAAAACAACCGCAAGACATAGTATTATATTCTTATCAAGGTCATGTTTTGTGCCTTGATTCAGCTGTGGCTTCAGATGATTTGACTTGTCATGTATATATGAAAACTGTTGCATGCGCTTGTTTTTGCTCGTCATTAATGAAAAATGCCTTCAACATTCAGTCTGAGAGCTTGTACTTTAACCTCAGAGACTAGAAGCTTTTTCTCCCACATGAAACTTAATCAGATGGACTCAAATGCCTCTTTCTGGACATATGCGATGACCATTCAAGAATCATTCAATGATATTTTAGCTCAGAGAAAACACAGTGACTGTGAAAAACCTGCTTAGGGATAAAACACTGCTAAAAAAGATAAACATGAACCTGATATATAAATGGTTTCATCCAGTGCCTGGATGAGTTATAAACCATTTAAATGAAACAAACAAGACTATCCCAAAGAACAAATAAATCAAGAACAGATTGTAAAAGAAACACCACGGCTTCTCTGTTCTAAGAGTCAGGGAGTTTTACTGTTCTGCAGCAGCAGTGAACTTGTAGGCCTAAAAGAACCTGGGACTTCATGGGATTTAGTGCTTCAATACTCACAACAGAAGCTTAGAGTGTTACACTGTTGTGCATTGTCTTAGCTGTTCATTTGAACAGATTTTATATTGCATGTTATTTAACACTTCGGAATGAAAAGACTATCATTAAAAGAAATGTAAAAAAAAATGAGCAGTTGGCAGAGTAAGCAGTAGTCTCTGCCTGTCATTTATTCAGTGTATTATTTAAAAATCATTACCTAAACTATCATTGGTGCAGCCATTTGGCTTTAATGTCATGTGTTAAATTAAATAGAGCTCACACGTCTTCAGTGAAGGTGTTTAAAGGACCTTTCTGCGTGTTTTTGTTTGGGTTTTTTGTTTGTTTGTTTTTTGAGCATGAGGCAATGTTGTAAAATAAAATAAAGGGTGAAAATATCCAAGGCCAACGAATACTTTTTATAGAAACTATAGAGTATGTGAAAGCCTATTTCAGAACCATGGACAGCACCCAATAAACTCCATTGCCACATTTGAAAACCTTCAGTCAATTTTACTCCTCTTGGAGAGAAGGTGAATTAGAAAATGTTGCTAAATTTCAAATGAATATATTTATCACAAGGTTGGGTTTTTGGAGGTTTAGAAAACAATCATCCATTATGCGGGAGTCCTTACCCCCAGTGAAGCATCACATCTTGACGGCACTGGTCTGAAGCAGATTCCAACCAAACGTTTTAACTTGACAGACCGCTTGACAAACAGAGCTAAAACAAGGGCTTTCCTCGAGGCAATACATACGAGCAACAGGGTGTCCTTTTAACTCAGCCCCCAGAGAAAAGCTCTCGCCTTATTTCATTTCCACTTTAAAATCGGAAAATGCTGAGCCTGGCCATTTTCAGCAGCTATTCAAAGACAACACCTTTCTGACAGAGCTGTGTGGGAGACAATCCCCTGCACAAAGCTCAGCATAGGTGATATCAGAAGAGCAGCGAAAGTCTTTGAGCGGCCTAGGAAAGACAATGAGAAAGCCATTGGTTTGTGCACTTTGTACTGATTTCTTTCAGTCCCTTTTCCCCAGACTGTCGCAGAGTTGGAAAGATGAGAGCTGTGTCACACCCACACAGCAGCAGTGGCTGTTATCTTGTTCCTCACAGTCTACTGCTATTTCTGTTGCCTCTGCTGATGTTTTTGTGTGCGCACACAGAGAGGAAGAGAGCGAGACGTATGGCAATGTATGCGTTATGTGTGTGTGACTTCTAAGGAGGAAAATACACAAGGATGAGCAGAAGTAGGAGGAATGAGACTGTGCACGGCAGTGACAAAACGTCTTTGTTGACTGGAGAGAAAACAGACAAGAAGGATTTGAGGAGCAGAGGTAAAAGCTGAAAAAAGGCAATTATTTTGAGAAATGTTGTAGTTGTGTGACTTTTCAAACATAATTTTGAATGATTCTCTTTCAAACAAACTGCCAATAAAAACTAGGAGTTTTCCACAGCCTCATACTGGACGCATATCAGGATCATTAAATGTTGTTGATGATCTTCTGCACATACCAAGAGTCACAGGAAACGGCTTCAATCAGACAGCCTTTAATTCATCAGGAGACATTTTCTCTATTTTCTCCTCATCCATGAGCATTCATTCATTAATCTCTTTCTTAATATCCCATAAGACACAGGCCCAGATCCAGCAGCTTGTGGATGACTCAGAGGACGGTGCTTCCCTATGGAGGGCTCCGTCTCTTTTACTCCTTCCTTACTGTACTGCTCTTGCTCTTCTCTGCCGTCCCTCCTCACTACATTCTTCCTCCCTCCTCTGTGTGCTACCTAATCTCCTTTACTCCTTATTTCAGCCTCCCACTCGCTCCTTTCATGCTGTCTCCACCTGCCAGTTTTTCTCTGCTGTCTTTCGATGCTCTTCTCTCTCTTCTTAATGTTACCACTCGCCTTCCTATCAAATATTTTATTTAATCAGCCTCTGCATCTCCTTCCCGTCCAGCCACAGAGATTAGAGGCCTGACTCTGATCACCGCTGAGGTAATCTAAGGTGTTAAATGCATGCAAAGGGAGCAGCAGTTTTCAGTGTATCTGAGCACTATGTGAAACCAACACCTAATTTCACATATTTGAAATGTGTGTGACAGGGCTGGTCATTGTGTACGCTGTTCAGGTTGTGTCATCAACCGGGAAAGGTTTCGCTGCGGAAATTGTTTGTGACTGCTGGCAGATTCAGCAGTGTGGGAAGAAACAGCCATATGATTTGCATGAGAGTGTAGATGTGTTACTGAAAATTACTTGTCATTTTTATATTTGCTGAAGGAAGCATAGTCGAATTTTCTGGGGTAGTGCATGGGAGGGTCTTTTCTTCTCATTCCATGCTTATTATTTATCCCATCCTTCCCTGGTGACATTTATTGTATTTAAAATAGATCTAAGGCACCCGGGTAGCCTAATGGTTAAGGCATATAGGCTATAATTGCAGTGCCCAAGGTTCAACTCCCACTTGAGGGACCATTGTAGCATTATCTGTTTTCTGTTGCACTCTGCACTGACTATCAAATCACGGCAATATTTCAAAATTAAATCTAAAATATGTCATTGTTTTTTCGAAGATATGGCACGTGTAACTAACATGCAGTTCAGTGTGTTGATTAAGAACACTTCAACACGTGACCGGAGGAGTCAGGAATCAAACCCACAACCCTGTGATCAGTGGACAACTGCTCTACCCCCAATCCACAGTAGCCATTGATCACAACATTTTATTACAGAGACTGGACCATGAAATTAGGATTAAAGGAACTGCACTATTTTGGTTTAAATCCTATCTTCAGATAGATTCCAATTTGTTCGTGTTAGTGATGAATCTTCCACTCACACAAAAGTTAGTTATGGAGTTCCACGAAGCAGAATGCAGGCCTGCTTGCGGTTCCCAGAATTTCCAAAGGTAGAATGTGAGGCAGAGCCTTTAGCTATCACGCTCCTCTCTTGTGGAACCTGCTCCCAGTTCAGATTCGGGAAGCAGGCAACCTCTCTGTTTTTAAGAGTAGGCTTAAAACCTTCCTCTTTATGAAGCTTATAGTTAGTTATAGTCATGCTGCTATAGGCTTAGACTACTGGGGGACCCACCTCCAAAGAAATGATCTCCTCTCCTCTCGCCTCACATTTATTTGTCACCACTGTGTGGTCTTTGTCCTTCTCTTTCTGCCTCTCTGTGTCCCTTTCTGCAGGTGTCCCCCGCTTTGAAGCTGTGTGTCTTCCAGCGTGCAACTACTGGTCCTACCAACCTGCCCGATGTTTTATTTTTGCTTTTTGTTGCTCTTTTCATTTCTTTCGCCACTTTCTACTCACTCCAACCGGTCAAGGAAGATGGCCGCCCACCCTGAGCCTGGTTCTGCTGAAGGTTTCTTTTGTGAAAGGGAGTTTTTCCTCTTCACTGTTGCCAACGGCTTGCTCAAGGTGGATTTGTTGGGTTTTCTATATATATTTTTTTAGTCTTGACTTTATTATGTGAAATGCCTTGAGATGACTTTGCTGTGAATTGGCGCGATATAAAAGTAGAATTGAATTGAATATATCGGTAGAAGGATGCTGAGGTTGGAGATGCCAAGCAGGAAGTCTAGAGGGAGACCAAAGAGGAGATAATTCTCTGTGGCGAACCTTGAAAGGGAACAGCTGAAATGATAAGAAGAAGGTTTAAAATAATGTAATACCTTCGTAAATGTTTTATCATCTGTTCTTACAGTTAATTGTTTTTAAACAAAGCTGCTTTATATTATTCTTCACTTTACGCATAAAACACCCCCCTAAACAAGAGCTTGCTGGTATAATGACAGTTAGTAGCTCCAGTTTAAAGCATAGGGGCTGGCTCTTTGATAAATGGGATGTGTTATATTCTTGCCATAAAATTGTTTTGTTTCTAATGTGAGTATTGGTGGCACAAATTATGGTAATATCTTTTCCATTGAAGTATAAAATATTCAAATCAATACACGGTATGATAAATGGTTTGTTTTTCCTTTTTTAAATCCATATATATTATTTCAAGTTGCTGTTGGGAGAGTTTTGTAGTCTGTACCAGAGTCATGGGGAGGGTCTATTTTAAAACATGTCCGTACTTCTATCCCAATAATTCTCAATCTGTCCCCATAAAGATCAAAATGGCTTACGGCTTGTCCCATTTAGGGGTCGCCACAGCGGATCGAGTTCTGCATGTTAATTTGGCATGTGTTTTTTTTTTTTTTACACCGGATGCACTTCCTGCCGCAACCCTCCCATACTGTCATTGTTTACTGTCATTGTTATTAAAGCTTGTGACTAGAAAAAAGCTTTTACTTTATTTTCCCCTGATATGCATACGTAATATACTGTTAAAAACAAATGGCATTTATCAAGAAGACAGATGAATTTGATGATTATCTTAGTGAACAACATTTAAAAAATACATATTACAATTTCCTAAAGCCCATTTAAATGTATACAAACTGCTTATTTGTCCAGATGGTCCAGCATCCAAACACATTTATTCAAAGAATAAATCCAGCATATAATCATGTCTGAGAAGCATATAGTCAGACATATTCGGTCACTTTCCCTTAAAATGTTACTTACACTATTATTGTTCGACTATCATTCTTGTTTAGGCAGTGGTCTGTTCGATGTGCAAGCAATTAAACTGTTTTGATATTCACCTTCTCTCTACCCCCCTGTTTTGTGCCAGCAAGCAGAATCAAATAAAACCACTAAAATATCCTTGACATTTTCAATTTAAGAGTTGTTTTTGTCCATAATGGGAATGCATTTTTATGGGGAACAGGCTGGTCCAGCATGCAGCAAACAGTAAATAAGGCTCACTCTGCCAGGATGTAATGCTAGTCAGACTCCCCTCTGAGAAGTCAGCACTTCTCCATTTTCTATTTGTTGCACATTATTTAATGTGCAGAGTGCATGCATTAACTGGTCCTTTGTTATTGTTAATGTCAATTTTCATCCCTTCAAGTCAGAGGATGTTATATATGCTGAGAGATACAGACTAAACCCCCTCCCCACTGTTTCCTTTAGTTTAAATATGGAGTTAACAGCTCAAACAAACATGTGGCATGCTTGTGTTTCTTTTCAGTGACTTTAACATAATCATTAAGATAATTCATCACAATCATTTTCAATGTGGACGGCTATCCAAGCTGACAAGCCTCAAACACATTATCTCATCTGGGAGGTAATGGGAAACCACCCACTGCTCCACTGTGGCACTATTACACTGCACTGAAAACTCACTTCTTCTTATAATATCATTCTTTATCAGCAGCCTAATCATGATTTATAGCCAATACAAGGGCAGCTAGTGGATTGTGGTGGTAAGTGCATTTGTCCTGCAGAGCGAGACCTGTGTTGTAGCCCCAAGGTGAGTGGAGTTTATTTTGAACAGTAGAGCGGAAAGGTTACAAAAGTGAGCTATACCCAACATTTAGATAGAGAACTGAAGAGCAGAAGCTGTAACAGCCCTTTTCCCAGACACAAAATCCAAATCTAAAAAGAAATAGCCATGTATGCTCAATTGAGCTAAATGTTTGTTCCACCCAGCATCACACATGAAGCACCTCACTTTGTTGCTGGAGAACCTTAATTGGGCAGTGCTGGCAGAGCTGTGACATACCACGAAGAGATCAGTTCAGGTTTGTTTCCAGGTCAAACCTGTAACTGATCTCTGATTAGAGAGAGAATAGCTCCTGTACACCTCCCTCCTCGCCCTGTTGGCCACACTGTTTTCTTCTGTAATTGCATTTTCATTTGTAATTGCATCTGTAGTAATTCATCTTAAATCAGTTTTACACTTTTGATGCAGTCAAAGTGTTGAAATGAGCATAAAAGATCTGATAAGTTAGTGCAGGGTCACTGCCTGTACTGTCATGAATTCATGCAGCAGCAAACTGTATCATTTTCCCAAGGACAAACCCAGAAGTCAATAGTCAAACAAATTTTACCAATTTGACAATACAATATTAACTATTGAATAGTTCTACCATGGGAAATATATTAAATGTCTTTATGGCAGAGAATTAAATCCAATGACTGATGCCACCAATTTGGAAGGCAATTACAAAGCCAGAACAGGCAATTATAACCTGTTAATGAATGAGCTTTTGAGGTACAGAAAAAAATTATATTGTTGTCTTCATCATAATCAAAAAGGTAACTGTCTGCAAATAAGTCCCAAAATTTCGAACTTCTCCTTTAAGGCCTTTTACTCGTACAGTCTCTAAGTTATTTTGGCTCATGAAGTGCTGGATGCCAGAACCCCAGAGTAATTGGTGTAATTCGTTGTGAGCAGAAATCTCATGAGAATAATTTTTGCATATTATCTATATGAAATGTTACATACAAGTAGGGTATAATTCTATGTCATTAGCTGTTGGTTTTCTTCCTGGCTGCCAGTCGGTGGTTATTGTTCAGGCAGTAAGTGGGCAGGCAGGGGAGGTGTTGGCTCTATCTTTGGCTAGTAATTTATGGTTCCAGCTGCTGTCTCCCTCTCCCCATGTGGACAGCTTGATTTGTCAGCAGTGCATCTTATTATGGGGAGGAAAAACACTTATAGAGGAACACATTGGACACTGTTCTCTCTCATCTCTCTAGCCGTGTAGATACAAATCAATCTTCATGTTAAAGAGGCCTTAAATAAAAATTTATGACAGTAACTTTTCTAATCTATGATCCCAAACTGGCAGTTGGATTAATCAAAAAAGGAGAAATAGTAAAGACAGTTGAGCTTAGAAAGGGAAACTACATTGATCATATAGATCAAAGTCTGTTTGCAGGTCTCAAGGAGCACTACTGAATGTGCTGAATTTGTGAAAAACATCTAAACAGCCTTTTGTAACTTCAGAGGATGCTGAACAAAACCTGCTAAATGGTTAAAGCTGAAGTCTACAAGTTTGCAACTGAAAAAAGTTTGAAAGAACCAATTTTACCCCAATAGCTTTAGCCCACTCTGTATCTCTGCTTCTTTAGCTGGATAACAGTGATGCTGTTGATGTTATAGTACAATCCTAAATAGATGGAGCAGTCTCACAGAGAGGAAGTGAAAGATGATTTAAGTCAGATTTTATAAAGGGGTGACTGGTAGTGGTAAGCAGACAAGTTAAACCCTGATACAGTCTGTCAGTAAGCTACTCTTTACCTTGAGGGACTATCACAAGAGGCTGCTGTTTTAAATGAAAAAAAATCTTGCTGTACACTACCTGCTCAGGACCAAATGAAGCACACTTACCTGTATTTCTCTAAGTCAGATGTTGTTTACAGTGCCTTACAGAATGCACTATGTTGCTTCGTGAAACTACAATCGGTCAAATAAATCTTTTAATCATAAATTTACACTCAGTACCCCATACTGACCAAGTAAAAACTGAAATTTAACAAAGTCTGCACATGATTGAAAAAGGAAAAACTGAAATATCACATTAATGATTTCTAAGATGTTTATACACCTTGAGTGGAGTTAACCTGTAGTAAATTAAACTGGACAAGATTTGCAAAGGCACACACAAGAACCGTGATGTCAAAGGTCAAAGGTCAAACTCAATTTGACAGAAGAGCTCACACACAAAAATATTGTAACACACAGATCTGGGGAAAGCTACAAAAAGATTATACTGCATTGCAAGTTCCCAGGAGCACAGTGGCCTCTATAATTCTCGAATAGAGGAAGTTTTGCTCAACCGGGACTCGTCCTGAACAGGTCCCCTGGTCAAACTGAGCAATCAGGGAAGAAGGGCCTTAGTAAGAGAGGTGACCAAGATCCCAGATAACCATAACTGCAGCCCTCCACCAATCTGAGCTTTTTGGCAGAGTGGTTAGACGGAAACCTCCCCTCAGAACATACATATAAAGTTATGTCTGTAGGAAACTTGGCATCGCTCATCAACTGCCCAATACCACCTCAACAGTAAAGCATAGTGGTGGCAGTATCATGTTGTGGAGGTGTTTTTTCGCAGCAGGGAATGGGAGACTCATCAGTGTTGAGAAAAAGTTGAATGAAGTAAAGCATAGAGACATCCTGAAAAAAAAAAACTGTTTCACAGCTTTCAACATGACAACAATCCTAAGACAACAGCCAAGACAACACAGGAGGGGCTTGGGGACAACTCTGTGAATGTCCTAGAGTGGCCCAGCAATGGTCCTGACTTGAACCGTATCGAACATCTCAGGAGAGACTGAAAATGGCTGTCCACTGATGTCCCCATCCAATCTGACTAAGCTAGACATTATTGGTAAAGAAATATTACAGAAACTTTCCAATTCCCAGTTATAACATTCTGTTTTCAGTACTGAGTGTAGATTAATGGGAAAAAAAGGAATTGTGCATCTAGTGGTTGTACAATTGGAAAAAGTGAAAGGGATCTGAAAACTTTCTGGATGAAATGTATGTTATTATAATTAAAGCTACAGCACCAGTGGTAAAGTATTGGGAAAATGCTGATTTATTCTAGGAGTTTAGTTTGGCTAAATTAAAGTGTTAACAGGATACATGTTTTTCAACCTATTAAAGGTCAAACAATCCACCTGGTAACATAACAGGGTTCAAGGAGAAGAAGGCAGAGGGATGAACCATTTAATGCGAGAGGAGAGAGAGGAGCTACCAAAGCAGCAGCCTCTAGAGACGGAGAGGAGAGATTGGAAACCCTGCAATACAAACATATGGTTAGGAGCAAACATAAAAATTCCCTCTCTATTGCCAGTGTTTGGTTTGTCCATTCTGCGTTACTGTAGAAACATGGTCATGCAAGATGATGGTCGCTTAGGGGAATCAGCTTCCCATGGAGGGTGTAAATGCCAGTTAATATTAATACTCCTCCAGATGACATCAACCGGAGGATTTTTTCATCATCAGGAGTTCAGATGATGTCATTTGGAGGAGTTCTGGAAAAGCAGCCTGACAATGATTACAATTTCCATAGTAAGACCAACATAATGACCAAATCTGAACTGAAGGTCTGGAGGCATTTTATCATGTAGAAGCAGAGAGATATTTTAATACAGTCAACAAGTCAACAAGTCAAAGGTGAGTGTAATGGCATTTAGGTACATGTACTACCCAAACTAGAACCAAAAGAAATCCGTTAAGTGTAAGTTACTCTCCCATCCAACTCGGTTTATCTCATAACGGCCACACACTCAAAAAAACATCTTCTGCCAAAGTTGTTAATATTTTATTAATCTTTAGTTAAGGCAGTCCATTACAAAGCATTTCACAAACCACAGTATGACGACAAAATCATGTCCAACACCTGGTTTGGAAATTATTCAGCATGCAGAGACCAAGAGGTATGTAAACAACCTGGGATAAAACAGGAGCAGTGGCAAGAAGAACCTAAACTGTGTGTGTCTTACAGGAACAAATAGAAAAAAATAGAACTGCATCATGCTGGAGGTGGAGTTGATCTCTAAATAACACCTGAAGTAACAAATGAAGTACATGGCAGATGCGCTAATCCGGTGAAATGAAGGCTGACTACCAAACTTCCTACAATTTTGGCACAAACATGCACATTGTCTAAAGAGGCCAACTTCATCTGAACACATTTTGGCACTGAATATTCAATATAGGGCTTTTATGTACATAATTAGAACTCTCCCTAAAAGAAAATTTTAAAATCAAGGACAAATCAAACCCATTTCCACCGAGACAAAAATATTACTGCATTGTTGGAAAAAAAACATAACTTGTAAGTAATGTTTCACAATTGCATAAGTGTCATTACTGTTCTCATTTCATATTTTTTTTATGATTTGTTCACTACCAAGGGCAGTATTTATTAATTTTTTATTTCCCTGTGGAGGAAATATTAGAGGTAACAGGCCTAAGGAAAATGAATAAGAAGTTATAACTAGTTCTAATCTTAGAATAGTAAAAAGCTATTTAATCCTACTTGACCGATTTTTCTTTAGTATTAATTAGATGAAATATGTCTGAAAAGTGCACACAGTATATTGCACGTGTCCACTTTTCTTACAGGCATCACGCTCATGCTATTTGAGCTGCATGCTGATGCTGACTTAATGAGCATCAAGCCTGCCAAATGAGGGAAAATTCCCAAATTCATTTTCTGAGTAATTAGTAGCTTGGAATTGTTTTGAAATGAAGAATCTAAAAATAACACAAATCACTTTGAAAAGAATTTAAGGAGGATAAAAGGTATGTATATTGTTAATTTTAAAGATATTTAAGGTATTAATTGATAATACTTTAAATATTTTAAAGTAATATTGTAATCAATGTATATTATTTCTTTTTTTTTAGCTTGAATGGCTTTCTGTACAGGCATATTCAAGTGTTTTTTAATCTAAACTTAATGGTCTCATTGCCATTCTGATGAACAACACAATTTGGAAACAGATTAGTCATAACTAATAAAAAATTTAAACAGTATGGGACTGGGCCTGTGATAGGAGTTCACTGCCTCTGGACTGAGCTTTTGCAGTATCATTAGACTCTATCTGCTCTCTGAGAGCACACAAGTAATGGAAGTCAAAACATATTAAGTAGCTGACAAAGATAAAAGAACATCAATTACATAAATGCAAAACAACAGTGAGAATATCAGAGCTTCACATTCTCAGAGATTACGACAAATCTTTGTAAACTTTAGTTCTCCAGTGTCATTCAAAGAAACCCTTTGAGTACTAGACTGAGTTAGAACAGCTTAAACATTAAATAATTTCGTAATGACACCTACGAATGGTTATCTGGAATTGGAGTCATGGCCACTGGTCTCCTTCCTTGTTAAATGTTTCAATATTTTGGCAAGTCGCTTGTAGGAGGATAAACGTGGGGAATCCCACTAACCTTCCTCAAACAAGAACCTTCTGGACTGAGTAATGAAACACGGAGAGCAGTTGCCATAAGTCCACCTCCCGATAACCTCACCTGGACCACCAAGATTCTTGACAGAGCATGAAAGGTTATGTCTTCCTTGAGGAAATGTAAATTGCCACAGTTAATTTGTAAACAAGTCTTGACTTTGAGTATTGTACAATGAAGCTCAGCGACACAGTTAACTTTCATTACTGCTCTAAGTATAAAAAGTACACAACACTGATTGAAACAGTGTATGTCAGCCACTGTGGCTGTAATAGTCCTAATCTTGTAACAGTTTTACTGTCACCAGCTTTTTCTTGTGTACATCTTAAAAATGAGACCTCCTGCTAGCAGCAGCAACACCTGGGTAACAGAATTTGGATATGTTTCTATATAATAGGCACATTTGGATTAAATTATTGAGTGACTGATATACTAGTGAAAATAATGGCCTTGGTAGACAAATAAATTAGGATGTACACAACTGTGCCACAATGGCTGAAACTGTCTTTAAAATGTTTATCCACAGTCACTAAAAAGAAAAAGCCATGAATAGGTGTGTGTATATATTATTTTGAAATTGTAAAACATAAAAGTGAAAATATTGTGTTCAATAAATCTAGATAATAAATGGCATCCCAGTGTTTTCTTTAAAATTGGACCTTGTGCATTGGTGTAAAACAATGTTAACTGTGAACAAATGCACTATACACAGTGCAAACACACTCTGCTGAAAAAAAAAAAATCAGAAAAGACTAATAATCTGTTTTCTTTAGATCAAAAAAGTCATTCAACGCTCATAATTTCTGTTGCAGGATTTGTTTTCATTCAGGTAAAAACAAACTCAGAAAATAAAAGTAGTTATTAGCTGACATCAGTTTTAAAGAAGTGTTTCATTTTCTTTAAAAATACTGGAGCAAAGCCAAAAAACAAAACAAAAAACAACGTATCCACAACAAATATAATGGAAAGAAACACACACAGCAAGATGATAAATGAGATATGGCAGCATGACTTAAGCAGTCAAATTTACCTCTCTGCATAATAGAAGGGAACACATGTGATTTGAATTATTCAGTTTTTTAAAGTAGTATAATATAAAGTATAGTATAAGTACAAGTACAAAACTTGCTGGGGATTTTTTTTTTATAAATAGTTAATTTTAATGTGTCAGTATAATAGATGGATTAAAGCTGTGTTAAAAATATCACGTGGCAACCTTTCCATTATTTTTATTGTGGCATCAGAGAGCTGTTTTAAAATAATGGTTTTCAGCTTATTAATCATTGTGCTTTTTATTTAGACAATAATTTGTGCATTCTGTTTATATATATATATATATATATATATATATATATATATATATATATATATATATATATATATATATATATATATATATATATATATATATATATATATTACAAATAAAAAAAAAGACATGGTGCTGGAAAATCAAAGTCGCATCAGCTCACAGCAGGTTCTCTACATACAGTAACAGCTTGCAATCAAAAATGATCCATCAGTGAAAATTATTAATAAACTGGTGAAGAGGTTTTATGACATGCTTTTACAGTATATTACAGTCCTTATCAAAGGAGAAATGAGGACATTTTTATTACTCAGGTTAAAAAATATAAGATGGAAAACTGCGGGGGAAATGTGACTTCAAAACCCTCAAAAGAATAAATTAGTTCTGCAATAAATAAATAAACACATGATCTCCTAGTTTAACACACATCAACTCCGAAAGGTATTACAAACATGATACACACTGGCACATTCTACTATATTTATGCCTTCAAACAGGCCCTTTCTACAGGTTTACTTGCTATCGGTTACATCACCATTTTGACAGGTTTGACAGCAAACACCTAAAACCTCCTTTTATTTTAGACTCTTCCCAGCGCTCTCATCTTCAAGCAGTCAGAGAGAAACAACTCTCTGATCAGCAGCAGCTTCCACCAAAACTTTCTTACTGCTCCAAACCAAAATGGAGTCTCACCTTTTTGTTTAGCTGGATTAATATGTACGAAAGGGCCTCGTTTTGATTTTCCCTTCAAAGGACGGTCGGTGGAGGAGCATTCCCGTTATTCTCAACCGCCGACCCACTCCAACGCTAAGGTGTGTGTGCGATGTAGAGGGGCTCAGACGGGGTTGGTCTGGGGGTGGTCACTGGGTGAGTAAGGGGGGGGAGGAACAGGGTTGGGTTTGATGGCTCTGCTCTTCATGTAGGAGATCAGCTGGTCTGGAATCTCAGCCAGTACGTCTTTAGCCAGCCTTGCCATGCTCAGCACGTGATTACCTGTACGGTCCATGTAGTCTCTGAATGGGACAAACTGACAAAATTTTGTAACAATTTATACATTCTTTTATGTTTCTGATGGATTTATTCTTGAGGCCATTTGTTACCATTAGTTTTCTCTAACCGATGCACCTTCATTCATAAACATATGTGGTCATGATACTCATGTCACACTGTGCTATAATTATATTCCACACCACAGCTGTCAGTTACTATGTTAAAAAGTATAAAATAACTGTGGCTTCGCTCTCATCTCTGATACCTCCCTCTCCAACTTTGCTCACTACTGAATAGAAGACAACTACTGTGTTTATGTTGTTTCTTTGACTGTGACGGAGAGCAGAGATTGTGGTGAATAAAACATTTGTGGTGGAAATGACTTAGCTAGATTTGTTTGGAAGTTCAGCTTTTTCCAAACTGAAGAAACTACTTGGATCAGTGCTGAAACATTTTAAACTAACAAGAAAGACGTTCAGTTGCCATAACTCAATTTATGGATAACCTCATTTGGATGACTGAGAATCTTTACTGGCACATAGCTATTTGTGTTTCTAAAAAACAGCAGATGTCTGAGTCTTTCTTCAGCATCCTAATGTGTCTCTGTCAGCATCAGAAACTTGCAGGAGAAAACAAAGCATGGGCTTTGACTATCCCTTAATGTCCCCCTCTGTAAGTTATGGGGGTATATGCACATCTTTGGAGTATTAGATGTTGTGGTCAGTAAATAAATGTAAGAATTTTCTTGATGGTGGCACTTCAGGTAAGATCAGGAGTTGAGGATCTTTCTCTGATGAGCTGAGAGTGGCAACAATCATTAAAAACATCTCACCTGTACAATGTCTCTTTCTGCCAACTTTCCCCGTGAGGAGATCCTGACATCATCACCATCCAGCTCGACCATGGCTATGGAGAAAACATGTTTCGTCAAGAAAGTATCTCCTGTATGACCTTTTGTTCAATTTAATACATATTGATTAATGATATAATTTTCCTTCTATAAACTAGTTAGAATCTGAAGATGTTCTTATGCTTGTGTCAGATGCAAAGAAATAAAGTAGATTCCAGTTTGTTAGTTCCCACTAAAGAACTTTACTTCTGGTTCTCACCATCAAACTCAGCTTGACCAACTCCAACAATGATGATAGACATGGGGAGTTTAGCTGCCTGTCACAAACAAAAACAACAAACAGTAAGTTGCCACTCACATGCCTGGAAGAACACAAACTGCATTTTCTGGAAAACAAGACAACATTTTCAGTGTGGAGGTGACAACAAGAAAAACATAAATGACACGTAGCACTGCAACCATTTCTTGACTAAGTTTCACATCACGTTGCATAGTTTGGGTTACCCAGGGGCAAAATGGACACAATACAAAATGCATGATTCAACCCAGGGTCTGCAAAGCTGTTACAAGAGCCAGCATACAATGGAATATTTCTGCTACTAGCAGACAGTATCCAATTGTTACAAGCCACTGTTGTGGAACACCAAACTAGTTAGAGTACATAAGGTTAGACATGTTTAGTATTTGTCTTGTTTTTCTCCCTGTATTTTTTTATTTTTTCAAACAAGAGCAGTTGCAGAAAAACAGTTACCATACAGATAACATACAAATATGAATAAAGTCAAATTCTATACAAATAAAACACAACTATTGCATCCTACACCAGTCATTATTAGAACATTATTGATTCACAAGGTGTGAATATAGACGAGCATTTAGGACAGTTAAGTTCTGATGGCCATATGTGCTACCTATTTAACTCCAACCTACACAGTACCTTAATCTACATATTAATAGTTATATGGCTGATCTTTTAAACACCTAGTGGCGTAGAGGGCACTTCACTCCGTGAATTTAGACTGAAGAACTGATGTGGACAAAGTAAAAAGCTCTGGCTTTTTGAATGATACATGCTTATGGTAGAAATGCATTTACCAGGGTAAAAGTAGGTCAGCTTTCCTGGAAAAACCTCCAGAGGGGGGAGGCCTGTCACAGATAGGAGCAAAGAGCCTGAGGAGGACCACCCTCTCTATACGCTTTATCATTATGCTCCGTCCATCTCTTTTTGCATTTTATGTTATCCTACAACAGGCTCATTCTTTACGATCTCTTGCTCTCACACAAAATATTCACATTACAGTTTGTTTGGCTCATTCCAGGAGCAGAAGACCCCCACAAGCACACACCTATAAATACCACAGCTGAATTATTCAGTCTACACCATTTGTTACTTTGCCTGTCTGTCTGAACTTGTACTTGCTCCTCTCACTGTTGAGATCCACAGTAAATATAGAGACTAATACCACACACCTGTTTTATATTTCACCCTGAAATTAAGACTTCAGGGTTGGACAAATACTGCATCAGCTTGTTTCTTCTCTTCATTGGAGCTATATGACACTTACATTCAGCAAAGTATTAAAAACCAAGACTACACATCTCCTTTGGCTCTACCTTTCTATCATGTTTCAGATGGTTTGTGCACTGTTCAATGCACATTTCCATCCATATCCAATGCTACTACTTCTTTGTTGTCAGCAAGTTTCCAAACTTAGCCATACAGGTGAAAGTTTCACTTTGGGTAGATGCACTCAGTACAAATGAAATCCTCTAAGTCTGGTGGAAATGTAAAATATTCATAGGTTTAATGAAGTTACTGGCCAAGCCATCCTCGCATCCATACAACAAATTGACAAATGCAGACATAATTTAACACCTGGGCACAAATTAATTTATGTTTTGCCATACCAGACCAGAGAGACACAGACTCTTCTATAATTTATAATCCAATGGAATAGCTGGATTTTGTTACCCCACAGGCTGTCCTGTTAGATGTGTGGACATATTAGTCACTGACAGATAAGCTGTGCTGCTTTGGAACAAGGAAACCACAATAAATATGAGAGTACACTCTGTAATACTGCAACATTTCCAACACATGCGTAATCTTTACAGACGCTAAGATACATCACCGATTAGAGGGCACAAATAGGAAAGCAAACATGCAGAGATGTATTGCATGTATTGTACTGTAGCTCTTTTGTTATGATTCATCTCTACAGGGCACAGGCTAAACGCCAAGTCAAGCAGGTCATTTGGTCATTTGCTCTGTGGGCAGACATCCAAACTGTGAAATACGAGGTGGCAGCAGGACACAGACAGTTGGGCCAAGCAGCGCAGAGCAGCAGACAAGATCTTAAAAGGAAGGTGTGGCTGTTCGAATAGTTTGATTAACAGTCGCAAATTCCCTTTAAACCCAGTCTGCTGGGGGTCAGAGCACCGTGCACCTGGTCGAGGAGGGCCACTGCGTGCCAGCCACAAGACATTTTAACTACAGATGGGCTCCAATGTTTGTGTAAGACAAAAAATATGCAGCATGCAACACATGCTGTATAACAGTGAATTCATAAAAATGTGACCAAACAGGTGCTTCAGATGGTGCATTCAATAAGACCATGGACTCTAATAAAGTGAACCTGTTGACCTGAGAGTGAATCTCAGCTGAGCCCCTCAGTCTCCTGAGGGTCTCAATAGGAAAAATGTTGGACAACCAGAGAGCCCAGGCACAGGGGTTTAGACAAGTGGAGCAGAAAACATCCCATAAATCCCCAAATCTTCTGCTACTGGCTTATAAACCCCTCAAAGTAACAGAAAGCCTGAGAGCAGCACCACAGTAAGTTAAAAGCACCTGTGATGCCACTGGCCAGCAGAGCCAAAGGAAAGGGAGAGACAGAAAGATAGAGGAAGACAGGGGCGAACATCCTCCAGCTTCTGTAATAGCAGCACTTACATTCACTATGGCCTCCTTGGTCTGGGCCATGTCTGATATGACGCCATCGGTGATGATGAGCAAGACGAAATACTGAGATCCATCCTGAACTGCTGCTGCGTACCTGAGAGAAAAGTCAGCAGCAGACCATGTTAAAGCAGATGCAGAACAAATACTTGGATTTGCATGAAACTCTGAGACAAACATTAAAAAACACATTCTTCAGAAACAACTTTCCCATCCTGCCAGTATTAAACATAAAAACTTAATATAGATACGTAAAGCACAAGTAAAATATGTTGCTTTTCAGATCTCAGAGGTCTACCCAGACACTATTGTGAAACCCATCAGAGACGCCAGAGTGAGTGTGGCCTAGTTTCAATCGCCACTTGCTGGCTGCACTATGAATAATTTATTAAACTGTTTATGCAAGTGCTGCAGTTATATTCTTCCAGAACATTATTGATTCCCTAGCACTCAATTGACCTCACTTCAGGACCGAGAACGAAAAAAGTGTCTCAGATTAACATCAGAGCCAAGGACAAGAGTCACAAAGGTCAGGGGTGAGCCCTCACTGTCGCTTTCACTTTGGTAAATTTGACAGTGAGGCGCTGACATTTTAATCAAATATTCTGTAAAGTCTCTGACAACAGTAAGAGCGATGACTGGTGGTTAGGAGATTAAAGAGAAATTTGTCTTCTTCGTCTTCTGTACAACGATGTGGGCCACATTCAGAGGAGACATTTGACAACATTTGTAGAGACATTTAATATTTGTAGAGTACTAACTGTAGCATCAGACACTGAATTATAGATAATCTACATTTTAGGATTCTTAAACAAATGAAAACATAGAACTTTAATATATCAACAATTCAGTAACAATCTAGTATGACGCATGGACTATGCTGGTGTTAAATCTAATGTAAGATTGTCTGAAAGTCTGTTTTTGTCAGTGATTTCCTTTGAGCCTTATTTCACATGCTCTGGATTCTGCTGTCCCTGACCAGGTCTGCAAAAGCTTTATGAATACATTTTTGAATTTATGCTTCACTTTACCTATAAGGCTAATGATAATAATTCAGTCCAATTAAGTCTTTTTAAAGGATACATTTCTATTTCTTTCAAAAATATATAATAGTATCCATATAGTGTATTTTCCTGTCATTTTTTTCTTGCTGCTAATTGTATTGTAACCATTGTATTGGAGGGTGAAGTAATTGACTACATCATGGAGGAATTATTAAGAAGCCAGAAAGGCAGAAAAGTGCTTAAAACCTGATCTAGAGTTTAATATTATTGATGTACTGCATAAACCTGAGTCCATCTGTGAGTCATTAGGATTCAAGCCAAGTCATTAGAATGAAGTACAGCTCAGCTTGAGTCAACATGGTACACCTAGACTTTGTTATTATTTAAATAATAAGATTTTTATTATCTAAAATAGTGTGGTACAGCCTAAAATGTGGACACAGCCTATATGTTCAGTTTGTGCATTTTTTCCATTTGCCGCAGCATTAAATGGTCCCCTATTCACCGTATAGCTCATTTACTAATATGAGTTAGCAACACATCTGATAGACTAAGATAATTTTTATTTATATAGTCCAAAATCACAAATTTGGATCAAGGGGCTTCACAATCTTTACAACAGCAACAACTTTTGTTCTTATTCCCTGGGATTAGATAAGGAAAAAGTATCCCAAACAAGCCCTTTAACAAGAAGAGGACCAACAGAGGAGGGATCCTTGTTCCTACTTACCACTTTCACCGCTAAACACCTAAAAGGATTGTTGCACTTGTCTGGCTCCTCCTGACAAACCATCACTTACTGACTCAATACCTCTGACAGAGTCTCTGCCCGCTGTAGAATATTTACAGATTAACTTCAAAGAAAGGACGACTTTGCTCTGATTTGCTCACAGAGGCAGATGCGTTTGTACCTTGCTACATGATTAACAACAGGAGCAAAGTTGGTGGGTCCATACAGTTGAACTGTCTTAAGGCTTTGATGATAAGCTTCGAGAATCCCCTGTATGCCATTACAATATGGGTTCTCCATGTTGCCATTCTGAGAAAAACAAAAACAAAACAAGAATGGTACATGAACAACACAAAAGGCCAGTCACAGTGGAGAACAATGAGGCTTGACATAACAATTAACTCATGTGAACAACAGTGTTTCAGTTAGGGAGTCAGGGAGTCAAACTTGCAATTACTGATTTTTTTGGCCTCTTGCTGGCAGCAGAAACACATTTTAACACAACACTGGTTTCCACGAATTCCTGAGGGAAATATCCAACCATTCTATCAGCTAGCTAGTAACTGTGTCTGAGCAGGTATGTTGGGTATATGTAGAGTCATTCTCTGTGTGATTGCTGGAGCTGGAAACAACGCTATGGGAGAGCAGTGCATGTGAACCTAGAGTGTCATATGCACATCTAACCACATTAGTGAGGGATTTATTTCAGTCGTGGTCAGACATGTAACCATAAAAGTGATATCATGGACTGTTCCTACATCACACCAGCAAGCAACATTTACTTTCACTTCTTTAGTCACATGAGAATTTTTTAATTCTGTATTTTAGTAATATAAAATATAGAATATAAAATGTCTATTTACATTCAGCTGGTGACATATTTTGCTTTTTTTTGTTTTTACAGTTGATTCTCTGATGTTAAGCCCTTTCGACTTATCCTGTGAGTTCAGGGTCGCGTGTCATTGTGGGCGTGTTGATTTGGCACAGTTTTATTTTTTACGCCAGATGCCCTTCCTGACGCAACCCTCCCCAATTTCTACCGGGCTTGGACCGGCACTGCGGAGCTGGGGAGGGGAATTGGCTGTTAGGGGTTCAGTGTCACTTCGACATATAGCCAGGGCTGGGGATTGAACCACTCACCTTGTGGTCCGTGTACGACTGCCCTTACAACTGAGCTACAGCTGCCCGATTCTCCGATGTTAAGAATTTACTTTAAATATTACTAGAAGATATTTACACGTGTTTCTGTCACTCATCAGTTTGGTTCAATTACAGAAGTGTGTTCAGACAGCTAATTTCTGCTGCCTGCATTTATGAGTTTTCTAAATCTCTAAGAATCAAAAATGAAACGTAAATTTTGCTTTGGCCTTAGACTGCTGTCAATCAACACTCTACTGAGTCTTGGCATTGGATAAAAAGATGATTTTCTTATTAAGTTCCTGAACATGTTCTCCCCTCTCATTTCTGCAATTCTGACTGGTGAGGATTCCCAAGCATTAACCTCTGGAGTAGACAGCTACATGTTACAGCAAGGTCACATGTAGGTTGTTGCCCTGCCTGGCCAATATGTGTGCTGTCACGATCAGTCAAGGTGTAAGGGGGGGGGGCTTAAAGGAAAGCATGTACATATTTTGGCTAGAGAAAACCATTAAACAGCCATTTATACCTTGACGTATGATCCTAATGACACACACGATGGCTGGAAGGGTCAGTGACCACAGGTGATGTCAGGGAGCCTCAAGGTGTTAGTTAACAATCCACACAGGTTAAATGTCAGGACACATTGACTTAAAACTCAAAAAGGTTTTTGGGTGAGAGGTAAAGGAAACCAAGACTAGCAGTTGATACATAATGGGACTTTCCTAACCTAGTGTAGCTTGTTGGTCTGTTGTTTGGTCCGTTCTAAAGCAAGTACCACAGAGCAAAAGACTGAATGACATTTAAAAAAAATCTCTATTCAAACATACAACATAAATACTCTGCCCATAACTCTAACTTTACTTTTAAATCCACAAGTCATGACAGCATTAAAAGTATGAAGCTTTAATTATATGTTGAGATGAGTCTTAATTTGCAAATTCTAATGGAAACATGGAATGATGCAGATGTTACCCGGTAGACAGACTCCTCATTAGGCTTTACTATGCAGCAGCCAGAGCACATTAGTTGGCTGAGAGAAGCCAAATAGAGTTAAGAATCTTTCAGCTTTACAGAACATAATTTGCACTATAAAGGGTATATGGAATTCACTCTGAATTTTGCATGTTAAAGGTGTAGCAGCATTCCTATTGCACATGAAAATGTGCTTACCCATACATGCTGAAGAGAACATGCATACACAAATGAGAACTTGCACTCAAAGATAAGCTCCACTAGGAGGGCAAAAGTAATTTTTACATGATTCAGATCAACAACTGTAATGCCCAATTAGGACATCGCTGTCTAAAGTAACCTCACAATTTACTCACCAGAGGGAACTCGTGGGAGACCCTCCAATCAGGGGGTAGCTTAGCACCAAATCCCAGGGCGGGGAACATTTTATCACTGTCATAGTCCTGGATGATCTCTCCCACAGCCTTCAGGGCCATGGCATAGGCATTCATCTGGTAAGGGTTCATGTAGTGCAGTGAAGTGGACTGGGAAGGATTTCCTTTCAAAACCAGAGAAGCGGAGTTAGTGATGCAAACTCTGGAAGTGAGGCCAATCTGACAGGTGCAAAGAGAAAAACCTGACAGAACCAAGACTAAATTGGATGTTCTGAATCAGAGATGGATTTGTGAGTATCTGACGTATTAGCAATGCTGGAATTGAGCAATGTTGTGGTTACCGCTGCATGAGAACATAGCATGTTTATATTTTCCTGCTTATGGTTCTGAAGTTGAACTCTCCAATTTGATGTGTACTTCTGAATAAATACATGCTATGTAATTCCAGCACTCTTTGAAACTATGCATTGATGAACGCATATGAAATGATATATATGAAAGGGACGAATGCATTCAGTACCCACTTTTTTCATCTGTACTCCCCTGTCCTGTTTACAATTTGATGTTGGTGTAAACAGTAATACAAATCAGACATCCAAATCATTCAAATGCCATAACTGTGAAAATCTGGCATGAGGGTTTATTATTTGCATGGCATGATTGGATATTTACTTTTAGAGTTAGGGCAACACATCACATGGAAGGTTTGAGAAAAAAGTTTCCACCCATTTATTCAAATTTAACTTCAATATTTTATGTCCGTCTATGTCTAACCATCTATAACAGAATATACTACATCAATAAAATGTTAACTAGAAAAAAAGGGAATATCAATACCCGGAAGAGAAATCCAGCCTCCATTTAGATTAATGGAAAATGCCAGTCATACATCAGATGACAAATAGAGGTAGTGCAGAATGATAGTAGGCGAAACACTCACCATTTGATGCAGTGAAATCAATGGCCACTGTGAAGTGAATCTGAGTCCTGAAACAGATGAAGAGCAGGAAAGGATTCTGTTAACAAAAGAGAGGCAGGCAAAGTCAGCACTGCAGTTTAATGAGGCTCTCATTGTGCTCCCTCCTCCACCTCTCATCTGAGAAGAGGTGTGACAAAACTAAACTCAGAACTGTGCAGATAATGGGCCTACTTCATACTGTTACAATGGTTTCACAGATGTTTCAATACAGCTGCTGTCAATTTGCAACACAAAATCCAATAAGATTTTTTTATGAAACAGAGAAAACACATTTACATATGTTTAACATCCAAAGCACTGTTTTACCCTTGTATTTGAAGATGTAGCATCATAGTTGCAAAGTCAAAACCAGTAACAAGAAACAAAAAACCTAGAGTTGGTGATAAATATAGTATTTTCCCAAATGGATTCCATACATACAAAAGAAAGTACTCATTAGTGGGTCCTTACTATATACAGTGCATCTATGAAGTATTGCAAATTCATTTAAAATGAAAAAAAAAAAAAATGTATTCACTGTCTTTGCTTAATACTTTGTTGAAGCACCTTTAGCACCAATTACAGCCTCAAGTCTTTTGGAGTATGATGCTACAAGCTTGGCACAACTATTTTCAGGCAGTTTCTCCCAGTCTTCTTTGCAGTACCTCTCAAGCTCCATCAGGTTGGATGGGGAGCGTCAGTGCACAGCCATTTTCAGATCTCTCCAGAAATGTTCAATCAGGTTTAAGTCTAGGCTCTGGCTGGATCACTTAAGGACATTCACAGAGTTGTCCCGTACTGTCTCCCAGTTTCTGCCGCTGAAAAACATCCGCACAGCATGATGCTGCCACCTCCATGCTTGACTGTAGGGATGGTTCTGGCCAGGTGGTGAGCGATGCCTGGTTTCCTCCAGAAATGACACTTGGCATTGAGGCCAAAGAGTTCATCTTTGGCCTCAATTTTCGTTTCATCAGACCAGAGAAGTTTGTTTCTCATGGCCTGAGAGGCCTTCAGGCGGGCTCACATGTGCCTTTTACTGAGGAATGGTTTCCATCTGGCCACTCTACCACATCAAGAAGGATGATCAGTGGAAACAGGATCCACTAGAGCTCAATTTTGAGTGTCATGGCAAACGCCACAAATTAGTTTTTAGTTTTTATTTTCAATACATTTTAAACAAACTTCTTTCACATTATTATAAGGTATTGTTTTGTAGAGGAAAATAATAATTCTGACACATTTTGAAATAAGACAACAAAATGTGGAAAAAGTTAGGCGTGAATACTTTCTGGATGCACTGTACATGTTTTTTTTTTTATCAAAAACATGTGAAAATTAAAATGAAAATCAAACATGTGCCCTGTGCACATGGTTATTCATCACATCCTCCGTCATCCTTATTATTATCGCTATAATAAGCATCATTGTATTCTCTGGTTATAAATATGAATTAAATGAATGAAATGGAAATTTAAGGCATTTCATTCACAGTGTCAATGTGAAAAGTAGTCTGACAAACAAATCCCCCAAAATTACTTCATGAGCCTATGACAGCCAAAACCACAAAAAGAAACTTAACATACCCTAACTAGTCTCTGCTGGGTTTTTCAAGGTCAGCAGGAAGACAAACGCAGAGTAAAGGGAAGGTGAGTTCAACACAAAGTGTGTGCTCTTTCATTGTGATTAACACTGATTGCCTTTTTGGACTTCACCTCCATTCAGAAATTCCCACAAGCACAATATTGGAAAGAATAGCGAATTCCTCCTGGGGAGGCTCAGCTCATTAATCAGCATTGAGCTGGATTGCTCAGCTAAAGAACGTGAATTGTTACAGTTGCTTGAATTTGAAAGTCTCTGCTGATTTCTATAATTAGTTTTAAATGTTTGCCTAGGAGCATGTAGTGGAGAATAGGGCCAGGGCAGGATAGTAGACATGACCACACAGGAACTCAGTCAAACTGCCAATTAGGTCATCTGTGCATTCATCTGGGTCATTGCTAAACTGCAGTCAGCTGAACTGTCCACAACATGATCCATTGCCTTTCTTGTGTGAATGTTTATAGGTAACGCAGTACACAACACTGAGCTGTGTTACATTTACTTTATAGTAGTGTAGTATAATGAGGTGAACTTTTAAAAAGAAAGGAAAATACAGATGCACAACTTCCCCAAACAAACAAAAATCAACTAAATAGACTTACAATAAAGTACCTAAATACAGGGGCAGATAATTAATTAGTTGACAGACCAATAAATCATCAACAATCATAAATTTTTAATAAAGTAATTTATCAAGCAAAATGTCCAAATCTCTCTGGCTGCATCAATTCAAAAGAAACTCTCTTTTAACATGAATGGATCGCTCAAAATATTATAAACCAAAAAATCTGCTCTGGTAAGTAGATCTGTACACTGTGTGCACAAGTATTTTTGAGGATTAATTTTGTTATTGTACAACTACAGTGCTCTCAGTCAATCCAAAATGTTAACAAACCCTCAAACCTGAACATTTAAGTAGTAAAAGTGAAGTTTTAGCATTCCTAAGAGATCTACACGTACACCATTATTAGGCAACTATTAGTGTGCAGAATTATTATGCAACTATATTTCTCACTCAAAATTTACAAATAAACATTTCTGAAATTTCAAAAAATAAACCTCAGTGAAAATTTAGCCCCCCTTCTTTTCGATAACAGTCATAAGCCTTCCATTCACGGAATCAGTCAGTTTCTTGATCTGGTCAGTATCAACTTTTTGTGCAGCCGGTACCACAGCCTCCCACTGTTGAGACACTGAGGTGTACTGTTTACCTTCACTGTACATTTTCTGCTTAAGAAGGGCCCAAAATTTCTCAATAGGGTTTAAGTCAGGTGAAGAAGGGGCCATGTCATTAGTTTTTCATCTTTAAGGCAGTACCTTTACTGGCCAGCCACGCAGTGGAGTACTTGAAGGAGTATGTGATGGAGCGTTGTCTTGCATAAAAATCAAGGACTTTTTCCTGTACCACTGCTTGAAGAAAGTGTCTTATAAAAATTGGCAGTAGGTCTGAGAGGGGATTTTGAGTCCATTTTCAACCCGAAAAGGTCCAACTAGCTCATCTTTAATAATACCTGCCCATACCAGTACCCCACCTCCACCTTGCTGGCGTCTGAGTCGAAGTGGAACTCTGTGTCTGGTACTGATCCAACCACGGGCCGATCCATCTGTTCCGTCAAGAGTCACTCTCATCTCATCAGTCCACAAAACCTTTGAAAAATCTGTCTTCAGATATTTCCTGGCCCATTCTTGATGTTTCAACTTATGTGTCTTGTTCAGAGGTGGTCGGGTTTCAGCCTTTCTTACCTTGGCCATGACTCCGAGAACTAATAAGCATTCAAGTTTATACAGCTTGGACTTGGAAATTATGGATAAAACGAAGATATGGTCAAAATAATCACTTGCCTAATAATTGTGCACACAGTGTATATTTTACTGTGAGGATTCAGAAATCAGGGCATTTACATTGATGCTAGTTTCTATTAGAGAAAAGCCAAGTGATGAGTATTTGCGGCTGTCTGTGGCATGCAGCAGGAAGAGTTGAATATCATAACATCCTCATTGGTATACAGCATACGTATATGTGTTGAGCTTACTGACCTGGTATGTTAATGTGTGAGGAACAGTGTGAATGTGTTTAACAGCTGAGCTCACAAAAAAAATGAATTGATGATATGAATTGATATTGACTGATGCTGCACTATTGTGTTTTATGGGTCTTGTTGCATAGACCTCAGGTGATGCTCAGGTGATACTATTTTGTTCCCACAATCAACTAATCAATCAATACACCCGGTAGTTATTAATTTTTAGTCTCATCCTTAGGTCATATATTGCTCTATGGACACATTAATTTACCATCATCTTTTCCCACATTTGACCAGCAGTTCATAAATCTGACACCAGCATCTTTCAGTACAAATCCTTCAGAATAGGTGGTGCAATAATTCCCTATGGGCTTGACTATCTTAATCAGTATCTCTGTTTGCTCTGAGTTAAAGTGCTCTTCAAGCAGTTTGTGTACCACCTTGAAATACTGCAACAGTTTAAAATAGGTACATATGTTTCGGTATCACGTTAAACCTCCTTCTTCCAGTTAGACAAACACCATATGGCGTGGCAGGACCCTTTGTCTGGTGAAAACCTGTAGTCTTAACAATCTTGTGTGGGAAACTGCGTTTAATTTAAAACAGTGTGACAGAAAGAAATCTTCAAAAAAATCCTAAAAAGCAACAGTACAATCTCACCAGTATGGTGAGAAATCAAAAGCAGAAATTAAACCTCCAACCCTTTGGTTCTTCCCCCTGTTGCTTTATTAATTTAATAATTTTTTTACTTGCAAGAACCCAAGATATCATGCCCGGTGTGGCAATTGCCAGGCTACATTAAAGTCATTTTAGTTTCCTTGACACATTTATAGATGAAATGCTGTATGATCTTTGTTTCTCTAACAAAAGGCACTGGCTGTGCTTTAAAGCCCCATTTTCGAGAGGTGTTCAATTCACTAATCATTTTAGGACAATAACTGTAGAGGTGTAAATAAAAATACATATTTAATGATCTGTAGCTTAAGGGGAAAAAGCCAGAGCTTGTCATTAGGTTTAATCGCTGTGCAACACAGGTAAAAGTATCATCATTTTCATCTCTCATCTGGATAATAGTGAACAGCTAAATACCAATTCAAAATGACATTTTAGAAAAACAAATCCACCTGAAAAAGAGGGTGGCATGCTCCCCCTATCCAGAGGAAATTATACCCTTGGATATACAGTGTGTGACAGTAAAAGTGCCCATAAAAAAGTAAAGTAAAAGAAAGGTCAGCGAGGTCTAGACCGGCAAGACTCCAATTGCAGAAAGCTGTCATGACAGTTTCTAGTTGCTGTGCCTCCCCAGACAAAACCTAACATAACAGTGTCATACAGTACATCATTTGAAAATGAAGTCTTCTGCTTCCCCCTAAATGAGCAGGACCAGTTTAGGCCTGATGTCACATTGAAACATCGAAGCAACACAAAAACTAGTAGTCTAACACACAAAGAGCCTCATGCTAGGAAAACTGGTACTGCTCTTAAATATGAGCAATTATTCTATGTCCACCAATAGTCCTTACAGTTTTCAAAGTAAAAAACAAAACAAAACAAAAAAACCCCACTATGCATGCAGATATATAATCTCATAAAGGAATGGCCGCCATGAAATAGATTCTGGGTATATGAAAGGGCATTAAAAGAAGTAGAAGAAGCAAGAACACTCCTCTGCAGCCTGGTCACAAAGCCAACTTCAATGAAATAATAAAAAAGGCAGTATCGCTTTCTTACAACAACAGGATATTTTGAGATGAAACTATTAAACCTTAATAAGCTCTCCACACAATAGAAGTTCCACAAAGGCCATTACATGGCCAATCTCACTGCAGATTTAATTTAAAAAGAATCATTTTAACATGTGATGAAAAGAATATAAATTTTTCACTAGCCTCTCTCAGTCAGAGCAGTATGTGGGTTTTGGACTTTAATAACCTCTACTTGAATGTACAGGATCTCTGCCCCAATTGAACGTTAGTAAAAATGAATAAAGAACCAATTCACTTTGAAACCAGTCAGGAAGATCTGGCAAAGAAATTGTTTTTTTCCCCTCCACTTCAGAAATCATCTAAAAGGCATCGCGTTAGTTATCACCTCTTAGAAAGGAAGCAGTAAAGCAAACACACGTGAAAAGAGAGAAATCAATAGCAGAAATTTAAAATATCAAATTTGAGTCTCAGATCAGATGTACACAGCCTGCTGCTCAGGCTTCTGCTCATATTTCTCATCATCTCTCTGAATTGCAACATTGGCAGACATTCAAGTTCAGCTTTTTTTTTTTTCTAGTTGGATTTTATACATTTGCATGATTAGAAAGCAAGTACAGATGCTAAATCAAAACTAAGCAGTCCATGGGACTGACTGTGCCAGATCTTTTGAATCGCAACTTTTGTACTGACAGATGTGAATGTATAAATTTAAGGAGAAGTAGTATTTAATCTGATTGAAACATATTTTACTAGGGAAAAAACTTTCCTTCTTCACATTGATTTCCAGTTATTAACTTAGATAAGAACATGGGCGGCTTGAGCTCAGTTGGTAAAGGTAGTCGTTCAAGGACCACAGGGTCAGTGGTTCGATCTCCGGCCGTGGCTTTATGTCGAACTCAAGGGATAAGCCACAGAAACTAACTTAGATTAGAACATACTAATAAGAATACAATAAAAAGCACTTGACTTTGCATTAATACTGGGAATCTGCTATATTTGTCATTGTTTGCTCACCTAACACCCAATCTTCCTGTCTTGGACATGATGCTTCTTGGTTAACATGTACTGCATGTTTCCAATCCCACTGAGGTAAATACTGTACTTTTGTTTCTTCTGATGTTTAGTACCTTTCTCTCATTCCTTATTTAAGGGTTAAGGTGGTGGAGGAGGGTTTTATCTCCATAATGTGGATGTTGCGAAACCCTCTGAGGCACTACCAGTTATTAAAGGTTATACAAATAAACCTGCTCTAATTTGATGAATGTTCAGTGGAGAAGTGGCTCCATAAAGACTGATAAGACTTCAATGTTGCCTAAAGGTTTTCCAGTATAATTGACCAAAACAGCAGCTACATCCCCTGAACCAAGAGTGTGGTGTTTCATTTTCCATAGACACAGTTAATCTTTCCTATCATGAATAAGCAGCACGCTCATTGTTTCATGCCTCAACTGCCAGCACTAGTAATCTTGTTTATTTTCCTCATCAGTCTGTCATGCAATCTGCTCCAAGATGAGAATTTTTAAAATCCAATAGCTACCCTTTTCTTCTCTTACGTGATAAATGTGATTATTTATGGGTTTAGAGATTCCACAGACAGAAATTATTTCAATGCAGTGCCATCACGATTCTCTCAGCTACCACCGCTGCATCCAACATAGAGATCTTCTGGATAACAGCAGTGCACAAATAATATCTTCAATATTTAGGCTTTTTATCTAAAATATACATATAATGGCCTCAAGATGGTCTAAAAAGAACTGAAAGAAAAAAGTAAAATATTCTAGTCAGGTGCTGGGTCGCAGCCATATGAGAGGAGAGAGGAGGAAAGCTGTCATAAACCTACTATGATAAATATTAGCATTTTTAATTTAATTAATCTTTCGGCTTGCATGCCTTTGCTCCTTTGAAATAAAACTAGAATCATCTCAATACATGTTTAGTTTGTAGGAGTTTCGGTTTCAATAGGTTGAGTTCAGAGGCCAAATTAACTTGAACATAGAAGGAAGCTAATTCAATAAAAAAAATTACCAATATCAAAATGTCCACAATGTCTGCAGGAACAAACTAATTCAAAAACATCTGGATGGTTCAAACCAAGCAATAAATCTACAAGAGAAAATAATGCACTAAACACAAAGTTTTCTTTAATATTACGGGGCTTAACTGACTATGCTGTACTGTGCAGATGAATTGATTTCTTTGCTTTTATGTTATCTATAAAAAGGGCAGTCTGTGCTGAAATGTTAATTCATAGTTGTCTCTCAGCATCACTAAATGTCTTTCAATCAAGATATTTCATAGTCAGGAAACAGGGACAAGTCACAGAAATTACACTTCACACTTCTGAAGTTCTGCAGCATCATCGGCCAGAACATTGCCATTCATCAGCCACTAGTGGACAGATGAAAGAGCTGTTTCATTAAAAAGTAAACATATAAATTACTGAAATTATTAATGAATGTGTGGATTAAATTATGTATGCAAAAGGCCCTTCACATTTAAAAAGCAGGAGATGCTGTTCCCGGGCAACTTCAGATTTTACAAAAATGTAAAATCTACTTGTAGAAAACAGAAACAGCCTTGACGTAGAAGTAATATTGACCCGTTCTGCATTCCCCACACAAGAACTGTAGTATGTGTGATGGCATCCTCCGGATAATTCTTATCTCTGTATCTGCCTCTTAGAACTCAAATATACAAGGACGTTCATAGTGAGAGCTCTTCTCAAAGAAAAGATTAGGCGAGACAATGACAACAGACGGTACAGATGCTGTCCTTCGTGATGACTTGAAAGACCTCAGAGGGAATATCAGAGCAAAGAGACTAAATGGATTTTTCAGGGATTCCCCCCCCCAATTTTCATAATGCCGGAGTGTTTTTAAGATAAAAGTCTTTATCACCAGCTCCTCTCTTAGGCATGAGCAGCAAAATCATACTGATGGGCTTTTAACATCTCTGAAGGTTTCTAACAGTCCATAATGTTCCTCTCCCCATGATGGGTCACAATAATTAATGAGGCATTCTCTCAATTCTCTCTAAAACTGTTTTATTGAAGATTACCACTGCTTATTTAACATGATGGATAAAAAGCTGTTTGAGCTTCAAACTGATGACATTATTAAAAATTCAGTTCCAATGTGATTTACGGACTTTAATCACGCTGACATTTATTAATATATTTAGCTGTACTAGTTACCATGTGCAGCTTTAGACAGTAGCTACAGATTAATTCAGCACAATCACATACAATCAGATTCATATTTAACACCTTGATTAGAACAACACTGTTCATATTTATTGATTTGTTAAAGGTAAACTCTTTCTGCATGTTTATTTACTTGGGTTAAGTCCAAGACATTTCCCCTAGGAAAAGTCTTTCACAGGAGACCCATCTATAAATATGGAATGTTTCCTAGTTTACAAGAGAACAGAAGGCTCACCTTCTGTTAACAACTCTAGCAGTAGTTGGAAACAAGTTACTGTACCAGTAAGAGTTCTTAGGAGCTGAAACAGGTTCATCGTCAGGAAGCATTTTCTTCACCAAGTATTTGGTGTATATTGCAATTTGTAAAGCGATCTGTCAAAAAATTTGGACAGGAATTTTGATCGTAACATCTTTGATCAATATCTTAAGCTGGAATTATGCTTTTCTAGAGATACAAATAAATGTCTATTTAGACCTATGCAATCCTATGTTGCGATTACAACATTAAAAACAAATTTAACCAGTCCCTATGAATTCTTTAATTTAGTTCAAATCACAGAAACTTTTTTGCAAATTTGTCCTACAGTATGTACTGTTCTTGAACAGATTGTGCTTAGCTGATGAGACCGTGTTGTTGAGTCCACCATCTTATAACCCTACTGTGTGGGGTTACCACATGGTTTGCTTAAAGGCGAATGATAGGTCCACTTATGAGGAGAGAAGAATTATCTGAATTCCAGGATACCTGCTGGCATCAGGGAGACACTTTTAATATGCAGGACACTGCCTGGGCTTCCAGGAGAGGTCTTCAACCAGATACTTCTCATAGCTGCTTGATATGAATTTGACTTGACTTGTCTAAGGCCTGTGTAAGGCAATTCCATCATGTTCTGCACAAAAACAACGGTAAACAAAGTAAATTGCTTCGCACTGCGTACAATGTTGTGATGAAATAAAGACAAAAGTTAATTATTGACACTTTTCCAGCAAAAAGCCTAAAGACAAGACCCGGCATCATAACAGAGGCTCTTCTATCCAAATTGATTGCAAGTTCTGAAAGAAACAAGGTGAGTTAGATTAAATAAGCAGTTTAGTGGTAACAGTGTAGCAGTCCCTCCTGGAATCTGTAATGTTGCAACAATTAATTCTTTCTTCCTATTGCAATTTTGTTGCAAAATGCCTGAAAACACTGCATTTTTGCACAGATATTCTGCATTTTGAGCTACAACAATCAAAAAAAATCTGTAGAATCCTAGAGGGACAGAAATGGGATGCTATAATCAATTAGCAGACAACATTAGATAATATAAGAATTTTCTTAGGAAACTAAATTCTTCTTCATTACATTCCATAACGTTATTGTCCTCCTTCTTCCTTTATGATGAATAATCCAACTTTGCTTAACTAGCAAGAGATCATAGTAAATTGTTTTCACTGTCACCAGGGTGACATTGATTTCCATTTAAAAGTTTACTCAACATCATAAATTGTGGTTTGCTAAATTCAACACTGCATACCATAGTGGACACGTTTGTCTATTGTACAAGCATAATGGAAATACATACAAATCTCTCTGACCATTACCCACAAACTTTCCCTAAATGCAGCAGAGAAAATGATCCCAGCTTTAAAATATGACATTGTCCTTATATTTAGAATAAATCTTTGTTTCTATGATCTTATCATCTGAAGAAAAGCATTTGTGATTTTATGTGCTCATACACACAGTTCCAATTGTGTTGTGATATTTCTTTTGTTTTGGTGAAGATCTGTAGATGTTTACTGTATCTGCTCCAAAAAATTATTTTGTCTATGAAAGAATGTTGTATCATAACATTTGCAGAAAACTTCAGCCAGTGCTTTACCTTATTTTAAGGTCTCAGCTTGTGACTGATTGATTTGGCTTATATTATTCTACATATTTCTTAATGCTGCATTATGTTCCACTGTGGGTTTCCTTTTTCCAAATGTCATACAGAGATATGCCTGCACCCATTCAAAGCAAACCAGCGATGGGGATACTTTGAATACATGCCCCAGAATCAGCAAATCCCAGTGCTTGCATTTAGTATTAGTTACCGTATTGTCTGTCAGTATCCCCCCTTGGATGAAAGCGTTTTTACGGTGAGTGTGTGTTTGCAGGTACAGTATGTGTGTCTATTAGTGTGCACCAAGGAGAGTCCAATAGGACAGATCTGGGACACTGAGCCATCACTTGCAAAGCAGCATAAAAGCAAAACCAGGGCAGCCACTGATCCGCTGAGAAACATTTCCATATGTGGCAGGTTGTCCTTCCTTAATTAAGCTCTCAGATATTCTGCCTATTTTATCATGGCCATTCATATTTATTTACACTGTTGTTGTGACTGTAGATCTGATCACCTCCTTTGAAGCCATACACATAAACTAAGTGGAAAATTCCAATTCCATTCCCTCAGTCACTGCAGTCAATAACGCTGAAGAAAATCTGCACGGTGCTTGTACTGCAATGGGCAGCAGGGGAGACAGGCAAGAGGATGAGTCAGAGAAGACAAAATAATGCTTTTAAATCCACTGTATTAAATTTCACAGCAATGATGTTCTACCTAATTTCCATGTATTAGTCACAGTAATGACATGTCTACAGTGCCCATAACACTAATGTTCTGTGTTGATGTAGAAAGTTTCAGCTCCCACTACTGACTGATTTTCTAATACTGCATCTGTGTACACTTAACCTACAGACAAAGTTCAGCAACGTGACACCCTGGCAAATAATTTTGTGCTAACAGAACTGCTGCTACTAGAGTTTTGGCTAAACAAAATATAAAAACAGAGGACAATGAAGATTGTATCACCCATTTTTCATCAAGGGAAGAACTGGGCATGATATCCAACTAAAGCATCCAGCCAAATTAAATGCTAAGCCCTTTAGTACTTACTCTAAGACCACTGTGATTCTCCACACCATCAACACATGCCAGCATGTGTGATGCTTTTACAGCATTTTGTTGAATTCAGCCACCAGTGCCAGAGCAGAAGGATCGTTTGTGTGTTTGTGACAACAGGGTCTGAAACCTCTTGAAAGACAAACACTCAGTGCCAACAGGGACAACAGGGCTATTGGCTGCTATTGTTTCTCCATACAGCTGCTAATGGGTATCAAGCGGAGTTCATGTGTTAAATTGTATATCTACCCGTCTTTAATGGCACAAAAATGACCATTTTTCTTGGTTGTACATGGCAGTTCCTGTTGTGTTAGACTGGAGTGAGTTGTGTGAGGCTTAAAATACTCTGCACTGACAACATAACACCATAACCATTCAAATTGGGTTTAATGGGAAATCTGTTGTCGATGTCTGTTCTTCCTCTCTGTCTCTTATCCAATATAGACAAAATGTCTTGATAATCTTAAAACTGTGAGGAATGTTTAACCAGGAGTAATGTCCTTGTTTTCCAGGACTTTTGTATTTTTTATTCTGACAATAATAATTAATATAACTGATATATCAGAGTTTCAGCAACTTTGCATGTTTACATGAACATTTAGTTTCCTTTATTTAACCATGTAAGATCCCTGACAGTCAAAATGTCATTTTCAAGGAAGACCTGGACAAAACAACAACATCAACAACATGAAACATTTTTACCTTTACTCTGTGATACTGAGTAAACAATTATGTTTTGTTAAAAATCCCATTAATCAAAAAGTTTCTAGAACAGTTTTTGTAAACTAAGCTCTGTTTCTCTCTTCGAGCAAATTTCTTTGTCAATTTAAAGCAACTCTGAAAGCAACTCAACATTGTTTTGGGTCAAGTCGTTGGGTCAGTGAAGGGTTAAGAGACCTCAGACCATATTTAAAAACACAAACAAGATTTGTAAAAACCAAGAGCAAGTCAACTAGTGAGTTGACCTGCACACAGCAAGAAACAGCCATCCAACTACAGAATATTAGTTTTAATGGTGAGTTCTTAAATAACACACAATGACAAATTTAAAGGCACTGATATAATCTAGTCTATGGATTTCAGAAAGCTATTACTGGTATGAATAAAGCAAATCCCAAATGACTTCCTCCATAAAAAGAAAAGCACAAAATTAAATCAAATGATCAGTTTTAGTCTTTTTTTTTTATCAAGGCTCTATGATGTGTACATTGCTACAATGAAACACTGTGCAGGCATTTATATTCTCTTATGTAACCCTACAGTAGTTTTGATGACCAAAGTGTTCACGCTGAAGTGACATTACTTTAAAAAAAATTAACTCAAATTGCATGTCTTCTGTGTTTACATATATTAGTGGACTCACCCTCCTTTGATGTAATCCAGAAATGTATGCTCTGACTCCACATTAAATGACAGCAAGGATACCTGAGGAGAAAAAACAAATTGTATCATGCTTGGTAATTAAGGATCGCAAACCATACACATTGAAACATCTCCACATTAACACTGACCTCTGAGCTAACCACCCATAAAATGACTTAGCCATGTAGGAGGATTTTGACACCTAGGCTGTGTATTAGTATTACAATCACTGAGAACATCAGTGTAACTGCACACTGATTGATGATCAGTGCGATGGCTAAGTAGCCACAGATCTGGTTAAATTCGCCATCTGGAGCAAAACACACTGGGAATGAACAACAAATTTAACCGAGCTGAACTGCTTTATACAATCCATTTAGAGGAAAATTCGTGAAGAATACAAAGCTAAGGGGGGCAGGGATGTGAGTGCACCAGGAGGTTTGTTCTTATCTTAGAACTCAGCCTCACCGTCCCAGAGTTGATGTATCTCTTTTTCTTTATTTTCTTCTTGGCATTCACCACCTGGTATTGAGGCAAAATAGAAAAAAATGATAATGATAATGGAAACGTGCACCACAATCCTTCTTATCCACCCTTGGGCAAGTAATAAAAACATTTTTGTCCACCTACTCCATGTCTGTAAGGGTAATGGAGCATAGGAACTGAATCCAATAGTGAGAATGAGATAGCATTGATCATGCCTTGCAGGTCAGGGCACAGATTATTCAAGGGATTTTATACGTATCAACAATGTGCTGTACATTACTAAAGTTGGGAACGGTCAAGCACATGTCCCCTATCTCTATCTAAACCATTTGCTTGTATTAAAAAAATGACTACCAAATGCAGACAGGATCTCACAGTTTGCAAATGAATGTTTAATGCAGGAAGCTATATATACAAAAATACACAAATAAAAGGGTGATAAAAAAGGCGAGCTTATTATAAGCGATTACAGGTCTTCCTTCTGTAAATGAATATTAAATTTAGGGCTTCATGTATGCAAAAGAAAGCCATAAAAGTATCATGCCACTAATTCTAGGGGTTTGTGCACAAGCATAAAGCACAAGCCTGAAGGAAACTGTGTTGTATAATAAACTAAAAGACATCCCTCTCCCTTCTTTCTCCTTCTCTCTGCCTGCTCTGCTCCTCTATTCTGCTTCTGTGGTTTCTAAAGCTAATTTTCCAACACAGATTATGCCTGATAGCACCGAGGTCCGTATTCAGTCACCCCAGGTCCACATTACGTCAGACATACATCACCATCAATTACACCAGCCTCACTTCGCATAAGCCTGCTTTCATTTCACGTCACAGAGATAATGTTTGTGGGCCTAGTTTATGTCAGGTTGTTTACACAGGAATCAACAAAGAGTTGAACACTGCACCCTGTGACCTATTCAGATTCTTTTTTTTTAACACTGAACAGCTTGTTGTAGTTTTTGGCCAAATCCTGAATTATTTTCAAGGGTACTTGACCTTACAAAGACTACCAGAGGAAACTGCTGTGTCCTGTTTTCCAATTAAAATATAGAAAGGTTTAGTGAAGGGTAATAGATGCACCATATTCTGCCATGTCAGCAGTGTGAAAGGGCAACTCTGCGTGTCAGTCACTCATTTTCTCTTCCTCTCTTCTCTCCTTACCCATCCTCATCTACCATCTTTCCTGTACTCGTTCTCTTTATTTTTTCTCAAGCTAATGCATGACCAATTCAGAGGCTAATCTAACATGGCAAGTGTTTGAATGAGCAGGGACTGATAGGAGCTTCCTGGCACCCAGTAATACCTAAACCCACCCCCCAAAGACCATCCACAAAAAACTCCCACTAATCAGTTTAGATGCATTCCCATTTGTATTCTCACCACTGAGATACCATTTCTCATCTGGTCTGCTGCACCACTTAACCTCTCCCATGCTTAATAGCAGGTAGGGCAAGAAGACATGGAGGAGGCTCACTGTTAATCTCAAATAGTCACAACATGGCTCAAACAACCATGGCCTAGATAGTTTCCTGTCATTAATCTTTGGATAACAAGACCTTGCTGAGCCAAAGGGCACACGGATTTGCTCTTAAATTGAAGCGGTTTTCTATCAATCGCACCAAGACACTAGGTTTGTTTTTGTGCCCTAGAAAGATAACTTTTGATCTAAAGGTGAATTCACAGTTCATTCATTAATATGGTTTGTTCACAGCCCAGCTACACTATGCTTAATGCTCTCATGACCTTATGAGAGCCTCCCACACCAAGCCTAAGCAGAAAAAGGTACTGTAAGATACAGCAGTGCAGCCACAATCCCTGTTTTATATACTCTGCTCCGAGGGAAGTCAGAAAAGATGATACCAGTATTGACTGCCTTTATGTCTACTCGCCTCATAGACGTTTAACTGGTTCTGACCCCGACAAAGCTCTTTGTAGCTGGTGGTGAATTCACCAATGAAATCGTGGCTGGAGAAAACAGAGAAAAAAAAACTTATCATATACACATACAGGTTATATCATTATTTGGTGATATAATTTGACCTGACATTTGGACAAAAGAATCTTTCATGTCTTCATTGGACACATCCGATTAAAACTTAAAGTTTAGATAGAAAAACAGAATTACCCTACAGATTTAACAACTAACATAATTTCCTTTGATAGCAAAAACTTAAAAAAGAAAAACTTCCAACAGGTGCAGATCCAAGCTGTCGAATGGTCAGGAGGAATTCTGGACTACTCCTCCTCACAGAGCTGCTTCAGCCTGTACTGTGCTTTAAGTCACTAAAGTAATTCATTCATTTAATTATTTTCTCAGTAGTGCTGTGGAATGTCAAAGTGATGTTTTGTTTAAAAAGCAGTGGATTCATCCATGGTGTCCTGCCATTGACATAACATCTAAGCTGGATACCCACTTCTAAAAAAGAACACAGCACTACACTGTCAAAACTTATACAGTAGACAATATGTGTGGTCAAATCAGTATTGAAAATTGCACACCTTTCCAAATATTTTATTACTTATATCATTTTTTTAAAAGTTATTTCTGAGAAAACTGCAGGTTTTTCTTTTTTCATGTAGGTGTACCAATGTTTTAGTCAACATTGGTACATCAATATTAAATGCTAAATAGTCTGTACTCATATAGTGCTTTCACACTCACGATCACACACACTGATGGGGGAGCTGCTATGCAGCTGGCCAACACTCACCAGGAACAACTAAGTTGGGGTTCACTGTCTTGCTCAAGGACACTTTGACATGTGACCAGAGGAGCCGGGTTCAAACCAACAACTGTGGGACTGGTGGCCGACCTCTCTACCTTTAACTTGTTAATCAATTCACAATCATGAATGTTAGTGTGTGCATCTGTTACCTCCCATCTCTGTCCCAGTCATACACTTCCACTTTGATCGTCCTGTAAAGCATATCAGAAGAGAAAAAGTGTTTTGTTTACATTTATGTGAGTCACTACCTAAATGTCCTTGAAAAGAAGATTTACAGGCAGTTCAGGATTAAACTATCTTTTGGAAGATACAGGTTCACAAAAAGTGTTACCACTTTGAAGCTGAATTATGCTGCACCCTATGTCTGGCAAGTTCTTAAAATACACTGCCCAGTCAAAAGAAAATACACACATTCTAATATTTAAATGAACTGCCCTTAGCTTTGATTACAAAAATTCACATAGTTTGGCTGAGCTTTTGAAATGTCACAACATTTACTTCAACCATTTACTTCCAAGATATTGAATTGAATTTGGGTGATTCAGATGATTGCATAAAATCTGTAGCATATCCCAGAAATTCTTATTGGGGTTCAAGTGGCCATTCCATTTGTGAAATTGCTCCCTGAACCAATGTTTTACAATGTGAGCTGCATGATTTCTGGCATTATCATCTTAAAACATGCGTGTGGCATCACGGGAAAAAAAAACGGTCTTTCAGTATATTCAGGTAGTCATCTACTTATTACATCAGTTAGGGTTGAACTTGTTGCCATCTGTGACATATTAATCACTGCTGTATTTATCCAGTGGGAAGCTCTTTCCTATTTGCATATCCAACTCTTCAATTAAACATTTAAGCAAAACTGAGATCAATACAAATCTGGAGAGCTTATTTGATTAGATTTCTGTCAGTGCTGGATCTAAAACCACAACGTTTTAGAGTGTGTTGGTAAAATAACATCAAAATGAAAATGAATTGTTTACAACTGAGGTTCTGTGTCTCACTGCTTGATTAGAATTGCCAGAACTTGGGGTAAAACGTTTCTCTGCACATGCCAAAGATAGAAAACTAAGGGAGTAGGGAGCATATTTTGCAAGTTTCCAATATAAGTTGTGAAGCAAAAAAACAAATAAGTAAGCCTGAGAGAATTCACTGAGAATAAAAAAATGTGTTTCCTCTGTTCTACTTGATCAGATGGACTGATAAGTTACTTACACCTCCACCCCTCACCTCATCCACCGCTGTCAGTACTGTGTCACTGGGTCCAAGCAGTAGCAGGGTGATCGGGGGCTGCCCTGCTATAATGACCTAAACTAATTCTGTTTGCACTTAACATATTTCCGCACCTCAATTAAGCACAGACCAGACAGTACACAAGTTGAATTGTGAACTTGTGTTAAAACCAGCTGTTTTCTCCCTCTAAATATGGAAACAACATAGCACAGCAAGATATTCACATTTCATGTTAGAAAACTATTAAATCCTGACAAAAACTGACAGACAAAAACAAAATTGATGTGTTTTGACACTCAGGTCAAAGTGGCAGATGATTTCCTAAATATGTGTCAGACACTATCAATTTTCTCTAGTGTCATTTTCTTTCAACTAATAATCAGGGTCATGAGCAGGAATACAACACAATCAAATCTACAGTTGGAAATACAGGGAATTAGTCCCCACATCAAATCGCTTTCAGTTTCTTCACCCACTGCATGTTTGAGTTGAAATAGGAGAGATTTCATTACTGGTCACTAGTAAAGCCAAGACATTTGAATAATTCACATGAGGCTAAAAGACACAACTGAGAAATGTGGGTACACATAATTTTACGTTTCTTAGATATTCATGTAAACCATGGGCATGGAGGAAATGTAAGAGTTCCTCTCTGTTTTTTTAGTTCCTTTTACTTCCATTGTATATCAGATAGGATCTTAGTCCTCCAGGAGAATCAGATTCACATATTGCCACTTAAAAAAAAAAATCAAACCACACAAGGAAAAAGACAAAAGCTAGATCTTGGAAATCTGCGTTTTATATATAGAGTATAGACTGCTGTGAATTTGACAAAATGTGTTCGTCACAAAGGAACTTGCAAGCCTCAGAATCACTGCACACAGCTGCTGTTGTAATTATCACAGAGCCATTACATTCTTAACAAATTCAAATTTGTTTTGCTGAGAAGTAGTGAATTAAACTAATTAAAATTGCAGCAATTCTCCAGTATAGATCTTGGAAATTGAGCATTTCACTGCTGAGTAGACTCTTCATATTTCAGCCAAAAAAGTCGGGAGACCCTGCCTCTGCTCCAGCTCTCTGACCTAATTAGCTTCTCCAGGCAGGTCAGCAGAGACAGGATTGAAGTGAAGTACCTTTGTTAAAACCCGGCACGGAGGAGAGGTTTGACATATTCTTTGATGACTTCTGCAGACTCTCATGGCTGTCTAGGTCTATACACTTTCATGCTTTTGCAGTCACACTGATAAACACACAACTACACACACACAGCAGGGCTCCACTGTTCCTTCAGCCACCTGTCAACATCTATAGAACGACATGTGCAGCTATTCTTTCTCTTCCTCCTCTTCTTGCTTCCTCTGTCTCTTCTCTTATTATTTATTTTTCTACCAAAAATCTCTCTGCTCTTCAGGTGTCCCTCGAGGGTCTTTGCTCTGAAGAGATTCAGATAAGATAGGAGATGCCATTCGAGCAGCCAATGAGAAAGTGGATATGCACTGAAAGGCTCTTACTGGTTTTGGCAAATCAATGAACAGCCAGACAAAGTAGCGTGTAGTCAGAGGTAGGCCTGCTATAATTCTCTATTTCAGCAGCAGATAAAATAAAGATAGAAAATCAATGGTGTCTCAATTTGACACATCAAACCCATTTCAAAATAAATAAACCCCAGACAATGAAAGTCTGCGTGGTTTTGATTTCTACTCGAAAATCACACTTCAGTGAGAGTGTGTGCTGAAGCCTTTGTTGTACATCATCATTTATCCTACCTGTCATAGTCGCCATTGCAGAGCGCTCTGACAGGTATGGAGAAGGGTTGCCACACAGGGTTCAGTGTGTTCTTTACCACTTCAGTCTTGTGGCAGATTGTGAACCTAGAGATGCAAATTGACAAAAGTTTTAAACATACATGTCTAAAAAAAAATCCAAGTGACAAAATCTTTCCACTGTTGTTTGCTTTGGGACCATGCCTGCATAAATGTATCTAAATGCAGCACTGTGCAATGGATTTCAATCTAATCCTTTCACCTTTGATTCCCATTGTCTTGGATCCCTATGCCCTCCTACCTGGCTTTGATAAGCCACAGAGAACCAGAAGCAAGAGACAAACTCACGTGCCATCCTCATTGCTTCTGTAGAAGACCATGAAGGGATCTGATTTTCCAAAGAAGTCCTTTTTATCCAGTTTGTTGGCACAGAATTGCATCGTGGCATAATCCTACAGAAAAAAAGAAAGTCATAGAAATGAAAAGACCAAAACAGTAAAGGACATTGTAAACCCAAACTCCTGCCTCTGTTTGCCTCCTGTTGTTTGTTTATACATGCTGTGTGCCAAGATATAAAAGCACTGAAGCACCAAATAAAAGCATAGTGCTGACTGAATCCAAATAAGAGCAGAGAGAAACCAGTCAGCGAGTCCTACTTTCCAAAGTCCGCAAATGCATTCATTACAATTTTTCATTATGCAATACCTGCATAACAACAGTGGGACAAGGGGTATCAAATTGAAAATACCTTGTTGTGCTGAATATAATCGCTGTTACAGTATAAGAGAATATGCAGAGGCACAGAAATGGATTCTAAAACCCTGCACGGGGGGGAGAGGGGAGCTGTGTACAAAAAGGATGCAGAGGGTGTGAGTGTGGCTAATGATACATTAGAAGGGCTAGCATTACCATAATTATACACATTTAGGCAGCATTTCAATGTGCGCTGCCATTACTAGGACAATGAACATGCCCCATAATGCTTTTGGTTCCAGATAGTCTCCCTGTGGTCAAGGTATAATGCATCGTATAATAACGAGGCAGTATAGTGGGAAGAGACAATGCAGGCTAATGTGCACATCACAAACTACTCTGGAAAATGTTCTTCATCATTGATGGCCTTTATCTCAATGCTGTATGAGTCTTAAAAAAGTTTGAGTCCTAAAGCATAATCCATGTGCAAGTAAAGTGTCTTATAGCCAGTCTTACAGTATCTTAGAGCCACACTCAGAGCCTTCAAATAGCAAAACGAAGAGCTGTTTTTGCCCAGCTGATCTCACAGTCTTTTGTGTTTTGAAGTGCATCTATCACATTTGATTCACCATGGAGCTGTGCACGGCTTGTATTGATTGCTTTGACCCACATCAGCATGGAATGCTCTGCCTCTGACCTGCCTCTCACTAACCCCATCTCATCACTTCTTGGCTTGAAAACAGACGCAGTTCACTGTCTGTCATTGAGTTAGCTGTTTAGAGAAATTTGTCACTACATTAAAAAAAAAAGTCCTAACTTATAATGTTACAATCCCGGACAATAGGGGGCACATTACTTTTGCCTGCGCCTTTTGTTTGTTTTCTCTCTCTACCTCAGGACACCTCACCTGATTGGCTCATTTTTAATGGGAGCCAGTTACTAAGAGGTAAGAGGCTGGAGCTAGTTAAGTTTTGTACCCTATGCATTTACAACATGTACACTTAACTCATGTTACGGAAATACATCAGCTGGCCTCTTGTAATGTTTTGAATCTGCCGTTATTAGAGTAGTGACACGGGCATTTTAGCTCTTTTGTGTTTGATTCCTTTCATTGTTTAGTGTATTGCTTCCCCCACCCTCTAGGCACAGCCTTTCTGGGAGGGTCATCAGTCAACCTAGCCTTGAATTGATTGACTTGTGCTGCAAAGATGACCTGATAAGTATTGCTGCTCATGTTAACATTCTAATATCCAGGTTGTGTGTCAGAAAATCCATTAAGCAAGTGTTAGTAGAGAAACTAATCATCTCATGATGATTCTGCTCTTCTGGGAGCTGGAGACTCTTCCACCCATCAGGACTGATGGACTGGTTGTTCCAACCACACCAGTGGAGGGCCGGGTTAAACCTGTGGGTCCTCCACCCACGCTGCCTCATTTTGAACCATTCTCTCCTGAGGCACCTAGGTCTAGTATTGATGCAAAACAAAAGGTGCGTTTACACTTTTTGAGCTAAAAGAATTTGAAGTTGAGGGTATGAAAAATTTTCTTCACAAAACCTATCCCAGTCTTCTGTAGAGGTCCCCCAGGCCACAGAGAAAAACTTTGATGTGGGTAAACACATACCCCTAGTGCTTAGCTATCGTGAATCAGAAGTAGATTCATTTGAAAGTAGTGCCACTTCTTTAAGTTGGTCTTTTGGGTCAATTTTGCTCCAGCGCAAATTAGAAGGCAAAGTTCAAGATGTTGTGTCCTCTGTTATTTGAAGTCTGTCTGAAGTATGAAGTCCTAAAGAACACGATTTCGTATGAGCTTGTGCCAGAAGCTTATAGAAAGAAGTTTAGAAACCACACAAAAATGGTGGCCAAACTTTTGCAGATGAAAATGTGTTCTGTTTGATAAATGGTGTACTGCTAGTGGTCTTAAAGATATTGCAACTCTGCATGAATTAATACTGATGGAGGATTTCAAAAGTTTATTGCCAGAGGTTGTCAATGTTCTTAAATGAGCAGAAAGTAACTTAAGTGTCGAAAGCTGCTACTTTAGCTCTTAAATTTTTATTAACTCAAACAAGATCTAACAAGGACGCACAATTCCCCTATGGGATCAATAAAGTTGTTTGAATCTTGAATCTTGAGTCTTGAACTGTTCAGGGGGGCCCAATGTTGAACTCTTGGCTTCTATATTGGAGGAGAGTGCTTCATCTGATGAGGATGGGCCAGTACTGAGGGGTGCTGAGCCACAGTGAGCAAGGTTAAGTAACTCAGGCATTCTCTCAAACCTGCCTCAGTATTTATCCCACCTTAACAATCAACAGAGCCAGTGTAATGGCCCTTATACAAGATTTTTCATGTCTTTTTCATGATCTACCATCCCAAACTACTGTCATTGAGCGTGATATTATCTTGACTAAAGCCACTCCAATCTGGCAACATGCTTTTTGGGTTAATCCTGTGAAAAGAGAAATCATGAAGAGGGAAGTAGAGTACCTCCTACAAAATCGCTCCATGGCTCCAAGCTCAAGTGTATTGAGCTCTCCATGTCTCCTGGACAGTAAAGATGGGAGCCCTCAATTTTGTAGGGACTTTCATAAAGTAAACTCTGTTACTGTCGCCGATGCACATCCTTTGCCCTTGAATAATGATTGCATTGATGAAATTGGGCCTACATTGCTTATCACCAAGTTTGACATGCTAAAAGAGTATTGGCAGGTCCCGTTAGCTCCTAAGGCATATGAAATCTCTGCATTTGTAATTCCAGATTTTTTTCCTGCAGTATACAGTCATGCCCTTTGGTCTGTGTAATGCGCCAGCAACCTTTCTACCTCATTACCAGGGTTCCAGGGACAGATGCACCCATCCAACTACCAGGAGGGAGCTGTGAAGTTTCTTGGGGATGGCGGGGTACCATCAGAGATTCTGTAAGAACTTTTCATCTTTTGCTGCACCATTCTGAAGGGAATTCTTTGTTGCACTTCTGTTATGTCTGCTCCTATACTATCATTTCAAACTTGGGGTTGTTGCCAGCGTGGTGATCACCCTGTGAGTTATTTTTCCTGGAAGTTTGACAAACACAAGACAGACAAATTGTAGCAGATACTTTATCGTGTGCCCATTAATATGGAAAAAACAAGCCACGAGGTTAGTTCTTAATGGGTGAGAGGTGTTAGGTGCCTGGAAGATAGGGGGCACAGTACTTTTGCCTGTGCCTTTTTTTTGTTCTTTCTCTCCCTCAGGATTTAATCTGATTGGCTCATTTGTATTGATGGGAGCCAATCACCACTCAGAGCAGATAAAAGTTCTCTCTCTTCATTTTGGCCGCCTTGATAAGGGACAGATCTGTGCTCAGGGCCATACATTTTGAATCCAATTTGAGGAGTCACTGGCGTGGCCTGGAGGTTTTCTTTTGTCCATCTTGGCCATTTGCTTTTTGTCTCGATAAAAGTTTCTTTTGAGGAATTGTTAAGTGGTAAGTGGCTGGACCTCGGTAAACTGGGGGTACCCTATACATTTACATCACATAGACTTTGTTTTGGAGCCTATCCCAGCTGTCATCAGGTGAGAGGCGGGGCACACTCTACACAGGTCGCCAGTCTATCTCAGAGCCCATTCCAATCATAGTTTTTGTTTTTCAATCAAAACTATGGAAAGGTTTAAATAGAACCAAAGAGCAGATTAAAATAGTCACAGGAAGCTAAATAGTCTGCTGTGTATATCTATTTTCATTTTCTACTTTCACTTGCAAGTATTTGTTTCTACCCACTATTTAATACAGGTACAAACCGTGCTAATAGAAAATAATTTTTTTCCCCATTTGCGTGGATGAGCGAAGTTATAGAGCTATCCACTGTGCCGTTTATCTCTTAAGAGTTTCAAGGTCTCCCTTGATGGCTTTTCACAATAACATCTTATTTGCCAAGTTCCCAGAGTGGCTTTGTGAATTAAAAAAAACATGTTAGAGGAGTTTGCTTAGCTCAGTGATCCAAGCCCCCAAAAATAGACCTTTCTAAAACTGTCCAGCTTAGCCCTGACACGGCCTCTACAATAGCACTATCATGGCAATACACTGCCTTAAGCCTTCATTAGGCACAGATAACACAAACCCACTTTGGTGCCTGACACTGTTCTCTCATTAAGTGGGGAAAAAAGGCAGAACATTAGTTTCAGCCACAGGGGAATACTGAGTGAAGTCTACATCCTTGTTTCCATGTCTCTGCTCAACCAAGATATCGCTGGATGGGACAAGTGGCAGAGCAATGCACACCATCACTTACAAAAAGTGGGACACTACTTTTGAATGAATATGAAGCAATGCAGTCAATACTTGAATTAACATTACATAAGCTATAGGCATCTTCACAAACTGTTGTGAATTACCAAATAAATCATGAGCTAGAGGATTTTTTTTTCTACACTCCTGACCCAATGGATTATATGAAACTGAAATTAACCCTTATTTGTATCCTTTAGACATGTCTTTGTTTTTTTTTTTTATGTATTTGTCTCTTCAGCTCTAATGAGCAACTCCAAGCTTCAGGTGAAGGACCTTTGCAAATGTAAGGATGTTTTTCAAACCCAAAAATTAAGGTAGAATGACCTGAAGAAAAGTAGTAACAAAGTTTAAAAGTTTAATTTTACTTGAATACATGAATAAGGGAAATACGGAATGCAATTTAAAACATCAATAGAAACTGAGCATAGAATATGTTTTTGTAAGCTGCTGAGTAAAGTATATACTCTACGTGCCACAAAACCAAAAAAAGTTTTTTTGTTTTCCATTATGCAAAACACGGGTCTAAAACTGGAGGGTATACTCTACAGATTATAAATCAAATTTGAAGCAGTTTTGTAATTTCACTTGTTAATATACAATATGCACCTTTGCTATGTTTAGTACATAAACAAGAATGAATAAACTCAGCTTGGTTTACCATATGTTAAATGTGTTAGATACTGTATAAAGTAAAACAGCCAGAGTTGCTGCTGGACTCTAAGAAGGAGCCAGTTGCTGCTCAATCATATGTGCCAGAGACCACAGAAGCCAAGAGGAAGCCTTTGATCCTTGCATAGGGTGTTTCTCTGTCTAATGAATCTACCACAAAGGTGAGAGCCAACCCGCCTCTTAGTTAACAGTCCCTGCAGAGCTTCCCCAGTCGATTCCCACTCTACTGGTTTCAGTTTCCCCAAACAAAAGTCACAGTGTTTACCTCAGGCGAAGCAGCAACTCTGCTGCCTCCACTTTTGGTCACAGGTGGATTGTAGGATAAACACCATCCAGATGGAGAGTCGCATTACCCAACTGTTATAATTCACAGATGTGGGACTTGTACTGGCAATCGTGCCTTCATACTATGCAAGGACAATCTGCCTCTCCCATCATTTTAGCATTCTGTTCTTTACTCAGACATTTCAATTCATTGTTAAATACTGTGTAAACAGGGCAGGTCTGAAGTGACATGTCAACTCTCTGTCTCTCTAATTGAGGCTGTGAGAAAGGAAATTTGTCATTTTATATCAGTAATGATCATTTGCATTTATATTACAAAATCACTTCTTGAAGTGGTGCTTTGCAGTGATGATGGTAACTCCTATCATCACAGATCCAATGCACCTGATGGCTCACAGCAGCCCTTCTATGCCTGTGAGCACTGACACTTCAAACCAGCAGGACAGAATCAGTAATGGTTATCATGGCAGTTTTATTATCTACATGGTTTATCTGTCTCACTAACAGGAGCCTATTTGTTTGAATGATGCTGTTGGATAAATGTAAGAAAAAAAATACTTAAAGTCATCTACCAAGGCTTTTTTTCTCAACATGTTTGACAGAATTTTGCATATCTTTGAATCATTAGTGCTTACATATAGTAGGATATCATAAAACCTTCATTTGGACAGTAGTTGAATCTCAAAGTCTTGCTACTTTCTTGCTCCACTGGCAGCAGTATAATGTGATTATTTACTATCTTCATTTAGCAGTGTTCAGAGAAAGCCAATGGGTATTAGTGGACACAGATTATTAATACAGACTCATGGATTAACATGCCACATGCAAGAGGAAAAGCTTTTTTTAGTGATTGGAATGAACAAATGATCATTACATAGTCATTCTGAATCTTTCTGAAGTCAAACCTTTTGAACACCTTACTGAATCAGGCTTGTGAATACTGCAAAACTGCATTACACAAGTCAGGCATGCACCATTTCCCCTACAGTGATTCGCATTTGGTTTTAGAGTGGCAAACTATAAGCAGCAATGCCCAGTTTAACTCTAACACTTATTACACTGAGTCAGTAAACTTATTAAAGAACCCATTTTAAATTAGATCAGCAAATACTGCAAAACATCACTTTTAAAGCCATCACATTAAGCAAATCAAAAAAGATACCACGGTGTTCGAAAATGTACGAAACCTGTAGAAGTTTTTCTATTTCTACATAAATACGGCCAAAAACAAGATAAGGGGGGCACAATAAAACTAATCTGACCGAAAGAAATATTTTTGTATATTAACTGTGAAACATTATCCTATCTTAAACATTTGTGTGTGGCACAAGTACAGTATGTCAACCTGTGCCTTTAGTAACTATTAACTGTTAAACCAAATGTTTTGGGCTTATTATTGGCTTAGAGGCCATTTAGCCTATTCTTACCTTTACTCTGGGATGTTGTTTAACCTCCTTGTAGGAATTACCTGCTTTAGGCCCTTCTATAGCATTTCTATAGGATTAAAATAAGGATTTTGATTTGACCATTCCAAAAAAATTTTGTAAAAGAGTTTTTTTCTGCTTTAACATATCTTGGGTTGACTGACTTCTATTTTTAGGGTTGTTGTCATGCTCCATTATCCACTTTCTGTTGAACTTCATGTCACAGATAGACACTCTACATTTCCCTGTGGAATGTATAACTCAGAAATCATGGTTCTATTAATAGTGGCAAGCTGTAATGATACTGTGCTATGGGGCCTTTTTATAACTTTTTCCACTTTGGTGACCATTAATTTCTAAGGTCTTCAGAAATCACCTTTGTACAATCTATGTACGATCACAACAATGTCCAATTGGATAATCTTCAAAAAAAAAAAAATAAATAAATAAATTGGTTAATTGGCATCCCCTTTTTTTAGTTTAAGGACTTATGCTGAATAGGAAACATTACTAATGATTCACAGATACTTGGACTTACTCGACAGTTTCCCAGCTCCTCAGCAGACAAGATAATGGTCCCACATTTCTTCCCAGGTATACCACTGTAAAACAAAATAGAATAAATAGTTTATAGCATAAGCTTAAAAATCTGCATGATATGATGGTTAATTGGCATTTAGAGGCACAGCACACAACAGCTGGCTGAATTAAAATATTTAAGCAGCAGATTCAACTTCAGCTAAAAGATTTTTAGTGCACCTAAGGAGCAGGTTTTCAATTTAAATTCAAGGTTTTTATTTGTCACTACCTGGTTGCCACCAAGACTTACCATCAGAGAACATACACAAAAACAATCATAATTATTTAGACTAGTATTTATAAATGTTTTATTGCAGTCTAAGTTTTGATTTCAGGCTGATAATATAGGTGTATTTTCTGCATAAAATTTCAGCTTTGACAAATTGACAGCTCTAATGAGCACATTATTTTGCTTCTGCGTTGTAAGTGAATCAAAAAAAGTTAGAAATAGTGGCTCTTGGGCTTTTTAGTACAATGCGGAATAAAACGGCTGAGACACAAAACCCCTCTGATCCCTGTTTGCCAGCGACACCTTGAGACTTTAAAGCTACTCAGGTTTGCAGTTGTTTACCACAGATTCCCGCTCCAGCAGATGATCAAGCACAACAGATTTTTTTTGCATCTGTGGTTCTGTACATCACCTCTTCTGTAGCCTGCCAATCCAATGGCACTAACAAAAATAGAGACAGCACTGCTCCAGAGTTTGTCCTAAATGTTATTTGGCTGTATTTTCTGAAGCGGAACAAAAAAGAGATTTTTTTTTAAAATCCAATCTTACCAACGTTCAGCATCCACTAAGGCTATGAGAAGAGCCCATTCCTCCCAGCCCAGACCATGACAGCATACATCTACTTTCCAATCATACAGTAGCCGTCCAGCTGCTGACACTACTGTCAACTTACTGGATGAAGAAGGAAATTACATGGGAGTCCTGCTGTGGCATTAGCTGGAGATCAATCATTAGAAGGTCAGGAAGGCTGCAGGGCCTTTTCAAGCTGTGACATTTGATTTGATGTGCAGTAATACTGGATTCTATACTACTAAATAGGAGGAAGTCTTAAAAAAATCTAAAGCACAACTTTATCGGCTGAATAAACAGTACAGGGTGTGCCATGGCTACAAAGATATTCTGGTTTCCTTACTGTGGTTTCCTTTCATCCTATCTGGATGAGCTGAAACATCTGTAAGGAGTAAGTATTGTTTTCAGAAATGCAGTGTGGTAAGGGGAATTTCCATTAACCTTTACTGGCCTTTCTAAGGTTTCCCTGGCCTGTAACACCTAAAACTGTGTCCCCTGGTGCCTCAACTTTAATCAGTACCTCAGTATAAATCCACTAATAAAAATCCTCCATCTAGACCTGCTGCATATCCACCAGTATGTTCAAGAGAACTATCAGTCTCACCTTTAATTAATCAAATTGTAAAATGAAGCTTTCTTAGAGGGCAGGCACATTTCATTCTCACGCTCTATCTTCAAGCACCACGGAGACCAATCTCAAGGTGAATTAACTGTCCTTGAATTATTGATGTTGCCCCCTGCAATATGATGATGCCTCAAAGACCTGTAAACCTCCCACCAGTGAGGCCAGGAAACCCTGCACACTCCACCGGTCATGTTACCTCCCTCAGGTTACGTTAATGACCAGCAGTCCTTTCAAACTGAGCAATGAGATCTAGTGATTGGTAAAATACCATCTCCAGGCACATTAAGATGCACTACCCTGGTCTAATCTGTGCTGCTGAGTCGAGAGCAGGCACTAAAAGGGCAATGGTCTTTTAAATTAGGCATGTATTATTGAGTGCAGCATTTTCTCTCACAATAACTAGTTAACTTGAAGAACAAGCACTGAATGGATACATTCAGTTCCTGTCAATTTTTTGAAGTACATGACTTCCTTTTTACTGCTCAGACTGAAAATCTAACAGCTTTGGTACTTTAATGTGGCTGCTGGTGATATAACATGTCCTGCATCAAGGGGCCCTCATTCACTCAACACTCATTCACTGATGATTTATTAGTGGGAAAATGCTTTGATGATGAAATTATCTGAAATGTGCTGCTGTAGTACTCCTTCCTGTACCATCTACACTGAATTAAGACTACAGTCTGACTGCTGTGAGGAGCTGACAACCTTTTACTTGGTCATGTAAATATGTCATAATTGTTTTCACTGATTATGTTGCTGCTCAAACATGTGAATATTTTATTTCAAACAACATCAGAGTATTGTGTAATGTTTGACATTGTGTAATGTTTATTGTGTAATGTTTGACAGTCAGGCAATCCTAAGCTAATCAACTAATGCTAAACATTGCTGTGACAACTCCAGTGTTTAAGGCTATATCATTACATACATATAGATTAAATGTCTCTTCACTATAAGTGATAATAAAGAATATGTTTCAGATATCTCTTAATTTCTTTCAGTTTGATTTGTTTTTTTGGGATATAGGGTTGTGTTTTATGATATTATCTACTCCAAAGGTTACATTGATAACAAGTAAATAAATAGGTTGCTAAATAATACAATTGTGTAATATCAGCATTACAGCAATTCAATTATTCATGTGAGTTTATGTAAACATTAAAAGTCACACATTGTACAATGTATATTGATCTTATACTATAAATCCTGCTCCTGTGCTGCTAGGATTAGTGCTTCTGTGCCATATTTAATTCCTGCTTTGTCCAGCCACTGGTAAGAGTTTTCACTATATGCCGGTGCTACATACAGTGCAGGAGTCTTTCCATGAGGTTTCCTGCTCTTTCTTCCCTTGATTCTTTGGTTTCTGCTGCTGTAGGTATTCACTAAGCACGTCATCACTTGGGGTGATGTATTCAGGCTTTTAGAGTCCTGTTTATGTTGTAAAGTACCAAGCATTCCAGGATCCATGTGTAAGGTATTAAGTCATGGGCTTTCTTGTCTAATCTTGCAGTCAAAAGTGACTGCTTTGTCTTTGTTACCAGTAGCTGGTGCTGTGCTCCTCTGGTGTTACTACCAATTCCTTTTTGGGCGCCCCTCAGGTATTGAGCCATGTGCCTGATCATCTTTGCTGCTATGATGCCTGACAAGAGCGTCCATGTTGTGCAGAGGCAGGTTTTTGGGCTGTAGTTGGATGGGACTGCTCCCTGGGGGTTATTCAGGATCAGGACTCAGAATGATCATATTCGAAAGGTGATTCTTAAGATGCGTTTCAATAATTGTTTGCCATGCCCTCCTTTTTCTTGTTGTTACGAAATGGCACTTTTTACAAGCCTCATCTACTAGCTGAACAAATGCTGTTGAGTACATTTTATTTACTATATATCACATCACAATGTCAATAAATAGACTTAATCTTCAATAAAAAAATGGCTAAATGTCATTGTCAGTTAACTTTCCTAATCAATTTCTTTCATAATGTTCAAAATAAACATGTTACAATTTATTGAAGACAGAGTAATAATAAATGTAAAATAAAAGGTAACATTTACTACTGCTGTCTCTTGCAAAATTGAAATGCATTATATAGTATGTTCATTTGGTCCTCGAATGTTCGATCTCACTCAAGTCCATTGACATTTTCATAGAGCTGAAAAGGCCAAGGGGCAGTAAACAAGGCCTTTTAAGACAAAATTAAAATGCACTGTTTATGTTTTAAATGAGCTTTCATTCATTTACTATCAGTGAATTTCCACAAGAGGTATGAACACTATACAAAACACTGAGGTTTTGCTCAGTGTATTACTTAATTTCTTTAAAATGTAATGTAATCATAATCAATAGCAAATAACAGCAGTAATGGCATCTATATTTAGAGTTAAGGTCAGACAGTTGAATAGTTTTGATGAGATGTTCTTGTTCAGAAAAGACTGACTCCCTGTTTTTATTTGTAGTATGTCTTCTTTGCTTGCAGTGAATGATTAATGTGATATAATGACCGCATGGAGTCTTCCCGCTTTTCAGCAAAGCAGGTGGGTAGTGACTGGACTAACCACATGCTAAAAGGTATAAAACGTAACACTCAATTATCTGTAATTTGTACAGTCACTCCCTTGGCACTCAGACATGTTACCATATGGTCCTGACCAGTCCAGTGCCAGTCCCTGATGTATACTGGTGTTGCCTGGGGTTAAGTGGTCCTCATATTTACAATTAGATTAGTACTATGACAGTGGGGCCACCTCCTCTGCTGTTCACCCATTTTGACAGGATGCCAGACGATCAAAGAAAACAGACACAGTACTGAAACAACACCATGTAACCCAGTGGCTTTCGTTACCCATAAAGAAATAAAAGAAAGAAGTGTCGTCTGGCTTCTAGCTCACTGTGAAACGGAGAGTTAGCCACAGCTGTCTTGACAGATCCCGTGTTTGATCAACTGAATGGAAAGAGATCAAGCAGCATATTTCACCATCACTACAATTACTTGGCCAAAGACTCGGATAACGCTGTTTCTCAGCATATCAATGAGAATACTGGGTTTGTATCTTTTCCAGGGGAGAGCACATTTTGGTCATGTATTCTTCCAGAGTAAAGTATTAATGATTACTGTGCATGACATTTTATATTATGGATATTCTGACTCAATGTATGGCCTCTATAATTTCCTATCTAGAGGCAGTTGCTGTCATGAAATGGTGATTCACAATGCCTGTATTCTCCATTACCTATCAGCGTGGAGGTGGAGTGGTTGGGGGATAGCAAGATTAAAGTCCGAAGTGGGAGAAGGAAGCAATTGTTGATGCTATTCACATGAGGTCATTAGGATGAAAAATGGTCTTGATATTTAACAACGCTGCAACGTGTCATGCATATGAGAGTGGGGAAGGGTTATCTGCTCAACAATATGAGTTTTTTTCCCTCTTTTTTTGCATGTTGCAGCTATCAAAGTGTGGGTCTACATACGTATTTTCCAAAGCAGTGTTATCATTCAAAAAAGATTTATATTTTGGTATTTCACTCCTAATTAAATTTAAACATTTGGGAGAAGGGGCAGCAGTGGCTCAGTTAGTAGTCCTAAGGACCATAGGATCGAGGTTTGCACCCCTGGGCAGGACACTGAACCCCCAACAGCCCATGCTCATCCCAATCCGCGCTGGTCCCAAGCCTGGTAGAAATTTGGGAGGGTTGCATCAGCAAGGGCATCTTGTATAAAAACTGCCAAATCAACATGCGAACAATTGATCTGCTGTGGCAACCCTGAACTCACAGGATATATGAGGAAAGGGGAACATTTTTTTACTGCACGAGAATGACTGCACGGTGATTGTCTGGGTCAGTGAATTCAATGAATCTGTTTGAAAAGGGGATAGCGGTAAATAAACTAACGCGGTTGAGTCAAAGATGAACAGAGATGGATAGATAATTTGGCTTTGTGACTCTGTAAACATTTGGGGCAGTGGGCAGATCATAGTTGAACAGAATTAGTCAAGGTTGCCAAAACTCTATGTAGGTTCAATGGGATTATTCCCTTAATCCCCTTGATCTTCATACACCGATAAGCAGCTATAATCCTTCACCTTACCAGGATTTAAAAAAAAAAAGAGGATGAAAAGTTCACTAACTAATTCAAAAGGACACAAGAATACTTGCGTTTACTGTCAGAAAGGGAAAGAGAGTGTGTTTCTGTTTAGAACAGGTAGCTACAGGCAACCTGTGCTAAGCTCTTTAAAGATTTGCCAGAATGAGCACAAAGCATGTAAATAGGGCATTAAATGTGGTACAGAAAAATGTCAGATAGATACGAAAAACATCAAAGAGAAAATGTGTTTTTTACCAGTGGAAACAAAGTGCAAGGCATGTTATAACATTATCACAAACATATCCTTTTTTACTTGTGTTGTACTCCTCCTGTAGTCCTGTGTAATCTAGAGTACTGTTCAATATAGTATTTAGTGATTTTAGTTTACATTATATGTTTTATTATTATGTTTTAGATAATTTGGCTTTATTGTTTTTTCCTTATGCTGCTTTCAAATTTACAGAATTACATAAACAGTAGTTACTCCTTTTTAAGTTACGTACTGCTCTTTACTAGGAGGCACATTAAAACATGTGGAATTATGCTTTTTTCACTTTTTGATCACATACTTAAACTATGTACAGTCATATTCAAACAAAAAAGAAAAAGTACTAATGCTTGGCAATACTAAAAGCCCCCTCTGAATCCCTGCTTTCATGGGATTCAAAACAGGAAGCTGCAGCCAGATGCCCTTGACTATTGATCATCAATTGATCATAAAAGCAGATAAAAGTTTTGGCAGTTTGCTGGTCTGGAGCATTCAGATGTGTGTTACCAACATTGCCAAGAGGGACATGAGCAATGGTCTTAGAGAAGCAATTGTTGATGTACATCAATCACAGCTAAAGCCTGGGTGAAATTGGTTCATACAACAGGACAATAATCTGAAGCACTCTCCAAATCTCCAGCAATCTCCAGCATATCAGAATTGCTAAAAAATAAAAGAATCAATGCTTTGGAAAGGCCTAGTAAAAGTCCAGACTTCAACACAATTAAAATGCAGTTGCCCAAAAACCTCAAACAAAAGTTGTAAAGAAGAATGGGCCAGAATTCCTCCAGAATGATCTGAGAAACTAAAAAAGTCAATCAGAAAACAATTACTTCAAGTTATTGCTGGTAAAGGTGGATCTAAAAGCTAGCACGATCATTGTTTTATGTTGATGTATTTCTGGTGTTGTATTTGATTAATACCACTACGATCAGATTATTTTATTAATGTTTTTACACAAACACACACAAAATGAAACCAAAACTGAATTTAAAGAGCCGGTATTTACTTTTGAAAATGAGATCAATTTTCAAGGTCACCCTGCAGAGCCACTAGTGCACACAGAGTCAGTTAAGTGACTTCAGACTTTAGCTGTGTGTGCTTGCAGTGTTTGTGCATGATTTGCCTACTCAACCATATTTAAAAGGTTTTCCTGCAAACAACACTGCTAACCTATAGCTACAACCTACAAAGCCAGGCTAGTTCAGGCAGAAGTAAGTAAGGCTAACTGCGTGATAACTTGTTCATTGTTACTGTAGTTGTTCTACTTTCAGCAGGTTTTTTTTTCATACTAAGGCTGTGTCAAATCACTGCATTGATGATCAACTCTATACTGAGTTCAGTTTTCTTTTCTAATTTGGCATAAACCAATATTCCATTACAACAACCAATTACGGCATTTGTTTACTCCATGGGTGCACACAGCGAAACTTAAGTAGTTCCTTTAATGCCGTATAAAAATATACTATTCATTTACTAACACTTACTCTTAAAAGTGTTTGTCAACTTTGCTTCAACCATTTTGCCTCAAGTTCAGTGGTATCACACATGATGTCTTTCCCTTCCAACAATCTTAAAAAAGGAGCTGTTTGTATGGCTGATCCCTCCTGTATTTATTCACCAGCATTTCTGCATCAAGATACCTGGAATTCATTGTGTCCATAGGCAATAGTTTTGGTTATGTTTTTAGCCTTAATTAACAAAATTGTGGACTGTAAATATAATTTAAAAATGTGCTTTAATTTTTTTTTTAAATGATGTGTTGATGAGAAACGGTTTCAAGGCTTCGAACACTCTTTAGTGTGATGAACCTCGGTGCATCCTTCTGAAAGTCAGCTTCTCTTTGATGCTCTTTTTTTATACCCAGACATGATACTGCTCTATTGCCCATCAATCTAATTGATTTGGAGATGTTCTACCAGACATTTTTCAAAAACTGTTGGAATCAATTTAAAACATGCAACATTTTTCAAAATAAAGTTGACAGTTTTGCAAATTATTGCCTTGCCTTTTTATTTACATTTTACACACCATCCTAACTTCTAGAAAGGTGGTGGTGGGGTGCAAACCTCAGTGTAGACTTACAAATATGTACAAATGTGCAGACAATCACAAATCTGAATACACAAAGATTTAAATAGTGTCATTTTTCAAATTCCTCTGCTTTATCGCTAACCATCATCATAACTGAAATTAATCTTGTCATTTATGGGAGCTGTTCTCCCAATAATATACTCCCTAATTATGAACACTAAATATCAAATAGACTGAAGTATTTCAAATTTTAAATGTATAGTGATGTTTTGATTAAATGAAATGTGGCATTTTACAGAGTTACTAACCATGATAATATCGGATTTACTGGGATTCAAATTGAACCAACTGAAATCTAAAAACCACTGGTATCTCTAGAGAACATAATGAGGTTGTTTTAACTTCACCCAGCAAGAAAAGAACATCCCTCTCTACCAGAGGCCAAAACAGATGCCCTGTTCTTATAATTACTACACATATAATGTAAGCCACAGTGCATCCTGCTTTCCTACTACAGGCTTGTGACATCAAATCATAGCCGATTCTCCCCTCCCTTCACCCTGCTCAGTCACAAGACCAAGGCACCTTTAGCCCCCTCATCCACTGCAGAGAGCAACTAATGGAGTTCATATCCATTACTTGACTGGGTCACCCTGGCTTCCTCGGTGGTGGCTACCCCCGACTATAAATTGCAATTGGCATGCCAACAGATTGTTTTCAGCCGCTGAAGAGATTAACAAAATGGGAGTGTTAAACTTGGGCGGCAGACCACACATTCAAAGGCTTTGACAAAGCTTTCTCACCTTTCCAGCAGATGACAGCCAATTGCTATCCCAGAAATGAGCACCGTTTGGTCGGAGTGCAAAACTAAACAGCTAAGTTTATATGTAGAGTAAAACCCTCAGGTGAATGTGGCTATTGGCGTATTATCTACAAAGCTTTCAAAAATAAGACATTAACATCCACATACTGAATGAATGGGTTCTTTTAATGGCAATAAAGGGATTTCGTGAGGCAACAAGTTCTTGAAAGACAATAAAATAACTTAGACAAGGGAGTCAGAGACATGAGAAAACATTTTGGCTACGAGAGCTGGGCTGCTGAGAGGAGAGGCTTTTTGCTTCTTATGGAACCAAAATGGTACCTAGTAAATTCCTGTTTCATTGAACAAAAAGGGTTCTTGTACAATCAGCACAGCTGGGGTTTTGTACACCTAAATAGAATTGTACATAATTAGAGATGGACCCCTGTTAGTGCTCAGCCTTGGAGACTAAATTGGCATTTAGCAAAGCAGCAGAATGCTCTAATTGTGTGTGATGCCCCAAGGAAAAGGATGCTGATACTGTAAGCCATCTGACACAGCTCATCTCCCTCCCTATGTACAACAAGCAAACGAATCCCTAAATTAAAAGCAAAACATTGTACCTGCTTCACTCTCTCCAATGACAGAATCAAATGTAGTTGGCCTAAAGATTCTTAGTTTCACTGAAGAATTACCTTCTCTCGTTCACATTCATTTAAATATGCAACATGTTTTTTTTCTTAGTATCAGAGAAACTGCCGCTATGTAGCCCTGAGTTAGTCACTCAACTACAATAACCAACAACTTTAAAGTGTCTTTGAAGTGGAGCTGAAAAAAGTGATCATACATTTTTTCTCAGTAGCTTCTGGTGAGTCACATAGCTCTGTGCTTGAAACATTTATCATTTGATATGTTTTGAAAATGATAAGATGTATTTGACCGTAATAACAGCCATACTCAGCATTTAAAGAATTATTGTTTTAACCTTTCCACAATCAAAAACAGAAAAGCAAAATATAAGGAATGGGCAAAAATGTATGTTGGCTGTAACATGATCAGCAAACTTAATTTTCAATGCCAGGAGTTGACATACAAAAAAAAAAAACAATATTATATATATAGTTTATGGAATCGCATGCAATGTTAAAGAAAACATTCACAACAAGCACCCATTGTGCCGGTTGCTTTCCAAATGTAGGAAAACATTGGCAGCATGCTCTTCATTACACTTGGGGAAATTTAAACTTCTACCACGGGTTACCCGAGATTGTGTTTTGTTTGCTCAACATGTTAGTCAGTTCTGAGCCTGAAACTCTGCAAAACATTGTAAGAAAATATAAATAAGTATCAATAATTGAGAATGGAATACAATCCCAGCCTGTGTGTGTTAACTATAAGTGAGAAGCTGATTTGTCTACCTCTGTTTGAAATCAAAGACTCAATGTTTGTGGAATTAAAATTGGGTTTGATTATGGATATGGCACTGTAAACTGCATATGTGCTAAGGGTGAAACCTTGGAACAAGAAATGATTCTTCATCAAGGTTGTTTGGCATAATTAACTAAAGAAGTTGGACAGCAATACTGTACATTAATATCTTTTGTTTCTGTCTGATAGAGTTCCATTTCTTGCAATATGTGCAATAAGTGAAAAAACAAAGATGAGAGCTTGAGGAAGGATATTAAAATAATCTTAGGTATAATAACATTTAATTAATTTGGTGTAATTTTAGTTTATAGATGAAGTTGGGTTTGTTTTAGTAGAGATGAATAAGTCCATTAAAGTGTGGTTCATTTAATAAAATAAAAATCCTGCTTCATTTTATAAACATTATCATTAATCACACTGTTCATTTTCTGTCATTCAACATCTGCCCTGTGTGTTGTAAGCACATTTAACATGTATCCAAGCAAACAATCAAAGCTTAATCCTTAAAAACCTCTGTTGCTTTTTCTGACTTAAAGTTCCTTGAGGCCTTGAGCTGCGCCGTCGGCATCAGTGTAAAAAAGACATTTTTACTTTTCTCTCAATATTTTCTAGTGGTTTAACATGAAGTAGCAGAGCAAAAAGACGTGTGAACAAATACATTTCTTGACAACAATTATTTAAAACACATGCACTTACTCCTAACAGGTAGGCTGAACACAGATATGGCATTTCACACATGCTGTATTAATCCACGCTAGAGAAACACTAGAGAAAGTAAAAGTAAAAGTTTTTTTTTGTCAAATATTGGCTCTGCTTTTATCAAATCTGGTATGTTTTATTCAAATTATGTATTCACCAAAAGAAGTACAAATTCAAGAGAAAATGTATCCTTTTATCTCAAATTTAATCTTGTTTGGTTTTTATCAATTTATATATTGAGTTCCGCCCCTGCGCTACCTTAAAGTTCACCAATTTTTAACTTGCTCTCTATGGCTTTAGTTTAGTTCAGATGATATCATCTATTGGAGCTCTATGATGACATAATCTGAACTAAAGTTTTAAGTGATGTCGTCTGGAGGCATTTGTTAGCTAAAAGTAGAGATATTTTAATATAGGGAAATCAGAGGGATGCATTGCATTCAGTTACATGTACTATTCAAACTAGAACCAAAAGAAGCAAGTTCAGTATCAATGAAGGTGTCCTTTGAATCATGTTTCTTGCATGGCCTATGACTTTTAGGTTCTTCATTCAGGCCCCCTGTGTATGCAACTTTGTAAAGCCATAAGGATAAATTTAACTACATTATATAGGGCATACTCTTAAATACATTTATCGACACTGCCTGACACACTGATAACAGAATCAAAGACATAAAATCAATATCTCATTAAGCTTCCATGTTATCCAATATGCAGAGTAAACTCTAGTACTGTATGAATTTAACTTCATTTTCAAAAAAACAGAGTAAATTATAGAATCCACAGACTTAATGTATCAGACTACAGAAGTCATCATTACCTCATGGTATGAGTGGAGCTCAGGGTGGAGATCATTCCTTCTGATAATGGTAAACACAGTATATGTGAGCCTTTGATGCCTTTGATCTCATTCAGTCATCTTTTTATATATTATTTTCTACTTTTCTACAAATCCCTTTCCTCCTTTGGCTCCAATTTGTGCACCCAGAACACCCTTGACAGACATTGTAGTTTTGCTTACAGTTCATTTCCTGCATCAAGCTTTCTGCAGGAAGACACAGTTGCACTAGGCTAATGGGTTTAACTTGCTAATGTTGTGCAGCATTGATATGCTCTGGTGTGTAATCCACCATACCAACAGAAAAGGTTACCACCATTTGTATAATGATCTCTATTATCATGTTACCAATACAATAACATTCTTTACCACTGGCTGTGCTACCATAAAAGTTATGCCACAGCTAACATGCCATCTCACTTACATTTATAATTTAGCTTAGCATTTTCTACTAACAACTTTGACACATGTCCCTCATTAAAACCACATTATGAACAGAAGGATTTGCAGTACAGTGTTGGTTCAGTGCTTTATTGCTTAAATTCTTTCTACTGGCACACGTTTCACATGGGGAAAAGCCATACATTTCTTCTGACCTGTTATTTTCCTTAAGATAAATACGTCTGTGGAATTTTGCTCTGACACGAATGACAGAACATTTCATTAGTCCCAGGTGCACAGCACATACAAATTCAGAAATGACTGAGAGATAAGTAGCAGACTATGTTTGTGATTACATGAAGAGGAACGAAATTTGTAGGCACAATGTATGTTCACTGTTCACAAACTGCACAGTTAACTTCCATCACAAAACACTCACAATTAAGAAATACAAAATATTAGCAGTAGCACATACAGACATGGAAAAAATTGTTTGTATCTTGTCAAGGACAAAAGCTGCAATATTGTCGGAAATAGCGTAAAACTGACACTTTATAAAAAAAAATGGTACTTTTTGCTTTTCATTTCCTAATTTATACACAGACACACACAAATGATGGTGGCTGCCATGCAAGGTGCTCCGACTGGAGCAAAATGGGGTCCACTGTCCTCTCCAAGGAAACTTGGACATGTACCCAGGAGGATTTGGAAGCTGAACCACCAACCATGTGGTATGGGGACAAATGCTTTACAAACTGAACACAAACTCCAAAATAAAATAGGTATTTAATCTTTAAACAAGATTGAATACATGTGATGCTAATTACAGGAAGTTTTAAATATCACTACTATCACTACTACAATTCAATGTATGTTTTCTAAAAAAATATCTGTGTGATCATCTTTATTTCTTTTGCTATTTAAAATATTCTGTTGACACAAATGGTTTTAATTCATTATTTTTCTCTATTGAAACTCTTTCAGAGAAATTTGCGTGTTTCTTCTTTTGTTTTGTTGAAGGGTGCCAAGAAATTGGGTCCATGTATATATCATATTCATACTTCTGTAAGGAAATATTTTTACACTTTAACATGGTGGGATTTACCAAGTCTCTTGTGACAGATTGATTAAGACTTTAGACTTCAGGGTTCTGTAGGTATGGATTTTGGAGGCATTTAGCGCTTATGGTTTACATTAATGTTTACTAAGTAGAGTGTTCTCACAAGTACAGAAGTAGACATTTTTGTGAGTGCTGGAAGAGGGAGGTTGTAAAAGGAAGACAGAAAGGGGGGTTAGGAGGGAACAGAAATAAATAAAGAACACAATGCAGAGAAAGGGGGTCAACTAGAAAAAAGAATCTGGTAAATGGAAGTAGAAAGAATAAATGAGAAATGAAGTGTGAAAAGTAGAGAAAGGGGTGCTGATGTGCCTCCTAAGCAGGTCATTGGATGTAGTGTGTCTTGGGAGGGTTTGTAAAGCATGGCTAACAGATTCCCTCAGTCCCTGCGGGAGCAGGTCTTCAAAGCTACGGTCCAGAGAGGTACTGCCATGTCAGCATGCATGACAAGGAATTGGAGCACAGAGCCATTAAACAACTTCTTAGCTAGTGTCCATCACAGGTGGGGAGAGAAACTCCATTAGCCACTTGAACTATTTAAAAAAGGTAGGCCTTAATTTAATAAAATAAACTATATAATATCTTTCTTTAAAGGTCATCAAGATCACAAATTCAAAGATACCTAAAAGCCTAAAGAAATTATTCATCATCAAAGGCCTAAAAGCTGTTGAACAGTTAACAGGTCAAGTTTCCCATGAATATGTATTTCTTCCGTTTGTAAATTGAGTCTGTAATGACAACCACAATCACTCTCTGCTGCAGAGTCTCAGCAGTGATGAAGGTGCCCTGTTGGAGCTGGAGAATCAATACTTTTGTCCATCATGTTTGCCTGGGGCTCCTAAGCAACCCCCCCAATCTGTCTGTGATGTGGGGTGTAAAGCCTAGTTTACAGCATACTGGTGAACACTGTCTTTTGATCCTGCTCATCCTCTTATTCAGCGCTGAAGGGCACCAAGCTCTATAATCCACTGCCACCCGTCCCTGGCAGAGTTCATGGTCGACACCAAAGCCCTGCTGTTCACACTAACCCCCCACTGCCGAGGCGAGCACTGGCTCTTACTTCACATATCAGCATACACACTTCATAGTGTCACACACAAACACAAGCTCTGATGTTTGTCAAAAAATCCTTCGTACTTTCAAAAAAAGACACATAATTCAAAGAGCCATGCACAGGTCTGTGGGTGTCAGTGGCTTCAGGGCCTCATATCTCCCAATTTATGTTGAAGCGGGTTTGATAGTCCCATGTGTCTCATGCTGACTTCAATCCACTCTCTGTGCAAGATCGCCTCCCTAATGACAGTAATTGCATTGAGGAAGCCCCCGGTTGTGTTCAATTACCCATTCCCATCCAAGCACATGGGTATAATCTTGCAATGTAATGTACGGTACAGAAGGCACCAGAAGGCAGACATATTCATCACCACCTCATCTTTGCTGGAATGTGTGAAATCTGGCAGGAGAGCCATGTGACATTTCAATGGGCTGAGAGGTGCTACTGAGTATTCATTATCTGATAACATCTTAGAGTTGTGTTTGCAAAGTTTAAATGGTTGTATTTGTCTCCCTGAGAGCATAAGTAAAATAAAAAAGTTCAGCGTAGGGAAAATTCTTGTGCAAAGTCGAAGAGAGAAGAGAATATAATGAACACTCACCCCAAAGGCTTCTCCAGTCGACTAGCAGGTGAGCCCACAATCTCTCCAAGTGTACAGTAGACTTGACCCAAGAAGTCCTGGGGGGAAGGGGAGGGAAGCAAGCCGTAGGTCAGGGAGAAGCATGGAGATATTCAGATGGAAGAGAAGAGAGTCGGTAAGGAGTTAAGCATTGTTATAAACATTGTACAGTTATAAAGTAGGACAACTGAGGCAGACACGTACGTTAAATTCTGTTGGCTTCCAGGGTGGAGAAGGAGAAGAAGGAAGAGAAAAAGGCCAGGCAGCGGCAATGACACAACAGAGCATATCATGGAACAGAAGGCACACAACTCAAATACCAGACTGTCATCAACCAAGTGCAAGAAAGAAGAGCAAAAGTGAATATGTGAAAGAGCAGATAGGCAGAATGGGAACAGCAGAGGGTAAAGACTCACCGAGTCTCAGAGGAAGAGAAAAGTGAAAAAGCACAAGAGAGAGAAAGCAATGAAGACATAAACAAGTTTCACACAAGAAGTTTGTTTCCAGGGCATGAAGCACAAAGCAAGAATACAACAATAAAAGCATCACAGTGACAGAAGCATGATTAACAATGAGACATTTGGAAGTATGCAAACCAAGTGCTGCAAATATATTCCTTACGTGACTGTATAGTATGGCCATCTAATTTATCAAAGCTTTCAGGGCAAATTGTGACACCCACATACATTCACTGTATATGAGATGAATGTATGTGCTGTAATAAAGCCCTGTCCCTTCCAGGAAGAGCTTCCTTTGTAACATAAATGTATATAGTTGTGAATAACTCTACGCTGTCATGGGAAATAAAATTAATTACATACAACATCGCAGAGCACACAGAAAATGTGTTGAAAAGCTTTGATAAGGATGTATAATGCTTAATTGCTCATTTTTAAAAATCTTTAATTTAGTTCTGGAGAAATAAAACAGCTAGTATTACAAATTGAAACAGATGGAAGGAGAAAGAAATATACAATATTTTGGCACAAGCAAAATTTACTTATTATTCCAAAATATATTTGAGCATGTAGATGCCACAAACTTTAGTTTGCACTGAAGCTAAAAATTAGGGACATGCACCCGTATCACCTAAAACTAATTAAAAATACAAAGATGATGCTGTGATGCTAAGGCATAATAGTTCTTCACTTACATGCTTTGCCAGATCTGGACTTTTAGAATCAATATCATACCTGAAATCACAAAGACATTGCAAATCACAAAGGCAACGTTGAGGGCAAAACAACACCTTGCAAATCATTTCTGACGGTCAGAAAAGTGTATTAGCTGCATTGTTGAACATTATCTCCATGTCAATCACACATCTGGGTGATTGGGGGACCAATGAAAAATATAGGCAATAGGCAAAAATATAGGCAATACTGTGACAGTTAATTAGGGAAGTTATTCTATAGCTTCTGAATGTAATTACTGCACCATGCCTGGGGGAACATATTGAAAGAATCGACCAATGCAGAAAGTTTTGAGCATCTGCCAGTCAAACTAAATTTAGAAGTAATTAAACCTTAGTATGCCCTGGCTCCCACCTCTGTGATACAAGACAAATGTAAATTAGTAACACTAATTGTAAGGGGATATACTCCCTCCTTTCCTGTTTCAGAGTTGTATCATGATAGCACACCAGATGAATTAATTAAGTTTCTAAAAATCCTTAGAGACCTGCAGTGAAGTCCTGAATACATCCTGGAAGTCCACCAGGGACTTCATGCTTGAAGGGAGAGAAAGAAAGTGCAAATTTTTGGAAGCATAGCTCTTCTCATTGTGTAGGGGGGGAAGTGGAGAAAATGATTCTGACTCTGAAATTGCACCTTTCTGACCCTCTCACTACACTGGTCTTTTCAAGAGGAGAAAGGCAGTTATAAGCGAAACGAGCGACTCTGTGAGTTTTATGGGACTTGGTTTTAGACGTTTGCTTTGCTTAGTAGCAAGAAGTTTAAGGATAAAACTTTATATGAAATACTTATCAACCCTTATACCAATCTCTCTTCTATGAATGACTATAGAGATACTGCACAGATGAATAATTCCTTAGGAGATAGCCAAGGCAGTGACAAGGGAGAGGAATGAGAACAAGGCTGTCTCACAGAGGGAAAAGGAAATATAGTGGGGATGAAGAGAAAGATAAGGGAGAAGATGTTAAGCTTGTAGTGGAAAGAAAAAGAAACTGAGAACTGGGCTAGAAGAGGCCAGCCCATCCATACAACATACACCTTGTTGTGTGTATCAAAACAGAACTAACTTACACGTCAAACCGCAGGTTCTGCTTCTCCTCAAAGAAGTAGTCCAAGATGTACTTCCTGACAAAGTCAGGGTTTAGCGTGTTGTCTATCACCTCAGTTCTCCCAAACTAGATCAGAACCAAGAGAAAATGGAAAAAAGATATGAGTGCAGGGCTATGTGACAAATCATCTTGGAGTCCATCAAAAATTCAGATAAGCTACGATTTGATTAACAAAAGTCAATGATCGCACAGTGTCAGCTCCACCTCTTCTCATTGTGCTAGCGATGAGCAACTCTGAGAAAAGCACTTCACTAAGTGCCATTACACTCATTTAATTAACACCACATTCACACCATTTTTAAAGCTACTTCAAAACAAGGGCAGAGGATGGGACACTGACATAAAAAAGGCAAAAATAAAGGTCACTTTTACACTTTGTCTACACAGGAGAACTGTCAAAATGATGGGAACTATCTACTGTTCCTTGGCATTATGAGGAAAATCAAAACTCGCCAACACACACTGTAAAGGGATTAGATCAGTGTTACAGAGCTAGACTTTCTAATGAGGTGATCTGCTGATAAACAAATCAAGAGAAAAGAAATGTTGCATCACCCTCAAGTGCAGGCACATTAATTGCATCCAAAATGAATAATTCAAAGTCAAAGACCTCATGTTGAGCTGCATAAATAAAAAGATCCAGACTAGAAAGTGTTACCATAAACTGACACAGTGAACTAATAATAGTATTATGGCCTAATGAGGAGATGAAACAGGAGAATTACAGGCTCGCACCATTGTGATTACATCCAGTAAGACTCAAAGTGGGACTTACCAGGGAAGCTATGCACTGGGATGTTACAGAAGCAGAATAGCGAAGGGTGCCGAGGCAAATGCAAGGACAGTCAAACTGGACTATGTCTAACATATGACAGTGTGAGAGAGTGGATTTGCAATGTGTCTACAGTAAACCTATGAAAGTTTAACTATTGTGTGACACTACTTCTTCACTAGCTCTCGCTGTCAGAAGGTGTGAGCGCTCTGATTCAGCAGATGCATGGGAGGTGAAATCTCAACCAAGCAACAGGATCTCATTTCAGTGATAGTAGCTGAATTTGGCAGTAGGGTGCTGATGGCATATTCACTTTGGCCAAACCTAACAAAGGACGACGAACCAGCACAAGAGCATAGAACAGCCACCTAAGGACATAACAGTTCTAGATCTCTCAATCCACATATTATTCCTGCCTTGGCAAGTATGCAGTCAGTGTGTAAAGTCAGAGTTAGGAGAGCTCTACAAATTACTGTCACCAGAAAAAAACAACCCTGTTATAGGAATATCTGTGCACTGGCAGTGCACACTTCTTCCCCTTCAATAACCCTAACTAGAATAAATGAAGTGTCAGAAAATCCATTGGTAAAAAGATTAGAGTCCAGGAGTTTGACTGCATGTGGAAGGGCCAAGCTTTTCTTGAATTTAAATGTGCTAATGCTACTATGTAGCTACAGTTTTATACGTTATATTCAACCACATGGTGCACAGTTCTATTTTAATATTCTTCTGGTGATGAAGAAATGTGAATGAGTGACAGCCGATGCAGGGGTTTGTCCCACAGAAGAGTAACTGGATTAAAGATGATTGATGGCACAGTAAAAGGTGCTCCAACCAACCATATCTACTCTCAGGAGAACAAATATACATCCTTTGACAGAGGGGCAAAAGAACCATTATCAATACTGCACAGCTTGACTATGCCTGCACAAAGCCAGCTGTCATTTGCGACAACAACACAGGCCCGTATCTCTTTCAGGGAGCAACGTTCAGACTGCACCCGCAGTTTGTAAGCTCGAGGTGGGGTAGTGTAACAAGAGGTGACAGGTGTGGGAGGCTCTCCTTGCCTGAGCACTACACTTGATGCTCATCTACATTTGCATGTTAAGCAGTAAAACTATTCTCAGGCTTTAGAAAGGAACTATAACTATGTTGCTGCAAGTTTTATTTCACTGTGAACCAAATCCAGCTGACTCCCCTTGACAGACATGCAAGAAAAATTGTAGTATAAATTAAGTGTTATACGCTCTAAGTGATTAACACTGCAGACATTTTTGGTAAATTAAGCAACAAAACACTCAGTTGTTCAGCAAATCAATTAAATAATTAATCAAACATCAAACCAATCCATGCAACTATCAATCATTCAATTGGTGCCGCTGGGAAATTCATTCAAATTAGTAGAAACGACAATCACAAGCACATTACACAAGACAAGATAATACATATAATTTACCATTATACAGACACACAGAGGACTCAGAATACATTAAAATCAAATTAACGCATAAAATAGATACCTGGAAAACAATTATCTACATAATTCAGAAATAGTGTAACATTTTGTTTTAGTCTGAAAGGTGATCCACCTGTCTCTGAGTGTTATTGTACATGTTTCCCTATGAGGACCTGGTAACCTCCATTGTCTTTTCTGAATGTGCCGACATCTTGGCCAGTGGGCATTTCTTTAGAGGGTTGTATAAGCATTAAAGGACATCTGACATTGTGGGAAATATATAAATGCACTTTATCACCCTCTTGCAGATGAGACAGTGTGGAGTTACTGTACCAAGAAGACAATCAGCAGAGACTCAAAAAAGTTACTGTTCCTAGTCAAGAAATAGTTTAGCACAGAACTGCTCTAAAGTTGGAAACAAATAGTTAACACAATGTGTTATAGAGGCAGGCAGTCCTGCTTTCATACTTGCTAAGCTGAGCTTCATTATCTCCAGGCTCTAACTTCACATTTATTATACATACATGAGAGTGGCTTCAATCTTTTCATTTTCAATTCCTTTGAGACACTGTTTGGCTGTGGTTATAGTTGAGGTTAAGCATAACAGGTCATCATAAGTATGAAGGGTTAAAGAAGCTGCGTGTTGCTTTGCCATGTATTGGTGGGATTTAGTTTGTATCATCGGCTGGATGTTGCAAAATATTTTGAACTTGAAGCTAGCATGTATATAAAGTACTGGGTGTGCTGTATACATCTGGCTTGGATGACCTTTACCCTTAATTAAAAGAGTTTCATGCTCAAAAATAAGGGTTGGTCCTTAGACCATACAAATACTAGATGGCAAAATATAATCTTGAATCAATTTAGTATTCTTTAACACGTAATTTAAACTGAGATTTCACTGGGTTTACAGTGAAAAATATGAACCCCAGAAGGACCCCCTTGCTTGTTGACCTTTCTATCTTCTTCTACTTTGGTAGAGCCAATAACCTGAGGCAACTCCAAAGCAGAGGAAAACTTTATTAATACATGTAGCTGTCACCATAATCCGTCACAGCTAACACAGTTCTGACGAGTGCATGAAGATTCGGAGGGTCAATCAATTGCAAATGATTGGCACTTGCACTATTTATCTTCAGAGTGAGCTAGTGAGCAGGGCAGGTGGTTGGGGAGGGGTGTCTATACTTCAGACGAAAAAGGCTGATTTAGTTGTGTTGACAGAGGGACGGCTATGATCTCTTACCTCTCTCCACTGTTTGGACTCCGCGCCCTGCGTGTACAACACAACCACTGAGAAGAGAGGAGGTAGGGGCAGAGATAAGGAGAGAAAAAAGAAGAGATTGACTTCACTAATGAGCCTCAATCAAGCATCTTAATTCTTCAGATAGTGTTTGTTTTGTTTCTTCTTTGTTGACATTTATCATTAATTATCCTGCCTGTCCTGACAGCATAATGTAGTGTCAAGTTTGATGATGCTATACAGCATCAACTTCTGGGTATGACGTCCACATGCAAAGAACAAAGCTTTAAAGCAAGATTGAAAGCTCCTAGAGCACAATGTATGCTGCATAATAAAAACACAATTTAAAAACAAGGATTTCTCCTGATTCCTATTTTACTTTGAAACTCGAACAGAACAGAGGAGGGTAACACAATATGACCTGTCATTTCTCTCAAGGTTCATCTTTAGGTGAAGAGAACACAAAGAGAGTGGGATTTATTTTCCCAGAAACTAATTTACACAAAGGGTTTGAACTTCTTCAAAATTATGTTAAACATCCATCCTCCATTCTCCAGCCTGCAGGGTGTGTCAAAGAAAATACCTTTATGGTGATTCCCCCTGTGGCTCACTAAAAGACACCCATTTGTATTCAAAGGCTGCTGTTTATACCCTATATGCATTAAGGTACTTGCTGTAGCTCTCAGTGAAAAAAGGTTGTCACATTACTGTGCAAATGATATGCAGTTATTGAAGGAACACTTTGAAATAGCAGAGTAAACTGAATCAAAGCAAAGCTCAGCAAAAGTAAAATGTAAAGTTTCGCAAAAAGATAGTTGTTGTCATTGAACCATATTGTGGATCAAGAAAAATCAAAGCTGCAGTTACCATTGTACAAACTTACATGGATCAGATTTGGAGAAAGTGTCTCGATCCAAAAGATTCCTGTAAGAGAAAAAAAACAGTTGCACATCAAAATTTTATTGGAGTCCAGCATGTGTGTTGATATTGGAGTTTGTGCAATGTGCACCAGCAAGGTGACATATGGAATGCAGTTTAATTTAAAAAAAAGAAAACTCATATCCAAGAACTACAAATTATTAACATAATAACACAGACACAGATTCACATAAAACCATACTGTCCTTGAGTTTTCATTTTAACTGAGGAATACAATAAGAACATTAAAGCTCAGTTAAAGGACACGGGGGCTGTGCTGCCATTAGAAAGACCTCTGTTGTATTAAAACAGTCTCCAACTACATAGAATTCAGAGTGCATACATTTGCTAAGGTGACAAAATCCTTTGAATTTATTATAATAAGAAATAAATGCATGGAGCCTGCAGCATAGCATGTACATGCCAGACGTTTTCATCTGTTCAGGAGAAAAACATTAAAAATGGCCATGACTTGTTTGCATTGTACACTATTGGTCAGATACAACCTTAAGAGGTCACCTTCAGCTCTGGGAGATGGTGTGAGGCATTAATTCCTATTGTACATAGTAATAAATTAAATAATATAGAAAATGATTTTGAAATGAATTGAAAAAAAAAACATTTGTCCATTGCAGCCCTAACTGTAACGCATTAAAAAAAGAATGATGCAGAACAGAAAGTAAGGTCTGTCTCTGGTTAAAATTGCTATAGACCGAAGGTGAGTCCAGCTGGTTTGGCTCAGGTGCCTCTGGCCTCAAGGCAGACAGCAACTTTACCATTTACAGTAACAATCAATAAACCAAACAGGTCAATCACATTGCATCTATGGGCTAAATTATATTCAAGATCATTTGGCATCTATGTGTGTATCTTGGAATCACTGCAGGCCATGTGGGCCATGAGTTTCAGTCTGAGCCAGCACTAGTACAGCATCATGGTTATTTAAATGCATCAGTTTGAAACATAATAAACACCTACTCTAGCATTTCCCACATTATATCCTTGAATAAAACACAAACTTGGAACCAGTTCTGATCATCATCCAACACCTATTCAAGCAGCCAGACACTCTGATTAGCTTAGTGACTTAATCTAGATAAGAGCCGCACCACAATTAACATTAATATTACTCATGTCATTTATATTTTTAGCCTCTTCTAAAGTGGGTGTTGTGCATTTTTGGAAACACAGGGAGATCCTGAGTGTGTCCCACACACAAAAATCTGTTTAAAAACACTGGAAATTGATACCATTAAAACATTCATAGAAAATTTCAAATGACAGATGTTTTCCACATTGTTTCAATTGCATCGTTAGTGTATCGGTGCAATGTAAAACCCTATAAATATGTCTTTCTGATCCCTGTTGTGAGCAAGGTCAATAAATAACTTGTGTGCAGTTCAGAACAATTCTCATCCCTTTAGGGGACAGCAGGATTTCAATGAATATAGATGAGGATACAGGACGGAATCCAAGCTACAGGACATCATTCATGTATATGTAATTCTGCATTCCTAGACACAAAATATTCTATCACAGGGATACATGGGGGGACAGGAATGCAGCTTCTCTGGGTATTAGCCTTGGGCTGACCTGACTACAGCTGGAACACTGTAATTATCACTTGATATAACAAAGCCATACATGAGTGAATGTGTTTTTGCATTTACCTGTTACTGTTGGGTTTTCATTACCCTCAGACAATTAATTTGTCAATCACTTTATCCTAGCTGTAATAGGAGAACAAGCCACATGGAAGAAGGACAACTTATAACATCCTGTTTCAATTATTGAATGTTACCGTAGTAAACAAACCCTAATTGGAGTTGCTAATGCTCATTTTGTTGTAGTAGTACAGTAAACTTACAGTGTACCTATTAGTAACAATAGTGTACCTCCACAGTACCAATGGATACATATTTGTTGTTACTTGAAAGCAATAAGCTAACTTATGGAATAATGGGGTAACAATGTGAATATAAGAAAAATACCTACAGTGCTAGTATTTTGTAATTAAGGGGTACTTAATAAATATTATATGAGGTGCGAATACTTACGGTATGACTGTGTAACTACAGATAAGAATGATAAGAGGCAGATAAGAGGCTTCACTACCCCTTTGGTACCTGTTGTTATACAATAGGTACAACAAATGAGGGCTGTAATTTAAAATGGAGCCTTTTACCCATTTTATCTGGAGTTTCACAGTAGTTACATTATAAATATTCACACCTATCATGTCATTTATTAAGTACTATCTAACTACAAAATACTTACAATGTAGTTACACTTATTCTCATCTCTTCATTATTTCCCAAAGTCTGCCTATTATTATCAAGTAGCAACAAATATGTATTCATTGGTACTGTGAAGGTAAACCCATTGTTACTTATAGGTACACAGTATGTTCACTGTACTTATCCTGTAAATTGCGGGCTGTAATTTAAAGCCTTACCGAATATGCCTATTAAGAAGAAATTATTAGTATACAGACAAAAATACAAATTAACCCACCCTCTTACAGTGCGCACGGGTAAAGAACATGCAACAGTGCCGCATGTAGGGTATTAAAGTATCAGATAACCTGTTTCCTTCCACTGAAGTAACACTTTTTACAAACTTACTCATTCTTTGTACAAACCTCAGTGGGATAAGAAAAGATCATTACCCCAAATCTGATGTAGAGAAAGTTTATAGATGAAGATGAAGTTCGCTGAAAGTAGGACAAACGTAATTAGATTCAGCTACTCTTCATCCATGACACATTTCCTGTTTTAGTCTTATTTCAGGATATCATCAGTATGACCGTCTCATTTAAAATGCATGAATGAAAACAGTAAACATCACTTCTCTTATTCCTCTTGATCTCACCACCTTCATTAAAACTGTGAGTGCAATAATATATGCATCACAAAAGCATTTAGCATTCTATCAAATGTGAAGCATAAGTCCAATGTGTAATATTAGTTTCTCTAATAAAGCATTTCTTATTAATTTGTCTGTGAATAAAATTTGTTGATTATGCATATTAAAGAAGGTAGCAGCAGGAAAATCATTCGGGATGTATATATGTCCCAAAAAGAAGGCTTTCCACTAAAGCCAACTCTAAAGAATGTTTCACCTGTAAAACATAGCTGGCAGGCAAACTCTAATTTAACTCACTTTCCTGGAGGTATTTTAGCAGCTCTTTGGTCCATGTGGCTGATTATTAAACCAAGAAATGGGAATTAATTTCTGCACCTGCAGTGCTTTATTGTCAGCACTTAATTCTCCTCCACTTTCTTTGACTTGACTCAATGTGACTCAAAATAATAATTGGCACCTTTGAAAAATAGCATCTAATTGTGTTTTAAGTGGTTTTAAATAGTCTTGAATCTGGCTGGTCCATTCCAGTGTGAGCTGCTGCCTCACTGGTTCTTATTAGAACACAACAAACACAAGCTTCAAAGTAAACTCTCTGACTTGGTTAAAGGAAGGAGAGTCTATATTACATTGGAGACAAAGGGAGATAGCGGACAGGAGAAAGTGAAGAATGGTTTGCATTTTCAATTCTACTGTGTCACTTCACTTTCCCTCTGCTCCTTCACTGAGGAGAGACATTTTCTCTTCACTCACACACCAAAGGGGCAGTAGGTCTCATTTTTATCTAGTATGGCTTTAGGCAGTTTCTCGGGGGCGAAAGGGTCAGAAAATCAAACTGGAAACAATGCGGATGCAGTAGTCAGCAACCCTTTAAAATCTGAGAAATTATGTAGACCGAACTATTCAGTTTTCAACACGGGTATTTTATATCACATAGATAAATAATCAACAGTATATTAGGCAGGAAAGGTCAACACAACATCTTCATCGCTGCTGAAATTAAACAAAAAAATAAAACCGATACAAATCTGACGCACTGCCACATTTCATTGTTGGGTGTCTCTGCCTGTACTGCTTAACTGACTCCCCTGGTTGGTAACAGATGACACTACTGAGTAACGTTGCTTTCATCTGGATCTCCAAAGCTTCGCCTTTGTCGCATTCGTCGCACAATCTAGGTGCTTTATTAGTGACAGACCCATCTGCTGACCTTCACTGTGATGGCACCAGGTGTCTTCTCCTCCTCCATCTGTTTAATTATTCAGTTTCTGTTCAACCTGGGATCTTCGCAGGTCCACAATATCTGCTGCAGAGCACTCCCTGGGCGGCCGTGTCGTGGGCAGTGACAGAATCGCTGTTGTAAAACTATGCTTCTGCTAGTATAATATATGAGAATGGAAAATAGAGTACACTGTGTCTCCGTGTTTCAAACTGGTTTTTGGTGTGGGACTAATGTCCAAACTGGGAGCAATACCACTGCTAATTGCACACTGTGACAGACTAGGCTTGTGCAAAGAAAGACTTTTATTTCTGAGAGCTGAGGGAAATGCAGACACTGAATAGTATATGGCTATTATAATCCAGCCGAAGCACTTTGCACTTAGCCTACTGTGAATTCATGCCAATTTCCTTTCATCTCTTAACTACAAAAAGCCAATCTGCAAATATCTTTGGGCACACACCAACCATATGTTTCACATAATGGCAACATAAATCAAATTCTACATTGAATGAAAGGTTTTGATAGTAGCATTTTCCCATGTTTTTAAATAAATGTCTTGTTTTGGACACACTGAGAAAGTCCCACACACAAGAGATAAAAAATAAAGATGATATGAATAATATTAATACTGATTGTGGAAGCAGAGCTGTTACTGAACAGAGAGAAGGAGGTTTATACTGTATAAGTGAGGGTTGTCTTGACAGAAATGAAAAATGGCAGATTAAAGTGGCTAATACTTATATATGTAGCTAAATGGTTTACATCTAAACTGTGACGGTGGATGACCTGGCAACATTTAGCAGGCCAAAGTAAGAAAGTCATGCTTTCATTACTGTGGTTTGATTGTAAACATGAAACTACAGTAGCTACCACCAAACATTCTTACAGTATATTGTGTTATGGCTCTGAAATTTGTGGTTTTGTATGTATAAGATGTGTTGTGTTCTAGATAAAACTAGTGATTCCAATCACATTCAATTGCAAGGAAAAGATGGTTAACGTCAGTCAGAGGTCTTTTGAATATATTTAGTTTGGGACACTCAATGTGTAGGTGATTTAAAAATTTTCCCATCTGTTCTTAATTAAAGACTGAGAAAAGAAGCACATATTGCATGGTACACTTCTATTGGTGAATAATAAGCTCAAGACCCATTACCACCGCAAGTCTTTCAGAGAAAACAAATTTTATTTTATCTCTATGAGAAACAGAGCTGATATGGAAATACTGTAAACTACTTTGTAAAACATTTTTGTATTACTGTAGTTTTGAATACTGACTTCGAATAACATCCTTACATGAAATCAAACACACACACACACACACACACACACACACACAGACACACACAAAATAAAGAATTATGTCAATTTTAGATATTTCTCTAGATGTGGAACTGTGGGGTGGATGAGCTTCCTGAATAAAGATGAACTTAAATTTCAGAAGAAGGGTTCAGCTGAGCAGGGTGGATTGATTTTGAGTCTCATGCTGCTGTAAAATGAAGTTGCATATTGTGGCCCAAATACAATATATGCTTTATACTTATCAGTGAAACCACACATATTTTGACTAATAAGCTGATCACCTGAAATGAAAATTAGTTATTTTAATACTTAAAACCTGATGTTTTAGCCATATATACAGCTTTGTGGCAAACACCCAACATTCACACCAAGCATTGCAGAAATGTTCCTCTTCGCTACAGTAGTAACTGTAGTACCATGCTAATGTATCTAACAAAGCAGTTACTAACTACAGAAATGACAGTACCTTGACAATGATAAGCTTGTTTAGCCCTTTGGATAAAACTGTCAACGAGGGACAGCCCTTCAACATATGCAACATAATGTGATAAAATCTTCACTGAGCATCCTGTCAGGCTTTGTACAAGTCTGCCAACCAGCTCTCACATTTTCCAGACAAGCTGTGATGTTAGGTCAAACATTCCCCCACACAAAAATCCACTCTGCTGACCCTAAAGGATCTCTGAAAATAGTGACAAGAGCAGTTTGATACTTCGGAGCCATGAGAGCCTGCTTTGATTTCTTATTGCTACAACACACTTTTGACTTTTCCTGTCATTCCAATCAACACTTTTAAATAACACAGGCAACATGCAGAGCGTTATAAACCACTGGTGTGGCACCACAGCTGTGTTTCTATGGGATCCCCCTCTGCTGTCATACATCCCAAATGAAAATATATTAATAAAACTAACACCACAACAAGCCAAGAGTCTGAGACCCAAACTCATTTTCACTGTGTCAGGGGTTCATGCATAATTATCCGCTTCATTGACCAGTGAGACTCGCTTGCTGCAAACCTAACATCCCCAAAATCAGTAAAAAATATCGGCTTCCCTTTGGCACCCTCATGTCTAGCCTCAATCCCTAAAACAGATGTGACACATCACTTACAGACACAAGCCATCATGTAAGATAAAAGCTGCAAGTTTGCCCCAGGTCAGTCTTCACCCAGAACACAATATAAAAAGAAGAGCACATTAAAAACGCTGCAAATTGAAATTTCTCTCCTATTCAGACAGATCTTTTATTAATATTTTATGCTTTTGCACAATGCAAACTAGTTCATTTCAAACTAGCTGCCTCCCAGAGCAAAACAGAGGGATGTTTCAACCAGAAAAAGCAGGTCAAAGAGTTTGATTGAATGGGTAACCAAGACTGAATAAGATCCACAGCTACAATAGCTATTAACACAACAACAGCAGCAGAGTTACAGGCCATAACAACGCACTTGAATAAACAATAGGTTGGTTACACAGCGTGAATCCCAATTGCTCTGCGCGAGCAATTGTTTTTGACAGATCGAGCAGCGATGCTCCACATTCCAATCATTCTGATTATTGCATTAGGCCTCCCACTTTGCTGCAATGATTGCTTCAGGAAGAGTTCAGGTAAAGAATCATGCCACAAGATTTCAGACTGACCCTGGGGAACAGCAATCATTGTCCTTGTGCACCAAGGATCCTTTCCTGCAAGCATCTGTCACTAGATGCTAGCAGTCATGTGACCTCTTGTGTGTTTTACATGATAATAAATCCTTTGAGAGAGTCGTGGCATGGTGGAGTTGGATCCTGCCATCTATGAAATGAATTGTTTGAATGTACAGTAGTGCTAGTCTGATCGATTGATCACAGCAAATGAATGATTACAGCAAGCTCCGCAGCAACAGCAGACAAAAGAAAGAGATGGACAAGGCTCAGCTTTTTTGTTCTGGTGAAGTGGGCAATGGGGGCTGATAAAGTTTAATGCTCAAGCTGTCAGGTGGGAGGCTGAGCGCATGGGGAAGGGAGGGTAGCTTTGTCAGCTGCTTTCACATTTTAACAGCACATACCTGTGTTTGTTTTGACATGTTGCAGAGGACCAAAAGATTTTTATAATATGCCTTCTGTTGATCTGTTGAAAGGGAGTGTAGTAACAATTTGCGTTCTATCCTTATAGTGAATGGTTTTGTTAGACTTGAGGATCCCTCGTGTACTTACAGTGACACATTGTCCAAGACCTCCTCTGGATGGTAACTATTAAAAAAAGTAAATGCCAGAAGTAATCTTTTAAGAGCAAGAAAATCTTGTTCCCTCGCTCTGTTGTGATAAGGGTTGTAAACCTTTGTCAAGGTTGTCAAGCTTATCTGCCTGACTCTCCTTCCTCACTCTAGCCACAGAGGTGCATACTGTACAGTAAATTGTGAATTAAAAAAACAATTTTAAATAGTCTGAACATGACTCTATACACTGATAAAATAAAAGAGAAACACAGAAAAATATATTTTCATTAAATGAAGGTCAATATGTTAAGCTTTTAGGGGCTTTTTAGGGGCTGTCTGTTTGAACATTTTTTCCCAGCTTTCATTACTAAAATGTGATTCACAGTGGAAACAGTGCTGAGGCCCCAGCTTCCCTTAAGTCATTGTGCATGGCAACTTTGAGAGGGTCTGGGAGGCTGAGATATAGAAAAGGTGCATTCTACAATCCACCAGGATTCACATTAACTACTTAGCTCAAGCGTGATGTATGAATTCACATACATAAATTATGAACCAATATAAGGGCTGCTAAAATATTGATTAATAAACACATTTATTCCTGCCATGTAAGAAGGGTGATAAAGGCCTGAAAAGCACCAGGGGACCACTGATCCTAACCTGCTGAACTGTATTCGTTGGCATGTGTTTAGTACAGCAGAGGTAGGAATAGAGGCCACTTGAGTTTGAAGAACCATCCTATCGCTCAGTTGGAGTGTAGCATCACAGCTCAGAAGCAGATGCTCCGGGCTTGGCTCACTGGCTGACCTGTGAGCAAAACCAATAAGAGTCATAGACGGGGAACAATGTGCTATCGCAGCGATATGCACTTGTTTTGATAAGGGGTTGTCTGCTTCAGCCTTTCTAGTTTGTCAGGGGGGTTGGTGCAGTATTGGCAGAGGGTTATGAGGATGCCTGTAGGGCTGCACATGGCAATTCAATTCCATGTGCACTGCAATCTCATAGCTTTCAGGCTTAGTAAATCAATTACACAGAGTTGTGGAGCCTGTGCCTCTCACCCACATAACACCCATTGTGCTACTGTTGGAAATTCCAAATACACACTTGCTCATATGTGGGAGGAATGGCTGCATGCATGACTGTGTATTTCATATGTGTCCAACTTCTGAGCTGGGTCCAGTGCTTAAAGTTGTTCTCAGAAGTCAAACAAGAGTTACTGTAGCATTATCTTCAAGTCAAAGAGAAGAACATGCAGGGCCCTGAAATATTTACACGTAAAACAGACAATGTTTCAAGGCCTAGTGAGAGCAGAAAACATTTTTTTATTCTCTGTCAAACGTTGTCCTGGAGCAAGTCTTTGTTTGGAGAGACATTAATGACAGACACGGGAGCTGCAGATCGACAGAGCCCGAGGGCATCAACACAGACCCCAGTTTAGAGTATGAAGGTCTAGAGGAAAAAAAAAACAAGCATATACCAAAAGGGAAATAACACGGGTGCAGCTGCTTCTAACAACAAACAGCCCCATGATGAATAACTGGCAAACATACCCACACAGATGCAAACTAAGCTCCATATGTCAACTTCACCACGCTCACACTTCAGCTTTACACACAATTAAATATTTTAATTGCATAAAGAATTGTAGGGTTTAAACCCTCCTCATAAATGCGCCATCCTCCACCTGTCTCCTCCGTAATGGTTGAGTGACTTGTAATGAAATATTGTATAATTAATATCCAAAATGGGTTATAAGGTCGCCTGGGTGGCAAAGGGAATGAGGGCTTTGTTGAACAAGTTCACAGTTTCAAAGTGGCTGACGAAGCAAGATAATCAATCAGTTCTCCCTCTGCATAACTGACTGAGCCAATGGAGATTTAAAGAAGAATGCAGATGAGAGGGGAAAATTGTGTCAGCAGGGTGTTTAGTTGATAAATCTCTGGCCTGTGGCTTAAACTATGTTGATTTCCAAAATTGCTGCAGAATCTATTTCAACAGCAGTGCACATGTTGAAACCGCATATTACAATAACGTAGAAAAAAGGCACAAAAAGATAAACACTGTGGGTTAGGGCAAAATAAGACATGGTTGTGAATCAAACTGAATCACAAATTACCAAACTGCCAAAGAAATACTACTAATAATGAAACAGCAATTCAGCAGCACTCTGTGTACAGTGACTCTACCTGCAACCAGCACTGCCCCACCTTGTCCACAGAGACACTTGCAATCTTCATGGTACTGTGGAGGCTTAGGGGCTGGTAGGTTTCCATTAAAGGGTAATGGTCAACAAGGACGGACATTTTTGGTGCTAATTATTTTTATCTTAACTTCTGTCTGACAAACTGTAGTGTCGATTTTGGAGCCTGTCAAGCGGTTACATAGCTTCACTCATGACTCGCTACCTCGGGGAAAACCTCACAAGCCCGCCATCACACTCTACTACGGTGCGATGTCCTGTGGCACGGGACTTGGCGCGCGCAATACACAAACACACACAGCTGTAAACCCACGAGACAATGGCGCGATGTTTGAGTCAATATAAAGCAAAGCCTATATATTCACAATAAACACGAGAAAGGAAAAAACTAAAGTTTGGACACGGTGATGTGGTTTGAGTGTTGTCTAATTTATTAAAGGAGACTCAGAGAAATTCTATGTTCCAGTGTTTTTTGGTTAGAAGTATAACAAAATGTAATAAAACTTGAAATATTCCAAAACAGGTACATTTTAACCATTCAAAATTGCAGTTGTTTTCCATAAGTATAAGGCACAAATAGTTGTACAACATTTAACAGCATGCTACTCTCAAGTCTTCACCTTCCAAAACGCAACCAAAGTGCGCGGAGCTGCCCAAACCCTGACGCAGAGAAAGCAGCATCAGCTCCGGAGTGGACTCACCTGCATGACACGGTGATCTCCACTTTGGTGGCCGGGATGCTCCCGCTGATGGGGTCGAAGTCACGGACCGTCGCCGTGGCCTCTACTTTGTCCATGACGTCTCCTTCCATGCGAGACCCAGGCAGGCACACCGGGCCGTCTGAGTCCCTCTGAAACTGGAAAGCCGACGGTGGAGAGTCGGAGCGCAGCAGACGAGCGAGCAGAAGAGAATACGGTCCAGACGCCCCTATGTGCTGTCCATTGTACGGGAAACAGCATGGAAAGTTTACTGGGAGGCTGCAGCGGCGAGGCGACTGATTTGACTAAACTGGGATCACATGCCAGGACGCGTCAGCGCCAACTCCGCTGTTTTCAGGCAAAGAATGAGCTCTTCTGCCAGAGGAGTATTTGAAAAGTAAAAGCTGTGAACTCCACCCCTCCTGTCTGCATTCTCCTACATGCAGGGCTGCGACGGGCACTCGTTGCAGAGTCAAGCTATTGATTTATGGCTGGAGGGTTCGTCATTTTGGTATAAAATTGGTTTTAACAGCCCCTAACAGAAAAAATAAATGCTCTTCGGGGTGTGAATATAGCCTTGGACTGTATTTTCTACCTACTTATTTAGATCAGGTATTAAAGCCAGTCATTAAAAGTGTCATGTTCTCTTCTTGGTGGTTTGGTTCACAAAAGCTTCAATGGGAGGCTCCTGCAGAAGTAAAATTACCATTTCAAATGATCAAAAGAATAGAATGTTCAAGCCAGACCTTTAGGTCACACGCAATAATGAATAGCTTATTTTCACCTATTGTTAAAAATTACATCAGTTCCTCCAGATCCACCAGCTTGTATTACTATTTGAAAGGCCTCTTTGCGCTTTCAGCATCTGGACAGCTCCTGGAAATTCTGCAGCTTCAGTCAGAGGCTGTTTCATGTTCATTTTGCCAGTGAAAAATTTTACTGTATATTCATCACTGGGAGTGGTATTGGAGACTCTGTCAGTGAAGCACCATTTCCATCTCATCCTTTTCCTTGTGGTACAACCTAGTCAAACATGGAAGAATGCAACCTGTCAAATAAGTAATTCAAAGGTAAACAGCTGTAGAGATTCTGTCGGCAGGAGCGCAACGTAAGTGTGTTAACTCCCATCAGTCACAAGAAGCAACTACTGGTAAATCTCCAAGGAAACGATCCCTGAGTGATTGTTTCTGTCTCGCTGAGAGCTTTTTAAGAAATCACTCAACCCATGTCCTCTGAAATCATTCATACAGTTCTAAGTGGCAAATAGCCTACCTGGTCCCATACGGAAACCACAAACTCTCTTTGAATACACTATTTATACACAGGCATACAGTTATTGTAACATATGAAATATGGAGTATGGAGCCCCTGTAATATTATATGTGCTCCATGCTACATGATGTTCATCATTCTTCAAACATCTTTTCCAAGAAGCAAGAATTAGGCAAAGCTATACACTTAGGAGGGAGACTTGGACTGATTGGGCTGCACATTTTGGACACAGCACCACAAGGGTACAGCATCATCATTAGCCATGTTCACTTAGTAATTAGGCCCCACGGTGGCCTTTAGTTGGTTGAGTTTACCCTCCTTTCACTGCAGTTTCCCACCACCTACTGAGAGGTTCTCCACTGTTCCCACCCGCAGCCATCCTACTTGCTATAGCTAAGGCAATTACAGCTGTACAAACCCTCTCTGCAGGGAATGTGTGTGCATGTACATGTGTGTATGTGTGTGTGTGTGTGTGTGTGTGTGTGTGTGTGTGTTTGTGAGTAGTGGGTAATATACAGACCTGCTCAGGCTTCAGCATCAACAAGCAGAGGAGGCCAGATGATAGGTTACAACCTTCAATGCCACTGGTTTTCTACAGTAAGTGACAGTTAGCCTACAGCAACAAGAACAAAGGCCGAAACTCACTAATAGTTACTCTATTTGAGTATATTTTAAGAAAGAGAAAATTTCCTTTCATATAGCTGTATATTTTAAATAACTGCAAGAACAGCATAATAACAGTTCACTTGAGTGTAGTGTGTTCTGTTATTTTTTACTTTAAATCCACTACATTTCACAAAGAAAGATTGTGAATATTGGTTTGTGTTAAATTTCAGGATCCAATTTTCATTCCATTTCCCAAATTTGCAAAACTTTATTGAAGCATCGACAATAAATAAAAAAAGTTATTTATCTCATCTTTAGTACAACACCGATCACTTGTCCAATGCAAACTCTACACTGAAAGGCTGCAACTGTCAGGTAGAATCAAATCAAGGAACTTCTAGCTGTGACCCTTTAAAACTGTGCTGCCCCTGGTCACTGGTTAAAAATATATTTCACATTTAAGTAAATGTGACACTTCACCAGTGCAAAGTAAATACATAACTTAAAGTATCTGCTCTCAATAACTACTTGCACATCTACAAAATAAATATCTCATCTACTACAAGTAGACGGAACTGTGTAATAGAGAGAACGTTTAGGTTTTTTTCTCTGATAACCTGTTGAACATTTAAAAAAAAAAGTCACTGCACACATTAAAGATTAAATGAATGTGTAATTTTCTCACTTTCTCACCGCAACAGACGAAGGGCACGTCAGCTCTGTCCCCACAATCTATGGCTCCATCCCGTTAACTTGCACTGCACTTTTCTGCTACAAAAAGAGACATACGAGTTAGAGACAATAAGACAAACTAATTAAGAAAACGATTGTGTGTTTTTAAGTAAGTAAGTGTGTAAGTAAGTAAAATTTTAACAACATGCACATGTTCAGTAGCGTTCAGTAAGCTAACTAGCCAACTAAGGCTAACTATTGTTCTCCGTGATGGGGTCCGGTTTAAATCGCTTCATAGGTTTTAGCAATTTAAAGAATAAGTGGCTCTTAATGCAACCGCAAGGGGGCACAAGCCAGTGTCTTCTTGTGCCAGTCCCAAGTCTGGATAAATGCAGAGGGTTGTGGCAGGAAGGGCATCCGACGTAAAACACATGCCAAATCAAACATGCGAATCGTGACAAAGGCTTCCATACCGGATCGGTCGGGGCCCGGGTTAACAACGACCGCCACCGGTGCTGTTGACCTACAGGGTACCGGTGGAAATTGGACTACTGTTGGTCGAAGACGAAGAAGAAGAGGAGGAAGGTGTGTTCGTAGGCAGAGAGAGAAGAGGAAAGCTAAGAATGTAGGACTGACAGTAGGGACTTTGAATGTTGGTACTATGACAGGGAAGGCTAGGGAGTTGATCGACATGATGCAGAGAAGGAAGGTGGACATACTGTGTGTCCAGGAGACCAGGTGGAAAGGTAGCAAGGCTAGAAGCTTAGGAGCAGGGTTCAAGTTGTTTTACCATGGGTCAGATAGGAAGAGAAATGGAGTAGGAGTTATATTGAAAGAGGATTTTGTGAGGAATGTTCTAGAGGTGAAAAGAGTATCAGACAGGTTGATGAGCCTGAAGCTGGAAGTTGAAGGGGTGATGTTCAATGTTGTGAGTGGTTATGCCCCACAGGTAGGATGTGAGTTAGAAGAGAAGGAGAAATTCTGGAGTGAGTTAGATGAAGTGATGCAGAGCATCCCCAGAGGTGAGAGAGTTGTCATTGGTGCAGATTTCAATGGGCATGTAGGTGAAGGGAACAGAGGTGATGAGACTGTTATGGGCAGGTTTGGTGTTCAGGACAGGAACGCAGAAGGTCAGATGGTGGTTGACTTTGCAAAGAGAATGGAAATGGCTGTAGTAAACACTTTCTTTCAGAAGAGGCAGGAACATAGGGTGACGTACAAGAGCGGAGGGAGAAGCACTCAGGTAGACTACATCTTATGTAGACGTTGTAATCTGAAAGAGATCAGTGACTGTAAAGCATTGGTAGGGGAGAGTGTAGCCAGACAACACAGGATGGTGGTGTGCAAAATGATGCTGGTGGTGAGGAAGATAAGGAGGACTAAGGCAGAGCAGAGGACGAAGTGGTGGAAGTTGAAAAAGGAAGAATGTCGTTTAGTTTTCAGGGAGGAGCTGAGACAGACTCTGGGTGGTTTGGAGGTGCTTCCAGATGACTGGACTACTACAGCTAATTTGATCAGGGAGACAGGTAGGAGGGTACTCGGTGTGTCATCTGGAAAGAGGAAAGCGGACAAGGAGACTTGGTGGTGGAACGAGGCAGTTCAGGAGTGTATACAGAGAAAGAGGTTAGCTAAGAAGAAGTGGGACACTGAGAGGACTGAAGAGAGTAGACAGGAGTACAGGGAGATACAGCGTAAGGTGAAGATAGAGGTGGCAAAGGCCAAACAAAGAGCATATGAGGACTTGTATGCTAGGTTGGACACTAAAGAGGGAGAGGTGGATTTGTACAGGTTGGCCAGACAAAGAGATAGAGATGGAAAGGATGTGCAGCAGGTTAGGGTGATTAAAGATAAGGATGGAAATGTATTGACAGGTGCCAGGAGTGTGATGGGAAGATGGAAGGAGTACTTTGAAGAGTTGATGAACAAGGAAAATGAAAGGGAACGAAGAGTAGAAGAGGTGACTGGTGTGGAGCAGGAAGTAGCAAAGATTAGTAAGAGTGAAGTGAGGAGGACATTGAAGAGGATGAAGAGCGGAAAGGCAGTTGGTCCTGATGACATACCTGTGGAGGTATGGAAGTGTCTAGGAGAGGTGGCAGTAGAGTTTTTGACTAGTTTGTTTAACAAGATCTTGGAGAGTGAGAGGATGCCAGAGGACTGGAGGAAAAGTGTACTGGTACCAATTTTTAAGAACAAGGGAGATGCGCAGAGCTGTGGCAACTACAGAGGAATAAAGCTGATGAGTCACACAATGAAGTTGTGGGAAAGAGTAGTGGAAGCTCGGCTAAGGGCAGAGGTGAACATTTGTGAGCAGCAATATGGTTTCATGCCTAGAAAGAGTACAACAGATGCAGTATTTGCTTTGAGGACGCTGATGGAGAAGTACAGAGAGGGTCATAGGGAGTTGCATTGTGTCTTCGTAGATTTAGAAAAAGCGTATGACAGGGTGCCGAGAGAGGAGCTGTGGTATTGTATGAGGACGTCTGGAGTGGCAGAGAAGTATGTTAGAGTGGTGCAGGACATGTATGAGAGCTGTAAGACAGTGGTGAGGTGTGCTGTAGGTGTGACAGAGGAGTTCAAGGTGGAGGTGGGTCTGCATCAAGGATCGGCTTTGAGCCCCTTCTTGTTTGCTCTGGTGATGGACAGACTGACAGATGAGGTTAGACAAGAATCTCCCTGGACTATGATGTTTGCAGATGACATTGTTATTTGTAGTGAGAGCAGGGAGCAGGTGGAGGAAAATCTAGAGAAGTGGAGGTCTGCTCTGGAAAACAGAGGAATGAAGCTTAGCCGCAGCAAGACAGAATACATGTGTGTGAATGAGAGGGACCCAGGTGGAACGGTGAGGTTACAGGGAGCAGAGGTGAAGAAGGTGCAGGACTTTAAGTATTTAGGGTCAACGGTTCAGAGCAACGGTGAGTGTGGAAAAGAGGTGAAGAGGCGAGTGCAGGCAGGTTGGAACGGGTGGAGAAAAGTGTCAGGTGTGTTGTGTGATAAAAGAGTATCAGCGAGAATGAAAGGAAAGGTGTTCAAGACGGTGGTGAGACCAGCAATGTTGTTCGGCTTAGAGACTGTTGCACTGAAGAAAAGACAGGAGGCAGAGCTGGAGGTTGCAGAGCTTAAGATGTTGAGGTTCTCTTTGGGAGTGACGAGGATGGACAGGATCAGGAATGAGTACATCAGAGGGACAGCTCATGTTAGATGTTTTGGAGATAAAGTCAGAGAGGCCAGATTGAGGTGGTTTGGACATGTTCAGAGGAGAAACTGTGAATATATCGGTAGAAGGATGCTGAGGTTGGAGCTGCCAGGCAGGAGGTCTAGAGGAAGACCAAAGAGGAGATTTATGGATGTAGTGAGGGAGGACATGAAGTTAGTTGGTGTGAGTGAAGAGGATGCAGAGGACAGAGTTAGATGGAGGCACATGATTCGCTGTGGCGACCCCTGAAAGGGAGCAGCCGAAAGGAAAAGAAGAAAGAAAGAATAAGTGGCTCTTCAAAATGTATCATAATTAGAAGTCTCAGAGGTGGCTGCTATCTACCCGGAATAACAGATCGAGTTAGTACTTTCACAAACTCTGCTCACGTGGTCCCGAGCCACTCCGCTTTTCTTCTGAGCTTTAACGCAACTAACGTTTGTTGCCAGGTACGTGTTGCCAGGTTGGGTGGTTATATTGGAGCCCATTCTACAGTCACCTCTGATGGAGCTTATGTGTTCTTAACCTTGATTCATTAAAATTAAATTGACGGGGCCAGGGCCATTTCTATGGCTTTTAGCGCCTTAGGCAAGAAGGTGGCCAAGCTCCCACCATCTGCAAAACAAGCATATATAATATTATTCTATGGCCAAAAACTGTATTTATAATTTCAATGTAGAACTCCAAAAGTTAATTTTAATTATAAATTATATGTCTTTGTCAGTTAATTTTTGTTTGCAATTAAAGGTGTTCTTATTTGTTTATAATTTAGTATTTATAGGTAATTAAATGGATCATTTTTATTGTTAACTGTAGGGTAAATTATTAAATATAAGAACTGAATGTTGATGATTTTTCACATTTACTAGTCAGAAATAAGTTTTTTGAATTAGTTCTCTCCTTGAATAACTTATGTTTAGGCCTACCCCTGCTGCTGCAGGTATCTGTCATTCTCATACTGAGCCTGACTCTGTCACACTGCAGTTGCAGAGTAGAGCTGTGTAATGTGTGAAATGCCAGTATGTGTATTTTGAAAGAAAATGTGCACAGTTCATGTTATGCAGTTACTAAATTTTTTTTATAGATTTGGCTAAAACTCAAATGTTTAAAAGTAAATAAATAAAACATCTCTTTCAGCATCCCTCCAGCTGGTGGCACCCTTGGCAAGTGCCCATATGACCTATGCCTAAAAACAGTCCTGTACCAACATGTGAGAAGTTGTTCTTAAACCGGAAGGGAGGAGAATGGGGAGGCAAAGATGATGTAGTGCCTGAGGTGAAAAGAAACACGTGCATGCTGGTGTCCTAAGATTGTGTTGCAGCTGCAGCAGTGATAGTGACACAGCTCATAAGTAAGCTATTTTACAGTATTTTAGTGTATGCTGATGGTGTGGCCAAAAAGATAATGGTTCTGTGTTTTTTATAATCATTTATATTGTTACCTAAATTGTCACCATTACTGCATATGTGACTAGATTTGTCCTACTGGAAATACAGCTACACTGAATCGTTTGAGCAACTTGAGCTTCAAATACTAAATAAATACTTTATTTTGACAAGGCCGACTTATTCAATGAACTACATATTTATTTAAAATGTCTGAGCTACTCTTCATTCTTTTGCTAACAAACCAAAGTGCTTATGTGTTAAATGCTTTAATGAATGATTAAACCTTTGAGGAAAACTGCTAAACCCTTAATATCCTAAAAATGTGAGTCACAACTCAGTCAAATGTGAACACACAGTGATAAACATGTTTTAAATTTTAATATGGTCATTTTATATGACTTTCTACAATAATAAACTAACTAGAAGTAATAAAAAGGAACATATCTCAGACCTTGTTCGAGATCCATTATTATTGTCTTCTTCAATAAAGGAGGCTTCCATTGTGACCAAATAAGTTTAAAACAGTCCATATAATTATATATTTAATGTAAAATAATGCAAAAGAAAACAAATAATTTAAGTTCACATTAGCCCGTTGGTTTCTCAATTTCATGTTAAAGAATGGAGCTTTTGTCAAATGTAGGATCAGTTTGCATCTCTGAATCATGATCACTTAACAGTTGCTCATAATAAAAAATGAAGGGCCCTGATCTGGGCCAACTTTAAAGACAGGCTAAGACAGCAAGACTCCGGTAGGCTTATTATAGAAGCTTTGCTAAAAAGCTACATGAAAACGGACAGAGGTGAATAGTGTAGTGAGAATCTTATATTTAGACTGTAAATGTGTCATGAAACCAAAAAAATGAGCTAGAAGAGAACAAAAATCTCTATGCAGCTGCTGGTTGGGCAATATTTTATCATTGCAAAGTGCCCTTTTGCACTATATAAAGTCAATTAATCCATTAAATTGTTCATTTTGTAGCTTTAAGTACACTTTTTGGTTTAACTATGCAATTGAGTGTATATATTTACTGGGGCACTGCTAGGTTTGCTAAAGTACTGATATAAAAACCTGTTATATCATTGAAAGTTATGACATACACAAAAGCATCTCATGAGTAGGGGAGAGAAAATATTCATTGCATCTGTAAGCTTTTCATGTTTTTCTGAAAATGAAAATCTAACACACCAGTTTGAGACTATTCCATGCATGTTTCAAAAACATCTGTGAAGCAACATCCTGTAAATGTTCAGTGGAAGACATAATGGATATGAAGTCAATAATACAACAAGTCTGTACTAGTTTATTTTGTATTTTGTTTCAGTTTTCAATATACATTTCAAAGAAATGTATGCCATCTGTGGCAAGCTTTTATGTGTTCCAGTACAGACAACTACTGACTTCTGAATAAATGAACTTAATTTCAGTATGTCTCTCACTTCCCACTGTGAATAAATAGTGTTATAATGATCAGACTCAGAGTTCAGCTGTTGAAGGCACAAATTTGCAGCATACTGGCATCAAACAGCAGCAGTACAACATCACAAGGAAGAAATGACCGTGGAACTTTTGCATTCCTATATATATATATATATATATATATATATATATATATATATATATATATATATATATATATATATATATATATATATATATATATATATATATATATATATATATATATATATATATATATATATATATATATATATATATATATATATATATACACACACACAGGGAGAGACAACAGTTTTGGCCTCTCCACACTGGTTAACACATAAATATAGGCATTAAAATGAACAGGTGAAGTGAAGAACACTGATTATTTTTTTTCCATGTCACCTATCAGGGTGTGAGATATATTAGGCAGTAATTGATAGGTCTTGTAGTAGATCTGTTTGAAATCGGAAAAAAAAACCACCAGAATGCACTATGGGAGGCAGGCAGGCAGAGGCAGTGTCATGCACTGACCAATACTCTGCTGGGAAACATTGGCTCCTGGAATTTGTTTGCAGACCAAGTGCACTTCTTCATGGCAATGGTATTTCCTCATGGCAGTGGCATCTTTTAACAAGACAGGGCCCCCTGCCAAAGTACAAATTTTCATGATTTGTTCGAGAAACATGGCAAAGAAAAACATTCCAAATAATCAATCTAATCACATATGGGATGTAATGAAAAACAAGTCCATTGAGGCGCTAGCTCACAACTTATAGTATTTTAAGAAAACGCTGCAGGTTTTTTGGTCCCAAATACTCCTTCAGAGTTTGTTTGGTTAGAGTTTGTTTAATCCATGTCTTGATGGGTCAGAGCTGTTTGGGTAGCACAAGGGAAGGCCTATGGTTTTAATGTTGTGGATAATCAGTGTCACTCCATCCATGTTTATTTTTCTTAATTTTTTTGTCAACTATTTAGTGTTTTTTGGTAACACAGTGGTGGAGCTGTTAGTGCGGCTGTTTCACAGCTAGAATGTCCTCAGTCTAAATCAACCTGCAGGCTTAGCTAATTGCTTGCACTCATCCAAACAAACTCGATAGGAGTTTATTTGTTTGGATGGATGAAAATGTATTGTTAAAATTCTTAGTATGATTATAAGCAAGTTCACCTAAGGTTCTGTTGTTGATTAACTAAGAACCCTTTGAAGAAGTTAGTGGCAAACTATAAACCTATTTGTAATCACATTTAAAATATCCATGATAGCATTTCTCAGCAAATTGATAGCAAATTGTATTCTTAGAAGTTGATGTAGTCAAACATGTCCACATAAAATTCTTAATAGTAGGAATAGTATTTCACCTTGTTGTGATATATGTCACCTTTCCAACTGTGCCAAATCAACATGCGGACAATGATCCCGTGTGGCAACACTGACGTTTAATTCTAGAGTAAAAATCTAAAATATTCATACTTGATATCTAAAATGACATGAACTAAAATCAAAATGCATGTACAAATGTCCCATCACTTGTCCTTGGAAGAATGATGTTGTGGATTTCTGAAATGGCGTTTTTAACTTGGAAGAAATAAATTACAGATGTCATCGATGACAGATTGCCTAACTGTATCTGCATTTCAGCTGCAGAAATTAGGACTAAATTTACATTCAGTTTCTCAACAATTATTTAGGGTGTGGGAAAAGTCCCTACTCCCTACTCCAGCAACTACAGCTATACATAAACAAAGTAAAAAGAAAACAGAGAACAAAAATGTCAAAACAATCTTCAACAGCAAAACAAAAGCTATGTACTACAAGCCAGCACATGTCACCATGTTTTAAGGTGGAGCAGAACTTTAACACTTTAAATTCCATGTTGTATCTTTAAAAAGATGCCTGAAGCCTGAAGACTAAGAGACCAGCTCCCCTCTCTTTCTTTCGTGATATAAATCAATAATGCTCCTGTGCTGAGCTGGAAACACATTTGTCAGTCTCTATTCCGCATGATCCAGTCACTCTGCCAGCGCTGTGGTTTCTCTGAAGAGAAGGAAACAGCAAAAACTGAACCTTTCCAGTGTGACAATGTTCAAGTGTTAATAAGAGGAGCAGTCTGTGGGTCTTCAGTAACACATATCTGTACAGGGAACAAATGAACAATTGAACTTGGCTGAGAATTCAGCACTGAAGTCAGCACTGCTCCACTGCACCGATGTGAGGTGGATGGAGTTTCACCAAGCATACATTATAAAGAGAGTGAGAAAGAGAAACTGCAAGAACTTTACATGAACATGTGTGTGTGTGTGTGTGTGTGTGTGTGTGTGTGTGTGTGTGTGTGTGTGTGTGTGTGTGTGTGTGTGTGTGTGTGTGTGTGTGTGTGTGTGTGTGTCAGCATCACTGTCTGGAGCAGACACTCATCCGTTTCACTGATTGAACACCAGGAAATGTGATGCTGGCAGCCACTCCGCCACCATCACTAAAACACTGGAGCGTGGCTGTCTTCAGTAGCGGCGACAGGAAACAGCCATGTTTTACTGTGGTGCTGCTCTGACACTTCGCTGTCAGGGAGTTCATTACATTGAGAAAAAGATTCACAGTCCTATAAAGTGGAGACATTTCTTGTTATAGAGTGCAGTGGAGATACTGTATTTCTGACTGTCACTATGTTCTGGCTGAAACCTGGTGCAGAATTCACACATTAAATCCTTTTGGGGTGTGAGTCTCCTGTGATAATAGGTTGAGAATTACAGTCGAAGGTACAGTTGTAGTTATATAGGATCAGGGATTTAGCTCTCTGTGGGTTTTTTTTATAATGCTTTACACAATACATGGGGTAATTCATCCAAACCATTTTTGCTGAAAATAAAAAAAGAAGAAAAAATATATTAAATAAATCTTTGCATTTATTAAGAGCTGTCATGCATACAAGTTATAAACCCTTCATAATTCCCAAGTGTGGCTGCAACTGGGGCAAAGCTTGCACATTTTAATAAAAGAAAATAATACTGGGGGCATTTCTCATATCCTTGACAGATCTGTTGGTTAGTGATGTGTGACAGCAGGATGGACTCTGCTGTGTGGTGGTGTGTGGTCCATTTCTCACAAACTTCAACTTTTAACTTCTTGCACACTTGCACATCTTGCACACTTGTCAACTTGAGACTGGTAAAATCTAGTGTATTGCAACTGTCTATATCTGTTGCAAACTCAAAATTAGCGAAACTCCTCCATGGTACCAGGAAAAGACTTTTCTCCAGTTTCATTGGTTACCAATTAAATATAAAGTTTATTTTAAGACGATTCTTTTATTTCTTTTTAAATCGTCAACTGTGTACATGTTTGATCTCCTCATTCACAAGGCTGAATCTCTAGGTGACAGAGCTTTTTCCGTGCCCCTTTTTAATGTAACACTTGTTATTTTTATTTTTTTTTTGCTCAATAATGAAATCCGATTTTGCTGAAGTTGTCAAGCCAATTATATGAATGCTGATAATGTAAGCCAAAGTAATTAATTGGTAGCAAAACTATGAGCTGTGAAATTTATCAGTTGTTTTGTGCTTGTATTAATAGTGCTGTATAGAGAAATGATAGCAGAACAACTAAAAACATTAACAATTCTGTGCTGCCATACAGACCATGGAAGAGTCAGTGTGATATTCAAGCCTTGACAGCTGCATTTTTGCCTTTTTATTTTTCTTTTCTTCACAGAATTCCAATTCCAATTCTCATTGCAAACTGTAACACATATTAGTCTCTCACTGGACATACCTGCACCATCTTTATGCAGCTACAGTATCAATATCAAATTCTCTTTGCTATGTAAGTACATGGACCAATCAATGCATCCAGTTGCTCCTCTAAAATGCCAAGCCCTAACAGACAGGAACGATCCCCAGAGAAGTAGTTTAGGGCTCGTCAGTTGGATTTGCCACCTCTCTAAATACCAAGAGCCCATCAACTTGTTCGAGCTGTTAGATAATGTGGAAAAGTTAGGGTCCCTCACATCTGCATGCCTCTAGAGGGGTTTTGTGAATAGCCTGGTGTAGCAGCGGGTCTCCTTGTTTCACTCCTTATTTCGCAACTCATCCTCCACCAGAAGCCTGACCTAGATCCAGTCATCCCCTTGCTCACATCATATACATATTCATTGGGCTCTCTAAATTAGAAGACAACCCCTTGAGCAGAGGAGAAAGCTCTCTAATTAGTTGCTATTACCCAATAGCAGCTTACAGGGCTGTGTTTGTCTTGCTTTTCACGTGTGTTGGTCTCAGTGCACTGCTGCATTTATTTTTATGCAGGTTCAGTACTTGCTGTCTTCTATCATATCTTTGGTCACTTGTACTACACATAAGATAAAGGTTGTAATGAGTTCCTGTGACTGTGTCTGCTAGCCAGGTTTGGTAAAGTAAGCACAGTACAGTATATAAAGTATGTTTGAAGCTGCTTCTGCAGTAGTAGTAGTGATCCAGAGACAACACCACAAGATTGACAACTCTCAAAGAAATTTTGAAAGTATGCTGCCTTCTTCACTGTGTTTGTTAATGTTATCTCATGGGTCCAGAAATAGTCTTACAATAAAGAAAATACACTAAACCAAAACCCAAAGTAAATTCAGAACAGTCAATTTCACAGTCTACTGTAATCACAGAAAATTGGCAGCTTATATCAGAACAAATCCACCAGATAGAAAGGATTGTATAAGATAAATGATTGTCTATTATGTGTCTGATTTAATAAAGCCTATATTATAATGTTTAATACCTAATTTAGTATTCAGTATCACTAAAGGTTGAACAAAACTAGTCAAAATTTGTGCAGATGTGTATTTGTGGTGTGGGTCAAGCCCAAAACACAGTGGACCTTACATCCTACATGAGGCATTTTGATAGGCCTTTCCTGACTTCAGTCAGACCACTGTTTGTGTACTATCGCAGACCTGTTTTTTTCTTTTTAACTGTGACTGTCTCCTAACCTTAACATTTGCCACAGTTTCTATGTGTAGACATTGGACAAAGCAAGAATTTTAAAACTGAACATTATCTGGGCTTTCACAGAAACCTTCGATATCAAGGTTGTTGTCAATATTATATGACTGGTAAATTGGGTGTGACATATAAAATCAATGTAGTGCCCTTTTAAATTGCAGGTCCTTTTCAGAAATTACACCAAGGTCAGGAAATCACCAGTTCGATATGAAATTAATTCAAAATTGTGAAATCATTGCCCAGTAATGCGTGGGCAAACACCTGAGGTCAGATTTCATAGGTCATAAAGTTCAGGCTCCACAGTGTTTCGACTGCTCCCAAGAAAGTCTAAAAACCTGATTATGTACAAACATTGGAAAACAATCTTATTCCCCAGATGGAGCCGCACTTTCTAATGCTAAATTAGCTGTACAACAAAAGAGAGATGCAAAAAGTAAAATTGGGAAAACAGAAAGACAACCAATGGATTAGATTCTAATGCAACACACAATTTTGTATTTCACTCGTTCACTGGTAGTGATAGACCAACAGATAATTTATCATTCTGCTTCTGTCTTTTAGCCTAATGTTTTCATTTTGCATCATTTAATAGTCCACTGTACACCACCAAATGGGGGACATACAACAGCTACAATGCTTCGAGATTTTAAATTCAAATTGTTTCTCACAAAGATTGACATCAGTGGACACACATTCATATCTCTCTACTGTGCTTACATCATAACTACATGCCTAACCTTTACACCAGACTAATCCTCAAACATGTTCTACTACTTGCCAACTTCCACAGTTTTTTCTTTACTTTCAGGAGAAAAATTCGAATAAATTTCTTCATTATCATTGCATGAACTGCAAACTGCACGGTGTCCGGTGTCAATCAATAAAACAAAATGAACTGAATTACCGCAGAGGCAGGGAGCCTGGGAGAAATGCATCATCTTTTCATCTACTGACTCCCAGGTCACAGCATCATCTAAGTTTTCCATTTGAGCTTCTTAATGCAGCAGCAACACACCCACTAATCCTTCTACCTCAGTATGTTAACTGAAGCAATTTGGTTTGTGTTGCCTGAAACTCTGCAGTGTTAATTTTTAATGCAATAAGAATGATTTAGATGCTTAATAAAAATGGCTTTAAGAACCCATGTCATCATCACCACATCAGGGGGTCATGTCCGACCTATAGGGAAATACAAAGAAGCTCCTCCCAGAACATTTTACTTTATCTTTGTGTTCAACAAGCAGTAGTTATCATCTTAAAATCCCTCCCTCCTGTGATCAAAGTTTGCTTTTCATCGTGGGCGTGAGACACTTTCATCGCAGTATTTTCTCAAAGCTATATCCATGCAAATCATTGCATTTATCCCCTGTACACTGTGTGCAGAATGGGTGGAAATGAATACACAGCCAGTGATATGTTAAAATCGCCATGGTACTCACAGCAGGCACAGCGCACCACCAACGGCTCACTGAGGAGTGATAGCAGGGTTCCTCCCACGCAGAGATTAGATGCAGGTGCAGGGTAGCACAGATGAGCTGGAGCTACAAAGGCGAACTAACATTACATCACACATCCCCAAATATTATCAAGAAGGATGTGGCAGAAAAGTGGAAAAATACAGATTGGCATGTTGCTGTGGTATGTGCTGTACTACCGTAGATGTTGACTGATTGAAGAGACTAGTTCTTGTCATCCACGGAGCATTAGTGTGTGATGGTGTGAACTCCTGTCCCTGGAGTGGACCCGTACATGTGTGACAGCATGATTAATGTGACTCTACACACTCTGCATTGTTCGACCCTCATGGCGCTCACATCTAGATAATGAGGAAAGCCTGCTCGCCAGCTGAAGCACCAACCGCTCTCTGTGCACATGCCCTCTGGTGCAGCCATCACAGCCAGAGAATGCTCCAAGCAGGATTTGCTATTATGGTTTTCCACATTATAGGAGCAGCTTGATTTTAGGAGTTGATGGGCATCCACATGCTCATTGGGGCCTGGGGAAGTCATCATTGTGTTGAAAAAAAGAAAACTCATCAGTAGTGAGTAGCCCAGTACAGGCCTGTTGTGTTGTTGTTAGCGCCAGCAGTCTTTAACCCCTTGAGCTATACCACCCCACAACCAGCAGCTGCCACTTGACAATTTCCTTAGAAATGACAACTCACTCTCCTCTATTAAACTCCACAATCAAACTAGTCTGGATGAGATGAAGTGAAAGGGACTCATTACTCACTTACTGTGAACATTGCAATCACACGATGTTTACCATGTCACCTTCGCACTTTTGCGCAACTGATTGTCACTTTTACCAGCAGAACAAATGCGTCAAACACATTTACACGCCAAATGTATACCCTTACATTGTGTTCAGCATGTGTGTTCTGGGAGCCAACTAATGCTTAGTAAATGGCAATGGGTTGCACAAACCAAATGATGTCTGTCTGTGACTGAAAAAAGAGACAAGCTGAGCATTTATGGCTTGTTCTGGGCCAACAACAGCCTAATAAAGTTCTTAGATCCTCATTCTTCCACAGCCAATGCTTTATGTGATGGAGCACGTCCCCTTTCCTCCATCAGTTAATGGCTAAATACCTGTGTTGTGAAGTGATTTAAGACTAAGCTGATATGTCTCTGCTCTTTTCTGCTTGTGCCTTCATTACTGTGATAAATCAACTCACAAAGCTAATACAAACTGTAACTGCAGGGAAAGTAGTAGAGACAAAATACACTATGAAGAAAAGATAGAAGCCCCAAATGTTACTCTATCTGAAAGCTGAGGAAATAGCATGTGCTAAGAAGAGAGAGCAAGACCCAACAAAGGCAATGCCCCAGTTCCATACTACACATGAATGCCATCAGGATTTTTGACTATATGAGCATTCGTAGCTGCTAAAGAGATGACATTAAGTACAATACAAGTTATCAGTATGCTTTTTAAATTCACTCTATTTCTGAGCGTATTGTTGATGGGCACTGCTGTCCCATGGTGCAATACACAAAGGACATGGAGCGGAGCAAATCACAGCTGCAAAACATTAAAAAAAAATGCAGATGGTGCTGAGACAGATCCAGTAAGAAAAAAACTAAATCAAATCAAGTATCAAATCTAAGAAAAATATTTTATTAATTTTATAAGGATTTGTAATAGCTACTTGCAAGTGTTCAATCATAAGAAGAACATAATTTTATGTCTATATGTTAAATATGAAGTGGAAACCAGCAGCTGGTTAATTAACTAAGCATTGAATCTGAAAGCAGGGGGAAGGGTTTCAAGAAATGAGCCACCTGATTGTCATAAATCTAATATTGTGTTATTTTCATTGTCTTTTTGGAATCCATTTGATTTCTTTGCTTGTTTGTTTCTGGTTTCTCTTTATATTATCAGAGCTTTCCTGTTATATTCTGGGCCTGAATGCAAGATTTATTAGTAGACTGGAGAAGAAGAGAGGGGCAATTTGATAGAATATGACCTAACTATTTTTTGGGCCCTAAATGATTGAAATAAATTTAAATGATCGCAAAATTATCAGCCATTTTTGCCTACCCATAAATAAAAATGTGTAAAATCTGGCAACACTGGCTTATGGGCACATTTATCCTGGCTTTGTTCAAAGGTAACAAAATCCACCTACTCACCTCCAAATTTTGGTGGAACACATCCAGCAGAGTCTGCTGGTTGACAGACGACCTCACAGTAACAACAAATCTGCAGGAAGTCACTGTGCCAGAGCAAGAAATGGTTCAGCACTAAACCTTGCATAAAACCACAACATAGCATTCTTATACTTAACTTCTTATACAAATTAAACAAGCAACATGTGTTAATTACTGCACTTTGTGCTACTTTGGACAAAGCCAGCTCCATGTTTTAAGTCTGTATGCCAAGCTAAGATATTTGCCAGCAAGCTCCAGCTCCATGTAGACAAACATGACAGGAGTAATAATCTTCTCATCTAACTCTTAGCAAGAAAGGAGACTATGCTTATTTGCAAAAATGGTTTGCTTTTTATTTATCTATTTATTTATATTCTTTATGACATGGCTGCAGAAGAAAGTCAGTACGCATATGAGTATACTGTATCACAAATGTAGCTGTTGTATGGAACCAAGACATAAACAACAAGAACATGCTGTAAACCAATAACCTTTTAATGGTCCATGATGTGAACTTGCAGAGGAACAAGAGTGACATGGAGAGTGGGCTGAATCTGCAGTAAAAATCCTTCACAGTCCAATTAACAGCAAGAATTTCCCCACAGCTCTCACAGCACTGCCTCACCAAATTTTACTGCTGGTGGGGAAAAAAAATCCTCCTTCCTACCACTTCTGCTACAAGGTTATATAACTGCTGTAACATCACTTACACAAAGCCTGACTGAACACAGACTCTCACAAACACATGCAGTGACAGCCATGACAGAAACATTTTAATATAATATATAATATATAAAAAGCAGAGAGAACACACTGTACATTAGTGTGAGGTGTCCTCCAATCTGCCTCCCCCCTCTGTGGACTGTTGACGGACATATTGATATATTCTGACATTTTGAAAGGGCACTGCACATCATGATTGAAATTATAGGTGTAGTTTCTTTAATCACCGGAGGCCCTCTGATATAATACCAGTGAGAGTAAACACACATAATGAGAGTTCAGAACCTCAGGTCTCTGCACAGTGTAAAGTCAACTGCAGGAGGCTGGAAAGAATAACGATGAGATTCAACCCAAAGATAAATATGTCTCCGTGTCACGCGTGCCCTTGCATAACTGCACCCCTACCTGATATCTCATTCAGCATGCGTGAGCTCAGAGATGAAGTCGTAGCAGATTTATAGGCACAGGCAGCTGTAGTGTTGTCAAACGGATTCAGTCTGTCAGAAGGACTGAATGATGACCCCTCCATCTCACACTTGATATCACACACACACACACACACACACACACACACAAAGGCTTCAGTCCCAGAAACAATAAGGTGCATGTGCAAGACATCCAGGGGATAAGCACATTAGTTACAAATCCAAATGAGGAAGAAAGATGAGTGAGAAAGAGACAATGAAGGAACTACCCCTAAAGTATATCTTTGAATATGAAAATCAATGTGATTGAAGATTTTGTGTATTCATACATTCACTCTTGAGGATTCAGAAGCCTCTTCTAAGCACATCACACCACAAAGGACTTATGTAAAATACACCCAGGGTCTTTTTCAACATCAAAAGATAAAATCGACATACCCTACAAGAAAGACAACACTACAGCACTTTTAATAATAATATTGACTTTTTAAATATAGATTTTTCTGTCTTGCAAGTGACTTAGTGAACATTGTATGTAAATATATATGTAAACAGATAGTCTGTTCTTCGTTTTTGTTTCTGTTTGTTTGGGTTGAGTCTGAGGAGAATATTCTTAATCTGTCCTGCACTATAATAAGTCAATACATTCAGAAGACTTAATGACGTACTGCCCCCTCTTGGACGATCCTAGCTTATAAAGATTTTACATGAAGCTAATGAGTAGTCACAAAAGCAATGCAGTCTCTGCATTCATGTATTCATATATATCAAAGTGAGAAATGTGGATGTGGCCCAAACATACATTCCAAAACCATGTAACCATGGCAGATGCCTCATTCAACCCAAACCGAGTAATGCCAGGTCACTGAGGATGTAAAAGCCTATTGTGCCCTTTTCTATTTCAGAAATAACAAGATGCGCCTGTCTGAGGTCTGGACCTCCTTCGGCTTTCTTGTGCCAAACTACAATGATTTTAAGAGAGATGGGATGAGAGAAAATTGGTCCCAGAGCTGACCAGACAAAGCCCCTATGAAGCTACAGAGCTGTAATGAAATGAACAAGACATTAGTAGGGAGTCAGGAATCAGGAAAGAGAAGAAAAGATTTTAGGGGTTTCATGGGCACAAGCTGTTGCTGGGAGAGGAGCACAAAAATGTGGCAGCTTATGTCTTGTCCTGGACAGAGCTGCTGCTACCATCACAGCACCTGCACCACTTTTGGGGAGCTTATTATCTTCAAACGGGGTTTCTGCAGGGAAACGAAGTCACAATAGAGCTCAGGGTCAAGGTTGCTGATGCAACACAAGGAGGTGTTTCGAAGGATATTACAATATGCACAACCCCGGTGAGCTTAAAACCATAAAAATGAATGGATGCTGGAAATACACTCAGAGACAGTTTGGCCTCCTGTACCAGCCCTCCTGCATACTGATCAGAGTGTTTATTAAACTGAATACTAAAAAGAGAAGACTAACTTAATCTTTCTCCTCACACAAACATCAATGGGCAGCACCTTCCTCTGGGCCAATCATAAAAGAATCAGTGCTTGAGTTTCAAAGACTGTTAATAGTCAGATGAAATGTGTTTTCATCTCTAATTGCTGCTGGCATCTAGATCTGCCCAAGTGTGGTGAGAATGGGTTGTTTGTTGTGAATCTATAGCCTGAAAACAAACACAAAGCCACTTTAGTGGGAGGGAATGTGAGTCACATAACATCAAACAATAATATAGCAGATAGAACATATGATGATGATAGAATATATGTCACATTCCTAGAAATGATTGTGATGTACTCTGCTCTCCCAATCGCCAGCAGACCGTAATCACATCAAGGAATAGGCATGTTGCTTGTTTGATGAAAGTTGACCATAAATGTAATAAAGCTGCCAGGATTATTAGAACTGCCACAGGCCATTTTACATTAGCTCACACACCTTGTATTGGATTATGGAGAGAAATATGATGAACCAGGGAAGTAGAACTTGGGCATTTACAAAGGACCAGGGACGGTTTAATGGCTTGTGACTGAAGCCATTCATACACATTAATTCCTATACAAATGACAAGCTGCAGTGGTTGGTCACAGATGTGTGGAAACATGCAGGCATCCATTTAAGAAGGGCTGCAATTCAACCATATCGATCATGTGTTCCCTGAATACAGCCTACACAATCTATGAAATTTAGATTTAAGCAAAGTTTTGAGGCTTTTTTTTTTTCATTTGTGCAGTTGATTGAGCTTTGAAATAATTGATATCTTTGTGTATTTAGTTCAGGCTGGGATGGATTTAAATTACCAGACTCAAACTCATTCAGCTTCCACATATTTAGTCAGTTGTTCTTTTTTATTGTTTGACATCATTTTGTGACAATTTGATTGTGTCAGGTGCTCATCGTGGTTATCTTGGCATCAGTAGTAATGTCAGTCATAGAGAAAATACAGTACAACAGAAGACGTTTTTGATTTATGATTTTGATTTAGGAAAGTGTCATAGTTACATAGTTTCATATTTCTTGTGATAACTGACTTTTTAACCTTCGAAAGCAACAGAAATCAGCTGTAAAGATCTAGCAAATTTGTTGGGAAATAGTTTCTTATTCACAAATCTATCACATAAAGACAATCATATCAATATTCAAGCTCATTTTATCTATGCTTTTGATCTCTACAACTTCCTGAGGAAACTATCTAACTCTTAAAACTGCTGAAGGCTCCACTGTGTTCACCAGCTTTTGTCTGTCTGCGTTTACATGTACAGTAGCTGCTAAGCAGGTAGTGATTAGTGGGTCTTTTTCAGCTTTTCACTCAAAACACTTTGCTGCTGCATCTGGACATCACATGATCAAAGCAATAAAGCATGCCTTAAACGCCTTGCATGCATGTGTGATCAATGTTATTAAAAAGTACTGATCATAGCTACCTTCATAAACACATTTATCATCACTGAAAATATGTTTCCACTGTATGAAGAGTGAAATTGTGATGTTGTTATAATAAATAAATATATGTTAATAAATAAATATATGTTAAAACAGTACTGTACTAGTGCATATTCAAATAAAGCCAAACAAATATACAGTAACTAAAGAGGTATAATTAAAATCATGTCCTTTTAAACACAGACATGATAATCTACAGTTTTCCTAGTAGAACTTACTAAAGCACGAGTGTTTATCTCTTCAGTGCCATATTCATAATGATTCATTCCTTAGCCTTTCCATCCATCTCTTTATTTGGGTTCTGCAATCTGTAGTTTGCAGAGAGCTGGGTTAACGTGTTTGCTTATGCCCCTCTCCCCTTCTCCTGCATCTCCAGGCAGTGAATTTACTGCACAGGAAACTTAACTGGCAGATCGGCTTAACAGCTTCTCTGAAATGCAGTGAGGTAGAGGAATTATTAAACAAACGGATAAACAAACCTGACTCACTGATGTTTGAGAGTGACAAGGCAGAAGAGCTCAGCTATCAGGTTTTTCTTACTCACTCAGTAGAAGTAAAGAACACAAATGTATGATTACCCCTCGAAATCCTTCGAGAGTAAATATGCCTGTGATGTTCGCATGTTCTGGGAGTTCATGAGGTAACAATTGGTGTCTCCTTCTGAACTCAATTAATTATTTCTTCTTCACACTCCTTTCTCCTTGACACATTAGAATGAAGACAAACAATGACCATATTTAAGTCCAGTTGGTGACCTTTGACACATCTCTCAGGCCACACTCAGTTCATCCATCTCAATTCCTTTAGTTCCAAGCCTTCCCCTGTCACTACCGGTGTGCCCCAGGGCTCTGTCCTGAGGCCCCTTCTCTTCATCACCTACCTCCTTCCCCTTGGCAATATTTTCTGAAAATTCAGTATTCATTCCCACTGCTTCGCTGATGACACCCTGCTCTACCTGTCTACCAAACCAAATTCCACACTCCCACCCTGCTCCCTTACCAACTGTTTATCTGAAATAAAATCCTGGTCCTCACAATCGACAGCTCTTCTTTTTCCTCCTCCTCTCAGGGGGGATCACTGAGCTGAAGAGTTTGGCTTGATTCTGGGTGTCACCCTGAAGAGCTCATTATCATTTAATCCCACATCATGATCACTAGGTCTGCATATTTCCATTCCATTCCATTCCATATCCATTCACAATCTCGCCCCCTCATATCTGTCTGATCTCCTCTACATTGCCACCTCCTCCCGCTCTCTCAGATCTTCCTCTTCCATCCATCTCACTGTGCCCCGCTCACCTTAGCACCATGGTGAGCAGAGCTTACAGCCACTCACTCCAAACTCTGGAACTCCCTCCCACCGGACATTAGAATCATTGACTCTCTTTCGGTCCTCAAATCCAGACTAAAAACTTACCTGTTCAAGATCCACTACTCACTATAATCTGTAAATGCATTGATCTGTCATTATCTTCTGTTTTATTTGTTTGTTGATTGTTTGTACAGTGTCCTTGAGTGACTTAAAAGGCCCTTATAAATAAAATGTATAATTATTATTACATACCATCCATTCTTTCTCCCCTCTCATTTAATTTCACATCTCATGTATCTGCTATTTAGTAAATGCAAATGAATGCACTCACATTATAGAAAACAGTGGACACAGCTGAATGGGCATTTTGATGACAGGAGCTCCGCTTGATTTTCTGCCATCTCATTAGTCACAAGATCCAAGTTTAGACAATAGGGTAGAGGCCCAAATAAGGTGATGGGTAGGACTGGACTGGATTTCAAGCCAGGTAAGGCAGGCAAATGCACAAAGCCTGATAGTCCCCCATAGTGCTGAGAGGCTCAGATGTACTGTCTGTGTTATCTGGGAGTCTATTTTGTAAAACCATATATTATTGTGTATATTTCTTAATAAATTAACATTCAGCAAACTTACTGATATCACAGAAAACCTGAGGCCAGTAGTGTAGGAGTACTGTTTGGTTTCGGGAGCTTCAGACACATTATAAATACAGTGTTTTGGCTCTGTCGGTCCTTATCTTCAGTGAAGACATAACTTTTGGATGAATTGTTGTGAAGTATTCTATAGACATGGGTTCTGCACACATTTACAGTGCCCAGAGGAAGAAATGTACTTTGGCAATCCACTGACTTACCTCAGCATCACAAAACCACCGTAGAACCACAGACTCTAAATCTTGTTCTACTATGTGCATTGAATTTCACTAATTTAATACTTTAAGGAGAGAGATCCATCCCACATCATTTTGTACAAATATTCCATTGCATTTACCGTACTGTTAACATAGATTAAGGAGAATTAATATTCTGTTTCTATTAAGAATGAGGCATAATGTCCATTTTCAGTCTTGGCTGAAATGTCCTGCATTGCTTTGAAGCACAAAGAGAAACAAAGAGAAGGTCCTGCTCTGTTCTCTTTCGGCATTAAAAGGAGCTAAAAACGTTTTCGAGTGACAGATGATAGATTGACGAAGCAGCCAGTGCAAACATTCATTCTTCTCAAGACAAAGGCAGCTTTAGATTGAGGAGACTGTGTGCCACCTCTAAAATAAAATCTGTTACTGCTTCTCAGTTTGTAAGAAGGTGAGAAAATAGTAAGACAGTTAAACACCTTTATCCTTCTGCTAATGTGAACTCCTGTCTGTGTTTTTAAAAGAAAGTTGTAAAAGTAGAAAGTCTTTTATTACCTTATAATAACATAAATCCAGTATATGAACCTTTAAGACATTTTGTTTTTTCTGCATTGGAGAGCTTTAACACAGCAGTATTGCTCTAGGTTAAAGACACATGGATTTATCTTTTTTAATTCATAACCAGGGAGAGTGAATGAAACTGAGGTGGATTTTGGATTTGGCCCATTCTCTCATATCATTGGATGCTTTCATTGTTTTGACTTTCACACAAACACGGCACAAGATTTTACGCCAGAAAACTAATGAAGAGCTTAATTGTTTCTGAAAGTGTAAAATATGTATCTGCGTTTGTGGATGCACAAAGCACTAATAAAGTCCATCTTAAAATCAATCTTTCCACACATCTCCTCTCCTCCTCGGTAGAAATGGGGACCTTGACGAAATCTTGTCAGACACTTCAGAATCTGTCACGTGTATCAGAAATTACGCCTCATTAGAGCAGCACTCAAAAGCAGCTCCCCCACATTTTTCTTCCACACATTGGTTTTGATTCATCTGCTCCCTCGCCCTCCCCATCTGAGCTGGTGATGCTTCCTTCTCTGCTACCCCCTGCCGGCAGCTGATTGTCCCTCCTGAGCCACAGGGAGCCGTCAGGAATCCCCTCGGGGAAGCAGGACATTCTCCACACATGGCATAGTGTCATGTAGGAGGCCCTCAAGCTCCTTGTTACTAACACTGACTGGAGGGTGACGGTCACAGATGGTGGCATGCTCTGTCCGGCTGCCCCTGTCTGCCTCAAGCAATACTTGTCATCTTGAACTGAATATGTCACTAAAAGAAAACAAACAAAACAAAACAATGTGCGTGAGGAGTGAAAGCATATGCAGCAAATAAGACTATGTTCTTGCCCAAAATTTAACTATGGAGTTGATTGCAGTGATTTATCAGCTTAGAGAGAGAGAGAGACAGAGAGCTGGAAATGTTGGACTCACCAGCATTAGATAGATCTTTGCTTTGTTATCGAGCATAACAGACCAGCTGCTTTTGGCAAACATAAGTGGGCTGTGTGATTTGAAGCTGCTCACATGTGTGTAGTGTTAGGTTTTTCACATATGTGCCATTTCTGGGCTAAAACAAGGTTCACTGTTGATGCAGCTGAACTCCCAACACCCAACAGCAACAGCAATCAAAAGCCACAATCTCTCATTGTTTTAAATGTATTTATCAACATACAGTCTTTATTGTGTTCCTGTCACTGGCAGCGCATTTGCAGATAAGCATCGCTCCACTAAGAAGCTTCAGCTGGAACAATATTGAATTTGATATCAGGATACTTTGGTTTTCAGAGCATTGTGCATCAGCCAAAAACTTCACCAAACTCCAGGCAGAATCCACATCTATGGATTTTTGAAGTTTACTAAATATCACATCATGACATTTTCAAAATATTGGAACAAATAAAGTTTGTACCAAATTAAATTAGGTGTTAAAATGCAACGCAGCTACAAAACTAATCATCTGAGTAATGGTTACTAACTTTAATAAGCTACCACCAAGGATATAAACTTAATGCTTTGTTGTCTAAGAAACTAAATACCTATTTTTATCAATAACATTATTTTTACATTCACGTTACATTAATCTTTGTTTTTCTTTTTTTTGTGTGTATCATTATATCATCATTATATTATTTAACTATTACATGTTTTGTATCCTTTCTATTATTGCTAATGTTATTATCAAGCCTATTGGTTAATATTAGTTTCATATTTCACAAGCAAACATAGACTGTACATAGGTTCGCCATATCTCACAATGTTGTTATGATGTTATGTTTTGTATTGTGTGATTCTTACTGTTTTGTTGTTGCTGTTGTTGTTGTTTTGTTGTCTGTTTGTTTGTTTTTGGTGAATTAAAAAAAGATTACAATTTAAAAAAAGACTGACATTAATACCTATAGACATGATGACTTGGAAGACTTATTAACATGTCTATAAGGATTTGTCAATGATTAGTTAACCATATTTATTAGGGCAAAGTTTATAAATGTCATTAAGTGGTAGAAGGACGTGTGTTTCCCCTTGAGGAAACCCAAGGGTTTCTTTGACTGTACAAGAGTAAAGGTGTTCTTTTCAAAACAGTTACAGTTACAGTTTGTTTTATAATACAACATATTTGTGTACTGATCCAATTCTAAGTTAATACTATATTCATGTAGGCCTATAGAGTGTCTTATTAATTTAAAAGACCACACCGTAAATTATAGGATCATTTGCCAAATGCAAAGAGAGCATTTAGTTACTTTCTCCCTTCCAATGTTACTTATGTTTTTAGTTCCTAACTTTATGTCGTTGGTCACCTGGCAGTGTCTGACGTCAGAACAGCGTCATTATTTAGAGAGCTGAGGTGCTGTCCAGGGTGCTGAAAGGAGCCAGTCAAGCAACAGGTGTTCCCGCTGTGGTGTGTAGAAACTCTTGGTGCATTAGTACAGCAACAAAACAATTTACAGAGCACAAAGTGAAAAGTCTTTGTTTTTGCTCGCTAACATGGATCTTCTCCCAGCAAAAGAAGCTGCTAAAATTTATCACACCAACTATGTGAGAAACTCCCGGGCCATCGGTGTGATGTGGGCAGTGTTCACCATCTGCTTCGCCATCATCACCGTGGTGGTCTTCATCCAGCCCTACTGGATCGGGGACAGCGTCAACACCCCGCAGGCAGGCTACTTTGGTCTCTTCTACTACTGCATCGGCAACGCGCTGACTTTAGAGCTCAGCTGTAAGGGCAGTGTGCTAGACTTCGGCTCCATCCCTTCACCGGCCTTCAGGACCGCCATGTTTTTCGTCGGGACCTCCATGCTGCTGATTGTTGGCACTATGGTCTGTTTCAGCTTATTCTTCTTCTGCAACGCCGGGAACGTCTACAGGATCTGTGCATGGATGCAGCTGGCCTCAGGTGAGGAGCACTGTGTAATTTGCTCGAGCATTTCCCATTTAGTTTAAACTCCATTACATTTCAGATGCTAATATTGTTTGTTGTTTAAATTAAGATTTAAAACAAACACGTGTAAAACACTATGAATGGAGTCCTTTGTGCATAATGAATACTTTTTATTCAGAGACAAAGTACACTTAGTAGACTTTTTGGATGTAAAACCCTTTTGGTAAATCAAATGATTCTTCAACCTCATCAAAATGAGCATGAATGTGTTGTGTTTAAAACAACCCACAGTAAATAAGAGCATCATTTTGGGGTTATTTTGTAGGTTTTGGTTACACTTTATTTCATATCCCATTACTGATATTCTGAAATTAAAAGCAAATGTTGTACTTTACTGGAGTATTTTTCTATTTTAGGTCATGTTTATTTTTTTCTCCACTATAATTCAAAGGAAACATTTATTTTGAAGCTTTAGTTGCCAGCTACTTTTTTCAGATGAAGATTTTTAATCTGGCTGCTAAGGTTGCCCTTGGTGGCTGGGTGGGGTGGGGTTTGAGCCTTCTGCATCTACCACTACCACTGAGCCAGCAGTCCCCCCCCAGTAACTTACTTAGGAACAAGGAGTGCAAATTACTTTACATTATTAATATTAAAGTATTCAGTTTTATTCTATTCTGTAAATAGTTTTAAGCAGCACCACAGAGGCAAAGTTAAAAGTCTGACTTTCAAGAGGAGTCTGTTGATGTTTATTTTATTAGTTAGGTCTTAATTAAAATCTTGGTGAGGGTCAAAGGTCACTATCTGCAGAGAGCACTATACAGACCAATGGCTCTATTACTTATTATGTTTAAAAATAATAATATTGGAGCTGTTATATTAACTTGTAACTACTGGATTTAAAAGACTCATGAAACGTTTAACAAAGTTCAGTCTCTGAATGTAAAAACTCGAGTGAGCAAGACTCTATTTAACTCTCCTCTACAATGAGTTTAAGGTGTTAAACGTGCACTGTCATGAGTCCCCTTCTCACCTCTCTAGTTTTAGGCATGACGTGTTTGTTCTGGATGTGTTGTTTTTCACTGTGGTAGCCAATAAAGGATCCAGTTTCAGTCCAGAGTCTGACACATTTGATGGTGGATTGGTTACATGTAACAAGATCAGGTGTTGCTGTGTTGTTAACTAATCTAAACACGCGCCTGAGAAATACCACGGCCTTAGAAACTAGACTTATGATAGACCTACTTAACCAGGGGTGGAAGTATTTAGATCATTTAATTAAATAAAAGCAACAGGAGAACAATATAAAATTATTGCATTAGCAGACTTACTTTAGTAAAAGTAGTGTTGAAGTAGTGTTGGCAACATATTAAATATTATAAAATTATTCTGTGACTGATGAATCATTATGTTTAACATTATTATATGTATCACTGATGCAACAATGTGAAAGCAGTGTTGTACTGATGTAGCTGGTTCTGATGATTCTGATGGGTTATGACATTAGTGTTAAGGTAGGAATTATTAACAATTATTAAAGTGAAGCTTTATGAAATGTCCAGAGGAGAACTTTCCCTCTGACTGAACAGCTGACAGCTCATAGGTACCTGAAACATTTGTAGAATGAGCAAGAGATGCAGGTCTCAAGCCAAAGTTTTTAGAACAACCAGTGTCATCTTAACATTGTGTGGCATTTTTTTAAGCGTATGTTTTTGAATGTACAACTTCAGAGTTAAGTGAGTGGTTCATCCTTCAATTAAATATAAATAAAACAAATAAAATAAAAAGTGTTTTACCAAAGTGCAGCTCATGAGTAAATCTGTTAGTTATTTTAAACCATTATATAAACTGTTTGTAGATTGATTTTGCAAAAACCCAAAGGAAACTTTACCAGATGAAGTGTATTTAACATTTAAGAACTTTCATAACCGTACATCATACAAACAGCACCACTGTGCATCCGTGCCCTGCTGCACCATAAATAAAATAAACCTCTAGCACTTTATAGGGGTACGTCATCCCGTGTATGCTGCATTTGGGGCTTTAAAAAACTCCCTCATAATTATTCATCAAAGTAAGAGCACACAAGAGGCAATTATTGCAAGGCTTTGCCATTTCTGTTCCCTCCACTCTCTGCAGCTGTGTTGATGGTGATGGGCTGCATGATCTACCCAGATGGCTGGGATTCTCCAGAGGTGAAGAGGATGTGTGGTCAGAGGACCGATAAGTACAACCTGGGGAACTGCACTGTGCGCTGGGCCTACATCCTGGCTATCATCAGCATCCTGGACGCCCTCCTGCTGGCATTTCTATCCTTCACCCTTGGAAACCGCCAGGACAAACTGCTGCCAGATGACTTTGAGGTGGAGGGAGCAGGTGAGAGTTAAGGTAAGTAACTCTATCTGGTTTTGAGCCTGACACTGGGAGTCTTAATGCCTTTTTTCAGACATTTTAACTTGTCACAGTAAGAAAAGCATAGTTGTTAATTATATCATTAAATATAATTCTGTAATTTTAACTGGCAAATGCTCTGCAATTATTTAGCCTTATCTACACTCAAAGCACTTTATATGTTCTTCTTGTCTAATCCTTCATATACTCACATTCACACATCAAGCTACCAAGGCATTCTCCTGACCCACAGGGAGCAGCCTGGGCTTCTAAGTGTTGTCCAAATGAGGAGTAAGCCAGTTCACACTACACCATGATCCTAAAACTGAGGCACCTAAATGCAATTCAGTCATCATTTATTCATGTGAATCTTTACCGGCATCTTTTTAAAATAATTAAACAATTGTATTTACTAAATATAATATAATAGATTAATCTACTATCTACCTATAATCAGTTGCCAGTTCTTCAGCTACACCTGACAAAAAGTAGATTATTACAAGATCATGGCACCACATTGATAATGTTTGACATTTGGTCAAACAGGTATAGACAGATGCTGACTTAAATGTGGAGATGGTGTCATTTAGTCTTGTGTCACTGATATAAATAAAGTGGATCATACAGACATATCAAAACTTGTCTAGAACAGGTTGAACAAAAACTCAGTATAATCACATTCAGGAGGGTAGAATTTTTTTGCAGCACAGTTTTACTACAGTGGCTTCAGATAGGTGTACCTAATAAACTTGTAGCTGATATTTGCACTGTACACTCTCATAGCTCACGTGAACATGTTAATGTTGAGATCTTCATACTGATGATGATTTCACAGTAAACTGAATTTCTTTGGTTTTGTTAGCATCCACAAACAGTTTATGGTAAATGTTTTTCGAGAAAGAATAATGCTCCTGTTTGCCCTTTCCTGGTTTTCTGCATAAATTGGTCAAGAAAGGATTTACTGTAGTTGATTAATATTAGTGGTAAATGGATTGAATCAGTCAGCCAATTAATCTGGCGGATCTTTAACATTTTTGAGTGATTTTCTCACACCGGCTGATTAAAAAAAACATTTGCAGACATATCTGCACCCTACACTGGCACCATTTCACTTAAATTTGTGATTGACAATTAGATCATGCTGATGTGACTCAACCTGATGCATTTTATTGGCAATTGAAGAAAGCAGTGAGTGAGATTAGTGGACCTGAAAATATAATTGTTATGTTCATGCAGCAGTCTCTCCTCTCTGTCCAGTCTCTGTGATTATGACAGATTTCAATCTTATTCTTTTCAAACTTAATCCTAAATCTAACATAATGATGCACCCTCCAGCTAGTTCAAAGTTTGGGGGTTTTTTTTTTGGCATTTCAAATTAAAGCAACTGTTTGATGTTATGCAATTTCTTTTCCGATTGAATATTGTTGCCAAAACATAGTCTATTATTCTAAGTGCTCCTGCTTTCTTTGGAAGTTGCTTAACTAGTTTCTTAGTTTGGGTGTCTGCAAATCAATACAGCAGCGCTGGTTATTAGCCAGCACAGGCCCAGTTTCCTCAATCCATTAAAGTATCTCTCCTCTTTTACAGAAAGCACCTGATGAACTCACAGACCTTCATAGTGTGATGCAGATGCTGTTCACAAGACAAGGCAGCCATCTCACAACCTTTTTGTGCGTGTTTTGTTTTCTGCAGTTTATATTAAGTTGTGGTGACACACATCTCTTGGCAACTTAACAATCCTGTCGTTTGTTACTGCTATATAAACCAGAGACTCCTTTCTACTGCAACTTTCTGTAAATTATACCAAAAACCTAAAATATTCAACAGAAACAAACCTGGTACAATCATTTTGTATTGTATGAACATGTTTTATTGTATGGTGTGTTGTACAGTTTTGTAGATTGACACAAAGTTCTTGAATCTGACACGAATGTAAACTTCTTTTTTACCTAGGCCTCAACTGATACATAGGTTACTTTGATATGATGAATTTGGGACACCATTACGCAATATCAAATTTCGCCATCTCTATAGTAAAAACAGTGACATTATTAACAGGTGGCCATACATAAAACTGAGCACATCTTTCATACTCTTTTATTAAAACACAGCTACCCAGCTAAATAATTTTAGCTAAGATATAAGATTTGTTAAAAACTGTACATAACTGTAATATACATAAAGGCAAACTCTTTGGTACAGATATATACAGTTTATTTTCACTTTTTTTCCATTAAATCGGGCTTCCTAACATTTGTTGTTGAAACCTTTATAACATTATATTCCTGAATTGAAATAGATGTATGAGAATACCAGCCTCCCATGAAAGATCTGAATTGACTAACAACACTTAATACCAGGTGACAACAGCTTTGTTATGGATAAATTATATGACCTACTTTATGAGACAGTATATGTCTCAGTAAAAAAACTGAGTCTGTCTGAATAAATGCTGTGAACTTTCCGCCAGTGTAAAGGTCACCAAGTGCAACTTCCTAAGCCTACTTTACAAATACAAATGTATACCTTACATGTGTAAAGAAAAAAAGAACACAGTACAAATGAAAATGGATGACGGGGAAAAAGACAAACAAGTCCTTTCTAAGGGAGTCAAAAATGACCAATAAAGGCTACATATCCTTGATTTGTTTGGGTTTTAGTGCAGGAGTGTAACAAACAAGGATGAGTCACTAGCAGTACAATAACAGGTTTGCTTAGTCAGGTGGGTGAATGAAGCACAGCAGTTGGAGCCAACATGACCACAAAATAAGATAATCCACTGGATTCCTGACGTCATCACACCAAGAGAAGAACCAGTAAATACAATGCATACATACACAGAAGCATCAGCTTAATAACAAGAACATAAGAAATCTAAAACAAAAAAAAATAAATATTCATCTGATAGGCCCAAACTGGAAAGTGATCTGTTGCAGTCTCTGGAGAAAGTGTGTGTGTGTGTGTGTGTGTGTGTGTGTGTGTGTGTGTGTGTGTGTGTGTGTGTGTGTGTGTGTGTGTAGGGGTAGGCGGGCTGGAGATCTCCACTAGAGGGCGAGCCAGGGGTGGCGCAAGCACTCTGCAGCTGTGGCTCTTTTCTCAGGGATCAGCTCCAGCATTGGAAGCAGGAAGTCAGTGAAGCACTCTGCTTCTTCACGGGGCCACTCGTACTTGTCAATCAGCACCTCCAGCAGGCCCCATGGCTTAAGCTTGGTGATGTGTTTCAAATCTCCTGCAGACAACCACACACACAGCGCTGCATCAGAGATCCATGAAGTAATATAACACTTTACAATATGTGCAAAACATTTACATTCTCATCCTATGCACTTAAATCTATTAAATAAAAATAAAAAAAAACACCTTCCTTTCTGCTCTTTCTTGCATCTCGTGAAACGTAAATACTTTTCTGATAGGACTTTGCTTTGATGTTTTTCTCCTTGACTTAGATTTTTGTTGCCTTGTACCTCACGTCTAAGTCGCTTTGGATAAAAGCATCTGCTAAATGACTAAATGTAAATGTAAATAAGGTAGTACAGTCTATTAATACATCAGCAACATTCATTTTCATTATGTGAATACTAAAAACAACAATTCTTGTTAACTGTAAATGTGTTTTTCAAACTATTTGAATGGCTTTATTTAATACTAGCAAAAGGTTTTACTTACAGTTACGTAAGAAAAGACTCAATCATAACTGACATTAAGGCATGATTCAAAGGACGAAAAGAAAACTGCCACTTTAATTTTGACTTCATATTTTACCTTTCTTGGTGAAAAAATCCTTCGAATATTTGCCGCTCATTATGAGTTTGCGTGGGACACTCCCCAGCAGCTCAATGATCAGCGCTATATGGTCTACACAGCAGACAGACGCAAGAGGAAAAGGACAGACAGACAAGACAAATAACAGATTGGTAAGACGGTGTCCCAGTCACAGGCCCACTCTGGGTGTGTGTGGAGGGCTGAGGAAAAAGGGAGGATCAGGCTGACAGCACACTCACAGGCCAGATGGCACCCAGACCAACAGCCAGATATTAAATTTCAAATATGGCCACTAGACATCACAATCTAAAGTATTTCTAAAGTATTAGTTTGTATACCCATGTCACATTTGTCTCCTAATCATAACGTTGTAACCAAGTCACTGTTTCAAAGAAAAAGGAAAAAAATAAATAAATAAAAATAAAACTAGAATTAGAATTTGTGCATTAAAACAACTCTAGGGCACTGCAGCTAATAATCAATTTAAATAATCATAATATCTCAAACGTTTTATGCAATTGTTTTAAACACTAGCACATGCACTTTTGATGTCAATTTAAACATTTTACGTTTAAACTGCATTAAGATAATTAAAGTATCTTAATGTTAGAGCTCTAACAGAAGCTGTTAAAAAACATCTACAATCTCTCTTATTGTTGATGCATTTATTCATAATAAATAAAAGAAAATGCATTTGATCAAATGTGTTCAATCAAGCCACTACTGTGGCTCACCTTACACTGGCTCCCCAACTGAGGGGAAAGTCAAGATGGGAGTCAAAGTATCCAGCCAAGTCCTCTGGCTGCAGCTGAGGAGGTACTGAATGTACCTCTGCCAGACGACTGACACTTAAATCAATGTCCGATGGCACTGTTCAAAGCAAAATGTATTGGTCTGTATTCATTATTATGCACAGTGGAAAACGCACACCGTCAGCTTTGGAAGATCTGAATGTGCTGCCAGTGACCTTTACTCTTCACTAGCCATCCATCACTTTCCAGAGCGGGCCACAGACAAAGGGTTTGCATACCTCTCCTGGTGAAGTATTCCTGTGAGTATTTCCCACTCAGAGCATAGTGACGAGGTATTTTACCAAGCAGTTCAATCACGAGAGCAAGATGGTCTGGATATGAGGCACATTCGGGGAGGAGATGGAAGACAGCAAGTTTTAAAGAGGATGAAATGGCAAATGGGAGAGGGGATAAGAGAAGGACGGCAGTCATGTGGAACAATTTATTAGGAACAATGGATGATGACAGCCTAGTATAAAAACAAGCAGGAATGGGGAGACTGGGAAAAGCTATTACACAGATTTAAACACAAGTAGGTCATTCACTTCTATATATGAAAACAAACTATGAAGATTAAATCATACAAATAATAAGAATAATATATATGGCTTAGAGTACTGCTATCAAACCCATACACAATAAAACAGCAGATAAGGGTGTTTGATTAGTAAAATAAATCCCAATTAATACACTTAAATTCATATATGTGAACAAGCAGATTAGCAGCTGCAGCACGTGCCAGTAAACTAAAGGTTGACTCTTAGCACATACCTGACATGTCTCAGCAGAATCAAATAAGTGAGGTAAACTTCAAGCTAAGCAGCACGCCAACATTAACATAAAAAGAGCATGAGAAGAAACAAGGAAAGGTGGAGCAGAAGTGACGAGGAGGTGAAGAAAGATGAGAAATGAAAGGAAGGCCTCATCTCCAAAAGTGCTTGCACAAATGTGGTTTGAGGTGTTAGATAGGAAATAAACACAGGATTGTTGATACTCTTCACATGATTCACATGACTCACATCATCGTTGTCTCTAAGTCTGAGAGTATTTGAGATAACTTATGTATTTCATCACAGTGAAGTGTTAAGCAAAGTGCACTGCAACTTACTGTGCAATCAGCACAATGACTTGAAGTGAAGGTCACAAATTGCCAAGCTTGCTCTGAAACCCTTATTAAATATGTGGATATTAAAAAAATGCAAGGTGGTAAAGCCCCAGTGAGAGTAAATCTAACAAGAAAAATAAGGCCGTTCACAGTAGCAATAACTGCTAAAAGTTCAATAATGCTATTACCTCCTTCCAGTAAGCATACTTATGAGCAAAGATTTATGCTTAAGTGACAACTGGATAAACCAAGAAAAAACAGGAAGTCCAAACAATACCTTCATCCCTGGAGTAATCTTCGCCAGAATGCGGTTCAAACAAGTAGTCCCCTGTGGCAAGCTCAAAGGCCTGAGGAGACAACACACTCATTAAAAAAGCAAAAGAAATATTTACTCCCACCACTGTATACACTCCCATCATACAAGTTAGGGCTTTTCTAAATACAAGGGACTATGGGACTATGTTTTTTATTTAGGTTGTGTGACTTAGTGTAAAAGCAATCTCTCACCATGCAGGCTGTGCTCCATATATCGGCTGGTGTGCTGTACCCAGCACCAATGAGCACTTCTAAGGACCTGTACTGCCGTGTCTGGATGTCTTCTGTGAAGTGCTTGTGCTAAGAGGAGATGATAAAGGAGAAAGAACAAATCAGACGCTTACGTAGGTAGCAGTGCCCTGATGTACTTGGGGAAATAATTATTCAGAACTTATAAATGGGTGGGGACCCTAGCAAACTGACAAACTGCACCTGCTATTCCACATCTGAACCTCAATAATGGCACAGTGTACAAACAAGGAGCTGGAAGATTTCTATTTTGGTAAGTATATGACACTGCATGTGTCTCTAGCTCCAAAGCCTCATCGCTAATCAGGAAATCCCTGAGGTCATTAGCAGAGTACTCACCACCCAGCAGGCATTTCCTAAGTCTGCAATCTTGACCTTGATATTGTCTGCATTGAGTGGCTCAAGAGGGTTAACTAGCAGGGATCCAGCTGTTAGTTTGCCTACATGAGAGCAAAGAGAGAAAGATAATGATGGTTTAAACATCTAGAGTCAAATTCAATACTTCAAAGATCACATGGCTGAGCCTTTACTAAACTTCCAGAGCCAGAAGAAACAGCAACCACAAAACCTTTTGGCAGATTTACTAAATTTTGCTGACTGACCATTTCCCAGGCTTTCCTGGGTTCTGTATCCGCAATCAGGTTCATCCTCCTCTTCCTCCTGCAATACGCTTTGTTCCAGCTCTCCCTCCTCTAACCCAGCGGGAAGGTTCCTCTCAGTTACTCCACTGCTGTGAGCACACCTGCCTTTAGTTTCAGTGTCCAGATCATTAAGATGTGGAGAGTCTAAACCATTGCACATGGCCTGCACAGGGGGTTGCTTGTATTGCTCCTCCTTACTGGCACATTGCTCTGTGGGGTCTGTGTTGCCATTGTGTTGGTCTTCGTCCCTCCACTGAGACTGCTGTTGCTCAACCTCTACGTGGCCATTATAGCTTAGTTCTGACAAGTCCTGTGGTCCCATCCTCATGATATCTGCATGCACACTGCTCTCTAACAGTAGCAGGAAAGAACAGATAAAATGGTTCCTAACAACAGAACTTTACCAACAGAAGTGGAAAATTGGGAAACAATGGATGTCATCAGTGAGGCAATTACTATTGTGATATTAGCTGCTTACCCCCTGTTTCTTCAGTTCCTAGCTCTTGAAGAGACACCTGTCTGAGAGGAGCACAGACTCGTCCCTTTGGAGATTGTGGATCCTCATCTTCATAATCTTCCTCCTCTCGTGTCTCTGTAGTCTTTTCCATTTCCTCCAGGTCCATTATGCACTTTTCCAGTAGCTCAGCTTGTCGCTTTTGCTTCTTTTTTAACTTCTTCTTCTTGTTCTTGGACATTTTTACTGTCTGTCAAAGATGAATGTAGGGGGGGAAAAAAAGGTGGTTCTCACTAATATCTCATATTTCGGGGACTGCTTTACACGAAAAATGTAGAATGCCCAATGTTCTATACTAAAATTAAATAAAAGGATTGTACCTGTTTTGGAGCAGGTGCTGTGCTTACTGAAAAGAAATTAAAATAAATTAAATAAGAACAAACTGATGGCGTACTGAATGTACACATTAAAAATGTGTGTGTGTGTCATACTTGCTGAACCGGAGGGAGGAGGCGCCCCGGCCCTTTGCCACTCTGTGGCCTCTGCTGCGAGCTTCCGGACATAAGGCTCATCAACACTCATCAGGATATTCTCCGGTTTAATGTCTGTGTGGATGATCTCACACTTTGTGTGCAGGTAGTCCAGGCCTTGGAGTACCTGGAAAATTATTAAATGTCAGACTTAAAGGAACAGAAATGCTGTTGCTTAAAACAAATTTAAACCAAATCCTTGATGCAAATCCTTGTAATAGGTCTTTTTTTATATTGATTTACAATGTAAAATCAATTAACCAAGAGTAAATAAAGACCGATACTTAGTGCTGATGTACATGATACATCAGTACTAAAAAAATCAGTTACTGATTCCCAAAATTCACACACTTCACGTGTTCAGTTATCACAACATGCCCTGCCCTTCCAACCCTCACATGACCTAGAGGATACGTGACGCTTGTCAACTTTAGAAAAGCTATGGCTGATCCTTCAGCACACAAACAATGTGACACTGAGTCTCATGTTACCTGATGTATGATGCTCTTCACACACGGCAGGGGCAGCCCCTGGTAGTTGGACTTTATTATCCACTTTAATAAGTGATGCCCCAACACCTCAAACACCATGCAGACATCTAAAGATCACAGCAGTCAAGGTAGTAACGATGCAACTCAAGAAAATTACCATGTACTAAAGGTGGAGTCCCTGTGCTCTTTCATTAACATGAATAGGAGCATTGTTTAAACTGAAAAGTGCAGATATGTGCATTATTGCAGATGGAGGTACAGCTGTCAGCTGTTGTTTACTGTGTTACTTGAATACTGTTTTCCAGCTAAATGTGACACCAAAGGACAGAATGATATTTTTTCAAAAGAGGGTTTTGTTTTTCTGAAGAATTAAACACAAGAAAGCATTTGCAATATTCTGATCTGAAGGATTCGAGTTCCATTGACGCCAGAGATCTTGAAGTCATCTAGCAGCTGGACTACCATTTCCCGGTTAGGATCATTGGGGTCCGAGTTTCTCACCTGAGGACAAAGAAAGGGTACAACATTATATAAACTATCAGGATATGATTGAGTCAAAACAAAAGCAAATGCCCCCCAGCTATCTGAGCTATTCTCTAAAGCTAACAGCAGAGGAAAAATACATTTGGATCAACTGATCACTCAGTCATATCCTTCCATCAATGCAGAGCATTTTCAGAGGATAAGCAATCTGCTATCCTCTGCTATCTGCTACATCTGTTATTTAATGCTACATCTTGTTTCCCCAAAGATAAAAGTAAAATTAGCACTAGCTATAGAGTCACCAATTTTAAGGAACTAAGTAAATTAAAAAAAACCTAGCATTAAAGTTATCCCTTAATTCTACAGGTGCTACCACCCTGCAATTACCTCAGCTACTTACAGATTTGAGGAGTTTGATCTCATCCACTGCGGTCTCTGTGTAGTGCTCCGCACTCTTCACCACCTTCATTGCAACAAATCTTTTCACTCTGCAACCACAGGGCAAGTAACAATCTCTAACAGGAAGCACAGTACATGATCCTATCACAACAGTCAGCTGCTGCTACTGAATTCGGGGCTCAAAAACAACCCAGTGCAGTGAAAATATGCAGTAAAAATTTTCCCCTACTTGATGTCCCAGGCAAGCCACACAGTGGAGAAGTGTCCCCAGCCAAGTTTTCGGATTACATGGTATTTTTTGTTATACAGGTCTCCCACTTTCACATGGTGATAGCCACCTAGAAAATAATAAAACACACGTTAACTGGACAGTTCCAAAACTAAAGTGCAACCATGTTATAACTAGTTACCAACTAATCAAGGCAGCACTTTTTTTATTGTAAGTGCAAAAGCTAAATGTAGGCATTATATTGGCATAACTTTTTTGTGAAAGTTTGTTTACTCAAGCTTATTTTTGGTTATTTACAATAATCTGATTACAAGTGTGCATCCAAATTGTAAGACTAACCTTTGCAGTAGTCATTAGGGTCCTCCTGCTCTTCATCATCCGAGCCAAGAATCTCCTCAGGTTCCTCAGGTTCTTGGGGCGAGGTTTCTAGGTGGGGCTGCTGTCGAGCTCTGGGATTGGCTGGCTGCCTGATGGACAAACACACCAACCACCAGAGATTTTATTGGGACACTGAACCACAATTTCATTCACTGCTGATCGCAGAGGTCCTATGAGCACTGACCTTCCCAACACTGCTTTCCATTTACCAGTCATTTAATTAGAGAAATAATTTCTATTTAATAAATGGTTCAGGGTAAACTATAAATCTATAGAAAATATGTAAACTTTCATTAGACTCCACCCTATAGATTGTTCCGTTTTAAAGCATACTTGCTTTAAAATGCCCTGGTTTGGTCTTGATGGCCATGCTTCTTCTATCTTAATCAAACTAACTGAATTTAAATTACAATCAATCAGCCTAGCAGATCAATGGTTAGAGCATTGTGTTGGAATGCAGAAAGCTGCGGGATCAAATCTCACCCCACCAGGTGTGGCTCTACCCAGCCATCAAGGGCTATGTTGGTGCCGGTCCTGATCCCGGATAAGCAGGGGCAATCAAATCAATGTGCGCAACACGTTTCGCTCTGGCCTGAAGGGACAAGCCAAAATTGAACTTTTGGTAAAATAATGTTAGTCATCATTCAAGTTTTCCATAGTTCAAAAGACAAACAGTGAAGGATGTCTTACGCTAATCAACAAGACTGGTGCCAAGGAAATTTTATGGATCTATGTCTGCACTAAACAAATAAGCACAAACAGATGGGCATCAGTTTGCAAACTGGCAGTCTATAAACTTGCAAAGCAAGTAAGTACACATTGTGATATGAAAACATTTTTCAGGTGAATCCTGCATGTAACCCTGCCAATTGAAAGAGCATCTGAACTTCTACACTTTGTTAATGCGGGGCACAAAGAGAGCTTACACTGGCAGCACTCACTCCACAGATAACACTACACCTCGGGAGGAGAATCCAAACACAGAAAATATTACATGCAATCTGTACAGCCGGTTATTTTATATAATGCACTGCTAATCAGGCGATAACATATGTCAGAGTAAAAAGACTTCTACTGAGCTCTATATGATCCCTGCAGAATTAGGATATCGGTATTTGATAGCGGTAGAAACTAAAGAAATCACAAGGATCAGAGAGAAGTTGCATTAATGGAGAGAAATGATGTCATTATCAAAAATAACATTACTTACTACAATGATGTGAACTCATTCTAAAAAGAAAACATTAAGAGAACAGTAGAGGAACAAGGTCCAGGGCTTTATTAACTACAATGAGAAAAAGCCACTTCATCTTCAGCATGTAATACAGGAGAACCTTAAAAAAAACGGACAGCTCGGCCTGAAATGCATGTTAAATATCTCGATTATTACTTACAGTTGCCAACTTTTCTGAGGGTTTAATGGCAGTTTAACCTTAACAGCAGCTAAATGAATCAAAACCAGCAGAGTATGGCCTAGGGTTTTACAGCAATCAGGCTTAACATTATAACCACCGGTGCATTTTAATGCAATTCAATACAGTGGCTCTGCGATGAATTCTACTTTTACAAAATTATAATTTCTCAGTTTTTAGGTTTAAACTGTCAGGAGGGCGATAATTCTAGTATTCTAGTGTTTTGCGTATGCGTCTGAATCCACTGTAATGTGTCTTCTTCAGATGTCTCCTTTTCGTCCATGTCCTTTGATCATTTTATTCCTGCTTCTTTTAATATTTTAACTGATATTGTAAAACCTCTGAATCCTACTAATAGCCCTTTGGAACTTAATCTGAGCAGGTTACTGAAAGATGTCTTTAGTGGTGTTGGTCCTCCTTTACAATTTTTTCAAGGAGTGACTTAAACTGGGATTAGTCCCGGATGCTTTTAAATATGCTTTGGTTACCCCTTTGCTTAAAAAAACTCCACCTTGATGCTTCAGTTTAGCTTATTTTATAAAGACCAGTGTCACATTTACCTTTTTTTAACCAATCTTTTAGAGAACATAGTTTTTAATCCATTACAGTTTTTTTTACATTTTAATAGTATTTTTGGGAAACTTCTTTCTAGATTTAGATCTCATGCGAGTACTGAAACTGATTTGGTGAGGGTGCTCAATGACATTTTGCTGGCACAAATTGTGTTGTCTGGCCCAAAAATGTTTTTACTGAACTAGCAAATTATGGCCCATAAAAATATATTAATCATAAGGTTACCTTAGTTCAATGTTGTTTCGTGTTATGTATATACACATTTTGTAAAAAAAAATCCGATCAAATCACTAGTATCAGTTAAGCCAGCATTGCTCCACTAAAAGCAGTGCAGGCAGGGTAGAAAAACTACAGCTAATGTTAGTATATTGTGATTGCAAACAGTAACAGAACTGGAAATTTTAACGATGTTACAGAGGTGCCCCTGTATTTTTACCGTCGATGGTTTACTAGGAACCCAGAAAACCAGACTACCCTTTTGGGGTCTTGAAGGGTTCTCTCATTTCAGAGGGAGAAATTTCTACCACTTCCCCTTATGAATCTGTTTTTGAAGAAGAATAAAAATCAGAGAGAACTTAAAAATGATGAGTAGGGGTATAAACTATGAATTGAAATTGGACTCTTCCAAGAACCTGAAGCACAAAAAAAATAACAGGCACTGGAGCTCTGCATAAGTGATAGGGGGAATCCACCCCAATATAAGAAAAGTTTCTACCATCAGTCAAAATGTAAAAATTAGGAAGCAGTAAATCCTTCAACAAGTCAATGATCCAAAACACAAAGCAAAGTCAGCCCAGGAATGATTTAAAAGAAAGAATGAGGTGAATAGTTTACCATGGCATTCCCAGTCTCCAGACTTAAATATCATTGAAAACCCATGGATAGAAGGCTGTCCATGGCAGACAACCAAGCAAGCTGGTAGATTTGGGACAATTAGGGTATGAAGAATAGGCTATAATTACACCTAAAAAAATAAAACTGCTGCTCAGAGGGTGCCTAAAGATTCAAGATAGATTCAAATACAAACTGTAATTTTATAAAGGAGGATGCAAACTTCTGCTAATGTACAAATTTCATTATTACAATAACTCTTCTAATACACTATTCTTATTGACCAGTTTTGTTACTACTGTGAATGAAACTGAACGTGCATTCAATATTATGCTGATGCAAAGTTTTGCACCTGATAGTATGCAGAAAACGTGAAGTTGACATAAGGTCCCGAAAAGCATTGCCACAGTAGGTCAGTGCTACGGCTATAGTAGGTGCGCAGGAGTGTCGTCTTACCTCTGCATGTATGCAAAACTGCAGTTTGCTTGCTTTTGAATTACCAGAACTTAAAGTGAATCCCTGGATTTAATATCTCCATCTAGGGTTTCTCCCTCTTCAGCTTTTCTTTTACTCATTAAATTTGAGCATTTTAAATAAATTTTTAGCCAAACAAAAGCTATGCAGTTAACCCATTCTAAATGCATGCTCACATGATGGCAGAACCTACTGTATGTCCCCTAAAAGTTCACTTGTTTTGAGCGACGTAATTTCAAATTCTCTAATAAACCTTTTATTAAAGAATTATCTCTCATTGAGCTTTCAGTGATATACACACAACAGTGAAATTAAAATATAGCATATTTGCACTTCAACCATGCACAACAAGGTATTTTTGAGAACTAAAATAGGATGGATCAGGTGTTTAGAGTTCAGGACATCCCTAATCAAAGCACAAGGCGTTTAATAAATTTATGCAGTAATTAAAATACATTTAATGTAATAAGATGTAATAAAAGCACATCATCATTATTTTACTTTGTATTTATCAGTATATATCTGTGTTTGCCAATACTTCAGCTGCTGATATTAACTTGAAAACCTTATGTTACTTCCTCCACAAAGAAGATTAAGGTTGCATCACTATGGGAGCTAAGATAGCTAAGATCGCATTAAAATTAATTCCTCAACTGTAATCTGTAATGTCTCAAAAATGGGCTGGCTTCTACACAAACTGCAAATTCAGGCCTGACATTATTGTTTGAAACACTTAACATAACAAGATTCATTTTATGTTTGTGTTTCTATAACAGAAATATAACAAGAGCATACAGCTGGAATTACTAAATTATTTCAACAGAATTTGGATATTGTAACGATGTTTCCTAATTTTAAATACATTTTCTAGCTCTTTCATTACTAGATTTGTTTATTTTAAGACATTTATAGTAAGAAATCAGACTTAATAGCAATTAACAATCTTGTCAGTTCTTATACTGAGTCACAGCTCTTCGTGACTATGGAATGCTGATCAAATAAGTAATTGTGAGGAAAGGCATTACTTTAATTAGTCATCTTTTTATGAAGAAAACTGTTCTCTCACTGATTGGATCCTCATATTTTTGCTTATTATATTGAGTATTAAGGCTGCAATACTGAAACCAGTGTGCACTGTCTCTGAGAAACGCATATTAAATTGATATTTACCTGACAACTGAGTCCAAATTAGAACCAGATCGAGTCGCTGTCCTTAAGATGACTGACAGTGTTACTGCTCTTCTATACAAAGGGTGCTCAGTATGCGACGATGACGAAGGCATTTAATAGTACTGCTTCAGGCTGTATTGAGCTTCTCAGTATTTAGCAGATGATTTGTAAGCCTAATGCAAGACAACAATGTCAGGAGTAGAGTATATGCAATGCAGTAGTGCTGTTTTCAGTAAAACACCATGCTTCGGTGAGTTGATGTGGGCTTCTTCATTCTCTTGCTTTAAATATAGCACGGGCTGTTATGCAACACTCTGGAGGATGCCACCGATAGCATGATTAGTAGATTGTTAGGTACACCAGAACTATCAGTATGAGAAATCAACGTCCATTTCCAGCATTATTGTAATGGTATCATTTAACAAGTACTTTTACTGTAGCACTTGGCCATTAGGTTTATTTTTTGGCACTACATCTTATTAAAATAAAGTCCAAAGTTTTATGGACAATGCTACTTCTCTTACTTGAACGTCTGTACTGTCCAAAACAGTATTATTATTCTAAGATCTGTCAGTATTTCACCTCTTTATCTGAAGATCATGCAAAGATTAAAAAATGGGAAGCAGGAAGTCAAGGACCTTAAGGTGGTTTTACATTTAAACGTCCAGACCATGTAAAGACAGCATTTCTGTCAATCTACAGCAAATAACCAAAAATGGCTTCAAGTGGTGTAAAAAATAAATAAATAAATAAAAACTTACTTTTTGCTTGTCTTTTTCGCTTTCACCCTCTTCTTCCTCGCCTGAAGCGCCAGAACTGTCGAAAGAAACCAGTGACAAATTATTTTTTCCATTGTTTGGTTGCCGTTTCATCTCCAGCTGACGTTCAAGACAAAAAGGATGATACTGTCTGAGGTAAAGGATGCACCTACCTCGCCTTACAAATCCTTAACTCTATCACAATGCACTGGATTATAAACTTTTACATCTAAATCACAACGAGATCTAGATCACAACTTTACTGCATCTGTCGGTCAGTCACTCAGTTTGACACTGGAAACCATCTAACGTGAAATTACATCATTAATCTATGAACCGATGTAACGTAACGTATGTCTTCTGTAACGTTTGTGTGGCATAAAGTAGTTTTATACCGACTGGCCAGTTAATGCATAAACAGCCGGTAAATGCTGTCGGTGTTTCACCGTGTGTATACAATGGAAACAACTAGAAAGCTAACGGTTGCTAGCTAATCCTGACATGTCCCATTGAAGCTAAAGCTAATGTCTAGAAGGCTAATATAGCTGAACAGTGCGTGACAGACGCGTTCACTTAAACCACCATCTGAATGTATGCAGCTCAGCGGCTAAACTTTACATTCATGCACGCGAAGGAGCATCCATTGCAGTCTCGACACACACAAACACACACGAGATAACAGTACCGTTACAGTACGCCGGAGTGTCGGTGTAAAGATTTACCTTTCCTCTCCATGTTGGCTGCTGCACTCGTAGCTTAGCCGTTAGCCACACCACCAGTGAACGAATGTTCCACGCATACGCATGCGCACTGCCTCGTTTTGCTCTAGAGGCGCTTCCCCGCTGATGGTGTCTCCACCTGAGCATGAACACATTTTTATGGATTTTACTACAGTGAAGCTGCAGGAAACACACTACGTGGCCGGATACTACTATTAGGAGAGGAAATATCTGCAATAATGCATCTATAAACATACCACTTTTTCTGGAAATATGTACATTAAGCATTTCGCTTCTCTGCAAAAAAGAGCTTTGCTTATGTTGCACTTAAGTTCAAATTCCTTTAAATGAGTTAAGGACAAAAATCTGTGTGCTTGCTTTTTTCAGGTACATTAATATTTTTTTAAATGAAATTAAGCATCAGATTTACTCATTAAATAACAGTGATTACAGTCAGTGGCAGACTAAGGCTGTCTAAGGGGCAGGGGCAAAAAATATTTAAAGTGCACCTGTTATCACCAGAAAGCAAAGATGCACAGTTGGATGCACGAAGGGCTGCTTTGCTATATAATGTTTGCTGTATTGTGGGGTCATCTTTATAGCTTTTGCTTAACTGTGGGGATGACATGGGGGGCACCTTATTGTGTTTGCCCTACCGTTAGAGCAACTTAAAGAGCACCTTTTTATTTTTGCTGTAATATGGGGAGACTACACAGGGCACTTATTGTATTTTCTACTATACTATGAAAAGTAACTATAACAATCAAACAAATGCATTGGACAATATACTTCAAGTACACATACTTCAAAAATTTACTCATGTACAGTGCTTAAGTAAAATGTATGTAGTTACTCTCCCCCACTGAATAATATTAATAACAAAGGTGTGAACACACAGTGACAGAGTTAGAAAGTGGACATTGGATTAGATTCAAAACATGGTAGTATACATACACATTACAGAACATACAAGACTAGGTTAGGTTTGGTTAATATTTCTTCTGACCATTTATGGATCATTCTCAAACAAAAGACTACAAGTCAATTTACTTGTACATAAAAACTCTAAACCAAATTTTGAGAATCACTATACTTTAGTAATCCAGTGAACTGCCATATGAAGACATATTTATGTAGGAGGGTACTAATTTAAACTGTGTCCTACTAATTACTGTTAGTTGTACGTGTCAAATAACCGATGAAAGCTGAAGTGATTAAATTGTTTGTTCTCAATCAACACAGCTGAACAACTATATGAATATTAGCTTTACACTGCCTGTATAGAATTTGAATACTGACAATATTAAAGTGATTAGCGCTGCCACCTCACAGCTAGAAGGTTGCGGGTTCGCACTCCTGGACGACCGTGCATTTTCTGTGTGGAGTTTGCATGTTCTCCGTGTTTTTACCTGGGTTTCCTTCGAGTACTTGGCCTTCGACCCACAATCCAAAGATATGCCTGTTCGGTTAATTGGTGATTCTAAATTGCCCCTTTGTGTGAGTGTGAATGGTTGTCAGTATGTGTATGGCTCTCTCTAAGTTGGCCCTGGGATTCAGGGACCTTTCATAGACTGACGAAATGGTCAAGGTGGACCCAGCATCTTGCCCTATGTAAGCTGTTACAGACAATGAATGATGGATGATAGGTCATATCCACATGTGGAAGAAAGGTGGTGTAGAAGTATAAAAGCATTAACATAAACATATTGTTAAAATATCAAAACTAAAAAAACTATTAGAATTATGTAATATTTTACTACGAGATTTTAATATGATTATTATTAGAATTGTATTCATCAATCAATCATCAATCAATTCGTCAATCCTGCAGCTGTTTAAGATGGAGCCAAGTTTAATTTATATACTGCCTTATCTTGTGGAAATGGTTCTTTAATCAAGTCTTAACCAAATAATTTGTTAGTTATATTTCAAATTTGATTATGCAAGGTAGTAACTGAAGAAAATACAGTAAATGCAAGTATTTGCCGCTAACTAGTAAAGGAGAAGAATTTTTAAAGCAGAAAATAGAAATACTCAACTACAGTCGACCGCTTGGGTAAAGTTACTTTACACAACAGCCACTTGAGAGACCGAATCTGTCTCTACAGATGTCCAATGTCCTGTTGGTGGTGAAAGTGTTGTGCACCTGGGAGTTAACACTATGTACTATTTAAATAATGATTTGTCAATTCCTCTATCATAACAAGTGAATGTGAATTTCTCCAAAGTTTCCACCGAAACGGTATCTGCACATCTATCAACAGATCCATCCAACCAGTTTGTAAAAGCACTGAAAGTAGAAGCAACAAGAACCAACTTGCATCTGCACCTGTTGATATTGTATCTAAATACATAATTTAATTACTTGTTTCTTCTGTGCCTGGTGTGCATTGTGTGTCAACAGTGTGTGTTTAGTGGTTGAGTACAGTATGTCTAATATGTACAGTAGAATTGGCAGCAATGTAAGCAACTGTATGACATCAGTTGTCAATGAGTGTGACAGTCTGTGTTACTGCTGAAGACTAAGATGATTTAGGATTCAGCATAAAAATTATTATATAATTGATTATAATTGTATTCAAAGAAAAATGAAAAAAAAAAAGTATGCTCCAGAGATCAATCAGTATTTGTTCCAATAAGAAACTGTTGTGATGTACTAATTATTGTATCATCTATTTTGAATTTGCTTTTGAATCAGCTTACAAGTACTTGACCTCAGTATATCACAAACCACTAACAGCAATTGAAAGCCACTTACTGTATGTACAAAGACAAAACTGCAGTGATTATCACACCTTCGCACACATTTCACAGCGTACTCAAGACTTGTTGAAAAACAATCACTTTTTTTGGTCCACACACAGACACAGACACACATACAGTTGTTTTATTTTTTAAAAATAAGTCTTTATTTGTTAAACAAAGGACTGAAAACGGTAAATATTCTGCTTGACTAAAAATAGTTTTAGGGATCTTTCAATTGTTTATAAATACCACCCCCACAAAGTATAAATACATCAGGAATCCCTTTTTAGACATTAAACCAGTATATCTTTGAGACTTTAGCACTTGACACTTGAAATTTCTCTAAACCAGAAAGAGACTCACACAAACACAAAAAACGTATTTAACCAATATACATGCTATAAGTGATTGCTCCATGACAGCCACAATAAAGTCAAATTTTAAAAATACAGCACAGATATTTACATTTTTTGAGCCAAGCATGTACCCATTAATATGTCTTTCTTATTGAAAAGTACTGTTCTTAAACAGCATAGGCTCAGATTTATCTGTGTAACCAACATGTGCATCAGTGTCTCATAGGGAATTTGAACTATCCAAAACATAAAAATGTAAAATTCAGTTAGTTAAAACTACACAGAATAGGTACGTTCTCAATATGTCAGACTTAAGAATATTAAATCTGTTTCTGTCACTGACATTAAACCCTTTAAAGTCATCAATAACTAAGTCAAACATAATTTTAAAAATACAAATAGGTGTGACAGCATGGCAGGGTGAGTGATAGACCAGCAAATTCATTTATCAACTGACAGACACAGCTTATTCATAAGTTAATGAACAGAATTGTAAAAACACAAAGAAGCACAGCAATAAGTCCAGGCCTTCCATCATCTCACATTCACAGTGATAAACTGAAGTCTGAAAATGTAAAAAAACATCTGAAGATTATAAAATAAATTTAAAATCATTAGAGAAAAGTGACATTTCCCAGCATTGGCGGTTTATAAATAAAAATGACTGTTCTCTCTCCTAATGATCCAATTACAGAAGCTGATCGAGGAGAGTGCTTGCTTGATAATAAACAATGACTGATAAAAGTGGATAGGCACATGTGTGTCTGAGAGTTTACAGGGCAACTTCATCAATGTTCAACTTGCTCCCTATGGCTTTAGTACATTAGTGTAATTGTACATGAATGCTTTTAAACTTCCCTCTGACTTCCCTGCATGAAACTATTTCTCCAGATGACATCACTCGGAGGTGTTTTCCATCATAAGGAGTTCAGCTGATGTCATCTGGAGGAGGTTTGGAAAAGCAGGTTGAGCATGATTACAAACTCCACAGTATAAGCGATAAGATGACATAATCTGAACTGAAGGTTCCTCCAGGAGGTGTTTTTTCAGCTAGGAGTAGAGAGACATTTTAATATAGGGAAGTCAGACTGATGTTTAATGTCATTTACTTATATGTACTACCCAAACTGGAACCAAAAGAACCAGTTTAAATATTGGTGAAGCGTCCTTTAATACGAACGGACATGTTCATTGATGTTAAAATTTAGGTCGATGTGGACACCACGTCTCATCACTCCATGTAATCCTCATCAAAGTTGGGTGTTTCAAAACTGCAAACCTCCTGATAGGTTAATCCTGCAAGAAATGAGAAAATGAAATTGAAATGCATATCAGGTCCCACTACTGTCACTACACCGTATGTTATTTCCGTGTTACAGATATGGGTCATACAGTATGAATAAACTTCTGATGACATACGTTTCCATTCGTCAATTGGCAGGTCACGGCACTCAAAGCTCTGGTCCCATGGCTCAGCCTCAGGCTCGTCATCTGGGTCATGGTACTGAATGAAATATGGGTGAGCCAGAGCCTCGGCTGCTGTTATCCGCTTGTCTGTGTCCAGAACAAGCATTTTCTCCAGGAGGTCTACAGCTTCAAAGTCATTAACAGAACTGAATTTCAAACAGACTCTAAAATCCATCATAGTTATAGTTATTCACAAAGGGGAACTTCAAAACAAAGTAACCACAAGGCGTGCACTGTAACATAATGAAGCAGATGTTGGGCAAAATGTTCTTTCTGGTATTACCTTGTGGGTTGGCACCAATGAACACGTCAGCAAAGTTCCTCTTGGGCATGTGTGGCAAAGAGTTAATGTAGGTCCTGGCCTGGGAAAACCAAACAGTAAATCAAATGTCGGCTCCCACTAGTATCAACAAGTTGCCCACATTTAGTACCACCTGATCTATAACGCTCACATTATCTCATGCTACAGATTCTGTTCAACGTATCCACTTACTTCATGTAATTACTGCTCAGTTGAAACATTTTACTTGCAGCTTTAAGCTGATTTACTAACCGCTTTAGCAGAATTCCACTGAAATAATGTCAGTTGTATTTTTATATCCCCACAAACCCAGAGGTTTTTGTGTTTCCTCATGCATGGGAACACTCATCACTGCAGTTCACAGTCAACAATGTCCCCTTGTGGTGAGTTGAAGTCCTTGTTACTGAGCACCCATGGCAGAAAATACAGCAACGTAAATATAAAACCAGTTCATTACTGTACAGGGACATGAGGTCTCAGTTAAGGTTTCAGATTTGTTAGTTTTTCCCTGAAGTGAGACATGGACAGTCAAAAACACATACACAGCTGCTGTTCATACCTGCACTGCAAGTGCAGCTTGCTGCAAATAAGTCACTGACAGCCCTGATGTGTTGCCAAGCAACATCAAGATGTCTTACTTTGCTCGAAATACAAGCACTAGGAGGAAAATAAAAATCACTCTTATAGATCTCCACTATAAAATCCCTCTCCATCCACTGGCCACTGATCAATGTTTACACAAACTGCTGGTTTTGATGTTGTGGTGGACAGGAGTCATAATGGGAAATGCTGGCCATGATCAACAGGGGTCCGAGTATACAGTAAATGGTATGGGAAGAGTCCATGCTGACTCTTGTCCACTATAAGATATAAAACCACCAAGAGGTAATAATGTTGTGGGTGATTAGTGTACATTTTACTTCACTATGAGTTTTACACTGCAAAACTCAACTTAGGAATCTCTGAGCTTGCATTAGGACTTGAAGACATGCATGTACAAGTATCATTTCTAGTCAATATTTACATATACAAATATCCAGGGTTCTCAGGTAGAGGGGAAAAGGGTGATGTGCTTTTATGATTTTTTTACTAGTTATATTAACTTTCACAATAATTATTTAAAGCAAATGCCCCGATGCATAATTGGACGGGACCTTAAAATGGTAAAACCTGTTTACACTAAAACCATTTTTATTATCCTGCGACCCTTGTCTCCTGTCTGAACAAAGATCATAAACAAAGGTTTAGTTTGCAGATTGACAAGCACAATTACAGCAAACAATGTTGAAAGGAGCAGGATAGCAAGTTTCCATAAATGTGCAACAAAAGCAGAAAGAAAACCAAAGGAGGAGGAAGCAATGAGCCTGGATATTGCGTGTGTGTAGGTTAATTCCTTTAAAGATATTTTAATACTACTTACTTGAAATGAGGAGCACAGAAAAGCTTTTACCACACAGGTTCAAAGTTGCATGTGGCAAACACGACACTTACATGCAATACGCGAATCACACACAAAATCCAAAGCAAATCACACAAATACTGTGATTAGGTGGAAAAATCCCCTGCTTAGAGGGTCCCAGAGGGTGAGCTGCTCCTTGCAGCCCACTTGACCAAAGTCCTTAGAGTCCTCTACTCTTAGTGTGTGTAAATAAAAATGATATATAATTGAATGTACATAAATACAAAACATCATCATACCATTTGAGTGCCAAAGTCCATATAAATACAGTAAACTGAGACAAGAGCTGTGTGCAGCTTTAACAACAAAAGGGTGTGTGTTACAGCAGGTCCGGCTGTCCCCCTACTGCCCCACTCTACGTCTGGTCTAAAGGAGTCATCTGTTGATCCTGCTCACCTCATGGCTGGGCATCCTGTTTATCATAGATGCTGGGGGTGTTCCTGTCAGACGCATTATCTGCTGAAGTTGGTTTATATCTATGAAGCTTGTGTCAAGGGGAGTAAGGCGACAGAGCAGAACTGATCAGAAGATGCATGTCAACCTAACACTGTGTAGCTTAAATCTAGATGCACAACAATGTTACGTTGAGAAACAAACTTCTTGCTTTAAAGCAAAATGTGACAAAAGAAAATTTGAGAAGAGAGTGAAAGAAACAACACGATATTTGGCTTTACAGATAGTCCGTGAAAGCCAGTGCTCAATCACACATGCCACAATAATCTCACAACAAACACCATTTAATCCACCTTGTTAGAGAGGCACAAAGCAAGTCTGAAACCCACAATGGATGAAAAACGTGCTGTCAGTAAGATAGTAGCTACATCAAGTGCTCAGCAGAGTGGCAAGTTTAGAGCAGAAAACCTTGCAAAACTTTGTGAACTCACAGCATCTGAAGATACTTTCATCAAGAGCTCAGGCCCTGGTGTTCCGACGAGCATCAAGATAAGCTTCAACTGATCAATGTCTACCAGCACTCAGTAAAGGAAGACCAGATGCTGGATGGAGGGAAACTTGTAATCTGACCTCCCTGTGAAATTTGTGTCACTTAAAAATGTCACATGATACTCAGTTTATTATATTATGTGTACAATTGGTGTGATTTTTTTAAATAAATAAAAAAAGGTGCACAGATAAGAGCAAGGAAAGCGTCTAAAAAAAAAAATGAAGTAAAATTAATTTTATAATGAATGCTTACAAGACAAAAAGAGTGGAAGCAGGAGACAGCACAGACATACACCCATTTACAAGTTCTGCCAGTGTGTAAAAACGAACAGATTGATAGACTGGCAGTAGTACAGGCAGAAACTGGACTTCAGCCAACAATAGATACCCATGGGTTAAAGAACATTACAGAGATAGAGTTTGTGTCATGCTGAGGAAGTTTGGAACCAGGCAATATGTGTTACATTTCCAATACTAAAATGGCTCAGGCAGCATCAAGTCGAAAGGGAAAAGCAGATCATAAGTGAAGACAACAAAGAAGCATTGTGCAATAGCATCTCATATTGTGCTGATACAAACATCATAAGTCCTCACTTCCAAACCAGTGTTGACAGGTGTAATTTGTTACGCAGATAGTGGGCCTGAACAGTAAGAGCTAGGTGAGCTCTGAATGTACTGGGACTCTCATATGAAAAGGATACGGTCAGTACCAGGAAACAGAGTTCTTCCTGTGAGGAGTTCAGCCATTATACATCCCACTGACCAAATGTCCACTGAAACACAGGCAAACAGGACACAGACATGAGGTTTCTTCTACCATGATCTAGAGAAGTCACCGAGGGAGATAAAGAGAGCTTTTCAAAGTCATCTACTGTACCTGTCATGTTGTAATGCATCCAGTTCAACATGATCTCTGGTGCACGATACCAGCGCGTGGCCACATACCCGGTCATCTCATCATCAGTGTGCCGCGCCAAACCAAAGTCCAAAATCTAATTTAACAGCAAAAAATAAATAAAAAAGCAGCTTTTGGTAGAGTAGTCCCATCTGTCTGCAGATTTAGTACAAATGTTTTCAATGAGAGCAGCAGTTCACTGACCTTTAACTCACAGTCTTCATTCACCGCAAGGTTACTAGGTTTTAAATCCTGAAGCGACAAAAGCCAGAAATGTAAAATCGTGTAATTTACATTTGGGTGAGGAGTATAATTTTGGAGAGAAAGGAATCTTGTTCTGGAGAAATTTTCCTACTTTTTATGAATGGGAATAAATCTGTTTCTACTTTGTTAACATAAAAAACATAACATAAATCCCTTACACCATTTGTACCACACAAAGTAAAGGTCCCGTTTATGACCTGCTTACCCTGCAGTGTTTGCACAGGCTGAACTCTGCCAAACAAGCAATGCCATAAACCTTTTTCCTCTTCAGAGTCAAAGACAAAAATGCATCAGTCACACAAAAAACAAACCAGGGCACTTACTCTATGAATGATGTCTGCTGAGTGAATATACTGGAGAGAGACAGAGGAGAATGTGTAGGTTTAATCACAAAATCAACTCTCAGATGTATTTCCTACTGCAAAAAAACAAACAAAAAAATGTTTCTTTATTTCTTGATTTCTGTATTAACTCACCTTTAACCCTCGCAGGATTTGATATATGAGGAACTGCACGTGGTCATCTGTGAGCTTCTGACATTTCACTATGTTGTTGAGATCTGCCCCCATTAGGTGAGTCACGAGATACCTGCCAGTGACAAAAGACCACAGGTTAAATAGGCACAAACATGAGAAGGCCTATGAATATTTTCCCAATTCACAAAAAAAACAAGCAAATATAAATATATTTGCATTTCCAAAACATTTTCAGAGAGTTGGTTGCAGGCTGAAACTAATTTCCCATATGACCATGTGAGCTTAAACTGGTTTAACTGCTACTTCTTCCCTCTCTCAGTTTAACTCCAGAGGCAGTGAAAGGACAAGCCCTTCACAAGTGGAATGTAATTTCACAACACACCCAGATAAATGGGCTTAATGAGACTGCATCAGCAGATAATTCAAATCTAATCCCACAGCTGTTTAAAATGTCCAAACAGCACGTATGAAAGAAGGAAAGATCAAGATGCTACTGTGGCAGTTTTGCAGCCAAAACACACAGCGCCATGTGCTGCTTGGCCAGCCTGCTGCACAACAGATACCCATTTCATGAACAGTTTTCTATTCTCACACAGCACAGACTGTGAGGCCTTAAATTAGCTCCTGGGTATGCTTGAACACACAGGGACACACACTGTTCAAAGTTCATTCCACCTTGGAAAATAAAAAAGAGATAAAAATAGTGACCTCTGTTTTCCTCTCACATATAGAAACAGGAGCCTTACCTGCTGAAGGTCTTTGTTTCACAGTCTGTATTTCTAAGGCTGAGGGGGACTACGAGCACAGCACCAACATATCTGACATTCATTCTTGGAAATCACGCTGCATGCAGAAACTTCCAATGTTTCCAGATGTGCAGAAACAGAATCTGCATTTCCTTTTAACTACCCGTGGCTCAGCATTTATGCAGTTTAACAGAAACCTCACTGCAAGAGTGTCCACCTCTTTAGCTTTACTTCAAGAGTCTACCATCCAGCACAGACTATATGTTTGACCCTTCATTGCCTTCAGGCCACCGTGACATTACACTAATCTGGGAGGAGGGTGGGGCATCTTTAGAGGACAGCTCTCTATTTCAACAGCAAATAAAAGTCACAGCTGCTTAATGTGTGAGGAAAAAGTTCCGATATATTTAGCAACTAGTGATATAATGTGAAGATGTGAGCAATTAATGTCAAGCATCTAACCTGAAGTTGAGAGACAATTTAACTGACCTGGCAAAGCTCCCTTTAAAACTTTTCTTTAGCATTTACAGTAGTTTTTTTTATTGTCGCATAAGAAACAATACTGCGCTAAAAATATAACTTCGGTGATCTGACCACAGGCAGCTCTCAACCTAAAAGCAGAAAACAAGGTAGCTCCAGAGGCTTCACACTCTTCTCTTGTCATTGTACTTTTGTGCTCTCGACAGTACTTCTGTTAAATTAAGTTCAATAGGCCATACCTCAGCAGAGCATCCTGTCAAAAGATCCATTGACTGTTTGTGCACTTTCCTGTGTAGTATCTTTAATTTTAGTCACTTGGATACATTTTGGAAGTTTCTGCAATTTTAAATTCAATTTGGAAATGTAAAAAAACTGCAATGCAGTGCTGTTTGGAATAAGTGACAGGGTCTACTTCCCAAAGAGACTGTTTGTATAGCAGAAGTGGTTCCACCTCCGCACTTTAAACATTACGAAAAAATATTCTGGATGACCATATAAACACATATCTGAATAATATCTGGTTGCCAGGAAAACTGGAAAACAACAAATACCTTGAGTTAGGAAAAGGTAAGATGCTTTTCACAAAGCAAATACCACCTATTCAATATGTAATGTTTAGAATGTCATTTACAAACTTAATTTATCACAAAATTACAAATGTCAAGATAATAACCTTCTAATTGTCCTGTGCTGTTTAGGGTTTTTGTTATGTGATCAGAGTGTCTAAGGACAGAGGGTGTCATATTGTACAGACTGTATAGCCTCCTGAACCAAATTTATAATTTTGAGCTATATAAATAAATCTTCATTTGATATAAGATATGAGCCTCTTACTCACTTGCATTAGATGTGGTAAACTCTGTAGCATTTATGTGACACAAATAACTCTCTAGGACATGTCATTGTATTTATTTGTACATGCCAAACTATTTAGTAAAGGCCTTGAAATCCCTACTTGATGACATATTAAATAGCTACTGCATATCCTCCTCTGTAATTGTATGACTTAGCTCAAATATGCATCAGTTCTTTTTAGCAATTGCTACAGATTCCCATGGTTCAAAATCAGAGAGTGCTGTTATGTAGCCTTAAATCTAGAGACTGATCTGACTGATCTGATCACTGGAGTTCACGCATTTTCCTAGTTTCATGTGGGTTTCCTCCCACAATAAAACACACGGTAGTTATCGAAAATAATTCTGCCAATGTTGTTGGCATAAGGTTTCAGATATGAGGTAGGTCTCTGACTGGTGCATTGCACACTGCTCCAAAATGGTTAGGATGAGTCAACAGAACAATCTAATCTTGATACAAGTTGCTCAGGGTGTAGAGAAGAGGAAGAGTCTGAAGCGCCACACTGGATTGGGAGGGGGGTAGTGAGTCACCAGCTAGAAGTCCACTTCCTACTTCTAACAACTTTCAACATATACAAACAACAACTACCTGTTTGCCAGCTGCACAGGAGCTACAGTTTGCTTCACAAAGCATAAAACCAGGAAACACTGGAAAGGAAGCTGGTGGTGAAATCACTTCTCTAGTAGCCAAAATAACTAACAGCGTAGACATTTTAAGAAATATTCCAGCCTGTTCAGCCTGTTGGCCTGCCTCCAGGTATTTCCCAGCCAGACACAGGACTGACTACTGCTGAGAAACTAAAGGCTGCTGTTTATTGAATAGTATTGTTAAATTGTGCAAAATTGTTGCTGAGGTGACACCGTGACCGTGAGCCAAAGGGCAGAGAATGGTACACTTGGGATATAGGTAACTAAAACAAACTCACACATCACTGAAATCCTTAAGAGAAGTAGCCGGAGTAAAGACATCTAGGAGGCTAATGACCTGCAAAAAAAAAAACACAGTACACAGTCTATAAGCAAACACAATCACTTTTGTATCCTTTGTTTTTTTGTCATCAAACAAAAAAAAAAGGGAAGAGAAACAAGTTGACTCACATTTTCATGATTCATGTGCTTAAGTAACCGCAGCTCTCTGTATGTTCTCTTGGCGTGAACGATGGACTGAAACGGGCGAGAAAGCTTCTTCACAGCAACCTTCATATCATTCTTCAATACTTTTGCAGAACTGTTGAAAAAGTGAGCAAAGACTTAGACCAATTTCAAGCAGAAACTTCATTCAGCTCAGAATGGGCTGTATTTGCTTCCAAAACCAAGGTGGTGCAGTAAGAGCTGCTGAAGGCTAGAAAAAGGGCAACACCAGCAGAAAATGTTATCTCTCAGCAGATTGGAAGCAGCCCTGCCTACAGGCTGTCCTGCACTCTGAAGACCGACTGTCTCCTGAACCCAACAGTTCCTCCTGCTCGGCTCACCTAACCCTAGTCATGGCGGGTGGATAGCCACCTGTAACTGCTGCATGATGCTGTAAACTGTTGAGGCCAAAATCAACAAGATTCATTATGCAAAAGAGTTAGACATGACATGCAACAAATAAATAAATAAAATAAACAAATGCATAATAAAATTCAAACATATCCTGTTCTAAAACTCTGCAATTATATGTACATGTCCCTTGACCAGACAGTTTATAAATGATGCTTATTTATGAATGTACTTCTAATTAAGAAAGCCAAGTTTTTTAATTTAAAGGACAAATTTCAGGTGGATCCTATCCCAAAAATCCACATTGATTAAGCTGCGCAGTTCCAGTATAAACTAACCGGTAAATGACTCACTGTAAACTTAGGGCAGAGTCCATACTGTATACACTGACAACATAAGCCTAGGGAAAAGAAAAATAAAAAAAATAAAAAGATCACAGTCAATGCCTTGGTGAGCTACCAGTAATCTGACCAGCAGCGGATTATCCTATTGCCCAGCAACAGCACAGCTGTACGCTTCCATTTGCAAAACAAGCATCTGTCCTCTAAATCAAGTGTACCACTGACAATGTGTCCTAGATAGTATCAGCACAACCTATTTAATCAAGACAAAACATTCACAAGGTCCATCTTGTACACATAGACGCTGTATATTTTGCACTGCCTATTGGCATTTTGGCTTAGATACTGAACTGCATTTTGTTCCCTTGTACTTGTAAATGTGTAATAACAATAAAGTTGAACCTAATCTAATCTAATCTAATCTAATGTGAAGATTTTCCCTTCTGGCAAAAAGCAGCATGAAGGAACTGCACCTGACAACCAAGAATCTCGAATATTCAGCACAACCTTTATCTCCAAGATAAATGTACATTTCTCTGTCAGTTAACATTAGTATTGGCAAGCTGAGCAGTGAAGTTTGTGGAGTGTGTGTCAGTCAGGGGGGCAGAGAGTGAACCTTCGAGGCTTGTATCAGTTTGAGTATGCAATGTCATCGATGACATATGAAGCGACATTTGGGGCTACTGTTGATGGGATGTTTGAGATATAAACAACACATACATGGTTATATGCAGTTGGGTTTTCCTGTGGTAACAGAAATCATGGCAGTTTGATTGTTGTTTACTGCATTGTAATGCCATGAGAACTGATTTTCTATGCGATATAGAAATAATGTGCAAAAAAGAATCCGATTGAGCACAAAGACTAAACATTATTTTTAGATAAAAATGTCTTACTGCCCAGTGGCACAAGCATGAAGAATAAGAGTCTTCTCCATTTCCCCACTTCCCATGTCTGCAGAGCATGTTCACTGTCTTCTCACACTTGCATTTTGATGTAATTCTGCATTTTATTTTAACCTGGCACTCAAAGTGCTATAATGAACTGTTCTGATCGCTAGGTGGATTTGTGGTGATTTGAAGTCATCTTTGAATTATCCAAATGGTACATACATGTAAGCACACTGGGTTTTTTCCAAGCCTAATCCGTTAATCAATCTCAATATAATTATATGAGCTTTGTACCGTTAAATTAAGACTATAGTAATAACTATATCTTTTGTGATGAGGTCGATGCATTTCTGTTTGTGTTGAACTGGATAGGGACATGTTAATCTACTCCTGGCCACAGTGGCCAGTACCTAAAATTGATCAGGTGCTAGCAAACCGGTAAATTTAAACAAATGTACAGCCATCGTTTAACATAGTGGGACTGCACCGAAGCTGAGGATGAAGATAATACAGCCATCGGTATGAATGGTCCTGAAATAAAAGCACTCTGTTACCTTAGATCACTATGTCAGCTTCAGTTAATTCAGTTGTCAGTCTGGTTTATTGACAGAACCACAATAATATTGTTTTGGTTAAGATTTTGTGTAAAGAAAAGACAGATTCATTCAATATCTTCGTAGAACAAAGTAGTTATTTGGGGAGACTTGTAATATATGTAGCTACATCAGAAAAAAGACAGAGGTCTGGGCCACAGGGACCTAAATGAGGGGTACAGTAATCACTAATCATCATCAAAGACTCACAGCTCAGATCCTAAAATTATGACTTGTGAGACAACATATTGCTAATTTTCTGATGCTATAGATTTTATGGTTTTTGAAAGACTTTTTGAAAGATTTTTTCTGTTTAGTGGGCATCACAGTTACATCGTAAAGGTTTATTCACTAGGCCTGCAACTAATGATTATACACTATACAACTGCTTTGCCAATAATTTCAACAATTAACAGACTTATCATTGAGTCTATAAAGTGTCAGAAAAAACAAAAGCTATGACATTATCAAATTTCAATTATATAAAACATGACACCAAACAAAATAAAATAGTAAAACCAGGACTCTTTTTGAACTGACAATTAACCAACAAATAAAAAGTCTAATCTAAAAAATGCGTTTTTGCATTTTCTGTGCAAATAATCGTGTTAACAGATCTATATTTACTTCACTATTCAAAAAGTGAAAATAATTCAGAAAACACTGGTCACAACTACTAATAGTTTCAACTCTGCGACTAAGGTTGATGGTCAAATTACTGATAATTTAATTATTAATTAATAAATAAATAAATATTTGATTAGCCAACACATTTTTGGAAATGTAAACAATTCCTGTCCAAATGTTTGTTCTCAGGTTTCTTCCAAAGCAAACCACCACCAGCACCAGCCCACATCTAATAACCTCATCCTAACTCACTCTACTACACATCCTGCTGTTTACACTGATAATGTAAATTCAATCTGTTTCCCCAAAGCAACATTATAATAACTTCTGTAAACAGGACCTGCAGCTCCGGTGTGTGAGTATTAGAAAAGCTGATAGATACTGTAAGTCTGAAAGACTCGCATGCTTTCTGCAGAGTTACGGTAAGTAAGCTGCTTCCTGTACGAAGTAATATGGTTATCCAGGCGAATCTGACTGGTCTTACGAGTAAATAACAGGACACAAATAACGACTCCACATGTTTTGTTGTTCAAAGACTGGGGGAGGGCTCCACCTTGTTAGACAACAATCAGGGCAAGCTAACCTACATTAGCCTCTCCAGCACAGGCCTCGTCCAAATGAATGGAGCGTAAGTTTGGCGACCAGGCTACGCAAAAGCACACACAAACTTCACAAAAAGGGATTTACCACACGGTTCCGTAGGCACCGGAGCCGACCGGGGACAGGTTCTGGTACAAATCCGGGACTTCCCATATCGTCTTGTTGACCTCCTGTCGATAAAACTTGGGTCTCTCTTTCTGCGACATTCCTGCAGAACCAGCAGACACCCGACCACCGACTTCACTTTCTGTTCCGAGAAGCGTTGCCCCCACTAAAAGTTTGTCCAAGTTACGAGAAAACGAGCTAGATCAAAGGTTTTTGTCTTCAGAGAATTTTCTACAATCTGAAGTCACGCGGCCACCTCCTAGTGAAATGTTGCAGAATCACCGTCTGCAGGGTGCACGTTACTTTTTTTTTTTTTTTTTTTTTGGATCTTCACGCTGTTTGTTCCTCTCTCCGCTGCTCGAGCAGACAGCTCCCGAGATTTCACCCCGCTTGCAACACACGTCGGCAGGTCTCGCGAGAAAAGGCACGAGACAACCGAGTTAACGAGAGCAGGACAGAAATCCGTGTTGTTTTCAGGTGCTACTGAAAAAATACGACACGAGAGGACTAAAATCTCATAAAAAGATTGGCCACGGTGGCGGCTGCTTTCTCTAAATGCAGTTGGAGACGTCGATATCTGGCTTTGTGTTCTTCTATGAAAAGGGGCTGGGGAAGAGAGACGTAGGCTCTCTCAACACAATCATTCACAGTAATCCTTCAATAAAACTAATTTATTAGGTAAATCTGTGTCATCTGTCATCTTGCCAACTCTGCATTTTAACTTTCGGTTTGTCATTGTATTGCTGTGCATTGCTCTTCCTGTAACATGCACATTCTTGTTTTTGGACAATGTATTTTTCATAATTAAACCAACAGCTACAAAAAATACTTCATATAGGGTCGTTGTAACTGGAAAACAAAAACATAAAATGCTAATATGAAAAGATTTTAAGGTATTATATAATACATGAAAAGTGTGAATTTATGTATTTGTTTTGTGCATTGCACCTGAAGGCAGCATAAATGTCATTCACATCTTATAGAGGTGCACATTTTGTTGTTTTTATTGTAGAAAATGTCTTCACTTCACAATAAAACAAGGTTATATCTTATTCTTAGTTGCAGCACAAATGGTCAGAAAAAGCTGTAGCAAATATAATTCATATATTGAAAACTGGACTGACTGAACAGTATGGCTGATCAAATAAAAAACAATTAGATAGGTTAATAAAAAGAGAGAAAAAAATGAATACACACTATTTAAAGTTATGTAACATGCGCACAGCCTTACAAATCTTTTAAAAGTGTAACTTCATCCATATTTTGGCTCATCTCAAAGACACACAAAAAATCTTTGAAAATAGAGAATATCCCCAATATGGAGACTTGTACTTCAGTATTAGGTTTGCAAACCTAAAATAATACTAAATAAAACTGTTACTCTATTTTAAATGCCCAGCAGTGAACCTCAAACTTTGTAATAAATAAAATGCATTGTTTTCAAAGACATCTATTGGAACTGGGCTGATTTTAAATCATCTTTGCACTTGGATAGAAGCATCTGTTTGTCCTCTGGTTTAAGCGTCAATGTCAGAGTCTTCCTCGTCTCTCTGCCGGAGTGACGATGATGACTTAAGTGGAACAGAGTCAAAACCATCTGATGATCTCTGAAAACACATCAATAATAACATGAAGCATGGATCGTGATGATAGTCATAGCTCAGTGTGTGACTAGATGGATTGGTTACTGACTTCTCGCGAGAAGGACTTAATTTTGGTGAAGAAAGATTTCTTGCTGAGGTCCATGAGGTCGTCCTCAGCATCCTCCCCCTCCATTATTGCACAGCTGTCTGCAGTGGGCAGCTCACACTCTTTACCCCCCGCAGTCATCTTTAGCTTGGAGTACTTATACTGAAGCCTGTAAATGGAGGAATAACATCCTGTCAACACAGGCTACATCGTTCTTTTTACTTACTACTATAACATGTTAACGCTTTGAGAAAAAACTGATAAAATAAATGTGAAGCTTAGTCATCTCACTTCCGTGTCTTCTTCCAGAAATAGCAGCTGATACCAATGAGCAGCACAGCAGCAGTTGTTCCAGTGGAAACACCAAACTTGAGCCAGAAATCCAGAGTCACGCAAGTGCTGACTTTTTGTGCCGGTAGGGACTCTCCCCCAAAACACTCCATCGGCTGCTGCCACACATAGGTGGTTTTCTGAAACACACATGCACACAGTGAACTGCCTGATCCTTTTGTATCATTTTTCATTAATGAATATTTCAAGTGTTTTGAAATGTATTATTGCTTTCTTGCAGAGGGTGAGAGGATTTATATCGCTCTCATATCTGTATATCAAATATGTAGCAACAGTCAGCAGATGGTCATCTTATAAAGGGACTGGAAATCGGGGAAACAGCCAGCATCACTCAGTGAAATGGCATTAAATGTTTAATTTTATGGGGGGGAGTTGAATATGTCCGAATATTTCTTGTTGTTTCTTACACTTAAACAAAAAACATTTTGTTAATTAACTAAGTTGCCATTAGACTAGATCTGTTACAACTCAAATGTTTTCAGTGTGTCCATGTGCCGCTGCAGCACTACCTGTATTCCCTGGATACAAGCACTGACAATCTCTTTGTAGTGGTCTCTGGTACAAAGGGGGCATGCATGCTGACTCTGCCACAGAAAATGGAAAGTACAGCCATCACATGTCCCTTGTGGACAGTTACTGTGGAGGGAAAACAGGAAGGAAAGTTTTACAAGAAAAAAACTTTATCTCCAAGGAATTACTTTGTCTACAGCTCAGGCTCAGAGAGCTCAATATGTGAGATGTCACTGCTAAAGGTTCCAAATCAAACATCAGGGTTACTACTCTGAGGCCAAAAGTGGAGCTTGTTCATGATGTAGGATACCTGGGCAGGGTTATGTGGTCTTTAGCAGTCACTGTGGAATTGCACCTCAGTCTGATGGAGGCTGACCTGCCTTGTTTACATGCCTGCGTTGTCTCACTGGACCTGGGGATGTCACAAACATTTCAAATATAAAGTTTTTACCTTCCACTGTGTGATATACAGTGTTTTATTTTTACTCTATTATGTTTTCAATCATAATTGAACGCATAATTCTCAGCATTTACTATTAAATATTATAGGTATTAAAAGCATCACAACAGATACATACTTGTAATAGAATATGACATCTGACAGGGTGGACACGGCAGGAAACAACCAGTTTGGAGAAGAGATGCTACCCAGAGTTGTGTCAGCAGTCAAGCCTTCACAAGACACGTAGCATAGTGTTATTAACTGATTAATGACATACATATATTGTAAACCAGATGCTCCAAACTGTTCTTAGAAACCCCAAGCAATGCTCATTCTGACACCTATTCACAGGCTATATGTGTGTAAACTGTGATGAGTTTACACAAAGAGAGATTTGCTTTTCGAACCATTTATCTGGATTGTTTTTAAAGGCCTGGAGTGGTAAAACCACACTATAAAGTATGAAACTACTCAGGTATTAGATTAATTATTAGCCATAGTAGAAGCTCTGTTATTTGGAACAGTGCAGAGCTCTAGATTCCTCTAGACTCCATGTTAACTGCAACCTGCTAACATGCTCAGAATGGCAACCCAAAACTCTAATAGCCCGTGTAACATTTCACATTGTCATCTGTCAGAAGTTAGCTTTTACGTTCCTCTTATCAGTATTAGTTTTTTCATGTGTGTCTTTTGTTTTTTTTTTGTCTTGCGTTTTTATTTGTCCCGGCAGTTCTCCCTTCCACCTGCTAAGGCTCCCCACCACTCTCTTCCACCTCCATCTGCCTCTGACCTCTCATGGCTTTCCATGAGATGTCCTCAGCTGACACCGGTCAATACACCTGATCCACATTCATCCATTCATGTTCATCCTTGTTTTCCCTGTGGTTTGTTGTTACTTATACCTTGTCTTGTTAGTAGCTTGTTTACAGGGATTTTTTGTTAGTAGCTCTCAAGCCTTTGTAGTGATCTTTTTGTTCGAAATTGTCCAGCATATTTATCTACTTCCTACATTTTGTAATGAGCGCTGTTGTTTTCTAGACTGTTAGTAAAGTTATTTACCTACTACCTTTGTAGAGAACTTTTTCCTCAGTTCTTATGTTGTGTTTCTGTCACTTATTGAATAAACCAGTTTGACTGCACTCCTAGTCCTGTTGCTGACTCCTGCTTTTGGATTCCTGTGCGTGTGAGAATCTCATCATTTTACTTGAGTTTCTTAGCAACATTTCCTAGTTATCACTAAACACAATCCATGGCTAATGTTGATGTAAACAAGTATTAATACACTTTTTAGACCTTTAAGTATTACATTTTAAATATAACGTGATGATGGTGTTATATGAAAAGTCAACAGGATTACCAAACTCACTCTGATTTATTCTAAGGAGAATATTTAGGCCTATAAGAGACATTTCACACATAACCACAAATGTCAGCCTCGTGGTGGTATAAGCTGAAAATTTATGTTCACCACAAACATTCATCCTCTGGTGAAAATAAAAATCTGTGCAAAATATCATTGCAATTAAACCCGCTCAGCTAGTGTGACTAAAAGGGAATTCAAAGCAAAAGCATACAAACATTAATATTGTATATTGCTTTCTCTTATTTTGTACATTTAAACAGATGCCCTCTGAATTCAGATAGACAGAACAGCACAGACAGTAGTGTAGAGATAATCATTTCAAAATTTTTTTGAGGCAGATTTGCCCTCCTAATCAACAGTTTCAATTATTGAGTTTTCTTTTTGTTGTTGCTTGTTTATTAAGTTTTGGAGCATTCTCAGTTCTTGCAATTTCATAATGATTGCTACTAGAAGGGCTGGGCAGAGTGTGGCAGATGAAAGAAGAGCACAGCGGAGGAGGAAGAGGGAGGACTAGGTGGCTTTAAGCTTTTCTCAGTTCTATCAAATATTTGTTATTACATTAGCAGTAGTCAGAGTTCATAGTTTGTTTCATTTCCGTTTTTTTGTTTCAGTTTCATTAGGTTTGTGTGTGTGTGGGTGTGTGTGTGTATGTGTGTTTGTGTGTGTTTGTGTGTGTATTTGTGTGCATGTGTGTGTGTGCGTGTGTGTTTGAAAGGCACACACAGTTTAAGTCTGGTGTTAAAAGTCTCTTGAAAAATATATTCCTACATAGCTACATTTTATGGATTCAGTATTTAGCCCATACCAATAAGTGAGTCTCCAATAAGAAAAGGCTGAGAAGACACTATACTCTGGCTCCTGATTTCAGAGGGAACCACAGTGGACTGACAGACGTAGCCTTTGACCTCTCTCCCACTCTCTGTTACATTGTCCACACATGTAGCTGGCACTCTGCCCTGTAGGAGAAACATTGCAGGTTAAAGTGTACATCAAACATAATTTCACAAAAATAAAAAAATACTAGCAGTACAAGTTTATCACCTCTTTCCCACACAGAGCCACATTAAAGTTTTGCAAATATTTCAGGCCTTTGCTGGTAAAGCGGGGGCTGCTGTGGAAGCTGGTAACGTTGGCCAGAGGAGAAAAGTCGTAGCGCAGCAGAGCTCCTTCTCTCGTCTGCACGTCCAGCGTACAGTCATTGACACAAGCTGAGTGGGCCTGCAGGGAGAAGTCAGGGGATTAATACATAAATTTACATGGAAACCATATTTAGTTTACAGTGGGAGGAATAATATTACTTGGATATGCTGACATACAGCATTTTACCTGCCACCTAAACGCAGTAGATGGAATCTCATAAGTGGATATGTTTTATATAATTGTGTGTTTTTGTTTTATTTTAGGTTTGATGTTGTTAGATGTTGTTTTATGGTCCAGGTTGATATGTATGTAATTCAAAATCAAAGAAAAAATGTAAAGTGACTTTCATAATTGAATAAACAAATAAGGAAATAAAGAAATTAGCATTTTGAATTTTGTACATGGAGGTAAGTTTAAGAGAGATAGAACAAGCACTGAATATTGTCAACTGAGATACAGATATAGTTTGTTAAAAAAAAATTCCACATTAATGTTTTTACATACTACATACTCTTACTATATTTAATGTAAAGTATTTTCTCTTTCATTGATTGTGTTTAAAGCCCTCTGCTCTTTGCCAATAAATAATATTTTAATAAAATTTAATTATTTAATTTTAGAAAAGTGTTTTTATTTTTACCTAAATCCGGAGAGGCTGTGTCTGAAAAGCATGAAAATGACTCATTGAAAATACTTCACCTAGTAAATGTTTTAACTCTTCTCATGTTGTTAACACCCTCAGATTCTCTTTTGTTCTCCTTACCTTGTTACTCTTTGTGTTTGGTCCACACAGAATACAAGCAGCCTCTCCAACAGGATGCTCAGCCTTGATGAAGGTGTTTGGTGGGCAGCTCTGGCACTTCCCTGTCCCGTTTACCATGTAGTGTCCCAGCGGGCAGGGGACGCAGGCAGAGCCAGCCTCAGCGGAGCTCAGGGCACAGCGACGACACTGCGAGGCTACACCTCCTACAACGTTGGTGATGTGGATGGAGTAGATCTTTGCAACGTCAGCACTGTATTTCCTCTCCTGAGGGAAGAGAAACACCAGGTGTCACTTCACATACATTGTAGTGGTTTGTGCTGTTTAAAAGGCCACTTAAATCTTTTTTAAGCCTTTTATTTCATACTGAGTGCTTATATATTGCAAATATTTTTTGGTGACACATCAGTGCAATAACTGGGGACAAACCCACTGACTGAAATTCATTTATTCATTTATAGTGTTTATCACTACATTTAGTGCTTCGCACATTCTTGTTCCTCTTGCATCATATTCACTGATCCGTTTAACATTAAAACCACCAAGTGCTGTTAACATTGAAGCTGATCAGTGCTTAAAGTTTATACTACTGTGCTACACCAGAAAATGTGAGTCCTTCTTCAGGTTTGACTGTAATTTTAACTAAAAAAAGCTGAAAAACAGGTTACAAAGTCGAAAGCAAAAGAAAGAGGAAGCAAGAACAAATATACATACACAGTGCACACAACTCGCTATGACTGGCTTCTGTAGTATTGTAGTAATATTCACTGAACAAAAATTTACTTCACATTAATTGAGTCTTAAACCTACAAGCTGAACCAGTCCACTGTTAATGATGTATGACTGTGACCAGTAATAAAAAGTTATGTCCAACACTGACATACCTGGTAAGGTAAAAGTGTAGCTGAAGTCTATAGAGTATTTGTTGCTGTGTCTCACCATGTTAAATGTATCTGTTCGCTGAAATGTCCAGGTGAAGCTGACCGTGCTGTTGCTCTGGATCAGGTAGGAATACGACTGTTTTCCTTTGCTGCCATTCCACTGCTCCACCACATTATTGTTCCACTCGTTATAACCCTGCAGAAACATACACTCACTTCTTAGATTCCATTCATAGTAATACTGAACACGTTCCCATAAAGAGCTCCATCAACTCACCGCCAGGAAGAAAAATTTGCAGTTGGTTGAACAGATGGTCTCAAAGACAAAGGTGATACGAGACAGTTCACTCCTTTCACTGTCTTTAGCCATGGACTGAGGCAGGCTGTGGAGACAAGTGACAATGTATTCAACATTTCCCACACTGTACCTATGTGTGTATTTCCTTCAGTGACTTCAAACCTGTATCCAGGGACGTTGAGTGTGAGCATCAGGTATTCTGTGTCCTGATCCCCGGGGGTTGTGTAAACATACTCTCCAGCCACCTCCCATGCTGTCAAAAAAGGACAGTAACACACTCCTCAGCTGTATCTAGTGAGTTATCTTAACAAGTTTTTTTTATTTGGTCTCTTTTATTTCAAATGAGCGTAATTAGATTTTGTGCTTTCTATCATCCTTGGATTTATGTAAGTTTTTTCTTACCATATTAACAAGCACAGACACATGTGACAGTGCTGATATTCATTCAGCAGTATGTCGAAGCGATTATGAGGATGCTGCAGAGATGTCTAACCTCTCTGACACTGTGTGGCCTGATAATAAGACTCATACCTGTGTTGTGGTTGGAGGTGCTGAACTCTGGTCTGAAGATTGAGCTCCTCATGTTGCTCGGCATCATGTTCCACCATTTGTACTCAAATCCCACCACCGGCTCAGTACCAACAGGGCACTTAGCACAGGCTGTAAATAAGTAAAGTGTTATTATGTTGCTGGAAACATATAGATTGTACTATGTGCTAGTATTTATAATTCAACTGCAGGCAAAATTCCCTCAAGATGGAGAACTATTATATGGAACGGCCAGATGGTCATCACATCACATCACATCACATCACTATAACTGTGTAAGGCCAAGCTCTATGAGCTTAAGAGATAGTTCACATTATACAACTCCCTCTACCAGCTCTGCAATAGCTCTGGTTTACTCTTTCGCTCTGCACAGTCCTTCAGGTAGTCATCCTAATGAACTTATGATAAATAAGAAGCAGTTCTGTACTGTAAGTCTGTGTTGTATACTGTAGTTTTGAGTTCAGAGCTCAAATTCATGACACTAAATTACAAGAGAGACTGGCTTTAATAACGTGATGTAGGGAAAGTCTGGTTTCTGATACTACTGTCTGCACCTTTATTCTAGGATGAGCTACATTGTGTCAGAAACATTTAATTACCTCTGAGAATACAAAACTGTTACTACTTTTACTTTTTCTATGTGATTGTTTTAAATACTATACTGTTGCCAGTGTCCGTATTTGAGTAAATGGATTGTACTGTAAAGATCTTGTATATAAGCAATTTGCTTTCAGGTCTCCCCAGTCAAGGGGTAAATTAGCTTTTAAAGAAATCCAAGCATCAAATTATGAACATCTTAAACAAATTTCCAGTGGACTGTGAGTTTACTGCTTCAGCACCTGTTCCATTTGAGTAGAAACTGTTGGTGCAGGGTTCACAGTTGGAGGAGTTTGTGACAAAGAAACCAGGGTTACATGGTGGACAGGTTTTCTTCTCCCCTGATGCAGGAAGGTTCACAGCTCCTTCAATGGTCTCGTTACAGATCTTGGGTTCAATCCACTTGTACATGAGCTGGGTCTGAGACAAACAACAAGCTCTGCATGAATGCATGATAGAAGCTATCACACAGCCCAGACAATTTATATGTAGGGAAACCTAATAGTTAAACAGATGGTTGTGGCTAGCAGGATACAGACAGTCTTCTCTCTGTGTGTTCATCACTACCAAAGCTGCATAAACTGTGCCACCGCACGTCTTTATTCTACTTTACCTTTCCCTCGGAGTCACAGGGAGTGTGGGTGTAGAAATAATCACTGGTAGTACATGCAGGCCTCGGTGTGCAGCTCCCTGAACCAGCCTCTGGAAAAGTAGAAAGCGAGACATGAGAAACAGCCAGCGGGGAAAAACACACAGCGCACATTAAGATCCTGTGATAAGGCACTCTCAGTAGTATTTGCATACAGATTACCATGTGTGAGCCAGTATGCAAATACATAATGGTTGTAAGGTTAGACACATCTGCCTTGTAATTTAAGGAACTTGATGCTAGGTAATATGACTCTGTGGACAGAACAGTAGAATTGTAAACAGACATACCTGAATATGTGCCCTGTTCACACTGATGGCAAACAGTTGCACCCTTTGTGGAGTAGGTGTCAGCAGGGCAGGGGGCACAACGGGCAGATCCTGGATTTGCACTGTGTGTACCAGGTTTACAGTGGAAACACTCTGATGTGTAGGCCACCCCTGTAAGAAAGCCATCAGTCAGCTTTTAATCATTAACAGGAAAAAAGAGCTGAGGAGTGAACAAATGTTTGAAGCTGCCACACACAGTACAACACAACGCAAGTGTGAAACTACCTGAGACGGCAATGTTCCTTAACAGCACAGGTTTCACAGCACTGCCCATCAGAGTATATGTGGTGGTTCTCCAGTACAGCACGTTGTTGCCTTTGTTCAGCTCAACCTGCACAGAGTCCATTTGAGAAATGACAGAGGATGTTACATGACAAAGAGAAGCAGAGAGAAAAGAAGAGTTGTTGCAAACGAGTGTACAGAAGGGCCCACACAAACCCTGTGTTTACTCCAGTCGCTTTCAGAAATTTTCATCCACCGGCTTATGGAGGCTGTAGACTGACACTGGTCATTCTGAACCTACAAAAAGAGAGTAAGGAGAGAGAGGTTATTAAAAAGTCCCATCTAAAAACAAAATGTCTTTTCAACAACAATTTAAACACTTACAAAGAACTCAAAGTAGATACTGGTGTCTGGGTAGAAATATTCGAAAGTCACAGTCCCAGGTTTCTTCAGACTCACAGCATATGACAGCATTGCAGTGCATTCATCTGTGTTTGAGGCTATGTAATCACCCTTTGGTGTCCAGGTTGAACTAGGGAAAAATCAGCAGCAATGCGGCCTGATGAGCTTCACAAAACCAACATGGTGGACTTGGATAAACAAAGTCAAGACAAAAATACAGTACAAACTCTGAAAATAAAACAAGTCTAAACTAACTTGGAGCAGTCTGTTTGGGCAGCCCCACCATTCACTGTCACTCCATGGGAGACAAAACCTGTTGGCAGGCTGTCCCACTCATCAAAGGCCACGCCAGTGCCCAGAGAGTAGGTGCCTGCAGCACACTTCTGACACTGTTGCGAACGCATGTCAAGGAACTCCCCCTCACTACAGGAGAAGGCTACAAGAGAGAAGAGGCCTCATGGAGAAGTGCATATGGTGATGCGCAGATGCAGTTTCTTATTCACACATTAAAGCTTCCACATGGATTGCCAGCGAACAGAAAATGTATAGAATGAGATGTAGTAGAGTAGAATACTCACTACACTGAGTGCCTTTGACTGGATCTGGAAGGCCTGTGCAAGTGTCAGCTTTGTTGGGCACTGCCACTCTCCACCGTGACCCGAGTACGTCACACTCTGTGTACTCAAAATGATAATCTGACTGCAGGCACAAAACAAAGTGTAAGTTTCGCAAAGCTAGATAAAAAAAGCACCATATCCACAGCATTCATACTCTGAGGTTTTTTTATCTAGATATTGTCTTAAGCGGGTTAAACATTTTCATTTAGTCCGTGGTGATGTTTTCAAATGTTTTTTTGACCAAAAGTCCTAAACAAAAGGATATTTGTTAACTCACATGTACAATAAATAAAAAAGCATCAAAGTTTTTGCCTAAAAATGTTTTGCTTATTAAATATCAGAACTTGCTATGTTAATTATTGTTCCAGAAACCTTGCAGCTCTACAAAGGAAACAGCAAGCCTGTGAAAAGGAAGTAGCACTTTCGAAGAGGCTGTGAGATTGTTTTAAATCGTTCATATCTGGAATTTCTTTCCAACACTAGACCAGCCTTTTTCTCAAATAAAAGCTGAGGCAAATATTTGTGGAGGACTCCGTCTGAACTGCTCTTTTAATCTCACTCATCAAGGATGGGCCACAACTCTGAAACTTAAGGCTTTATTTACTTAGCCAATGACAAACATAAAATGTCAGTGTTGTCACAGGACTTTGGAGACAAAAGGAGCTCAGGTGCAAAGGGGACTATATTTGTCAAGTTTTTGTTTTTACCTTTGTCTTTTTTTTACAGTAGGTGACTGACAAACACTGTCCCACCCCTGATGATCGTCTATGGGATATGACAGAATGTAAGATTACTCTTGTAAATCCCACACTTTTGGAAACACAGACAGACAGTGTAATCTTAAGATTTGGTCCCCAGTCAACAGGTCACTCATCACTAACACAAGCAAACACTGCCCCATGGGATTAATATTTAACAGAAACACAGAAGCAGCAGCTGTTGCAGCACCTTTCTTCTGAGTGTTTTGGGTATCAGATGAACATGAGAGGATCTGGTGTAAAAATGCATCAAGCTGGAGATGTGCTGATGCCTAATTGCCTCCTTTTAAACAAACATGAAGAAACTAAGGTAACGGGACATCATGACCACTGTGTTTCAAGGTCAGTGGACGGGCGAGGAAACATGGAAACAATCTCACCTGGTAAAAGCAGATGCTGCAAGACCTTCTTCTTTCAGTAAAGCTAAAATAAACCCACAAGTCTCTGGTGCCACACACTTTAAAGTAATATACAATGTATGCTGAATAAAAAAAACTTGAATATTATCAAACGTTATTATGTTATGCAAATTGAAAAGAGATAGAGAAGGATGAGAGTGCAGCAGATATGAAGGTTCTAGTAAAACAATTTTGGGATAACCAGTCAGATAACAACACCACAGTGAGTGAAAATGAATGACTAATGTAATTCCAGCACTTGCGAGAGAAACATATGTTCAGTTCCCAACACAGTATGTGAAGGAAGAGCTTCAATGGCTGTGCTTAAACAAGCACTGAGCATCAATTTAAAAGTGCCAGAAAATCCAATTTTCTTTATTGTCTTTTTAAAGTCTATCATCCAACAATACAAGTTGAAAACACTGCCTGAATGGGTTTCATTATAGGACACCTGTAACATGGTGAAACATATAAAGAGGCTGTAGCAAAATATCTTTTACAATGTTCAGAAATTTTGTATGTTGATATTATCTGCATACAAAGCTACAATATTGAGAGGCCATCCACATTGCACAGCGGGCTGAGCTTTCTTTTATCTTTGAATCTTAGAGCAACACGTTTGACTGTGTTTGGATTTTAAATTCATTTTACTTCATTAAATTCATTTTAATTTTGAGTGATGGTTTCCATTTTGAACATGGTAAGACCGATGCACACAGTTTTTTCAATAGTTAGGAGGCTAGTTAAATATATAAATGGCTAACGACAAAAACAAGCTCAAACTCCTCACCTCCTTGCACATGGGTAAATCCGCAGCTGTTTGCGAAAAAAGCAGCCACAGTATGAAGTGGCTCGGGTGAAGCATATGTCGCTGCATCGTCGCCTCCTGTCAGGCCAGAAGTGATGGAGACGCAGGAGCAGCGGGTTGACCTGCGCCCTCAGGTGTTGGAGGCGCGGCTTCTCTCTGAACAAACACTGGGCGGTGACAGGCTCTGCTGCCTGTTGTTGCACTGAGGCGTCATTTAACTACAGACGTCTTGAACCGCACTGACAAGTTTTACCTGCCTCATTATGATTCGATATGTCCATAAAGTGACGATTCGGCCATTTTCACAACTGTTGGCTGGTGCAGGCCCCGAAATTCGTTCCTTTGTAGTAAATTTAATATTTGACGTTTTTGGTTGAATTATTAGTAATTAGTAATTCATGGCGCACATAAATTAATGTTAACAAGGCCTGTTTTAGATGTCTGCAAAAATGAGTCACATGTGGATTCCACATTCATGCACAGATGCATACTTTTAGATAGTTCTTAAACAAATTTTCACAATAGTGCTAAAAAGTGGAAACAAACTTTTAAGAAAGTGAACAACATGGTTACAAATAATTAAACGATATTCATTTAAAAAGAATTATTTTGATTTTGTAGCTAGTAAATGCAGGACTGATTTTAACTACATTATGGCAGCTTGTTTGAGTGATAATAAGTTTTATGTGTTGGTTATACATCTGCAAAGTAATAACTACAACGGTCAAATCTGTGGAGTAAAAAGCACAACATTGCTATTAAACTGTAGTGTGAAATTTAAAAACAGAAATAAAGTAGGCTACGGTAGACGAAAGTAATTTAATACGGTACATACAGTAACGCAGTCAATGTATTTAGTTACATCCGTCTGCTGTTGTAAACGTCTCTAGTTAAATAAATGTGATTGACCCGGAAGTTTGCGGTTGCTTAGAAACTAGGTTGTAAACACTCCAGAGCTAGCGGATACAGCCCGGAGCTATTACAACGACCATCTTCCACAGATTTCGCTTCTGTTGTCGTGGTGCCATTGAAGATGTCAGGCCGGGACCCGTTCCCTTCTCCAAAGTTTGAAGACGGCTTCACTCTCAGCGGCTTAAGGCCGCAGCAGGTCAGTTTGTGGTACTTTGGTGATAATAAACTGTTTTTGGTTTGTTTCTTATGTGACTTAACGTCACTTCATGTACAGAGATTTAAAATACCCTCATATTTTGTGCAGGAGCATATTTATCCTATTTCAATAACACAGAACGGTGCCGGGTGCCTTAATGCATAGCATAATCGCAAAGTATCCTCAAATTGTTTAAGATTTCTTGAAGTTCTTGTTTAAGCAAAATATTACCTACCAACACGATAGAAAATTGTCTCCTTGGCACCAAAAGATAAAATCCACCCTATAGTATTTAAAATCTGACTACAAATAAGACATCATCCATCACTTTTTGGTAACTGATAACTGTTTTGTAGCCATTTGTCTTTTGGGGAATGTTTTGCATATATCTGTATAGTCTTGTCTTTATTATTTAAAAGTACCTTGAGATGGCCATGTTGTGAATTGGTGCTAAATAAATAAAGTTGAATTTATTTGAGTGAGCTCTGTGACTTTTAAACGAGAAATACTAAGTAACATTATCCAGAGCCCCACAGGCCTCTTACGTCCTTGGTCATGTACCTGGTAGGCTGTCATGTAATTTATATTTCCCAGTATTTTGAATGTGGAATACATTTTTCAATTTTAAAATGTGAAAAGATTTTTTTTAATTTGCAGCTAATGTTGTCTTGTTTGCCCCTGTGCAGAGAAGAACATATAATAAACCAACACACATCGCCCAAATGGAGGAACCCTGGAGTCGTCTACATGATAATGCCACTGTGGCTAGCACAAGGCGGAGTGTTATGCATTGTGAGCATGAGGTAATGTTGAGGGAGGGGATTTTGATCTTATATTGTGAGAAAAGATCTATTAATGCACCTTCTGCTCTTTCCTTGACAACAGGTTACACACGACAGGCTCGACTTCCAGCTAAAGGCAGTGTATGATCACCATACCGACCTTTTCAAGGGCAAAAACCAGATTTTATACCAAAAAGAGACGGTCTCTGAGGAACCCAGGTGGGTGTCTGTGATGTTAAGTTTATGAATTGGCAGAACAGCTTCACAGTGTTGACACTGTAGTAGTTTGTAACTTTTTATAATGATTTACAGGAAAGAGGAAATCTTAAACCAAGACAAGCTGGAGAAGGAACAAGAAGAAGAGATCAGAGTGTGGGTTGATCCACAAAGGCGCTCCATCTATAGCATTAAGTGACGCCCAGGTGAACATTAAAAAACCTAATTCTCTGATTCAAATAGCAAAATGGTGTAATCTGACTCCATATTTACGCAGTCTGGGCTAAATCTGACTCCCCTATATTGAAACTTCTCTCTACTTCTAGCTGAAAAATGCCTCCAGATAACATCAATTGGAGTAACCTTCAGTTTAGATTATATCATCTTGTTGCTCACACTATAGATTTTGTAACCATTGTCAACCTGCTTTGCCAGAGCTCCTCCAGATGACATAATCTGAACTCTTAATGATAAAAAACTCCTCCTGCTGATGTCATCTGGAGGAGTTTTTCAGCTACAAGCAGAGAAAGATTTTAGTATAGGAATGTAAGAAGGAAGATCTTAATATACATTTACACCCTAAAATACAGCCATAGAAAGCAAGTTGTAAATTGGTATATTATATATAGCCCCTTTTTTCCCCTCTACAGACATTTTTTTTAAACAAAGTAACACCAGACTGAATAAAGGCATATTCTAATCAACATAAAACACCTACTTCTATTGTCAACACGAGTCCTGTAAATAAAAGTTTATTCTGTGAATTTTTGTTGTTTTGTGTTTTTCAAATGTTATACATATGCTGAATACTCATTGGAAAACTAAGACTTACGAAGGTTCAGATTATATATCTGCACAGCTTGTCTCACTGTTTGGAGGCGCTCTGTTGCATTTCATACAAATTTAAGAATGACAAACAACTGCCTACCTTTTCCTTTGCAGTTTTATCATAAATGTACTGTATTATACGTTTAAAAAGTTATATTCATATATTGTTGCCCATAAAGTCCAAATAAAATGTTTTACCTCATGTCATGAAATTATTGTGACAATGTGATTTATTCTTGATAGTGTATATCTTCTCAGAACCTTAAGGATAAATCTCTTCTAAACATATCAGTGAAAATTAGACCACAATTAACTCTGCAAAAAAGAGGAATGTGTCTGAAAACAAAATTATTCCAACTTTATGGGCAACAGTGTATATGTGTAGATTCTATCATAAAGGTCATGGTTATCGCAGAAGCGCTGTTCAGCAGCATCAACATATGCTTGTACTCTCTGACATTTCACCTCTCTTCCAAAAGGCTTCTTCAGTTCTCATCAGAGAGAGGCCGATAAACTCCGTGGAGTCACGTCTTACAATGTGAATGAAACCGCATTCTAAATGTTTAACTGGTGTCCTAGTCTAGCTCCTCAGTTGGGAAAGGATTCCTTAGCACCTTTTGTGAGCCACTGGTCCTCCCTGTCCAGAATGTGCTCTCCTCGGTGGAGTGACCCTAGTCTTTCGGATACAGATGGACTGCGTAGTCTTGTCCTGAGAGTGGAGGTCTCAACCAAGCTCAGCACTCACTTTAAAATTGGCAATATGATCTATTTATTGAGTCATTTGTTTTTGCCCTCTAGAAAATACTGTATTGCTGTTACAGAGGTGAAACAAACATTTTACAAATGTTTATTCCATAAAAACAAAACAACAAATGAAAGAATATTATTTTTCTGATATACAATCACAATAAATTGTTCATAAAGACTGTTCTATCTGAAATTAAACAGTTTAACAAAAATTCTTTATTACAAGCCCCCATTTCAATTTCAGTGATATATTTTACTATATGCAAAGTGAGGCTAGGCAGGTTAGTTCGACCTGGATCACGCCCGGGCTTTTCTTTGCAGACAATGTCTGGTGAAAGACTTCTCATTCCACTGGTAGGGAGGAAGCATGTAGGGGCCATTATGGACACACAGGACGGTCATCTCATCTGCATACTCAAGATTCTGAAGCAGCTAAGGATAGACACAGCAAGAGAGCAAGTTCAGGATAAAAAGCATAGACATAATACAAACCTGCAACAAATGAGTTTTAACACTTGGGGGCATTGTTGAAAATACAACATTAACATATCACCTTTGCTGTACTGATATTTTTTAAATTCACTCTTATCGGCAGCATATTCGCACACTGTGAGAACATCTTATTTATATATGATGACTTCCTGATTGGAAGGTAAAAATACTCACTTTGGGTGTGATGAAGAAGTACTGTGATGTTGTCTCTTTGCAGGCGGTGCGGACAACAATGTCAAATACTCTTCTTTCATTTACAGGATCCATTCCCTGCACACGGAAGGAAAGAAGATTCCATCACATCCACATAAACAAGCAGTGACTGTTGTTATATTGATTAGATGCATGAAAACCAGTTGAAAGTAAAAATAAAAGCTTAGCTTGTTTTATTAAAACATGGAATTGGAAAAGCACAAACACACCAATATGAAACATGATTTATTCATGTTCCTTGCATTGTTCTCTAAATTTATTGATATGCTAGTTCGCCGTTTTCTCTGTAGTACCTACATTTGGTGAAATATTTCCTAAAGCACTTGTCAGTATGTCGTGATCATTTTGCACCTTTTCGAATCTGAAGTCTTTCAAAGCTTTTCTAACACCTATGAGCTCATTGGTCTTTCGGTTTTAAATAAACTTAAATTATTTTAAACCTAATTGCTCGTCCAGTTGCCCAACATACAACTGGCCCAACATAAAAAAGAAAAGCTGTGGTGACTGTGCGTGTCTGTGTGCACAGTACCTGGTTGATCTCATCCACCACTCTGAAGGGGCAGCGGTTGAGCTCCTGCAGGGACATCAGGTATAGCATTGTGGAGACACTGCGCTCCCCACCACTCTGATGGTAGGCCGTCAGCTCATGAAGCTGAGTGCTGCTGTGAAACTTCACCCGAATACGGATTCCATACTTGTCATACTCTTCCTACAGTGGACAGACAACAGTCATTTATTTGAGTTTTAATGAAATAATGATTAAAATTCTTATATTGTGTGTTGTTATGTATGTGTCTATATTCACCTCATTCTCTGAGTGTAGATCCACCTCTCCTGCACACTGCATAGAGCGGAAGAAATCACTGAACTTGCCATTGATCTGTTCAACCAGCTGCTTCAGAGGGTTTAGCCAGCGTTCCTTAGCCTGTGACATACAACAAAGTGATGTCCATTCTGTCAAATTAGCAATGCAAGAAAAAAAAAAAATAGATAGATAGATAGATAGATAGATAGATAGATAGATAGATAGATAGATAGATAGATAGATAGATAGATAGATAGATAGATAGATAGATAGATAGATAGATAGATAGATAGATAGATAGATAGATAGATAGATAGATAGATAGATAGATAGATAGATAGATAGATAGATAGATAGATAGATAGATAGATAGATAGATAGATAGATAGATAGATAGATAGATAGATAGATAGATAGATAGATAGATAGATAGATAGATAGATAGATAGATAGATAGATAGATAGATAGATAGATAGATAGATAGATAGATAGATAGATAGATAGATAGATAGATAGATAGATAGATAGATAGATAGATAGATAGATAGATAGATAGATAGATAGATAGATAGATAGATAGATAGATAGATAGATAGATAGATAGATAGATAGATAGATAGATAGATAGATAGATAGATAGATAGGCATGCACCTCGGATATGTTCTGTCGATAGGCATTCAGAGCATTACTCTTATCTTCTAGCTCTTTCTCCAGATGTTTGATCTCTTGCTCTCTCCTGTTGTACTCATCAACAACCTTTAAAGCACAGAGATTAAACATGAGATTAAACATTTGAGATGATAACAAAGCTGATAACAAATAAAGTGAAAGTCACTAATTATAAACAATAATATCACAATGGCTTGCTCTTATCAGACTTTTGTTAGAGAATAGTTTAGAGTCTGAATGTCACCACTATCACGCACTGGAGCACTGCAATCGTTTGTGAGCATTTCTCCTAATTATTGGTATCACTATGTTAAAATCCTGAATTTACTGAACAAATGTCGAAACTGCAATCGAATTGCTTCAGGGTCTCTCGAGTACTTATGTTTAAGAGAATATTCTGCCCTCTCAAAATCCAGTCATACTTATGTGTTTTAATTAGACCTCAGTTTTCATTTGCTGTTCTTACACTTTCACTGAGGCCAGTAAAGCACTCGGCTCTGGAGCGCTCTTCATTCAGCATGACATCAATCTCCTCCAGTGTGTTTGGCAGCTTGCTGAAAGCCTGCATTAACCACCCAGCAGAAAGAAAGAAAGAAAGAAAAACAACACACACACACACACACACACACACACACACACACGAGCCATTAACAATAGTAATACTTTGATTTCAAGAGGACTCCACTGTAATATTTAGAGCACACTTTGATATATACTAACATTACGCAGATCTTCAGGTAATGTCTCAGATGTATCAGACTGCATCCTACAGATGGACTTTGCTCTCTTCAACAGGCCTTTGCATTGTTCTGTCAGTTGTCTCCTTTTTTGATCCAGCTGCCTGCATTTTTGCTGCAATCACACAAACAGTTAACTGAACCAGTGAAATTTAGTGAAGACTTAAGACTATTTCACCTGTCATAGGGCAAGATGCAGGGTACACCCTGGACAGGTAATCAGTCTATCTCAGGACCAGCACAGACAAACAACAATTCACACTAACACTTACACCAATGAGCAATTTAGAGTCTTAGATCACAATATACACAAGTTAACTTCACGCTGCAGCAGAGTGGATGCTATCCCACCTATCCTACAAATGATGTTAATGCATGTGTGTACGACATACATCTGTGCTTTTAAGCTCAGAGGCGCCTTCTCTACAGTCATGCTCGAGTTTGGTCTTCTCTGCTGTCAGCCCTGCCATCTCCAAAGCCAAGTACACCTTGTCCATAGTCAGCTTTGCTCTCAGCTACAAAAGGGGAGGACAAGAAAATTAAGGACACAAGTCACATCAAACAAAGACAGAAAGAGGTTTGTATTTTTATACAGAGACAGGAAAAAGAGAAGAGAACATTTTTTTTAATGATTATTATGTCAAAAATGGTCTCGCTTATTAAACAAAAGTTTAAAAAAAATTAATCCACACCTTCATTTGAGTCACGAATGCTGCAACTACAGACACCTTCTGGTGATTGACAGCTGCGATTTTTTCTTTTGTGTCCTCCACAATCATCTTCAAGTCAATAGGATTTTGTTCCATCTGCATCAGACTAAACACATGGACTGATTGTTAAAATCTGCATGAACTAAACTATTAGTAAATAATGATCTAAGCATATAATATGACAGGAAAACCTTCAGTGTATGTTACAGCTGTTCTTTGTTACTATCACAAAAGGCTTACCTGTCCTGCTTGGTGCTGATTTTCTGCTCCAGCTGCCTCTTTTTACCCTTTAGTTCAAAGAGACGTTTCTTCTCTGTTAACAGTTCATTTTCACGGCGATCCATGGCAGTACCTTCCTTCTGCAGGACTTTCATCCGTTCATCGATGTCTCGTAACCTGGTCTGACAGGCCTGGTCATAGTGGGGGTTAAGTGTTAAAGTCTCACCTTGAAGTATTCTCTTAAACAATTAAACTTGACTAAGATATCATGTCTCATATACATTTATAGGTCTACCAAATACAAGATTTATAAAATGCAGAAGTGGAACGAATTAAACGTGTTTGGACTGTGCTGTCAAATGCGTTCCTTTCTCTCTCCCTCACCTTCAACTGCTGCTCCAGCTGACGTTTCGCTTCAGCATCCACAGTGATGGTGAGGTACTGGGAAGCGTGCACTGCAGAGTTACTAGTGCTTATATTTTTGGAGTAGAACGACTTTTTCACCGTGTACCGCTCCTCTGTTGTGTAAAAAACCTTGAGGTAGGGCTCCTCAATTACCTGTGAGACAAAAGACAGAAAGATGGTCAGGTAATTCAGCAAATACATCTTTAAATATGTTTAAGACACACACAATAAATTAAACACCAAGTAATCTTAGCAGGTTGTCATTTTGAATTTTGAAAACTTAATGGCTGTCGGATTTAACTTGCATAACTTGATATTTAAGGTCTTTACATGGTAGAAGCATTGTTGAGCCATTTCACATTAACGACAGATTTTGCTGTGCATTTTTTCACATTGAAAGTAAGCATGCTGTGCATAGTTAAAATTTAGGTTTCAATTTAGTTGAAAATAAGTTTTCACACAGACTGTTCTGTTCTGTGAAAATAAATGAGAGAAGAGGAACCAACCGTTTTAATCATGGCCTTTGTTTGATCATTGCCCACAGGCACATCATGTACCCTGTACTGCTGACAGAGGTAACTCATCACTTCTTCAGGGGCATCAAACATCTCTCGCAGGTAGTTGAAGAAGCCAAAGCGCCTGTATATTCGATTATTATTATTATTACTACAGCTACTATTACACTGATAACACAAACAAATAGAGTTTGGTGTTTCTTTTGTTAATTACACCTTGAGCAAAATTAATTTTCTCCAACCTCAGAGACTCAATATTCCGGGATGGGGAACGTCTAGACCACGATTCCTCTGGGGCACAGATGGAGTTCACCCTTAAGTTCATCTTGTCACGGATCTGAGGGGAAATGACTAGTCAAACTAAAATTTTTATTGGGAGAAGCTGGATCCCCCAGCACAAAATAAGGATTTGACTGTGTTGTGAGCAATATTATAATATGCAGAGACAATGAGGCAATTATTCTCTGTAGCACCCAGACCTCAGTCATGAATTTCTCCATGTCATCTTTCCTCTGGAATACAAATGCCCGGAGGTCATGAAATGGGATGTGGGTCTCCACATATTTAGCAGAGTGATGGTCTCTCATATTGATCTATTGAATGAGCACAGAATTAGCAATTAGTAGATATATAAGTTTCGCCATCACAATATGGACGGCTGTTTTATACACACAAAACAAACAGATATGAACCTATTGTGGTAACACTTTAATTTTTTTTTACACTTTACCTTAACCACCCCATTTAACCTTTATAATGTATTACTAAATCATTCAACAGAAGCTTTATTACACATTCTAATGCAAATAGATAGTGTTTGTTTTTCTGTACAATTTAACAGTATTTGTTAGCATCTGTTACCTATCTTATTATTGCATCTTTAATGTTATTACCATCTTAACTCTTTATATCAACCAGTTTCAACTCATGGCTCCACAAGTAGAACTATAGTTGTTGATAACAGCTTATGAAAGCAAAAATAAAATAAAAAAATAAAAAAGTAACCTAAGTTTTACGAACTCTGACTTACCACCAGCATCATGGGTTCATGAACATTTCCAATAAACTGGTGCCTGTTCTGTCTGAGCCACTGGATGGCAGTATATGTGTCCCTGTGGCGTCCTCGCAGCTTCTCCTCTTTGGCGTTCATCATGTTGTTCATGTCATTGAGCTTTTTCTCTAACACTAGAATTAACAAATAGAGGTAACTAAAATACGATATAAAATATGCTATTCTTTTTGAAGACAAACAATCTTTGTTTTCTTTGACTGACATTGACAGTTAAGATGACCGTGACATTATAGTGTTAAATAAATTTAATAATTAGACCTTTGGTTAAACAACCTAGTCTAAAGAACCACTTTGTTGGAAACTCACTTCTGGACTCGGCAACAAGGTTGTCTTTTTCCCTACGTAGATCAGCCTTCTCTCCTTCAATTTTGGCTCTCTCCTCCTGGATATGTCTCAGCTTAACATTTACATCATTGATTTGTGGCGTCACATCTGGTTTATCACCAACTTTAGCAAGCTCTGCTTTCAAGTCTTCAATTGTTCTCTTGGTGTTGCTAATTCGCTTTTGGTGGTCTTCCTCTTCCGTCTGCTTCAGCGTCAGTGTTTGTTTAATATCATCAATCTGTAGAGAAGAACAGGGAGAACCATCATTTGTTATGAACAATCCAGGGCAGCATAGTGGCAGAGTGGTTAGTGCTGCCACCTCACAGCTAAAAGACTCCCTGTTTTCATTCATTCCTTTTGGGTACTTCAGTTTTCTCACATGGTTCAGTGTCACACATGCAAGTTTAACCGATGGTTCTAAATTGCCTGTAGGTGTGAATGTGAGCGTAAATAGTTGTCTGTATGTGCAGGTCTCTTACTTTACTTCTCTTACTTTAAATTATGGGTGTAAATCCCCGAACATCTGCTGTGACAAAGAATATAATTTTAGAAAAAAAGCTATCATTATCATCTCTTTGTTACCTGTTAAATTAACTGAAAATACAATTTACTGTCATTGGGTAAATCACATGTTAAGTGCACCAACAAAACTACACTACTCACAAAAAGTTATGACCCTGAGGTGAATGTAATTTGATCTTCTCTAAACGTTTTAATGCATATGTCCAGCTGTCAGATCATGAATCTACCACTAAATGATCTGGTTCAATGACGATTTGTATTTAAACAGTCCTCTCTCTCATCATGCTGTTCACATATGGAAATCATGAGACCAAGATGCTCAAAGACACTGAAATTTCTGTTGTGATCTACCCACCACTGTTAGCTTTTGTTTCAATAAATTGTTTGAAATGAAGAAATTACCATTGCATGCTTCTACTTGAATGCACTACTTTCATGATAGAATATCACTACAACATGAAATGTTTACATTTTTCACAAATTTCAACTGAAAGCCAAATATCCCCAACTTTTTGAAGTACTTTATGTAGAGATCAGAGGTGATCTGCTTGTGTTGTAAAAAATTGTCTTCAAGGAGTGGCAATCCAGAGATAAAAAGAACCTGGCAACACTGCTTGACAAATGGAAAATTCTTCTTCTAATATACTTATTTTTTTATATATGTTTAAGAAGAAGATTCTTCCTTTTGTCAACCAGTGTTGCCAAGTTCTTTTTAATCTCTAGATTTGGCTTCAGTACAGTTAGCTCTTCAGCTAGAATTAGGAACAAACTATTTGAGCAGATGTTAAGTAATTAAAGTATTGTGTCATTATCTAAAGCACACTGTTTGTCTATATAGCGATTAGATCCACTTTAATGCAGGAAATCAGGTAATTCTAAAAAGGTTCATATACTTGTTTTGACACTCTAATATTTTGTACCAATTTCAAAGCCCTTTTCATAATAATTGTAAACATTTATAAAAGGCATCACTGGGTGGTAAAAATGACAATAATGCTTCACACTGATTTCGCTTTAGAGTATTTTTTTTTACCAACAAATATGAAGGCCATGTACAATAACATTAGGGTTTATTTTTTGTTCCTTTAATTAACAGTTAAGTACTTAATTAAAACCGGAAAATATAGAGCTTTTTCGAAGATAAAAGACAATATTCAGAGTAAAAAGAAAAGTGCAGTCTCACCTCTTTGTTTTTTCGATCCAACTGATCTTGTTTCTGTTTACACTTCAGAGAGGCATCTTTGATGGCAGCAGTCTGAAAAATGTCAATCTCATTTTTATCGTAATGAAACGATATATTGCAGCATTAATTCTGTAGTAGACAAATATGTTCAGCCTTTCATTTAGTGACAACACTAACCCTACCTTTAAAAATTACATTTTCTGTTGCCTCTGCTTTTTATAAAAGCACTCAACACTTATTGTACAAGATGTACAGTACCTAATTCTGAGGCATCAGTGAGAGATAACCCTTGGTACACTGTCCAAAACAGACTGCATCTAAAAAATAGGGCTAGAGGAAAATATTGACTTTGCTGTGCCTGTTCTCAGTAACAAAACTCTTTTACATCTGAATATTATGTGTATACACTTGTTACTTTATTTGGGCTGAACAGTGTGTAAAATGTCTACTTTGTTACAAAGTGCCCCTAAACATCATTTTGACTTTAAAAGTAAAGCAGATGAAAGCTGACTATAGCAGCCATCTTGATTCACGACAGTGCCGTAAACCATGGTTTAAATCATTGTCTATGCAGACCCTCAGCAGTTTGTGACTCAGGTCAGTAAGCTGCTACAAGAGGAACCGATTGAAAAGAAGACTTTAAACAGCTCAGAGCTTTATTTTTGTTATTGGGGAGATATTATTTCTAATTACGAGACGTGAAGCGAAATGATTTGAGGCAACAGTGCGTGAGTTCATCTTTATTCAGTCTGTCCCTGCTGGGTAGCTAATGCCAGCTAACAAGTTATCAGCTATCTGCAGACATTGGGATGAGGTCCTGTCAACACAAACACTGCAAATAAATTAACATTAGTGAGCAGACTCAGGTTCTTCTTATGCTTAAAGTAATCATAAAAGTGAAAACACTGTAGCTGACAGTACATTTGTTGGTTAGCATTTATTTATATAATGTTTACATTATTCTTGCTTAACATGTAGGCCCCAAAACATTTTTGTTAGTTTAAAGAAATCAAATGAAGGTAAATGATTCATTTTAAGCATAATTTTCAAATCAAATGTGAATGTTCATTAATTAAACAAAATACACAAAACTGCACTTTAGGGCAATAACTGCCTGAGAAATCTACTGATTCTGCATTCTACTGATCAGTTTTGCCAGATATTCAAGTCTGATTTCCCTCAGGGTTTCTGCAAAATTTGTCAAAGGTCTGCTGTGCTGGTTGAGCAGTGGTCCCAAAAACATCAGTCCAGCTTCTCCCACACCAGCACTATGGGGATCAGATAGTGATTGAGCTGGCCAAGCCATAAGCAAGAGTATACCAGCAGTTACGTTCTTCTCTAGATAATTCTTACATAACCAAGAAAAATGCTTTGGGTCATTGTCTTGCTGCAAAATTAAGCTATTTGCAGTCAGTCTTTGCCAAGAGGGAATGAAATGCCTCTTCAGTATAGAGGGGTATCCATACTGATTGAGGAGGATCCCTTGCACATGTTGCAGATCACCCACTCTTCCATGCTTCCAAAGCATCCTCACATAATAATGGTTCCACCTCCATTCTTCACTGGTAGTGTTAAGTAGGTATTTATTATCTTTTCATGAGCTCTGCATCTGACACTGTTTTTGACTGAAACACCTCTGTTGAGGCAGGCTTACTCGTGTCTGGTGGTCCAAAAATTATCCAATATAGAGACTGTAGTATGACAAACACTGAACATTTATTGAGTCCAGGTTCCAACTGTGCAGGTGACAAAGTAATTCCACAAAATAAGTTTCACAAATCAATTCCAGTTAACACGGTAAGAAACCGTGTACCTCCACAGCTATACACACTCAACTTTCCACTGCTACCATATTTCGCTCCCCCACTACCTTGTAGTCCCCATCCATCCCTTAGCTCCAATAGCAGTAAACAAACGTTGTTTCTTTAACAACTGGTTAGGCAAACCTCAAAGGCAGCCATGTGACATCATTGATGATGTCATCAGTACACGTACATACACTTCCTGAACTGACCACAGAAAAACAAAACAGAACAAACACAGCGAAAACCTCTGTTGGCTCCCAAAACTTGGGCCTTAATTGTTCTCTAATAGAAATTATTACTAACTTTATATTAGAAACAACTACTAAATTATATATAAAGAAACAACTAAAATCAAAAACCTATAAACATCATCACCAGTCTCCTATGGTCTTCCCTCTTCTTTTTTCTGGTGTCAGAGGGTACCAGGACTTGACACACCATAGGAGCAGTCCTTATTACTGTCTCATTCTGATTCTTGGCAAAGACAGACCTTGGTTATGGGTAACTGATCTGCACTTATATAGCGCTTTCCTACTGGTTCATGCTACTGGTTCATGCTTTTGGCATGAACAAGATGCCCTTCCTGACACAACCCTCACATTTTTTTTAAATCTGGGTTTGAGACCAAAAAGGCACATGATTGCCCATACTGTCTCACCTTTTCCTTTATTTGTGCCTCCATGGGCTTCAGCTGGTTGTCAATCTCCTGGATTTTCTCCACCATGGGCAACTGGGCCTGCTTTAGGGTAGTAAGATGGTTTTTGGTTTCGTTTAGCTCCCTCTTGACACTCTCTGCCTCCTTACGAGTGGTTTCATACTCCTAGTGCCACAAAGAAACAGAGACAGTGAACACAGCCAAAAGAATTCAGTTTTACTACATTTGCATTTGTTTTTGTCTGTTTTTATACATAGTGTTTCGTTTCGACCACTCACCACCCACGGTTTCTTCTTTTCAAGCATTTCAATCACATCCAGATGCCTCTTCTTTTCATAGTAACGGTTTACATCGTGTTTGTTCCTCTCATTCCTCTGCTTGGCTTTTTCCAGGAAGCTGGCTTTCTCCTTCACAACATTCTACATAGAAACAAATAAACAGCAACAATGAAAGGCTGCATTTACATGTTGCCAATATGAGAAAAGTTCATCTGGGTAATCATCTATGTAATTGTGATTTTGTTTAGTTAATACCTTTGGTGACACCATTACAGTGGCCACAGAAATGTTAATAGAAAAAGTTATAACCTTCTAAAAGTAGAATTCATGACAGAGCCACTGAATTGAATTCTATTATATTGCACAGGTGTATAATGCTGTGGCTGATTGGCGTAAACTTTATGGTTACCTCTAATTCCCGTTCTTTATTGCGGAAGTTTTTGAGCTCACAATGGTACTCATACATCTCTGGTGGTCCTACTGACTTCTCAGTTGCCTCCAGCAACTCTATTTTAGACATCTTTGCAAACTCTCCCACCTTCTCCTGTAGTTATAAATCAACAACATCAAAATGAAAACAGAAATCCGTAAGGCAAGGGTTAATATAACATTAAAAACAAAGCTCCCTATGTGCAGGTTTATAGCGCAGTGACACTTACCTGGGGCAGAAACTGGCAGAGGTTGCTGACTTGGATGCAGAGGGCCTTCACTTCTTCTTCCACTGTTTTCTGGTTACAGTGTCTTCTATTCAGCATCCACAGAGACTGATTGTTCTCCACATGAATCTCCCTGTTAATCACTACATTACCACCACTCTTGTACCTTGAATAAAAATAAGGAGTTTGTTATATGATATTACTATAAATTTACTGCATAGCTACTTAACATGACTTAAGTTACTAATAACTATTACTGTAGTATTATTTTTGGTGGGCCTGTCTGTGTTATAAATTGCTGAGTTGTGTTAACAAGATTACTTTAGGGTTAATTGGGTCTGAAAGCTTAGTCGCTGTTATTACAATGCATGTTTTTGAAATCTCTTTTTCTTAACTCACAGTTCAATCTCAATAGATCCCTTGTGGCACCCACGTTTTACATACAGTCCAACCTAATGAAAAAAATAAATACATCATTTTAAGAATCATCATCATGTTTACAATGAATACACTTGAAAGCTAAAATAAAGCTATAATACTTTGTGGCAATATTTAGTATTTTCTTGCTCCAGTTTTGAAACTTGAACTGGTGACCATGAAACTGTGCACAGACTCATGAGCTTTTGATAATTTGGCTTAACGACACTGATGCAGGGGGACAAACCATCACTTTTGGAACAGGAGTAAAACAAAACACAATCAAATAACAACATGTATGTCAACTACTTCATGCTGTTGCTACCAGTTTAATACCTCTCTATTTATCTTATATTGCACTTTTACATTTATTCGCTGCTCCTCTGGAAAAACATCAATGCCTGGCTAAATAAAAAGTGCATCTACTAGTGGCTGCGTTACACTGCTGTTTACCTTGTCACCTCTGCTCAGTATAGCAGTCTTGCCTGCCAAACCTAGACAGATGGCACAAACAATGCTGGACTTGCCAGTTCCATTGGCTCCGACAATCATGTTCAGGTGAGGTCCAGGGTAAACCTCTGAGAAGTCATACGTCCTGTAAGGGCAAAAGGTAGATATTTGAGATTTTCCTGTAGTGTTGTATACAATACTTTGTCCATAATAAAGGCCACCACAACAAAAGTGATAAACAAATATATGAATTTAAAAAAATCATCAATTCATTAGAATTGACCTTAGACTTACCATACCTCTACTAAACACTGCCTACCATAAAGACATACAGGCCAACAGCAGAATAACAACAAGCTTTGAAATGACTTTGAAGTTAAATGAACAACAAAAGCTCCGCATTTCAAGATTCCTGAAATATAGAATCGCATCAGGACGCCTGTATCAGAGTCATAGTTTTTTTCAAGGTGTGTCTGATGTTTTGGCAAATCAGACAGCACAGTACAAAAGTGTCTAACGTGGATCCTTATCTAGCAAACATCCCAGAGAGGTGTGTGATCGCTCCCACATGCAGAAGCATTTGACACATCCTAAATCCTTGGTCCGATCTCCAAGGATTTCCCAGATGCTTGAAACGACTCATCTGTCATAGACATTTTTAATGCAAATATTTATTCATATTGTTTATTTTTTTCTGTTCTATTGCACTTTATATCGCTACTTAAGCTTTACACCACAGTCGTACAGACACTGACTCAACCCTGTGTTAACCTAGTTGGTTTCGGTACAGCGTGTTGAACGTTAAAGAGCCTTAATATTGTATCAAGTAACTGCGGATAAAATATAACCTGAGGGACTACAATATTGGATTGAGGGAGGTTAACTTTCGGTTGTTCTAGCGCTGCTGACTAAGAGCTGTAGAGCAGTAACTTACAGGAAGTTTTTCATGGCAATGCGAACTATCGAGCCTTCCACAAAACGACCCTCTTCTCTGGTTCCATCGGGCTGACTGGCCCCGAAAATTTTACACGACGACTGAGAGCCAGTATCAATATTAGTAAGCCTCTGTTTTTTGCTAGACCCGGCCATTACTAAGTAAATGGAGGTCAGCCTTCCAAGTTAACTACGGACCGCTACAAGCAAGTTCGGTGGCCCTTGCATCCTAGGCCTGGTCGTTGTTGCAAGGTGGTTGGACAGATTTGGTCACGTGTATACACAAAGTCTGACGTCATTGGCAACTCTAAACTTTATTGTCGCGACGTTTATTGCAAATCACATAATATGAAATTCCTCTTGTATTTAAACAAATGTAGGCAATTCATAAGTGACCAATCAAGTTAAGCCAGGCGTGGCAAGTTAAAAATTATTAAAGACAGATTACTGAAAAGATTGTTTCCGGAGTATTATAAGGTTTTTGCAATTTGGGGAATACAAAGAGGGAATCTAATCATGTCTGATTAAGTTAATGAATTTGGCTTCAGAGGACCCTGTGATCTGTGTCCTTAATTTTCTTAACTACATTGATAGACAGTGTGGAGAGGAATAACCATAACAGCTAGTTGTCACTAAGAGTAAAAACACGTCGCATACAAGTGCTTTGTAAACCAAACTCAAATAGACCTTCTGATGTCCAAAAGTCTCATCAGGAATGCCTCCCCCCACCTATACAACTTTATTCACCTCTTTTTAAATAATAAATGCACATTTACTCAGTCAAAATGTATTTTGTTTCATTCATTTTATTGTGTAAATACAACAAATTCAACTAAATGAAACTTAGGATTTATAACGATGAAAATAGACTTAATACATTTGTCAGGCAAGACAGTTCAACAGCAGAATTTTTTCCTTGTCCTTTTGGCTTATCCTGTGCGTTCAGAGACGCCACAGCGGCTCATGTTGATTGGCACATTATTTTTTATTTTTTTTACGCCGTATGCCCTGCATGACGTTAACCTCCCCAGAGATTGTCCGATCTCTTTCATGGGAATCACCAAATGAATTAAGCCAAGTACTGTACAATTAAAGATAAATTAGATGTTTGCCGCTTTTTCCGCAATAGATACTACGTTACATATATACAGCCACAGCCATCATTGATGGCCCGTTTACCCGAATTGAGACTGTGTGAGGCCGGGGTGTAACAAAGGCCTACTCTGGAGGATTTAACCTGGTTCCCTAGCCACTTTGATAAGTAGCGAAAAGTTTTAACAAAAAAAAAAAAAAAAACGGACATTCAGACGACATGTTTCAATCTTCGTAATAACCAAACATTGCTAACTAAGAATTTCACCGACATGTGATCGGATCAAAACAAAGATGGTTCCCGAGGCTTTAAAATAGGAAGAGGTAATCGGTTGGGGTCAGTTGAACCATCAAAAACGACCGTTTAGGGTAAATGTTAGAAACATAGAAACACATACACTTATGTTCAGGCATATTCTAGGCCCAAGCAATGAAATATAACGCTAATCGATGGCAAAGAGCTTCAAGACGGGAATCAAAAACGCGGAGCTGCCTTTCGGTTGTGGTTAGATCAGAATCGCCTCTTTACTCATTGTCCACGGGAAAGCTTGAGGTGAACCCAAACTCACCCAGAACTAGTATATCTGATCAATTCATCATCTCTGACCACACCGTAAAGCGTGGAGGCCCTGGAGTTGAAAGTCTTGCCTGCTGCTCATCGCCGCGGAGGCTTGCGAGCACTTTTCATATCATCTCCGATCAGAGCAGAGCCAAACTCAGACCAGATCAAATAAGATCAGTGTGTAGGTTTATAAATCTATATAACAAAAATCTCACACTCTCAAACATCCCACATTCACTCATTCAAGCACTATCCAAACACTCACACAGGCACACCGCGCACGCAAACCATTCAAACTAGTAAGGATGTAGAATATCCGGGTTACAAGTCTGAGACCGGATGGAGTCATCGGGCGTAGGAGGTGGATTAGAGATGTATGTCGACCTCATGTGGACGTTAATGTTAAAACAACTAATTATTAATACACTAAAGTAATTGACTATATATATATATATATATATATATATATATATATATATATATATATATATATATATATATATATATATATTGTTTGTTTGTTTGTTTGTTTGGTTTTTACATTAAATGAATACATAAATACAAAAAAACAGAAAAGCAAACATGTAACTGTTACCAACAAAATATTTTATATTTTATTTGTGGAGGTATATACAGTTGTAGATCAAACCTTATAAATTACATTGCATTTGATTTAAGATAAGTTCAAATAGGTTTTGGTTTGAAAAGTACTAGCTATTTGTTTGCAGACTATTGTTTACAGTGTTCTATTGCATTTACAGTTCATATAAAATATAATGGAAAATACAGTCAATTTATTTAGTAATATAGGTTATATAGGTTATTAAAAAAACAATGCCACCGTTACAAACACATACCTTTGACCTTTGTTTTTTTTTCCATAATTACCATTATCAGTATTGTTAAGAAATATTGTAATCATAGTATGTGTAGTGGAGAATTCTTTAGGGCAACACTTCAGCATTTACTTGAGTACTGTGTTTGGGTTTTTCTACCACCTCTGCAGGTGGGGCTGTTTAGCTGCAGACTGCGCAGAGTGTCCATGCTGACCCTTGTCCTACATGATATTATAAAGACTCAATCAACCACAACAATAACACTCGTTGTTATTGTTGTGGTTGATCAGTTATATACATGTACATACATTTAGCCTTGCATATACATAGTGTCAGTGCATACACATGTTCTAATGTTTTATTGTATTTATTTGTATCTATGTGTTGAAACTGGATGAAAAATTTCTTTATTGACACTTTATATCTGTTAAATTTCTTCTCTTACTTTATGTAACATGTATCTGTACTGCATGGTATGTTTTTGGGCTTTACAAATACACATTGTGGAGTACTGGTCAGAAACAATATATGGTACGTAGATAAAACCAAAACTGTTGTGAAACCACTGTAATTTTAAAAAAACTTGTTTTTTCAACAAACAATTAAGATTACTTCCATTTCTTCCTCTTTTCTAGGGCAAGAATTATTAAATATATACTGTAAGGTCATACTTGTAATGCATGTCTCTAAGCAATAACAGCCGATGCACATAAAGTAACAAATCATAACTCCTTCACAGTATATACAATATGTTGGTTTCCCTTAAATCCTTTGTTGTCTGTGTCTTTATTAAAGGTAGAGAGTCAACTTGTAATACTGCCGTGTTAGGTTGGTTTTAAGCAGCATTTGTGTCTGCGGCAATTACCTAATCTATCATCCTATGTCCTGTGGGGGTTGTGAGGTAATCTTGAATAGCGTAATAAGATTTCCGTGTCTACTACCACTACTGACCATTGCTAGGTGGCACATTGAGCCTGAGGATCATTCCTCAGCATCAGTATGTGCGATTTGGATGGAGAAAAGATACAGACAAAAGACAGACTACACAAGAAGTTGAGATTTTTTTAACAATGGACTAAAACAGAAACACTGTTTTGGGACCTCCACCATCCTGCCATGGAGGGGTTAACTGTGAAAAAAGTGAGTTCTTGCATGTTTTCAGAAATCTTTACTCCTGTCTGGTGACTGAGAGGTCAATATCTGGTGATCTGTCTAAGGTTTATCTTAGTCAGTCTGCAATTGTACTGACAGTGAGTTTTTACAGCTATGGTGTATTTTTGGATTCTGTATGTGCATATACTCTTTATCCATCTTTGTTTTATTTAGATTATTAACAAAAGTATAAGCACATGCCTTCTTACAGGATAATGTCACTGGGACAGTCTAGAATGTTCCTGCAAATTACAGTAGGACAATTGATTTAAATCTGATGCCCAGCCGCTTTATTATAGTCCTTTACATTATGAAAACACAGTTAGCTGAGCAGTTTAGTTTGTGTTGGCACCAAAGATTTATATCCATATTTAAAGATATAAAACATATGACTTATTAATGTGTATATTTTGTGTATAAATCTGAGGAGAAGAACATTTACTGAGGCTATCTAATAAACCTCCAACATTTAAGTCACTTTGTGTTTTTAGTTGGTTTTATGATTTGTGTATTACTAATATATTTCATTTAATTAAGCTTTGGATTGTAGACCTCCTGTACTCATTTTTGGCTTTAATTTTACATTAATGTAAATGTGTTGTTTATATATACATTGTTACTGATGTGTTGTACTTAGTGTTTTTATGTCTGTGTTGCACATTGTGTGCACTATGGCAAATTCCTCACATTGTTAGTTGTAATAGTACTAAAGTTATCTTTACATTACCTAAACCTCATGTAACATTGTCTGCTTTTGTGCATACTTAAACACTCACGTCACTTATGAAAACTTACAAAGCAACAACAATATTGTAATAGAGAACGATTTATCCAAGTTTCGTGGTATTGACATGATAGAATAGATTATGTAATAATGTCATGTGAGGGTTGAGATAATTCAGTCAGAAACAATAACCTGAAAAACAAAATGCTTGAGTTGTAGTCAAAAGTTTCTTGATAAATACAGTTATCTTGAAAGCAAATCGACAACACCAACACACAGATTAATGAACTATGGGGCCAAAAATAAATGTTTAATCTAGCTACTATTGCACACTCACTCGAAACACTTAAATCCATCTAGTGATGTGACTGTCTACTTGTAACAAGATTGTTCAACGTGTTTGAGATAGAAAGAAAGAGAGGAGCCAAGGTGAACTGATTTTGCTGGGATCAGACCAGCTCCACAGGCCTTAGCTTGAACAATGGCTTCCATCAGGCCAGACACTCACCAGGTTGTCTCCCAGCTCAACCTCTCTACAGGGACCCAAGGACGAACAGGATCTGAAGGCTTATTTTGATGACAGGAGGAGGAAAAAAAGGCTCAATCCCAAGTACAGACCAAAGTAACTGTACGGTGCCTGGTTGGCTGGTTTCACTGTGGCTGAGGTTTCATTCTGGTTGTGTTTTAAAAGGATGCTGTGTTAAGTTTTTTCCTGTGTGGTAAGCTGTCAGAATAAGAAACATGGATACTTTAGCATGAAAAAGAATTTAACAACTGATCATATTGGCCTTCTAAAATATCTCCTTTGAGAGGGGTGGCTCACATTGACTGATTCTGTTTGAACGCTGTTTAAGTGTTTTTGTAAGTCAAGTTTGTAAGTCAAGTCAAGCACATCTTCAATCTCATTTTATTCATTGGACGCCAGGTTTGCTAACACCTGACTGCAGTCGACATTTAGTGAAACCTGTTTGCTCCAAGTAAACACAGCTAACCTGTTTAAGCAACACAGCAGGCATGATCCTTTACGGCCTTTATTTCATTATACCCTCTGTCCAATCAAGTGAAGATTAAAATGAATTAGATGTTTTGAGCCACAAGTTTCGATACAGCAGAGTGTGACTGTAAAAATGCTCTGTTTGTTTGTCTTCTGTCACACTTGTCTAATTGGACAGAAATCAGCATATGGACCACTCAAGAAAGGTATGACTGACTGATACTACAGTGGATTCTAATTTAATTCATTAATTGATTTGAATTAGTTTTATAGAATTGCATGTACTTATCCATAAACATTAGTTTAATTTTACAGTATTTCACTATTACAGAATGACAGAGTTTTGTGTGATTTATCACAAAGTACTTAGGTAATTGTCTTAACAGTCATAGACAATATATTTTTGTAGTCTTTGATTTATTTGACCTATTGACCTTGTGAATCAAACCACAGATAATATACAAATACTCAATTCCAGTGTAGAGTGTCGAGTGTTTTCTATATTTTGAGATTAGCTTTACTCATGTAATTATAATTGATGAGATTAAATAAGATGATAATGCACGTGAACAGACAGTGATATTAGCTTTGTGTTCCTCAGAGAGCTCTGTTGGCCACTTGCCACTGTCTCGTCAGTCCACAGCTGACTGCAGCAATGATGAAATTGTCCAGCCCAGGAGGCTGAATGGCTCCTCAGTGGAGACACCGAGCTATCAGAACCTGCACCGGGAGCTGCTACTCAGCCATAAACGGTACACTAGATCTTGTCAACATTTGTAACAGAGCAGGAAACGGGGTGGATTTTGTTTTTATATTTTTGTAACTTGTGTGACTATGACTAACTGTGCAGGGGCTTACTGCTGGAGGAGAAGCCGGAGCTGAAGCGAGTGTTGGAACAGCGCAGACTGGAGCTGACCAAGGAGGAGGAAATGGCTCAACGCCGACCCTCAGATCTGGAGACAGAGCTCCGTAAGAGGCAGCAAAAGCTGCAAGAGGTCAGGAGAAGATAAGAAACACCTATGACATTTTTGACAGATTTTATAAAAATGCAAGAAAATTAAAGTATAGGTACATTTAGTACTGTACTTAGGTAAGTGCAATTTTAAAGTACTTTTCTTCTATACTTCCATTTTGCCTTTAAGGGAGGAATATTGCGTTTAATACTTGTACTATGTCACTACCTATGTGTCAGACTATCAATATTAGTGACTTCACTATTAATTACAGTAGAAAGTGGTTAACTTTGAGATTAAAATTTTACGTTATAAAACACAATAAACTTAAAAGAGGCATTTTAAAAGGAAGAATTTAAAAGCTTGTAAACTCTCAAATGTTAGTGAGTTGTTAAAAAAACACTTCTCAGATGGTTTTATGCAAAAACCTCTTCAGGCCTCAGAGCAGTCAAATAGTTATATATTTTATAGCTAAGCAAAGACTAGAGAAAAACACAACTCATTAATTATTTCATGCAACATCATGTTTAACATCTTTAAGAAGAGGCCGTCCTCTACCAACAAGCTGAATATTAAATGGTACTCTTACACTGATGCATGAGTATCTAATTATTATTCATCTAATTATCTGTCACAGGGGCCATTTTAGTAAAAAATTAGTACTTTTGATACTTAAAACACATTTTATTACTTGATAAGGATGTTTCTTTTGTATTTTTACATTTTCAGTTTGTTATTTTTACCTAAGTAAATGATCTAAGTAGTATTTTTTTGCCAATACTGACATTTCTTTTTATGTTTTGCAAGTTTTTAACAGCTCTAAATTATGTTTATGGCCTCAACTCTTCAGGCTAAATAAATTTTTTGAAACAGCATTTCATTATTAAAGGTTCATAGATTTACTTGCTTTTGGTTCTAACTGTGCAGCGGAGGAGTTGTGAATGACTGACTTTTCTTTCATTTTTACAGTATGAACAGGAGGAAATCAGGAGGCGGGAGAACCAGCAGAAGATCCCAGAGTTTGTCCGTGTGAAGGACAACCTGAGGCGCACACAGACATTTGAGCAGTGAAACCCCGTATGGCTCCTATCATCCCCTGCAGCCTCTCACCATAGTGGCCCTATCTTTATGTTCACTGTCTGTTGAGTTACATACCAAAAAATCAACCGATTTTAAACTACATTTTGAAACATAAGAATTTATGTAACGAGTCAATACAGGAAACACATAATCCATATGTAGAAATTCTTTTTAAAACTTTTTTCTTTAAAAGGTTTGTTTCTGAAGGGGGAGCAAAAGTGTTCGTTTTTTTATTCCAACCATTTTAATTACTTTTCGTTAAGGGGAAACTAATACAGTTTCTACTGTATTAGTGGATATTTGGATATTTGTGGATATATATATATATATATATATATATATATATATATATATATATATATATATATATATATATATATATATATATATATATATATATATATATATATATTCTTTTTTTTCCAAATAAATTTTTCATGTTTCTTCCTGTATAAAGCAACCAATGTTAATCATTTATTCACTGGAAGGGCCACATCAGTAAAGGGGTTAGGGTAACAATGACAACAGAAATGTTTTTATTAATTGAAATCACCCAGTGTGCAAATATACAAGTATGTTTATTAGTTTCTGTCATGACTTTTGATTTGTGTCTGTCTCCCATGGAATTAAAGCCTCTATGGTTTGGAGAGATGTGTTGTTTTATTGGATGTATTTCAAAGCACTGGTGATTGATTTGCGTGCAGTTCTTCTACCAGAGGGCTGACACGGTTCTTTCACAAGGCTATGGGACTTTGTTTAATTAGCCGATCTTTTCATTCCATCATGGGTCGAGAGAAAAAAGCACAGGCCATCTGGAGCAGCCTTTTCAGTATACAAAGACTAGGAATAACCACAGGCATGGTTATGGCACTGAGACATTCAGGTACATAGAACCCAAGTGCTACAGACAAACAAGGGTGGAAGAAGAATTCAAATCTCATCTAATTATTAATTAGTGCTTAGAAATACTGTAGTCATCAATATCACAGTGTAGAAATTCACCAGTGGTGAACAGGTTGCTTTGGGAAAGAATAACAGTGAAACTGTGAAACTACACAAAGATCTTATAAAAATGGAACAAAAAAACAGTGGGGATAAGTAAATGGATTATATATATTTTTTTTTAAAAAAGAGGATAATCTTAATTTCTAATCTGTCATTCGGCCTATTTAAATGGGGAAATGTCTTCCCTGATCTCTAATATTACTTTGTGCACAACACTGGAAATTATGTAAAGATACAGAATGTCCAGTTCGACACTTCTGTATTTCATTGAAATTTTTAATCCATTACGAAGACCTCACCAACTGACGTTTTGATCCCAATTAAAGTATATTAAATAGGCTAAGGATGTAAAATTATGCTAATGCAGAAAAGTCTGCTGTGCCATTCGTCCTGGTTCGTTTATTGTATCCCTAACTTGACTCGCCATTCAACTTTTAGGCTACTTTTCAAATTAAAAGCCTCCTCAGCGAGCCGCGTTCTGTGTCAAGATGCAGAGCGTGTCTGGAAAGTCTGCAGCGTTGGACGAAACCATTTCATAAGAGTCCGGGGAGATAACCGACAAATAAAAACGGACCAGTACACTAGCAAACGTAATTTAATAAAACAAATAATTTGTGAGAGATTATTTATTAACATGCATAAATCAGAAGCAAATAAAATGAGAAGTCATCAGCGAGTAATTGGATAGTTTTTAAATTATTACTAAGGTTTTTCCCCCACTCGTCGATAAAATGGATTGACTGCAACAGATGTCCCAAACGCTGCTCTCACATCTTACCAGAGAAAGTTTGAACAACTCAGACAAGGATGCTGTAGTGGAGCAGATAAGACACTGAAAGGTAAGTACCAAAGATTTACTTCAGGTTAAATGTACGATTTTAAGGGAAAATCGAGCAGGGGCTGAGCAGCTTCGTCTGTATTGTTCTAGGATGAAGTGCATGAGGCGGTATTGTTCCGCTTGTAAACGTTAAGAAATCAACTTAAGAAATTCTGCCGTTCCCCTAAAATACAAACACTTCTAAGAAACATGTCTTTATCATAAGCCTTCAAGAATCGTCAGAACTTTAATGTAACTAGTTACTAGGTATAAAGAAGAAATAGTTGGATCATTTTTTTCAGGTACACATATAAATGCCACAGGATAAACCACTGCATTCCAAGTAAAAGTCCTGCATTCCGAAATGTACTTGACTAAACGTACAAATGTTCTGGGTGCAAAGTGAAGAGATACACGTAAAAGTGGTCATCAGTACTCAGGCTAGACTTAGTTACCACTTATAACTAAGTATTATTTATTCTATTTCTTTATTTAACTACAGTCATAAATATTACAACTATAGTTCACATTGAATCATTGTACATTATTATTGTTGTATTATTTTTGTACTTCTTTGCATTTTTTGACAGCTGCACTTACTTGTCGTTTAACAGACTAACTTTAATTTGGTGCATTACTACAATACATTTACTTCAGTAAAAAGTTTTATAGTGTGTTTTTACCTGAGTAAAGTATCTGATTAGCTTTTCCTAACACCCTTATAATGCTTTTGTGTCCGTTACTAAACCGTCAAAGAAGAATAATTAACCCACCCCATATAATCAGTCAATTATCAGTCGCATTGTTATGAAAAATGAACACAACACAGTTTTGGTAGAAGACTGTTTTTAATAACAGTCTGCAGTGTAATCACCTGCTCTGTATTGTACCATGAATATGAATGGGTTGCTTTCACAGATAAACAACACCACAGGATTTGTTTGGGGCACCAAGCTGGTTGGTTGAAAATATTCATGCCCACAGCAGCAGAATAAACACAATATCCTACAGTCCACATGTTGACAGACATGCAGTGCTGTTGGGGTGCTAAAGACAACACCTCTGTGTGTCACTCTGGAGTCCCCCACTCCTTTTGTCTTTGTTTGTGTATAAAGCTGTAACTGCGTACTGCCAATTGGCCTGAGATGAGTGTGAATCTCCATTCAGAGGCCTCAGAGATGATGATTCAGAGGGACAAGGTGTCACGATCCCTGGCCAGCACTTCAGCCTCTGGAGAACAATGGAGCATTTCTTCTGGCCTCCTGTATTTACGTTGTCATTGGGTTGTGACAGAGCTGCTGTGTCTGGCTAACATATGGCCTCCAGTGAAAGGCAGTAGTGCTTATTACCCCTGCATTGTGTTGGCTGAAAAAGTAAGACCCTTTCGTGACTTAACAGTGTTGACCTGACATAACACTGACAAAAGAGTCACATCACACTTCTTGAATCTTTAATAAAGGCTTTGCACAACTAGGGTATTTAAACTTATCAGAGCCTCCTGTCTGCATTTTGCTGCTGTCTATGGAATTTCCTTACTCAGCACAAGACAAGTATCCCACTCCAGTGACGTGTTTCGTAATACAACACTCTCTCCTATCGCTCCCCCACATTGATGCGCTTTTCTTCCAGGAGCCCACATGGTGTATAAAGTGGATCCATTTTGCTGAATGGATTTTGGCTTTTCATCAGACTTTGAAATAAGGCATGCTGCAAAGTCGTTTGGTTTCTTCCATAGTATCAGCATTCAGTGGAGAATCTTAATTACAGGGTTCAGACAGGCCTTGGTCTGGTTCCAGGCATCCCTCACTGTTTCCTCTGCGAGGCTGTTCCCTGTTGGTGATTTCAGTGTCGACCACAGTGGTAATGAGCACGGCAGTGGTGGCGGTGTTCCAGGACATCACAGCTCCAAAGGCTCATGGGAAAGGGTGGCGGGGGAGGTCTGGGAGACAGTGAATCCACATCATAATCTCTTGCCATAAACATTCACTTCTGTAGATGTTACACTGTCACAGTCTAGTGAGCAGCGAGTATGGGATGATCAGCTCCTATCCCTGTTGTTTTCCTAAAGAGTCGCCATTAGCAGTGATCACACACTAGTCTCAATTAAAATGTTCTGACTACTTCAATCAAGTCTGCCCAGTGGAGACTTTCCTATCAGTGGTGGCCCCCCTAAGGAAATGGCCCCCAGTCACCTTTACACAAGATCCAGAGAAGTATTGTTTTTTTTGCTTTCTACACATTAACACATCTGTTCAACACTCCCACATCTTCAGGTTCTTATGAAAGCCTTGACAGATGGCATGTTAGCAATAAGCTGCAACTTTAAGTGAAATGTGCTGTTTTACCCAAACTGACTCACCCACCCACTCAGCCTAGACCTCTGACCACAGATTCTTGTGACAATCTTGAGAGAGTTATGGGGTGTAAGTGGGTAAATCCCGCATTACGCTGCCTGTCTCTCATTACCAGGCTGGATTCCTGTTGACATCATTAGTTTGTGATTGCTGCTGCGTGGAGCCTTGTGCCTGAGACTACTGCGGGCCGGCACAGGGCAAGCCTGATCCTTTTTCCCACTTCTTTCTGCAGCCCTGTCTGGGTATTGGCCCAACAATGCTGCTCAGCTCTGAACCAGAGCTGTCAGCAGATATCGCACCCACAGCAAATTATAGGCTGGTTGGTGGATACAGAGCTTTTGTTGCTGTGTTGTTTTACTGACTCGAGCTGCCTGGCTGTGCCTCATAGTGCTACCGGCTGCTCATAGCTGCGTCATTTCACATGAGTTGCTTTGTTGAATGGGTCAGGCCTATGGGATACAAAATAATATCCTGTTAGAGGAAGCTTTCATCAACATGGACCCTGGGTCTTACTGATCTCTACAGGAAAAGACCTGATACCAATCTTCAAACAAAAAGGATGAGACAGGAGTTAAAGATTATGCACAGCAGCATACTTATTCATGTGTTTGAAGTAAGCAAAACAATTGCATCCTTTAATCGAATTAGTATCTTGGTGATTTTCTGGACTGTTTAAAGAAGTGTGGTGGGAAACATGTGAGATACTGAAAAAAATATTTGACCTAAAATTGGAGAAACTAAAGGCAGCACTTTGTTCTAGGTTCTCTCTTTTCCTGGGGCAATTTACCCGATCTCTTGGCCGGGTTTTGAAAGCCTCAAGTTACTTCTCCAAATGTTATTTCCAGTTAGTTGTCATTGTTTTGCTCTTCTTGCTGTGTTTTTTATTTATTGAAAGTAAAATGTTTGGTGCAAAACAACCCAAGAATAGAGCAGCCCATAAAGATGAATTGTGCTTGCCTGTTCGTGAAAGTGTGTAAGTGAAATGGGCATTGTTGCATAGCAGTCAGCAGGAAACCTGTGATCTAATGCTGTGTGGAAAAGCCCAGCATTGAGGCATTCTTGCACTTCTAAGCCCCAAGAGACACTGGTTGAATTGGAGCTGAGGGAGGGGTGGGTCAAGGGAACAGGTGCAGTCCACGAGTGGGGTAATTCCTTCTGCCATCTGCTTTAGTTTTTGGGTCTAGGCTCTTTAAACGCCCTTTGACACGCCTCATGGTGACACGCTCCCCTAGTCAGCTAAACCGTGCCCCGTCACCATGGCACCATGATTTGGATTAACCCCACACATGTGCCGAGTCAGCCATGGGGGTCTAAATCTTTTGTGATATGGGAGAAGGAAAGGGGTGGAGGAGGAGTGAGATGGAGAGCTGCATGGATAAGTGTGTGAAAGGACACTCGCCAGTCATTCACTTTTGTTAAGTAAAGCAGCAGGAGCAAGCATGAAAGGGGCCATGTGGTAGAAAAACACCAGGAGAATCCGTATTCATCTAAAGAATCTAATTTACCTAATCTAAACAAATTCTCCCTATTTTAACAGGTATTTCAAAACAGAAATTTAAGATGACAACCGTCGAGAGTAAAGAGGACATCAGTGACAATGACAGTGGAATTATCTTGCACTCTGGTAAGAATTATTAGAGGAATATGAAATAAAGTATCAAAACGAAACAGCATCAGATTCCTAAATACTTCATGCAAATGTTGCATAATCAACATTAAATTGAAATGATTTTACCAACTAGTCTATATAAATCAGAAACAAACATTTTCAACGTTAGTTATTTTAAAGATGTACTTAGAGGAACGATGAGTAAAGAAAATAAAAACCAGAAGGATCAAAAAAGTTTACAATAGACAATGATAATAACGAAAATTGAAGACATTAAGAACTGACTTAAGATGAGAAAAAAATTACAGAGAAAGAGAAATACATCAGTATTGAAAAAACAATGTCAGTTTTAACTAGAAAAAGCATTTCGTTTTTTGTTGTGTTGGCTGAAAAAGTAAGACCCTTTCATGACATAACAGTGCTGACGTAATGCTGACAAAAGAGTCACATCACACTTCCCGAATCTTTAATAAAGGCTTGGCTGTTTTTGCTCTGTAAATGCTGGAGTATTCACAGTAGACTATCTGTATTATTCCTAATTCAAAATAATTCACAAGAAAGAATATACACAGTCAAAACAAGTATCAGATAAAGTCTAGACATTACACCTCAGCATGGAGGCAAGTGAAAACAGCACAACAATTAGTTTTACTACTGTGGAACAGTAAAATATAAGGTGCTGTAAAAGACCCAGTGTTTTAAGTGAAGAGTGCACAATAGGCTTATAAACGTACTGAAAAATATTAGATGCTGATAAGTCAAACTTAATTTGATATTCTGTGCCTGCAGGTCCAGATAGCCCCACGTCCCCAGTAAAGGACCTAAACACCAGAGCCCTGAAGCTGAAGCAACAGTCTCTAGAGGAGCGTCTGGAGCTCTGCCTGCTAGAGCTCAGGAAGCTGTGCATCAGAGAGGCGGTATGAACCCTTCTAGATCACAGACTGACATTATATAGGCAAAAAAAAAAAAAATATATATATATATATATATATATATATATATGTGTGTGTGTGTGTGTGTGTTTTTAGTAATAAGGAACATTTTACATTTTTAGTGATAAAGAGTTTTATATTGTATTTACAGGAACTGACTGGCACACTGCCCTCAGACTACCCTCTGATGCCTGATGAGAAACATCCCCGGGTAAGAAGGAGGATTGGCGCCTCCTTCAAGTTGGACCAAGGTTTAATCCAACTGCATAAAGAGGTGCGGGACACAATCAGTGTTTACAATGTTTTGGGGAAAACGAGAGAACTAAATGGACTGTGATTAATCGCCTACAACTAAATGTCAAAAATTTTGTTTGTTGTAGGATTCTGAGCTGCAGGCGCTGGAAACTGACTTGGCTCTACAGCGGCAGATTTATGAGGCAGCCCGCAAGCTGTCTCTGGAGGAGAACCTCAGTAAACCACAGAAGAAGAGCCGCTTACAACAGTGTAAGAGGGAGGAGAAGAAAGTGAAGGATCTGCAGGAAGCTGTGTTCCAGCACAGGATCAAGAGCGAGTGTAACTCACCATGCATCAACATCTCCTCCAGCCAAAACAAAGGTTAGGGACTGTGCTGCTGCTGCCTACTGGCCAGACTGTGCACTACACTCCTGAAGGCAGAGTGGGTTTGATGCTCTCATCTAAAATGTTTGTTTTCTGTATGCAGGTCTTTGCATGTCTGATGATAGCTCCGTGTCTGATGTGGTGGCTCTGGATGATGGTGAGTAAGGAGTACATTTACATATAAGCCTTATCATCTCGAACATGCTTTGATTTTAATATGTAAATAAAAAAACATTTAAAAAATACTCAGCACTTCAGTGAAAGCAGCAAAGCCACTCATTATGGAGAATGTTTACTTGTATTAATATTATGGGATTACATTGTTATATTTCGTGGATACAGGGCTTTTTTATTTCTGATCTCAAACTGCATTTAAGGTATCTTAAGTACAAAATGATGAATCACCCTTTCAATGTCTAAAAAAAACAATAAAACAAAACCAAAGTGGCAGTCCTGTCTCATCTGGAAGTATGAATTCTCTGGCCATTCACAGATTTGGACTCAGCCCGCCCCGTCCCTCCTTCAGTGTTAGGCACTTCCTATTCAGACCCCATACAGCTGTCAGCCAAGACCCTGAATGCATCACAGCCATCATCAAGCCAGCTCAGTGTGGCGTATGAGCGCTCTCCCATCCAGAACTCTCCATGGAAGGAGTCCAATCTGGACCAACCTTACCAGAAAGCCACAAAATCACAGTCTCCTTGCAGCAGCAGGTCCAGGTACAAGTCTGCAAAATGTTAACAGCCTATCAAATACACAACAGTAGTGGATGCTAGAAGTTTACTAGAATAAAGATTTACCATAACAAAAAATAAATATGTACATATAATATTATAACAATGTTACCATGACCATTGGAGACAAAGGAGCGGAAAAAAAACAGTTGGTATGCAAACAAATGACCTGTTTGCTATCTTCAAAAATGTAATCACCGTTTACAAAATCTTTTTTAGGCTAAGCAAAAACAACTCTCTCATACCCAGACGCACAATGCTAACACCCACAGTTATATCGTCCATTGCAATGTGCAGTAATATTAACTTTTTACTTTTCAGTTGTTAATGTTGCTCTCGTTCCTGCCACTGACTTTTTATGAGCTCAGCATGCTGCATGTCTCATGTTGTCCCTCGTTTGTTTGTTGTGTGCAGCAGCCCAACAGGAACTCAGGTGTTTGTTGAGAGCAGCAGAATTCCTCTCACCCAGTTTGTCAGAAACTCGGCTTTGCGTAACAACCACTCCACCAGCGCCCCCTCCACTCCAGAGCTGCACATACGCCGCCAGTACTCTCAGTCCTTCAGGTACACCAAAAATTCATGGCAGCTATATCAACGAAGTAATGTTTAAAAATTCTAAAAACATGTGTGATTTAATTTTATAAGTTGATTGTTTTGTACAATGTTTCCCCTCAGAGTTTCCAAAAGTAAGCCATCTGCTGACATGGAGGGCCTCAACCCAGAGAATAGTCAAGGGCGAGCCAGGCTGCCACAGCGACACATTGTTGCTGACTTTATGATGCATTCTCCAGAGTACTCTCCTCTGCGTCCATACCAGTCCAGTTCTGAGGACAGCAGCTCGGAGCACTCGTCCTCCTCTTACATCAGCTCTCCTGGCAGAGATCTGCCCACTGAAATCCCAAAGCTCTGTCCTCCACCTTACGGATTCCACTTTGGAGCACAGAAGAAAGCATTCTCCAACTTTTCCAGCTCACACAAGAACTCTAGCAAGTCTCAGCCTGACCCAAGCACCAAAGCCACAGCAGAAGACGGCCCCCTCTCCCCTCAAGACTTAGACATGGAGAAGTGCTTCCTGTCCCCTTCTGCTGTGGCACGTGGCCCTCCACAAAGACAGTGGCTGGAGGGAGGATTGTCCCCAAGGAGAATCTTAAAGCCTCCTCCACCTTACACTAGGCTGGTGCGAACACCCTCGCTGAAGGAGTACCCAAATCACGCCATTCGGCTGATGCCCAGAGAGATTGTCTCTGAGGAACTGAAGTCCTGGCACCAGAGGAACCAACTGCAAAAGTTACGGCCAAGCTCTGTGGACCCTCTGAGTGTCAAGACCCCCACATCACGTCACCTGCCTCCATTTAATGAGGTTGGTAACAAGCCAAGTTCAGAGCAATAATCGAAATTGTGAATGACACAGGAGTAATTAAATATATCTTTAAAGTTTTAACACATAATAGGGCTCCAAATAAAGTGTCAACAACAGTTTTCTAGAGTCCAAAGTCATTTTCAGACATCTTGTTTTGTCCAACTGACAGCCCCAAAATATTCAGGTTACAATCATGTAACAGCAAACACTCAAATTACTAATTAATAGGCACAATGAATGTTTTAACTGATTATATATATTATAGCAGAAAGAGTGAGTTGATTAAAGTATATTTATTTAGAATGCACAAGGTGAACACTGATTTCATGATTGTCTTGCAGGGTTCAGGTAACGTGATTCTGCAGAGAGCTGCAGATGGGACTCCAGTCCAGTGGTTTGTTGCAGAGGAAGCTGAAATTGTGAGCCAGGTATAACTGCAGTGTGTGGAGTAGGATGGGTGCTACTCCTCTCTATTTATCTCTGTATTTATTAAGCCTTTGGACTCTGTGAGATTGTATGTTGGCATTATGCAAAAAACACAGACCTATCTGTACCAGATGAGCACATTTCTCGTTCTTCTTTTAATTTAAAACTTAAAATAAGGTGGTTTGCCACTTTAATTTATATTTAATTGTTTTCTAAAAAATGTTTCTAAAAATTCCAAGCTGAGTAGAGCTTCATGCAGTGTCCTAAATGTGTCTAAAAGATCCTAAACATGCTGTGGTCTCTTTGTGGCTGCCACAAATTTTGCACATAAAAATGATCTACGGTAGTTTTCAAATAAGTTTCCCCAATGCTAATACTATATTTATCTATTATTTAAAGTTTTCCTCTTGTATTAGACTTTTTATGAAAACGCTGACATACCCTTTAGTAAAAAACATTAACATCTGTCTCACCAGGTTTGTTATTAACTCTTAATGATTAATCACTGATGTGGTTGAGTGGTTTGACTGCAGTATGGTGTTTTCTTACTAACCAAGTGATTGTATCAGTTAGATTTTTTTTGTATATTTATAATAAAAACATATGTCTCAAATCATGTTTGTTACACTCCTATATCGAAATTGGAGATAATGAACATGAAGTATTTCAAAATATACAGATAGAAAATCCTGTTATTGTTAACATCAACTTGTTTCCAGACCGCTGGTTCAAACACTGCTCACAGTAATAAGATAACATCCTGTGTATATATAAGACCAGGTCACGGATCAAGTGCTCCATCATGACGCTTCCACATTAAGTAGGTCAATGTTACAACACAGAACAGCACAAACAGGTACATGCAGAAGAGCGCCCAGCGACAGTGAAACAACCACTGAACCAGAGGATGGGGTCTCCACAAAGATTTGTACCTGCAGAGAGCAGGTACAGAGGAAATCATCATCAAAACTATGAGTCAAAAGGTCATGACAGGCTCAATCAAATACAACAACTTACATGCCCGCAGAGAACCGTCTATGAATATTCTGCTTGTCTCCCCTTTTTTTCGATAACACAGCTTTGCTCTTGTGTCTTTGTCTTAAAGTATCCAGAGGGGAACTGTAATAAAGACACACAATATAGATTTGATTACAGTTAAACTATGTCTGTATAGTATCATATAACATTACAAAGGGTGGTCAAAATAACAGAAACAGGCCCTCACTAATGGTTTTCTAAACTGATAGCCTGTTTTTCAGTGACACTTCCTTTCATTTCCAGCCCCATGGTTTACAAAGTTAAAAGACATAAGTTAGAGTGTAAAATAGGTAACAAAAAACATTATTTCATGTCTCCTGTACAGGTCAGTAAATTAGGTATTTAGATATCCCAAACCGTACTTTTTGTTCTGTATCTTTCTGGTGACCAGCTGTTTAGATTGGTGCAATTCTGGATTAGGGAGAAGAGAAGTGTCTGAAGGAAGCTGCACAGCTAATGCATCTGATGGAGTTTCCTCTGGATCAAGTGTCCTGAAAATCAAACATTTCAAAAAAGGTTATGAGGTGATGCACACACAAAGCTGCTAATCATAGCGTGGTCCAGATACAGAGCATAAAACTCTTGAGTGTCTAGTTGACCTGTCGTCCACTGAATAGCTCTCCTCTTTGGTCATGGTACAGCAGCTGGACTCAGAGCTTAAAGATGGGGATGGGCAGGCAGGGATGATCTTCTTGCTGGAAGACCCTTCATGACTGGCCCGCTTCTTCAAGTCTTGCTTCTTCTTGTCCTAAAGACATAAAACAACACTGTAATTGTGTGTTTTGGCTGTAACATTTCTAAATAAACTAAAGAAACCTATAGTAAATAAATGAAGGAAACATCTTTACCTGGGTTTGGGTAGAAATCACTGATATGCTGACTCTACGACGGCCGCTGTTCTAATAGAAAGAGATAGAGAAGAGCACAAATAAAATATAAAATCTTGAAGAGGTAATACTATATTTATTGGATGTAATAAACCCCTTTTCTGTAGACCTGCTGAGAGCTTCTCTGTTTGTTGTCACTTTCCTCTGGGTCTACAATGAGAAAACCAGCAGCCAGTCAAATACTGATGCACATCAGCAGAAACACGATGACACATTCAGAAAAAAGTTTCAGAAACCTGGCGATTCCCTGGGATCCATGATATTTCTGTATGCGTCCTGCTGCTGGATCAACTTCTTGGCCTCTTCTAGTGCTGCTATGGTTCTGTCATGTCGCCTCCTTAGATTCTCCACATGAGCCAACATGAGCTCGACTGCCCGACTCACTCGAGCCTCCTGCCAAGGAAGAATAAAGACATGTCTTATAGTAAGTGGTACTGAACCATCCAGAAACAGCATTGTAGCAGCATGCTCTCCATGTACCTGGTGTACAGCCCCAAGCACCTCGGCTGTGCTGGAGATTCGTTCCACGGTTCCACTGAGGATGTCAAGAGACAGCTGCAGCCTCTGCAGGATCTTACTGTGCTTACTATCCAAACACAGACCCCTAAGAGTCTGAAAACACACACGCACACACATACATGTGCTGTCCCTGTACTCTAGCGAGTCATTTGAGATCAGCTGTCATTCAGTGTACCTCCAGGGTCTCCCTGCCTCTGTTCAGCTCCAGCTGGACATTCTCCTCTGCCAGGTTGCGAGCATGCTCCTCTGCCTGCAGCCTCTGCTTCAGGGTGTACTGATCACAGCAGAAAGCCAGGGCGATCTGGGAGAAGGCCGACTGTGAGCAGGAACAGACTCATTTATTTCAATCACGCTTTTAATATTCCATATACTTAATACTTTTGGGATCAGGAGCCTCACTTTAAACCCACAGTAAGGTAAACTGAACAAAGCACATACCACAGGCACAAAGAGAAAATAATGGACACAAGACACATGAAGTGAACTTCAACAGCACCTAGTGGGCAGACTTACCTCCAAATCTTTCTCAGACATCTCACCACTGTCAGAAAAAAGAATTGAAAGTTTAATGAAAAGTATAAAAATCATATTCTTTATGTCTAATATGGTGGTGTGTAGGACAGTGGGATATTGCACCTATTGAGGCCTACACGTTCTATGATGGACAGCTCATTCCAGCTTGTGATTGGTGATTCCTTTTGACTGGTTTCTGTTTTTAAAAGATAATGTAAATTGAATTAAAACAAATTATAACAACTATACTGGTAAATAGTGTTTTCTTAATGCTTCTTAGCTGTTACCTTCTTTACTGTCCTCACTGCCTGGCATGGTGGCCAAGCTGAAACTGTCTGTCTCTTCATCAGGCTGAAAAATGGTCAGAAACATGACCTCTGTTGCTGTTCGATGCAGTCATTAAAGAGCTGGTAGATTATTTGACTCACCTCAGTGTTCATCACTGCATCAGCTGCTGTCTTTTCAGGTATAATCTTAATGTTTTACCCGAGTTAAAACCAGATTAAATCAATAAAAACCTCTTCAGTCACTGTTGCTAAAATATATTCTCTGAGGTCTCACTCAGACATGCTCCTGTACTGAGAATAGATAATCTTATTAAGAGATCCAGTCAGACCAGAGCAGATGCTCATGGGTAGCTGTAGCTCGACCTGCTGCTGTGGTTTTGTATACGATTAATAAATAATATGGTTGTCACAGGTGATGTATCAAATGTGTCACTGTTGTCTCCCTTAAAATATTTTGCTTATTGGATTATTGTCCAAGGTCAGAGGGTGTCATACAGGTGTAATTTCACTACCAACATAAATTGTTAGGTAAAATATGTGATCGAGTAAATGGAGTTACGTGTTATGTTAAAGTACTAAAAATGGAGAAAACAGTATGTGAGTGTTAAATATTAAATATCTATTGAATAAGTTCTTAAATAAAAAAGCATTTGACTTTTATTTGGTCACGATAGAGAGAGAAGAATATCAATGAAATGTTTAGGATCCTAAGATAAATTTACAATTAATATTCTGACAATTGATTTTTTTCAGCTCTAACTGGATAAATTGTTTACTTGTTTGAATTCAACTGTATTTTATGACCACTCCACGTCAAAAACGTAACTAGTAACAAAAGCTGTAAACACACTGTAGTTTCTAAACTCTGAAAACAGTTCAACTATAGTTAGCTAGAGAAATAGGCAATGCAAGAAAAAATCTTCAGAATGGCACATTTACTGCTCACAAAAACTTAGGCATATTTGAGTTGGTGAAATTTCAGAATGCACTATAACCTTTATCGGTGAACTTAATTTGACCTTCTCTAAACTTTTTAATGCACAGGTCCAACTGTTCAATGTTTCAATGCTTACCCCACAACATGCTGTTCTCTAATGAGGTGATTAATTGCAAAAATGATGTGTCTGACCCATGAATCAACCACTAAATGTTCTCCTTTAATGACAGTTTTTAAACAGTCCTCTTCATCATGCTGTTCAATCTTTGACATGAGACCAAGACCAACACCTAATAACTAACAGGTTATAGAGACATTGACATTTTTTGTTGTAGTATACCCACCACTGTTGTTAGCTTGTTTTGAGATGTCAACAACTACTGCATACTTCTACTTAAGTACCCTACTTTCATGATGTATCACTGCAGTATGAGCTTTTTACATTTCCTAGAAATTTCACCCGAAAGTTAAATATTCCTGACTTCTTGTGAGTGGTGCATTTCCCATCCCTTCCAGCCATCATATAACAGCAGGATGGGATGGAGAAATTGCAGGATCAAATCCCAGCCATGTTTATATTACAAAGGTACTGTTCGGGTCAATTTGACCCGGCAGACAAAATAGAAGCTAAAAACAGTCAGAGGGATCAAATACTGTTAGTTTCTTTGCAACTATGAGACATAATACACCCCTGTCTCACACTCACACACCACACACACACACTCTTTCTCTTGACCTCATCTTTGAAGACATTCACGTCAAAAAATGTTTAAAATCAGTGGTCTTCTTCCCCAAATACACATCTGAGTGGCCACTTAATGTGGGTAGAGTTTGAAGGTTCCTGTCAAGTGTCAACACCTGCATTCTCACACTTCAAAGACGAGGTCAAGAGAATACGTTTGTGAGTGTGTGTGTCTGTGTGTGTGAGAGAGAGAGTGTGTGTGTGTATGTTTGTGAGTGTGAGACAGGGGTGTATTATGTCTCATAGTTGCAAAGAAACAAATAGTAGATCTTTCTGACTGTTTTTAGCTTCCATTTTGTCTGCTGGGTCAAATTGACCCAAACAGAAGCTTTGTAATAGAAACATGTAGGGGGGGTTACAAATATGTGAACTGAACCATTTTTATTTTATATGTTGATTACACTAAATAAGCCAAGCAGGAGAAATTTCAAAGTGAAAAAATACTTTAAGTATTTTTTTTTAGATTGTTAACTTTAAAACGGGTCAATTTGACCCTGAACAGAAGGTGTCTCATTTCAATTTATAAACATCACTCCATAAACAAAAATAAAATTCAAAATATAAAATAATTTTTTTTTAAATCAATTGAATATAAAACTATTGTAATTTATATGTAGGTATTTTCAGTTTACATTAAAAAAAGTTTTAACATGATCTTTTTTTTTAATAAACAAGTGACCTATGCTTATTGAACCATGATCTGTGAACAGTAAAGAACATTATTGAACTAAATATTGATTGAAATGTTAGTAATGGAGTTGATGAGATATAGACTTTTTGGTTTCTGACACTTTTGGATAATCAAGTGTCCCCCGGGTCAAATTGACCCGGGAACATCAAGGCTGTTCCTCAGAAACGAACATAACAGGAGGGTTAAAGCAATGGAAGCTGAAACTAGATTTAACATTTTTTTCAGCTGGTATTACATTTCCTTTTGGTGCAATTTTACCTGTATTTTATATCTAATATACAATTTTTTGTGCTGGAGTGACATTGTCATCTTCCCATTTATCCTTATGAAAATGTCTGGCAGTCTTGTACATACTGTAGAGAGACACTAACCTCTAAGCTCTGAGGGTAGGTCTCACACCATGTCAGGTGGGACAACAACAACAACAAAAAAAAAGCAGCACAAAAGCAATTTTGGAGCATTTCCACATTTTATTCATAGGAAAACTGTAATTTAGTACAGACGCTGAGGTTTGCCCATGGTGCTCTTGACATAGAGGGCACGCACATTCTGCCAGTTCTTCTTCAGCAGAGACACCAGGAAGTTGACAGATAGGTGGATGTTGTAGACGAGTTCATCCTCTGTCATCTTCACGTGTCCTACAGCCACAGCCAGACACAGCACCTACAACACAAATCAATATAAAGTAACAAAGTGCCTTGTGTCAATCTGTACATCTGTGCTCAATGTTGGGCGGGTGCAAATAGAGCTTCAAGAGCGGGTGATCCGCTATGCAGGAAGAGAGGTATTAAACATGCACAAGAGAAATTGGTATTTTAAGTTCCACGACAGTCCTGTCAACTGTGACGCGACCAGTTTCCGTCCTTTAGTTTGACTTAAGGACCAGTGAATAATTTAAGAATTTTATACAGTATTGGTAATTATTTGACAATCAAAACTACTGTCGACTCAAACCTGAAGAGATCCCTTAAATAAATTATAATAAAAATTCTGAACATACCTTCTTCATCTGAAATTTGATGGTGGATTTGACCTCGTCCACCTTTGTGTTCAGGTTCTCGTTGTGAGTGAGCAGGGAGGGGAACTTGCCAGCCTTGTTCAGCCCTGGACCCAGGATACGAGGAATCTGCTTGATCAGAGACTCTGAGGCCAGGAAGGCATCATATTTCTTGGCTACAGGAGAACATGAGAATCTATAAGTTTCTTAGAATCAATACCACTGAAGTGTTTTGTGGATCATATTAGCTTCGTACCAAGCTTTTTGACAAGCTTTTTATTCTTGTTGAGCTTCTTGAGAGCCTCAATGTCCATGTGTGGCAGATCAGCAGCTTTGGCCTCATCACAGTGCTGCTGGTCTCCCAGGACACACACTGAGAACTTGGGCCTTGGGAGAGTCTTCAGCCTGTGTATTGAAACAAGTTAGCAGCATGGAACACAGCCCCACTTCAAACCCATGGGTGTCAGTTGGTATGTAGGCAGGGTTTTGTTGAGAGACATCTCGGTTTTGTGTTATAAGACACAGAGAAAGTTGACTTATTTAGTACAATCATCCGTTTTCAGATCATGTTTGTACAACGAGCATGTTAAACATAATTTAACTAGTTTTAATGTAGTTTACTAGCAGCTATGCATGAAACAGTCATCTACCTTACTGCTTCCGGGAAAAAAGAAAAAAAAATACCCTGAATGTATATTTAGTACATTTCTAACTTTAGAAAGGATTCAAATAAAGTTATAATTTAGCTTTCAATAGTAGCCCTATTTCTTGGGTTTCTGGCTCATTGGCTATGACAATTTTATTGTTGAATTTCCCTTGAACTACAGGGGATGTTCACTGCAATGGGGATTTTTTGTTTCCATCCAGACTGATGCTTTTCATTCAGCAGTTATCTTGGTTACTTGGAGAGTTCTTATGTCTCTGTGGCGTTTCAAGGGTTTAAGTGTTTGTATCAATTCATCTTACTAAATTTCAGTGAATCTTAAATACATGGAATCACAATTGATATTTTAAACACTCTGCCATCCCCAAATGACACCTTTCATATCTTACTGCTTAGTAGAAACCTCCTTACCCATACCATTTCTGTGGCTGACGTCCAGCTGACCTCTTTGGTAACAAAAATGTAAATTGGTCGGCTTGAGAACAGGAACTTACCAGCTCATCCTCTCAAAGCCTCCCCTCATGTTTTAAGACCCAGGGTAGGGGTCCGTCTGCTTTGCCAAGGCCGAGTTGGCTCAGTCAGACTACCCAAAGTACTTCTCCATGTCTGCCTCTGGTCTGTCTGGACTCTTAAACCATATAAAGCCTGTACTTGCCATATAAAGGCTACTTAGATCATCAGACAAGACTGGAAGCACACAGGGAAAAGGCTGGGTGAGACAGTAAATGGTCGAACCTGACAGTGCCGGAGAAACGTTTGTCCTTCTGGGGATCATAGTTTTTCAAACTGATCTGCAGCTCTACCGACTCCACAAACCTGCAACAGACAGGTTACACAATAATTACTGGCCTCGAATGATTTTGCTAAACGTGACATTTTTAGCATTTATCTTGATATGAACTTACTTCCTTGGCTTAGCCAAAGAGCCCTGCAGGACCTCCCTCACAGCTTCATACAGTGTATCCCTGGAGACCTTACTGTAATGTGGGATAATTGTGAAAGACAGTTAAACCTACTGAAATTTTAACAACCTTTTATTCCGGGCCATCAAGGGTGCTGTATTGAAGCGACTAATTACTCAATCAAATGACAACAAAGTGCAAATATTTTCATGTTAATATTACCTAGGATAACTGATCTAACCATTTGATACTGGATAATAACCCCAAAATTATTTTAAAACTGTGGATGACAGTGGATGATATCTATGACCTGACGTAGTCCATACAACAGCAGAAGAACGGACCCATGCGCAACATTTAGCTTAGCCTCACGTAATTCTGAAAAAACTAAATTTGTCACATACTGGAACAAGCGCTGACGATAACATAGCAAGCTAAACACAATATGACTTCATACGGCCAAGTTTTGGGTGTCAGAAAGAGTCCATGTCAAACTTTATTAATGAAAGCGACTCCCACCTCATCTTAGCAGCTCTTCCCTCTCGTCGCGCTACACCGAAAAGGAAGTTCTGTGGGAAATGACGCGAAATAAAGGCGACCCTGTGACGTAATCAAACAGCACAAACGTATGTAACTTTACGGTGTATGCAATGTTTTATTACGTATGTTATGATTATTACAATTACTACCTTTGTTTTATACTGTATCTATATTGTAATGTACCTTTGACTATTCAGCTCAGTTTAAAAAGTTATCTATGTGTGGAACTTCAGTTCTTGTACGATCTGTATTTGTATTTGGGAAAAAATAAAGTAATAAAAAGAGTGTATGTAATGCTTTTTTTAAATTTGGACTACATACAAACATGAAACTAGCTTGTTGCTTTGTTAGGATTTCAAACAGTATCTTCTGTCATGAATGAAAACAAAAACAAAACTCTTTAGCCACAAATTCTGTATTAGACGGCACTTAGGTGTTGCCCATTTCATTAACTGCTGCACCACTATCACCAAATGGCTGGACCTCTGTTGGATTAGGTCAGTCATTTTAAAGGAGGCGAATATTTAAACACTTATTTCACCGTACATATTTTTATTTAATTGACATTACGTTGTAGAACCCTGTTTTCACCTCGGCTTTAATGAGCTTTTTTTCTCGTTTTTTTTTTTAAAGTCGCTAACTTTGACCATGACCATAACTAATTTATATTAACAATGAAAGGTTGAATGCTTTTTATAGGCACTGTGTTTGGCACTGGATACATTCTTTCCTGTTTTATTTGAGGGATTGTTACAAAGTAAACAACATCTCAACGCTGACAGAATTATATTTTTTTCACCTTTTATCTAGGTCTACCTAAAAATGTCCTAAAATTTTGTTTGTATGCTCAGTATGTGGTAATAATGCTAATTTCAAATAAATTTCAAATTCATTATCTTCACCCTTTGTATGTAAAATTTGAATATACTTCTAAATTACAATAAGATAAAATCCCTCTGAACTATATTCTCTCTATAGTATAGGTACAACATTTGAAGATTATAGTCATATAATAACTGAAAAGTATAATAAAAGAATACCATAGGCTGCATGTCTTAAAAAGCTGCTCATCCACAGATGAACAATTATGACACATTTAGCCTGACACCAATCTTTTTAATACGTTCTTCATTTTCACAGAGCTGTGCAATTCTTAATGTTAGTAAAAAGAATTCATTCATTTTGGAAACAAAGTCAGAAATGAGTCAAGGAATCAACAAGGGTTTTCAGAGCAAGACATGATAAATATAGTAGCAGAATAAACGGGAAGTACAATGGAACTAATGAATTTATTATGCAATATGTCAAACAAACAAAACAAAAACACTTTACAGGTCCCCATTTGACTTTTATATGCATTGTATAAACATGTAATGTTTATGCGTAATACGGCATTATAATGCCGTTGTACACGGATGTGTTTGTATGGTGAATAACTATAGTTGGTTAGGCAGGCCAAGTGGAGGCTGGTGTAAATGGCCACTAATATAGCTCTTTTATCCAAAGAGCTTTACAATGTTACTTCTCATTCACCGTTTCACACACACAGTCACACACCGATCGCGGTGGTTGCCATGGAAGGTGCTCGACTGACCCACCGGGAGCAACTTGGGGTTCAGTGTCTTGTCCAAGGACACTTCAACACATAGCCAGGAAGGACAGGGACTGTGGGCAACTGCCTTACCAATTGAGCTACAATATAAATATGTCTAAAAAAAAAAAATACTATAAATTACTAAACCATTTTAATACCTATATCTACTTACAATTACACTATAATATTTCATACACCAAGTATGACAATATACTGCGATAAGTAATTTTAGAGTAAAAGTTCACTTTATGCGTAGGTTAGTGGGTAGGTGTGATTCTTTTCAAAGCAGTTTGAAGAGACTTTTTCAGGAAGGTTTCATTTAAGACCAGGCAGCCATTTAAGGAGTGCTTGTGTGCAGCAGTCATCTGGAAAATCAAATCAAAACATAAGAATTGCAAATGATATTTCATCCACTGCTCAGTCATTAAAGTTGATATGAGTATTGAAAGGCTTACATGACTGTTATATTTGGTCAGAACAGTTAGCATCACTTTTGCAAATTTTACAGACTTTGTGAATTGAGGACCCTGGCTGACCAGCTCTTCCGTGAACTGAGTGAAAAGTTCTTCATTCAAGTCAGGCTGATAAAAAGAAAGAAAAAAAGACAGACATCTCAGTAACAACAGTTATTATGACTAAGTGCAGCACTTTTCCCATGAATAAACCTTCTGCTTACCTTGGAGTCAAACAAGCTGTGGATAATGGAGAGAACTGCCTCACTCCATGCAACTTTAAATGTCATTCTGGAAGAGAAATAAGGTAGAGTTTCTCTGCACTTTTTTAACTTGTTACAACAGTTAAACAGAAATACAGAAATTAAACATATCTTACTGAAGCACCAGTAATCTGTAGTGGGAATCCATGCAGTCATTTATCATTCTGTTCAGCAGCTCAGCCTGTGGATTCCCTGAAAACAAATACAAAGATCACAATAAGACTAAATACAAGATTGACTGTTGGAGCCAAAGACTGACCAAAAGGTCCTGGCTTAATCCACTGTAACATCAAAGCATCTGTATTGTTGTGTGTACTTAAAGTAGGACACTGATTCCATGCCAGCACCAGGTCTGCTCATCTGAAACCAACTGTGATTTCCCTGAGACAGACAAGAGTTACAAAAGGATTAATTCACTCATACTGCAGCCTTCTCCTCACCTATGTTTTTCTCCTCTAGAACTGGTCTGATTAGAGCATGGCACATTGGTCTGGGATAGTGGTTGCACAGTGACATCCCCGTAGTGACTAGGCATCTGGAGGCTGACTCTGACAGGGACAGGACCTGCACATGTGGTAGCAGAATATCACATCAGTACCAAACAAAAGGGCACACTTTGTATATTTTGCATATTTTGTGATCCACCTTCTCCAGCAGGAGGCTCTTGATGAGTGTGGCTGCTGTGCTGAAGCTGAGGTCAGGACAGAGAGCCACAATGCTGCTGCACAATTTGGGCAGAGTCTGCTCGGGTAAATCAGGAAGATTCAGTTTGCTACACAACACCTCCACCTACACAGGAAAGGTAGAGATGTACGATTAATCCCATCACAGCTCATTAGAAAGTACCTGTATGAGCAGTTCAGCAAACACTGAGCTGATCGGTCAAATATCACTATGACGAACAATGAGCTACAGTATCATGTATTATGGCACTAAAGAAATGCTGCATTTGATGCTACATCTGGGGATGGATATTTCAAAATTCCTACATGACAAAGTATGATAGAACAGCCCTATAGTTAGAGTCCTGACAGGGAATCTCTGACCAATTCGTGAAGGCACGAGTAGATTTCTTTCTTTAGAATACAACCCAGGTAAATAGTAAAATATGTACACAGTACACAAAAAAAAGCGTCTACAAGCTAAAGTCAAAAGCATTTAGTAAAACTTCCCCCTGCCTTAGCACGGCTGGAGCTCTCATGGGCCAAAAATACGAGTGGCAGCCATTCCAAACTGTCACATTCAGCTTGGGGTGTTTGGGGTGAGGTGGAAGAATGAATGCTTGCAGTTCTCAGTAAAAAAACAAAAACAACAAAGCTGATGTTGTTCGATGACTTTTGCACAGGACTGTACCTTGCCTCCACAATAACAGTAGAAATCTTTCAATAAGTCAACACTCTCTGAAACTTGTTTCGAATCCTATTACATGACTAAAACTCTCAAAACAAAGGCTACTTGCTTTGTAAATTATATGTCCAGTTCTACTATGTGTAGCTTCAGCCTAAATCCATCCATCCATCCATTATCAGTGGCTACTTCTCCAGTTTAGAGTTGTGGAAGGACTGGCGCTTATCCCTGTTGTCATTGGGAGAGAGGCACCTTGGACTGGTCACCAATGTATCTCTGGGCCAACACAGAGACACATACACAGAACTCGACACGCTCAGATTCACAACTACGAGCAATTTAGAGTCATTATTTAACCTAACATGCATGCTTTTGGACTGTGGGAGGAAACCAGAAAGGAGGCCACAGCTGAATTCAATCCAGGGACCTTCTAGCTTGGAGGCATCAGTGTTCACTTCTCCACCACCATGCTGCCGCATAAATTTGTGATTATTGTTAAAGATTGTTTTCCTTATCCTTATATGAATTACTATAAACTTGGAACTCCAATGTGCATCAAATACATCATAAACAGCAGTAACTAGAGGGGTATATAATTATCCTGGTTTCTCTATTTTGTTTCTTATACTGGAGCTGCTATACATCTAGCTACAGCAGAACAATGTAAATACCTTATAACATTATTGTAGGGAATAAAATATTTTATATATATATCTATATCTATATCTATATCTATATATATATATATATCTATATCTCTCTCTCTATATATATAGAGAGAGAGAGAGAGAGAGAGAGAGAGAGAGAGAGAGAGAGAGAGACTAAATGTAAATGGAGAAAGAGAGAGAGAGATGGATTCTGTGGACATACTTGATTGGGGTCACAGTCACTCAGCACTTTGAACACATCTGTAGAGCTCTGGTCCCACTGGAAATAATAAAAACATTTTTTATAGTAATACTGGTTATCACTTTAGGTGTGTGCTATATTTGCTGGCTAGATGAATAACATAAAAATACAAATATTAAATCTTACCTCTGTCTGACTTTCCAGTAATTCTTGTATTTGAAGAATGGTGACCTAAATAAGACAAAATGCAAAGAAATATAATAGGTAAAATAGTGAAAATGCAAGTTCAATTTCTATGTGGACCGACATACAAACCCTAGTCTCTACCTTTATACGTTCAGGCAGAGCATCACACAGACTGTCTGGAGCTTGCTGCATTTCTTCATCAGGAATTTCTCCTGGAGCAGCTCTAGATGTTTCCTTCTGTATGCTCCAATTCTCTGCATCAACATGCTCATTACCACAGACATTCATCTTTATCTTTTTGCTCTGCTGGCCCATTTCTTCCTCATCTGAGTCGACAGTGACAAAACTACCCTTTCTTTTCTTTTGTTTCACAAGATCTGACAAACCAGAACCACTCTGAGATACAGATTCAGCTGATTGCCTGCTCAGGCACTTCCATCCTCTGGTTTCACCAAAGCCAACCAAACGCTGGGACAGGTCCTGGAGTCTCTGGCTGCACAGTGGCGTGTACAGGGGCTCCTCACTGTGGTCGCTCAGGCTTCTCTCCAGCTGTCTACTCAGAGCAGAGACCCAGTGGTTTGGATGAAGGTCCTGGCTGAGGCAGTTTAGCAGCCGGAGGACTGACGTTTGAGGGAGAGCCGAGTGGACCAGATGGATGAAGGACAATAAGTTCTGTTTGAATAATGGTGGAAATAGGCACACCAAGGGTTTACTGGAATAAGTGAAGAAAAAAATGTGTTAGATATATAGACGGAAAGGACGGATATATAGACCGAAAGGACAAAGACAATTAGACAAATACTACATTAACATTAAGGTGACTCGTACAACTACGTGTGTTACAACCGAGTTTACTATACTGACACCCAGTACTACAAGCATTGTGTACTTCTACTCACACATCTACTGGCCGGGCATCAGTGTCTGTACAGTTTATCTCGTCTCCACAGAGTGTTTCTACGAAGTGACACAGCGACATGTCAGGGTTTGCTCGCTGCTGCCTGTGAACGACGCTCAGAGCTCTGTAGGCACCGAATGGGCCGCACATTAGAGACCGGATCAGCAGCTTGGACTGGCCGTCAAACCGGCTCAGAAACATACCCGCTGGTCGGGCTCCAGGCAGCAGTACACAAGGTAGTGGGCTGCCCCGCCGCCAGTTTTGGGGAGAAGTCTTCTTCGTGAGTGTCATTAGAACACATCTGTGCGCAACAGCTCCACCTGGGGGCAGTCAAACGCAACAGTTTAGCCTTTCAAATTAGAGGTGCAAAGTCGGAAAGCTCAAAAAAAAAATTTTTTTCAATTTCTAAATAACCTCACATTACATATTTGATAGCGTTAGAGAGGTTAGTTTTCATTTGTGGATGATTAATAAAAAATACTTTAGACTTAGACATTCAGAACACAAGTTTACACAAAACGAAATTTCATTGCAAGGGCTCAACACAGAATTCAAATATAATAGCGGATCTCAGTAAATTACAATATTGTGAAAACTAATTTTTTATTATTTACTTAGAAAGGTAAACTCGAGTATTCTTGATTTATTACAGTAAAATACTCCAAGCGTTTTTGAAACTTTTAATTATGAAGAAATGAAACCAAAAAGGCGTCTGTGCATCGTGACTCCTGGAGAACTGACTAGTCTCACTCTTTGTAAAGCTCCCAAAGGTTTCATTTGGCTTTGCTTAACCATCTTATTAATGCGTTCATCGCTGTTGCTCAGTAGGATGTCAGTAGGATGCAGAGGTTGGAGCTGCCAGGCAGTAGCTCTGGAGGATGAATGAAGGACATTTATGGATGCAGTGAGAGAGGACATGAAGTTCATTGGTGTGAGAGACGAGAATGCAGACAAGAGTTAGATGGAGGCAAAGATGCTGTGGTGACCTAAAAGGAAAGGATGTACACATTTTTTAACTCCCAATATATTCCATAATTATGCTTCCAAATTTACTGTTGCTGCTCTTTAACTTTTTATATAGTAAAACTTTAATTTGAAAGCTTGAGCAAGAAATGATTGAAGTGTTACTTCTATTTGAAGAGTGCCATCAGGCAAGGGCCTGCACTTTTACTTAAGGGTTGAGTTTTTACATTTCTTCTTGTAGCAATTTATAATTGCAAAACCACCAATGATGAGCACATCTTTTTAGTGAAGCAATGTTTTATTTTCTGTGTACAAGTATGACTTGTTTAAAAAGAAATAAAATCATAACATTCTGTTCTTGCCAAAACTAGGAAAATGTAACATTACCACTTGAGGCAGGTGTCAAGAGTGTACATTAGCAAGAAGAGGATACAATTCAGTTTTTTTATCTTTAGTCAATTAAAACTACAATCCACACAGCACTTAAAATATCAAAACAATGCAAAGTCACATGCAAAGATTCAGAAATTAGCCTTCAATCAGTTCAGGGTTCAAGGAGAAATTTACAGTCTGTAACATGTTTAAAGCACTATGGTCATGAAGGGTAATAAACAGGAACTAGGTCACAGATTAACCACAAAATTGTTAGGATACATTTATGAATTTTATCTAGGGTACAAGCATCTACAACAGGGGCAACAACCTGTATGCCACAGAGAGACAAGTGTACTTGTTCTCTACCAGAATGTTGTAATTAGACTGAAGGTGATCTCACTATTTTCTCCCTGAGGGAAAGGCTGCAAGATAGTAAAACTGCCTGCTGTAGTCCAATGTAAATACACTTGGCACATGGTTGATGTCCCTGATCATGGCTTCTCCAAAAAATTATTTTCAATATTGATACAAATAGGTCAGAAGGTTCAAAATGCAGCCATGTGTTCCCTCAGGCCAATAGATAGTTGATCCTCCATTCAGTGGTTTCTGGCACTGCAAAGAATGAAATGCCTCAGAAACCATATTCCTCAGTTAGATAAAAGGGGAAGTCAAAGTCTTCGTCATCACTGTCACCACTGAGAAGGGTCATTGCTATGAAAAAGTTAAGGAGGTCGACACCGTCATAGTCCTCACCGTCGTCGGTATCGTCATCATCATCTGTAGCGTACTGTGAACAGGGATCAAATGGAAAAACGAACAGATTGAGTCAAAGAGTACTGATTGCTTACAGCATACTTTAGGAACACCATTTATTTACCATATAGGATCTGCCATGTGCAGGTTTGTTATGCCGATACAGGCAGTCTGATTTAAAGGGACACCATCTGTAACGAGCATAGTAACTGCAGCTTTTCTTGCTGCAAAGACAAGAGATGAGACAGAAAGGTCTCTAGTTACATGTGTGCATTTCTCAGGTCAAAAGAATGCAGTTATTGGGTTGAGAGTAAACCTAATAAGAAAATAAAATTTTAAATACTGGATTAAGATTTTTTTTTTTAAACTGACATTTTTACCCTTTGTGTAGTATTGTAGATTTATACTGAACCTATACTATAGTTCAGTACATTAAACACACTAATCTTAACATTTGAACATTCATGGCCTGCCTTAGCATTTGCCTTCATTTCAATTTTCATATCAATAATCAGGTGTTCTGTTTGCAAATTTCACTCAACACAGCACACATCACAGCTAGATACTTAAACTTACCTTAGACCCTGAGTCCACGTTAGGAAAGCTTTTAGATCTTAAGCCATTACAAGAAAACCTAACTTTAGGAATCACCTGATGCTATGATGACTACAATGATATCCCCTTGAAGACTGTAACAGCCAGATTACTAGCTGCTGTTGACACCTTTTAAAATAGCAGATAAGACCTCTTCATCTGTCAGATCCCAAGTCCAGTTACCAAACAGTTAAGATACCATCTAGCAGTTAGGGGGCTTCTGTAATAGAGCCCCTGAAGTTAACCATGGTAACCTTTAGAAATAATAAGTTGCTAAACTATTTAATAATATATTGCCAGATATTGCTCAGAGCAATCATGTGATACTTCACATTCAACTGTATTAAACTGCAGAGCTAACAGATTAACCCCCCCCCCCCAAAAAAAAACGTTGATTTGGACACAATTATGCATTTACACATGTAGGAGTAAACATTTTATAACATTTAGTAGTATTGGAAAAAAAAAAAAAGGTGAAGTCACATACCTGAATTTCTCTTTAAAGGTAGCAACAACACTTTCCTTTGCTTCTCCTTCAACCCAGTATTTGTTTGGCACATAAAAGGCGGACTTCACTCGGCACTGTGGGCAGCTCCTTAAGGAATAGTTATTCAACCATGAAGTCAACTAAAGTCCAGTATGTTGTTTCATGAGATGCAATAATTTGAATACTGACACTTACTTTACTACATCTGGCCCTAGGTCTCTTGTTTTCCTCCAGGTCATAATACATTGTAAACAGAACGAATGATTGCAGTTTGGCAAGATTCCAAAAACATGGTGTCTTGGATCTGTCTTTTCATACACCTTGTCCATGCAGATACCACAGGTCACATTTTTACTCTGAAGGAAGGCCTCCTCTTCCTCAACTCTCCCCAGGGTACTAGAGGCCGCTGCAGCAGCTCCATCCTCTCTGGTCTCAGATGAAGTAGTTTCCTGAACACAAAGTTTGCAATCAGTAGAAGTCTCCTGAGTTTAATCTAGTTCAGCTCACAACTACATGGGGTTGAGCAAGCTGGCTAAAAGCTCACATCAATGAATATGGTTTATGATCCGTTCCCTTTTCATTTTGTCAAAATGGGATGCAAAGTACAACTAGACTAGTTTGCAAAGAGCAGCAGGACGACTTAAAATGACACCATTCATTCAACTGAAATGATAAATTGAACTCTGACTGCCCACTCCTGCCACTAAACTTTGCAAAATGAGCAAACGTAACATAAATTGGATGCAAACCTTGTCATTTCTTCGCTCATATGCACCTGCCTGAGCAACTTCTGAGGATTGGCTCAATTCCTGAGAGGCAGTTTGAGAGTCAGTGTCTGCGAATGAATTAGAGAAACTTTAACCAATTGGAAAAAATAAAAAAAAGAAATGTCCCTATAGTGTGAACATAAGGTCAAACTACAACATCAAATACCTTGTAGTTGTTCCTCAACAATATCTGCTGTCACATGGCTAATGTGTGGTGGTTCTGAGAAGTTAGCCAGCGACTCAGAGCTGTTGAATTGCCGCCTGGATGTTACCTCAGCCTGCAGAAGTGCAGGCTCTGACCCTCTTCTGTCAGGTGGGGCATGACCCACACTGGAGGAAGACACAACCGGTACTGAACTTCTTCTACCTGGAACACCTGTAGCAACCTCTGGTTGACGGACATGGAGATATCTAGTAGAGAGACAATATAATGATCTAATTAATTTTGTGTGCAGGTGTCTTAAGTTATCAGAACATACAAAGAAGAGGGAATAAAAGCTTACCTGCACCTTTCACCATACCAGCATCCACCTTTTTGAAAGTACCTACATATCTGGGATGATTGTGCAACTGGCCATTCATGTCGATAGTTGCATCTTGAGCCAAATCTGCAAAAGCCATTTATAAAATGCCTGTAATGAAAAGGTGAAATTTTGAATAAGTTTATTAGAAGCCAAGACATTGTTTTGGAGCAACTCCCCAACCTTCTCTTCTCTCCATGCATTTATGCTTCACCACTGCATGACATCAACTACTCCCTCTGCAGGTATCCTCGACTCTTGAGCTGAGGGTTTCCTACCAACCTGCAAAATGTTTTGTTGTTGCCCTCTCTACAATTTCCATTCACCCCAATGGGTCAGGGAAGAATGCTGTCCACACCAAGCCTGTTTATTGTTTGTTTTTGTTTTTTTAGAGCCCTCTTCCGTAAAAGGGAGTTCCCCCTCTCCACTGTTGCCTAGGGCTTGCTTAAGGGGATTTTTATAGTTTCCTCTACATGTGTGTAGAGTCTTAACTTTATTATGTAAAATGCCTTGAGATGATAGTGTAGTGAATTGGCACTTTGATTGCTATTATTTGGATCTGACTAAATATTTTTTAATATTGATAGTTTTGAAGTTATTCTGCTTGAAAAAGGCAACAAATAACTTCTCAAACGTAAAAATAAAGTTTCAGTTTTGCAAGTGGATGCTGAATTTTAACTTTTTTTTTTCTGCGGTAAGTTTTAACCACATACATTTGTTGTTCTTCTAGTTTAACCAAGTCAAAATTTAAACTTGTTTTCAATAGATAAGTGATTCAAGTAAGTAATCAAGTCAAAGACCCAACTTTTTGGTCTCACATTACCTTGGGCTAGCCAGTGAGCTGCCATCTTTGTTTTTATACAGTCAAAATCAAAATGTGTTTTACAACTTTTTGGACAAAATGTTTTCACATAGTTAGACAAGTAGTCTGAGGATCAGGTGATACATTTATAACTCAGCGTTTTCAGACATAGTCATGCTTTAACCAAACCAATGGTTAGCTGTGACAGTGCAAAGGTTAATTTTAAACAGTTTTTTTTAATTCACTTTAAACCTTTACAGAAAATTAAGATTTCTACAAGAGTTTTTTTAAAGCTCATTTAAATATGGAAAATTCTTGGAAAGCAGAGTGACCTTTAAAAAGAGGCAGACAAAACATGAAAACAGTAAATTGCAAACTTTCAGGCTCAACTTTTTCGTATGGAAACAAGCAACTGTGCTTAACATTAGATGAATAGGTGGTAGAAATATGTATCTTTAACAAAGAAAGGTTTCATCTAATGCAGGTAGCCGTAAGGGGAGGGGGCATTTTTAGTCACAACAAAAAAAAATAATAATAATAAACACCTTAATCGCGCCCATGATAAACCTGCTTAACGTGCATCATAACGGCCCATAGCTGTCAACTGTAACCATGCGCGGTGCAGCCAATTTTGTTTAATAACTCAAGCACTGATCTAGTCACACAGGGCTACACAATACTCCAAAACCCAGAAATAAAGAATCAAACCTAAACCTAAACCTAAAAATCAAAATTAGTTCATTTATTTCACTTGCAACAGCCACGTTTTTAATCAGCAATCTCATTTTGACATTCGAAAAAGCAAAGTACCGTAACATTTACTAGGCAGCACCAGCTCTTCTGCAAAGCAGGCTTTGACATGTGACTTTCTTCACTTAAATTCAGACAAGTACCGCTTACCTACAGGTAGTTCCGTTACGGAATGAGTCCATCCTCCAAGTATTTTGAGCATGCCGCCAAGCGTCGTCCATCCCACTAGCTAAATAGTTAACAGCCAGTTGGCTTTACTAATTAACTTAGCAACGGACCAATAGAAACGACTCGTTGACGCTTGTGCGTCAGTTCTTCTTCTTTGGTTCGCTGACTAGCTACAAGGGCGTAAAGGTGCAGTCTGCTCATCCACTGCTGAAGCATTCACAGTAATGTTATTCTAATCTATATTATTAATGTTATTATGTTATTATTACTGTTATTATGTTGACTTCTGTACGTTTTTGGCGCCTAACTAGACATACTAGAAACACTGTTCAACTCCAAAACGTTAGGCTTATCAAGGACATTAATGCGTGTATACGGCTTTTAAAATAAATGTTATATTTTTTAAGATAATTATACTTTAAAAACCTGCGAATTATTGACGCCATCGCTGACATCATCGCTGACATCACATAATTGCCTTTGAAGATATTAAGGCTAACTGGCTTTGAAGTTTGCCTAACCAGTATTTATAAGGAAGGGACATTTCATTTCAGCTATTTTAGCAAAAACTGTTCATCTTTTTTCAGCTTTGCTTGAAGAATCCTTTCAGTGCCGTTAAAAGTTATTAAAATTAGATCCAACAATATGCATTTTTATGTAAGTTTATCTTCTCCCAGATAGCATTTGATCCACCTATTAGTCTGAACTCTATAATAATAGTAATATTGTCAGAAAGTAAGTGAAAAACCTGTGCAATACACATGCTACCTCAAATTAAATAATGAAGGAAAATTTGTTAATATTTATACTAAAGTTTATGAGTGAGATGTAGCTAATCCAAATCTGCAGTTACATGTATGTGTAATGATGAAAACAAATGTGTCAATCAAATACACAGGCATAGAGGTAGCTTACATCAACTATTTTTTTTTTTTTGGTGTACTTTCTTGTATTATCCACCCACAACCCTTGCTAACTTTGCACACCACAAATCAACCATATTATCAATCTTGCAATATGTATCAAAAGCAGGAATTAAGGCAAAACAAGTCAGATTGATGAGACAGTGGAATAATGACACAGATTACACAGTAGAGGTAGATAGGGATCAAGACAGAATAAGAGCACAAGAGGACCTTTCTGAAGGTGGACTTTCGCACCAGTGCTAAAATAATGAAGTCCACTTAGAAAAAGCACAATAAAAATAAAAATGACATTCTAAATACTACAGAAAATAAAACAGTTGGGAATTCTGGCTACAGTATTGTAAGGCTGTTACACTCAGTTCCTTTCCACAAAAAAAAAAAAAAAAAAAACACTACAAACATTTGGTGGTAATCTAGGATTGTGGTGATATCTGTGAACACAATGATGACTGGATGCTGATTTATAACCCATCAATTTTCCCAATGATATTATGGTACAGGATGCTGGTTTTTAGAAGTAATCCTGCTAGGGCTTTACATCGAAATTCTTCAAAGGAAGGTTTGTTTGTATGCTTGATGATATATTTGGTACAACCTTAACTAAATAGACATGTCATACAAAACATACACAATACACAAAGCCAGATGAATTCATGTTTGACCCTTAACAAATATGATCAACAATTAGACATAATTAGTAATATAATTACATATAATAACCAATGATTTTCATGTCCCAAAAAAGAAAAAACATTAAAAGAAAAAGAAATACATGCTGTCCCTTGTATTTAAACAGGTCATGTGTTTATAGTGTCAGCTTTAGAAACAAAAACTGTGCAGCATAGTCTGTTAGTTACCACTTGGGGAGATGGCTTTAAGACAAAACCTAAATGAGTTGAATCTCCAAGCTTATTGACAAATGGAAATGGTATTGCACAAACAGCTCTACACTGCTGGAGCCAGCCCAGTTTGTGTTTAATAAACCAAATGGCAAAGGTAGCGGCCTTTGTTGATGATGATGATGTAAACAAATTGCGCATCTTCAGCTTCACCAAAAGTCTTGAAAATAATGACTCCACCAAGGAAATTGGCATCTTCAGAAACTGGCACAGAAAATACTGGCAGCTCAATTCTATGTCAACTTTTCTATTGGTATAGGAACATGAAACGCTTTCCCTTTACAGCAAAACAAGGCTGAGGTGAAGTGCTCTCCAGACATTGCTCTGGGGTCAGCTTTGCTATTATGATGAAATAGGAGCAGCTTTGGTGAGAAAACATATCATTCTCTCAGTTAAGTGACCGTTGTGGGAAACTAGGATTTGCAACAAACGATTCCAGATGCTCATCACACATGCACACAAAACTCACGCACGCAAAACACTCACTCTTTACTGTGCTGAAGGTAATGCTGACATTGTCAAAATGGCTGACATTATTAGCCCTACCATGTGGCTTTGCCTCATGTGCATGTTAAAATCCAGGCCTGTACATGGAACAGTGCTTGTACTGAATGCAGTGTATTATTATTATTATTATTGTATATTCAGTCTGTAACAGTATTGCTGTAAGCAGTCTGTACTGGAGAATACTAATACATGTCTTTATAAATTTCCTGTAGTAGAGGGTGAAGCGAGGTCTCCGATTCAGTTTTTTTAATCTTTTGGACAAGCTGAGCGTTCTCAGTAACCAGTTGACGGAGGTCCGCCATCTTCTGCAGCAGCTTGGGGAAGAGGTAGACAGAGTCAGAGTGGTTTGCTTGGAGGTGGAGGTCCAGGGCCTGGAGGATGTTGTCCTGACTCTGCTCCACCTGCTTTACGTTCATCAGCCCAGGTCGATCTGAGAGAACAAAAAGACAACAAGGGACAGATTATGAGTCATAATTTATTCTGTGAAAGCACGCAGGGATTCTGTATGGTTCAGCATGTTAAACTATCATTCTGTTCTCTACTGACTGCTTTCAAGATTGTTTCTGACAGTATGGTTAAGTACGAAAAGGCTGGTTATAGGTGGCTTTCTCTGGCAAGTAAATTTTTTTTAACTGTCATGGAAGCAAAAAGCTGCTTTCTAAAATCGGGCTTGAGAAGGGGATTAGGGAAATTTGATTTCCCTTTAGTAGATTTCTGTCGGAAAACTGCCATTTCTTTGCCATGTAACCAGGTTTCTAATCTGCTTTCTCTAACTGCATGTGTGTAACAAAAGGCTGCAGACAGAAACATGCAGCTGAGTGAAAGCAATTCCGCCTCATTTTTAAAATAAAGTCTGGTTTAAGACAGAAAATTGTGCCTTGTAGAAGTCTAAATAAGTCACTTTTCCAGTACATTTTAAATATTCAGACAGCTCCCCTTGTGGCTCAACTGCGTCTCCCCCTTCCCCAGGGGCTTTGGTTACTGAGCCCATTTTCCTGTACTACCACAACAGCCTCACTATTATGGACAGAGATGTTAATACCTGAGGAAAGTGCTGTCACTATACAAGAAATACACCAGCCATGCTAGATCATGTTTTCAGAGCCTTCCTCTTCAGGAGGCAGTCACTGGTCACATCAGGAAGTGCACCAATGATGTGGTGCCGAGGAGCACTTTGTGGAAGTTACCAGATCAAAAAACTCTGGATCAAAAGTGAAGTGAGTGTCAGGGTGTGTTCCAAGGATACACAGTTGCTCACAACACTGGATTCTTTGTGAACTATAAAACATACAAATATCAACTTAGGAAGGTAATAAATGATTACTTTGGCCCCAGCTCTCACACAAAGGAAATCTGAAAAGGATTGAGAATCATCACGGACTACATAAGGAGAACCATGGAAGAGGCATATTTAAAATCTTCAGCTCACCCCCCACACATTATCTGGAGGTATGTAAACCACTCAAGGTCAATCCACACAAAGCTCCTGAACCTGATGCTATTCCTGAGCCTGTTTCAGACATGAACTCCGGACAATGTTAGGAGAATTCAGCCTCGGACATTATCCACAGTGTCCTCACAGTAGGAGGTCGCTCGAGTTATAAGTGTCAAAAATGTGAAAACCTGCTTGATTTCCACGCATTTATCACACATAGGAGGCACAGCTTGATATAAAATGTTAAAGTTGGTAAACTGTTTACAGCACATTGGACACATGCAACAAATAATAAAAGGCTTGATTACTCGACTACATTAGTTGAGTGATACTTTTAATCTTCCAAACGATTTGGCAGAGAGCGGTGTGCTCCACCCACGAGCTCACATGATAATAATTCCATCGGATGTCCGAAAGGGCCTGTGGTCGAGCCTTTTAAAGGTAAATGGCTGCTTGTAAAGTGCTTTTTGCTTATCATTCACCCATTTACACACACACACACACACACACACACACACACACACACACACACACACGGCGGTGGCTGCAATGTAAGGTGCTAACCTGACACACCGGGAGCACCTTTGGGTACAATGTCTTGCCCATGGACAAAACTGAGCTACAGCCGGTGGATACAGACAGCGATGCAGCTCACCCTGCAAAGACTAGGCTGACGGATGCGTCTTAGCTCGTCACTGGCTGACTATGATCTTAGTGTCCCGACCATGACTGCAAATCTTTCAGAATATGGGCTGGCAGTATTACAACGGGATATTGGCTTACCCACACCCTTTTTAGACTGAGAGGTAAAGATTTCAGGTTTGCTGAATGTTGGTTCTATTTAGTTCTGCTGTATTCTGAACGAGCTATGGAGGGGGAAGGGGAGGGCTTCTTTCAGATTGTAACCGTTTGTTACTGAAAAACTTAAGACAGGCTGCTGAGTGCTGGGGTCACCGTGGTCTGAGATCTACATCATGACACCTCAATGAATAAATCATTAATTTTAAAAAAATCAGTATAACCTGACCACATCTTTTAATTCTAAATGGGGACTTCAGGCATATACAAAACAACTAAAATATAATAATGCTACAGTGCTAAAACAAAAATGACCACATATTTGAGCTTTGACCACTGAACACCACTGCATGTCTGTGTCAAATTTATAAATGCAGATAAACTGCCCACATCTATATCTAAATAAGGATTTTCTTGTTAAAAATAGCAAAACTTGCTGCTGTACGGCCTTTTCTCACCCTTGGCCTCTCCACAGAAACAAGACTAGAAGGTGGTCTCAAAAGCTTAGACCAGGCTTCTGAGATCATCGCTGTCTCACCTGGCAGTACAAATCTCACGGTGCTCAAAAGTCAGATCAAACTTATAGAGACATGGCATGGATAAACTCACCACATCTTAACTATCAAAATATAAAGCAGCAGCCCTATAGGACAAAAATTACAGCATGGAGCCTCCTCTCTACACTGCATTGGCTTAGTGTTATGTAACAAACATATGACTATGGTTCCTATTCAGCTGAGAAAGAACCTACTCTGCAGTCAAAGAACCTACAGTGCGGCCTGGACACATGAAATAGGGGAAACTTCCAGTTGTAGTTCAAAGGCCTACGAAAGGGTTTCTGCAGGCTTTTGCATTTGAAATGTTGCATAGAATGTGTTAAAGTAATGAGAATGCGGTTCAGCCTGTGGGGGCTGTGGATTGTAGCTCGTTATTATTTTCAGCCCTTCGCAAGCCTAGAAGGGTCATATTATGAATATTTTTGTCTTAATGTGTTTGGATACCTTGAAATCTTTGTTTAGTCTGTATGCCCTTTCACTACTTTTGTAGATATCATCTCTGGCGGAGTGCCGAAAACAGTTTTTAGCTTTTGCCTCTATCAGGGAACAAGCTGCAGAAGAGATTGGTGTGGATGAAGTCACCTAGGCTAATCAACAGGAGGAACAGGAAAATTTCTTTAGATCTCATCAGACTTCCTCTTGTTGCACTGAAACTCTGGTCAGGAAAATTGAAACAAACTGACCAGAGAGTAATACTGCAATTGGCGATTATACATTTCAGCTCTCCTACATCATGTCTGGTTAATAGAGAGGAGGAAAATTCAGACATTGTGCGAAGTGGCGTTTTACACATGACAGCGGGAGATCTGCGGTAAGAACCATCTTAACATTTTAAACTTGGCTCTTTTTTGTGTGCGCAATCAGTGCGTGCACAGGAGGTACAACTTAAAAGAAAATTTAAGCTGTGGGAAAGAGTATTACGTTTGCAGCACATTGGAGCCAGGTATCTAAAAAAAAAAGGTTCTATTCCTCGACCACAATGGCAGTGATAGGAACGTCATCAATATGCCCACTCGCTCGCTTTTAATTCTCTCGACAATTCAGGACAGAGCAGAACTAGAATTTAAAAAAATCTGCAGTGAAAAGTGACTTATTTAGACTTCTAGGGGCACATTACATTTTCTGTTGGACTTTCTGTGTAATGATCTCTCTCTCATTTAGACTTTGGTTTTCTGTGGGTTTTGCTACGTGTGTAAAACAGCAGCTTCGGACAATGTCCCGAGCCAGTTCTCCGGACACTGTCTGAAGTTCAAATGTAAAAGCGCTTCTGTGTGGCAGAGAAATCAGCCTTCTCTGGGAGAATTCTACCTGTGGAAATAAGGTTTCCCTTATCCCCAACACAGAAATACATGACACTTAAGAAATCAGCTTTCCCAAGAAAGCCAACAGTAACCTGGTTACTTAAGGGCATGTAAATGTATTGAATAATTGTTTAGTTCAATTGTAGAATTTGCTCTGGAATAAAAGTGCTCTGGAAAAGTCTGTTCAGTGATAGAGAACATGCTAGATGCGGGAGCTTAGCTCAAACATTAACCATACCACAATTCAGAATGCAAACATAACAAACACAGACGAGACTAAAAGACAGTGGTTTCCTCCCATGGCACCTGTGGATTCTTCCCATTTGTGGATTTTAGTTCCAAATTCAATATCATGATTCCTTCCCTGCTAAAGGACAAGCTCTGTCAGCTGACTGTTCCTGACTCCAACTGCAGGTTCTGCAGGATAGCAGACTTCCTGGCTGACAGGAAGCTGGGCCCCTAACCCTCAGCACTGCCTCCTCCCAAAACTGTCTTTACTTTCAACTCTTGTGGTACACAACCAGCTGCACCAAAGGGCCAAGGTCCCCCAACTTTTACAACTGCCAAGGCCCTTTTTTTTGAAGAGATTGAATTCACTTAAAGATTTTTCAAGATCTGAAAATACCCTGAAGACAACATAAGCAGACAGTATAATATATTGTCCATACTTAAACTAAAACTCTTGTAAACAGTCTTACCTCCACAAAGAATAATGGCAGCGACAAATAGGGCAAGGTCACTGTCATCCAGCTCCAGAGCATTAAACTTAACAGCAAACTCAAACTTGGGCTCCATGATCTCACTGAAGGGCTTTCGTAAGCTGCGCAGGAACTCTCTGGTCACAAAGCCTTTACCATTAGCCACCAACAGTCCATCTTTGTTCATAAGTGATGGCAACATAGCAAAAATAGCCTCATGTACACCATACTTTAGCAAAGTCACCTGCAGAAAGCACATGGACAATGCACAGAATGTCTTCCTAAACAGATATTATGAATCATATTAATGTGTTAGCACCATGAGGACATATTGACTGACCTGGTCATTAAGAAAGAGGTCCACAAACCCTGGAATGCACTTGGCAAACTCAGTAAGCTCTCGCACAGTCTCCACCGTAGTGCACTGGCAGCGGTAGAACACATGGACCCCAATTTCCTTGGTCAAGGGCGCACCTGGAAGTAACTGGCTCCATACCACACCACTTTCAGCTTTCCAGAGTGTGTCCACATCATAGATTACAAATGGCTACAAGATAGACAAAAATTTGTTGTCCTGGTTTTTTTGATGGGTAACATATGGAAGATTAGCATAAAACACAATTTGTGGGTACAGTTGAATCAACCTAATTTGAAATGGCAGAAAAAGTAAGACAAAGATCTATTTCATCACCATATTATTTAATGTACAAGTGCATTATTTTTAATTTATCAAAGGGGATGCAAACTTTGATATAACTGTGTTACATTACATTAGGTTTAGGGATAAGTTTGCACTTATGGGGTGCAAACTTAACTCTAAATGTAGTACCAAAACAAAATGTACATTCTGCTGGAACAAATGATCTTAAATAATATAAAAGATTTAAAAATATACAAAATTCCATCCATCTTGATAAATTGAATAAAATGTAACTTGAAATTATTTTTCTTTAAGATTTTTTACTCATTCTGACATGTCAAAATAGGGGGGTACTACCTTTTACATGAGTGTAAACAAACAGCAATTTAGCCTACTAGTATTCAAGAATCCAAGCCCTTTTTTTGAGAACAGCTGCAAGAATATTTGTGAGCCCTATTTATTACTGATAGGTCAACATATTTAAATAGGAACATACTGAAGTGCTACTGGTTTTGCCCATCAGGATACTGCGGGCTCTCTTCTTGGTCATACTGAGATTTTTCAGGTAGGCTGTGTTGACTTGTTTGGCCAAGGTTTTCAGGTCGGAACCACCTGGTTTTCCAAGTTTCAGTTCTTCTGCAATCAGGCCTGCCACCAGCTTTTTCCTCTCCGCTTCAGGCATACGTCCATATCGGATTGCTAAACAAATATACAATATACAATACACAATATACAAATCCAATTATGTGAATATGTTTTAATGAAAATCATAAAAGATTTAAAATATGTTTTACTCACTTGGGGTTCAATTAAATTCTTCTGCATGATTTCCTATCCATTAAACTAAACCCTAACATGTCACAGGCTCATAAAAATTTACTGTATTAAAACATTTTCCCTCTCACCATCATGGGACATTCCTAAAGACAGGCACTTCTGGAAGCGACAATATTGGCACTTGTTACGATTCTTCTTCTGAATCTTGCAGGAACGCTCACAACGTTCATACTCCAATTTCATTCGCACGGTTCTCCGGAAAAAACCCTGAGTGATAAACATCAGGTTCAGCAACTCACATCAAACTAAGCAAAACGTCCATTATCAAACTTCTGAATCTTACAAAGCATTTCTGATGTCACACATACAAACTGTTTTACCTTGCAGCCCTCACAAGCATGCACACCATAGTGGAAGCCAGAGGCCTTGTCTCCGCAGACTTTGCACTCCATGCTGATTCCAGACCCTGTGTTCTCCTCTCTGCCAAGACGCAGCTGTTCTGACAATGAGGGCGATGAGGTATGGGACAAATCTAGGTAATAAAATAAAAATTTTAAAAATGCAGCAATATCAAAGATCAATGAATAATCTGTTTTCTAAATATGTAACTCTCCTGTCTTCAGGAAGCAAAGCATGTGCTTTTAATGTCTTACCTGTGTAGCTGGATGCTGCACTGCTATTTAGTTTTCTGTGATTGTTCTCCTCCTTATCTGGATTCTCTTTTTTCTGGTCCTCAGTAGGGACTTTAGAGGCAGGCACTACCTCCTTCTCTTCCTTGTCCTCCTCATCCTCACTCTTCCTGGGCTTTAACTCTTGCAGGTCAGACACATTTGTCCCCCCCTCATGGTTGTGCAAACCTCCTGACTCTCCTTCTGGTGGCATCCACCTGACATCAGGTGTGCCCTGGGGAGACTTGGGCTCGCAGTAGCCATTCACCCTGTTATGCTGCTCTTTAGCAGTTTGCTGAAAGTCCTCCATGGTTCCTGTTGAAGCTGACTCAGGGACTCCCCTCCTGTCACGTTGCCATTGTAGCCCCACTATTTAAAAACAGATTTTGTTTAAAAATATGCGTATTTAAATAAACAGTGTGCAATGCATATGCAGATTAGATATAAAGCAAGAATGACCATCTGATTACTTGACTGTTATCTGATCGATTATGCGAGGAGTTTACAGAGTAAATTGATTGACTAGTCACTAGCCAAACTGACAATAAAACTATTATAACAAGTATCACTGAGCTACAGCTTACAACAGCAATGCTGATGATGACTGCCTTATGTTTGTTTAGGTGTCATTCCAGTGTAAGTCCAATACTACTAGTTGTGTTTGCACAGCATCTGCATGACCTTGATAGTGATAGGCTTATAGACTTAGACGGAGGTTTAGTTAAAACTAAAGAAATCTAATACAACAGTCCTCACTTTGCTGATATTTTAAATTTTTTGGATTCAGGTTCATTAGAGTGCTTTTAGAAAAAGTCTGGAGAAATAATGGTATATTGCAGAACAACAACACTGCAAAATGCATCTTCCAAAATATTGAATCAACTGCTGTCTAAGACAGTTTGAAAAACTGAGCATTATTATTTCTAAACAATACACATTTATTCCCTGACTGTGAACCATGCATGGATTACCTGCGAGGCAAGTTGTATAGACAAGGAGGAGTGCCAGATCATTAAAGTCAAATGTTGACACACTGGTCTAATACACCTACAGCTGGACCAGCTGCTGTGGGACAGAGCGCCCCCCCCCAAAAAAAATTAAAAGTCAAAATCACTGATTTAAAATAAATTTAAAAGCAATCACAAGACTACAACTTACAAACACTGCCTTCATGTCAGGAACTTAAGCATCACATCAGGAATTTATCTCTTTTAAACTCTTAATTGCTCTCATGGGTCTTATTTAATCTGCATTTTGAAAGCAAATGCTTAAATATTTGATTTTCAATACTCTTATAAAAATGATAAGACATCTTAAGGGACTTCCCTAATAATAGATAAAAACCAAATCCAAAATATACATAAAATTGATCATAATGATAGCTTGGCAATTCTTAAAACTGAAAGTGAGTTTATGAGGACCCTGCCCCTTGAACATTCAGCGCCCAAACCCACAATCACTGTTGAGGTTAGGGAATGATGTGTCTGAAACACTTGTCTTCACCGCTATACTAAAAAGTAAACTTCGTCTCCACCGGAACTCTGAGACATCTGTATTATTGTTTACCTCAGTCCCATGCTAGGGTGCACAGTGTACTTGGTGGGCGCTTTAAGGGGACAGCGTGCGTGCACTGTGTACACACTGAGTAATGTCGAGGCCTGGTGGAGACTGGGGGGGTTAAATATTTGCCCTGGGGCCCCCTGGTGGATTTACCCACCTTTGAATATGACTATGTCCTGAAAAACACCTCCAGATTCGCCTTATTACAGTTGCAAGCATGTTTTCGGTCACAACTAGTATCGGTGCATGGTGGCCCAATGCGGGACAACGAACAAATTGTGTTTTCATAACACTCGGAGTAACAGACCTGAGGAGAGCCCGCTCGGTCTGTTACGACTTGTCCAGCAGACAACCTGTCACACTGGTTCTCGGGAACATCTGCTAATATTACTGTGAATTGTACGAATCACTGACAGACTTGTAACTTGATACAAGCATCTGAGTATTGGAAGGGCACCTACATTATATGCACATTTACCATTAAACTGTTTTTGGTTTTTTTTTACTTAAAGCGAAACAACACTAGACATGTATCCGAGTAGCTATCCAAGAGTGGGCCGCCGAAGAGTTTCGGCACGGCTAGCTTAACTTAGCTAGTCAGCTAAGGCTACAAGCTAACCTTGAATGTTGACCGAGTACTAGCTGTTAGCGTGGCTGACCCACATTCCCCTGTGTGCCTTTAAATAACGTTACCCACTCCGCCAAGTTAGCTTACCTCTCCCAATAGTGCTGCCGATTCCAATGTGTTCTGTGCTACAAGAAATTGCCCCCAGGTTAAAATAAACACGTAGCGAAAATGGTCCAGTGTCCCGTCAAGGATCGATTGGCTGTTGACAAGTTGTTAGAAGTCGGCAGCAGGAGTTAGCTAGCAGCGGGAGCTAACGTCAGACTACACTAACTTAGACTGATCCAAGCCTTCATGAAGAAACAGAGCTGGCAAACCGCTGAGCCCCGGAGGACAGCCAGTTTGGATACGTTTGCTGGCTACCATATCACATGCTGATAAGCATAGTTAAGTGATAATCCCTCCTCGACTCTCTCCTGGTTGTTTCTAGCTCTGCTTTGCTTTGGCTTTGCTTAACTCCCCCCCCTCTCCGTCACATGCCAGGACACAACCCCCCACCCCCCGCACGCACACACACACACACGCACACAAATACATCACAGTAGATCCCGCAAACAGCTCTATGAAGACTAAAGAGTCAAGGTCTCTGCTAACATTTGCTGCTGTTTTTCTGGATAGTTTTTGTTTTTAAATCAGCTGCCCAGCAAAAAGACAAACAAACCTCTGTTTGTTGCCTTAAGGCACACAATGTTTTGGCTAACCTAGTACCTACAAACTCTTTGCTTAAAAAAATCAAAGTTGTGCAATCATGGTTTTCGAAATGCTTACTAAAAACCAAAACTTGATACTCTTATCTACAACAGGATTCAGACCCTTTATCCAGTACTGTGTACTGTGTAGAGGTAGACATAGATATTCCAGTTTCACACCCTTTTTTTTGGAAGAGTTTATTTTTTTATTTGAAGAGTTTATGTCATTCCTGTTGACAGAGCCTTTCAAGCTCCATATGATTGGAGGAGACCTTTATCTGGACTGTCATGTCCAAGTCTCTCCACAGACGAGCTGGGGCTGTAAGTCCGGTCTACGGCTGTATCAGTGCTATAATCATGATAGCATGATAGCATGCAACATATGTAGCATAAATTGATGTTTGTTTAAAATAATATAGCATAATTTTTTTAGTTCTAAGATTTTTAAATAAATGTTTCTACTTGCTTGGTGTTGATTAAACCACTGTACCATTCTGACCCTGAGCAAAAGTCAACAACAAAAGAGTAGAAGGCAAAGTCTCTTTATTTAGTTCAGGCGGGTTTGTTAACAGTCAGCAAATCCAAACCCAACAAGAAGGAGGTAGGCAGGGAAATGGAGGCAGGCTATGGTTAGCATCAGGCGAACACAATGAGGCTGGAGGGCAATGACTGCAAGACCAAGACAATTTGGCAACTGTCTGCTGTTTACACTATTAAAGGGGTAACTGAGTACACTTATGCAAGTAACATTTTACCGGTACCAGTACTCACTATACTACTCTACAATTTAGAAGAAAAACTGTGAAACTGAGAAAACTCTTACTTCCCTACATGTATCTGGCAGTTCAGTTATTTTGCAGATGCTTCCTAATGCAAAATTTAAGCAACTAATAACTAATGATCTGATTTAAGGATTTACAACACAACAGTGCAGAAAGTGGTTGGAGGAAACCCCACTTTTAACAGCTGCAACATCAGTGATGTTTACAAATACGTCAAGAAATATATTCCAGTAAAACTGACTCATAAAAGTGACACATAAGTGAGGAAGAGTCCAAGCAAAATTAAAGTCAAGGATATGATAATAATAAACAATTATTTCACTAATGCATCATGAGAATGAATTTAGTTGGTATACTGCGATGCTAGCCATCACGAACTGTTAGGTACATTTCTGAATGGAATAAATGAAATTCTCAGATATAAAATTAATTAAGCTGTATATAAATTAAATGTAACGAGGTATGAACATTTTAGATTTCTGTAGTAGTTTATTTATGAGACAGACAATGAACTAATCTGGACTACACTTAATATTCGTGTTCAACAGTGTTTAAAATACTTTTTTATTTAATCAGTAGATGCCAGGAGAAACAAATTTCCTATTGGTAAAGTAAATTAAGTGAATATACTTAGCACTGTGCTTCAGCGTGCTTTATCTGGTAGGATGGGTCTATACAGGTTTTTGTTGAAGAGAAACCCAGTGACAAAATGCAGTTTTAAGACATTCCTTATTTCAGGGTCAAAAATAATAATAAAATGTTTTTCTGTTTAATAAAACTATGACACAGAAAATAAAGAACAGTCCTCTCACAGTCCAAAGACATCCATATTAGAGTAGTTGGTGATTTTAAATTGGCCGTAGATGTGAATGGAAACATTAATGGTTGTCTGTCTGTGTATGTCTCTCTGTGTTGGCATCTAAAAATAGAAACCAAACGGGAATAAATAGACCACAGTGACACTTTTTATAAACAAATTATATAATAAGATTTAATAAACCTGCATGCAGTTCTTGCGGTTTGTCAGGGGATGTCTCTATTCACTCATCTGAGCTAAAGGATTCATCTGTGAGAGGAGGTGTCAAATTAGTCAGTGATGACACATTTCAATAGATGACATATATTCAAACTCTAACTAAAACGGATGTGCAGTTTGCAAATTCATCATTGTGAGTTTTGACTTCTTCTGTTGTGTTTCTTTAATTTTTTATTTTTGTCAGGTGTTTTATAGATAATTTGTCAATAGCTTGTTGGTGTCACATATTGATTGTGTAAAATATCAGTCCCAATTTTCTTGGCTAAAATAAAAATTACTGTGTAATTGAATCACATGTTGGACATAGTGTAACAAAAGCAGAAATCGGGTTATGTAATTAATTCAGTATTTTATTTACAATCACGTTAAGTGACAGCAGAAACAGGAAGTTGAAAAAGGCTGTTTCTCTCTCTCTCTCCTTTCTTTTTTCGCTTTCCTGTTTAGCAGAAGTGTCACTTTTAGACTGAAATTGTGGTAAACTCTAATACCGAACCAACGTTTCATATTAAAAGTCAAGCCACTCCCCACTACCAACAAAATAGATAAACACAATTGAAATAATGTTATCTCTCTATACTACAAGGCTAAACAAATGTGGTCTCTTTATGTATGTAGGTATTACTCTACTGTCAGAACCACCTTTGAACTTTCATCCTCGGAGCTCATTAACTTTGCACCGAGGGATCAATTATGTCAAAAACAGGCCTTGCAGTCAGAGCATTAGTTGAGCCTTGAATCCTTCATATTCAAATGTTTAAGCTGTTTATTTCTGTGAAATGAGGTCAGTAAATTCAACATTTAATAAAAACAGTAGTACTGTAAATTCTGCTTCAGTGCAGATGTCCCACTGTTATATTGTTAAGTCATCTCTTCCCTTACTCCCAAAATCCTCATAGTGACCAGAAATGACTAAGGCAGTCTCTCTGATTCTTGGTTTTTAGGGGATGTCCATGTCTCCATTAGAGGCATTGGAGTGGCGTTTCTCTAAATCAGGTCTGTTGTCAACATTTTCTTTGCTCTCCTCATCCTGATCCTCTGATCCAGATCTCCTTCTGAGACGCAGCCCGGGATCTCTCTGGGTTGGGATCTGGAAGGATGAAAAAGAGCTTCCCAATGATGGTCTCTTCTCTGAAAAAACAAGTACGGTGGCAATTAATCATTTAGGAAAATAAAGTGCATATTTACATTCACATTAGATTTCGATCTTTAATGTAGTAGTTTGAAACTGAAGATGCTGAAAAGGAGAAATAATTCAGGTAAGTAGACTTATGGAACACAGTATGAGATATAAAGAACTTTAACTATTGTGTCTCTCTAGTAAAGAGCAACTGAATATTCACAAGCTCTGATCTAAGGAAATGAGTCACGCTGCTTTTTACTTGTTAAATGTCACCTCACCCACAGTGATTTAAGCGTGGCATTAAGTAACCTTCAGTACATTTTGGGGAAATCATTAAACATTTGGCACAAAACAGAAACAATTATACACCTGTCATTTTTACTGAAATACAGTGTTAGGTTTATATTACACTGAGGTTTGATGACCTCTGCTGGTGTCATGCACTGAATAAAAGTCAAGATTAACATCATGTTTTTTTGTCATCTTCCCGCGCAGATAGGAGACATACCGCCTGGTCCAATTGGTCGCATCAGTCTGTTCATCTGTACGTTCCAGTGTTTTACATTGGTGCTTGCTTGCCGAAGTTTCCTCTGTGCGGCCTGCCAGAGAAAAAAAGCCACACATTAAAACATTTCCTCCGTACAAGGACCTACTGCTGTGGAAATATACAGATGATGGCAACACATGAGGTCATTATTTTGCTGTTGCATATAGCTCACTGCACTTTCATGCTTATGTTAGTCTATATTCACTCTACTCTCAAATTCATACACATGTGAAAATCTCCCATTGTCGCTATTTGTAACTTTCTTTTGTAAATGAATTCTTGTGTATTCCAAGTATGCGTTTCAGATTTTCTTACTAAGTTATTGTTCTCTCTCTCTCTCTCTCTCTCTCTCTCTCTCTCTCTCTCTCTCTCTCTCTCTCTCTCTCTCTCTCTCTCTCTCTCTCTCTCTCTCTCTCTCTCTCTCTCTCTCTCTCTCTCTCTCTCTCTCTCTCTCTCTCTCTCTCTCTCTCTATATATATATATATATATATATATATATATATATAAATCAATAAACTATTTTAAAGGACAGAACATGAAGACTCCTGGATGTTGCCTGATTTACCATTTTAAGTAATTCAACATCCCTCCCCAAAAAATATTTGTTAGGCCTGTAGGCTTAAACTTTTACTTAATCAAGGGGTTTTGGGGTGTGAGTTATAATATGGCAGCAGCCATATTATGCCACAACGCAACATTCCCTCATACAAATAAGATACCAAAAACAAGGATTCAGATAAATGTACTGATGATTATTTTACTTTGAAATGATGATGATTTTATCTTTTAGTTCTTACCACCACATCCTGGTCAACCCTGTGCCTGTTGGCTCGGACTTCCTCTAGTTGCCTCTGAGCCTCATCCAGGGCTCGGGACTTGGCCTCCATTTCCTGTTTTAGCTCCTGCTTCTCCCTTTGTGTCTTTAGGATGTACTCTTCCTGTTCCTCCTGCAGGGACATCAGGGCCTTCATTTTCTCCTCCTCCTCAGCCAGTAACCTGGTAAAGAGAACAATAACTATATTTTAAAAATACTTATATTTTTCAAAATTTGTAATCAGTAACATGCTGTTTAGACTTTGTGTATAACATAATATATATTAGTATTTGCATTCATATTAAAATGTATTATGTCTTTATATAATGATGTGAGGCCTGGTGCAATGTACAGACTTATGCCCACCCATATCAATCCATCAAATATTTTAATTTGACAAGGTTGAGAGAGCACACAGACAGTGACACAATAGATCTGACTGAGCAGCATTAAACAAGTTCCCCTGTTCCTCTGGTAACTTCCTTAGAAACATAATGTAACATGAACTTAATATCTGATGTCTGCACACAAAGGCACACCTAGCTAGTCGCGACCAACTGACAGGCTCAAAACCTACAAAAACAACAACTCCTTATAATGCTGTGGAAATCTCTAAAGTTTGCTAATGGTGTTTTAGTGGAGACAGGTGGCTCCATGTAACACTTTACCCTGCTTGAGCATAACGGAAAGCCTCTTCATCCAGCCTGGCTTTGATCTCCTGCTGCAGTGCCTCCTCCAAACGCTTCTGCATCTCCTCCAGCTCCTGAATCCTCTTCCTTTGTCTCTCTGCTTCCTCCTCCTTCAGAGCCATCTCTGCCTGCATACTGACCCGGGCCTTGCAAAACAAAGCAAAAAGCAAAAATATCAATGCTCAATTATTTCTACTAATAAATATAACTCTTTTTCCTTTACTCGCACACTCACCTCCTCAGCTTCTCGAAGTTGTACCTCCAGTGCCCTCTGGAGCTGCTCATGCTGCTGACGCCTCCTCTGCTCATCCTGTTCCAGGAGGGCTTGAGCCTGCTTCTGTGCCTCTTTAAGGAGCTCCAGCTCTGCCAGCTTACGCTCACGTTCCTCCTGGAGGGCCCGGAGCCTCTGCAGCTCCTCTTCCTTGGCCTGCCTTCTCTTCTCCCTCTGCTCACGTTGTTCACGTCGCTTCAGCTTCAGATCTTTGTGGAGTGATGTTTTCCCCTCCATGTGCAGTCTGATAGCAGTCTGAATAGCTGTGGAGAAGATCATGTTTAATGTGTGATATGTAGACCTGAAGACTGATCCGTGAATTATCCAATATTAGTATCAGTGCATGTCAGTCTTCTCTGACCTGTGGTCCACTCCTGTCTCTGTTTGGTGTCTGAGGCACTCATTTCATAAGTCTTAGACAGGGTTTTTAAACAAAACATGCACCTCTTCCCATCACGGTCTGGCAGCACCTGTTTAACAATGGAAATTCCCTCGATCAATAAATAATCCCTTCATTATCTTTCATTTCAGATTTTTTGTGTGACCATTTCTCAAAAATACAGTGGTGAGGAGAAAAAAAACTGTGAACTCACTGGGAAAAGTAGGTTTTTGATCCATTTTGAATGAGCGAACAATATTTGATCATCGTCTACTTCCTATAATAAAGCATGATTTCAGAATGATGTCTTGAATTTAGGTAAGACATTGTGCAGTGTAGTGTGCTTACTGAAAAGGTAAGAGAACCTGACCAGATAGTCGTTTGTTTAGAGTGGCATTGATGCACTAGTAATTGACTCGGGATTCAGATAAACAGCCACCAATACAGCACAGGTAACAGTCACTTAACTGCAGCAGCACTGTAGACTCTATATTCAGAATCTTATTCGTGTGATTATTTGTACAGATTAATCTTCTATTCAGTTCACTTTAGTTATGTGAGTTTGTGAAAAAATGTGAATGTCAAACTAGGCAACCTTCAGTTTCAATGTTGGTGCTTCATGTGTTGAGTACAAATGTGTTGCTTGGGGTTATGTCACCTGTTGGCTGAGGACTACATGAATACTAATGTTGGGGAAATTTATTTTGTTTTTCTTTTTGCTGGAGAAAGGGTCATTTACATTATTGCAGACTCTTGAAAAGTGTTAGATTACTCTGAGATGTCGAAGGCAGGTAGTGACAAGTCTTCTTCTTTCCTTCTAAGATTTAATGGTTTGCCTTCTAACATGACTGGTTTCACATGTGTATGGGTTTTGTTATATTTGAATCTGTATTCTGAGGATGTGACATGTTCCAATAATTCACAAGAAGAAAAAGATGACAGGGGTTGCATAGCTGTTAACCAGCTTTTGACACTTTTTGCATACTCTTGTAAAACCCTGGGTGTCCCCACCCCCTGGTAGCGAACCACTGACTTAAAGAATTTTGTGCAGTTTGTTTGTCTTTTTTACAGAAACTAACACACTAACTAAGTTTTTCTTTGAGAGATGATCATGTGCACATGCTCACCTCTACACAGCAGTTCCCATCCAAACCTATGTTTCCCTGGCACTCTTTGCGGTCCTCCCCGGTGTAGTAGGACAAGTTGCTCGGCCTTAAAGTGAACCAGCGTTCCTTCCAGTTTCTCCTCAGCTGACCTTTCTTCCACAGATATCCCTGCATGCACCCAAACCAAGATACAAACACACACACACTGTCAGGGACACAAAGAAGAACATGTCAAGAACCGAACAGGGACAGATGGTTGTCAGATGAGTCTCGTACCTCTTTGAGAACATCACCAACTATCTCCCTGTATACTTCTTCTATAGCCATGCTGACAATGCTCTTATCAATTCCTCTGGTTATCTTTCCTGAGTTCATCATCTGCAGAAAGACCCAAACAGTAATTCCACTCTGTTGCACTGAGTCTTGGGAGAAGAAGTCTTCCAGTTCAACACAGTTGAACTCAATGCTCATAGACATGCATATTTTCTTGATGAGGTACTCCACCTGAAAAAAAATTTTTTTTTGAGAGTGAGTATTAATGATTCATTTGAGTTAGCTGTGTTTGGTTATTGATTATTGGTTTTACTACAATCACGTTTTGTGCACTTTGCATTAAAAAATCCATTCCATTAGAAAGTTGAAACCCACTGTAGTATTTGAGCAGTTTATTTTGCATTTGCATAGTTTCATAATCATAATATAACAATGCAGTATCCGTTACACCACAGATTTATTGTACAAAGGTCAACATTTGAAGCGTGTACTGTAATAAAATTGGATAAAAGTTTTTTTTAACCTCAGTATGATAGGAACTATTCTGCCCTTGAAATTTAGGGTTATTTCTTGGTAGCGGCTGAAAACAACACTGAACAGGAAACCAAAATGAGAGTTTGCAAGTGAGAAACAAGCCCACAATGCTGCATGAAAAAGCACCGTGTTCCATGATGGTATGAAACAAAGCTTCAGCCAAGCTGTACCTCAAGGTTGTAGTACATCCACCAATGTTTTTGGGTCAAGTACAGTTGTAGAATTGTGCGCAACAACAATGCTCAATAGCTTCAAACATTACTATGGCTAAATTTGAACACAAGCAACCACCATAAACCCTGGCATCAAGATGTATGACACTGTTCAAATCCCACAATAGAAAACATTTTTTAGCCCAAACAAGTTATGAATATTAAGCAACGGCCCATTGTCCAAATGATAACATATCTATTTCTGAATAGTAACTGTAATGAGATGAAATGAAGTTTAAATATGTTGTAGTTGCACCTACCTCATCAGGGACCATAACTAAAGGATATTTGTCCTCAGACAGAAAATTAAAAAGGCACCAAAGGCGAAAAGCATCTTTCTCTGGCAGGACAGAGGTGCTGTTTTTGTCCGTCTGGTAATTTTTCTTTGCCGTAAGAGTCCAACAAAGCTCATCTACGTTTTCTTTATTAAACGAACCTTCAACAACCTAGAGCAACAAAATGCAGAGAATAAAAATAAATACTGACACCATCATTTAGAGTAATACAGCTGTATGAAACTAACAGAGCACATGATCTAATTTTGTTTTTATCACCTTATCCAGGATGTATTTGTTGAGATAAGGCATATACCCCTGACTGGAAACTGGACCATCATCATCATCCCTGAAGTGCTCCTCTAAAGCAACTGGGTCATGTGGGATACACAAGACTGTGCACAGGTTGTGGGACAATACCTGAAAAGTCGCAATGATAATGTTAAAAACATAAGCTACAGATTTATGTATGTGGAGACCTTACAAAACATAAAATAAGAAACAGAAGCTTTGAATTTCCTCTTCATCATACTTTCTAAAAATAAATTTTAGTTGTACATATCTTAGTTCGAAATACAGAACAAATACCAAGCCAGCAGAATTGCATAGTGGCAAACATTTTCGCATATTTAACACTAAAAATACAGTCAAAAAAAATATTTCTACAGAACAAGTCCTGCAGTGAGTGAAGCTCAAAATGCCTTACAGGAGACTGACAAACACATCTAACAAACTAAATGTTAAAATGTAAAAAAAAAAAAAGGATATGTTAGATTCAGAAATATGAACAAAAAGCATACAAGAGAAAGTATATTACTACAAATAAAATACATTAAATATTTAAAAACACTAGTAGTACTATTATTGTGCTGAAGAGGTTTTTCCACAACAAGGCATTTATTTTTACTGTAACACATTTCTTCCACTGACAGCATGCAACATTTAGAGATATCTGATGCGTGTTATCTGACAACAGGTCTCTGTTTCTTGAGCCATAACCACATCCTGTCTCTAGTCCCCAGTCAAGTACAACATCTGTCAGTGTTGAGGCCATAGCATGCAAGCTGCTTGCCACTAAAGGTATCTTACAAACATGGTGCCTGTACACAGCCCGCATGCATGAGGGGGATAAGCCGAGTCATGAGGATGTCTTGCTCAGAGCCAGAAGTGGTAGGCAGCACATCGCAGGGACGTGGAGGTGGCTGAAAATGCGGTTTAATCCACACCAAGACCATGTGACATAATGATGAGATCAACAAAATTACAGAGGCTTCATTGAAACCCTGTGGCAAGAGACAACAATCACCAACACGTTTCCCCTGTGTCCATGCTCCCACTGTAACAATGTACTTTTGACATACACAGACTCCTGCTGTGAACATACTCTGTTCAACAGGCTGTTCTTTGGGCAGGTCCAGTGCCAGAGGACTCTTTGCACTGCACTACAAGATGGTACATGACGACCAGTGTAAGCACAGCTTAGAGATGAGGGCTCCCTTTTATATCCAGACTGAGAGCAAACTGTTACTCTCGTGCTCTGGCCAGACAGAGGTGCATATTGTGCAGTTTTTCAGCAGAGAAAAGATTTGACTCAGAATGTAGGAAACAAATTTGGTCTTTGTTAGGCAGCAAGTAAATATTAAAGATGATAAGTAATAGCAGACTGCTTACTCCCATATTTACTGAAAGTTAGAATCCAATAAAAAACACACATTTTTGAAAGTTTGCTGAGTTCTTAAAATATGATCATCTCGTGTTCCTTAAGGTGAGCCCACGTCATGAATAATGAACTGAAGTAGGAAATGAGGCCCACAGGTTCAGAATAGTTGATCACATTTTCCAGGTAAAGTACAGATCACTCACCTTCAACTGAGACTTGGACACCTTACCGCTCTTCTCGAGATCCAGAGCTGTGAACCCGTACCAAATGGACTTGAGCAGCTCAGACCGCAGGTCCATGTCTGCAGAAGCGTTACTTGCTGGTTTCCTCCTCTGTGTCTCTTCTTCTTCCCTTTGCTGTTGACACAGGGCCCCTGAGTGTCAGGCTGACACCCACGCTGTGTTGCTGCTGTCAGACAGGCATGGCACTTTATCAGCCTGCTGGCAGTGACACCTGCTGGACGACCTACAAACATGAGCTTTAAAAATGCTTTATAGAACAAATGTATTTAATGAAACATTTGCAAAAATAAATAATAATAATCATATGCCTTGTCAGTAAAATCTCAATAAACAAAGTAGATGAAAACTAGTCATGTAAATACACAGTTGCCTATAAAGTTGGAATAATTTTGTTTTCAGACACATTTTGTTTTTGTAAAGGCTAATTTGGTGTAATTTTCACTGTCTGGAAGAGATTCATCAATAAAGTTTGAGAAGATATACACTTTATCTATAAAGTATAAATCACATTGTCAAAATAATTTGACAATGCAGTAAAAGAGATAAAAAACATTTTATTCCAACCTTGAGAGCCTATGTGTCAATTTTAAATGTTGGAACTTGCCTTTTATTGAAAGTAAGTTATTAATATTCTTATTAATATTATCAGTAGTACTACCAAGTTTCCTGTGTACCGTTTAGGCATAACACTATGACCACCTGTGCAATTTGATGATATACAATACATTGGCTCTGCCATTAATTCTACTTTTACAAGGTTATAATTTCTTTTTTTTCTCAGTTTTTATTCTATTTAAAATGAATGGGGTGGCCAAAACACTCCACTACGACTTCACTACCCACTTTGACCTCAATAATAAACACATAGTACAATTATCACCTATCTGACAGTTTCAACCTAAAAACTGAGACATTATAACCTTGCAAACTTATATCCTGTTTATGTTTTGATGTTGTTGTTTTTTTTTTTTTGAAAATATTTTATTTGTGTTGTAGACTGTAGTGTACTCATCAATTTGCATTATTTTGGGGGCCAAATTAATTAACTTCAATTCAATTCAATTCTATTCTATTCTATTTTACTTGTTAGGGAAGGCCGCGGCAAAAAGCAATCACATGGTTAAACAACTCTCGCGTCGTAACCATAGAGCTGTTTATTTAACTCCGTTGCTCATTGGTCGGTGACGTTGAATGACAAAAGTGCGTTCAGTCATTGGTTGATGCATCTTCCCATTTTAACCAATGGCAACCCTCGCTTTTTACAAACTGCTGCGAGTCCAGGAAGTTGACAGCCCAATTCAGTGCAAAAGGACTTGACAAGGGAACTTTAAATTCGCACAAAAACCCTGGAATAACTCAACAGTTGGAATTATTCGTATTAGAAAGACTTTTTTGGATGTGCAGACGGAGGATACAGTGGTTCTTTTGTGATTTGAATGTATGTAACGTATAACAAATGGGATTAGGTGCCAGTCTGGCACGTTCCAAAGAGAACACATTAAGATGAATTTCTCTGGTTATGATAACTTTCCTTTATGTCTGCTAGTTACTTACTGTGCACAGGTGTAGTTGCATTCGTCTATGTCTTTTAATTGGCCAAATTTATGGCAGTACATAGTTTCCTATACTTATGCAGTGATTGTGGCTTCTGGCTTTATGAAGATTTAAGTACATTTGTGTTTTTGTTGCTTGCTTCCTTTGTAGCAATTGTTGAAGCTGTGGAAGAATTGGTGTTTTTTTGTTTTTGCTGTTTTTTTTTTCTGTGGGTGAATGCTTTTTGCTTATTGTCTTAATTTTCATCTCACCATGGCATTAACCTTCTTGCTGTTATGTGATGATTTTCTTTAGTTGTTCTTCACACTTTCCCCACTCACTTCCTCCTCTTCACATCAGTATGGACTCCTCTCCAGTCCTTCAAAACCAAAGTCAAAACAAAATCCACAGCGGTTTATTGAGGTAAGCCAGTTTCTGTATTGGAAGACACACTTCTTCAATCTTTGTTTTCTGCATGAATACTTTTGTGGTAGAGACTAAAATGTGTTTGTGGCAGAAAGATTGTCAAGTAATTAAAGAAGACTTAAAAGTCCTGTTACATCTGTAATTATCATCAGACAATTTCTAATTTTAATGAAAACCAGCAAAACGTGTTCCTACAAGTTAATTGTGTAAAGCCATCATTTAATATTTTCAAAGCTTTGCCTTCTTTCAAATACAAAACAAGAGAAAGGGCAGAGGAGCATCTTTAAATTCTGTTGGTTTTGGTATTCAAGCTCAGGAAGGTGTATCATTTTTACAGGTTTTTAAAATAGGATTAGTTTAATAATCTCAAATTGCATTATTGTTTTGAAAATAACATTTTCTACACAGAATGAAGAATGAACACAACAGAATCATAGGAGACCCAAAACCTTTCAAACTCCAGTCTGCACCTCCCCTTTCCAAAAAGGATGCTGAGAATAAAGATCCAGGAAACTCTGAAATCACTAGAAAAGCACCTGGGCGACCTATTGTAAGCAGACTTCCAGTGCTTGCAAAGTCAATTCATCTTCAGACTCCCTCTGGCTTCAGTCAGTCCCACTGTAGGTGGGAGGAGAAACCTCTGACAGTAAGTTCTTCATTCCTCTCAAGTAGAGCTGATTTAATTTTTTTCAATGTTTTTAATTGATGATTTCTATGCTTTTTACACATTATTTATTTTATTGCAGGGGAAAACTAAGAAGAAAAAGCCATGCACTAGACCTGTACCTTTTAATCTGTCTCAGCCCAATGGTTCAAAAAAAGCCAGTAAAAATCAACAACCTCCATTTGTATCACAATCACAGACTAGCAATAATGCTCTACAACCTGGAAAAAATATATGCAATAGTAGTCTAAAAACCCAAAACATGAATGCAAAAACTTCTAAACACCCAGCTGTGTTAATCAGCAACGCAAGATCACAAAAATGGACACTAAAGTCTCATGGAAAAGCTAAAAATATTCTAATACATGTGTCAGGACAATGTGGGCCTCCCCACACATTTAGGACTTTAACCACTTTGTCCAATCCTCTGTCATCTATCCCTAATAACATGGTGGATGAGAACAGCGTTCCTCCTTCTTCACAGCCTGCTCTTTGTGCAGAAGCCTTTTTGGCTAACACGAACCAGGCCAGTGTCAAAGACAGAGCAAAGAACTCTAATGATACCCAGATCCCAGAGCTGTCCACACAGGGTGGTTTTTCAAAAGGATCAACTGGTAAGTTACAGATTCATTTCGGTTTTAAACAATATCAATATATCTGTATATGTGGATTAAATGTTTAAAATTATGTTGCTGTTTTCCTTTATATTGAGTAGGAACATTGTGTGCATGAGATTTGTATATAATAGATTATAATTATTATAAATGAATTTTAACTATAAAACAATACAATTTTAAATTTTTATTAATTTGATGGCTTGAATGGTAAGAATGGTCATTTCCTTTTTTTGTTTTGTTTTGTTTTTTTCTTTAGAATTTTTGTTTAGTAGTGACTTTGTTGAAAACATTTGTTACTTATTTGTCCATGTGAATAGTAGGAAACAGTGCTTCAGAGCATTTTTTGCCTTCTGTCAAAGGGGAAAACTTCCAGCCTGACCATGCAGCTTTGCTCAGTATCCTCTGCAACAATGGTGTAAGTGCAACAGGTCAAGGATCTGCAACCCCACAATCCAAACCTTATAACTATCTGGTAAGTTGAGTGGATAAATTATTTAAAGTTGATTAAGAAGTGTTTTTTTGTCACATAAATTATTTCTGTGTCTAACAATTTAATTGTAAGTGCAAAAATTCTCTTTGTTTTCCATGGTCATTTGTTTTCAGCCCCAGCGTGTGTCCATCTTGAAAAGTCGTCAGAAAGCTGGACATACAACAGGTTAGCATAAAACTGTGAACATAATCTGTAATATAGCACGTGGCCATTAATAGGTCTTAAAATTCACCATTCACAATAACATATTTTAACAACTTCCATTTAACTACTTCTGTCAATTAATTTAATTATTTCTCATAATTTGGTTGCATTATTATTGTCACAGAATTAATGCAAAGTAACTTTATGGTGGTTTAACATTCAAGAGTCTGCTTTGACATTTCAGGAAACACATTTAAAAAATAAACAGCATTCAGTTTGTTTTCTAGGAATACTATGTCTATTAATTTGCCTGTCAGCTGCATGTGATTTGAACCTGTGCTCTTTGTGTGCTTCTTACAGGATCAGTGAAGTCAGTGCAGTTTTCACCAGACACAGCGGCCCTGAAGAGTATCCTCCACAATGAGGGAGAGAAGGCTGCTGGGCCTTTGGGTGCTACTCCCAGAAACTCTGTCTGTCCATCAGGAAGAGGCAGTTCAATCATGACAGTATGTATAATTTTTATTTATTTTCAAATTTGCTCTTCTGTCTTCTTGTTCCATTTATTTAATGTAATTTTTTATTTACTGCTGTGCTGCTTCCTTTCTCAGGCTCAGAGGGTGCCAGTTAGAAAAAATCGTGCAGAGCTGAATGGAGAAGCAGTGGGTAAATGCAGCTTTGTTGTTGTTATCCTATGAAATGGATCAAATGGGTCGTTATCTTTTTGTCCTTTTATTGTGATCTAACACAGCTGTTTTATCCTCACCTGTAGCAGTCAAAGGAACTCCTCTGAAAGAGTGGACTCCACAGAGAGTCCGGAACACCAAGCATCAGCCCATGTCCGCTATAGTCAGTATACATGTGTATTTATAGTCTGCTTGGCAAATTACAACCCCAATTCCAAAAAAGTTGGGAGGATGTGTAAACATAAAAAAATAATAATAAAAAAAGAATGCAATGATGTGCAAATCTCATCAACCCATATTTTATTCACAATGGAAAATAAACAAAATATCAGACATTTTAACATTTCATGGAAAATATTAGCTCATTTTGAATCTACCCCCCCCCCATTTCTCTTGGCAACTGTCTGGGAGGTGAGTTTTAGGAGAGGAGCGTTTGTAGCCGGATTTCTTGTTTTATGCCATGCCAAATGTTTTCTGTTGGTGAAAGGTCTGGCTGTTGTGATGGATGCAGTATGTGGTTTAGCATGTTTTGCTTAAATATGCAAGGCCTTCCCTGAAAGAGACGTTGTCTGGATGTACTTTTCAGCGTGGTGGTGTGTAAGCTGCCCACACCAAAGTCATTAATGTATCCTCATACCATTAAAAATACGGGGTTATGAACTGTCCGCTGATAACAAGCTGGAAGGTCTTTCTCCTCTTTAGTCCGCAGAACAGGGCATAGTTTCCAAAAACAATTTGAAATTTTGATTCATCTGACAACAGTCAGAGTTTTCCGTTTTAGGTCAGACTATTTTAAATGAGCTCTGGCCCAGAGATCACAGTGGCAATTCTGGATAGTGTTCACATATGGCTTCTTCTTTGCTTTATAGAAATTTAACTTTGCACGGCAAACTGTGTTCACAGAAGTGTTCCTGAGTCTATGCAGTGATGTCCAGTAGAGAATCATGCCTGTTTATATTTTAGTGCTGCCTCAGGGCCCAAAGATTACGCACATCCAGTTTTACCTTAGGCCTTGTCCCTTGCGCACAGAGATTACTCCTGATTCTTTTGATGATATCATATATTGTAGATGGTGGGATCTTTCAAGTCTTCTACAATGAGGAAATTTTTTCTGAAATTGTGCCACAATTTAATGGCACAGTTTGTCGCAGATTGGTGAACCTTTGCCCATCTTTTCAATTGAGAGGCTCTGACCTGACCTGTTGCCAATGAACCTAATTGGTTTTCAAATGCTCCTCCATTTGTTTTTGATTTGCGGCAATTACTTTTCCAGCCTTTCGTTGCCCCTCTTTCAACTTTGTGTTGGTGCCATAAAATGCAAAATAAGTTAATATTTTTCCATGAAATGGTAAAATTTCTAAGTTTCAACATCTGATATGTTGTTTGTTTTATTGTGAATAAATCATTGGTTTATGAGATTTGCAAATCACTGCATTCTGTTTTTATTTACGTTTTACACATCCTCCCAACTTTTTGTATATTGTTGTTGTTGTTATTATTATTCATTAAATGTTTATGTCAAAATGCTGCTGTCTTCAGAAATGGCATCTGTCGACACAACCGTCACCATGTCCAGGTACTTCTGGGTTAAGACGCTACAAAACCAACCTTGAGCCAAGTCAGGAGGTGAGACCAGCAAATTATCAGTTTAATAATACTTTAAAGCTTTTACTGGAATGTGTTCACAAAACAGTGTAGCAAAAAAACAGGAAGAGAAACATAACTGACAAAGCCAAAGTACCCCGGTGTTGCAATAAAACACATCTTTTAATATGCAGTTTATACATCACATTGCACTCCATTTTAAAAAAAAAAAAAAAAAAAGGCACATACTTTATGGAGTAGTTTACTATTACTGTCACAACTTATACTGTATTTACTGTATATTTATTTATAATTTAGAAAATGAACTTGGCGTTTAAATCACAACTTTTTTTTCCTTAGAGGGAGGTTGTCCAGAGATTATTTGATGATCGAGACGACGAACAGAGGACAAATGTGACAGACAAAGATCCAGAGGCACAAGCAGAGCAGCTCCCAGCTACAGCCTCATCTGTGAGATGTGAAATCCAAAACTTGCAGCCATATAAAGATCCATGCTTATTATGTTATTTTTTTATTATTTTAATTAATGTCTAATAATAATGTAAAATTTCTCTAAGTTAATTTGTTTGCTTCCCCACTCTTTAGACTACAGCTCACTGTGATGAAAACATAGAGATGAGTACGGCTAACATTAGCAAAGATGAGGAGAGTGAGAGCGAGAGGATTGGGGGAGGACAGCCATTTTTCCAAGCACCGCAGAGAGATTCTGTCATTTTTTTCTCAACGGGCAAAAAGTTGTTCAGGGCTCCACGTTTTGAGAAGCGGGAGAGCATTTCCCATCAGGATCAGCATGATGCAGCTTCACCAGAACAGCAAAAAGTGCTGCTGGTACCTGAAAAGATGTCATCTGCGGCTGAACCAAACAGTCAGATCAAACCTTCCATTCAGAGTCTGCACAGAGGTAACACTAACATTTCTTTTATAAGATCCTTGCATCCCATTGCACTTGCTTTCTACCATGCCTTCCTGTTCAAGAGGCATGATACCTTTCCAGCAGGAAGCAGGACAGGCATTGCAGGGTTTGTTTACAGCTCAGTTTGTAAAAGGGGAGAGGCTCAGGGTGCGTTGTTTTAATTACTTTTTTCCCAGATCAGCCACCTGAGGCACCTCTCACACACACACACACACACACACACACACACACACACACACACACACACACACACACACACACACACACACACACACACACTGAAGGAGAAACAATATTTACAAAATAAAAAGTTGTTGTGCATTACAACAACCTTTTTGTACAGCATATGGTGCCTATAAAAATATTCACAACCCTTCAAAATGTTCACTATTTATTACAACATTCATGGTTGCTTTAATTTGGCCTTTTGAAAGGAAATTACAAACAGACTTTCATGTGGTGTAAATCACAAATTTCATCACGATATGATCATGTATCGATTGTCTAAGCTAGCAATATGATGTTTGCCAGTACATTTCAATTCAGTGGCCTGTAATTGATATGAAACAATATCTTGCGCCTATTTCATGCAATTGGTTAAATATTTATTAACATGACTTTCCAACCAAAATAAAAAAAAATCTGTTCTTTTTTACTGTGCTGTTCTTTCTATCGAAAGGGGTATTTAAGTAGAAATCAGCTTTGTCTTTTGAGACGAGAAACATTGACACTGTCGCACCTTTTAACAAAAACCTTGAAAAATAGCACTTACATGTTGCATGTTTCTCTCAGGACTGTGCCAATATTTGCTCCTGTATGTGCTTCACTCAAAACGTGTCTCTGAAGAACATAAAGCTTCACTTCCCAGTCGGTGTCAATAAACAGCAATTTACAGTTATAAAGGCTCCTGTTGTGCACGATTTCCAGGCGTTTGGTGTGATTGCACTACAGGGGCACTACATTGAACAGAATAGTCCAGTTCTTACGGGCATTTTTTGCAAATAACATGGATTTCAGTCTCCCTGACAATTGCAAATCTAGAATGCTTCCACACGCATGACTTGTTTCCTAGGGAGTATACTAACTGCACAGTTTGGTAACTGACTGGTAACAGCTGCTGTGTCACCTTGTATTTTGTCTTTGAAACCTCTGACTATTTATCTTTCAGACGTAATCCTTCAGAAGAGTTGTGCTCCCGGTCCTGCGGTGGCATTGCTGCGTAAACGTTTTCCGCCTCTTGAAGAGTTGCGTATGGACGAAGAGGTAGCCACCTACACCGCAGTGACTATCCCAGCTCCTTCCGAGTTTGTCCCACCTCAACCCCGCTGCGGAAACCCACTGGCCACCGTCCTGCTCTTTGAAGAGTCAACTGTGAGTACATTGCTGTCTGTGCATGAAGTATAGATGGTTATTTGTGTATCAGTTATTTTCTATTTACCAATAAGTTTTCAATTAGTCGATTGAACATTCAATTAATTCAGTGCATTCAAGAAAAAAATGAATGAACTACAATACCACCAATTTAAAGTACAAAAGTGTCATTAAATTGCTCAAATTACATTTTTGAAATTTTAGAAAATATGTTTATTTGCTTCCCTTTTGAGAGTTTGCACGTTGATTTGGCATTTCTTTTTTTAAAACCCTCCCATTTTTTTCCGGGCTTGGGACCAGCACCAAGTTTGACCTTGGTGGCTGGACGGGGCCACACCTGGTGGGGTGGGATTCGAACCCGTGGTCTTCTGCACCCCAACCTAATGCGCTACCACTGAGCAACCAGGCTTCCTATAAACCCCGTATAAATACACACATTAAATAAATATTTTCTTTTTTGTTCCAGACATTTGTTCCAATCGGCTTCGATCTCTCCTCTGCTTATTCTTCTCCACCCAGCTCGGCACTGCAGGAGCGATGATTTGCACTACAAGGACAGTATTTGGTTTTGATGTGAATATACACTTACTCTGGTTTGCTGAAAAGACTTTGTTGAATGGAAGAAATTATGTTAGTCTAACACTGTCCCTACTAGCTCTAATACAAATGTAAAGAACATGACTGGTATTAATTTGTTTTTGTTTGTTTTTTTCTGAAATCATAAATTCTTTTTTATTATTAAGTGTTTCTGGAAAAAGTAGATTACATCTTTTAAATAAAGCTGTTCTATTTGTCACTAATGTAGAGCCCCATCTGTTGGGCACAGTATTTGACATGAATACAACAATGCATATGGGAAAAAGTCAATGCAGAATCTTCATTTGATCAGTGTTACTTCTGTAGTGTACAGTACATATAGAATATTAAAACAGCTTAGAACATTTATATTTTGTTATTTACGTTTTTTTTTTCACACAAACCAGAATCTAATGTTATGTATTACAAACAATAGTTATTATGTACAATGTTTGTAATAAATCTATATATGTTACTGTTTGAACATTGCTTGGACATGAGTCTGAGATTTTAGCACAGAATCAGTTGCAAACTGATGGCATCGATGTAGTATTTATAGTATTTATTTTTACCAGGCAGTGAAGGATAAGTAGCTACATAATGTTGATTGAAATATGAGAAATGTATTTTTGGACCTTCATCAGTACTACAAAATAAAAGCCAGGTTTGGTTCTGACTATTACTTATTGCATTAATTGACAGAAAATGAATGATATAATCATATAAGAAATCTAGGCATACCTATCAGAGTCAAGAGTGCTGTCATGACTCACAGTGTAAGGGATTTTCTTTCTTATTCACTGGCCCCTGGCTTCCATCCTTCCGCTCATGCACTTGCGGCTCATCCTGCAATTACTAGCTGCTCTCTAAGCCTGCTGCTGACTCTGTTTCTGCCAAATTGTCTCATCTCATACTTCATGCGATGTTCTCTCCTCTCGTGTGCGGCGGTTGTCTTGTTTTTCATCAGACTCTACACATGGAATCTAGATAATCTATAGGACTTGGAGCTCTTTGTCTGGTCATGTTAATACATTAAGAATGTGCTATAGTTGTGGTTCTTCCTGAGAAGCCTCCATGTGTTTTCTAATGCAAACTATTACAGTCATTCACTGTAAAAAAATGTAGAGTTGCAAATGAAATGACAGCAAGACAATTAATTAAATCAAGCTGTGAATTTCACTTGCCGTATTAACGAATGATAAGTTTTGTTGATTAACCAATCTATCACTTGACTCTTTGAGCTGCAGGTGTTATATATTGAATAAGCCCCAAAATTTCCGTCAAAAGATTTTTTATTTTGTTTTGGGTTTTTTTGCTTCGGCCACATTAATGGTTTCCTTTCACATTAGAGTCACGTGCATTGTGTTTGCCTCTCTATAGCTAACTCCTGCAGGTGGTAGCATGTATATTTAGTAGAGCTGTGGAATGACTGGAAGGGGGTGTCAGTGGGAGGGGGCTTAGGGCAGGATTTAGAGTTGTAGTCTATAAAGCTTGTCCTTCATTTGTGCCTACCCTTGGAAGCAGAGAGTGGAGAAAGGACAGCTGAACTCCGTTCTTTCTTTTTTTTTTCTTTTCCCCTTTTTTTGCACCCACCTGTCTTTTCCTTTGTTAAAAAAAAAAAAAAAAAAAAAAAAATGTCCAAGGATCTCCACCCAACCATCGACCCCACAAAGATGGGGCTTGGACGCTCCATCGCCGTGCTGACATCAGGAGGGGATGCTCAAGGTAAGCGTGAAGATGACTCTGCAGTTTTATCAGTGGTTGATTTTGAGTTGTTTCCAAAAACTGTGGCACAGCACCTTCCTCATTATATTTTCTGTAAACACAAGAGTCCCAACCTGCTGCAGAACCCATTGCCTCTTCATCGTAAAGTGCCAGTAAAGTATCATATTAAAGCTCTGTGTAACATCAAAAGTAAGAGCTAGCAAACCGAATGGGCAGCAACAGTTTTCCGAGATGTCAGCGTGTCACTGGTGAAAGCCAGCTGTCAGAGAATGATTGATGTTTGTCTGCAAGTGTAATGTGAAGTCATGAGCACGATGAGTGTTAAGTATTGGATTCATAATGATTTGTGTGCGGTGTAAATTCAGCAAAGCTTCTTACAAATGACAGACTAGCCCCAACTGGCTAAAATTTGAAACCTTAGCATTCTTTAGGATGTAATAGCCGCACTGTTTTCCATCTGTTAAAGTTCAAATGTAACATTTAATTTCTAAATGAAATGTTTCCAATAATTATATTTGGCCAATGTTTCATATTTGCCTCCTATTCCTCTGCAGAGTTTCTATCCCAAAACTGACTCTAAGGCTTTTGTGTAGGGGCTTTATCTGGCCAATGTTGCCCTTCTGTTTTCCCTTATTTCACTTCTTTTGGGCTAATTTTAGAGGCAGTGACCTTCTTCTGGTATGGAGGAGAGAAAGCTCTCACTCCACCCAATCCTCAGCTGTTGTCTGGTGAAACAAGAGCTGCAACATGCCAGCCTACCACAACACCGCTTCACACGGTGGCCTTTTTAGTGGGCTGGACATCCAGAGGGGAGACGGTACAGAAGACCTACAGTCCCATAACCTTGGCCTCAGTTTTTTTACTGATAGTTATTTTTGTTCCATCTGTTATCAATGTACAGGTCAACTTTAAAGGTTAAGATGGGTCCTGTGACACGACATGTCAAGTCGGATCTGACGCTGACATTGTCTGTTTGTCTCAGGTATGAACGCTGCCGTCAGAGCCACAGTTAGAGTTGGTCTCTACACTGGAGCCAAAGTCTACTTCGTACATGAGGTACTGACTGTACACACACAGTGGCAGCTACAGAACACTAACATGCCATGTTACCAATCATAAGAGGGACTCATGAGCATTTTATGATTTGTGTATTTTGAGAGCTATGAGAATTGTTTTGCATTTTTTGGAGTTCAGAGTTAATCTGCATGTTATTGTTGTGTGCTGCAGGCAGTGCTACTATTGTTTAAGTAAACATTGATAATAATAAGAGTACAAAGCTCAAAACAAATTAGGTGGCATAATGTAAACTAATTATGCAAAGTGCTTCATATTGGATTTCACTTATTTAAATGATCAATTGCCATTTTTTTTATTGTATTTATTTGACATACTGCTCAGTATCTTCATCTCAACCCTATGTATAATGTACTACCTATAACTATAAAGGAAAAGATGAAACAAAAAAAAAATGAAAAAAGATGAAAATATAATTCCCTTTTAAATCATCAAGAGAAAAATAAAAGCACATGAAAACTTATATTATGTTTATATTTTAATACTGGCTGCAGGGTTACCAGGGTCTGGTGGACGGAGGAGACAACATTCGCCCCGCCACATGGGAGAGTGTGTCCATGATGCTTCAGCTGGTGAGTGAACACATACATAGCACAACACAACCCACAACAACTGTATTGTTTTTGTCAACAGTGGATGATGTGAAATATTTTGATTTGAATGAAGATTTTCATGAAATGCTTTGTAAATTTTAATCTACTTGACACGCACTTGATGGTTAGTGGATGAAGGTGTGGGTTGTTTTGATGTCTTCTGACTGACCAGGATGCACCTGGTAAATTGTTGATGTCACTGATTGTGCATTAAGGTCAGGTGTGACATGTGAGAACACAAAAGGCTGCTTGAAGTTAGTCTGTCACTTACCTTAAGAAAGACCAGTGCCCTGTTCTTCTTACTAGGTATCTGATTTATCCAGATTAAAATGCTGATGATTTGACATAATCCTGGATTATTTATTTTTGGTTATTGCAAGTTTGTTTAAAAATTGACCTGGTGCCATTGTCTTAGCAACAACTTCTTAAGCCAAAACCTGCAACAGGGCCAGTTTATGTACAGTTAGCTGGATTAGAGACCAGCACATAAAATGGTTTTCAGATTCAAATGAAGATAAAAAGGAAAGCCTGTTTTTATATGATGATCACAATTTAAGTCCAATAAAACAGAAAACCCAACAGAGGTTTACACACTAAAAAAATCCAATCAGATTTTCATACTGTGAATAAAGGAAATAAACTTAGTGGAGCCAGAACATATCCCAATCTGTCGTTTAAAGACTAATACTTAAACAATGAGTTCATGTGTATTTAATATTTTTTTAAAAACACATGACTACACATACAATTATGTTTGCGATGTGATAAAGAACCTCATTAGTAATGTACTGACATTCACGGTGAATGTACTCATTCGTGGTCTGAACACGTTCACTGTAAATATCTAATTTATCAGAATGAGTGTAAAGAACACGATGGAACACAATTAGGAACAAAGTAACACTGATAGGTTAATGTGCCTAGGTTTTATTTTACTATTACCCCATTGCATGCTGGGATGGTTTCTGACACTTCTACTTTGTGTACTCAAAGTCAACAAATATCAACATGTTACCCTGAATTACTTGAGCCACATCTGAAGAACAGGTCTTAGTGTTGCTCAAAATTTGAAATAAATTGTAGAACTTTAGTTTTAGTGTGTTTTTAAAGTGAGCACTGGAGTGGGCACGGGCATCATTTAAGGTTTAGGGATCACTTCACATTCCTAACCCATATCCTCACAGAATGATGGAACCTCATGCCACACCTTGATGAGTAGTAGTAAAGCAATGTTTGTTCACCTGTGGATATTAAATCTTAGATGTGTTATGGTGGTGCACGTTATCAATTTGTTAATGCATTCTTTATCTTCTTCACCAGAACGTGTGTGTGTGTGTGTGTGTGTGTGTGTGTAAGCAGCTGTTATTATAAAGAGCTTTTTCCTCTTCATTTATTAGGGAGGTACTGTCATTGGCAGTGCCCGCTGCAAGGACTTCAGAGCCAGGGAGGGTCGAATGAAGGCAGCCTGCAACCTGGTGAAGCTGGGCATCACCAATCTCTGTGTGATCGGAGGCGACGGCAGTCTGACAGGAGCTGACCAGTTCAGGACAGAGTGGAGCGGACTGCTGGTTGACTTGGTCCGAGCTGGTAAAAAAAAAAACAAAGCAGCTCAAATCTGTAACATCATTTAGCTTTATTTCCTCACGTTTGTTTCTCAGAATCTCAATCTGCCCTCCCTTTTTTTTCTTTTTTAATGCAGGCTTTTGGTATCTTATTAATGATTTAAAAACAAGACTTAATTTGTCTGTAGGTAAGATTACAGAGAATGAAGCTAAGAAGTCTTCTCACCTAAACATTGTTGGCATGGTCGGCTCCATCGACAACGACTTCTGTGGCACTGACATGACTATAGGCACTGACTCCGCCCTGCACCGCATCATTGAGGTGGTAGATGCCATCGCTACAACCGCACAGAGGTCAGACATCACAATAAAACCATCAGAGTTAGTATCAAGATTCACAGAAAGGTGAAATTAAAATCTGACAGTAAAGAATAGAAGCTCAAAGCCTCATACAAGCAGAAAATTATTCAATTATGAAGCTATGCATCCCATTTCTGAAGAAAAGTGATGCTCTATCCGACCAGGTTCTTTCAGCACTTCTCACTATATTGAAAATAAACAGCTTGTCAAATTCACAACGGTTTGTGATTGTATACACAGAAAATGCAGATGTGTAAATGTATAGCATTAAACTGTAACTTTGTGAATCTCATCTGAAAGAATTAACTACATCCTGGTTACATCTTAATTTGTACAAATGTTCATCCACAGCCACCAGAGGACATTCATTTTAGAAGTGATGGGCAGACACTGTGGGTCAGTATGTTGTGTGTTTGGATTGTTTTTGTTCAGTTTGTGTTATGCATTGACATCAACCAGTGCACACTATAACTCATCTAAATTTGCATTCATTGAACAAAATTTTCAAATTTACCTGTAAATACAGATGAATGTCATGTGGGTTTATTGGGTGGGTTGGCCTCTGCAGCTACCTGGCCCTGGTGACAGCTCTGGCCTGTGGTGCAGACTGGGTATTTATTCCAGAGATGCCACCAGACGATGGCTGGGAGAATCACTTGTGCAGGAGGCTGACAGATGTACGTATGTCAATCGGCAGATGGAGATGCCTGCTAATGCCATGTCATTACACATAAGATTTTTCCTCTTATTATTTTTTAGCAAAGGGCCAGAGGTTCTCGTCTAAATGTGATCATTGTGGCTGAGGGTGCCATATCAAGAGATGGGAAACTGATTACATCTGACCAGATCAAAAAGGCAAGCCCTCCTTCCTGGTGTCAAGTCAGAGGAAAATGCAAGCAGCAAAGACAAAATATGTGACCAAAAATAGATTTAGGCTGTGTTTGAAATCCCTTACTCATTCACTACTCGCAACATAATGTACACTAAGTATTGTGTAGATTTTGGACACTTACTAACCATTTTCACTGCATTGTGGGATTGTTAACAACAAGTAGTGTTTATTTGTCTCATATAGTGGATAAATGACAAACTACTACAAAATGGCAAACTTGCTATATAGTGAGTAGGGGGTGATTTCAAACACAGCCTTATTTATTCGTCCGTAGCTGGTGACTGACAGGCTCGGCTTCGACACTCGCACCACTGTTCTTGGGCACGTGCAGAGAGGAGGCACACCCTCTGCCTTTGACAGAATCCTGGTGAGTATTTCAGTAAAACTCCAAAAAGGCCAGTGTACTGTGCTTCACCAGTTCCTGTGTGTGTGTGTGTGTGTGTGTGTGTGTGTAGGGCAGCAGGATGGGTGTGGAGGCAGTGATGGCACTGCTGGAGGCTACTCCAGACACCCCAGCCTGTGTGGTCAGTCTGTCTGGGAATCATGCAGTCAGACTCCCCCTCATGGAATGTGTGCAATTGGTATGTTGAGATTTTTTTTCCCCCCCCAGTAGAAAACCCCATTTGCTTCACTTGTTCAGAGGGACATGCACTGAAAATACAGTTGACCCTGTCACACACTCACTTTCCTTTACAGACCAAAGATGTGACCGCTGCCATGGTTGAAGGCAGATTTGAAGATGCTATCAAGCTCAGGGGAAAGTATGTTCCTCTTATATTTGCAAATTAAGGAAATGACATTTAATTAATTGGCAGATTTAATTTGTATCTTTATACTATATTTGTAAACATTTTAAGCTAAAATTATTGTACGTTTTAATTCAATAACAATGTTGAAGAAAAAAAAAGCGTGCAAATATTAATTTAGCTAAAAATGTATCTCTGAACAACCAGCACTCAGCTGTATTTACCATGTACAGGAGTTTTGAGAACAACTGGAATACATACAAGCTGCTGGCTCATATCAACCCACCAGATATCAAGGTGAGGACCTTTCATTAACCATTGTCAGCAATGATTCTTTTACGGTCTTAGAGACATTAACAAGTGGAGAGTCTTTACCGACGTCCTTCTTGCCTTCTCTCACTGCCAGAGTAACATCAATGTGGCTGTCATGAACATTGGCGCTCCCTGTGCTGGTATGAATGCTGCAGTCCGTGCGGCAGTGAGGATGGGCCTCATCCAGGGTCACACCATGCTGGCTGTTCATGACGGCTTTGACGGTCTGGCTCATGGACAGGTATCCAACTTACACGACAGGCAGGAGAAAAACAACAATGAGATTTAATATTTTTTCTGATCATTCTTCATACACACCCAAAAAAAACACTGTAAAATAATGTGTTGCTATATACTTTATTATATGCGTGTGTTTCTATTTCTGTTTGTCAGTAGTTATGTACTGAATGTTTTAGTGTTTTTCACTTTTTCTTTCTGCAGATTGAGCCCATCACTTGGACTTCTGTAAGTGGCTGGACTGGAAAGGGGGGTTCATTATTGGGCACCAAGAGGTAAAACATCAGTGTTTATTTTCCTTGTACTAATACAGATTTATTTTAAGGAAAAACTAGCTTTTGTCATAACGCATGTAAAGGGTTTGTTGTCTTATTTGTCTTCTTGCCCTAAAGAACTTTGCCTGGTAAAATCTTTGAAGAAATTAGTCTGAATATTGCCAAGTTCAACATCCATGCTTTGGTGATCATTGGTGGATTTGAGGTAAGATGTGACTAATCTTTCTTTCAACTTCAATAATGAACAGTAGCAGTAATATCAAAGCTTAACAGTTGCACACAAACTAATGTCCATTTTCTGCCCTGCTACAGGCCTATGTGGGAGGGTCTGGAGCTGGTTCAGGCCAGAGAGAAATACGAGGAGATGTGCATTCCCATAGTGGTAATACCAGCCACAGTCTCCAACAATGTCCCCGGCTCTGACTTCAGCATCGGAGCTGACACTGCCCTCAATGCCATCACCTCAGTCAGTGCCCTAATTGCGCACTTCCATTCATTCACTCACAACACTCCCCCCCCCCCCCCCCCCCCCCCCCCCCCCCCCCCCCCCCCCACATACACACACACACACACACACACACACACACACACACACACACACACAACCAGAGTAAACAATGAGATTTAAACCGTTTGTATGTTTCTCTGCAGACATGTGACAGAATCAAGCAGTCTGCAGCAGGGACCAAGCGCCGTGTTTTCATCGTTGAAACTATGGGTGGATACTGCGGCTACTTAGCTACCATGGCTGGTCTAGCTGCAGGGGCTGATGCTGCCTATATCTTTGAAGAAAAAATCGATATTAAAGACCTGGAGGTGAGAGAGTCATGGAACAGGACCTGTTTTTCCAGTTTTCTTTTTTATGTTGCGATAGCAAAAAAGTAGGACCTGTAATGCACAGTGTGTTTTATTTTCCTGTCACTGCTTTTTGATTGATCTTTTTGATAAGATCTGAGTGTGTAAGTTGTGGATTTGGCCCACAGATGAATGTTGTGCATCTTGTGGAAAAGATGAAGACAACAGTGAAAAGAGGTTTGATTCTCAGGTAAGATTTCTTCATAAGTGAATCAGATTTGCAGGAACATGAGTTGAGTTCCACTGCCCTACAAAGGCAAAAAAATCGGAAACTACATAGTTGGTAGAACAAAGTTAGGATAAGGACTGTAATTTAATTTAACAAATCCAAAAAAGAATAAAACTGGTAATTAACTGCCTCTACTTACCAGAATGTCTTTGAATGCAGAATCTGGTTTAGCTTTTATATATGCTGTAGACCCTCACATTTTTCCAAAAACACACCAGTAAGCCACACACGGGGTGGTATGTTTTTTCATTATGGGTAAAGGAGGACACTGTAGTTTATCAACAGCTCCATATCCTGAGTCCCCGTCCTTCTGGATGGTGACACAACAGTCTCACTGTTCTTCCTTTAAATAGGAATGAAAACTGTAATGCCAACTATACCACTGACTTCATCTTCAACCTGTACTCTGAGGAGGGCAAAGGCATTTTCGACTGCCGTAAGAACGTTCTCGGACACATGCAGCAGGTCAGTGTTTAAAAAAACAAACACAAAAAACCTGTGCAGTTTAGAAAGTAACAGATTTTCTCCTTGTGTGCCTAGATTACAGAGCAATTGCTGAAAAACCTGTTTTGTTTTGGGTTTTTTCTGATTTCCAGGGTGGCACTCCAACACCCTTTGACAGGAATTTTGGGACAAAGATGGGTGCCAAGTCTGTTCTGTGGCTGACTGAGAAACTCAAGCAGTGCCACAGACATGGTTTGAAACAAAATCCTAACTGCATTAATTCATACTGTACCTGTTATTGAGGTACTTGTACCTATTGGAACTGCAACTGTATGTTACTTTTCATTTAATTTCAACTACATTTCAGAGGGGGAAAAACATCCTTAGCCCACTGAATTTGTTTACAGCTGTTAAGTAAACGCAAAGACAACATGTGATCAACTTATAAAATAAGATGAACTGTTGTGTAAAACTACTTAGGAGCATTAGTAATGATAATTGAACAGTACAATATAATATAGAAAGTACTTTAAATCACCTGAATACATTGATTTTTTATTTATTTATTTTTTTTTTTACATGGTGAATTTACTACTTTTACCATCAGTCTTGACAATAATGAATATAAATATCCAGTGGTCTCTGTGGTTTATAGCACCATGTTAACTTTAACTTTGTCCTGTAGGTCGCATCTTTGCTAACACACCAGACTCTGCCTGTGTGCTAGGAATGAAGAAGAGGGCACTCACCTTCCAGCCTCTTGCTGACTTAAAGGAAGACACAGATTTTGAGTGAGTTACACATCTTTTCATGTGCTACTGTAGTGTGCTACAGTATCAAGTGCAATGGTGAACTTAAGTTATACGTGTATCTGCAGACATCGCATACCAAAGACACAGTGGTGGCTAAAGATCCGGCCTATCATGAAAATCTTGGCCAAGTATGACATCAAACTAGACACGTCCGAACATACAGGCATGGAGCATGTGATCAAGAAGAGGAGTGCTTTTGGGAAATAGAACAACCTGCTGCTACAGGAGACTTGGAGCAGTGATATTTTTCTTTTCCATTACAAAGTATTTTTGTTCAACTACCTGTCCACATACATTGGTAAAGAGCTGCTGTCATCCTGTCTCTCTCCTAATGTTTGCTTTATTTTATTGCTTGTTCAACCCTTAAGACCTCTGAATCAATTTTGCAGACGGTACAAACAAGATTTCAAGAAATTAAACAATCTATTAAATGACTTGTGTTGGTGATTTGTGTTAAATGGAGATAAACAAAGCAGAATGTAAACTTTCCTGAAAAATTATACTCAAGTAAAAGTGTGCCTTGCCTCAAAGTACTTCAAGCAGAAGTACCACTTCAGATTCTTTACTCAAATTGAAGTACTAAACATGTTCTAAAAACATTGTACAAAACCTCTTAAACCTGATGCTAAAAACAAATGTATATGTAAAACAGATTTATTTCACCTGCCTCTATAAAGAGATTTCTGCCAAGTTTTATTTATGTACAGTTTTGAAGGAGAGAACCTCCAATGCCCTTTGGTTATAAACTGCAAAAAAACTTTTAAAAGGTGAAAAATATGGTTAAAAAGGCTCCTAGAGCTTAATTTAAAAAGGGGCCAAATACTGTAGCTTTTACTATATGCCTTTATCTATATAGCAGCTTAACATAAAAATGAAGAAAACAAACTAGTACCCAGTAAAGGTGGGGATCTTTGAGTATAAAACTGGACACCAAATTGCATCATATGTCTGGGAAGACTCTTGGTCATCCAGGTCACAGGACGTCTGTCTGGATCTGGAAGTTTTAGTTTGATTATAAATAAAAAACCCTCAGTCTCTGAATCAGACGCAAATGTGTTGAATATTTTAAAGAGATTAACTGTAAAACCATTTTTATCTATACACAAATAATCCAATAAGACTTGCTAATACAATGTTTGACCTTCCTTTAAACAATCTTTTTAGGTTAAAGTGTTTTCATATCCTTATCACTTGGTCCTGATTACATCTCACAAGGCAAAAGTGATTAAATCAAAGCTCTATGTTTCATTTGATGCTAAACAAGGGGTCATTAAGTCTTTCAGTAATCACTTTAGTCTTACCATGCTGGTACTGCTGTCACAGTTAAGCACTTCTTCCACCACTAATAACACCACATACAGTATAGTGAGCAAAAGTTTGGTTTATCATCTATTGCACAGTATCAGGGAGGTGTCTGAGTAATTCTGTAGAAGGTAAACCTCAAACATGCAATCAAGTCATAAAGAACAATCTTCAGAAAAAAGAACAAGCAGTCCTGCAACACACGGCATGCACTCACCCCCAGAGCCCTGATCTCAACATGTTAGAAACTGCGTTAAACTATAGTAAAAAACAGCCAAATCTATAGCGAAACTGAGACCAGTTCTACAAATTTTCTTGGAACAACCTATTCGACAATTATCCACAAGGATAATTGGTTTGGCACACTTTTATACTATTCGTGGAATAATTTTTTCAAAGCATCCCCATTTACCTTTGTTTCCACATTTTTACACAGTAGTGAACATTTTATTTATCTAGTATTTTTTTTTACTAATACTGTTTGGATCAAGAACGGTAAGTGTTGTCTTGTTCTTCCAAACTATGTTTGGATTTCATCAGTCTATAAAAAGTAGATAAATTGGCCTTTAATATTTCTAATTACAAATACAAAAGATTAGTCAGAATACATGTACTTTTATATTTATGACTGACGACATTCCCGGCACATAATTATTAGGTTAAGGATTTCAGAAGAAAAAAAAATACTGTAGAGAGGATCCGGAAAAGGAAACTGTGTAGAGGTCACTGAGAACTCGCGGTGGCAGCCGGGACGTCGGCGGACTGTTTGCTTGAGCTGAGAAGGTGCGTGTCCCCAGTGTCCGCTTCGGTCGCCTGGTTAGGAATGCACTCTCCTGAACCCCGTTTGTTTGGGAATATATGTTTGACCAGCAACGGAGACTGACAAACAGTGATGGTTTGGCATCGCATGAACCATTAGTATCTTCAGCGTGCAGGTTTTATTCATTGAGCTAGCTGTCGTTAGCCTGCATAGCACAGCTGCTAGCCGGCTAGCTGCTAGTAAGCTAGTTTCAGTGAGCTGCTGACCAATCCAGTAAAACAGGAGCGAACCAGACTGACTGCTGAGCCCAGCCGGTATTTCTCAAAAAGGAGGTGGTGGCAGGCGGGGGCCGGGAGAACGCGACGGGGTGTAAGTGAGTCAGGAGCGGCTGATGAGTTCAGACCAGAGCGAAGAGCCGCCGCTGCTGCAGGAGGAGGCTGATCCGGGACCGAAGACCGGTGGGAAGGACGAGGCTTCGCTGTGGAGCGAAGGAGGGACGGGCGGCATGGTGAGTGAGGCCTTCCTTAGCTGGCATGCTAACTTGCTATGCGACTGCTGTTAGCACAGTACGCCCCTCTCTCTGTGAGCAGCGATAGGTATTCAACTACTTTAACACAAACCAGGCACGTTTTAAACTACAGTTACAATCTGGCTTTTACTATATGGCGAGTTACGTTATTGCTTTTATATAGTCTTTAATGTACGATCATACCCTGAAAAAAAACAGTCAGGAACCGCACTACTGACAACACTTGGATGACTATTAAGTTACAGCCAGTAACGTTACAGGCAGTCATTTTATACACACATCTCTACCGCAGCTCTTCGCGCAGCTAGTCGACGGTAGCTTAGCCACTGTCGCAAGCAAGCTCATTAAGTAGTTTGCTGAGTAATCATTAGCTTCTAACTTAAGTTATGACATAGTTGTGGGTTGGCTGCAGTGTTATGTAGAGCGCAGAATTATTGATTGATTCGTTTTCAGTCAGTAGATGATTAGTGTTTCGATTATTGGTCGACAGATGGACGTTCATTCACTGTTATCTGGTAGCTAATCGCGATGCTAGCTAACCTAGCAGGCGCCGTGACATGCGTTGCAAATACCTGGCCTGTGCTGCGCAGTCAGCTGATATTTAGGGCCTGTAATACAGAAGCATGCACTGTAGCCATGTGTTAAGTTGTCCAACCCATAAATGTCAATGCTGTTTTGAATGACACTGAGGCCTAACCGTGTGGCACATCCATTCTATTGTAATTGTAGGGTCATAGTGTCTTGAGGCAAGTTTTGATCTGCAGCTCTAATTGACTAGGCCAGTTCTTTTGCTAAATAAATAAAGGGGGTGGAGGGTCTATTAGCAGGTGGAGAGTTACAATGTCAAATTAAGAAGTTGGTGAGTTTGACTGTTTTAAAGCTAATGTACAGCTGCCTCTGTTCCTCTTTGGATAAATGCTCACAGTTTGTTCAGTGTCTGTATGCCTTAATAAGAACAGTATGTGGTCTATTCTTGGCCACACATCTTTGCAGGGTCAGGGCTTCTTCTGCCAGCCCACAGCCCTTTTTAATACAAAGAATCTGATGTAGCCTTTTTATAACAGACACTAAAAATATAACTGTTAGTGAAAGTGCTAAACTCAAGATAATCTTGTTTTTTTTTTTAATTTAGTAACATTTCTTATCTTGGACAGTTTAAAGACTGCAGAACCTATGCTTCTTTGGGGTTAACATTGTAATAGTTTATATGGTTGGTAAGTGATCTCAGGCCCTATGTGGTCATGTGATCTATTGTGCTTGTCTGGTTTCTAATTACAAGCCATTGAGGCCCAGTGGTATGCAGGTGCTCCCGCCATTCTATGATTGCACTAGTTTATATCATTGGTCCTCTGTCATGTAAAGCTAAAGAGATTAGTTAAATCATCACGTGTAGTGATAATTGGCTGTAACTTGCATGATTGCAGTCCTCCATACTGCACTGAGAGCTCATGTAACAGTCATTTAGATTATTTACATCAAACAAGCTTGTTGCACTATTGAATGTAAATAAATACACACACATTCTGTGTGTAATCGAATGCATTAATTGTTTTCTTTTACCTTTTTTAGAATGGTCTTTTTTTCCTGACTATCTGGAACAATATAGAAATGGGGCAGAGCCCCAAGCTGTATTTCAGTGTGGGAGAAGTGCACCTGTTCCCTCTTGATTAACTAATAATTTGTCAAAAGCTTATCACCTTGGATTTTAGTTATTTAAAAAAAAAATTTTACTGTATAGTTTGCTCTTGGAGCATTATGGCATAAGCATAATGTTAATTGCTGGTTGGGGTGAATAAAGTATCTATCTTGTAAAATGTTGGTGCTTGCATTATAAAGATGTATTATTGTCTGTTATTTATCTATTTATGCTCAGGTTCACTGTTGTAATTGCATTAGGTCATGTCACACTCAGGTTTCCAACTTGATAGTGATAGATTTTCCTAAGGTTGCTAGACCTCAACATTTCTCTTAATAATTAATTTTTAATTCATTTTGCGTCCATTAATGGATACAAAAATGACTTGGTGGTGGTGTAGATTACCAATTAAGTACTGTTGTTTGACTGGATAGTTGCCAATTAGTGTCAGTCTACTGCTGTTTAAAGTTTGATCAGCTTTCAGCAAATTTGTTTGAGGGGCTCAGATTTATCAATTCCCATTAATTTAGAGAAGAAATTGGGAACAAGGTTTCATAGCAGTGAGATGGCAACTTTCAGGTCCATCTGTAAATAAATACATGATACTCAGCGAAGTGTAAACTTTCATTTAAATAGATGCAGCACGTCATTCCCATTTAGATGTATTTATTCTGTCAGGTTGCAGCAGTTTAATTTAACAGTTTTATATGCACAATATTATCCACGTTGTTTTCTTGTTTTTTTTTCTTTGTTTTTTTTTTTCCTTCAATTGTATGTTTGAAATATTTGGTTTCGCTAAAATACAATCATTATTCTGCTTTAAATGTTGATATGAACTGAACTCTTGACCATTCTGTTTGTTTTTTAAGGTCACCTCTAAGGGCGCCGGTTTGAACCCAAATGCCAAGGTATGGCAGGAGATGCCAGTGGCCCCCAGTGAGGCTGTTACTAATAGCCTCACAGCCTCGCAATTTTTGGCAGGTGACGTACCATTTATATGAAAAGAATTTCCATTCAGTTGTTTATCTATGCTGTTGTATTTCTATTAATATAAAAACAGTCTTTCTTTCTTTTTCTTTTTTTCTTCTTAAGTAACTTGTGATATCAGTTCCAATTATGTTTAAACTTAAGTTCTGGCTTTTTAATTATCTTATGCAGATTTTGTCAAGGAAAGTGTATGTATAAACTTTATTCATCTACGTGCAGAGTACTAATGCAAATACTGACAGATTAATCGACTTTCAAAATGGATCATCGATAGCAGAACTGAGTTATCTGCTGTTGACTTGGAATGAGAAGGTTTACCTTATTTGCAGGTTATTCTGAGCCATCATCTGTTGGGTGCAAACAGTACACTGTGGGATTCACAGCCCTGGATGACAGCAGCCCCACAGCAACAGCTGAGATAGCAGTAAATGGAATGGACCCTCCAGAGCTGGGCTTTTCCCCTGCTGAGTCCACCACAAAGACCTCAGGTCAGTCATCTTTCATGGAGTTAATTCTTTGTAATTAAAAAAATAATAATCTGTGGCATATAACATTTGAAAAGTCCTGAGTCCGTAAACTCAATGATCTACAGTTGCATTGCTTTAGCGTCTCTAGGTATACCTAATAAAGTAGCCACTAAGTGTGTGTGCTCACCCTTTTATATCCAATCTGTGTAGTGGCAAGAGGAACAGGTGATAAGCACTAGATATGGGTTTAATCCCCCAATTACAGCATTTAAAAGATGTATGTTACAGGTACTGTTATTATAACAGCATGTTGTCACTGTTCTTGCAGCTGATGTTGTTTCTTCTTTCACAGTAGATTCCAAAACAGAAGATCAGCTGATTTCCACTGAAAATTTACGAGAGTCTCTTAAGAAAGAGCTGGAGTTTTATTTTTCTAGGTAAGACCAAGAATGGAAACCACCTTTTTACAGGATAATTAAAAAAGTAAACTTATCTTAAAAGTCAAGAAATGGCTCATCTAGCTGGATTTCTCTTTTTTGTGATTCAGGGAAAACCTCTCCAAGGATTTGTACCTGATGTCCCAGATGGACAGTGACCAGTTTGTTCCTATTTGGACCATAGCCAGTATGGAGGGCATCAAGGTTCTCACCACTGACATAGACCTCATCCTGGATGTGTTGAGATGTAAGTGAAACTTTGAGAATGAACGTTAAAGCAATCTTTATACCTCTGCAATGTGTCTATATGTAAATGCGTTGAATTTTATTTAGCCTGTCCGATGGTAGAAGTGGATGAAAAAGGGGAGAAGGTGCGTCCTAATCACAAGCGGTGCATTATTATCCTGAGGGAGGTCCCTGAAACTACACCAATTGAGGTAAATGATGACTTAAAATAAAAGCCCGTTTAGAACTATCACACTGTTGATGTTCATCTCAGGTGCAAGACTGTTCTGTCATTTCCAGGAAGTTGAGTCACTGTTCAAAAATGACAACTGTCCAAAGGTGATAAGTGTTGAGTTTGCCCACAACAACAACTGGTACATCACATTCCAATCAGACACAGATGCTCAGCAGGTACTGTTGGTTAAACTTCACTTGTCATACTGTTAGGAGTTAAAATGTTGCTGCATGAGTTTTCCTGTGATTTTCTGCTATTCCCTCTAGGCATACAAGTACTTGAGAGAGGAAGTCAAAACCTTTCAGGGAAAACCCATTATGGTGAGCCAAATAAAAACTCATTTTGAAAAGACCAGTATTGTAAAATACTAGTCTTGATTTGACACGTTTTTCCCTCTTTTGCTAACAGGCCAGAATAAAGGCCATCAACACGTTCTTTGCAAAGAATGGCTACCGTAGCATGGACAGCAGCCTGTATGCTCAGCAGTCACAGAACCAGTCCCAGTACAGCTCTCCACTCTACATGCAGCATGTCTACCCACAACAGCAGTACCCAGTCTACGGCATTGTACCTCCAACCTGGACGCCTTCGCCCACACCATATTTTGAAACTCCTCTGGTGAGACACATAATATTTGTATTGATATTATATATTTGTACTATTGATTATACAGTTCACTAACAAAAACCTACTCTGGAATCTACCCATAATGCTCCTTAATCAATTCTGTTTCTGAGCTCAATCAGCATTTAATCTGTAAATCTAAACCAAGAAATTAACCTTGTCCCCGACCCAAAATAACCTGTAGAATCACTGCAGGCAGCAAATTTTTATTTATTTTTGAAAGTACAAGTGCCATGAACAGTGAAAATTATAGCCAGACATCAAAAAGTAATTTATTGTAAAGGTATACTGTGTAAAGGGTCAAAAGATCCACGACTTTCAGCTTGAAAGTCGCCACAGCGAAACGCACGTTGATTTGGCATGAGTTTCACGCCAGATGCCCTTATAGCCACAACCTTTTTACATTTCCTTTTCAATCGACACAACACCAGAAAGTATGGGTGCTATACTGTAGCATGTCCCTGCTGTAAAGACCCCTACGCTATTCCACCATTGCCTCCCTGTAGTTCTACTCTACCAAATGATTTGTATAACAACTTTAGTTGTTTTTGTTTTTTTTGTAAACATACAATGCATACATTATGTTTTGGGAGCTTGTGAGTAAATGCTTACATAAAATTTGTTTATACTGTCTTTTACTTTTTCCAATTGCAGGCGCCATTTCCTAACGGTAGCTTTGTGAATGGATTTGGCTCCGCTGGACACTACAAAACTGGTTCAAGTTCTCTTAATATCACTCGCCCTTTCAACAGAAACCGGTAAGGACTTTTCCAGCTACTGTTAAATCTGCTATTTGTGTAAACATATTCAAATTGGAATATTTTAACACTTGTTCACTGTTTAACTTCATGCAAACAATGACACATCATATCATCAGCAGAAACATTGTCTAAATATGATGTAACTTAACCAGGGAACTGTTCCTGACCCCCTGTCTTCTTACTGTCCCCACAGTGTCCCACTCTATTCAAGAAAGAATGTAATAAATGCCTTCAGGTACCACTGCTATAATGTGCAATAAGCTTCATCACTACCTCATCTTACCATATTTCAGTAGCAAATGACTAAATCTATAATGGGGCCCTTGCCTTCTGCCAATCAGTTTTCTATGGCTATAGACATTTTGTCAGTTTGATAAATGTTTGTTGCCAGGTAATGGACATCCTGGATTTGTCATGCCATTTGATAAATGTAGGCTTCCAAGTTATAATCCACCTTGGCTTTAAAATATCAACTTTGCATTTACATTATTTCATGTAACAGTTTTTGTCCATCACTACCATCATTTTTTTTCAACTGCTGCTTTCATTGTCCGTGATCGCACAACCATATGTGATGTGTTTGCTATAACATAAAAATGCTGACATTTAGACATTAGTCTGGTCAGCATTGCAGTTAAGATTTAATCTGTATGCTTTAGTTTTTTTTTGTGAAGAGATGAAAAATTGGCAAGTTTCTGTATATGGTGAAAGGTAACTTTGCAAGGAAGATTACTTCACTCCTCTCTTCCCAAGTCAGACCCGGTGATGAGATCAAGATGCGCATAGAGGGAGACTAGGGTGCGGAGTAACTGGCTTTGGTTCTCTCTTTATCCCTATATATCCTTTTTTTCCCCCTCTCTCTACCCATCCCTTTCAAAGTCAGGTGCTTCACTCCCATCCCAATGAGCATTCAGATTATGAGATCTGAGGGTCAAAGACTAATGGGAAGATTTGTCATTGTAAAATGTGTTGCAAGGTTTTTGAAAATTAGTTTTTGTGTTGAAGTCATTTATGGTGGATTAAGGTATAGCCGTCTGTTGATGGGCATTTTCAGCTCTACTAAAAGAGTTCATGATTTGTGGCAGATTGCTAAACATACTGTACATTAAAAACTTCAACCAATCATGAGCACCAATATAGTCCAAACACCCCTTGCATGTCTGCAGTTATCCTGGGGACAAAGCATGCTGTCTTATTCCTCCAGCAAACAGTCAAGTTTCAGTTGGTGCCACCAGTGTTTCATTTTAGCTGATTTGGTTCTTAGCCTGTGTTATCTAAAAATTGTTGATGGACCTTAGACAAATATGAATTATTATTATTTCTACAGGCCACATGCAGTCTGTTACATACAGTTCAGGTTTCTTTATGCAAACACGTACTCCTCATATTGGTCCATTATTGGAATATTAAGAGTGTCATTGTGTCTGTATTTTTCATGCTTGTAAATGCACAACTACCTGATGAGCATAGTTTCACTAGTAATTTTCACTAAAAAGGTAGCATGTTAAGAGAGATGAGAACAGAATGATCCCCACCAATATGCCTCTACAGGAAACACTGGTTGCTAGTATGTCATTTGCTTCGTTTTGTTTTTTTTTTTATTAACTGATTTTTACCGTGCTCCTCTCACTGTTACCATTGCTCTAGAAACCATGTGAAGCCCTCTGTGAGGACAAACGAGATGACACCAGCGGCAGCAACTCCTGTCCCACTGGAGAGTCTAACTGGACTGCATAGCCACCAGCCTCCTGCCCCTGTTGCTGCCGCCACAACCACTAACCCAGTTCAGATGGCCTCTGACCTGAGCACAGCCTTTTCACATCTCTCTTCTTCTTCGGAACCCAGTGATGACAATGGGGTGGCTGGACGTGGAAGGTATACCTGTTTGACCTGTTACTGTATGTTTTTTGCTGATGCTCAGAGGCTTTGATTTTTATCAGACACTTGATTGATGAGTCACCTTTTAAAAGATCATTTATATGTATTTTAGACGGAGCACAACCTACAGAGGAACACGAAGGAGGCGAGAAGATGAACGGATCATGGTAAATGGCAATTTCCTTTGTACTATACTGTAAAATCTAAGTATATAATAGGTTTACTGGTCGGCACTGTCTCAGGTTTTGTGTCCTGACCTGTGTTATTTTGTGTTGTCTGTCTTCACTGTCTGTACTGTTTTTCATCTGCACTGTTTGCACTAGGTTGCACTTGATGCACTTAACATAGCTTGTGTACTGTTTTTCATCTGCACTGTTTGCACTAGGTTGCACTTGATGCACTTTACATAGCTTGTGTTGTTTTGTAGCACCTTTGTTCTGGAGGAATGTTATCTCGTTTCCACTGTGTACCACTGTGTATAGTAGAAATGACAATAAAAGCCACTTGACTTGACCTTTGTCCTAAAACTTGTGTGTTGTACCATAAACCACCCTGTGATTATTCTTTCTTGGATACATTTCCAATTTCCCCTTTCAGAGGCCTGTACCATTAGCAGAAGTTAAAGTTTCTCCACCCAAGTTTGACTTGGCTGCCACCAATTTCCCACCTCTCCCTGGCTGCGTGGTCAGTACGCAAGGAGAGCCAGTTCTAGAAAACCGAATGTCCGATGTGGTACGTGGCTTGTACAGGGACAAGGTAAGAAAGTGAGGCCGTAACAGTTTGTAAATCTTGTAAAAATATTGCATTGAAAGGATTGTTGGTAGGTGACATCAGAGGTTTGAAGTGCACGCCTCCTTCATTTTTACAGACAGAAAACATCAAAGAAGTCACTGTGAGTCCAGGTTCAGGCCAAGCCCCAGTCACAGAGGAGGCTGTAGCTGTCTCAAGTCCTGCTCTGGCAATAGTGAAATCTGCTACGCAACCACTTGGACCCTCTGCCCCTAGGTACAGTTACCTTAATAATTATAAATTTAGTATTTTTGGTACTAAAGTAGCTATGTCAAAATGTTAACTTCATCTTGGTGAATGCTTGGTGTGGCAGTATCACTCGTCAGGAGAAAAGGATTGAACGAGCAGAAATTCCAGCGCCAAAAGCAGCTTCACGCGCACCTGTTCAAACTACTGCAAACCCCTCCTCCTCATCCTCCACACAGCCTATACCAAGCTCTAGGCCTCAGACCTCTGCGTCCATGCCAGCAACAGCGACCACACCAGCCTCTGCTACAGCCACTATTTCTACCCCTGCACAGGTAAGAGTGTGGTTGTTGGCAATGCCAGCTATCACTTCGCCATATTTATCATTCTTAGGATGAGATCTTTAGAGCATAGAGGGAAGTGAGGTAATGGACGTTATGGCTTTGGTTCCTCTTTGTCACTCTATAACATCCCCCTCCCTCCCTCTTTTCCGGCCCTTTCAAACCATATGTTCAGAAAGTTCACTCCTACCCCAGTAAGCATCTAGATTATGAGATCTGGGGGTTTGGGAAGCAGGAAATACACAATTATTTTACGAAGGCTAAAGTTCATCTTTTTTTTTTTCCTGTTTTGATTCAGGAGCCACGTAAGCTCAGCTATGCTGAGGTGTGCCAACGGCCACCTAAGGATCCTCCACCCGCACCACTTAGTCTGGCTTCCACTGGACCCGCATCAGGCCAACCTTTGCGCGAGTTACGTGCGAACAAGGCGGAGGAACCAGGCTCTAGCAGCGGACCAGGAGACAAGCATGAGAAAGGCCACGACAGAGAGAGTGGCTGGGATCACAAGGAAAGCCGGCAACCACGTGAACGTGACTCTCAAGGCTACCGCAGCAATGGCCCCAGAGGAACTGCAGGCCTTAAGTTCCGGGACCAGAGGCGCCCTGCTCCAGCCCGACGCAGCTCCCCACAGGGAGGCTACAGGCACACTGGCAAAGAGCAGAATATTCCACCAGTATCGCCAAAGTAAAACTTTGATATGAATAGAAGAAAGATGTATGAATATATACATGGATATATATAATTATATAAAAATGATTAACATAAAAGCAACAACATTATGGTAGCCACCTTCTCCTCTGGAACTTGTCCAGTAAAAAGCTTTTAAAATGACAATGAGACTGGGACATCAAGGACTAATGGGTAAAGTGACACTGAAGAACTTTGGCAAGTGATTTTTGAAAAGGAAAGGGAAAAAAAATCTTGTTTTGACCTCCAGTCTTCAGCTTCAAAGAATTCAAGTGTGATTTATCTGGATGTCATTTCATTTATGCTCTGGTAGGGAGAGGTGGGATGCTGGGCCCTGTAAATGGCCCTCTACCAACTTCGTTTTTGTTTTTTTGATTAAAAGAATAGGTGTTGGTCTTCAAGAACAATATGCACTAAGAAGAAAAGAACATGCATAAATGTCATGTACATATACAAAGATATCACTAACACGCAATGAGACATCAGGTTTTTTTCCTTGTGTGCTTAGGATTGCAAGTTTGACTCAAGGGTTTGACTGTCGGTTTATGCATTGATTGTTCAAACAATATGCAGTGTACTGATGCACTGCAATGGATTACTCATGATTTTTACATCAAAAATTCTGAATCATTGTCCTGGAACTAGACAGTGTGGTCTTCTAATGTATATTAATGAAGTGTTCTATGATGGTATTTTGATCCTGGTCCATGATTGGCTTAAATGGTATTAGACAGATATCAGAAACTGTTGATGTACACCACAGTCAGATGTGTGGTTTTGTTTGAAGCCCTAACTCACTTTGGGGTGTTCACTGGCCAGTTAGCCATGGTGAACCTACTAGCCTGGTCCAAAGTTTTTCATGTGGAGTTTTATTTCAGATCAAGCATTTGAGTGTACCCACTCTAACCGATTCAGACTATTGTTTTGTTGATAATCAGTCATGTTCTGTTTACAGGTTTGTTTTTGGTAATAGGATTTAAGTAAATGGTGGGACTGTTCAGTGCGCCTAATGATTTAGGTGGTTTGTCTTTTCTACATCACAGGATATCCAGGTTAACCTTATATCTGTGAATTGTTCTTAACAAAGACATAGTGTCAAACAGACTGATGAGTAATGATAGCTACACGATAATTGGCAGCAAAGTCACGGGTAAAAAGAATTTAAACATTATCATGCTACGTGCCAGCTGCCTATGATTATAGTATGCTAGGGTAACATTTTAAATATTTTTATTTTATTTTTAATTGTCTTGGAAACTTGTGAAACTGGATTTTGAAGAACCTGTAGAGGGGTAGTTGCCTATGCTATATTTTAATAACCATTCACTAGAAATGTGTGTGGGAGAATGTCATTGTTCTAGTACGGTAATTACAAAAGGCGGCTTTTGACAAAAGGTATCACAACCAGATTGTTTTGTGCTTTTAGGGTGAGTTTGCTTTCTTTTTTTCTAAGTTTTGAAAAACAGTCTAACTTAGAATCTTGAAGTTTGACGCACTGTATGTATTGCTTTTTAATTTATTTATTTTCATTCTGATGCGTAATGCATCTTGTTAGGCTGGTTTCCCCAAAGTTGTGTGAAAACGCATTGGCAAAATAAAGTCACGCATATGATGTTAATATACTGTTAGAGATGTCAGCTGAGAGAAAAATACTTGATGCATTGGCTTTGGGTTTAGTTATACAGTAAATGAGTAACCAATCACTGGGGCTGTGTTTTTCCTTTTTTCATTGAGTAAGAGCAGCTAGTGATTTAATATAATTAAATAAATGCACTAACTTGTTTTTAAAAAGAATCTTATGAATAATGTGAAATCAACTAAAAGCATTAGGTTGTTGACAGGCTTGCAAATATCTACAAGAACTGCTTCCCCTTGCCATATGTTTGGGTTATTTTCTGTTAATTTGGGTTAGGGTGGCAAAAGGAAAATCTAGTTATGGATTAACAAAGTGTTTGAGACACAATCCTAGAACTGTATGAGATGTCACCAAAAATAAATTATTTTGATTTGGCTTTAGTGTCACATCCTTTTCTTCTATATTTTGCAAACACGACACACGTCAACAGCATAATGTACATTAATCACTGATATTTTTTTAAGGCATTACATAACCAGATCCATGCCTTACACAGTTTAAAGATGTAAAAGATAAAGTTTTGCTACATCATGGATAATTGTTTTGGGGTGAAGATTGACCTCTTAAAGCCTAAAACTGATGTCAGATTGGATGCTTCATTTTTTAAAATCCTTAATTTCTGTTTTATACATTGTTTGTTAACAATTGAATTCCCTTTTCCCCCAAGATACAGTCTAGTCATGGAACTTTTTGCCCCCAAAAATGACTGTTTATAAAGTTGTATATAATACCACACTATGCCAAAGAAACTGAAGTTTTTATACTTGTATACCAGATGTTATCCAGTTACTGTTCCCTTCCCCTATATTCCCTAATTCTGAATGGTTTAACTATAAATACACGTTAGACTTGAGCAGCCAAATGACATTGTGCATTATACATAAAAGCCAAAACACTCACATAGAATTTCATGATGTTACATTTGGAATATACAGTGAATTCACAAAGTTTCCAGACCCTCTTCACTTTTCCAATTTTATTATTTTGCAGCCTGATACTACAGCTTTTTTTTCTTCTCAGTATTAAAATGAAAAACGTGAAACATCTCATGTATGTATGTTTGTATGTATTCAGACTCTTTACTCAGTTCTTTGTTGAAGCCCTTTTGACAGCAATTATAGCCTTGAGTCTTTTTGGGTATGATGCATCAAGCTTTGCACACATGGATTCGGGGATTTTCTGCCTTTCTTTACAAATCCTTTCAAGCTCAGTCAGGTTGGATGGGGACCTTTGGTGGACAGCCATACTCTCTCTCCACAAATGTTTAATATAGGGTTCAAGTCAGGGCTCTGGCTGGGCTGCTCTAGGACATTTACTGCGTTGTCCCTAAGCCACTCCTGTGTTTTCTTGGCCATGTGCTTAGGATTGTTGTCATGTTGGAAGTTGAACCCTCGGGCCAGTCCGAGGTCCTGAGCACTGTGGAACAGGCTTTCATTGAGGATATCTTTGTACTTTCCTCCATTCAGCTTTCTCTCTACCCTCTCTCCCAGTCTGCTGCTAAATAACACCTCCACATTATTTTGCTGCCACCACCATGTCTCAATTTAGGGATACTATTTGGCAGGTGATGAGAGGTGCCCATCCAGACATATGTAGAAGCAAGGCCAAACAGTTTCATCAGACCTGAGGATCTTGTTTGTCACGGTCTGAGAATCCTTTGGGTGCTTTTTTTGCAAACAGCAAGTGGGATTTCATTTGCTTGGACTGAGAGAAACCTCCATCTAACCCTTCCATAAAGCCCAGATCAGTAGAGGGCTGCAGTAATGGTGTTCTTGTGGTGGTGGTGGATGGTTGTTCTTCTGGAATATTGACCATCGGGTTCTTGGTAACCTCTCTTACTAAGGCCATGATTGGTTAGATTGGCCAGATAACAGGCTCTTGGAAGAGTCCTGGTTGTCCCAAACATACTCCATTTGAGAATTTTGAACACCACTCCACTCTTGGGAAGTTTTTTCATAGCCTTCCCAATATCAAGAAAACGGACCACCATGGCAGGCCTATTTTACACCTAGAGTCAGAATGGATTGGCTACATCAGCTGTCTGTCTGCAATACCTGAAAACACATTACCAAATGAAGACACAAGACACGTGATGCAGAAGCAACACGATGGATCGGACAGTAAGTGATGGGGTGGGTTTTGACATATCAATTAAAAGAAAAGTGTATGAGTAAGGTTAATCATTAAGAACGTATCCATAAAGATGTATCATTACTACTGAATGCATTATTATTGCAATTGGTGTTTATAGTTATAATCTAAATGAATCACATATGTAGAGAATTAAGAAATGTAATTTATAATCAGTCTTTGGCCTACTGCTGTACTGTATGTTATGCTGTAATGAGGAAGTACCAAGGAGGCTGTGCAGGCCCAGACAACTGGAGAAAAGGGAATTACCTTGACCAAAATAGAATGATGGGATCATCATTGGGAGACGACCTAATGTTGCTAGGATTGAATAAAGTTATAGAAACATAGGTTTCAGCTCTCAGTCTTCATCAAGAATTCCAACACAACCAGAAGTGCATTGAGATGGGTAGAAGATAACCAAATAACCCAGAATCCATCTGACCTGGCGAGACTGCCACGGGCAGATAAGAAGAAGGCAACCAGATTACTTTAACATGCCGAAGCTAGAGAATTTGTCAACAATCTGTTTTTTTTTTTTCACTCTCCAGCCAGCCTTATTCTTCTACCAGCAAGGAGTTTCTGAGTAGAATGTAAGCTAATATAGGAAAATAATAGTTACATCGAATTGATTGCTGTATTGTTGTTTTTAACACTTTTGTTGTTGCTTTTTCATTTGCTAAATAAACAACATCTGCAGTTAAAGTAAAGGTTTCTGTGGTTTAATTTTAACTTCATATGGGTTTTCTTAAAGTGTCCGTAACCTCTCCTCATAAAAGATATAGATTGTGTGTGACTAAGCCAGGTTTACTAGATTAAGGCTCAGTCAAGTTCTTTCTATAGCTTTGACGTTGTAGTTATTTATCTAAACTAAGTTGTTTCTCTGGCCATTAGTACTCTTAGTCACTCGCCTTAGTTTTTTCCCAGTAACTGTTTTTTGCCATTGCTTGTAGTTTTGTGTTTGCCTGAATGCCTTCTTAATATTATAATTTCAAAATCATTATTAAACTATGTTTGATAATAACTGCTTAATTTTGGTGTTCTCTTGTCTTTGGCACTTTGGTCGCTATGCGCTAAATTGTCATCTCAGATCTTTACGTCATTCTTTAGGACAAATTACGTCACTATTGCCATTTATTGTATATGCACTATATACACTCCCAATAGAATGCGATATGTATCGAGATTAGCTATCGAATATTAAATCGGCCATTTATCGGTGTTTTATACATTTTAAATGTAGTTTTGACTAGGGCAGATTCAAATACAAGTACAATGTTGAAGATGTTAATATGGATCTTTTACATTTAATTACAAATCGGATTTTTGTGCAAGTCCTCACACTTTTACTTAAGTACGTTTTTCAGGTTGTTTGCCTTCTTTTTCCACCTCTTGCAGTCTGTGCTCGAGCAGTCGTGAAGCTAATTGTTCGGTGGCGCTTTACTGCTAGGCAACGGTCCTCAACATGGCCGTGAGCTCAAGGCATTCCTGGCATGCTGGGTGGATGCCACAGCCATACCGGTCTATATTGGGAAATATTAAGTGCACTTGTTAAACACGAACCTCCCAGTCAGATATTGTAAAAGCCTGTATTTACACAAAATATCGACTTACTTAACATTAGCGAAGTAATAAGCGGCAGCCAGCGCAAAATCCTCTCGGTCCTGTTTAAATACAGGGGCTCGAGGCAGAGGGCGTGGTTGAAGCCGTGACGTTCTGTTTGTGTCGAACCGCAGTCCGTATATTAACCCGACAGACCTTCAAACCGTGGACCGAAAAAACGGTACGTTATAACCCATTAGCATCAGTGATTTATTTTAAAGCGTGCGCACAAGTGTTTGACTGGAGTGTCATTCCTTTTTTTCTTCGTCTACGAGTGAAGCTTGTCCCTCGCATCCAGAAGCTAACGTTAGCTTGCTCGCTAGCTGACTTGGTGCTATTAGCTGGTAAAAAATCTAGCCGTAGCCACTGAACTAGCCCATCAGATAATGCTTTTTAACCCGGGTTTACGATTAGTATTGGTATCCTAAAACCTGGCAGATTGTGTAAAATCAAGTGAGTTACAACATTGTTTTAAACTGCCTTTACTATTCCTTTGTTTTCAAGCTTGTGCTTGCCCTATGAGCTAACGTTAGACGTAAACGTCGTTTGTTTACGTTTAGAGTTAGGAGTTGCAAGGCTAATTTTGCCTACAAGAGACGTAAAATTAAGTTGCAACAGCAGAAAAACTTGAGACATCGACTGCCAGAGTAGGCATAGTACAAGCATACAGCATCAGGATAGCACGGTGTTCTGACAGTAGCCAAAAATGATCAACTTATTCATAGAAAATGGGGGTGAATGGTTCATTTGTCATCACTCCACAACTCCATTATTTTTTTAAGTTATTTTGAAATAATTTTTGGACATTAATAATATATAAATATATTCAAACAAGTTCTACTAATAATAATCTTAGGGCTGGGCCATATGGGGAAAAAAATTATATTGACAGACACATTTAAACTGCCCTAATAAATACTATGGAACAATTTGCAAATCACAAATTTCTGAATTTTGCCATGCCATTTTCATTTTCATATGGTAGAGCATTGGGTTTAGATCCAGAAGGCCTTGGGTTTGAATCCCACCTCGCCCAGCCACCAAGGGCCACCGTTGTGCCATTCCCGAGCCCTGATAAAAATGAAGGGTTCCGACAGGAAGCGCATCCAGTGTAAAAAAAAATAAAAAAACTGTGCCAAATCAACATGCAGAACTTGTTCCTCTAAATGGGACAAGCCAAAAGTCATTGATCTGTTTTCATATTTGAGGAGTAGCTATTTTTCCAGAATTACCTTTTTGTCAGACCCTTCCAAGGTGTGAGCTTGGATATCGTCTACACTAGGTCTGTTTTCAGGCTCATTTGAGATGCCCACATGAATGATACATGCAAACTATATAATCATTGTCTGCTATGACAGGCATGTGTGAGGGGAGAAACTATAGATGATAGTTACAATATAGTATGTGTCAATTCGATAGAGCACGAACTGTAATAGTTAATGTTATATTAAATCTGGATTCAATATGTGTGTCGATTAATTTTACAGAAAAGACAAATATTTCTATGTTTATATCTGTCTTTTGTCAAAATGGAATAAAAATTTAGTAGAAGTTATTGTCCATTCATAAAGCCGCTTATGTTTCAGTCCTTTGGTGTTGGAATGTAATTATGTGAATTTAATTATGTGACACATGCCGCTGCCAGTACCTAAGAAGCTAAAAAAACTGAGGTGCCTTCTAAAATTCATTGTATTTTAAGTTTCTAATGCTTACGGATCTTAGTTATGCTTTTAAGTTTCTAACTCCAGAATCTTGAAAAATGTATTTCAGTGTGCTGTAGTGTCACCCTCGCCTGGGTGCCATGGTCCTGTGTTACACATGAGCTCTACTATGTGGTACATCATGCAAAGCATTCAAAGTAAATATTCCTTGTCTGAGCGGCTCATCCGCACCATTGCAGCTATCCGCTCATTCCCACACGACAATGTGGAGGATCTCATTCGTAAGGTAAGCATGCTCATTTTCCAGTTAAACTTGGAATAATATTTCTCAGTGCCACCAGCTGTATTGACTTTATTATGTTCTGTGTGTCAAAGGGAGCTGATGTGAACCGGATGCATGGCACACTTAAGCCCCTGCACTGTGCTTGTATGGTTGCTGATGCTGACTGTGTAGAGCTCTTGTTGGAGAAGGGGGCTGAGGTATGTCATAGGTGTCTCCTACACACTTGTTAAAGCATATAACAAAATTTCTTATTGAATTGTGATCTTTCACACAGACACAGTACTACAGACTTAGTACTACACAGAACAGCCATAACTAACCACCAACCTAACATTTAGTAGGTCCCTCTTTTACAACACCTCAAACTTCTTCTGTAATGCAACCCATTCTTGAACCATTTTTGCAGTGTGGCAGGGTCCATTTTACTGTCAAAAGAGGTCACTGCCGTTAGGGAGTACTATTTGTATGAAAGGGTGAATTTGGTAAGCAACATTTAGGTTGGTGGGACATGTCAAAGTAACAGCCACGTGATGTGAAGGAGCACACGATTAATTAGAACAGCAACCTTTTTTCATTGCTCCAGCTTCCAGTTCTGATGTTCAGTTTTGGTCGTTGCCCGTTATGTAACAACTTGCAGTCCAATTTGTGTTCTGACCCCTTTTTTATCAGAACCAGCATGAGCATTTTCAGCAATTTAAACTACAGGATCTTTTCTACTGGATCAGACTATACGGCCCAGTCTTTGCTCCTCATGCGCATCCTGGCCGCCCATGACCCTTTCACTGGTTCACCTGCTTTCCTTTCTTGGGACGACTTTTAGTGGGTCCTGACTACTGTAGACCGAGAACACCCCACAAGAGCTGTAGTTTTGGAGTTGCTCTGATCCAGTTGATTTGCCATCACATTTGGTCCCTGTCAAAGTCACTCAAATCCTTACATATACCTGTGTTTTCGACTTTCAACACATTAACTTCAGGGACAAAATATTCACTTGATGCCTAATATATCCATATAAGTATATGGTTTTGTGCAGTCTCTGCTTCTGCTGCATGCATAGCAGACCCCCCCTGGCCCTATGGAGAATAGAATGCAGAGAAACAAACAGGTGAGGGTGGGTGGGGTACGAAAAAACAAGAATTGCAGGAGAGTATTTATAGACTGTAAACATCGATGGGAGTGTTTTAAGTGTCATCCCGGTTCTGAGATTAAGATATTACTCTCCATATAGTGCAACGTTAAAACTGAGCATGATGTTCACTGAAGGAATCATGCATCGGTGCTTGTTCAGCATGTGTTTTGTAGCTACTGTAGTTTGTGGAGAAATTTTATTTAATAAAAGGTCAAACAACCCCAACTTTACAGGCTCACTTTGACACAGTGAAGAGTTCCCATGCCATGGATTCAACTGCTAATTGTATTGAATATCCTCATCAGGTGAATGCTTTGGATGGATATAACCGCACTGCACTTCACTATGCAGCAGAGAAGGATGAGAGTTGCGTGGAGCTGCTGTTGGAATATGGGGCCCAGACAAATGCCCTAGACGGCAACAAAGACACGCCACTTCACTGGGCTGCCTTCAAAGATAACCCAGATTGTGTGAGAGCCCTGCTGGAAAGTGGGGCTTGTCCCAATGCCCGAGACTACAACAATGACACTCCTTTGAGCTGGGCAGCAATGAAGGGTAATTTAGAGAGTGTAAAAGTGCTATTGGACTACGGAGCCCAGGTCCATGTGACCAACCTGAAAGGCCAGACCCCTATCTCCCGACTGGTAGCCCTATTAGCCCGGGGCCTGGGCACTGAACAGGAGGAGGAGTGCCTGGAGCTGTTGTGCCGGGCTGCAGGGCATTTTGAGATTAGACTGGCTGATGGTACCCTTCCCAGGGAGCTGAGTAAGGATCCCCAGCTGCTGGCGAGGCTGACCAGCATGGTGGCTCAGGCTCCCACACTGCGCTCTCTAGCACGCTGTGCTGTCCGGCAGAGTCTCGGAGTGCAGTTCCTTCCCACTGCTGTAAAAGACCTTCCTTTACCAGAGGCTATCAAAGACTATCTACTCCTAAGAGACTGAGATGATAAAACTAATGGGGGGCTCTCAGACCTCATTGCCTAAATAAACAGCTCATCACATTGCATTTATTTACAAGAAAAAAACCCTTTTGAATTATAGGATATTGTTTGGCAGTGGCCCTCATTTACCAAACCTTATTGCAAATTAATAGATTTTTTCACTAAGAAAGATAAACAACACTCTTAAGTTTCTTCCTTCTTAATTTGTTATGTGGTGGTTGCACGACTTTGAAGCGAGCAGTTATTTATGTACATGTTGATAGGTTTGATTGGTTTCATCTGTAGGAGAAAGTCTGATCCAGAACACTATGCTTACACTGTTACATAATTCCTTGCAGCTAAAAGGAAGTCTTTGGTGCAACAAAATTTTCTAAGCCCAGTTTGTTTGCAGTACAGAAAGATCTATAACGTCACTTTTTTAAAGTTTTATCATAAAAATCAACCTAATGATGTGTATCCAGTTGTCCAATTGTTCTCATTATGTTCACAAAACCAGTACATCCTTAGAAATTTAAGTAGGGTTGGTTTAAGTAGGTAAGTGTTTTTTTGTTTTGTGTGTGTGTGGAAATTTCAGTTGAATAATAACTATGACTTTTTAAACCTGAAGGTGGACTTGAGCATGACTTTAAAGTAGTTTGTATGACATTTGGAATGGCCAGCCTTCTCTCAGTGACCTCCCAGTGAACTCACAATGCAATCAATTTTTGCAAATCCAAGGGAAAATCAAACGTTGACCAGATTAGAAAACATTGTGCCAGATAGGAACATTTTTATTTGTTATGTAGACGCAACAAAATGTTGCAGAATATTATCATTGGTTTTAGTAAATGTGCCAGACAAACATGCCTCCATCTCATTTCCCAAACTTGGTCAGTGCTGATAAAAGTGATGTCTGTTATATGTAATTTATTATTTGAATTTTATGTTTAATTAAGGGTGCAGTTGCCAAGGACAAATAAAATGTTATGTTTTTTTATAGTTTATATTTCTAGTCTTAACTTGCAAAATTTCGGTTTTCAAGCACTCGCTAGTCTACCATTTTACTGCATATTTTTAAAGAATATGTTATTTAAATTAGATGTTTGTTAAAACCACGAAATGGCATGATTACTAAGTTTTGTCTTAGAAAAATTCACTAAGAAGCTTGCAAAATGTACTTAATTTTGTTATGGCATCTGTCTAAAATCTGACCACTCATATGCATAGTTTTGTTTGCCTGTTCTGCAGATGTATAACAACTAACCTCTTAAATTTAGTCTTGTGTACACCTGAAAAGTGCTTTTTTTTCTTTGTCAATTTGATGAAAGTAAACGCCTTTATAATCTATTTGTTGTTTACTCTTCATTGTTTTTTAAGTGTGAACCCTTCAAGTTGTATCAAGACATGGCTAGAATACATTTAATATATTACAAATAAATACTTTATTCAAATTCAGCTATGAAACCCTACTGAAACCAAGCAGACAAATTTAATTTATCCATTATTAATTTTGTAATTTTCATCTGTTCTTTTTCAATGACATCAAAATGTCTTCCCTGAAAAGACCGACTACCAGCACCTTGATGAAATACCTTGATGAAATACTGTAATCAGTGTGCAAATTAATTTATGCATATGCATATGCATATGCATGTAAGGGATGTCTTGGCAATATTTGTATACACCCAAAGTTAATCTGTGATATCATAATCACACTGAAAATACACCGAATATAGACATTTTCAGTTATTCACATTATCTGCTGGGTTAAAAATATGTACAACAGACAATTATTACGCTTTATTTAGTATAGGAAAAGCTAGATTAATTTTGAACTTTATGAAACAGGACCTTTTTGTTAGTAATTAAGATTGAATACATCTGTGATCTCTTCATGTCTGTGTAATTACTGTTTACTGCACTCATTACTAATTAAAATAAAAGGGCTCAAATATGAGAAGCCACACCATAACTTTACACTAAGGACTGTAATTTAGAGCTGAATCCAAGCATTTTTATTCTTAAGCTAACATAATTTCATGGTACAAAGGCCAGTATATAGTAGTAAACAGTTATTATGAGATGAAATCACAGACTGTGCCTTCTGACTCTTGAAAGGAGATACAGGAGATGATGATGATAAATTCACTTCTCAAGTAATCCATTGGGGGGCTCTCCATACTTGCCTCTGAATTCATTGGCCTCTGAATGAAATGTGTCAGTCAATGCCATTTCATTTTGGAAGAAAATTCAAATGTAACAGTAGCTGTGGATTACATCAGCTGGCTCATCATTAAAACTTGAGGTATTTACAAATATATAACATCAGTTGTACTAGCATTCTTTTTTGGTTAATGAACCAAATTTATTAATTATATTTTACAATTTAAATTATTTTGACCCATTATTGTTTTATGTTTTAGATGTCCATTCAGTAGTTTTAAAATTTTGCTTTTTCATGTCTTGATTAGGAATTTAACATTTTCATAATATTTTATTCTTATGGCTGTTACCAAATACTGTGCCTCCAGTATTTAGAGGGCAGGGGTGTAGTTGTCAGGGGATAATGGAATTAAGTACCCATATTTATGTCCTCAAAAAGACTGCGATATAAGCTGTTATTATAAAGAAACTACTATTATTCGCTATAAAGGGAAACATTGATGCAAAATATCTTCAACAGCATCAGAGAAGTTTGTAATCTTTTATTGCATATTATTACAGTTTTGTTTAACCTTACTTGCTGCATTAAGAACAGCCTGTCAAGTTTCCCATGTTAATTATCCAACTTATCTATTGCTGCAAGAACAGGCCGACAGATGTTTGAACACATACAGGATACAATAGTTGAAAACGAGCAGTGCAAGCAGACTTGGGAACCCCTATATTAAAGGAGTTTGGGGATCAGATTTTGTGCTAAGTGACACTTTATTTATTCATATATTTATTGCAGTCTGTGTTAACAGAAGCATAATTTCTTGTGTATACATGTAGGTTTACCTTCTGCATCATTAAATATACAAACAAACAATACACACAGACCTAAAAAAGAAACATGTTAAAATTGCCTAAAACCAGGAATCTCCAAAACTTTGGAGCCCTGTGTGAACTATCGCGATAGTTCGACGTCAAGGGGAGTGTCAAATTCCAAGAGAGAGGAGAGGGGAGTCAAATAGAGGGGCGCAAGGGTGAGTTTGTAAACACTTTATTAACCTTTAAATTCACCGTAGAAGTGTCAATTTTAGTAAACTTTGACACGATAGTTCTCGACGTGATTTTTTTTAGTGCTTGTTACTCTTAAAAACACGCGTCTATTCAATTGTCAAACTATTTCAACGTTTCATTCGGACTGTCTCGTTTTGCAGTGAAGTGTCAGTCCGCTAACCAGCCAACTGCTAGCTTTTTATCTGTATGTGTTATTTGGACTCGTCGTAAAGTCTTTGAATACACAGCTCACTTCGAATATAATAAAATAGGTGTTGATGTGTGTTTGTTGTCATGGCTGAAAGGGGAAGTAATACTGTTATAATATTTTTAAATGTGCCTTCGGCCTGTTGTTAACGCTAGCCACTGCAGTTAGCCATTAGTTTTGTGTGGATACAAAAAGTTGATTTCGGGTTTTTGACCAATAAGATTGAGCTTGTCGGTGTTATTGACAGGGTCTAAAGCTTTGGATGCGTCAGATACAGTTGACTGACGTGCGTTTAGCCAATTGCTGTAAAGAATAGGCGGTCTTGTTACGGGAAAAGGCAGGGCTTCTGTCCGTACGTAGCCAGAAGGTAATGGAGGCTAAAAAAGACTTTTTCAACTTTTTCAAGTCAGTTCTGTAAGAAGGAACTTGAGTTTGTAGGACTTCGGGATTTCATTTGCTGTTTTTTACATGCTTGGAAATGCTTGAAAAATATTTGATCTGTCTGTTTTGTTGGTAGAGTATTATGTGATGATAATCTGGGACTGCAAGGAGAGCCTCAAAACCTGCGAGTCTTATGTAGTAGTGATATCCATAGTATTGCAATTTGAGCTGAACGCCCCAGGATCCACATCCCCATGCGTGTCAACACCTTCATTAGGAATGTAGGTCATGTTTTTGGCAGAGTTGTACCTCATTCTATCACAGAGAAGTGTTAAAAATGCAGTCTGTTTGCCCCAACCAATGTATTGACATATATCTGAATTTAATGCATTTTTGCTGTAACTGGAATGTCATCACATTACGCAGACGGTGAGTGTGTGAAAATTATAAGCTGTAAAAGCATGCTTTTGAATGAGATGTCACTTTTGCAAAGTCTGCCTGCCCGTTGTCCTAATGGTTAGTAAAACAATTGGTTTGATAATACTTTACAGCATAAATTATTTGGCAAAACTGTTGTTTGCACAGTGTTCCTGATTTAATTTTAGAAAACTGCTTGGGGTCCATCTTGTATTGTCCTAGATTGTATGTTAGCTGTGCATGGATTTAGCATTTAGCCCTTGTTAGTTATGCAGACATGGATATAGGATTTCATTTGTTCCATTTACCAAATCTCGGGTTCACTTTGCTTACATAAATCCACGTTGGCTGTCACTTACACCCAGATCTCTGGTCACTAAAGCTCATAGCCCACATTTACAAGACCTTACTTCTGTTTCAGCAAATACCCACGGTCATTCACACTTGACCAATCGCTGATCTTTCTTTATTTCACTATTTTAATCTCTCCTCCTCCCTTTACTTTTTTTTAGGGGGGGGGGGGGGGGTCTCCCCTACCCACTGGCAATTCAAGCCTCAGATTCCAGAGACCGGGCTGCAGAGCGAGCTATTAATACAGTTTGTTTAGTCAGTTTCCTAGCAGGCTGCATCAAACACTGGATGGCTGTGTCTGATTATAGCTGGGACACGGTCCCCCACACCTGCTGAGTCTGAGAAATCCTAGTTAATGGTGGGACTTTGGCAGTAGCTTAATGAGAAAGACACGAATTAGGGCACTTTAAGTGGTTCCATGAAACCCTGGATGAAATGAGGCAAATAAGTGAACTTGACATCCATTCCTGTCATGAATGTCAGTGATATGCATCAGGATTTAAGTAACTCTTAAACTGATCTACTGTCTGTGAGAGCTTTGTCTGAAGCAGAGCATTCCATAGTGAGGATTTTTCACAGTCAACATTAATTATTCTGCTCATTCTCACTTAGACATATCTGAGAGAAGTAAATAAACAGCATCTCATTTTCCCTTTTACAAGGCAGTCTAGCAGAGGCTTTGAGATAGGATAGGAAGTCAAGCACTAGAATAAAAGGCCTTAACACATCTGTTTTAATCAGGTTAAGATATTGGTTCAGGCTGCTTTAAAAACAAATGCTATTTCCAAGCCATGTAATTTGGAATTCATGTGAGACTTCCCACATAATCAAATCCCACATTTTATATTTGTACCAGCCAGCCAAGTTAATGTCTAGCACATCTTTAGTAAGATGTAAACTCTGAGATCTGTTCCCACTCCTAACGCCAGATGCGTTCATTTCTCCACATAGTCCACACCCTTGGTATAACGAGCTACACAGAGTATCTTGCTTGCTGACACATCTCTGCTCAAATAGACTTAGAAGATTGGAAGCACTTTGTGAGGGCTCTCGCACTTACCTGTTGTCTCTCTCCAGAGGATGGGAGGTCTGCAAAACATCAGACTGCTCTGCTTAATCATCAGTTTGATCTGCACAAGGAGGAAAGGGGCTTTTGCAGACCTCTTTGCCGTAAAGACGTAGACCTGAAAGGGAACAGTTAGGCCAGTTACAGGCCCAGTGTCACGGGAGCATGTTGTATTCCAGCGCAAGGCTTCAGTAATCATGTGTTGGCTCACAGGCAGCTGTCTTCTGTAGAGGGAGGAAAATATACTGACTTCAGCATTGGGAAGAGTTTCAGACATTTATGCCTTGCCAACTTAATGAATAATCTGTCCCACTCATAATGTTAGCCTACATGCTCAACCTGTGTAGGTACAACAGAGGTTAATGGGACCAGTAACATTGTAATATTGATATACTAAACAGGTTTAACTTCTTTTACAGCTTGTGTAATAGTTGTGCATTTTAAGTTGGATAACGGAGCAGCAGATGTTAACAAATGTGAATAAACAACAAAATCAACACAGTTAAAATCACCACAGAAGTACAGAGGCTCTTATGGTACATTGTTTTAGTCAAAGTAAAAGTTCATGAGCATAACAAAAGACACTGTCAATTTTAAAGGTTAGTTTTAAATCATTAAGGCTGCATGGCATTATTTGAGGAACCTTATTGAATAATACACTTGTCAGTAGCTTTTGTTCATTGAAAGGAGTCTTATCTGTTTTTATAGCATGATTTTAATGCATGTTACTTACTGCTGCACTTTCAGTGGGAAATTGTTGTGTAATAGTTGCCAGACGTCACTTTGGAACGGTTGTGAATGTTAAAACATTATTGTGATTGTTCATCGCCAACCCTCCAGTTCCCTGATTTAAATTTAACGACTAAGTTATTTTTCTAAACTTCTCGGTTTCTCTCAAGATGAAGCGCTGTTCACCTGCTCAGAGCAGTGCATGGTGAGGTGGTTTTGTAGAGTTGGGAATGAGGTTGAGGCAAGGGGGGGTATGTCAGGAGTTATTCTCCTCTGCAGAGACAATTGATAATGTTCCATTAGCTTCAGGCACAACAGGAGAAGAAGCCAAACAGAAGCATGTGCACATTTAACTCTTGACAATGGCATTACTCAAGAAGAGAGGGATGCAGTATTTGTTTGGTAGTCTCTGTGTTTACAAATATTTACCAAATACTTTAGTTGTGTTAATAGTACACCAACAAAATTATCCATATTATGTAATTAGAACATAGGATGGACATAATTTAAAATATGTTTATTTGATTGCCGTTTTCGGTGAGTAAATTGTGACTTCTACATACATATTGTCCATCCATTCATTATCTCTAACTGCTTATCCTGTTCAGGGTCAGGGGGGAGATTATCCCAGCTGTTGTTGGGCAAAAGGCAGGGTACACCCGGGACAGGTCACATTCTATCTCAGGGCCAACACAGACAGCCAAGCATACTCTCAGCCAAGTTCATTATTACTCTTTTGGGCAAATTAAAGTAATCAGTTAACTTAACATGCTCATCTTTGGACTGTGTAAGGAACCCTTAATACCCAGAGACCCAGAGAAACCCACACAAACATGCTGAGAACATCCAAACTCCACACAGAAATGCAGAAGCCAGCTGGGGATTTGAACCAGGGATCTTCTAGCTGTGAGGCGACAGCACAAACTACTTTACTACCACTGGGCTTTCTACAATACAATAGTTTCAATTATAGTTTAAGTCTCATTGTGGCTTTAGTCTGAAGTGAAATGCCTCCCCATATGTATTTTTTCGGTCTTCTAATTGTTTCATCCAATAACATCTCTAAAAATCTTCTTTTTTCAAATGAAGAGTCCAAAACCTAAATATAATCAATTTAATATGACAATTTTATGTTCGTAGTTTCCCCCAATAGTTTTTTATACCATTGATTAATTGATTACCTGATGATTAAGTGCGGCTCTCCATGTCAGCCACCTTAGTAAAAACGTTATTTGATTTTTTTTTTATTAGAAGTATTTGGTGATCATTAATCACTCCACTAGTCACCTAAGGATACAATATGCTACTAAGGCTAGCAAGACACTTAAAATCTATCCTCTCCACCCAGCCCTCACTTTCAGTGTTTATTGTTAGTTCTATAAAAATCATTCATATCATTAGTTTTATGAAATTGTATTAAATGAGAAGCAAGCATCGTCAATCAGGCTGAAATTGTTAACATTCTAAGGTTGGCCACAGTGGCAATCCTTGCTTGAAAACCTGCAGAAGTGAGTATCTCTGCAATGCTGGCAGTGCTGTTCAATAATTCTGCGACACAACAGGCTTCAACGGCACTAATTTGTCAGTCGGAAGTATGGATTATCTTCTGTGCTACAGACCAACATTTTTGTTGTCAGTTAGACGCATGTCTTTACATAATGACATGAAATACTGTTTAAACTGTGTCTCCATAATTCCACCATTAATGTCACACTTGCACATTGACTGGTTGTGTTACACAGAAATGCTAATTTTGAGCATATGGGGCAAGGCTTGTAAATATAAAGTCATTGGTTTTCAGAATGAAGATGTATGTCCCCCAGTGGCGCAGTGTGTCTTGCTAATATGTTCTTATTTGTTAACTAAACATTAATAGAGAAGATTAGATGATTTAGCACCTGTATGGTGCCTGTGGACAATACAGTAATTTAGATAATGACAGAAGTTATTCTTTGAGATAGGTTTTAGAACATATTTATACTAAAATACTAGGGGAAAAGTGACATAATATATCTTTAGAAAAGACATCTCAGGTATATGTAAATGATACCATTTAGAGATATGTATGTGGAAAAAGTTCTCAGAAAGTTGATGGCAATGAAACAGACTGTGCACAGAGAAACAGCTGCACTACGAAGGGGGATTGACTGAATGAGGGGTACATGAAGGGAAAAGGCTGGGTGGTGCTGGAGAGGTGAAGAGAGGGAGTGGTAAAAAGAGAAGGAGGGCTTGGAAGTGAGGGATATTGAGACAGAGGCAGAAGGAGAGTGAGATGTCTTTGTGTAAATGGTAGCTGTCATCCTCTCTTGTAAGCAGTTCCTCATTGGCCAACAGAAAGCCCCCCTGTGTGAAGGAAGTATCACCAGGGAAACTTCGTCTCGCTGCCTCTGTGCGTGTTTTCCTCTTTGCCAGGGTTATTTTTAAATAGAATTTGCCTTCCTGCTCAGACTAAAGACTATAAGCCACAGCATCCCTGTTTTGTTGCTTTCAGGATTTGCAAGTAGACAAACCAAGACAGAAGCAATGTTCACTTCTTCTCCTCTCCCACAGTTACATTGCAAGCTCTTTGCAAAAATGGGGGACGACCGACCTTTTGTGTGCAGTGCTCCTGGCTGTGGACAGGTAAGTTTTCTCCTTCCTTTCAATCTTATGATCCTTATGATTAAACGTATTTCATTTCTAAAAGAAAAAAGGTCTTGTACTTGTGTAAAATAAGAGAACTTACCCTTCAGCCTTAAATCCCTGCCAACACACTTATTCCCATTGCTAGAGTGAGTTGACCTACGGTGATTTATGCAATACTCACGGTCATTACACTGGTACTGGCATTCTAGCTAGCATGCTGCCATGTTAGACAATGCTATGTCTCCTCTAGCAATGACTCACTTGAAGCTCCAGTGAGTAATCGGAGCACAGTTATTGTTTCAACCTGTCACTGTTGACTTCTAGCGCCTGCAGACACAGGTTTGAACTGTAGCAGTGACTCAGCTGAGCGCCAATAGTGCACTCACATGTCTGTAACATGGTGATTGTCTGGGCTTGGGCTGATAAAACAGCAAACTGAAAGAAGTGAATTCTAGGGTTCATGACTATTTAACGCAGGAAATAGGATGTCTGATATTGTACTCAATTAGCTGTCTGATGCTGCATTCAGTTGGGTGTGATATCTTTAAAACGAGTGGTGGATTATCAATCCTGGGGTCTAAAGGAAGGAAGTGTTTATGTGGTTAGGTGATTGTGATTCATAAACTCGTGTCTGTTCTCTGATCAGTAGTGATCTGTTGTTCACAGGGCTTGTGGTTTGAACAACAGTCATGAAAAGTAGTTAAACATGCTTGCAAGATAAATAAAAGATGATTTGTTTGGTTATTTTCATCTCAGAACATTATGGACAGCTGGGGACCTGTTTTCTGATAGAAAAAACATTTAAATTTTCCGCTGTGATGTAAATACTGCATATTTCATTATAATGTATTATGTAGTTGACATTCAAAGCAACAAAATCATATGAAAACTTTTTCAGGCAAAGCTATGGTAGGTAACTGTGTAGATCTACAGCTGTGGTATACTCTCCAGCTTTGTTTGAGTGCGAAACTGTTGTATAAACAGAACTCCGATCGTAGAACAGTGTGACAGTGCTACATGTTTGGGAGTATTTTTGGCATCAAAGCACCACTTTATCATGAGGAATAGAAATAGTTTGTTTCTAAATTTTCTGATATTGAATATATTGATTTGGACTCATGTTTCTGACCCTTTCTGTTTTAGCTCTTCTTTGGGCTCTGTTACAACAACCAAAAACAAAACAATAAAGATCTCTGCAGGTTTGTCATTTTAGGCTACTGCTTTCACGTTAGAGGCACAAATGGGTCATTTGTAAATGGGTCATTTTGACCCATTTGTAATGTCAAAATAAAGCTAGCAAAATAAGAAGTAAAATATGGGTAAAATTGTAAATAACAGTAAATTTGACCATTTGATAACACGCTTTTTGTACTCAACTTAAATAAACTGTGCTATAAATACACTTTAGTTTCTTAGGTGTCATTATACAAAATTGTTATTAAATCTAGATTTGTGCTGTCATTTATAAAAGTTTTACTGGCCTTTAATAAAGTCTATGATGGTATTTATTTGTGCAGAACATCTTTTATGTCACAAGTATGCTATGTCCAAATGCAGTTTTACTGCTGCCCTTTATAAACAACAGTCACCTACCAGGACAATCTGAATCATGCCCATAATAAAACAAGGATGATTGACTTCTGGGTTTGCTCAGAGTTTTACCTTTTACCACCACTACCAAAAACAACAACAACAACAACAACAACAACAACATTAATAATAACAAGATTTTATGGTGCCCAGTATTTACTTTGTGTGGTGGGGTAATCCTAGCTGCCAGTATCTTATACAGGGATATAAGGTGTAGGTAGTTTCGTCTACAAGGCCCAGCCACCTTGTTCAGAGGAAAGAGACAAATGAGACATGTATTGGTGATGCTGCTGGTTAGGGCTAAAAATAAGTCTCCTGACACTTGACTGTGTTTCCACTTCACTCTCACGACTGAACTTGCAACTGCAACGCAGCACTCTAAAATAAGCTGCAACGAATGGTGAATAGGCTTGTGCCAGGGCCCAGATGATTCCTCCCACATCTCTGAATGATTCTCCTTGCCACTTCTCCAAAGAAGTGCTCTTTCTCAGAGCATGGCTGTTGGTGCTCTTTTCTAAAGGCCAGATCTCCTATAGCCTGGGAGCCTGGTACAAAATTCAGAATAATGTAGAGCTATACTGAAATACAATTTATAATATTAACATGTTTACACGCCAACATACCTAACAACATTTAGCTCTCCTCTGTAAAACACATTGCAGCATCTATTTTGAACTTGATATAAAATGATTTAGATATAATACCTTCTGGTCAGTGGTCATTGGCTTTTACACCTCCATTTGATATCCACAACACCACATAGACTACAGTTTTCTTTGTGTGTGTACGGTGTGTTGGGCTGTCTGTAATTACTACACTATGATATCTAGGTTGTTGTACTACAGAACATTTCTTAAGGTCACCAGGACAAATAGACAAATACTGACTGGTCAATTCATATTGTATCGTTCCTTCCTATTTTTTTTTTTGTTGTTGTTGTTCACTTATTCCAGAGGTTTACCAATGAGGACCATTTGGCTGTACACAAACACAAGCATGAAATGACACTGAAATTTGGACCACCAAGGACCGACTCTGTCATTATTGCAGGTAGTGTTTTTCTACAAGACAAACACTTAGCTTTGCTCTTCTTTTTTGAATGATCAGAGAATATGTAACAGATGAAGATTTTATAGCACAACTCTGCGTGAACATGTTCCAACACCATCTCAAGAAAGGCAGCTTTAAACACACACTTATAACATTGGTTTCTATATTCAATGCTGACTGTGAACTATGTGTGAAAGCATTACTTTGAATAGTTATCTCATTTCATTCCTTTTTGCCAGACCAGACACCTACTCCCACCCGTTTCCTAAAGAACTGTGAGGAGGTTGGTCTGTTTAATGAGCTGGCCAGCTCCTTCGAACAAGATGATGATGAAAAACGGGCCAAGAACTCTGTAAGGAAAGCGTGTGGTAGATGACATTTTCTCTGTGTTTGTGTGTATAGCCACAAGTAAGAAACAAAGAAAACAGACTCCCATGAAGAGAAAAATTATTTTCTACTTCCTGCTTCAAGTTTTCACGTAGTGCCGAAATGCCTGCAATGTGCCCCTGGTGTATCATTATACTGTAAACTATTGCAACAGTTTGTTTAGATGATATTATTGTGTTTTATTGCACTTAAAATGCTGTGTCTGGTAAGGTTGTTTGGTTAGTATAGTAAATACCAACTTCTTTCTTTTAAGGCACTGTAGTCTTTGAGAACATCATCTTTTGTTAATACTTTAAACCTACTCTCTATTTCTATTACTCAATGCCTCTTTCCTTGTCAGCTCCCAGCTCCCAACTCTGTGGCTTTGGACATGAGTCTGCAGACGCCATCAGATGTGAAGGTGAAAGAGGAGGCACCTGTAGAGGTTGACTCCTCACCACCAGGCAGCCCAGAATCTATTTCTGGAAGGTCGGACAGCAACGGAGAGCCACTGGTTAAAGGAAAGGTAGGAAACAAATAGAGGGAGGTGGATGATTGCATGTGTATAGAGAATAGGGTGGTTTATGATACATGTAAATATGACTCTTACAGTATGACATAAATACTTAAATATTGAGGAAGAGATTTACTTGTTTGTTTTTTGAGATGTAATTAAAAAAAAAACAAAAAACAATATTATGTCTTTATTTAGAATAACTCTGTTTTAACTGTGTATCTAAACTTCCCACATCATTAAAATAGGACACACCACCCAGGAGTTCAGCTCCCACCCCAACTATCGTGCGTCCAGGTTCCCTGCCACTGCACCTGGGCTTTGATGCCCTTCAACCCACCATGCCATCACCAACCTCCGTTATCACACAGGCACCACCTTCCAATCGCACTCTAGGGTGAGTCAGAAGCAACCTTATTCTTTTGCTGGCTTCCTCTCACTCTTACCACTGATCGGACTCTTTCAATAAAGTACAATTTAAGCTCTTAACTCATATTCTTTACATGCTACAGTAAGAGAAGTATGTTCTCGATAAACTTGGTCTAGTCATGCTTTTGGTGGGGGGGGGGTTATGTTTTAAATATTTTTTTATTATCATCTTGTGTTTATGACTTGCATTATATAAATATTTCAGCTCGGACTAGTAATGACAAATGTAGGTGTGGTTTTTTTTTTCCTGTATCATGCTAATTGTTATATCACATAATCTTCTTAGTTGTCATTTTTTCTAACATGGCTGAACCTCCTACTTTTGTTATCTCTCTGCCTTCTGTTTTTCTAGTTCACCAACCAGCCATTACCCTATGATGATGCTTTCCTCTGGTCAGGCAGTGCCCGTGCTCCCTGGTCCCCTACAGATGCCCTCTGTAATTAATGTAAGACAGACCAGTAGTGTTATTATATTGTATTTCAGTTTTATAGCCGGGAAGTTTGTTCACGTTATCAATACATGTGTATATGTATATTTTCTCTGGGCTCCAGCTGGCTCGACCTGTGTGCATGGTACCCAACATTCCTGGGATCCCTGGTCCTCCTCTGGGAGGCAGCAGCAGCGGCTCTAACTCCCCCTCTGGCTACAGCATCCACTCAGAGGCCAAGATGGTCAGCACTAGATTAGATCTCTATTTTTATCTCTGTTCTTTTTGTCTCCATCTTCACCCTGCAGCCTTCATCTGCACTGGCTGAGTTTGTTCATCATATGACTTTTTATTTATAATAATCAGCTGTCACTTGATTATTTAACCCTTTCAGTACAAAAATATAACACATTACCGAATTTGCAGTAGTTTACTGTAAAGTAAACACATAGAACTATGTAAGGACTAGACATTTCAAGCATATTTTAGTTTAAGTGAAAAACGAATGAATTGAGTTTGGTTAGTGTTTTATTGTATTGCACAGTATCAACATTAGCGGATTTCACCATTGGCACAAACAGCTTGTTCTTTCAGTCACAAGTGGAAGATCATTGGTATAAATGTAGTCAGGGGCATTTTGGTGGTTTTCATATCTTTTCTAAGCGTAGGAACATGCAAGAGATTTATAGTAACATATCATCTTCAAAAAAATAATTCTTACCTGAATCTGTTCTTGAGTAGTTGTATGTCTTCAGGGCCACTCTGTTATTTTCAAATTATTATTCTCAGTTGGATAATGCACCAAATCAAAAAGCGACATCCTCAGCAGCACCTGAAAACTGTTCTAGTATTTAAGGCTCAAGTTTCTAGAGGTGAATGCAGCACAAAAGAGTTGAGACAGAACAAGCTGAAACTTTGTGATATTCTCTTGTCAGCAGTTCTTTAGTTATCAAATATTTATATGTTGTGTTATCACCTTCGGTTCTGCTGTTATAACATTGCTGCGTAAGGTTGGAGATAGCTCATCTCTAATTGACCATGAATGCTTTACCTACATGATTTAATCTGAACAATTCAGCATTTGGAGAATATTTGTTCTATCTCTCTGTCCTTTGCCATTTTGTTCTCTGTTTAGGCAACTCTTGAGCTGCTTAAAAGTCCTCTTCCCTACTCTTAACAGTTTTTACCTGAGAAGGTGTCTCACTATAAAGGGAAATTCTCAATTCTGAGACTTTTCTTAGTGTTTTGTCAGTAGGAGAAACTCTTTGACTTAGAAATCTTTGTGAATACAGCCCCCAAAGTGTGAACGGCATTGTTGAAAATTAGTACAAAAACATTTAGGCTACGTTATCTAGACTGAAACTAAATAAGTGGATATACAGTATTAACCTGGAGTTTACTGTTTATATAGTAAAGGTTTGCTATTATTTTGGAAGTTTAAATGATATTAAAAAAATTACATAAAAAAATACACATGTATACACATTCCTGTATTGTGTGTCCAATAAGACAATATTTTTAAATATTTACACTCTCCACACTGTTATTTTTAAGTTACTGTGCTGGTTATTGATGCATTTCGTTGTTCTCCTGTAGCGTTTAAAGGCTGCGCTGTCCCATCAGAGCCCATCAGGACAGAGTATGGGGATCATGGCCATGGGCAGCAGCCCCATGGTACCTCAGAAGGCAGAGCAGAACCAGCTGCTAGTCCAACAGTCAGATGCTCCATCACCTGCACAACCTCAGGTATGCAGTGTTGTCTGTAGTCCATGACTTACCTGTAACACAACGTTCAGATCTTATAACAATGTTATTTAAACTTGGATCTAAAGCTTTTTCATATATTTTGTATCACATCAGTTGTCTTAGTTACATAAAATTGGGGTTTTACTTCATGTATTGAGATGACTATGATGTACTCTGAGTAAAATAATGAAACTATGACTCACACTTCCCTTTTCTTTCTCATCTTTCTTCTGCACCCCTCCCATGTCTTGTCTGCTTCCTTGTAACCCTTTCCCCCCTCTAGGTATCTCCAGCACAGCCTACAGGTGGGCGTCGGCGGCGAACGCTAGACGATGACCCAGATGAACGGAGGCAGCGCTTCCTTGAGAGAAACCGGGCCGCTGCATCACGCTGCAGACAGAAACGCAAACTGTGGGTCAGCTCCTTAGAAAAGAAGGCAGAGGAGCTCAGCACCCTGAACGTCTCGCTCTCGGTGAGTGGGCCTGGAGTGGGTGGGTGGGGTGGAAATGTGTCTTGTGGGAGTGCTGTGTAAGTATGTACATTGTCACACTGTGCACAGTTAACAACTACTCAATGAAGTTTGAGATGTTTTTTCCTGATAGCTTAAATCAATTTCAGGGAATACTTGGTAATTATAGACAGCATTATGCAATAATTTGTTTCACATCTTTGTTGTGTTATTTAGTGGTTTGAGGTCTATTTTTCTCTAATATGCTCACTTCTCTACTGTTCTTAGCCTTAAATTAAGGGGAAAAGTATGAAAGCTTGGACTCTTTTAATTATGTGAACCAGCATTAATAATGACTGGAAATATGAATTGTTGGAAGTACTGAGGAGCCTAGTTTCCTTTGCTTGCAGAATGAAGTCTCTCTGTTGCGGAATGAGGTTGCTCATTTGAAGCAGCTGCTGTTGGCCCACAAGGACTGTCCTGTTACCACCTTACAGAAGAAGACTGCCTACTTAGGTGAGCCCTGCATATTTATCTAATGTTTCACCCCTGATAAAATAATGATAGTTTTTGCGTTAGAGTCATGTTTCTTCAATATATGCAGCAATAGAGATGAAGTTCTGTGCAAAGCGTTTAAAGTTACAGTTACAGAATACATTACAAATCTTTACTGTTGTTTTTTTGTGTGTAGCTGCAGAAGAGAGCATGAAAGACACCTCAGAGCCTACAGGATCCCCTGCCCCCGTGATCCAGCACAGCTCATTGGCGCACAGCCCCTCCGCAGGGCAAAACGGCCTGAGCTCAAGGGCAGCAGCTGAAGCCATGGCCATGTCTGTGTTGGCAGGAATGGGCCAGCAGCAGCGAGCGGAGAGTGGACCCTCTCACATTATCATGGCCGTACAGTCTCAATCTGCCGCCAGATGATGAGCGATGCCACCACGGCCCAGACCTGGCTCCATCTCCCTAGAGGTTCAAACTTCCAAGCTTCCCCTTCCCCCATCCTCCTCTCTTTTACCCTTCTGTGGAGCCATCATGCTGTGGCCTGGAGCTCAGCAGCAGCCTTCTGGGAATGGACTGAGACTTTTGAGAGAGCTTCCTGTTCACTTTTCCATAGACTACAGGGGCTGGACTCCAAATTGCTCCCCTCATTTCTAACTCTGCCTCCCCGCTCATCTCACCTTACCCTCAGTAAAAATGCATCTTCACTGTACTGAGTGTACTGCCATGAAGAACTTCTTATGTAGACACATGACACATGTATGCACACTTTGGAAGACACAGGTGTTACATAAATGTTCTTGATCAAATCAGATACCACAGAACACACACAGCTTTACACAGTTTTCAGCAGGGAATAGTGCCTTGTGCTCCTTGAACTTTTAGCCATGAACACAATCACACATGCTATCACACTATATGTCCCTGCATAGGTTTGGCTCCAAAGATGCAGTTGTTAACATCAGTAACAGTGTATTCACCAAAATGTTCTGTAAATGTTCCACCTTAAGGTGATGGACCCAAAATCTTACCTCATTTACACCCCTTTATGACAGAAATTGTGAACTGTGTGAGAATTTCTGTATGTGTTTATGTACATCAGAGCATGGCATTTGTCTACTCCTGATCTGATACATTAACAATTTGTTAGCATGTGACTTTTATGTTGTGTTTTTTACAGTATGAGCAGGTATACAGCATTCAGCCACAACATTCAGGCACCCTGGTGGTTTTAATGTTGTGGTGGATAGAGGTCAGCATGAGCATTCTGGTCTGCAGATACACAGCCTGATGCAAAGCTGGCTGTGATGCACTGTGTGTCCTGAAACCTGTTGATCTTTGCCATCATTAAATATTTCCTGTTCTGACCCTCGTTCAGCACAATATTAATGACCCCAAATGGTAAGATTGGTCCAGAGAACCAAAATACATAGATTTTTTTTCTGGGACGATCTGCTATTGCAAAATTATCTTTTTTTTCCTTCTCACCTGCAAGAAATTTAAGCCCTCTTCTTTTCATATTTCTGCAGACAGGTAGAAAACAGTCATTTTATCTGATAATTTGTTTTTTAAGTTCATATCTTTTCTCATTCTCACATTCTCTGAAACTATTTGTGTGACAGTGTTTCTCTGTGTGGGCCTGGACTTACTGTAGCTGTTATTTTCACACTTCTCAGGATGGTTGAACATCCTTGCTGCTCATTGGAAGTGCGTTGAACCTAGCCTCTTTGCTCTTTACCAAACATAAATTAAGCCATAATACCAACAAATCAGATCTCTGAATCTCCAAAGAGCACTTGGTACCTACATTGGAGTAGGCAGTAAAAAGCCTGTTAGTTTTTGATTCAGACTCCACAATGACACAATCAAGAGTAGTATATAGCTGCTTGTTACTTGCACTTAAACACAGTCTCAGTCAGTGTCTTGTAATTTTGCCTTATGATCACAGTGGTGCCTCCCACATTAATACTAGCAGAGTTGCTGAAGTGAAAAACAGCTGAGCCTTAGAAAAAACATTTTACAACATGTGAGAAACAAACAATTCAATAACTCATTAACGCTTCCTAAAGCCCTTTTAAAGTGAAGAGTGAATTTAACCAATTGTCTCTCTTCATTGACATATAATGATGCAATACTTGTCTGTCATCTGGTGGAGAAACAGCAGATATTTGTTCACTAGTAAAAGTGTTAGAAGGACAACAATTTCAGATAACTTGTCATGGTTTCTGAATAGTTCCAGTTCTTTAGAAAACCCAACCCAAGATATCATTATATTTTACACCAAAATCTAAACAAAAAATTGGGTTTTGTTTACTTTTTTCTTTTTTTTTTTTTTTTGTTTGGTCCTGTAGACTTTTGGTTGTTAAGATCATATATTTCCAAGTTGTGATATTTCATAAATAAGATATGTCCATTAACATAAAGGCGTGTCTTTATGCACTAAAATGATGCAAGTTTATTGTTGCTTTGCATTCTATGGTTCTCTCTATGGTTTCTTTAGATACATTTTTAAAAATGATATCTTTCTATTATTTGTACTGTATACATGAATGGGAGTTTGCTCAGCAACTTTAATACCTTCCACCTTTCTACCTAACACCTTTTGACTGAGCCTATTGTCCTGCAGTCCCAGTGGTGACCCTGGCATTTTGTTGTACTTTGGAGCTGGCACTATATTTGGCTGGTAGTCCCTTATAGACTGTTATAGATTGTTTATATGAAATGAAAATTCAAGTGATATTTAGCCTTTTTTTCATTTAACACATGTCATTGGCACCTTTTCTTTCTTCTCATGTTTTCTTTTGCTGTATGCTGTTTTCAGGACACTACAGTACAACTTTTGTATTGTGCTGAAAATAGCTAAAATGTATTGCTTCTGTTTGTACTCATCAATATACAAACTTCTTTAACAAATTGATTTTTTTTGTTTTCTTTAATGTCATTAGTCCTTTTTCAAAAAGAGATTGTTATCCCTTTTGTTATATGGAAGATGAATTTGATCATGTGTCCCTTTCTAACTTATTTTTTTAATTGGTCAAACAACTACCATTGAGGTCTTTAGCATATTAATGTGACCTAGATTTTTTTTTTAAAAGCGATGTAATGTAAAATGCAACATTGTGAAAGTTGCACAAATTGAATTAATGTTTGTTCACACTCCCATTGTCGGACTGATGATATCAAATTGTACATATCTGTACTATATGAATATATTTACTTTTCCATGCATGTCCAAGTGGAATACTATGAACACTTACAATGCTGCAGTTTTAATTAAAGAAACTACATCCTAATGAAGATTATGTTTTTTTTATTCTGTCTAGTCACCTCTATAAAAGTTAGTGCTTCAATATAATTTGTTATAATTGGCAGTGTTTGCCAATGTTGCACGTCAAGACACTGTACTGCCAGCCTTCTTTATAATTATCTTTGCCCTGTGTTCTCTGTCTCTTTCTGTCATCAACTGCATGTCTGCATTTGTGTTAAAAAATACTTTGTAGAGAGCAAAATACCAATTTTTGTGCTTAAATTTGCTCATGTAAAGTAAATTCTCAATTCTAAAGTCCTGCTTTGAAGAATGCAGAATCATCTCCAATGTATTTTCTGAGAATGTTGGACATATAGAAACCTGAGGTTTTATTCTACAATTAAAAAGTAAAATATTGTTTTTCATAGGTGGATTTTAGTTTTTTATAAATAAGTAATGTTGAATTATTTAATTTATTAAAATATAAAAAATTTAAGTACCTTTTCTATAATGTCAGATCCCCTTGTTTTTCTAAGGAGGTCAGGGATGTATTGCCATGGGCTGGGTATTTCTATGCTACAGCCCTACTTTTAAGCTGATGTCTTTGTGCTGTACTCAAGTACTTTTGTAAAAGTGGCAAAGTGGCCGGAAATAATCCTGTTTCGTTCATTTTTGCTTAGACTTTTATTTTCATGTTTATAAGATAAACATGATCATAACATTTTGAAAGCAGCCCTTAATGGCAGGGGGAGTGGAGTAAGGGATTCATTTCATGCACCGGTTACAGTCAGTAGACAGCATGACTCATAAGCAACTAACTCAGATTAGTATGCTAAACTTGTTTAGCTTTCTATGTCATTATAACATTTGCATGTTTTCAGTCATTTCGTGTCTCTTTGTGGTTTATTTGCTTCTGTTATTGGTCATATTGCACTTCTTGGTCGTTTTTCCTCATTTTGCATATTTCAGTCTATTTTGTCTGTTTGTGGTTGTTTGCATCCTGTTGTTTTGCATCCCTAATTCCCAACCGATTTTAGCCAGACACACTCACTTTTGTGTGTCTGTGATTTGTTTATGTGTATTTGTGGTTGCTTTACAAATTTTGTTATGTTGCTCTTGTTATGCTCTTGTTGTCTTTTTCATTTTACTAGTTTTTGCTGTGATGTTGCATGCTTGTAGTCATTATGCAATTCTTTTGAGTCTTTTTGTGGTCTTGTTTAGAGTCTTTTTTTTCTTAATTTTGCCAGATATTTTTCATCTCAGTGAAGGGGCCCCTGACTCCTTTTATGGCATATACAAAATTGTTAACGTCTGTGTGTTTGCAGGAGACAGGCAGGATGAAAATACAAGATTTCACATGCCGCACCCCTTAGTTGAGAGTAGATGGTGTGTGTTTTGGCCAGAAGACCGCTAGAGGGAGCCGCAGTGCCAGTGACTGTCGGTTGGGACGCAGCGAATTAACACCCAAGGCAGTCACGTGACAGCCCGTTGCCGTTAGTGAGTTTCCCCATTATGGCGGAGGGGCCAGCCGTGCTGATGGACTGTCTCTACCACTCTGCTTGTTTTGTGTCCTGAGAAAGGGCGTTTTGTTTCTAGTTTTATTTTATTTTTTTTCACATATCTCCACTGTTGACTGGCTTCTTTTTAACCAGAATATACTCGTGTTTATTGGCGAAGTCATGGCAGACCGCGGCGGGGATTTGTCCGCCCTGCCAAAAGAGGTTAGAGACCAGTTGGCGGAGTTGGATCTGGAGCTGTCTGAAGGTAAAGGAGGGGAGGGGGCTGCTGGGGATAATGGGGGATGCTAAAGCAGATTTTCGAGGTTGATGCGTAAGTCAGCTGTCTAGGCTAACCGGCACCAAATAAACCCGTGTTTATTTCCTCTTGTTTTTTAGTTAAATGAATGAGGGCGCACGTCACGATGTGCCACCTAGCTTATTGTGTGCTAGCTAATACAGGATGTGGTTTTTCTAGCTAGCAGTGCATGACAAGCAGCATTGTAGCGGAGGCTTTCGTCATCCATTGTGTTTCCTGTGTCTTAAACCACTCGGCAGCTCCTTTAAATCCATTTAAATTTGTGTGTTTATAGCAAATCTCCTAATTTGCTGTGTGTTTGAATGTCAAAGCCTCCCCGTGTAGCCGTATGACAGACTGGGATAGCATAGGTGATCAGAGGCAAGGTCTGGCAGTCAGGGCTTGACTGTTCTCCCGTTATATCTTCATTAAATATAAATTATATTGTGTATTGTATTATCTGTCACGTCCTGTTTGACACCAAAAACGCATTTCTACTTAAAATTTCTAGTCAGGTTTAGCGTAACGACCTTTTAATCGCAGTAAAAATGAGTCACTATGGCTAGTGTTTAGATATGATGACTACGCCTGTAGTCATGATCTGCTCTGGTGTCATAGAAAGATACAGACTGTTATGAATTACCAGACATAGTGTATGACCTCAGTCTCACGACGTTCATTTAGGTGAACAACAAGATGTTTACAAAGCCTTATATACCTCTGTAAACCTGCTATTACTGGAATTATAGGTTTACCTACCTGCACTGCTCATCATGTGTTACGCTAGATCAGTGTTGGGTGTACACACCTGGTCCAGAGGGTGGGTGATGAATGTGTCCGTTTGCTGTATTTTGAACACATTTATTCATTTATTCATCAAAAGCATATTCAATCAATCACTCCCCCAGAGCAGCTATCAGCCCTTGTTTTGCCTTATGTCTGTAGACACCTACTGTCACACATCCCTGGCATAATTCATGTTGCCCTGCTATTTGGCACCTAAGAAATACAACAACATATTGGAAAATGAATATATGAGCAGGTCATATCAGCTGATGGTGAACTTATGGTTTTATTAGTGTATGTGCAGGTATTTAACGATGTCATTCAGATGTAGATCAACCAGTATTTAGTGTGTTGGTTTAATCTGTTAGAGTTAAACTGGCATTTTTAGTAATGTAAAGCATTTACTTTAGCATCTCTGATTGTAGTTTGAGCAGGGACAATTGCAGTTATTTTATGGCAGTATTCAATTTTCATACAACTTTTACATCACTGGAATAAAGTATATTAACACATTTTCTAGCCCTTTTACAGAAAAATGATTATAATACAATTTACACTGAAACTTTGATTTAAAAGTAATATTAGGACTATTCCTTGTTGGTCCTCAAGTACTCTTGAGAAGTACTGTATGTTAGCCTTGGCATTTGGTGCAGAACACTACAGTTGTTAATTGTAGCTTAAACATTGAGTGTGATGGGAAAAAGGAGTTAATATTCTCAATATCCCAAACAGCCTAGACTGTTAATGATATTTTGAAATGCACTATTTTCCATTGGTGTGCATGTAAGCCATCTAGTCCTATTATGTCTGGATGTGTGCAGTTTGTCCCGCCTCTATAGACTATTTTTCTTAAATCCACAGCAAACCAACTTCTAAACCAAATGGAAATGCCTGTTTCGTCGTTGCTTGGATAAGAACACAGGCTTGCCAAATGGCCTCTTAAAAAACAGCCCAGTTCTGCAAGCCCCCTGTGACTAAGGGGGGCACAATGAGGACCATTCAGCTGGTCTGAGCCACCGTGGCTAGGAGCTCTGCTGCCATTTAGGCCATTCAGCTGGTCCCACTCTTTGTGTGCACGTTAAAACAGGCTGCCTCTAAAGGAAGAGTAGGGAGGAACAGGAAACTGGTCATAGTTTGTACTTCTACTAGGAATGGTTGCCCCCCTCTCACCCTTATGTCAGCTGGGCTTGGGGTAAAAGATCATGTCTGGTTCTTCTTTCCCTTAACCAGCCTACCTTGTTGAAACCTCCCATCATCTGTCAAATCTATTTTTACCCAAAATATGATGTTGCTCGCTAAAGCAGAATTTTTTTTTTTAAATCTGTGAATCAATAGTTGGTGGTTTGGGCATTTCAGTACTTAACTGCCAGTTTGTATCTCTGGTCAGTATGTGGTGACTAGGATTCCAGATTAATGCCTATTGTTTTTTTGGTTTATTTTTTCTAGACAGACAGATGTCAGATGCAGGAGAAGCAGGCAGGCTCATTAATGCATAAAGCAAAGGGTCTCTGTAGAGCATGACAGCATTGCTTTGGCCCCTCTTATGAAAAAACTATGCATCCTTATTACCCCTTATCATCATGGCAATGGATAGGTACAGTTCAGTAGAGTCTGGGAGGAGAACTGTAAAAACATCCTTTTCTATCTGCATTAATAATTACTTACGTTTTGTTGATGATTTAGTAAGCACCCAGACAGTTTTTTGAGAAACATTACAGACGTGTGATGGCTACTTCCTCAATCTCAAACTTATGTGGTGTAGAGCTCTTGTTAGGTCGAGATCTGCACTGGCAGTAAAAAAGACAAACAAAGATCCCTTACACTAATTGCAACAATCATTTTTTTTACTTAAATGAAAATTATTTCACAACTTGTATACACAGCTTCAACAAATGACACTGTGACAATATGTACAGAAGTGTTAAACACAACATATTAAATAGTTCAACTTATATTTATCCCTTTGAGCCAAATGGTTTTGTTGTGGTTTTGTTGCTTTTCAAAAAATGTATATTCCTCAATTTCATGCTGTGACAGATTTTGTTCAAATGTACTTCTTATTTGGACATAAAATCCTGATTCAGATTACACTTACATGAGAGTTTTGTAATTATTTAATTATAAACAGAACAGATTTATTACACAACCATGCCTGCAAAAGAACTATTATTTTTCTTAGTGCATTTGCATGAGCTTTGAGTAGTCTTGAGTTGAGTAAGTCCTGTTTTTCTGTTTAGAAATATTAATAATATATGCGTGTGTTAGATCTGTTTAAAAAAGCCTTCAGGTCAGAATCCAAAAGGCACAAACTATCTCCCTTGTAGGGTCAGAACCAAAGCTTTAGACCCAAGCGGGATGGTTTGGCATTCTTGGCAAATGTGCGTTTGTGTCTATACAGTATGTTTGAACAAGCAAATGTGTGTGTACATAATATTGTTTCTGTGAATATTTAATGACTGATGGAGTCCCCTTTTCTCCTTTAGGCCTATAGTAGAGTGATTTATTCACATGCTTCTATTAAATACCATGACACCCTAACAGAGAGGTGTGGGTTTGGGTAGGTGTGTTGATGTGTGTGGTTAGTGAGCATGACTTATTTATGCTCCCTATGTAGAAGGCATGAACAGAGGGGAAAAAAGCTAACTGGACTCCTTTGAGTTATTTCCAGGAGATATATTGACATCCCACTCATCAGCACTTAAGACTTGCAGATTTCTGATGTGGGAAACTCACTTTTAAAAGTAGAAGTTGTTTAACTTGTTGAACAAGCTCACTTGTTATGTCTGGTAATCCTGGACAATAACACACAATTACTGTATTAGTAAGAGTAGTCTGAAGCTGATTATTTTATAGTAAAGGGAAATGTATGCAGTGTAACATAAAATATTCTAATGGGTGTTAACCATCTTCCACTGCTATGCATTTTGGTATAAAAACCAAAAATCTTTTTTCAGTCATTTTGTGCTGTAATTTGCTTAGAATATTGAATACAGACAAAATTATGTTAAACACATTATAGTTGTTATGTCACAATTGACGTGACATACTGGTAGATGATGTATAGTATAGAGTAATTATATTAAAATAGTGCCTGTCCAGTCCCAGGACTCGGGTGTTACTTTGCTGTGAAAGTCTGAGATGACAGTGCCTGTGTGTGCAAGCATACACTCATCTTTTCACAATTTCACATAACATTAACATTCACTCATTGATGTGATATGATGAGTCTATTAATGTGTCTCAAGCTGAACTAACAGTCTTTAGAAATTGGAAATGTTTAGAGTCAAGGCAAGCCTATCTCCTGTCCTGTTGCAGAGCCATGAGTCATTGCAGTTAGGCGTGTCTTCTTCTCCAGGGCACATTCAGCCACCACAAGGTGAAAGAACCAGTTTTAGCCTCCTGTCTCACTGAGCTGTTGACTGACGGTATCAGCGTGATGCAAAGTGTGATTCATAAGAAAAATATGAATGGAAATTATGTGAAATAGACCCTTTCCCCCAGTCTCCACAACACCTATCTTCATTCACCATTTGAGCAACCTGTAATCTCATCTGGACAATGAAGTGCCTCTCTGGTGTGGCATTGCGCTACCTTCCTACTCAGTGCTTTTGTGGCCTGCAGCCGTCATTTACTGAGCAGAAGCTGATTCACACCTGACAATACACACTGTGATTTATGCCTCATAGGTTAAATAATGAAATTATTTGTTGCAAAACAGAAATGAAGTTTGTCTTTGGTATTATCAAATGTGGGAGCCAATGCAGAGCCCCTCTAATCTATTGCTAGTCTATATCCACTGCCTGGCAGACCATGTGACTGCTAATGCTGAAGAATGCTCTTGTGAATATAAATAGACCTGGCTGCTAAGACAAATTCGCTTTCATGCCCGAGGAGGAGAAAACAAGCATCTCTTTGACACAAAAGCCCCACCATTATTGCAGTGGAGGCCAACCTCTCAAAGTCCCAAGGAGTCAGTCCTATTTATGTGTCTTTCTTTCTCACTGAGGCTAATCTTCCTGGTTAGTAGCAGCCAGTAGCAGCTCCACATCCAACCATCTGGCTGGGTGGCTGCTACATTTGGGTCACTATTGTGCCCATGGGTTGTGTATGAAATATGATGGCCGGTTGGGAACTGCCCTGACCTGTGCAGAAGGTTGGTATAGGTGTGCTAATTGCTAAAGCATCATACCAATTGTTTTAGATATTTTTAAACATTAACATTATTGCTGAGTAAATGTAATCATTTTAGTACACATCCATGGAAGGCAAGTGTTTATTTCTTTTTGCTAGTTAGTTGGCTCATTGGTTAAAAGGATTATCTGTACATTTTCTATGCATTGTTTCATCCTTTCTTGAGACAGACCCTCAATGCTGATATTTGTATCTTTTAGGACATTGTTTCTTATTTGAATAATTAAAAATGATTAACCTTGCATTTAAAAAGGGCTTCCTCGTGATATGCAATTAAAAAATGAATGAATGAAAAATGATTTTAGGGTATTCATGTTTGCAGTGACCATAGCATTATGACCACATTGTCGACTGTGTGTAAATTGTCTCTCTCATTTTCTCTGTCTCTTCTGTTGATCAGCCACAGCTGATCATTACAGTCTTTAAAGAGGGTGTGGAGAACACGGGCTAATTTCTCAGCAGCTGGTCAGTCTCTATATATGAAAGCCCAGGCCTGCGTCACAGGAAGGCTGGTGGGAAACCAGAGCTCGGGTAAAGCAGTCCTGCTGTATATGTACAATAAAAGTTTCCAAAAGGTCAAAAGTTTTCTCTGTCAGTCACTCATTGGCTAATTTTTTTATTTGTATTGTTATTTTCCCTTCTGGACATGTGCCTGGTATTTCAGTAGTTCTCTTCCTAAGTTTAGTGTGGAGCCAAAGGTTTACCAAAAATTCCCAGTAAGTAGAAGCCCTCAGGAAACCTGTCTTGGCCCCTCTGTACACATTGTGCTATTGCTTGGCTTGCAGTCATGGACCCCTTTAACTCAACTCCCAAGAGAAAGAGGTAAAACAAAGGCCATGAGAACACAAGGATTAGGTGTGGCTTCAGATAACTGCGACTAACACTAGGTTCAAGCCAGGTGCAAGTCCACATGTTGGATGTTTATTACCTTCAACGGAAGCATTAGGTTAATACTGACACTTCATAGCTACAGGTCTGGTCATGCTAGCCTTAGTCATTTCCTGGAGAATGAGCTAAAATTGGTTGTCTAGTCACAATTGGTGTCTAGTTTAGTTTCGGACAAGATTGTATAATGTTACCACTGAATGGGATGGAATGGGTATGTGGAGCAAGTAGTGACAATGCATCAACTTACAGTATTTCTCACACTCTCTAGGTTTTTGTTGTGTTACATGCTCCCCCAGACAGTGATTACACACTGGTGATTGTTTTGCTGTCTGGATGTTATTTGGCTGGGATTGTATTGAGTTAAACTTCTTTCCCAAGCTTATCCAGCGAAACTTTCTCTTGAGACTTGAGACACATGCACACCGGTTCCCATATACACCTTAACACGCCTAAGGGTGATATTGCCACAAGCTGGAAAATTAAGTGGTTGCCAGATGTGTTATTCAGTAGAATTCCAGACTGGTGTTATGATGTTTTTGTTTTTTTTGTTTTTGTTTTTTTTTTTAAACAATTTGAGAATTCAGTTTGTCTCAAGGATACTGTAATATGAATTTTCCCATTTATTTTAAATGGATATTTAAAAAATTAAATAGCAGTAGCCCAACATGACAGCAAACTCAATGTTTAGGTTTTGTATTTCACTTTTTTATACAATACATTAATAGTTTCTATGAGGTCACACTCACTGCATACCCTACCTGCCTGTGCTGTAGAGATAAGCTTGTTGCTAACATGGTCTCAATGCTTTTCCCTTGTGATGTTTCGCTCCCATGTGAAGTAAAAATGCTTTTGCTGACATGTGTTTATACATTGTGTGTTTCACCACTGTGCATTCCTTTTCTTCATATTTGTCTAGTGTTTCACATTGTTGAACATCATTTTTAGAGCAGTAATAAATTCCTGATGACAAGCTGCTTATCAGCTGTAAGATGTGTGAGGTCAGGACCATGAGATGTACTGAGTGAATAAAACATGGGCAGTATGGTTTTAATGTCAACTCTAGCCTCAACACTTTGGATTTAAGTGTTTCTCAAAGTAATATTGACTTAACCAGTCAGCTACCTGGCTAAAATCTATCTTTCTACATTGGTGTCTTCTTTGAACACTTCATCCAATAGCAATGAATAGTCAAGTAACATCAATTGTATATGTTTCTTCTAGCTGTAGATGCAACATGAGAGGATATTTCTAAGCTCAAACTCACTGACCAAATGATTTGCTTGTTGTAACTGAAAGATAAGGAAGCAGACATAACACTTAAGGGGTTGTACAGAGCTTGGTGAACCTCAGGTCAGATGTGTTTCACACTGACTCCTATATCTCTTTACGTCAACACCACTGCCTTGAAACTTGACATTTCTCTGTCACTACTCAGTGAACTCTGAGTACCCAGCAATGCTGTCTGTCATGTGGTATGCTGCCCAAGATGCCTTATTCTAAATACGTCTCCGCTCCTCTTTTCTTTCCAGTGTGCTCAATTAAGTCAAAATCAACCTACTGACCTACTTACAATAAATGAGCTAGAGGACCTAGTGTTAAAATGGGTCACAGTGGTTGGGTTATTCTGTGAATAATTTTTAACAATAGTATTATGACCCCTCCTAGGAAAACTTAAGTGGTACCTAAACATAAATAATGACGTGGAGCAAGCAGTGAGAAGGTCTGAACTGTCACTCAGACCAGGTTGAAGCATATATGTAGTTGTGTCAGTTTAGGTGCATTGTAGATATTGTGATTGTAAATCTTGTATGTATTTATAAATACTCTATGCACTGTTAGCTGCTGCTGCTTATGCATCTGTCTTTTTGTGTCTAGGCTCCTGTTCTCTAGCTGCTGTTTTTCCAATAACACTTTTAAGTTACAGTACTTAAAACTTTGTTCATTTGAAACTATCTGTGCTAATATGCAGATCTAAGACTCTTTTAAACTCTTTTAGACTCTGCTCTTTTAAATTCTTAAGCTTTACAAAATAAATTAGAGAAGCTGTAATATGAATTATCTAACTAAACCAAAGTAGAAATGATAAATAATGATAGTTATACAATGTATTACATCCTACTTCTTATTTTGTAACACAAAACCAAAAGGCAATTATCAGACATCAGTATATTTCACATCGTAAGATAGTGATGAAGAAATTGTTTATGTACCTCATAAACATATATATTATGGATGGTAGTGGTAAATAGGTTTGGGCTGACACTGCCAAAAACATACATTATCTGGTCCTTACTGTAAAAAGTAGACCTATTCAGTGCAAAGCTGTATTCTGACTTCATTCCCCTTTGTTAGATTCCTTATTCTTAAAATTTTAATATATTTTCTAATGTAATTATAAAGATATCTCATTATTTGTTCTGTGTGATTGAATTACTACTGTATCCTGTGACTGCTACTATAGTTGAATTACTATACTTTTATGGTTGTATACCTCAATATCAAATGGCAAAGTCTAAAAATATCCTGTGTTATTTATTATATACTCCGAGTTGCTATTCCATTAAGTAAATTTAAGCTAAATTAGTCTAGTGCACTGTTCCTGCAATAAATCCCTCTATTTTGAAGGTAAATATGTTCAGTTTTGTTAAAAATGTTTTAGATAAGTGTGGATACAACTTTGTTTTGCAGTGTTAATGAACTGTACTGTGTTATACTAATTTATATTTCTAATACTTGCCCCTATTTTAAATTTTTTTTAATGAGTGCTCTTGCATTAGACCCTGTTTATTTTAGGTTGGTTTACATAATGCACTTAAATTCAGGTGTCATTTTTTTCAAACTGCCAGATTTTAACTAAAGAGCTTAAAGAAAAAAGTTGGGATTTATTAACCTGTTAAAGGGTCTTGTTGAGGAGGAGTGACAAAAAAACCCTTAGATGATTACAGTGATAAATGATAATTCATAATGTTTACCCCAGCACTACTCAGACATAATTTCACAGGGCACTTAACTGTCTAGAGATGCTAGATCCACCCTTTGAGCACCAGACCTCTGTTTCCAATAAAGATATTGTCAAGAGAAATTACACTCCCCCAGCCTTTTTCTCAGCTCGCTGGCAGATTTGTTCAGCCATCCAAAGATCACCTCATCCTCTCTGTCTGCCTTAAAACCCCCTCATGGAGTCAGTGTGTCCAACAGGAATTGTAGGCCTGCTTTCGGAGGGTAAAAAATTGGTCTTGGAGGTGGGAGGCCTTTTTACAAATGTTTGAATCATTTCCCAGACATGACCAAAATACCCCCTGAGAAAGAAATGATAGCTTGTGATATTTAATAGCTGCACAGCTGCTGATACAATGAAAATGAAACACCTGCAAACTTACATCTGAGATTTTCAATCTGTCTTACTATATGTGTCCTTATTCTGTTTTCTTTAATGGTCAAGCTCTAATACCAACCAATCTTAAACTGACTGGCGTTTCCCATCATCTTTTTCTATATTATGCTAAAAAGATGTAAAAGATACATTGCATACATAAATGTTTTACAGGTTTTAGGTAAAAAAAAAATAAGGATGAACTAGAAAGTACCCTGGAAAACCACCATTTGAAGATAACATTTAATCAAACAAGGTTTATAAAACGTGGACAACATAACCAAGACCATCTGGTTTTCTGATGATTATCTTTAACCATCAGATTGTCATGTGGTATTTCAATGTTGAGAAAATGATGAAATTGCAGCATTTGGCCGAGATCTTAAAACCCAAGATATATATTTTACTATCAAATGAGACCAAGAAACATTGGAAAACCTCACACTCTGTTTACATGTTTAAATTTTCTTGAAAATTATTAAAATAATATTAAAGTATTTTAAATTCATTTATTTTTGTCAGTTATTTGATTTATAGTCTATTTCTGATTTAGTTCACAGAAACAAAAAAGAGAAAAAAGAAAAAGAAATCAGTCTTGAGAATACAAACTATGAAAATAGGAATTTAAGTGTTTTTTTTATTTCTGTTTCCATTTTTAAGCTTGGACTATGGTAATAAGCCTTTAACAACCAAGTGCTATGAAATGGCCTCGGTGTCAGACTCAGTCATTTGCACTTCCTTCCAAGTGCTGTTAAGCCATGTTTTCAACACAGTCTGCTCGTTGTTTTTGTGTTTCTGCTCAGAGTATCTATAAATAAGATTCTGTGGGTGACATTAGTTGCTCTCATCTCATCCTCTGTACTTATATGTTCGTACTATAGTGGTTTCATGAGAGTATTTTGTTTTGTGGTTGAGCCCTGTGTCTTTTCACTGTTATCTGTTCACCAAGACCCTATGGGAGAGTAGCCTTCTTGTGTCTCGTTAGATGTAGTTATAACAATGTTTTATGTTAGCATCACGAGTGTCACAGCGATTGTCACTATAAACCACTCATAAACAAAGACAGCTTTTAAACCATGAATGACTCTGGCTAGAAGCCTAAGCATGACTACATAGGGTTAGAAGGTAGTTCTACATTACAGGATTGGATGCCAATCACAGTTCAGAGATTTCTGTCATCTATCCTTTGTAACAAATCCACACTAATATCCAGATGGAGAGGTGTAATCTGCAGGTTAGGTGTAATCTCGGATTACAGATTATTATAGAGGCCAGAATGTGAATGAGATTTATTCATTTACTGTTACCAATTTAATCTGTTAAGTTATCATTACTAGTTGGTGTGTTCGTGTATAATCGTGTTTGTAAATAACCTATGACATGCAGGGGCCTGTGTGCCTGCAGAAGCAGGAACCGATACTGTAAGGCAAGGAAAATGTGGGTGCTTCAAACAGTAGTGTCACTTCCTCCCGGGCTAATCTGCTCACAGTAATTATAGAACTGTCTCAGTTGGGGGGTTAAATACATGTGTATATCAGGTCTGCACAAGGATGTGTTCTGTATTAGCAGCCCTAACTTTAAATGACACAAACTATCAGGGCTGTTGTCACATACTTAAAAATGTAAGAACTGACTCACTGGCTTGAGTTCACAAAAAGGGGTATAGCTTGTTCATACATGATTGTAATGTTGTAATAAACCATTCAGCAGCCCCTTACCAGCTCATATAAACACACAATCCAGATCTTGTACTTCTGCTCTTTAATGTTTTCACCCGCTTTTATTTGATTGCCCCTTCACGTGTGAGTGTGTGTATGTGTATGGGGACTGAGGTTGGAGGATGATAATTTTACTTGAGAAGAAGGAACGTCACATTATAAAAGGTGGCAGCATGTTACTCCAATGTTGAAGTTTTATGTAAATGTTTGATTTGCATGGAAGTGTTGTTTGCTGATAGTGGCCGCTTTTATTAATCTGCCTCTTCAGATTATTAGCACAAACCCAAAATCCTTTCATGACTTTTTCCTACTCCAACGTTAATTTCACCAATCAGTGAATGACCTGGAGTCTTGCTTGAGGTTTTTTGTGTTTGCAGTTAGTATTTGTTTCAGTTTATGTCATTGTAATTTCCCACCACACAACCATAACCTCAGGCTTTCCTTCCTAGCCCACTTTGTGTGCTGTTTTCATACCACTATTCATACTCATGATTTTTTCACCATAAATGTGGTATAAGTGTTCCTCTTTAGGTTTGATTGAGAGCGTCAAATATAGACCCAAGTAACAAAATTAATACAGTAATATGGCTTTGCATTTTTCTTTGTTTACTTTACTGTAGGCTATAATCTGTAGGTAGTGACTTACTGGACTGTAGATGGAGGGTCTTTGTCCTTGATTTATGTAGGTAGAAATCTACTACTACTACACATATTGTTTGTTGGTGATTTCACTTACCACACTCAACAAACACTGCAAAATAGTAATTTATTTGTATAACTCTCTGTTTTTTTTTTTTTTTTAACAACACTAAACATCCTATACCCAACCATATTGGTTTCCTTGTTTATGCAGCCATCTTTATAAAGCCAAACTTAAAAAAAAAAACTGGATGATAGGAGAAAGGATTGTTGTGGCTATGGTATTGTCCTTTAGAAATCAGATGCCCTTTATCACTGGATTAAGGAATCAAAGGTTTATACGCATACATTTTTATAAACACCCCAGCTCTATCACGTTATGTTAAGGAGAACCAGCATGTGTCAGGACAAAAACACGCATGGTCGTGATTTGACAGAACAGGCCTGTAATGCCACTCTTCTACTTGCCTAGTCAGCGTTCATTGCCATGTGTATCCAAGCACCCTTTAACCTGCCCCAGCTGTGCATACACACAGATACATTTGCTTCCTGCACCTCAAGGGAGTTTTTGGCCAATGAACTAGCTTTGCTGGCCAGTTGGCCCTCTCTTCGAGTTTGGTGTTCTCCAATCAGCAAATTCCCCTTTCTCTAGACAGAAACAGGGAGATGATTTTGGCAGTGTACACACAGGGTGGGGTAATGCTCATATCCTGTCACCTGACCTCGTATTATAGATATACACACAGTTACTGTACTGTTTTGCACTCAAAGCGCCACATTCCTGCTCTTAAACATACAGCTTTTCCAGTGTTTTGAAACAGCTGTCACAGTCAGTCTTTCAACCCAAAGCCCCTCAGTGTCTCTCTGCCCACTGCCAGCCACAGAGCCAGTGTAGTCGTGCCAGTCCGCGGCTGTTTTGCCCCACACCAATACAGACCTTCCTCTGTCTGTGTTAATGACCTTCCTCAAGCCATCTTTCTATCCCCTCTTCCTCCCTCCCGACACCACTTGGACTGGGCTTGACAGAACCCAGTCTTTAACAACAATGACGCTCCAGATTCGTTTGCTAGTGATTGCTGTGCTTGCATATCTGTCTGTGAGTGTTTTCCTCTACATAGACAAGCTTGAAGCGTGCCTGAGAGGACGAGAAACAAAGAAAAGAAAACATTAAAATACTCATTTGTTGTTGGATTTTTATTACGGGAAGATTTCTGGCCTGTGTGTGCATTCAGGCATGAACTCAAGTTGAATGCTGGCCCCTCCATTTGAACTTTTTTTATACAGAGAATGACAAAGCACTCAGTAGTCAATCACACACTCTTTCTCACTCTATAAACTGTCGGACTTTACTCCACTTACTCATTCTCTGGGGATGTTCTACATTGCCCGTGCTCTCTCTTTCTTCCCGTTTCTCATGATTTCAGTGTTGTGAAACCTCAAGAGTTTTCTGCTCGGCAAGTATCACATATAAAGTCTGGCAGCTCCTACTCCTAATCTACATATTCAATCCCAAGGGTAAATTATTTTCTGTCTGTTTATTTGGGCAAACACTGCACATCAGTGACCAGTGTGAAAGAATGCCTTGATACACAACACACAGCATCTAAGTTGGTCCTGTCTGGGGACATGGAACTCCCTGCCCAGTGTCACCTTATCCCCCCCATAACTACCCTTCCCTTTTACACTTACTCTCTCTTATCTTTGATTTTCTCCCTTTTCTCCTCCTTTCAATAGGTTGGACAAGGATTTCCTTGTTGTCACACAGTAAGTGTGGAAGATGTGTTAGGTTATTGAGGCTAAGCAGCCCACTGGCACGTTGCACTTGACATAGCATACAATGTTATCACTGGACAGAGAAGAAGGGGAATAACTGGGAGCATGAGGACATTGTAGCAGTGGGTTTGTTTGTGTGTTAAAGGGGAGTGTGTGTGTACATTGGTTTGGGTATGTCTCTCATGCATGGGTGCTGCACAAACCACGCTGTGTGTATTGGGGTCCCAGTTTATTGGACATAGTCAACACACTTTGTTAGTGGTGGGACTCTTGACAGTTGAAGGCCACATGAGTAAGGGGTGGTGCTGGTTGTACAGCGGGAAAAAGAGGGGGAGGTAAAGGAGATAAATGGTTGAGTCCCATGTGAACACGGCTCACATGGCTTTCTTTTTGCTCTGCTTAATGTCCAAATGTTCCTGACCGTCTTCACTTTAGCCATTGTTCTCTGCTAGTTGTAATCATATTTGGGTTTCATAGCCAAGCACTCACCATGTTTGTTCACTGGGGCTAACGTAAGGCCAAATAGTGGCATTATCTCCTTGTCTTGTTGTAAATAGACTCAGCCGTTAACATGCAGAGTTCAGTACATCTATTTAGAGAGAACAAAGAGGATTGATATTATTATTATTATTATTATTATTATCATTATGACTTAACCTCTGCAAATGTTATTAGCTGAAGCAGAGGCTGTTTGTTTGTATGTCAGGGAACGTTGTGTGCTCCTAATCTGGTTTATATGTGTGTTTAGTTAGTTGGTGTTTGTATGCTAATTATGACTAATGTAACAATGTGGTGTCGCTGTCCTCTCTCCTAGGTGACATCACGCAGAAGGGCTATGAAAAGAAAAGAGCCAAACTGTTGACCTCTTACATCCCCCATTTGCCAAGTAAGATGGGCTCTGCAATGTACTTTTCCTAATTTCCTTTTTAACTCGTCTTTCTGTAATTCTTACGGTATTTTCACCTCTGTAAACATTCACTTTGAGATGTGGGAAGTTAAGTAATTGCATCAGAAGAACTTTGAGTGAGCTGGAAGTCACATCTGATCTGATGGTTTATCCTCATATGCTGGGAGAACTGCATTGATAAACAAAACATCTCTGTATTGTTTTAAGGGGTTACTATCAACTTCTTTCAAAGTTGGCAACTAGAATAGCTGGCTTTCTGTGGCTCTCTGGTGGCTAAAATGGGAACTGCACATACAAATTAAACCCACAGTAAAATTGATAAACTTCTTTAGTAATAGCACCAGTGTACCAAATCCCCAAAATAACAAAACCACGGAACACATCAGAGTTTGAGTGTTTTCTTAAAATAGTATTGATTTACAAGCAGTCATGCAGTAGGGAAGTAACAGAGTTTCCCTGTAGTACTATGAAGTAGTTACCTCTGTCCTCGTTGGTAAGCAGATCTGTTTTTCTCAGTCAGCTGCCTTACATGAGGGTGTGGTATTTCCTTAGGAAAACTTGCATTACATTAGCATTGGCTTAAATACTGAACTTTCTTTCCTGCTAGTTCAAACTTGACTTGTTTTGGCTTGAGCATGATGTATGTTTTCTGGAGGACTGAATAATCCAAATCTTATTAGGATAATTTTCACATTTAATATTTAAATCCCATTGTTGTTAGTGCCATATGTCTGATTTTGACTTTGCACATAACTGCTTTTGTTGTGTAGATGTGGATCTGTCACCATCAGATGTACAACTTTCACCAGGCCACAGTGCTGACCCTAGCCCCAGTCCCGAGGCCCCCGGCCCCTCCACCTCTTCAGCCTCCAGACACCACCGTGGACATCGCAGTGGAGGGGCCAGGGATGAGCGCTACCGATCAGGTAGAACACCCTCTTAAACACCTACACTGTAGATTACAAATTGACAATCTGTCCAGTATTTATGAAATTATCCTGTCAGCCTACTTTTAAATCAGTTTTTTCATGTTTGTCTCAACCTACTTATTTTTTTTATTTTTTGGTAGATATCCACACAGAAGCTGTGCAGGCAGCACTGGCCAAACACAAAGAAGAGAAGATGGCGCTTCCCATGCCAACAAAGAGACGCTCAGCTTTTGTCCAGTCTCCCATAGATAACTGCACACCTCCAGGTAAATTAAAGTTCTCACACTTAGTAGATAATTTGGTAGTGTATGCATTATGGACTTGCTGTTAATTCAAAAAATCTGGCTTCATCTCTCAGTACATTAAGTTTTTACACTGCTGAAGTCCTATGGAACAATAGAGTATCCCACCTGCTAGGCAATATCAGAAGTCTCTCATATAAGGATGAACAGTTAACCCTCTCCCCCCACTCCATTTATGGATGGTTCTTCCTTTTTCTGTCAGACACATCTTCTGCATCAGAGGATGAGGGCTCACTGCGTAGAAAGGCAGCTTTCAGTGCAGTGTTAGCCCAAACCCTACAGAGCCCTGATTACTGGATAAACCGGTCTGTCCAAAGCTCCTCCACATCCTCATCTGCTTCCTCCACCCTTTCCCATGGAGAGCCCAAGACTCAGCCACAACCCCAGCTTCAGCCTGCTGTTTCTCTTTTGGCAGATGTACTGGCCCACACACGCATAGGTAAACTTCATGTATAACAAAGTGATATTAATAAGTAATGGTTAGCTGTTTTGCTCCTTCATGATCCCCCTTCTCTGTTCTTGTCCAGAAAACAGTATCCCCCCGGATGTGACCTCCTCCACCCCCCAGGAGAGAGGGACCAGGGTGGACCTGCCTCCGGCAGTCAGGGGCATGAGCCGTGGACAGAGTCGCTCCAGCATGCTGGATACTGCTGATGGTACACCCACACTCACACAAGCCAGGATGTCTATAAATGTCTGTCGGTAGTGTAAATATATAGAAATATACAATAGCGTTTAAATGTGGGAAGAAAAATCTAGTCATTTTCTGTTTCTGAAAATTAAACTTGATTATTGACATCTGGTTCTTTCTTCAGATTCTGAGGTTAAAACAGTGGCATGTTCTAATTTTCAGTTTTCTGTTTGCTCTTACTGTCTGACTCACAGCCTTGTGGTGACAAAGCTGATTGAATCATGTTCACATCAATGAGCAATTTACTCATGTTCATCTAGAATTGTCTTCAACCTCATCCTCATTTCACTGTGTGGTGAATGCTGCTAATGACAGATATTTTGTGTTCTTTCTTTTGGGTCCATTAATCCTGTCCCTGTCTTGCCTTTCATTTAAAAAAAGGAAAAAGAAAAGGTAATATAAATTAAAACCTGGGAAGGGGAGGTATGCTGAAGAAGCCCAAATGAGTTTGCTTTCCAGCTTGGTGTCTTTCTATCTTTCTTTGTTTGTCTCATGTCATAGTATTACACGTAGAGAACCTCCTGTCTGATTTTCCAATCCAGTCCAATCTATGTCTCTTGAAGTACAAATTACCGTTTCAAATCCTTCCTGCTTATGATTATGATCCTGACTGCTTGTGCGTAGAGTTCTGCTTGTGTGAGAATGTGTCATAAAGTATTTTTGTTAGAATAAAATTGCATGTGTGGGTGTGTGTGTATCTATTTGGATTGTTTGTTTGCATATATTTGGAGCAATGGCTCTTCTTGGTGTTTGTCCAGGCGTGCCTGTCAATAGTAGGGTGTCCACCAAGATCCAGCAGCTGTTGAACACACTCAAACGACCCAAAAGACCACCACTCAGCGAATTCTTCTTGGATGACTCTGAAGAAATTGTAGAAGGTGAGATATGTGTTGTGCATACATGTATGTATAATTGATAGAAGTTGAACAGAAAGTAATCGATCTTACATATCTACCATTTGCAGTAGCCAGGGATGGTGCAGTCATTGTCCACCCACATTTTTATTGTCACTCAATTTTGCTGGATGTTACCCACATTCCTGTGACATATAATTTGTGTTGATCGAAGTAATAATTCAGGGTTACAAACATATTCTTAGGTTTTTCTAATTTGTCTTTGCCTTTTTTGATATCCAGTTCCCCAGCCAGACCCTAACACCCCAAAGCCTGAAGGACGCCAAATTATCCCAGTTAAGGGGGAGCCCCTAGGCGTGGTCAGCAACTGGCCTCCTGCCCTGCAAGCTGCCCTTGCCCGCTGGGGGGCCACCCAAGCCAAGAGCCCTGCTCTCACTGCTCTGGATATCACTGGCAAACCCCTCTACACACTAACATATGGTGAGCACAATCTTGACTTGGAAAGATGTGTAATGTCGACATGTCGTAAATATACATCTCAGTTTATAAAGCCCAAAAGCAGGTGCTCCCTTGTTCAAGTAATTTCTTTCATCCCCTGTATACTGTATGTGAAAGATATTTCTTGTTTACAGAATGAGGTGAATTAAATATTTGTTGGTCTGAGCAGATTAACCAACATTATCTCAAGTGTTGTGATACAGTCCGTTGTGAAGTTAATATTTGATTGGCTATTACATTAATTCATGGTCAATAACAAATAGGACAATTTAAAATCTTTGTTCACTTTTTCAGGCAAACTATGGAGTCGCAGTCTGAAGCTGGCCTATACCCTACTGAACAAACTGGGAACCAAGACTGAGCCTGTCCTACAACCTGGAGACCGGGTTAGAGTCTGAGATATGTTGCTCTCAGAATTAGGTTTCAAAAGAAACATGAGATGGAAAATAAGTTTTTCTGTTTAATAGGTGGCGCTGGTGTATCCCAACAGTGACCCTGGCATGTTCTGGGTGGCTTTCTATGGCTGTTTGTTGGCTGAGGTCATCCCTGTACCCATTGAGGTCCCACTGTCACAACAGGTAAATATGTGACTGTCGTGTTGTAATAGCAGAGAACAATGAAAAGATGAGAATAATGGAAGCAAACACTTAATACTTCTCTCAGCTCTGAAATTTATGCCTAGATGTTGTTACTTGCTACACTGGCTACTACACTTTTAGTACTCTCAGGTATCATAACTGACAAATGGCTTATTGTGAATGAGTGGCCATTTTATAAAGGCACTGAGCTATTTAATGCCTTGTTTTGTTATCCTAATCATCCCTGAGTATATGTTGTACAGTATATAATGCTTCATCGCTCACTTGACTCTAAGACATTAATTCATCATATGGCCAAATTTATGACAACTGGAATGCATGCACGCCTTTAAATTGTCACAGTTTTACATACTAGCTTCTCTATGTGTTTCACCAGTCTCTTGATTCTTGTCTTTCTGTAGGATGCAGGCAGCCAGCAAATTGGCTTCCTGTTGGGCAGCTGTGGTGTCAGTCTGGCATTGACCAGTGAGGTGTGCCTCAAAGGGCTCCCTAAGACACCAAATGGAGAGATCATCCAGTTCAAAGGTCAGCCAATGCTTTTGGCTCAGCAGGAGCTGTCTCTGTCGCATTGCATTTGCGAAACAGATAGATAAAAGATAAAAGAAACACTGTATAATTGCATGAACCTCACTGAGGGTGGATGGCTTTGTAATAATTCTGTTTTGTTAGCATTCCCCTTTGCCCTTGGACCTTGGAGGTTTTTAAGTGAACACTGTCAATTTATCGCAGCTCCATATCAGTGTAACCCAGTCCTTGTTGTGTTGTGATCATGCTTCCCCAGGATGGCCAAGGATGAAATGGGTAGTGACAGACACAAAGTACCTGACCAAACCATCCAAAGACTGGCAGCCTCACATCCCCACCGCCAACACGGACACAGCTTATATAGAGGTACTCTTCAAAACATTAAATATTTATGGAGTTGTGGTATTTATATTTTGCTTATTATTTTAGTTTTTTTGCATTACAGAAAACTATTTACATCCTATTTCAACTTCATGAATCATCTGAAACCTCAGTCCTGACTTCTCTGACTTATTTTAAAATTTGGCTGTCGCTATGTCTGTCGTAAAACTTTGAAACATCCTATATTAAAATTAATTTAACATTTGATATACATTTACTGCACAACTCTGCGTTGCTTATGTTCTAATTTAACTTGATTAATGAAAAATGTTTGTGTGTCCAACTTTCCTACTAAAGTACAAAGCAAGCAAGGAGGGAACCGTGATGGGAGTTGCTGTATCAAAGATCTCTATGTTGACCCACTGTCAAGCCCTGACCCAGGCCTGTAACTACTGTGAAGGTCAGAGCTGTGTACTTTATGTAAATTATACATACTGAGCTGTTGGTCGCATGTATGTTCACTGATTTGTTTTTATATTTCTGTCTTAGGGGAGACACTGGTCAATGTGTTGGACTGCAAGAAAGATATGGGCTTGTGGCATGGTGTCTTAACAGTGAGCTTTATACTGTTTATTGAGAGTAGTTGATATTTTTTAAATTTGTTTTAAGCACAGTACAGTGTATCTAAAGGTTGATTCATGTCCACTGGACTTTTGATTTTCTCACTCATCCAAGCAGCTTCTCCAGTTTGAGGGAAAGTTGGTGAGGGCGCCCAGTTGTACCCTCCAGAGTAGGCCTTGTTTCACTGGCCTGGATAGGCTTGATAGGTAGTTGATAGGCCTCTTTGGTGGATTTCTGAAGTGGTCTTGAGCTTCCAGGGTGGATGATAGTGCAGGATGGAAAATTTGAGACAGAAGCCCCTTTTCCACATGAACTAAAATCCTGAGGCTGGAATCTCCATGTAGCCAGCCTTCCCGTAGACTGAAGAAGGTCTTTGGATGAATAGCAAAACGTTTCCTGCCAGTCCCGTTGACATGACTTAGTCATCCAGGTTCGATTATCTAAAGGTTGTCAACTTTCAAATACAAAGACAAAGGACTGTGTGTATGTGTTTCTTGCAGAGTGTCATGAACAGAATTCACACCATCACAGTGCCATATGCTGTCATGAAAGCCTGTCCGATGTCCTGGGTGCAGAGGGTGCATATCCATAAAGGTTCGACCACTACCCAATCTTACTTTAATATTTCATATATATCGTTTAATCATGTTATTGCCTGTGTAATTTTATGCACGTATTTATCTGAATGCAGTATATTTTTAAAATGGATTTTGTTTTGAGTGATTAAAGTAGTAAAATGTTAACTTTCCTTTTAAAGCACGTGTGGCCTTGGTGAAGTGCCGTGACCTCCACTGGGCCATGATGGCCCACAAAGACCACAGAGACATCAATTTGTCCTCTATACGTATGCTTATTGTGGCAGATGGAGCAAACCCATGTGAGTCACTTCTCCTGGACAAAAGTAGTCTTTTTACACTGAAGATGTACTATGTACATTTTATTTGTTGGACTGTAACCTTTAAATATTTCTATCCTGTGTTAGTAATGGTATTAATCAGTTTTTTGTTGTTGTTTTATCAGGGTCTGTGTCGTCATGTGATGCTTTCCTAAACGTGTTCCAGTCTCATGGTTTGAAGCCTGAAGTCATTTGTCCATGTGCAACCTCACCTGAGGCCCTGACTGTGGCCATACGAAGGTACCATGTCTGTATACACTATATATATAATGGCTACTATCAAAGTGTAGTCTTGCCAGAATCCAGCAAGAGGTACTTTGCATTTAAAAATCATAATAACAAGGCAATTAAGTGTGCTAAAATGAGTTTATTAGTTTAAAATTACTTTAGTTTTTTCATTCTTTACAACCATCATAAGTCTAGCTACCTGACTAGGAGACAGAACAAATTAGAGTAACAAAGAGAGATAAAGAGAGAGACTTGTGGTTTTGATGCTATTATTGCACCATCTAACTTCTGTGCATACACAGTCAGTTGCTTACAAAGTCTCAATGTCTGTTAAATGCCGAACATTTCTTAGAGCAAGTCATTGTAAGAAATTATGCTAAAATGATTCCCTTACTTTAAAGGTAACGTAATTGTGTTATAAGGACTATTTTTAACAAAATATAATGTTTCTTTGAACATGTGGTTTAAGTTTATTTTGTCTTGCGAAAGATAGAGGAGACACTTCTTGTAAATTTGTAAAATTGCTGGACTTGTTACTTATCTGGCATCTTCCTGTCTGGTCGTTTTTTTTGCATTTTACCATGACTTCTCTATTTTAACTTCAAGTATTTCTGTCATCTGTAGAAATTCAACAGTATACAGTATATAAAAATACCATATCACAGTGTATCTCCTTAATAAACTGAAAATATATACAGTTAAGAAAATATTTAAATACTTTTTTTTTGTTTTCTGCAGGCCCGGTGCACGAGGAGCTCCACTACCAGCCAGGGCAATCTTGTCCATGGGTGGGCTAAGCCATGGTGTGATCAGGGTGAACACAGAGGACAAGAACTCTGCCCTCACTGTTCAGGATGTGGGCCACATTATGCCTGGAGGTTAGCTTATACATTTGGTTTCAGTTGGCACTGCAGAGGTGTAGCAGCTGCGACGTATACTGGGCATTACTTCCTTTTCTGACATTAGAATACAGGTCATTAAACCTGCGTAATCTTAATGTTCTGACCTGTTTTTTGTGTTTCAGCATTGATGTGCATTGTGAAACCAGATGGGCCACCTCTGCTGTGTAAAACAGATGAAATTGGAGAGATTGTGATCAACTCTCGGGCGGGAGGAACCATGTACTACGGTCTGCCTGGTGTCACCAAGAACACATTTGAGGTCAATAATACTTACTTGATCTGTTCCTACTAAAAGTTTTTTCCACAATAGTGAAGAAAGATATAAAAATATGCATCATGCTGTGGTTAACATTTAGTATCAAACGAGAAACAGCGTTTCAAGCGACACAAAAAGTCTCATCCCTACTTAAGAGTAAATTTAATATTTGATAGTGAGTATTCACACGGCCTGACCAGGTTGTCCCCTACCTGTTGTCATACGTGTTGCCCCAGTCCAACCTGCTCAAAACTTGCTGATTCAGAAAATGGATGGATGGATTGAAAAGGAAATAGATTTAAATGCTACACTAGATGGAGCCACAGACAACATGCAGTAGTTGAATAGTGTTTATTCTCTTTTTCCTGATAAGAGGTGTTAGAACAATTTATAATCCTTAATGCTACAAGTTATCCTTATAAGCCTTTAGCTGTCTTCTGTCTTGTACTTTATGTATTTTTAGGCAATAAACCAGCTTTAAAATAAGCTGTCTTTACTGCAGTCTCTCGTTAATCTGTCATACATTTGAAATCCCACATGAGGGTAAGTTTTGCAGTCTCTTTGAATTTTTTTAATCCAATCTTTGACGTCCAATACAATCTTAATTTGTAGGTGATCCCTGTCAACCAAGCTGGAGCTCCCATTGGAGAAATTCCCTTCACTCGGACTGGTCTGCTTGGATTTGTAGGACCGGTGAGACACATGTAGAAAGAACTTTGATTTAACTTAGATTTAAAATGTAAAATAATGATTTAGTATAACTTCCTTGCTAAGTTAAGTCTGTCTCCACAGGGCAGCTTGGTGTTTGTTGTGGGAAAGATAGAAGGGCTGCTGACGGTGAGCAGGCGGCGTCACAATGCAGATGACTTAGTGGCCACTGCACTTGCAGTGGAGCCTGTCAAAACAGTTTACAGGGGAAGGTGAGACTGTGACTGCATTTACATGCATTTAAGTAATCGGAGAAATCCGCTTCTTTCTTTTTCTTGGCCTGGCACACAGATTTTGTTTTCATTTGTTTTATTTTGCCCTTTTGTAAAATATACAGTATAAAGTGAACACAATGGGATGTATATGTCAATAAATACATGTACTTGATAATTGGAGGCCTTATTTTTTGGTTTCTATCATTCTTCAACTGGTATGACAGTAGTCTTAGATTTTAAGGAGATTTTAAGTTTTCATTTCATTGAGTTGCAAAAACCCTGAAATTCCTTCTTTTAATTTGCATGTTGCATGTATATGATGATGCTAACTCCTCTGTTGTCATGCATGCAGGATTGCTGTGTTCTCAGTAACAGTGTTTTACGATGAGAGGATAGTGATTGTGGCAGAGCAGAGGCCAGATGCCAGTGAAGAGGACAGCTTCCAGTGGATGAGCCGAGTACTGCAGGTAAATCGTTCATGTCATTCTCATGTCACACTTATCACACCCTAGTAATTTTCCTCTCCGTTTTATGCCTTTAATTATGTATATAGGAAGGTAGAAAATACAGCCTCTTCTCAGAAAGAAAATTGTTTATATTGGTCAACTGTATTTCTGTTGCATTCTCTAAAACATATTACATATGTTCTGCACAGGCCATTGACAGTATCCACCAGGTTGGCCTGTACTGCCTTGCGCTTGTCCCAGCCAACACCCTTCCAAAGACTCCGCTCGGAGGCATCCACATCTGTGAGACCAAGCAGAACTTTTTGGAAGGAAACCTGCATCCCTGTAATATCCTCATGTGCCCTCACACCTGTGTTACAAACATGCCCAAACCACGACAAAAACAGCCAGGTAGGCCACTGTGGACTGTGGTTACTTTTGAGTAACATCACAGCAAGAAGACTAAGAGGCTTTAAGTAATAAAATTACAGTTAAAACTTTCACAATAAACAAATCCAAGAGTCTGGATTTTTGCCCCATGTTTCGTTTTTAAAAAATGTAATAATGTAAATATGAGTCTGACTGGTGATCGATCTATGTTTCTGATTTGTCCAGTTGATGTTGGTCCAGCTTCTATGCTGGTTGGCAACTTGGTGGCGGGGAAACGGATCGCTCAGGCTATGGGGAGAGAGCTGGGTGTGGTGGAGGACCAAGATCTAATCCGAAAGGTAAACCCAACCCAAAATACTTTTACCGCACCAACCCTTGAATAGATTCACGGTGTTGAAAAATAGATTTAGCATCTTTAGACATAGTGCCAGGAAAACGCCCCGCCGATCATTAGTGATTGTGTTTCAAAGGTGTAATTTGTAAGACTTTTGATTGTCAGTGGCTAAAGAAATGATTTGTGTAAATAAGAATGTATACTAGTAAAGGTTATAATTTGCACTTCTTATTAAATTTGTAGCATTGAGTATAGTGGAGTAGCTATAATTTATTTTTATAGCAATATTACGTTTTCTAATTGAGTAATTGTTAAAGTAATTTATACAGCAAAAATGTCACACATGAGGGTTCCAGCTTCTCTATTAGTAAATAATTTTCAATTTTGGATTGTTGTTCAATCAAAGTGAAATATTTAATGGCATAAACTTGAGCAGCAGGAAATTGTGATTAGTATTTTATTATGTTTGTTTGATGTTTATTATACTAATCAATCACTGCCTAAACCGAAATAATTATAAAATGAATGGATTATGAAATTATTTTTTTGTTGTAGATTTTCACTATATGAAACATATGCATATACAATTAACCTGCAGTATAAACTGAAATTGCTCTAAATAGATGCTGATGTCTTCTTACATCTCTGTTATTCTGCCTTTAATTTTGCTTGGGTTGGGCTTTAGCTCTGTATGTGGCCCAACATGATGGTAAGGCTCTAGTCTGGACCACACTTCTGTTTGCTTCTGCTGCTTCTGTCAGCCAGATATGCTTTTTGGCCATCACAGCCCAATGGCCTCCAGCAACAGCTTTGGTTAGATGCACAGAGATGGCTGTCCAGGCTGGCTCCTTGGCCAGCAGGGGTCCACACACCCAAATTAATATAATATATTAAAGTGAGTTCAAATTAAATTATTAATTTATCAGTAGTCCATAAAAGATTCTCTGTGCCATCACCTTTTTAAATGGGAGTTGACGAGCAGCCTAGTAACTTTTCCAAACCAAAAGCTCAGCAGTGAATAAATGTTCATTTACTGTAAATGATTGAAATGTGAAAGTTCAGACTTATTAGGCTTTAAGGAGGTAATGTAGAGGTATTGTAAAAGAATTAAGAAACCCCTAGCATATGTAACAGATGCAAACCATGTAATTATACACTGTGTGCACCTCTGCTTGCTGTGTTCATTGTGATGCTTCCCTTGTCCAGCATGGCTTGATGAGTGGCAGGGGCAGCCGTCTGCATGATGTGACTCCTGAATCGTTGTTGACCAGAGAACAACCTGTCTGACTAAGAAAGTGGGTGGCACGATAGAGAAGTCCAGCCAGTGGTTCTAATATGGCTAAATGTAACACTGCTGAACATCAGTGTTAATTAAATAATTTTTTATATGCAGCCTAATGTTCACCTGGCTTTTACTTTTTAAAGGACTTCTATTCTTTTACACCCTGTCTGTGTTCTGTCTTGTGCAATGGGTACGACCTCAGCTTACTGACACTACGGATCAGGAGGTTAATAATGGATATTTTATTAATTTAATTGAAAATAAAGCCAGTGTAAATTTCCCTTTAATCCGTTTTGGAATCTTTTCTCAAAGGCCAGTGAGACCCTATGTTAGAAAAATATAGCTTGTTAGTTTTCGTGGCTCCAAGCAGCTCCACGTGGTTCCAAAGTACCTACCAGGTGTATATGGTGCCAGCCTGCACTTGGTAACAAAAATATTCTTTGGACACTCCTGTACCTTTTGTTGTGCGCTTGTCTGTCTCTGTTTGAGAGTTTAAAAATGTCACAGAATATCTTCGACAAACCTAAAAACGTTTTCTGTCTCCTTTTCCCCCACAAAGCTTGTTTGAATGTAAAATAAATGTATCTGTTGTCACTGAGAAAACTGTTTATTTGGGCTGTTGGTTGGTTGATATCTTGACTGTTTTCTGGAAATATTTTATGTGTTGCTATCTTTTCATTATTTTATATGGCTTATTATTTGCCACCAGTGCGGATTTCTTTGATTTTTAATTCTATTAATTGATAATGATTGTATAAAACAATTCATTGTCCTGTTCTTTAATTTACTCATTCCTCTTGGTGTCCTTTTAGCACCAGTTCTTGTCTGAGGCCCTGCAATGGAGAGCCCAAACCGACCCAGACCATGTTCTATATGTGCTGCTCAATGCCAAGGTAAATCACTTAATAGTAGGAATCAGTGCTTCTGATGTTCATAGTAAATAAAACAGTTGTCTTTTACCTTGGAAATAGTTGTATGGTACTCGTGGTGATCCATTTTGTTGTTTTTATGTTCAGCTGAACTTGCTGTGTTTATGCACTAGGGGGTGGCAGTGTGCACGGCAACTTGTGCTCAGTTGCACAAGAGAGCAGAGAAAATCACAGCCACCCTTATGGAGAGAGGAGGCCTCAACACAGGAGACAATGTGGTGCTGCTTTATCCCCCAGGTAAACACATGCTCACACACAATCATAGATAACTACTTATTATTATTATTATTTCTCAAATTTTATACAGTGAAAAGAATCGAACTGTTCAATTTATCCGTATTTTGGTTCTCAAGGTTCTTGTCTGTCTCTGACTTCTGCAGGTATTGACTTGATAGCTGCCTTCTACGGCTGCCTTTATGCGGGGGTCATCCCTGTGACTGTAAGGCCCCCTCACCCACAGAACCTGGCTGCTACCCTCCCAACTGTCCGCATGATTATCGATGTAAGTGCACGCCCACCTGTGATATGAAAGTTAAAGAAATAAATAAAAGCATTACCAGTGCATGAAGGATTAATTGTAGTTATTCAGCACAGTAACTAGGATAGTCGTGTATTTATTTTGCCCTTTTTGGTTCAGTGCACACAAAGCACAAAGCAAACATGTTTTTTATACTATCCCCTAGCCTTGCAGGAAGATCATTTTATTCAACAGAAAGAATAAAAAAAAATAATAGTTTTCCCATTATATCTCCAACTTACATTACATCTTGTACTAACAACTAACATGTACTATTAACAAAACAATAAAATTAGCTTAAGTTTGTTACCAGACATTCTAACAATGCTCTCATTTGTTAACATTAGATCTCTTTCCAGTAAAAAAATACTGTATGTATCATACATCAAACAGGTACAACATTAAAACCACCAGATAGTGTTAATATTGTGGTGGACCAATGGGAGAAAATATAATGCTGGGCATGATCAATGGGTGTGAGGACACACTGTACATTGCAGCTTGTTGTAAATAGGGCTGTGTGGGCAGAACAGTCAGAGGCTCCATGCAAGTAATTTAATACCACCTAGACTCAGTGAAGTTCTTTTCACATTGACACTGGGCAGGATTTCCCTGAATAAAAAAAAATAAAGTGATTCTTGCAATTATTATTATACTAATAATAATTTTAAAAAAAAGTTTTTGATTTGACATTTTGAATGAAGACATTTTAACAGAGGTTTTTATCCTTGACAAAACATCTGTATGTGTTTGCTGTGTGTTGCAGGTGAGCAAAGCAGCATGCATCCTCACCACCCAGCCTCTCATGAGGATCCTCAGGTCCAGGGAGGCTGCTGCAAGTGTCAACGTGAAGACATGGCCCACAATTATTGATACAGGTACCTGTTTCTCTTGAAATTTGTTTAAATTAAAACACCTTCAGAGGCTTCTGGCATTATATGCAGCAACTAAAACCACTTTTTATACCCATAGCTTATGTATTTTACTGTGCTCAGTGGATACATATGGCCACAAAATTGAGCACTAAATTGTGACACTAAATAAATGGGCTCCCACTTAAAATAAACGCTGAACAGTTATCAAGTCATAGCTCATTTTTGAAAGCAAACAGTTGCACTGACTTTAGACAGTGAACGTGTTTGGTTTATTTTCCTCGTAGATGATCTCCCCAGAAAGCGGCCACCACAGATTTACAAACCTCCTACAGCTGAAATGCTGGCCTATCTGGACTTCAGTGTGTCCACTACTGGCATGTTGACTGGAGTCAAGGTATCTCTTCTCATCTCATCTCATCTCATCTGCACTGATCAAGCATATCATTATGACCACCCGTGCAATTTAATGTAACAGTGGTCTGTTATGAATTCTACTGTGTTTAATATTGTTGTCAAAGTGGGTAGTGGATACGTACTGGGATGCATTATACAGTAGGAAGAGGCCAACTCATCCATTTTAAATAGGGGAGCCAGAACATAGAACTGCCTCTTCTTATAATGCACTTCAGTGCCACTCCACTACCCACTTATCACCTTCCTGACTGTTTCACTTGTAAAAGTAGAATTCATGGCAGAGCCACTGTATTTGATTACATTAAATTGCACTGGGGGTCAAAATACTATGCCTGATCAGTGTATATAGCAAATCAGTGTCGTGTATTCAAAATCTAATGAGCATGAATTTCCAGTATAGTGTGTGTGTGTGTGTGTGTGTGTGTGTGTGTATATATATATATATATATATATATATATATATATATATATATATATATATATATATATATATATATATATATATATCTCAGTTTAGTAGCTAAACCTTAGAATGTTTTTTAATTGCATGTTTATGGATTTAGACTTTTTTTAACATGGGAGAAGGAGTTGGTGTAATTTTAATGATTGATTTTCAAGTTTTTATGTAAACTTGCAGGAAAGTTTTTTTTTTTAATCTTTCTATAAACTTGCAGGGGACCTTTTGTTAAATTTCCTTTGTTGAATTTTAGTTATATGCTAGATACCTGGTCAGCATATAGGGGTTTAAACATAAATAATCATCGCTTTAATTTACTAGGCTGTATTAACTTAATGTTTATAGCATTATTACATATTACTAGTAACATGAAGTTATTTATCTGCAGCACAGTGAATTTCTGTTTTAAGTTTAGTGACACCTTACAAAATTTAAAATTGTTTTTATTTACATTTCTCGTCAGATGTCTCATGCTGCAGTGAGTACTTTGTGCCGCTCTATTAAGCTGCAATGTGAGCTCTACTCGTCACGCCAAATAGCCATCTGTCTGGACCCATATTGTGGCCTGGGCTTTGTACTGTGGTGCCTCTCCAGGTAACACACACACTTAGAATTTCCTATAATTGTCACCTAGAAATGTGGCAGGGTTGCTATAGTGAATTATGTTTTTGGTTCAGTGTTTACTCAGGTCACCAGTCCATTCTTATCCCGCCTTTGGAACTGGAGAGCTCGCTGCCTGTGTGGCTGAGCACACTCAGTCAGTACAAGATCCGAGACACCTTCTGCTCCTACTCTGTCATGGAGCTCTGCACCAAAGGCCTGGGCACCCAGACAGAAATGCTGAAGGTCAGAATCCCACTCACATGGCCTGCCACGTGTTGTTGGCCTTTACAATTCCTGTTTTGTCATTTCTGTCATCATTCTAAAAGAGGACATTTTTAAGAATTTAAAATAATTGTTTTTTTAACAGCATTAGGCCATGACCATAGGCAGTAAGTGCCGTGTCCTTCTCAATATTTTGCATTTCAGTATGCAACAGGGACAATGGAAAGAGAAAGTAAACATTTCCAGAATTTAAAAACAATTTAGAATTTAAGTTACAGTGGATAGTTACTGTACAGATACATAGTGTATTTTTGAAATGAACTGTAAGTATTTGCAGAATAGTCTATTTTAAAGTAATAACTCTGGTTCATATAGTTCTTTTATGTGAATTACCTTTGAATAACCAAGCCTGTCTCCAGGCGCGGGGTCTGAATCTGTCGTGCGTGCGGAGCTGTGTGGTGATAGCAGAAGAGCGACCTCGTCTTTCTCTCACGCAGTCCTTCTCCAAGCTCTTCAAAGACATCGGCCTTTCTCCACGTGCTGTCAGCACTGCCTTTGGCTCCAGGGTCAACCTGGCCATCTGCCTGCAGGTTGGTTTCATATGAACGCACACATATTGTTGAGTTCACTATAAACATTTATCTTTTTCCTAATTCATTATGTTCTTATGTGTCATATTAAATGTTTTTGAGTCTACTAGATATACCTGGTAAACTGCAGTTACTTTTGAGAAATTACTCTTACTCACCACATGCATTTCTTTTTTTTATTTGACAGATATGATTTTATATGCCAGCCTTTACAGAATGATAATGAGCCATTAATGGTCTCAAAAAGCTTCAGTTTCAGGGTGTTGTATTTTCCATCTCTATGTTCTCAGGGCACTTCTGGGCCAGACCCCTCAACTGTCTATGTTGATATGAAGTCTCTACGCCATGACAGGTAAAAATGTACTCCTTCAAACTGTAAAAGGCCAACTGCAATGATGCAAAATGTGACGACAAACACTGTGAGAAGAATAAGACACTTATAAGAATAAAGATAGGAATAAACAGAATGACTGACAGGCCATCATTTTTCTTCACCCATCAGGGTGAGGCTGGTGGAGCGTGGAGCACCACAGAGTCTTCCACTCATGGAGTCAGGAACCGTAAGTATTGATTTTGTGGCTTATAAAAGTATTTTGTTTGATGGTCAAACTGGTCACTCTGAGAGATAATTGAAAATGTGTTTGTGTTGCGCCTAAAGCTAAAGCTAAAGTTACGTTCTTATGTTCTAAGATCCTACCAGGAGTGAGGGTCATCATAGTCAACCCAGAGACAAGAGGCCCCCTGGGAGACTCACACCTTGGAGAGGTGAGTGGGCAGAGAGGTCCATGGATTAATTATGTTTATATTTTCACTCTTTCATTGTCCTCTTTAGATTCTTAAGCCAAAAGCTGAAGTACTAGTTTTTCTACTAGCAAGTTAGTTAGTTATTTTTTCTAAATAAGTCTCAAAGCTGCATTTGTTAGCTCTTAATTTACACTAGATGTCACAAAGTATATAAATTGTCCAGGAATAATTAGTCAATGTCTCTCTTTTTTTTCCTAAAGATCTGGCTAAATAGCGCTCATAGTGCTAGTGGCTACTACACCATCTATGGGGAGGAGAGCCTGCAGGCAGATCATTTTAACACCAGGCTCAGCTTTGGGGAGCCCCACACTCTGTGGGCCAGAACAGGCTACCTGGGCTTTATCAAGAGGACTGAGCTACTGGATGCGAGTGGAGGTTAGTAAACATTTCATAAAAGCTCACCTCATTTAGTGCCTTCACCGATTTTCTTTTTATTTGAATGTATTAACATTGTAATTATTATTAAGATAAAGCATTGTTTTGTGGCACTTTACAACATTTTGTAGGTAACACACAGTAAATATATTGTAGAACCACAATGATCTACCACACATTAAGTTATAGCTTTATTCCAGTTATCTACATACCAGAAAAATAAAGGTCGCACATTGATGCAAAATTCATTATTTCTATAAAGCAGGTTTACTCAGTGTTATTCAAAATACACCCACACAAATGCATAAATACCTCAATGTTTATGGTGTGGCACAATTATCTCATTTATTATCACAGCTATATTAGAGTCCCTTCCTAAAAAGAATCCTCAACTATAAATAAATTTATAGTTATATATATAATTTTTTTTCTTTTCTGCATCAGATCGTCATGATGCTTTGTTTGTGGTGGGCTCCCTTGACGAAACATTGGAGTTGAGGGGCTTACGCTATCACCCAATTGACATTGAGACATCTGTGTCCCGATCGCACCGCAGCATTGCAGAAAGGTAAGGTTCAGCTTATTCTTATCTTGACTAGACAGGAACTCAGAACATGTAACGGAAAATGAGTAGTGCCCATGCTCTTCACACTTTTCGCTCCTCAGTGCTGTGTTTACATGGACCAACCTGCTGGTGGTGGTGGCAGAGCTGAGCGGCTCAGAGCAGGAGGCCTTGGACCTGGTGCCCCTGGTTACTAATGTTGTCCTGGAGGAGCACCACCTCATTGTTGGGGTGGTTGTCATCGTGGACCCTGGAGTGATCCCCATCAACTCCAGAGGAGAGAAGCAGAGGATGCACTTGCGAGACTCCTTCCTGGCAGACCAACTGGACCCCATCTATGTGGCCTACAACATGTGAACACCCTTTACCTAGTGATGCAGAAAAACTGAGCCGGGCTCTGAGAACAGACATGAGGGAGAAGGAGTTTGAGGTGTATCAGTAGCAACCCTGATGTTAAACCTCACATCTGCAACACCAAACAATGTGGGAATACGAGGACAGTATGATTACCATAATGAGAACGTGCTTCCCTCTCAGAAACTGTTCTGTCTTTGCTTCCAGCTGCTCAATTGCTGCAGTCCAGATGCGTTGATAGTAGAGTCATCAGTCAACTCTCTGCATCATACTTCTCCCTCATCATGCCACTTGTTTTTTATAAGACATTTTTATTTCCATGCTTTCAGCAAAGAAAGAAATCCGCCCCTCCTTCCTTCCTTTGTTTTTATCATGGACCATTCATCCCTGTTTGTTTTGTTTTTTAAACTCTGGGTTCTTGAAGGTAGGATGGAGCACTGGAACTGCTGAGAGGAGCTGGAACTTTCCCTCCTTGCACTTTAAGTCCCTGCACCTCTGAGTCCACTTCCTGTCTCACCTGCCCCAAGGGGACACCCCCTCCCATGTCTCCTGCTATCATGGGAGCAAATCCTCATCAGTATTAAAAAGTGCCACCAGCAAATGCAGCCCTCAGGGGTGATCCTGACATACTACCTTCCCACCAGGTGCATTGTGGCTTTGTCCTCACGCATTCAGATACTGTATTTCTGAGCTTGCATCCTGTTGTCACTCAGAAATGTAAAAATTCTGAAGTCATAAAAATACAGTTGGTGGGGGGGGAAAAGAAAGACTTACTTCAGTAAAGAAACAGGTTTGTGAATAGAAGTTGATCCATTAGATAGTTCTTGCGATTGTAATAGTGCTAGTTAAGCACAATTTTTGGAAGTTTAGCTATGCCTGGTATTTAGGTGTGCATGCTAATTAAGAGTGCAATTCGTGTCAACTTATGCCCCACCCCCAAAAAAGGAGAAAAAACACGGGAGTCACAGCAGTGGATTGGTTGCATCATATCCTGACGCAGAACTGTTTATTAGAGTCTGTTTATTCCTCTCATTTATAAAATAACAGCTAAGTGTCTGAGTTTCCTAAAAAATACATAAACACTTAGGGATATTTTTAACACCCAGGATGTCACTGAAAAGCTTTTACCATTTACCAACCATCTGTAAGAATAAATACTGTTGCACATTTTTAGCCCATCTGCACAAAGTGATTGTATCTCCTAATTCAGCAAGCTGGAAATGACACTGTAAGTGCTTACTCTTTTTGTAAAATATTAATACATTGTTTGTATGAAAACATAAAATACCAATAAGCATTCATATATTTCAATATAACAGAGGTTGCTTAATGTTTTACTATTGAGTGAGATCATTTTGGCTGCCACCTTTGGTTTTGGAGTAGGAAATACAGTCACAACATGGGCATTTTCTAATCAAACTGAATATTTTTCAGCCCTTCAGAACTACAGTAAATGTTAATACTTTAGATTGGTCAAAGGTAATCAGCTCTTTATATTCAGAAAATCAGATGCTTGAATCTGAAACACTGGAGAGGCACATTTTGGTTAGATTTACAGCAGGTTTATTCTTGACTTTGAAAACTACAGTTGACCAAAATAAAAAACCTCAAGGTCAACTTACTTTCTCGTTCCAAAGCTTTTCACCATACATAATGATCTTCATGTTTACTATCTACATTTTTTCATCTGTCATGAACATCTCTCAAACTGCTCAGAATCAAGGAAAGATTGAAAATGTGCTGCTCCATGACAACCTACCAAACTATCTGCTGATGAGGACTAAGTGAAACAGTCGAAAGCTCACACTGAGTTGAGACCTTTTTTTTTTTTTTTGTCAGTGGCTGAGTGACTAAGTTTCACAGTGTAATTTACTATTTCCTGGCTTTAACTGTGTGAGCATCTTTCATTTAGTATTAGTGTCACAGTCAATGAGAATAAGGTATCAGAATGCAGATCAGTGCCTTTTAATTGCACCATTGTCACATTTATGGTTATGGACTGTTCTGCAACAAAAAACAAAAGGACACAACTTTGCCTTAGTAAACCTGTGGCGCTTCATTAGTTTTTATTTTTAATCCTGCATTTCTGGCTGTAATAGTGTATTTGAATTAACCGCTCCAGCATTTTCACATGTGAAGCCACTTTATTACTTCCATCACGTTTTTATAACGAGGGGTGTCTTGTTCTTTTTACGTTTGCAAGAAATGTAATGCCTTTCTCATTTCATCATTACCATTTAAAACCATTCTCTCTGAATGTCTGTAACAATAAAATTAGAAATTAGAAATGAACAGCAATCAGTAAGCAACCTGTGATTTTAAAATGGCAGAAACTTCCTTTAAAAGAAAAAGGGAGGTAATAAATGAGGGTAAGGATGTCTGCATACTGTATTTTAGAGTCAAATACTGTATTACTGGTGTTATTGTGCACATGGAAATGAACTTTGTCGATAAAAACTTGACTGATCTTTCATACTTGACAGCATTTTTCTGCATAGTTAATTTAACAGTATCACATTACAAAAGAGAAGAGTTTCAGATTATTTTGGCAGTAACAATGTGCACTTTCCCAATATCGTGTGTGTGTGTGTGTGTGTGCGTGCGTGCGTGTGTGTCTATCTCTATGAGGGAGTGAGCGTGTTTCCAATTTGATATTGTGTGTGCAACAAGGTTTGTCTTTTGTAAGAAAATATACCAGAATATTGAATCATTTTTGCTTCTTTTTTAAATGTCGAATCCACTGTATTTTAATTCTTTCCATTCAGACTTGGAATTTAATATATTTTATAGGGGTTCCATCATTGTTTTTCAGATGTAATCTTTCTTTAAAACTGTACAACTTCTGCAAACAGCTGGTTAGATCTGGAAGCAGCTCAGTGTAACGCATCAATAAACCACTTTTCATTCAGTGACAGACACTGACGCGAGCCAGTATCTCAGAAAAGTTCGAGCTACACATGAATAACAGAGCTTCTTAGCTATTGTGATATATTTGCTGTGTTGCTACTGTCTCACTCCGGCAAGTTTTAATACAATTTTATAATTTCATGGCCTTCAAGCCTTTCCAGTGGACATTGGTGCTATTCAGTAAGGAGAAAGTTGACAGACATTTGTCCTCCAATGTCATTACAAAGAAGGCTTTTTCCCGGATGCCCTTTTTGTGTGAAAATAGGTCATTTTTTTCAGTGAATGAACAAGTTTTCGCTCCCTGCTCGGTTCTAAAATTGTTTTTTTTACCAGATTTCATCAGATCTCTCAAAAGCCAACTCCCCTAGGACAATTGCAAGTTGATAGATTATCATTTGAATATTTGTAAGATTTCAGGCTGTCGTGTTGGCGTACATTTTACACCTCCAAACATATACTAAGCACAAAATGTAAATGTACATGTGAGGTAATGAAATTTGGATTTTCACACAAAAAACAAAACTCAAGGGCCCACAATGTATACCTCAACAACTGTCTGTTCACTATGCATTGTCAAGCTGCAGCAAAGACATTCTGAACTAGTCAATGGTGCGATAACTTCTAACATGTCTTACTTGACAAAAGCACTGTCACACTGTCATTGGATGTGATTCCTGTCAAATAAAAATGCTTTGTCAAATAAAAATGCTTTGTCAGAGTTCGTTGTACTTGTATTTCTGGAAGATTCGTCAAATCAGCTGCTGCATTACAGAAAAACAGCATCTCTTAACCACCAGGTGTCAGTCTACACTCACTTGGAGAAAAGGAAATGTGCTCCCTTTGAGATGCCTTAAAGCTCATTTCAAAGTTTCCCTTTTGCTGTTATTAAAATTTCCTACAAATATTCACATCTTGAACAAAATCTTCACTAAGACCTGTTATGTCTGTTTTATTTAATAAAGCTAATCTACCAACTGTCTGACAGGTTCTTTGGAAAGTATTTTAAGACATATACAGATTTTGCAGTTTTATTTATATGTGCAACAAATATACACTTTCCATCACAAGTTTTATGAAGTTTATGATCTGTTTGTTAATTGGCATAACAAAATACTCATATGCTTCTTACTTACTTACTTACTTAATCATTATTATTATAGGAACAATAAAATCTGTAAAAGACATGCTGGGGCAGAGCATTAATCACAACTTTCAAAATGATCACAACGATCTGAAAGTTATTAATTGTGTTGATAAACCGTAACTGATTGATAAAGTAATACCTTATCATTCAATAACTTATTATTATTAAACCATTATTAACAATTAATACAGCAATCAAACAAAAATAATGAATTCTCTATACTACTAATAGTACTATCCTTTAATACATGTACTTTTACATCTTCTACATGTAATTTTCTTAATCTGGAGAAATATAGCCTTTAATAATAAGTTTTTACACAGATCTTATTCTACTTTGTAAACATTTGTAAATATTCTACCATAATACAACTGCTAAAAAAATAAAACTCAAATGAATTGTCGGTAGATGTCAAATGACCACAAAGGCACAAGATGTACTGTTACACAATCACAATCACAATCACACATGATTATTTGTTAATAGTTTAACAGTCAAAAACACAACTTCATCAGTTCTGTGTGTTTTGCATCTTTTTGGCAACACAAACATAAAAATGTCATCACACCGTGATTCAGATTCTTAAATTGCTATGAAAAGAAAGAAAAATGTGACCTCACCACTTTTAAACCAATGAGAACGCAGAATGAATATAGGTTAATGAAATTTTGAATTCAAACACTCAACTGACATCAGTTTCCAGCATTACTACTCGCAACATTAACTTCAAAAATGTGAAAACATGTTATATCTTTATTCTAAAATGTTTCTGACCTTCTGCTCTATTTTTAACTGGCTTGAACGCACCTTAATTTTCTTTCAGTTGAAAAAATAATGCTAAAAAAAAATCCTACTTAAGCGTTACGGTACTTAAACGATCCATGTGGTGTAGAAGTAGAAAGTAGCCTACAATGGAGATTGTAATTTACTCAGGTTATCTCATCAGTATTATAGCTGCTGGATTGTCGTACACCCCCAGCTTGTAAGGAAGTCCACGGTCTTTCCTGAAGCTTGTCACTCCAACAACATAAAACCTCTCCTCATCCACACTGAAGCACTGCAGAGGACCTCCGCTGTCACCCTGAACCATACAGCTGACAGCTTTTTTTGAAACGATACCTGCAGCGTGTGGTTAGTCTATAAACGTACAAGAATCCTCACCTGACAGGTATCGGCCGCTATGATCTCCAGTCTAGTACATATCATGTTTTCTGCGATGAGGCCATCTGATCAGGTTACATGTTGTCCTGTCAATGAGCTCCACCTCAGCTTCCTGCAAACTGTTCATCATCCGGCCTGCAGCACACGCAGACACACACACACACACACACACCAACATTGAAAAAACAGAAGGCTTTTAAATGGTCTCTAATAACTTTGAAACATGCATTATATATGAGAGCAACCTTTAACAGAAGGAATAGAAGGAAATGGCAACACTTTATGTCCCACTATTTACTGTAGCATTCACAAGCAGTAGATAAACTATTATTAATAAACAACACTGTAGTTGTAAGCAAGATGAGTCTATATGAATGTATTTGTCAACAACAATCACACTATTAATTAAATGTCTTTATAGCTGTATACATCTATATTACAGTCTATTATGTACTATTTCTTAAATGCTTATGTGGAAGTAATAAATGCTGAGGAGTTAAAGATGAGGGAAAAACAAATGCACTCATTTTTATTTTGTATGTCCACATCTCCTCTCACATTATTGGTCTCTGGGTACAACCAAAACAATTAAATGGTAAATGTTGTGCACTCATATAGTGCATTTCTAGCTAGTGGCACTCAAAGTGCTTTACACTGCTTCTCATTCATCATTCGAACTCACAATCACACACACTGATGGGGCCAACACTCATCAGGAGCAACTAAGTTGGGGTTCAGTGTCTTGCTCAAGGAAACTTCAAAATGTGACCAGAGGAGCCAGGGATCAAACCAGCAACTGTGGGATTGATGGACGACCGCTCTACCTCCTTCCCCACAGTTGCCCCAAATTGAGCTTGTTTTGTTCAATGTACTTATTTTCCTTTTCATTAATTAAATCCTTTTTACACCACTGCAAGACGTGCAGTGGAAATATTTGTAGTTTCAACTTTGTCCTACTATGCAGCTGCAGATGTTGCTATATGTCATCATTAAACATTTGTTTCTAGAACAATCCATGATGGCTGCAGCTTTTAAATGTTATTTAATCATTAATACATTATTTTTGGATCACATGGTCAGCAACCTTAATTAAGCAAGATTACTCATTTTTGAAATTGTCCATAAATTATTAAAAGCATTAAAGCCTCAATAAAACGCTTCAGACTGCAGAATAAGAAGTTGTAACACTGAATGTTTGCTTAGGGAATGATTATATCAATGTTCAAACCTTCTTGTCAGATCTGCCCTAAAGACAGTGATTCCAAAAGACTTCCTGGTTAAGTAGATGTTGATGTTTACCACATCAGGATGTGGCTCCCCCATCCTGAGATGGAACAGTGGATGAAGCTTAGAATGAACTCAAGGGTAACATGATGAGGGGTGCAGATGGGTTGGACGTGGTCAGTTAAATTAAAGGGAGAGCTGAGAATCATCAGTGTCACATCATTGTCCTAGTCCTCATCCATTCTGACCTCTCACACTGATGGCAGATAACACATTAAGTCCTGCCACCATCTGGACAGAAAAAAAGCACAGACATTTATGACTTTCTCCTATTTTGTTTCTTGTCCATTCTCAGAACCCAAATTCACTCACAAACAAATAATATTTGATTATTCATGTTAAACTACTTACACAGTAATGTACATGTACACATATTTAAGGGGTGGGGGGTGGGGCTCAGTAGACTGTCGGTTTGGGAAACCCCACCAGGTGTGGCCACACGCAGCCACCAAGGGCCACCCTGGTGCCGAGCCCGGACAAAATGAGAGGGTTGCTGTGGGAAGGGCATCCGATGTAAGACCTCATGCCGAATCAACGTGTGGAACATGTTCTGCTGTGGCGACCACTAAAGGGAGGGGCCAAAGCCGTTGATCACATGCATTTAGGAGGAGGACGCAACAACATTAGGTTACAAATGTTGGATTACAGCATCATCAATCAGTAAACATTCTTAATTTCATTTTCAAAGGTCAAATGCTACTATTGGTCCTGAGACCCTGAGAATCAGATAAAGGAAACTCCCTCAAAATAAAGCCTTTAACTGAAGAAAAAGGAGAACCCGGGTCACTCACTGTCATCCAGAACACCCTGAGGATAAAACCAGGCGCAGCTTCATTTGTCATTTAGTGAATGTGCCACAACTCTTACCTGTGAATTCTCACCAACTTTTCCTTGTAGAATTGTATGTGTTGAGCATTTTTTGGACAGTTTGGCCCCTTTGTAACTCATCTAACATGTCGTACCGGCTGGAAAATACCAGCTGGAAAATACTTTTAACTGAATAAACCTATACTTTAAATCTGGTTTTGCACATTGTTGATTCACTTCAGAATCAAACGTTGACATGTGTTTGTGATTCTCACATGTTTTTGTAGAAACAGTGTGCAGCAGTGAGCACCCATAGACTCTGTGGATTAACCCACTGCAATGGTCCCTGGATCTGGAGGCTGACCTGACAAGGCCAGGACCCGTCAGGAGCATCCTGACCCCCTACTATCTGGGATCCTCCTGGGGGCTGAACAGGAATGGCTGCCAACAGTCTCATAAACAAACACAATCAACATTGTGAAAGAACATCTCGTTTTTACACACCTGGAGGCTGTGACAACAGCTGCATTTGATGTGTGTGTTTGCTGTGTGTTTCACAAGATAAATCTAAGAAAAAGTCAGCAACTTAGCAGCTTATTTTCCTAAAGGATGACCAGTGAGACCTATTTGCCTGTTAATAACTTATAACAAATACAGAAAAATCGCCTTTCTGTCACTGGCTTTACTCACTGTCCTGTTGTGAAGACAGTGCAGTCAAACACAACAGAAGTCCAATCAGTTGAAGGACATTTGATCAAAAAGTCCTTCCGCCCAATGACATCACTTGTACATGTATCTCGTTTACACTGCGTCCCATAAGTGTGTTTATTGTTTGTACAACATATTAAAATACATGGTTTCTTCTTTCTGTGTGAGACGAGCAGTGGCTTCCTGCAAGATGTCTCTGATGGACGTTGGACCATTCCTGCTCCACACACACACACACGCTCACAGAAAACAGGGGGGTCAGTGCGTTTTGCCGAAAAAAACTTGGGCAATGTTTTCCATGCATAGCCTCATCCTGTGCATCACACAGCGGGGTTTAGAGGCTGCAGGCCTAAATGACCTTTACTATTTTACGAAACACACTTGCCGACACTCCCTCACATTCTGCTGAGAGTCATCAATTATGCAGGGAAACTGCTCGCATCGAGGGGGGAGATAGCAGCAACAATATGGCGACAACTGCAGTTTCTACTCAGTCTTTTCCACACCTGCAGCCCTGCAACGGCTTTCTGGGTTCATTGTAACGCTTACAAAGTGAGTATCCTGCATTTATTAACGTTGGGGAAAAAAAACGTGCATTTGGTTGACGGTGGGGGTGAATGTTCTGTGTTGGTATCCTTGCGTAAATGTCGCAGAGCTGCACGCTGCCCCGCATTTTATTTTTTTGGAGCGGGATGGAAGAGCGTGTCTGCGTTGCTGAGCATCTGTCAGCTGGACCACAACAGGGGACAATGTATTTATCAATCGGTTGATGTCTATTGTGTAGATTATATCAGATGAAAGATTTTGTAGACCATCCGATGCACCGATTAGACATTTGCGAGAGAAATTGCCTCGTAGGTAGGGCACCATAGGAGAGCTCCGTACTCCGCCCCCCATCCCCCGAAACAAAGCCAAAACACTAAAGATTTTTTTTTTTAATACCTGCTCTTCATTGTTGGGTTTAACACTCTCCGGATGTCAGAATGGTTCGTTTAATTCATCACAAGGCTTCGGAAAAGGGGCTGATGCTATGTGAGTAGCCTGATCCTTCCACCATCAATAGCCAAGACATTTACATTCCTCCAGGTGATTTTGGTGTGTGGCAACAGCATGTCTGTTCTCTGGTTGTTGTGTTTGTTCAGTCTTCACCTCACGTTGCAGAATGTGTGTCGTTTTTCTGCTTCCTATTCTGGGATATCTTGGGCACAGATAGAGCCCCTATTGATTTGGCAGTCGACATGGCTTCACGGGTGTGGTGCAGATCTTTTAAGGGAACGCGCAAAAACGCACAGAATGCCCAACCCCCCTAAAAAAGAAGAAAAGCATCGTGTTTGCCGTTTTGCTCACTAACAAAATTGACACATTACACAGATTTATTATGATATATCGCCATTGTTCTCGCGTTTGGACAAGACTACGTTTACGTTTGCCACAGCATGACATTTTCAATGTACCAACCACCCACTGCAGCAGTATTGCTTTGGCCAGTTTGGTTGCAGCGGGCCACTTCTCTGCGCATCATAACCTCCAGCCTGTCTCTGTCTGAAAAGGACTTTTATATTCAAAGAAATAAATTAGAAGAATGCACATAAGGTGCAGGCCTTCTTAAATGGCATCTGTGTTAGTCTCAATGTTAAACTGCCTCGCCGAAAAAAAATACCGAGAAGATGGTAGAATGTGCATGTTTTCTCTGTAAAAAAATATTGCAATACCAAACCTGGATGTAAATGAAACCCACGAGGCTGAGACACAACGAGACGAGCATTGTCATCATGATTTTGTAACATTGGAGAGAAGTGAGGGATAAACTGTGGGACTCTAGGCCTCGAGAATGAAGGCCTGCTGTACCACAAAGACACATCTGATTTTTCCTCGCTATGAAATCTGCATGTATGCATTCTTCTATATGTGTATGCGTGTGTTTGTGTGCGTGCACGTGTGCGTCTACATGTGCACGTCTGGTGTGGTGGTGAAGCGGACAGCGCCAGCAGAGCAGCAGAAGGCTCAGTGGCTGCGAGGTTCCGGGGTCCATTTTAAAACAGACGTCTTGGCCCCTAGACGGAATGTTTTCTCTGATGATGCTTCCTTCCCATATCGGGACAGAGAGAGTGCAGCCTTTCCTGTGTTCCCTGTGTCAGCCTTGCAGGTCGAGCATTTTTTATTAGATTGCGTTATGCAAGAGAGCGGAGCAGGCTGGTGACAGGCCCTGTGATTCAGATATGGTTGCATCCAGATATCTCTCCACTACAACAGGCTGGAAGACAGAGGTGTGTGTATGTCATAAAAATGGAAGGTATACGAGAAAAGCAATGCAACCTCTGCTGAAAATCAACTATTCCTGTCCTTTGTCTCAGATTTAAGTGTGTGTCCTCTTCTTTTTTCCTTCAGCACTGCCTCACATTGACCCTGAAATGCACCTTAACTCCAACAGTCTTACTCCATTGCAGCCTTTTTACTTCTATTTGAATTGAAAAAAGACTCTACTGAGTGATGCAGCCAAAACTCAAAGAGTAAAATCTTAACTAATGGGTCGGTTTTCTTCATTGTCAGTGGTTTAATGTAGGATTGTGGAAAAACTTAAGAAACAACAACAAGACTACACTATGTGTCTATTATATCTCTTTTGGACACTAAAATCCCAATATTTTGAGTTTTATTTTGTCTTTGCACAACTGTAATAATCAGACAAAACAAAATATTCAACAAATAGGAAAATAAGAAACATGAAATAACTTAATGAAAATATGCCAAAATCCATGATTAAATCTAGTAATATTAGTATAAAAAAGTTGATTATTGCTCTAAGAATTACATCCATGGTTTCTAATGTGACTCATTCATCAAACATCAAATATGCAGATTGTCAGAAAAAACACATCATATAAAAACACTAAATATAATAAAATGTACCATCACATATTTTCACCCTTAAATTGGAATTAACAACACACTAGGTGAGAAAATACAAAGTTTGTTTATCTGTTATTTGACACCCTAGGACCCAACATCTATTCCCTCGGGTCAAACTAAACGTATTTCTTCATACATATTTTAAGCCGCCATTGAACTAGGTTCAAGTAATTATTAAAAAACCATGTAGAAAATATGAATGCATGTCTGTTCTTAATTTTCTTCTGTTGTGCCAAAAGGCCATTTAACAAAAGTCTGTTTATGTTTCTTTTCAACTTATCTCCTTAACTACAATAAAAGCAAAAGCAAAGAGAAGGGACAAGCTCTCAGCTTGAATTTTTTACAGTAAACTTTACATTAATATAATCGGTTGTTTTGAGTTTTTTTTTTGCTGCCATCTGTCTTTACAAGTATAAGAACCTTCAGAATTCTTGATGTAATTTGTAAAATTTTATTACAGTTTTGAATGTGTATGTGACTATGTGTAGAAAATATAAGATAAGTGTTGTTTCATGGCTATAGATATCATCCAAAGTGAGGAAAATATTGTGCACTGTTACCTTTGAACAGAATTAATGCTTCAAGTAAACACTTCTGCATCTCATCACGTGCTGATGTTGCACGTGAGTTCATCTGCACTCTCCCTAAGTGTGGATGAACACATGTTCAGTTTTATGTTACCTATAAATGCAAAACTCAGGCAGGCATTTTTATTGTGTGATAGATATGGTTTTTTTTTTCTATTCTTGATGTTGTGGAATCAAATATTTTACATTTGGTAAAAGGATCATTTTATTTTTCCACCTTTGTGTACTTCTAGTAACATTATGTTTGTAATTGTGGAAATATGTGTGCATTTTTCTATGCCCTATTATACATTTTATCACATACCAAACCTAATGAAGAAAAGGATGAGGATTATTGCTGGAAAGTTCCTGTTTATAAAAGATTCCCAAAAAAGAATAAATATTCTTGAGAAAATAATTTTGGACGTCATAAACTCCACGCAGAAAACCCTGTTAGTTGACCTGTCTTCTTTGTGTCTGCACCCCTTGCAGAACTGCTAATGTGGATGGTACAAACCTAAAGACCAAGTAGCTGCAGGATGAAAACATGGCTGCACCCCTTCTTGCACCGCCGGGACCTGATAGCTTCAAGAAGTTTACTGTGGAATCTTTGGCGGCCCTCGAGCAGCGGATCAAAGAGGAGAAGAACAAGAAGCCACCCAAGCAGGACAGCAGCTACCGTGACGACGATGACGAGAACAAGCCCAAGCCCAACAGTGACCTGGAGGCTGGGAAGAGCCTGCCCTACATCTATGGGGACATCCCTCGAGGAATGGTGGCGATACCACTGGAGGACCTGGACCCATTCTACGTAAATACTCAAAAAGTGAGTTTAACCCCCCCCCCCCCCCCCCCACACACACACACACACACACACACACACACACACATTCACACACACACACACACACACACCCACAAACACACACACACACACACACATAAACACACACACCCACATACCCACACACACACTCACAAACACACACACACAGGAATACTGTGATTTGGAAGACAAAGGACAATAACATTACATCAGTCTCACTATTCTGCTCATTTTTGTGTTTTATCCTTTTTGAGTTTTGGTTTTGAATTTTGTCCTGTTAAGAGTCTTGGGGGGCTGGAGCTAATCCCAGCTGTCATTGGCTAAGAGGTGGGCTGAAAAGGAAATATTTTTACAACCGTTTTATCCAAAGCACTTCACATTGTTCAGGTGCACCCAGGGTAGGCTACCTTTCTATCATAGTGCTGACACTTACAGAGACAGAGACCCATTCACAGCTGTAGGTACCACCCCCAGCCCCCAGTTAACTTAATCTGTGTATCTGTTGAATGAGGGAGCAAATTCATGCAGGCAAAGGGAGAACATGCAAACTCCGCACAGAAAAGCCCAATATGCTTGCAGTTGGATATATAATAGAAGGTTGGAAACACTATTTAATGTCATGTTTTTGTACGTCTTTTAAATCCGTCCTGACAAGTAGTTATGGTGAATTGTTCCCTTCAATTGTTCCACAGACACTGATCATTTAGTTCAGTAGACAGGCGTTTTAGTTGAATCACACTCAAGCGTTTCTTATAATGGCCGGTTGATAAGGAGGCTAAAAGTTACCCAGACAAAACAGACATTGTGTGTGATGGTTGGCTTCCAGGTGTGCTGTGTTTACGGTTATTTAAATTTCATGATTAGGTTGCAGAATATAATTTTGTTTTCTTCCTTGAAGACCTTAGGGGAGAGTGGAGCACTTGAGCTGTTGAGTGGGATGTCGCATATCTCTGTTGTGCTCACAGGGCTTTGGGGAAAAGGTCAAAAGCAGTGACTGTTGAGAGACTGTTGTTCCACATGACAGACTTTTATAATTGTTCAAAAATTAATCTGTGGCAGGAAAGAAAAGCAGCAGCAGCAGCAGCCTGAGAGCACCAGTTGTCTTGGATGAGACACGTGTCTCTCTGGGGTTTCTGTCATGTCTCACGCTCAGTGTGAGAACAGCTGGGTGACCTTGAGAGTCTCTGAATATCACCATCATGTGCACCTGTCTGTAGCTGTGTGTAAACTGCTAAATGAGACTGCATAAATATCACATGACTGGTTCTGGCTCTTGTTGGATCAACTGATCCAGACAAGGATCCAGGAAAACAAAAAAAAATCCTTGAAATGCATCTTTGCACTGTTGTGCTCCTGTAAACAGTGTTTTGCAATGTGAACCTATTCAATAATTTGAAGAAACAGTTTCAAGAATAACGTATCATAAAATTGCAGCCATTTGCTTATCCATTAGTCAAAATATAAAGTGCAGTGAGGTCAGTTTGATGCTGGTGGGATTATTACAGGACTGAAGAGCGAGGTTGAAATTTTCTACCATGGTAACGTCCTTTGTTGTCTATATTTAACTAAGAATTACATAATAAAATTGGCATTTTTATTCGAAATGATCTCCACCAATCACATATTATGTTAAATACTGTTGCACCTCCGACTACATTGTTGTATAACCCTCTGCCTGTCCACACACACTGTGTACCACCTGAAAAACAGGAGTTTGTAATAATCTATTTAGTCATCATCATTAGCTGATGGGATTTGTTTAGATGTTTTGAGTGTGAATGCTTTCAGGTGCACAGTTTCTGTCTCTGCGTTCCTCTCTCTCCATCTGTCTGTCTTCACACAGTGCAAGCTGACTGTTATGTAACACACCAGTCCAGCACACAAGGAGGAGACACGACTCAGATGACACGTGGCAAACATGTTCAGCCGTACGTGGGACTGTTGATAAACTCACAGCTTGCTTGTCTTTCGTTTTCCCCACCTATTTCCATGTGTTACTGATACAGATGCACGAAAGTCATGCAAGCCTTTTTGTGCTTCACCAGCAGCCCTGTCAGCTCTCAGATCTAATTACGGCCCTGAATCTAGTCTAATGCTGAGGGGAGCTGATGCTGCTTTGCTTGTGACGTCAGATGGGGTAGTGACCTTGATGGGAGAAAGCTGCTCTGTTTGTCTTTGACTGAGAAGCAGCAGGCTGGTGCTGGTTTCTTGCAATGCTGAGAGGGACAAAAAAAATGGAGAAATTATATTAAAGGAAAGCTTCTTCCTTCCTCTTCCTCATCACAAATCTTTGGTTGTGGCTCTTTTAGGTTGTGTCATAGCGGAGACAGTAGGTCGGCAGACTGTTTGGGTGCTGACGCAGCACCCAGCCCTCCCTGCCCAGGCCAGGTTGTCTTTGGGATCAACGTGCAAGGCCAGTAAAACAGATTGTTTTCAAGGAGAAGGGGAAAAGAGAGAGTGGGAGGGAGTTGGGGAGGAGAGATGAGGTGAGGACAGAGAGGAAATGGACGACATGTGCAAGGATGCCATCACACTTAGTCTCCTTCTCAATACAACAAGGCTAACTAAATGTATGGGAAGCTCTGAAAGTGCAAAATTAGCCATTATAATACAGAGCCTTCTTGTGATGGTCTAATATGTTTATTCTTGAACTTAAATCTAAATAAATGTTGTATCCCACCAGAGCTGTGTGCACATTTCAGAGGACAGGCAACACCTCCTTATCTGTCTGGCTTTGCTTTGCATTAGGGATGAATATTTACACTGACATTATCTCAACAATAGCTTGTGTCAGACCACGGTGTTAAGTACATTAAACCATAAAACACGATAGACCAGAGTGTGCAAACATCTGGTCTCAGCTGGTCTCCAGATCACTGGAACATTTAGAGAAAATCTTATTTTCACAAGAATAATACAAGATAATGGTGCAAACTATTTGTGGCTGATAGATGAGGAATATGTGAGCACATAGCAGGGCAGCTCAGTCCTACATGACTGTATTAATGTGCGCATGTGTTAGTGTGAGTGTGATGGGCTGAAGGTGCCATACAACACAAGCTGTGCACTGTTGGCCACAGAAAGTTGAAAGACAGGGACTGCTCGGACAGCTGCCGCAGCCCGCGTGGATAAAGATGCTGCAGCTTTGCCTGGTGGCTGGAGCTTCTGTGTTGACAGTGCTCTGTCTCCTCACATCCCATCCCCCCTCCTCTCCTGTTCTCCGTCTTCTGCCCAGCTCCCTCACTCCGGCTCCCTCCGCCCTGCTTCTCCAGCTCAGCCTGCTGCTGCTACAGTTGCTGCCTGCCTGCCTGCTTCACTTGCTCTACATATTCTTCTTTTTCTGCCTCTGCTCTCCCCTGTTCTCCTCTTTGCTCTGCTCTGAATTATGAAATTTTCAGTAGCTTTGCAGTAGTTTAGTCATGCGTTATAAAAAAAGACTCATACAGACTCATACAGACTGAGCATACACTCAGCGGACACTTTATAAGGTATACTTTGCAAGTACTGGTCAGACCCCCTTTTGCCTTCAGAACTGCCCTAGTTCTTCATAGCACACATTTAACAAGATGCTTTAAACATTCTTCAGAGATTTTTGTCCATATTGACATGACAGCATCTGGCAGTTCCTGCAGATTTGTTGGCTGCACATCCATGATGTGTATCTCCCGTTCAACCACATCTTGAAGGTGCTCTATTGGGTTGAGAAATGTTGACTGAGGAGGCCATTTGAGTTCAGTGAATAATTGTTTCAAGAACCCAATTTGACATGGTTTTAGCTTTGTAATGTGCTGTGTTATTCTGCTGGAAGTAGCCATCAGAAGATAGATAAACTGGTCATAAAGAGATGGACATGGTCAGTACAAATACTCAGGTAGGCTGTTGCTTTTAAATAATGGTCAGTTAGTACTAAGGGGTCCAAAGTGTGCCCAAAATATATGCCCCAGACTATTACACCAGCACCAGCAGCCTGAACCATTAAAAAACGTCAGGATGGTGAGTTTTTGGTGAGTCCCCATAAACTGTAGCCTCAGATTCCTGTTTCCAGTTGACAGGAGTGGCACCCAGTGTGGTCTTCTGCTGCTGTAGCTCATCTGCTTTAAGTTTTTATGAGATGTCCATTCAGAGATGCTCTGCTGCAGATCTTGGTTGTAGCAAGTGGTAATTTGAGTTGGTGGTAATTTTCTTTCTATCAGCTTGAACCAGTCTGGTGTTTCTTCTCTGAGCTGTGGCAACAGGAAAGAAGGTTCCTCATTTTGTTTCTGATTATCATTTCTCTGAGATGTTTGTTTTCCTTGTTAACAAAAATTTTAGACATGCACCACATTTAAAATGCAAGTGCACAAGCAGTCATGTGACATCACCATGAGGCCTCAACCTGTACATCTCGTTTTTCCTCTTCCTGTGTTCCTCCTCTCCCTCTCCCCTGACTTTAGTGTCTCCAGGCCTGCAGGGCTTAATGTAGTGAGGGATGCCTTGTTAAAAGCTCAGGGCCCATATCACTTCTGCAAATGCATTTCCATTAATGTTTCATGCAAATCGCTATCTTTTATTTAAACAATTATGAGGTTATCCAAAGAAGGGCTTTGCAGGCTCCTCTTGATTTTTGCTAATTTCCTTCTCTTGATACCACCAAAGTCAGGATGATCAGGACAGCACTGACTGACAGGGACAACACACCATCATTAGAAACATGCTGGCAGACACTGACCTGTCTGTTCAAATGTCTTAAACTGGCTCAAAATGCACAACTTACTACTTTATGCGTAAATGCACGTTATCTGCTATCAGTAATCTCATATTGTGTCCATGCGAGCATGTATGTAAAGAACATGGTATATGTACATGAAATAGGATGACATATTAGTTTTTGTATCAAAAATCCCTTGCTTTTGGTTAATGTTTCCTTTTGGTAAATTTGTACGAAATGTATTTTATCAGATTGTTAACTGATTAATTCTCTTTGTCTCTTTTTCTCTCCACAGACATTTATAGTACTAAATAAAGGGAAGACAATCTTCCGTTTTAGTGCCACACCTGCCTTGTACTTCATAAGTCCTTTTAATCCGGTTAGGCGATTAGCTATTAAAATTTTGATACATTCATATCCTTTGAAATGGTGTCTTAACAGCAGAGACAAAACGGTTTCCTGTTCATGTGTGTTATTCATGATGGTATGTGCTGTCTTTCTGTTCACACTGCTTTTGATGTTTCCTGTGATGAAGTCAGAAGACTATCTTTCAGGGAAGAGCATACAGGGAGCCATGCAGTAGCCATTTTATCATTAAAAGAAAAGGCCGGCACAACTGATGAGTCATCCCTTACAGTAAACCTAGTAGGCCTCTCAATAAGCACATTATGATTTAACACTGGATCCATCACATGGCCAAACTTCTTTGTACAGAGACCTGTGAAATGAAATTGTTTTTGAAAAACAACTGAACAAAGAAACATTTCCATGAAAGTAAAATGAAAAATTTGGACATTATTTATGTCCAAATTTTTCATTTTACTTTACTTGTTCAGTTGTTCAAATTGCAAATAAAGCCTCTTTACTAATGGTGAGAATGGCATTGAAACCTATCCCTAGTTCGGTATTAGCTCAGATGTAGCTCTGACATAGCCTATGTTGTATTTATTATTTTTTTCTATAAGCTACCTACTTGTGTCATCAAAAACATGTTACAATATACAGGAAGACATCAGGGTTTCTAATATAAAAACATTCATCCACATATCCATTATCTGTAACCTTTCAGCGTAAACCTCTCTGCACTGAAAGCCTAAAAATTATTGTGTAGCTTTTGTCATGCCATGTCATGGATTTTCCACTAAATATTTACAATTTAAATATTTAATGGGTGAAATAATGGCCTTTGTGGTAGTGGGTACACATGACCATCTTAAGTTAAGTGCTATGAGTACTGCAGTTTTTATGACATTAACCCTTGACATGTTCAGGGATATAAGGGCACATTGTTGCCAATTTAGTTAAATTATTGCTGTGTTCTGTATTTTCAGTGAGGTTTGATGATTCTTATAATGTTCTTTATTTGCCTCTATGATTCATATTTTCCTTGACCTGCTCCTCACTCTTTTCAGCATGATCATTATGTGTACTATTTTGACCAACTGTATATTCATGACCTTTAGTGATCCTCCTGAGTGGTCAAAACAAGTAGAGTAAGTACACATTTTGTATTTTTACTCAGTTGACTGAATGCATGCTAGGAGCGAACTCCACTTTGAGTCTACTATCCTAATTGAATCAGAAAAATTGATACTCAGCAATCTTTGCAAAACCAAAGCTGCTACTGCTGTTCTGAAGGTGTTTCCAGAATCTCTAAAATACTTTCTAAATAAAAAATGTTTGCTGAATGATAAATAGCATTTTTGATCAATTTCCCAAGTAGTGACTCCTAATGCAGCTGAAATCTACAATTCATTTATACTATTTTGTAAAACACAAAGAAAATATTAGTTTTAATCAAAACGTAATTAATTGAAAGGCGTATGTAATTTTATAGCTAATTTGATAAAAGTTTTGAATTACGATACAATGTGTAAGTGCATTCAGCAACTTAAACAATGATTAGTGAAATCAAATAACAATTCTTTCACCACACGATGGACAGGTGCAGTATGACTGACACATTCCTCACCACCTCCTAAGCTGTATTTTGTGGTTGGCTTGCTAAAGACTGCTGAGTATTTATTTTTGGGTAAATCTTGTACTTTCTGCTACACATGAGCAACCAACTTGAAATAGCTACCAGCTAACTCTCCATAATAATTCATAGTTTCTGTAAAAACATACTTGCATAGTAAAAAACTAATCTAATCTGAGATTTCCAAATTTATCCCGTGCCCTGCACTTAGCTTAGTCATTTCCTGCTTGTTTCAATTGCTAATTAGGGTGCAGAAATTCAAACGAGTGAGCTTTTATCCAGCCCGGTGAACTGATTCTGTCAACGCTTTTGTTTTTCAGGTACACATTCACAGGAATTTATACCTTTGAGTCTCTTGTAAAAATCACCGCACGAGGATTCTGTATAGATGGGTTTACATTCCTAAGAGATCCATGGAACTGGCTGGATTTCATGGTCATTTCGATGGCGTAAGTATTTTTCTTGGGATCAGTCACTGTCAGTGGGTGATGAAATTAAGTCATGTGCAAAAATATTATAGATAATGGGTAAAGAAAGTGAGCTTTTAGTGCTACAGATAATTGTTCATCTCTCTTTCTCTCTTTCTTTTTTCTTCCTTCCTGTCTGATAACCCATCTTCTGTGTTTCCTTCATTGATCTGAGACTTCTCTGGTCTTTCTCTTGGGAGATTGAAGGTTTCCATCTGACACGCTGCAGCCTCCCTGACAACACCAACACCTCATTTGACTTATCCCCCGCTTGCCATCCAACTCTGTCTCTTATTCACCTTTTCTTTCAAAATCTGCCGGAGTCTTCAGCATCCAAATTAAGGCCCAGTATCTCCCCAGTCAACAATATGTCACCTAGTAGTTTACACTGCAGTTTCAGCTGCCTCCAATTGTGCAAATACATACCTCAAATCATCAGCCTCATGTAAATACGGCATCTTCGCAGTTTGCAGAGCAGTCGCATTTCCCGTCTGTGTTTGTAATTTAACTTTTCACCTCATATCTGCATGTAAATAATGAGCTGTTGTAACTGTGGTTTGATCCTGCAGGTATATAACAGAGTTTGTAAACCTAGGCAATGTCTCAGCTCTGCGCACGTTCAGGGTGTTGAGGGCATTGAAAACTATTTCTGTAATTCCAGGTAAGACAGGATGGGGCGGGGGACGGTGGGGCGGGGTCGGTGTTAGGTGTATGTGTCTTTCTTTCCTTTTACCTTCCACCCTTCTCCTCAGTGGACAGGCTCTGTGAGTGGCGTCGTTTCCTCCTGGTTCGATGGTGTTGTGCTCTTGGCGTGTGTGGTTTTTGTCATCGTGTTTGTTCTGTGTGTGATCCTTCCCCTATTTCAGATATATAACAGAGTTTGTGGACCTGGGCAATGTATCTGCGCTGAGAACGTTCAGAGTTCTCCGAGCATTGAAAACTATCTCTGTCATTCCAGGTGAGACTCAGTTTAAACACTAAGGCTGATCCTCTCACCCTTTCCTTTCTACTCACTATTATTATGATTACAGTTATGATTTAAACAACAAAAAAATTGGAGACAACCATTTTTTGATTTATTTTTACTCCAAAATGATCAAAAATGGTACTAATACATTTTTGATAGGCTTTGCAGTCTCCTCTAGGGCCCTCCATAGTGTCTCTTCTGCCTCAGTAGCACTCTCATTATCAGGCTCCTTTCCAAGGCAGCTGTGGTACTCTACTGTATACACCCCCTTTTACAAGTTTCGGAATAGCTGAAGCTGAACTCTTGCCCTAACCCAGCAAATAAAGTTACTGATAGAATATACCTCTTCCTAAGGATAAAAAACTGCCAATTATATTTAATACTGATCAGCAAAGAACAGATAATAGACTGCCTGAATTTGCCAGCAATCCTGGTAGTGATTGAATTGGATTTAGTATCAGATTCCATATTTTTGGGATCAAAAACAAATCTCATATATGTTTATATGAGAAATGGCATAGCTTGAAGAGAGAATGCACCTATTATTAACGTATGAAGACTGCCAAGCCTAGTTTGTGAACATATCTCTTATGCTGCATGATGCTTTTCAGTCACTTGCTTTTATAATAATAGCCTAAAAAGAGCTTGGCTGACAAATGGCATTGACAGTTTGATTTGCCCTCCTTTGTTTTTTAGTTTGTTCTTTTTTTACAACTTTCTTGAATGATATATACCACACTGCAAAACAGACAGTGTGTTCACATTGTAGAGGTTGGGGGGGCAGATGGGATGCTTGAATGAACTATCAATGTATCTACTGATAAAGGACGGTGAACAGATCTTGTTCGTACCCAAAAGAACCAGCAAGGATTGTTTTTTTGTGAAGTGGTCATTCACTGTGAAATCACATTAAGGGTATCCTGTTAAAGTGCTGATTAAAAGGCATCATGATTTGATCTGAGCTGTAAAGTTTATAGTTTGACATTTTTGTAAATATGCCTTTTTACTAAGTGGCAGACAGTTGACTGAGAACACTGATATCCATTTTATGTCTGTATGTTACATATGAAACTGTTGGGGGCAGCTGGTTAGCTTAGCTTGGTTCAAAGACTTTTAATAGGAGCAGTGAGCCATATAATAAGTATATGTATACTATTGTTTTTGGGGTTTTTTTGCTCAGGAAAGTGGATTTGATATTAATACCAATTAATGGGAATTCAAATAAATATACACATAAATAAATACATAAATACCGGAGAGAATATAAAATCACTAGAGTTGTTACTAGACTGTTTATATTTTGGGGTGATGGTGGGGGTTGGTAAAGGTGCCACAAAAGTTGCTTAGTTGCCGGCACTAGTTTCCAGACAACCAGGCGAAACTCTGCTATGTTACTGTAATTCTTGGAGCCAAGAAATCATCCACCTGTAAAAATCTTTAGCTGTGTTACATTTTTATTTTTACACAAATAAATGAAACAGATGTAACATGTTGGTGTCTGTAAATGTGATAGCCAGAGACAGTCTTTGTGCCAAACTAAGCTAACCAGCCTCTTGAACAGACAGTAGAGTGTTTTTTAAAAAAACTTGCTGCCAAAAAACAAAACTGTTAAGCCAACCCTTAACAATAAGTCATCAAGGCCTGCAGGAGCAAGGATGTAGCTTTAATAGTATAGTGCTACTTCTGCTAACACCATTTCATGTACATTGAAGGGCATCATATCATAAGATGGGAGCAAGTGTGAAGGTATCTTAATGTAACACCTTAATGCAATTAATACTTTACATGTAGTGTAAATTTAATATAAAATATATAAATATTAAATATATAAATCAGAAAAGTTGTTAACAGCTCAGGGGCTTTAACTTAAACTGTCTGAATGTGTAAGTCTTAATCTAGGAAACATTTTATAAGAAGATATTGTATGTATAGCTGGCAAAGCCCACTGTGCCAGTATAGACCAAACAGAAAGGGGGTGTGTATCATCCTGCATCCGTGTTTGAGTTCCTTATGGATCCATGTGAACACTGCCAGAGGATGCCTGTCCGGAAGGTAAACTGATTTTGTCTTTAGTGAAACTGTGGATGAGACAGACTGCAGGGTCACAGAGTCACAGAGAGGGGAGTCAGTGCTTTCCTAATGACACCTTATACATGACAGTTCAAGAAAGTGCCCACACTGGCACTGGCATTGAATTGTTCCTGTTCAGCCTTGGAGTTTAAATGACCTGCATGTGGTTTCCAGACCCCCTGCCTGTGCCTGTGTCCCTCTCATGGCCCCCTGTTGTGCTGCTGTGCTCTCTTCCTTATGGACTTCCTCTAACGTTTCCATGGTTTTCCCCCTCTTTTCACTGTGTCCATCTTTGGCAGTGAAATGCTAATTTCTTCTCTTAAAAGCTGCTTTAGAGTTGAATTCTCTATTTTTGTTTGGATACGCCTGAAAAGAGTGGGAAGGCTCCTGAATATTCTGTGTTTGTTTTGTTTCTAGATACAGTATGTTATGTATGTAATCTGTGAGTTTTGTCTAAAGTGTATTACTGCTATATTTAAAATGTATGCATCTGCTCCAGTTTATCTTTATGTCATCCCCTTTATTGGGATTTTCTCTTGCTAAAGCAGTCATTAGAATATCATATATGACTTATATATATGTGCATATATGCACATATATATAGTATATAAGCTAAACTACAGCATATTCTTCTATATAGCAATAGAATTTAATTTAATTTTGTATTAAGGCAGAGTAACTAGCTAATAAATTGTACCATCAAGTAGAATTCTAGTATACTCCAGTAAATTATATCTGGGGCGGCAGCAGCTTCTGCATCACCTGCTTGGTTTGTGTACGTGTGTGCATGGCTGCCCTTCAGGCCTCAAGACCATTGTGGGCGCCCTGATCCAGTCAGTGAAGAAGCTTTCAGATGTGATGATCCTGACCGTCTTCTGCTTGAGCGTCTTTGCCCTCATTGGTCTCCAGCTCTTCATGGGTAACCTGCGCCACAAATGTGTGATCTGGCCAATCAACACCACTGAGACCTACCTTGCCAATGGTAGCAAGGGCTTTGACTGGGATGAGTACATCACTAACGATAGTAAGTAGAGGCAAGACTTCACCAACGGTGAGCTGGCAGCAATATAGGAGTATGAGTCAGCCCATATGCTGGCACGAGAAAACAATATGTCAATTTGGCACAGGATAAACAGGAAGGAATTGGTTTGAAATTAACCATACTCAATAGAAAAAGCATGAGGAATCTGAGGTCAAAAAATTGGTCTGAATGAATTTGAAGACCCTAAAATAAATCTGTGTGGCTGTGACAGAATGTGTCAGAAATGACTCATTATGACTGTTTGTTCTTGACTTCAGCCAATTTCTACTTCCTGCCTGGCCAGTTGGACGCACTTCTCTGTGGGAACAGCTCAGACTCCGGGTGAGTTGTCTTCTCTGCCTTCTGCGAATGCTGCTGGTCCAAGTCCTGCTGTAGCTCTTTTATCTCCCTGTATTCAGATTATATTGTAAGTAAAAAGTGTTGAGTCATTTTTGGGCTGGGTGCCCTGTACTCTCTCCCTGTCTGTTTGTCTGTCTTTCTCCACTCCTCAGCCGCTGCCCAGAGGGCTACACATGCATGAAAGCTGGGAGGAATCCAAACTATGGCTACACCAGCTTTGACAGCTTCGGCTGGGCTTTCCTGGCTCTTTTCCGACTCATGACACAGGACTTCTGGGAAAACCTTTACATGCTGGTAAATCTGATGTGTCAACAAGTTCAGTTTGTTTCAAACCGAAGAGGCTTATATGATACTTTATCAGTCACTTTTACGCAGACCGCTTCACTTACCTGCACGCTTGACTGTGGTATTTTATTTTAAAATGGAAAAAAATCATATTAATCAAACAATGAGGATTTGTGTTCAGGTCAACAGTTGCTTTCATTTATCTTGTAATGAGACTAGAACTTGACTGGAATCCCCACTTTTGTCACAATTCCACTGCATGTCAGGACAAACTCCGAGCTACGAGGTCAAACAAATTTTCTGTAGCCCTCAACAAAAACACTTAGCGATAAGCCACAAATCAGGATAAGTGTATGAAACTATGTATAAAACCAAAAACTGTCAAATGGAAGATTCACCAGGACTCTGTCCAGCCAAACTGAGTAACCGCACAAAAAGGATCTGGGTCAAAGAGGGGACCAGGTGCAGACCTTTATGGTAGAGGACTTTGTTGAGCAACGTTTGAGGATTCTTAGAGCTTGTGAAAAAAGATTGTTTGATCCGATGACCCAAAATAAACTTTGGGCAGAACCTCAAGCTCTATGTCTGATGAACAGGAGCTCCTCATCATCTGGTAACAGGGTCTCATAGGGGGCTTTTCAGCAGCAGGGATAGGAAGACTGTTCAGAGTTCAGAGGATGAATGCAGCTAAATACACAAAGCCTGCTCCACAGTGCATGAGACCTGTGACTGGGGCGATTGTTTACCTTTCACTATCACTGTGATCAAAAACAAATAGATAAGACAAAGCTCGAGTGGCTTCAGGACAAGTCTCTGATGATCCTTGAGCAGCCCAATCTTAAACCTCACAGAACATCTGGAGATGACAGTCACAGATATGTCCTGTCACATCTGATGACAGATGGATCTGTCAGGTAGGCTGAGATGAGTGCTCAAATTCAGGTTTTAGAAGCTTGTAGAGACTGTAGACCCAAAGAAATTCAGATCTCTAGTTAATGTTAATATGTATCACATTTATTTGAAATCCTGAATATGTAAAAGAGAGATATCCTATCTCTCTTTTTGCTCAGATTAATGTCTTCACACAGCTTAACACACAGCATTTACAGAGACCGGTCATTTATTGATTTGAAAACGTCACAGTGGACTATCAAAGTCGAAATGAATAATCAATACATAAAATAAATAGTAACAAAAATAATCATCATTGCTTAGTCAGTATCACAGCCCTGCTGCATTATGAATGCTAAACAGTTCTATATAGAAGATATGTCATCATTTCTTGCACACTGGAGGGCAAATATCAAGTCAAAAAGGACATTACAGCATCTTGGCTATTCACCTGCCGATTTATCGAAACTATGTAATACATTAAGAGAGCAGTGTCTCAGTTTTCTCATTTGTTCTGCTGTGTCCCTGCAGCGCAGGCTCCTCACTTCCCATGATATAGTGTGCAAGGAAAAGTAGGTCAAAATGCATTTCTCATGGCTGTCCCTCGTGTGCAACACAACCTGGGGATCCTGCTGAGATCCTTAATAAGCTCAGGATATAAGATTTTGCTGTGCAGACCAAGAATAGATGGTTGCAGAGCTAATTCTTAGGAAACACCAGTTTCTTCCACATGTTGAGGCCTTTTGTTTAGAAAGATTGAGATTTTTTTGGTTGCTACAGATGCAGTTGTACTTGATTAAGCTTATTTCTAAAAATGCTAAACTAATGAACTAAAATAATGACTTGCGGTTTAAAAGCTATAACCTATTAAGAGTTTGACTATTTGGTAGAAGTCATCTAGGGAAGAAGCATGGCTCAACAGAACCACTTTTATGTTGTCAACAGGTGTTTACAGATCCCAGATTAATTAAGATATTAAATACTGAAGGGTGTACACATACCATGTTCTTTTTAAATCTGCAGTGTCCATGCCAACATGTTGAATTATTACGTTGACCTGAGAGGCCAGTTTGATTACTGAGCAGGCTTAGGGAACTTGTATTGCCGTATTTAGAACTTCTATTTTAACGGGTAGATTGCAAGCTCTGATCCACACTCCAAAGCAGCAGTGGACAGTAATGCTTCGTTTATAGTGCTTGCAGGTCACAGGATGTTTATTAGGAACAGTCTCTGCACTGCCTATTTTACCTGCATATGCCAGCATTCATATGCTTCAGCATGTTTCATGATAACTTACCTTACAACACTGATTTCCATGTTTCAGTGTTAAAATACATATTAAGTGTAGGACTGTAGGACCTTATTATTCAGAGGAAGCCACAGACTTTTGACACTGAGTGCCACAGACCCTGAGTGGATTCTTTCATCCAGAAATGCCCTATCAGGCCAATCTGCCTGTCCTCTTTTCCCCACTCACAGCAGACTTTGTTTATTTCAGATGAATCATTGTGAGCACTGAGGTTAACACTGAGCTTGACAGAAGAGATTCATCAGATGTAATGATGATCTGTGATCCCCCCATCCCCTCTATCCCTAACTTGGCTGTTCTGTCTTTCAACAGACCCTTAGGGCAGCAGGGAAGACCTACATGATCTTCTTTGTGCTGGTGATCTTTGTGGGCTCTTTCTACTTGGTAAATCTGATACTTGCTGTGGTGGCCATGGCTTATGAGGAGCAGAACCAGGCCACTATGGAAGAGGCCCAGCAGAAAGAGGAAGAATTTAAAGCCATGCTTGAGCAGCTCAAGAAACAGCAGGAAGAAGCCCAGGTTAGTCTTCTGCAGGATGGAAACCAAAATATTAGTCATTTTATATAACTGTTTTGATTTATTCACATTATGTTTTTTAGCAGACTGCTGCGATGGCGACCTCGGCGGGCACAGTGTCAGAGGATGCGGTAGAGGATGATGGAGGAGGGCGTCTGTCATGCAGTTCCTCTGAGATGTCAAAGCTCAGCTCCAAGAGTGCCAAAGAGCGCCGGAACCGTAAGAAGAAGTGGCGGCAGAAAGAACAGGAAAAGGAGAAAGGCGACAGTGAGAAGTTTGTCAAGTCAGAGTCAGATGACGGCAGCAAGAGGAGCCGCTTCCGTTTTCCTGATAACCGACTGGGTCGAAAGTCTTCCATCATGAACCAGGTGAGGAAAATAAGGATTCTTTAGTATTTCTTAGTATTATATAGTTTTTCTTTTGTTGTAAATACATTATAAACAAAATATTTTTATTGTGCAAAGAATTGAAAAATTCTTTTTCTTTTCATTGTTCAAGTTCTGAATCCAGTTCAATTGTGGTACTGTAGCATCACAGAAGCAGAAACTATTTTCGTCCTGGATTCTACGCACTTTCCCCCCTCTGTTCAGAACCAGCTGTGTGGTATCTCTCCGAAATCCTGCTTACTTAATGCACTGGAATAGTGCATTATTTATTTTAAATGAGAACTATATTAAATGTTTTAAAATTTTGACCTACAAATAAAGGCTGAAGTTTTAAGATAGACTTTAAAATCTGTTGATTTTAAATACATAATGTTTTGAGATATTGATTGTAGAAGATGAGGAGTGTAATTTACCTGTAATGTAACTGGTTGCGTATACAGTAAAGTTTGAACAACCTACAATTTTTGTATCAACGGCTGCACAAAAGTACAACAGCTGCTTGTTGTGGGTAGTGGCCAGCGATCTAAAAGCAAATGTCCAGACCCTGAATTATTCACGAAAGACATATTGATGTACGCATTTGTGAAAATTCCTCATGTGACACGCATTAGGTACTTTCTTCTTTGCTTTTACCATTTGCAAAGACAGCGACATGTTGTCAGAGATGAGATTTGATGTTCAGATCGATACCAGCTGCAGCTCAGATTAATGTCGTTGTGACTAATGTTGCTCTCTGCCCTGTGTGTGACCTTGGCAGTGTAGGATATCACTGACCTAACTATGTGATTCCCTCTTGTTGACTACGTCATATGATTGCTGCAGTAGTGTATGGCTCCTGAGGGAAAAGCAACCTGCTTGTATCAAATGTCTCACAGATATTGTCTTTCATCCTGACCACTGTAACTGATGACAAACAGCTTAAAGAAGATGATGCCATTGTAATTCAGAAATTTCTTGGGCTACATCCATCTTACAATGTCTCCTCTCCTCCAGTCCCTCCTCAGTATACCGGGCTCACCTTTCCTGTCCCGCCACAACAGTAAGAGCAGCATCTTCAGTTTCAAGGGCCGCAGTAAGGACGTGGGCTCTGAGAATGAGTTTGCAGATGACGAGCACAGCACAGTCGAGGAGTGTGAGGAGCGGCGGGGCTCCCTTTTTAGCCCGTACAGACGGAGCAGCTATAGTGGCTTCCACGGGAAGAGGAACAGCACGGTGGACTGCAACGGTGTGGTGTCGCTCATTGGCCCTGGGCCCGGTGGACGGCTTCTGCCTGAGGTGAAAATAGATAAGGCAGATTCTGACGACAGTGTAAGGAAGTCAATGAATAGACCTATCTAGGCATGGCCCCCTCTCGTCCGTTCCCTCTTTCTGGCTTTCTATCCTCTATTCTGTCATCTTTGGAAGTTCGTATGTATCTCTTGGCTAAGCGCTCGCGCCTCCCCTCCCCCAGCCCCTGCAGAGTATGCTGCCCTCCAACAGTAGGCAAAGGATGGAGAAATAGCCAACCCTTAGTTTCATAGGATAGTGGAACTGGGTCTATCAGTGACTTCCAGGCAATTTTGTGGTTTAACTTAAACAATAAATGTCAATGTTTTGCATATGTTTATATCAAATTTATTTGCATATGCATATGACTCACACTAGATAACCACTAATCAAACAGACATAATTTTATAACTCTACTGCTTTTCTATTTGACCAGTAGATTTTAGTAAATAGCTTGAACCCATGTTTAAGATATAAAACACAATTTTTGTTAGCAAACGGCATGAAATGATGAGTTAACATGCTCCAGTGTGTTGATGTGTTCCTCCTCCAGGCATCCAAGTCTTCTGCTATTCTGTGTGGGTAGATCTACAGTAGGAGGTGGAGGAAACAGAGGGGACCAGCACTGTAGAGACATTTTTATCTGCTTCCCTAATACACCCTTACTATCCCAAAGCAGATATATAAGTAACACATACCATAATATCCAGCTTTAGTGACATACTTTAAGTAACAAAGGAGGGCTGCTGTCCTTGTCTGTCTTTACCTTTCTCTGTTTTCCAAACTCTCCCTGGTCAACATTAGTGAATTAGTTGTGTCAGTTTTTACCTAGCATGGTAGATTTAGATCTCAAATTAGAACAAGCATGACTTAGACAATTGGAACTTTGGCTACGGTGTCTGTAATTTCCTCTCCCTCTCTTTGACTTGGAGCATGCTCATGCATGACAACTGGATGGACCTGAACTACCTGCCTCCATATGATCTCTTTACAATGCTCTTGACTTGATGGTTGCAATATAAGTTGTATGGTTTCAAAGTAGAATGATACTATAATGTCAATTTGCAAGTAACATTATAATGGCCAGATTTGGGAGACATTTTGTAAAATAACCTAATGATTATATTGCAATGGCAGCAAAGCCTCAGTTATTGCATGACAGGACTGAAAATGCATTCATGCAGAAGCAGTTCTCCTTGCACAATAGCTCATAATCCATTTATTATTTAATTGGATGAGCTAATTACATTGAAACACAATTAGGTCAAGTAGCCCTGGACCACAGCTCCCACTTTGGCTGAGACCTGCATGCATTTACAGCATACACACATCTCTCCTAAAACCACCATTGAGATAGAGAAGAATGAAACATGGCCTGCCCCTCTCCAAAATCTGATGCTCTACCTCTTACTCCTGCCAATGCTGTTGTGCACTTCCCTCCGCCGGCCACCGGTGGTGATGTGGGATGGTGTTCATGTCCTCTCCATGGGTGCTTGATTCTTCCTCTCCTCCTGACAGCCGACTACTGAGGTTGAGGTGAAGAAGAAGCTGTCGGGCTCCCTGATGGTGTCTGTGGACCAGCTCAATACCTCCTTTGGGCGGAAAGAGCGGGCCAACAGTGTCATGAGCGTCATTACCAACACACTAGTGGAGGGTACTGCCAATTTAACCCAGCTATTTAACCTGCTCTCTCATTATTCTTTAACTAGGGCTGCTCTCATTCGTTGATTAGTTTGACATGAATTTCCTGCTTATCTGCTTTGCATATCCAACAGTACCAGATACATACAATGCATTCAATTTTTCTATCATTTGATACCATTGCATGCGGTATGCTTAAGCATGCCAATATGTTTGTTTTTGATTTGTGATCAACGCTATGTCTTCAGAACTGGAGGAGTCCCAGCGCAAGTGTCCACCATGCTGGTATAAGTTTTCTAACACATTCCTGATATGGGAGTGCAGCCCCATCTGGATTAGGATCAAGGAGATTGTGAACCTGATAGTCATGGACCCTTTTGTGGACTTAGCCATCACCATCTGCATCGTCCTCAACACTCTCTTCATGGCCATGGAGCACTACCCCATGACCACCGACTTTGAGGACATGCTGTCTGTCGGGAATCTGGTGAGTGCCAGTCTTTTTGTTCTTTTATTTTTATCCTAATCCCCTGTGAAGGTTCTCCTCAGCTTTGTCTCTGCAGTGCACAGAGGGATGTTATTTTTGGGACTGTAATTGGCAGCTCTTTCTCAACCCCCCTGCTGCGTTCTTGTATTTCTCACACACGTACATGCCCGCACCTTTTTTTCTCCTTTTACCACTCTTTCTCTTTACCTTCTCTGATCGAGTGGAGCTGATCTTTGGCTCAGTGGGACCAGCCAATGGTGGGATGTCTGCATTAATATTTCATGGAGCCTGATCGATGAGCTGCTCTAAAATGAGAGTACTGCATTTAAATGTGGAAAAGCCTTAATTTACAGTTGACATGGCACAGAAATGTGTTATTTGCCAGTTTTTCACTATGATAATTTAGCAGAAAAGGCTCATGGGTGGTACGGTGAACATTTCTAGGTGACCTTGATACAGAATGAGTCACACACATATCATATACACTCAAAGACACACACATGCACACCCACACTGTGACCTGCCCAGTCTTGCCTCTTCTTTGAAACATGTTGTTGATCTTTGTGTTCGATTTTGTTTCCAACCTGCCAGGTTTTCACTGGGATATTTGCAGGGGAGATGCTTTTCAAGCTGGTGGCGATGGATCCGTACTACTACTTCCAGGAAGCCTGGAACTGTTTTGATGGTTTCATTGTGACACTGAGTTTGGTGGAGCTGGCTCTGGCGGATGTAGAGGGCCTGTCTGTGCTGCGGTCATTCCGTTTGGTAAGTGTTCACTTTAGCTCCTCTCTTAACAAAAGCAAGACAGATAGCTTGTGTTGTTAGTGTCGTGAATGCGGAGTAAACAAATTTTGAAGCTGAAAATATAAATGTTTACCGATAACATACGTACATTCATTCAGTTTTTACCCCACTGAAAGAGTTAACAAAGCAAGAAATTACATAACTAAATCATACCTACTCTTTCCCATTACTTTACTTCAGCTGAGAGTTTTTAAGCTGGCCAAGTCATGGCCCACCCTCAACATGCTGATCAAGATCATTGGTAACTCAGTGGGTGCTCTGGGGAACCTGACTCTGGTGCTGGCCATCATCGTCTTCATCTTCGCTGTAGTCGGCATGCAGTTGTTTGGCAAGAGCTACAAAGACTGTGTGTGTAAGATTGCTACTGACTGTGAGCTGCCCCGCTGGCACATGAATGACTTCTTCCATTCCTTCCTGATTGTATTCCGGGTGCTGTGTGGTGAGTGGATTGAGACCATGTGGGACTGCATGGAGGTGGCAGGCCAAGCCATGTGTCTCGTTGTCTTCATGATGGTCATGGTCATCGGTAATCTGGTGGTGAGTGTCCACACTGCAAGGGTGTCCAGGATGTGTCAGAGAAACTGTTGACTCGGAAAGTCAGTTTTGAAGAATTACAATGTGGTTAATATTGACATCATTTACTGATTTCTTATTCTGTGTCCAAAGGTGTTGAACCTGTTTCTTGCCTTGCTGCTGAGCTCATTCAGTGCTGACAACTTGGCTGCTACAGATGACGATGGTGAGCCCAACAACCTGCAGATTTCAGTGATGCGAATCAAGAAAGGCATTGCGTGGATAAAAGCCAAAATGCGGATACTTGTGGCCAGTCTGATGAGGAAACCACCTATGGAGGATGAGCAGAAGCCTTTGGATGACATGTATGACAAGAAGCTGAACTGCATTGCTAATCACACTGGGGTGGACATAAACCGTGATCTGGACTATGCAAAAAATGGTAACGGTACCACCAGCGGTATCGGCAGCAGTGTGGGCAAATATATGATCGATGAGGACCACATGTCATTTATCCACAACCCTAATCTGACCGTCTGCGTGCCCATTGCTGTGGGAGAGTCAGACTTTGAGAACCTTAACACAGAGGACTTCAGCAGCGAGTCGGACAATGAGAATAGCAAAGAGGTCAGTGAAAGGAGTACATTGATGTTAATAATATGTACCACAAAGTATTTAGGCTAGAAATGACAAAAAAACAACTGGAATCTAGATAACAGAATCTACATAACAATCTTACATAACAATAACATATTTTCCACAATCATTTTCTAAATGTCCACAGATGTCTGTCCAAGATGCCATTTGCTGTTGTTTATGTTACTCCACATTGTGCCAGTTCCACTCTCAGTACATTAATACCATGGGTGAAGCTGGCTACCGTGCACAGCTCAGACACTAACTAACTAAATAACTCCATTACACAATAGAGTAAACCAGAGTGGTTGGAGCATGTGGCCATTGAGGATGAAATGGATATCTGCTGACCTATGTCTTTTGACGAAATGCATTTAGAAAACTCCCAGGGCAGATGGTCTGCCATTTGATCTTCCATTTCAGTGGGTATGATTTGTGATGTCCATGATTGATATGGTGTCCTTCTCAATATGAAAAAAACATACTTGAGATGTTTTTTTCCATTTGGAGGTTGAGCCAACACAATTTGGAAAAAACATTATATTCTGATATTCTTCTGACAAGATCCAGCAAGTTTCATGAGCGATTCTTAGCAGAGCAATATAAACTGAATGATCCTTAATTGCTGTGTTTGTCTGTATGTTTTTTGTCTGTGGATTCATACGTGCATGTTTGTTTGTGTATGTGCTCACACATCTGCTTCCCTGCAGCTGGATGACACCAGTTCATCAGAAGGCAGCACCATCGACATCAAGCCAGATGTTGAAGAGGTGGTGGTGGTGGAGACAGTGGAGGAATATATGGAACCAGAGCCGTGTTGGACAGATGGTGAGAGCACTATCTTCACTGCACAACATCCAGACCCCCTGTGCTCAGCAGGGTGAAAGACCGTACTTTCATCAAATACATAATTGCAGCTACTTATTTATTTTTGAAGTCAGTTTGTGAATTAAGTAATGGAAATTGTGAACACTAAATATAAAAAAATCAGGATTTGAGGGAAGCTTGGTTATAGCTACTATCACACATTCAAAAACAAGTGGGAATAGTTTAAAAAAGGAACCGAATCAAACACCGGACTGAAATCTGCTATTGATACCTTCATCTATCCCTTTGTATCAAGTTTAATCTCTGCTATGTGTCTTCAGCTTGTGTGGCCAAGTATAAGTGCTGCGATGTTGACATCACTATGGGATGGGGGAAGAGTTGGTGGTTCCTGAGAAAAACCTGCTACCTGATTGTGGAGCATAACTGGTTTGAGACCCTCATCATCTTCATGATCCTCCTTAGCAGTGGTGCCCTGGTAAGGAGGCTTGTATTTTCTTTGCATCTTTTGCAATTACAAAAACAGACTTTACAGCCATATAATAAAATAAGCAGAGAGTAATAAAAAAAAAAAAAAAAAAATATATATATATATATATATATATATATATATATATATATATATATATACACACACACACACACACACACACACACACACTCACACAGTATATTGACCAGGGCAAACTGTAATGAATAAAGGTTGCTTCGTAAAAACAAAGGTGCTTTATAGAGATCAAGGTGTTTGTCTATGGCAATGAGGAGGTAAAACAGCCTGCTGCTCAGTGGTGGAGTCAGTTTGGCTGTTCAGTCTCAGAACTACTTGGGTGGGAGGGGGGACTGTGATTAATTACCTTTACCATTTATCAATCAGTGAATCTATTTCTGGGGTTGAATGAAGCCTTGCTTATGCTGTAAATTACTGTTCTGTTATCTGCCATGAGTGGATTGCAGCTCTGCATACAAATTCCCTAGCAGACTCATAAATCATGAGGTGTAATAATACCATGGTCGTTTTTGCCCTGGCTTACCATGTTTCTTGTTTTTCTACAGGCCTTTGAAGATGTGTACATTGAGCAGAGGAAAACCGTTCGGATCATATTGGAGTACGCCGACAGGGTTTTCACCTATATCTTCATCCTGGAGATGTTGCTAAAATGGGTCGCCTATGGATTTGTCAAGTACTTCACAAATGCCTGGTGCTGGCTGGACTTCTTTATTGTGGATGTAAGTCCAGCTCTTGTTTCTTCCATTGTGTGTAGTAGACTAGTGCAGAAGGGCAATTACTTGGTCCTCAACCACACCCTGGTCCAACAGCAACACACTAGTAGAAAGATGTTAAAACAGAAGTGCTAATGCTAATTTCTGCTTTATACACTTTATGTATTCCACATAGACACAAGATCTGTAGTTTCTAAAACTCTGTATTACTCATATTGTTGTCTGTTGGGTGTGGTTAGGTTTACAAAAACAAGTTATAATTTGAATATCTGCTCCATGGTATGCAATAGGTGAGAGGGCATGTTGTGTACAATAAAGAAGCCTCTTATTTCATTACTCATACTAGAGGACAGTGTTTTACAAGACTGTTCTGCAGTCTGTCTACATCAAGTAAACACAGCCTTTGTTACCCTTTGCAACTCCATCAAGCTAAACAGTCCTTATATATTTTTTAGTTTATCACTCAGATATGTTTGAATATGTACAGCTATCTGCTTGGGGATAACACACAACACAAAACAAGCAATGAATTCATTCTGCTTTTTTAATTCCCAATTTATTTGTCTTGTATCAAAATGAACAGAAATAATTTCAAATCAAATACAACCCCTTTTAAGCAGATTATGGATTACAAACCTTATTCAAGTCATACTCAGGGCAATGGTAATGTGTCAAAGATGTGTCTATGTAAAGCTGTCTTTGCCTGTGTTTCTAACCTGTAAGATGTTTGATATGTGCCTTTGTCCTTTCTCTCTCTGTGTACTTCTCTGCTCCTCGTGTCAGTCAAGTCTGAAAGACCAGAACAGGGATAATTCTTTATTCTATCCTTTGCAGTTACACAAACTACATTACTAGCATCTTTTTTGTGCACTTCCAAGACAAAACACACTTTATGTTTGAGTCTTTGGGGGAATTAAATGAGAGATTCACGGAAACATTTGTCATGGCAAAAAGCCTAAAACAATTGAATTCGACAAATGTGCTAGCTCGGGGGTGGGGTGGGGGGAGCGCGCTGAGATGGATAGAATAATAATTTCTCTGACTTCTGACTTTCTCCTTGAACTAACCACCTCTCCGCAGTGTCCAACACCCATAAGTGGACTCCTATCAGTGACAAGAAGTTACCATGTTGATCCATTAGAAGTTCCTGTAATCCAGAGCACCTCATCAAACACATCTTTTACATATCAAAATGTACACTTCATTTTTTTCAAACCTTGCATTTTACTTCAGTGCATTTTGACATTTTACCATTTGTATAGTGTACAATTACACTCAAGTACCGAAGAAGATACTATACATACACAAACGGACATATATAGCACACACTTGTAGCAGTATCTTACCTTACTGGACTGATTCTGGTTATTGCCATTGTAGACTCCCTCTCTGTAGGTGTGTTGTCAAGCCCACACTTGGGACAGTGCAGGGCGCTACGTTTTCCCAAGTTGTAAAAATGTTACAAAAAGAGAAGTTCGTCCTTCTCCTTACCTCTTTCCCTGTCCTCCTTTTCGTTCCTTCTTGGAAGTGTAACCTCAGGAATGTGGTGATATTGTGCTGAGATGTAATGATGGTGGGTGACAGGCAGCCGGCGGTAAGTTTGGTCTTCCCAAGCGCTCCCCGTCCATTAAAAAAAAAAGAAAGAAAAAAAAAGAAATGCTTGGTGAGTGTGCCTGAATGTGCCTCTACCATCCTATGTTGTGGGGTGACACCATTGCCATTGAAAAGGGGGGGCACCATCATTAGACCGGCCTATATTTTCCTCTGAGTGTGTTCCTCCTCATTTCCCCTGTGTTATCTTTTTGTTATCCATTTGATTTTTGTTTGTATAATGTGTTGGGTAAAATGTTAGGGGAAAGAAACTAATTGTAAGAGAGTTAATGATTATGTCAAACTATTGCTGGAAAACAAATACATATTTTCAAAGTAAATTAGTATAGTATAACGCTTATATTGTAAGAATAAAAATCCATATATGTCCTACATTAGCTGTTTAATAATGGCTATGTACAACAGGGAAATCCTGATTAGAAGTAATATAGAATTGTGAACCTGAGGTTGATGTGGGCCATATTCCATTCATCTTTCTTTTTCACTCAGAGTATTATCATTGGTTTGTTGTGTTTTTCCCTTTGTTTTTAGTTTTCTTTATTTCTGTTTGGTTTGTGCTGTCGTCATCATGGGATCACAGCCCCAGATGTCATTGGCCTTGCCTTGCAGAGCTCTGTGAGAAGAACCCTGAGGCACTGAGGCTGCTACTGCACAGCTGGCACAGCTGGGGGGCCACATGCCAGGCACCCCAAAGTGGGGTCTCCAAGGGGTCAGGCTGAAGGTGACAATTACCCCAAACACTGTAGTGTAGATAAAGGCAAAATCTTTATTTTACTCTCTCCCCACCACAACAACTGCAAACCTATGAAAGAAGCAAGACTATTGATGTAAACAGGGGCTTCGTGCCAAAGAGTAAGTAGACATCACATCAGAATCCAATTAAAGGCCTGACATGCATGACATTCTGGAGCCAATTTTTGAACTTTTTCCAACCATTACATTAAAAAGTGGGAATCCGTGCTGACATCTTTCCCGCTGCTCTTTCTGTAGCTGCGATAGACACCACCTTGTAATGACTGAAGAGTTTCCGTCTGTGTTGATGATGGCGCCTAAGTTAAAATGAAGATTTTGCCTGTTAAAATCCTCCCTCCGTGACCTTGGTAAGCTTTGGATGTTGTGTACTTCTTGCGGTGAGTTTGACCGGTTGGTGTCGATGGCTGGTTGGAGGTGCTTCCACATGTGTTCACTGTTGATATTTTTCCTTATTTATAAGGAACTGGTACTCCCCCTGTTTCAGTCTCTCCAGCATCCAGAGGGATTACTGTACTATTCCTAAGGATGAATACTTAAAAATACTTACAAATTTGAGAACAAAGAAATGTATCATTAGTTGACTGAAATCAATTGCAAAGACTTTGAGCCTCATTCTAATCCAACTACCCACCTGCATCCTGCATTTGCATCTCAAATAATCTGCATTCAACCAAAGAATACTTCCCTATGCTGCAGATAGCTTGTGATGCCCATCTTGGTACACTTGAGGTGACTTCATCAAGGCTAAATCGTTCTTCCACTACATAAATTAGTGCAGCTTATCGACTGTACTCCATCCATTTCACCCCCTGGGGATCCAATACTGCATATGTGTTCAGTTTAGATCAGCTGTATGGGGGAGTTCACAGTTACAAAACCTACGACCACTTTGCATGAACTTACATTGATTTTTTACCAAATTCCTTACATTTTCAGAAGTGGTGCTAATGGGTGTTTATACAGTTATGTGAAATAATGACTTAGTGAATGTTTCCAACCAGTGATCACACACTATGAAGCTCTCTTTGGCTGCATCAGTACCTTGCTGGCTGCTGCTGGACGTGAGAGGGGCTGCACCAGTTTCTTTGTGTTTTGTTATTGTTAACCGTTGTTAACCGTGTGTAACTCGACTGTATTCTGTGTATTTTTGTCCTTTCAGTGCCATCCAGTGCTAATAACTATATCTGGTCTGCCCTTAACCTCCATCCCTGTTACTTGTGTGTGGTTCATGTGACTGTGCCTCTCCTATTTGACTCTAAATGCTGTATGACACATTTGATTTGATGTCTGAGAACGAAAATGGTGAAATGACACACTTGTACATGTTTACTTGTATTCTTTCTCTTAGGTTCCGTTAGTTTGTCTGTCTTAAATTGTATGGGATTTTATGCCTCAGCCCAAGAGCGACATGGAGAGACAATGTTAGAGGGGCAAGGGTAAGGCTCTCAAGTCTGTTGGGTTTTTATCAGCTTCTACAGGGTAACCTCTCTCCTTCCCTCCCTCCCCAACTCCTCTTCCTCTCCCAGTCCCTTCGCTTGTATCTTTACTAAACCATGTAGCACTCTTTTCTGGCTTATTTACCCTCTATTTGAGTCTTATGTCTCTATCTCCTCTCTTTCTCTCTCAACCAAAAATTTCTTTGCAGGTACAAAGGACTATTCACACCTCGTCAACTGCCCCCAAATAACAAACAATCCCACTGGCCTACTGCTCATAAAAATTCTACGCACATAAAACCTATACTAAATATTGACCTTCTCTCTCAGTGTATTTACATGTATAAATGCCATATTATACATGCATATACATGCATAGATTTATGTGTGTGTGTGTTAAGCAACTCTCCGCCTATACCAGGGCCATCTCTCTTCCCTAGTGAATATTCTTACTTCTAACAGTTTGGAACCTCTTTTGCTTCTCTGTTTTTGTGTAGGTGTCTATAGTCAGCCTTGTAGCTAATGCGCTGGGCTACTCCGATCTAGGGCCCATTAAATCACTCAGGACACTAAGGGCCTTGAGACCCCTCAGAGCCTTGTCACGTTTTGAAGGGATGAGGGTAAGATCCAAAGCTAAGCAGCTGATCCTTCCGCATGCCCATTCAACAGTTTAAAGCATGCTAGAACTGATCTAAAAACAAACAAAGAGGGCAAAAAAAAAAAGTCCATAATATTGGGGGATTGTTTTTAAAACCAGGAAATGAAAGCCAAGAAGTCACCTTTCCATGCGCAATCCTGTACCATGCCTTTGTTAGAGCGAAAGAACAAGTCATGATGCAGCTGGGAGACTGAGTAAAGTAACAGTGAAGTAAATAACCAGCAGAACAACATGCATTTCAATTGAATACATTAAACAAACAAAAATCTACAGAAAAAATTTATTTGTTTTATATGAAAAATTACCCAAAGAGCAACAGAAATATCTTTTACAAAGCTGCCTCATCACATAAGTAACAAACTAGAAATTTTGATTACTTTGTTTCTTTTTGATTGGCCAAAGTGAATGTGAAATTGTTCAAGCTAACCAAACTTACATGCCATCTCATAGAACATTCAAATCAACTATTAGCTCTTCATTTGGCCTGATTTTCAACCACTGCTTTCAATTGAGACCCCCCCCCATGCCCCCCCCCCCCCCCCATGCCCCCCCCCCCCCCCCGCTCCCATAACCTCCGCCCTCCCCAGATCACACCATTCCTCAATGCATTTGGTATCGAGAACAACCAGCAGGAACCGGGGAGCTGCAAGACACCAAAACCTCTGCCTAACCAGTCACACAAAAACTCTGCATGCAGGACAGCTGCCAAACAACCACTCTGAGGAATCTGTCTAATTTGTAAATTAAGATTTAGAGATCACTCGCTGTGACAGGACCTCTGGTTGTTTGAGCTGTCTCGTGTCTAAAATATATAGATTTGATTGGTTGTCACGGTGACTAGTGGTAGCGATAGGTTGCACCTGGTTGTTGTCACCCGTAGTCCCTCCTGTCTGTCTTTTTCTCTCTCTTATTCTCTTGTGATCTCATTCTCTTTTACCTCTCACTATTCTTGGACTGGTTGCATTGTCTTCTAGTTTGAGCTTCTCCTCTTCACCTCAGACCTTTTTCCCACCTCTTCCTCTAACTCAGCCCTACATGTGCAGCACTGTGCAGCACCCACCCCATCCTTCTCCCTCCTCTTCCTCTGCAAACCCTTATCCCTCCACTTATCACTCCACCTCGACCCGGTTTGGCTGGGCCGGACTGCTGAAGGGTCACCACACTCTCTCCTGCTTGTCCAGGATCTTTCTGCATCAGGAACTGAGACAGAAACCACACACGCACTGTGTTGTGGCTCTGGGAGGAATGTATTTGTTAAGCTTCTGCAAGTACCAGCACCTTGGGTCGTTCCATCCGACCATCTGATCTGCTGACAATCTATTCGGGCAGCAGATTATTACTGCAAACGTCTCAACATTGCCCATATTATATGTTTATTATAATTTTTAGTGGCTTCCTTTTGGAATGCAGGCAGAAGCTTAGCAAATATGCCAGGCTGCCATTTTGCACAAGGCATAACTGCTGTCATGTCATGGCACAACATACTGTAGCGCATACAGCAGGCCCTGGCTTCCTGTTGCCTTCCACTCCCACAGGAAGTGAAACTGGGAGGCAACAATAGCCCAGTTAAACTCTTTGAATTCTGGGTCTGGGTGGGTGGTGGCCCATATAGGTTGACAAGCACTACAGTGTTCGGACAACACTCTCAAACCTAGAGAGACAATGTGTCGCCCCTCTTTGGTATGTCCCAAAAATGACAGAGCAGCAGGAGAAGGCCGCCTGTGTGATAATTTAGTGGGTGGATTGATTGTAAACAAATTTTATTTTAAAATTTGACTCACAGTGAAGTCTCATTCATATTAGATATCCAGTGACTAAAATGTGATGCTGTTGCGTATGGGCAGACATCAGTGCTTTTAGGCCCTGGATAGGCTTTATGGATGTGGTTGTGAATGTTTCTGTGAAACTTAATAGGTTTAATTTTAATTTGAGGATGGGTAGTAGCCCTGTAAATAAGATCATGTCATTTTTGGGGTTGGAAATCATGGCACATTTGCTTTAATAGGGTCTATTAAAGAAATACCTGTGCCCCTGAGAATGAACTCATTCAGTGTGTATATGTGATAAAAGAGGTGAGGATGGCCCAGTAACACAAAGGGAAACAAACAGAGGAATTTGATCCTGCTGTATCAATTTTAACTATAATGTATATGTTCATCAATTGAATTACCATTTTGTTTGAACTGAAATGGAAAATTTAAGGTGAAAGCAATAAATAAATGAATTGGGAAGTACATGAATGGAGAGATGACACCGTACGAAAGAGATTGCGATGATTAGAATGATGAAAATGAACACAACCCCGCTGCTTGATGTCACAACACGATGCAACACAGCTCAACAGCGCAGAGGGTTGGACACGTTGCACTGCTTAACATGCAATGATCATGGGCTGTTCTGAGGTTCTCTTTCTCTTAAGGCAGCTCTCTAATCCAGGTTTGTTTGGAGCAATGCATTGTACAGGAATGACGCTATATCTAGTCGTCTTTTACCCCAGTTTCAGTAAATCCCTCACTTGCTGAGGTTTAAGTTACCCCAACAGATTTTAAAATGTCATCTGGTGATTGTAACTTTACCAGCTATTAAAAGCGTCACCAATTGTGGGATCTTTATAGGGATTTAATTTCTGAACCCCAATCACTTCCATGGCCGGTCTTCACTATGAGCAGGCCAAAACAGTCTACATTACAGACCCATGTTGTTTAACTAACAAATGCCCTGCAGATATTTTTTAGACACCCATATAATTCATGTAAATATCAGAATGGCTCATTAGACACACAAAGCTTCAACCATGATCTTTTTACAAGCTATCTCTCTTTCCACACATTTCTCTATTTATGTATTTATTGATTCAAGCGGTTCTTGGGATTGCACAATGCCATGTAACATGCATGTACTATAACTGCAGATGCACATTATGCATTTTTGAAAGCCATTTTCCCTCTTTCTGAGAATGCTTTCCACACAGCATGGCCTAATTCTTTTACACTGAATTTTCTGAAAGTGGTTGAACTATGGATCAGAATTAGCAAAGAGCCATTCTCTCAGTGAGTGCAATACCAACACACATGTGGGAAAGACTGACTGTATTTGGCAAATAACCAAAAGTCCCTTTGGACTTTACACAATAACTTACCATTGTTTCTTCTGTACACCACATGTGAAATTTATGATTCCACATTCAGCATGAAAATCTTGTACACACAGAGAGAATCCTGCTCTAGAGCTCCTCCCTATCTGTCAGTAATGAGGAGGGAATATGGCTCTAAAAAACTCTGACTCTGCCAAAGACATGCATGCTCAGCTGTCTGCCTTAGAGCTGCTGGTCTGCCTGCCTAACACTGGTAGTGAGCGGTTCACTCTGTGCTGAGCTTATCACTGGCTATGATAAATCTACAGGGAATTTGATTTAACTACTAGAAAAGACTAGATTTTGGGTCTTGATTTTTTGTTTTTTACTGCCATTATGTTACATTGTTAAATGAGTTTAAGAGTGTAGGCTGTCTAAGGTTGGGGTGGTTATAGTGGACACTTCATAGTGGTATGGCAAACACTAACTGTTTACTGCTGTCGTAGCTTTTATAGAGTAATCATTTAGAAAAATACGCACATCTACACTGTTTTGTATAACATTACAATGTTAAATATTGTAATACCTATACAAAATTATACTAGGAGCATTAATTGGTTTTGTCAGAGATAAACACAGAGAAGCTGTGTATGTGTGGATGAACAGCATGTATTTAATATATGTGTGTGCTTGACTATCCCTTAAACAGTTCAGTATATTTCAACAGATAAAAGAGCATCTTATAGTCACATTAGCACTGCTCTAATTAGAACAGGACTGATACAGCTCTCATTCCTATTAGTTCCCTACGGTTCAGTAGGCACATAACAGTGGTATGCCCTGCTTATTTATGGTTATGTCAAAGTGTAATGAACTACAGTTTTTGTACCTGTAACATATAGTGAATTTAAATACCAAGTGTAACGCCATAACAGTATGTAGTGTCTTGTTGAAGGGGTTGAATGAACTGCTTTTATTTCCTGGTTCTCACACTGTCATGTCTTGTCTTCCTTGGTCTGGTCTAGGTGGTAGTCAACGCCTTGGTGGGTGCCATCCCTTCCATTATGAATGTGTTGCTGGTTTGCCTCATCTTTTGGCTGATTTTCAGTATCATGGGGGTCAACCTGTTTGCGGGCAAGTACTACTACTGCTTCAATGAGACATCAGAGGAATACTTCCCTGTCGATGTGGTCAACAACAAGACCCAGTGTGAGGCCCTCATTAAACAAAATTTCACTGAAGTCAGGTGGAAGAATGTCAAGATCAACTTTGACAATGTGGGCGCTGGCTACCTTGCACTGCTGCAAGTGGTGAGAATGTCCCTCCTCCTCTCCTCTGTAACTCCATTTCTTGTTTCATGCTAACTTGGATTTCTTTTCCAATTTTCTGAGTTTTTCCTTTTATTATTTCTTAACTTACTTATTTAATCTGAGAGTCTTTTTTTGCCTTCAAATTCCATTTACTTTCACATCAGTCTGAGGCTGTGTAATGTTAATACTCATTGCATATTATTGTATGTTTCTTCATGCTCTTTTCTTCATCTACTTGTTTCTTTCCATGCACAAGCTATACCACAGGACATGCATCACTTTCGGTTTGAGTTCGAGTATTCTTTGATTTCAATTTGGAATTTGCTTAGTATTTTTTGTTGTTTGTTTCTACAAATGTATTCAGTCGTGTGTCTCTTTTAAAAGGCCACATTCAAAGGCTGGATGGACATCATGTACGCAGCTGTGGATTCCAGAGAGGTACACACATTTCTTTTTCAATAAATGCTGTAATGCTTATACATGCATACAGTATTTTACTGTTTGCCAGGTTTTTTGCATGCATGTCTTAAGGCAATAGTTGACTATATAATGACTGAGAACTCATATCTTGTAGAAAGTTACAGCAGATGAGAAGATTAAACACTTTTGCTTATGCCAAAAAAATTGTTTTGCATAATGACTGACCTCTCAGTCATTGCACACCTCTGGAAGTAACAAGCACCAATATAATTGCACATTGTGATCTTTGTACTTTGCTTTTTGAACAAACAAATTTTTGTTACCTTTGGTTTCTCCAGTTTTCAGTCTTTGTGCTAAGCCATATATATAGCTATATAATTATCTTACAGATATGAGAATGGTATATATATATATATATATATATATATATATATATATATATATATATATATATATATATATATATATATATATATATATATATATATATATATATATATATATATGTATGTATGTATGTATGTATGTATGTAAATAAATGTTTTAGCCAAATGACTGTACTAGTAAAATGCTATTTTTATCACCGTGCTTTCCTCCAAGGTGGAGGACCAACCCGACTATGAAGTCAACATCTACATGTACATCTACTTCGTGGTTTTCATCATATTCGGCTCCTTCTTCACCCTTAACCTCTTCATTGGTGTGATCATCGACAACTTCAACCAGCAGAAGAAAAAGATAAGACCCCTTTTCTTATTACATCTCCTATTTTGCTCAAGTGTTTGCAATTTCAAGTGTTAGAATATGGTTATAACCAAATTTTTGCTTGTCCCTTTACTTTGGGGGTCAGGATATCTTTATGACGGAGGAACAGAAGAAGTACTACAATGCAATGAAAAAACTGGGATCCAAAAAACCACAAAAGCCTATTCCTCGACCAACAGTATGTTTTTTAAACTGGCCAGCTGCTTTTGAATAAGTGCTCCGATTATACAATTTACATTCTGTGTTAATGAAAATGTATAATTCAAACAATCTTTGTTGCTTTCACTTTGTAGAACAAGATCCAGGGTATGGTGTTTGACTTTGTGACACAGCAAGTTTTTGACATCTCCATCATGATACTCATCTGCCTCAACATGGTCACAATGATGGTGGAAACAGACGATCAGTCGAATGAAACAGAGGTTGTCCTCTACTGGGTCAACTTCATATTTATTGTAGTCTTTACCACGGAATTCTTGTTGAAGCTCTTTGCCCTGCGCCACTATTACTTCACCAATGGCTGGAATATCTTTGATGTGGTAGTGGTCATCCTCTCTATTGTTGGTAAGTAAAGGTGGCAGAGAGCAGAGAGGGAGTAGTAAGAGAGCCTGACTAGTTCTAGTCACTCATATTCTCACTGTATTATCTTCCTTTCTTTCAGGTATGTTCTTGGCTGACCTAATTGAGAAGTACTTTGTGTCGCCGACCCTGTTCAGGGTGATCAGGTTGGCTCGCATTGGCCGTATCCTCCGTCTGATCAAAGGAGCCAAAGGCATCCGGACATTGCTCTTTGCTTTGATGATGTCACTGCCAGCCCTGTTCAACATTGGCCTATTGCTCTTCCTGGTCATGTTTATCTTCTCCATCTTCGGCATGTCTAACTTTGGCTATGTCAAACACGGAGCAGGCATTGATGACCTGTACAACTTTGAGACATTTGGCAATAGTATGATCATCCTCTTCATGATCACCACATCAGCTGGATGGGACGGCTTGCTGCTGCCGATTCTCAACTACCCACCGGACTGCGATCCTCACCTGGAAAACCCCGGTACATCAGTTAAGGGCGACTGTGGTAATCCCTCCGTAGGAATCTTCTTTTTTGTCATGTACATTATCATTTCTTTCCTGATTGTGGTCAACATGTACATTGCCATTATCTTGGAGAACTTCAGTGTGGCTACAGAGGAAAGTGCTGATCCACTCAGTGAGGATGACTTTGAGACCTTCTATGAAATCTGGGAAAAGTTTGACCCCACTGCCTCTCAGTTTATTACTTTTGCCAAGCTGTCTGACTTTGCTGATGCATTGGAGCACCCACTTCGTGTGCCAAAGCCCAACACTATAGAGCTAATTGCTATGGACATGCCTATGGTGAGTGGCGATCGCATTCACTGCTTGGACATCCTGTTTGCCTTCACAAAGCGTGTGCTGGGTGACAGTGGTGAATTGGACATGCTGAGGCAGCAGATGGAGGAGCGTTTTGTGGCAGCCAACCCCTCTAAGGTGTCGTATGAACCCATCACCACCACCCTCCGCCGCAAACAGGAGGATGTCTCTGCCAGAATTATCCAGAACGCCTACCGAGCTCACCTCATCAGACGTGGCATCATTTTTAAGCGCCACGCTTTTGCTAACAACAAGCTTGAGAATGGTGGGACCAACCAGGAGAAAAAAGAGAGTACACCATCCACAGCCTCTCTCCCCTCGTACGACAGCGTGACCAAACCTGACAAGGAAAAGCAAGATGACAACAAGGAGGAGTGGGCCAGGAAAGAGAAGGGTAAAAACCAAAAAGATGAGTGGGAATCCAAGTGTTAGGGTTCAGTGATTCTACAAATCCAATAAAACACAGGGAGATGAGACTCTGAGCCCAAACCCAACAAATGTAGAAAATGTGATCATTTGCAAGTAAGAAAAAAACAACAAAACATTTAAAAAAATGTTTACAGACTCAAATATTACCAAGGCAGTGTGGTTTCTTATCTCATAAAAGACAGCTGAACCAAACACAATCAGTTTACCGCGGAACATTTGCTGCATAGTGACCAAGTTCATAAAATGAGGAACAAATACAAAATGAAATACAGTGACTCAAGGAGTGCTGGCCAGTGAGACATATTTCTTTGGGGACCAACTGCCAAGGCAAAGAAATCTCTGCTAGATAATTGGAAACTTGCAAAATCCCTGCCACCACGCCACCAAATGTGGACCCCTCTGCAGCAAAGCTCCAATGCTACGGGACTGGAACTTACAGCTCTCACTAGAACTGTGTTAGCAGTCTAAAAGGAGTGTCTGTAATACTGAGCTTACTTCCTTATCAATAAGAAAACAATAATCAACAAAGCAAGATTATCTAGGAAGGAAACACTAGCTAGGGAGGGGGAAACCCAAAAACATAAACAAGGATTATTATTATTTTTTTTTTTGTGCTGATTATACTTACATCTTTGTATTATTTGAGCAGCAAAAAAGATAACATTTGGCCCATGTCACTAGTCTTTTCATCTCCTCTTTGTTATACTGACACTTAAAAAGACATTTTCTACATGGGATTTCACACTGACCGTGTAAGGGTCATTAGTCATTGTTTTGACTTGGGCAGAAGGAGACTTGCTCAGGCCGAGTTCCAGATAAATAATAATAATTGTACTCGTTCAATGCATAGAAATGACTTGCATGAAGGCATGTTTTGATCAGGAATCATGCATGAGTAATCATAGTCCACAAGACACTAATTCTCAGACCACTGCAGTGGCTTGACTGTTTGTTTGAGGCCGTCCACTGGAATATTTAGGAGAACTATAAATGGAAAATGATGAAGATTATGAATACTGACATATAGAATATTTGGGGGAATGATTTTTGTATGATCCCAGCCCTCTCTCTCTACCTTTAATTCATCCAAAGTGAGTATTACGAAACAAGATATCCTCATGTTGAGGATATTCAGACTTGAGGAATGTGTCAGTAGTTTTAAACCAAATCTGGGACTTAGATCTCTGTGTACTTACTGTACTTTACATCCATCCTACAGTTACTTTACTTGTGGTCCCTGTTATGGCAATGAGAGCAGTTAATTTCTCATGCCAAGATCATGGGGAAGGGAAAGAAAGGTTGAGTTACTTTTAGTTTAGTTTTGGGCTAGTGGAAGAATAAAAAAACCTTTAGGTAGAAACAGTAGACAGTAGTTTTACTGGTCAATTTTATTACAGGTCCTGTTTTACACTCTTTCAAATCTGCATAGGAGTTTTCCAGCAAGTCTTACTATCAGTAATGCTTTTGAGACAGTTTGGGTTGCTATCTTAGGAATCAAATCCTCTTCTTATGTCCTTGTGATGAAGTCATTATTATAAAAAGCATTGATCAGTGAGAGCAACACTGACCATCTGAAACAGCAGAGTTAGTGGAAATTATCACAAGGACATGCATGCCTTATTGTGCCTAGCATGTATGGAAGGTGGATGGCCATGAAGGGCTTGTGCTTGGAACTCTCGAATAGAAATGATTTTGTGTGATATTACAGGGAGGTGGAGGATTGATAATGAAAAGAATAACGTGGACCAATAAATATGTAGAGCCTCTCCCTTCAGTGTTTTAGACTGACTGCCACGAGAATAAGAAGAAAAGCAAGAGCAGAGGAAGCAAATTGTGCTCTGGTCTGAGTCGGAGTGCTGAAAGTCCCATGTTTGTCAGTGTATCATTGTGCTTTTGTGGGACCTCTTAAACACTGTGTGGTGTTGGACCCAGGCTCGCACCATCTTTTCACATACTGGCAGGCTTTCAAACGGTATCACCCGCTTAAAAAATAATTAGCCAGAGATGGAGTTAGAAACATAACACTTACTGAGATTAACATCAGCAGGCCTCACATTGACACAACTATGTTGTATAATAAGCTTTGTGGATGTTTTTCATAAAAAAAAAAATACTGAGGCTTTATCAAGTGGTAGACAAGACACAGCTGCCTCTTTAGGTGTTCCTGCCATTTCTTTTCTACACAGGAGTAATTGTCCTATTAAAAAGCGGATGACTGGATGTGAATCCGGCATCCATGGTCACACCACTAATGCCATTTGGTGTGTTTAACACTGCCTGTTTCAGAACCCCCTGTCTGTAAAAATAACTGAGCTCTGTTTACAATATGAGGTCTCCGAATCAGTTTGGCTGCTGCACAGTAAAACCAAATACATTCCCAATGAGAACCACAGGATAAGTGAGTATTGCCATCCAATATACCCATGTCCGTCTTGGATGCAATGTTTTAGAATGATACATTCACACATAAAAAAAACAAGAGAAAAAAAGAAAAAAAAAAAGAAAATACAAAAACATATATGTACAGTGCAGGCTATGATGTAAATGGCACAATCGCTGAAAAAGAATGACCTTTTTGAAAGAAAATATAAATATTGTATTATATTCTTTTATTTTATTGGCATGCTTTGTTGTGTTTTTTGTAAATATGGAATTTTAAAAATGTTACTACTAATAATCAAAAAAATGAATAATAACAATAATATAGAATGGCTTCCAGCTATGCCCTTTGTCACATTTGTTACCTTTTGGATTTTTTGAGACACTTTTCACTTTGTTGACGGAAATTGAATGAAATATAGATATTATATAATACAAAAGATATATACATGTATACATATATGTCTATATGTATATACATAAAACAGAAGAACACTGTTTTTCACATTTGATTTATGTGCAACACGTTCAGTGGATGTCTAAAACTGGTTGTTTCCAGCACCTTTCTATGTTGGGAAATAGCTCATATGCGATGTTACTGGAACTGCTTGCCATGGATTGTAGCCTGATCATGATGAAAGGATAATGTTACCAGCACATTTCTCACTTCTTACAGTCATATCTCTCACCTTCACTGAGTATACAGGACACACCCATAGTCACGCACACAAACACACACAGGTGACTCTCCTCACTGCCTACCAACTTTTCCAGTGATTTCTTCCTGGAGGACGTCAGCTGGTGTGACTGACTGCCTCATTTGCCCTGAGATGGTATCTCCCCAGGGCCTTATTTCCCCTAGACACACATCAGTGCCATTACGACTCAACATACATACATCATGTACTTGCTTCTCATCCTCACCTTTCTTTTGTTGAATAGTTTGTTTCTAGTGTTCCACTCAATGGCATGTGCCTTTTTTCTGCTTTTTCTGCAATTTTGGATGTTGATGCCACACTAAAAAACTAATAGAACAAAACAGAAAAAAAGACAACGAAACATGTTTCCAAACTGCAGAGGGTGGGGGTTCGAAGGTGAGCACAACATTAATCAGGGATGTTGAGTCAGAAATACTGCCGGAGGATCATCCAGACACCCCACTTCATCTTTATATTCAACAGTGTGTGATGTTAACAGAGAAACAGCTAACTCAAAAATGTCCTGTTCTTAGTGCTATGTGTGTCACCCACTAGGCTTGTGAAAAAGCAGCTTGCCTTCTATATTTGTTTTATTTCTTCTATATTTCTGTTTCCATCTGAAATTTATTTTTGTATCAATATTTGACTATAGGACTCATTCTTTTTTAGCATGGTTTATTATGGGCGTTTTTTCTTTTATGCTGAAAAATTAAAAAGTGCTTTTCAACTGTTGTTATCATTTGACACCGTGATAAAAGAGGATATACAATAGTACAATATGATGGTGTGTTGCACAACCACTTGGGCTCTTGGTAAGAATATATGAAAGATTGTCTTCATTTGAGCACGAACCTTTTTATTACCAATAAAGCAGCCTTCCAGTTAAAACTTGTGTCTGTTTCTTAATGAAATCTTCCATTCTAATACTTTGCATTGCTATTATAAAATGGCAATATGGTATGGCATAGCCACTTGATTTCCTCTATTTTCCATAAAGTTTGTTTGATATTCATAGTGACTACTTTAGATAGTGGTCACCATTTTGTGCGGCTTATTTTCCTTTTGTAATGCTTTATGTGGATGCGAGTGGATTAAAAAACATCCTGTGAAATGGAGCTGGGCAGTGCTGTGTTAACAAGGTTGTGAAAGGCAGCCTTTCAAATGTAATGGACTTATTGAATTTGTTAAAAGCCCCGTGTTAATGTCCCCTTCACAGGCAGAAGATGGACTACAGCCCCCTTATTATGCAGGCCAGCTGTACTGTAATGCTTGTGGCCCACCATAAAGTAAATAGCTCAGAGGTATGATATTACAGTCATTGTACCCATAACCTTAAAACCTCATGTGAACAGGACTGGCGTGGTCATGCGGGGGGGCTATTGATCTGTTTGTGGTTTTTCCCAATGGTTTCTTTAAATGGGAGGATGTGGAATTGTATATAAAACATGACTGGAGTTACTATTTTGTCTCCCTGGCTCAATTTCCTCTCTTAAACCACTTTCCTTTCAACCAAAAGTCTCCCTGCTCCTCTTGTCCTTCTTCTTCTTCTTAGTGTCAATGGATTTTTTTGTATATTTTCAAGCCTCTGTGTCATCAGTCATCAACACATGTAGGCAATATGTAGCCCCTTCATGACTAGCGGCCCTCTCTGTCTTCTCTTTGCTCCAGTGCCATGCTCCAGGATGGCTGTGTGTGAGTGCAATGAGGTGGAGAGAAGAGAGAGTGAGAGATGGAGTGCGAAAGGGAGGGGGAGGTAAGGAAAAAAAGGGAAAGGGAGGTGGTGGAGTACTGCAGTGCAGATAAATTAATGCAGCAGTCAAGGCTGAGTCAGCAGCACACTCCCAGTTTGGCTGAGTGCCTCCATCAGCTTGTACCCATACAAAGCTGCCCTGGATACCTGCCCCCCCCCGAAACCTTACCAAATTAAAGAAATGTGATCCTAAAATTAGACTTGTTAATAATATTTACGGACCGTAAGAGCAGCCAGTGGCAGCCAGTGGCAGCCAGTGTTGCTGTGCGCTATGCGGAGGAGCTGTTCTTGGTGCTTGTGGTGCTACCGGGAGAATGATCATCCCCTGCCTGGCTCTGATTGGAGAAGGGCAGGGCTGACTGGCGTGGAGCTATAAAAATATGTTTAGTGTGTAGAGGACTGCGATCTAATTCATAGACTGCCACACCTACCGTCCCCCTCTCTCTTCCTCCTTTGCTGGCTTTCCCCTCACCCCACCTCCCCTCCTCTAAATCATGTTCCTACATAGCATGTGGTTTTTCTGTGGGTAGAGCTGAGCACGGTTAAATATAATGATGAAGAAGCTATTTATACACATCATAGTGACACTGAATATTATTATCGACCTTTATCACAAGTGATAGTTATAAATTATTATAAAAGAGCTGGTCATCCATTGCAGTCCGGTGAGTCTTCATTTCTGTCTAACGATAATACTCTTTCTCTGTACCGTTTTGCTGCAGTCTTGCTGAAAATAGGCAAATAGGCAGTATCTGCAAATAGCCAGCAGTTGAAGAGGGGTTTTCCTTACTATCTGATCCACTTTCAACTCTTGACTGAGATCAGAGGGTTGTGTTTTTGCTCTGCTGGTGTTCCCTCCCTTTCTGCTACCCTCCCTCCCACTTCCTCTTCCCCTGATCTCTCCCTATAGAGTAAGAGTAAGGAGCTAGGATGGAGCCCAAAGAGGGAGCTCTCCATCATGACGATGGCCAGAAGCACTCACCCAAGCCACATCCTCACATTATACTCTTATACTCACGTTATATCTTAAAGGTCTCTCTCCACCTGCCCAAAATCCAACAGCCCCTCCCCTTTTTCACTGAACATTAACTAATTTCTTACAGCATATCCTAACTGCCACATTGCATAAGCCTATTGTGTAACAATATACATTTGTGTGAACAAAGTTTGCGCTATTTACAGTCCGAACTGCAAAAGGAAACAAACAGATGCCTTTCCACTCACACACTCTTTTTAAAAAGATTGCCCACATCAGCCAAAGTGCTGCCTACTTCTTCCAATTTGTTGCACAACAGCACCCACTTATGGTCAGCCCAGTGTAAGTTGGAAATGTATCCTTTTGTTACTCACTAAATATTGCCTTATCTTTTGATTTCCTTTCGATAACATAGGCAGTAACCATCATAACTCTCCAACTCTGCAAATTTGTCTTTGTTGTAATAATAAATACAGTTCTGTCCTTCATCAAAGGTGAGTGCAGAATGCATCCAGAAACTACGGAAATTATATTAATATATTTTTAATATTGCATCTTGGTTTATTTGCATAAAAATAAAAACATAAGCTGTCAAAAAGAAATAAGGCTACATTCTTTGTTAGATGAGGGTAAGTGAACAGGACTGGGTTTGAGGGGGGTCTGGAGCCCATCCCAGCTGTCGTTGGGCAAGAGGTGGGGTACACCCTGGACAGGTCGCAAGTCTATCTTTCACACATGTCTTTGGATTGTGGTAAGAAACTGGGGTACCTGGAGGAAACCCACGGAAGCACACGGAGAACATGCAGGAAGACCACAGCCGGCCAGGGAATCAAACTGGGGGCTTCCTAGCTGTGAGGCATGCTGCCCTCAGTAAATCTAAGCCGAATACATAAAGATATAATGAAGCTATTATTTTCTGTCAGATATTGCTTTCACAGAATATTTTTTGCTCCTTAAAATAAATTGTAAATGTGCTGCGTAATGTCAAATGCCATCCAAATAAATATTTTCAAGAGAATTAATACATGGCCACAGCCTAATACCATACACTACATATGTAGGGACATTGTAGGGTCACCAAAACCATACATGCAATGCTTATCCCGCTATTGTAGAAAAAACATTACTGAAGAATATTTTTGGTTTACACTTTTTGTATTAGGAAACTTTGGCTCCAGGAATATAGTCAATTAAATGAGTTGTCTGTTGACACAGAACAGCAAAAGCCAAAGGGTTCCAGTCTATTCTTTTACCACATAAGGAATAGTTTAGAATGGTTTGTGTGATAAGAGGGAAAAAGCTAATAGACCGATGACATTATGATAACTTCCACTGAAACGTCATTGAGGCAAACCAAAAACCTTATAAAGCCAGAATATATTTATAAACCCTCAAATGAGCCAAATGTACATATTATTTACACAGTCCAAATTAAAAGATGAAGCATCCATATGAGGTAGGCCAGCTTCTTTATTCAAAAGAGATGGCCACATATGAGCCAATTTGCCCATCTAATGTGCATGCAGCGAACCCCACTACTATCCCACTGTGGCATATATGTCACCTTCCACAGCTGGTGACAGTCCTTCTCATTATGGTGGTCTGCATAATAATATTAGATCACTCTGACCTCAGATCACTCTCACTATTCAAACCGCAGCAGGTGTAAAGAAATATTTTAATGGCAAGAACATGATATTGATTGTTTCAGTTCATTTAGGTTTTTGGGCATTCCCTTATGCACAGCTCTCTGAAGGTCCTGCCAAAGCATTTCATTTGGGTTGAGGTCTGGACTTTGACTAGGCCAATCTAAAATATTGCATCTTGAATATTTCTGCCATTCTGATGTAGATATTCTAGGTTAGGGTCATGAACGAATTTCAACTAGGCTTTAACTTTTTGACAGATGGCCTCAAATGTGCTTTTAGAATACTCAGTTATAGAGAGGAGTTTGTGGTCAACTAAATGAAAAGGCAAGGTGCCAAAATCATGTTGCTGCAAAACACGCTCAAATCAACACCGTTCCAGCAATGCGTGACAGTTTCTACTGAAATCCAGATAGGTGTTTGCCAAACATGATGCTGGCCATTAATTCTACTTTGGTCTCATCTGTCTATAGAACACTTTTCTAGAAGTTTGGGGTTTATTCAGATGCAGTTTTGCAAACCTCAGTCATCCCTTTATGTTCTGTTTGTGCTGTGTTTTTGTTCTGTTTAGACAGGAGATGCTATCACCTGGCAACCCTTCCAAACAAACCGTACTTGTTCAGCCTTCTTCTTATCATGAGGCTTCATTGTGTCAACTCTTGATTCCATTTCATTATACATAATGAAAAAAATATTTAGTTATTTACTGAACAAAATCACAACAATGGAAGCATAAAAACAGCTTTTATACAAAATAACTTTTTCATCATTTATTTTGCCCACTCACGTGTTATATCGATGATCTGGCAGCAGATGTCGCCATTTTTAACTGTGTCAAATGCTTGAAAAACGCTGAAACCCTTTTCAGCACAATTTCTTAATATTGATTCATCGTTCTCGAGAACGTCTGTGTGGACTTTACATGTTTTTCCCCGTTTCCTCCGGAAACTCCAGTTTACCACCGTCTAAAGACATGCACGTTAGGTTTATTAGTAAATCTATATTGCCCGTAGGTCTTGTCTAGTGTTGAAGGGCTGATGATGAGCAGCAGCTGTCAGCAACTCACTATCTTAAATGCAATAAAAGCAGTAACGGGGATCAAGTGCGTTCAATCAGTAAGAAGATGGAGGATATCATCTTACATGAGGGAGAAGTGGGAGAAGACAAAGTAAATTGGTATCATCCAGCTTCTAATTGAATGAACACACCTGATGTGGCTAGTGCAGGGATGGTAAAGGACCAAGAATGAGAACCACTGTCCTACATGCATCCATCAGTATGTTCAGGATAAACTGGTGTTTAAATCTGTTTTCATTGCTCTCTAATGTTTTTATTGTTGATAATTATTGTGTGCTGCATGCCCACTGTATGAGCTGATCCAAGCAAAAGGATTAATCTTCTGTTGCTCAGATTAAAATTATGTGTGTTTTTTCTGCAACTGTATTATTTATTTATTTGCAGTTTTTGAACATTAAACATCAACAGCAAAATCAGTGCAACAAAGACAGGACCTTGGACTGTCACTGAGTACTTACACATTATGTAGCTTAATGTTAGACAGTGTACAAACTTGAAGAGTTACTTTAAAAGTCATTATGAATCCACTTTATTGTCCTCCTGAAGAAAACCAAGACAGTTATGTGGTACGTTTTAAAAAATCTGGGTTATTTAAATGCAAATTAAAGTTACTACATTAGTTTACAAAAAGTCTAGCATTATAAACTAGCCTAGCCAACTACGTTAATAACCTCCTAGCTGAAATTGCTAAAGACCAACTTTGGTATGTAAATTCTACATAGAGTTAAATTGTGTTACCTAAGATTGAGATATTTGTGTAATAATCTACAGGTTGTTTTGCAAGTGACTGTGAGAATGAGGACAATATGGCCTGAATGCGAATGATGTAATGATTTGTATAATTTTTACTTATGGTACTGTAAGTATATTTTGCTTATATTATTTTTGTGTAAAAGTAATTTAAATACAGGAGTTATAACAATATTTCTACACTGTAGTTTTTGCTACATTAACTTAGGTAAAAGATCCAAGCAGATTGTGATTATAAAACTTATTCACATTAATTTTTTACACACAATCAAATATAAACCTAATTAAACTAGAACAATAGAATTGATCAAATGTCAATTACTTAATCCTAATTCACTGTATAGACATACACACACACACTCACTGACCAATACATTAGGTACAACGATACAACCTAATGCTCTGCAAAGCATTCCACTTTTACATATTATATTTTTCAGTATTTAAGTCAAACTGTCAGATAATTATTCTACTGTGTGTTTGGCTCCAGATAACTTAACCTTGTGTTTATTTTAGCGTGCACACTAAACTCTTGGGAATGGACCTGTATGAATGAGAACGTTGATGAAATCGACCCTCTACCCTCCAAAATTTCTTTCAGCCCAATGTAAAATTGTGAAGTTTCTTTATGTTGCATACTTGAAGGCTCTGGCCACCAGGTGTCAGCAGATCACAACACTGCGGTATGATGCCTCATTCACTACATGGAGGCGCCTGTCACTGTATAACCCCCAATGTAGCATGTCTCCACCTTTTCTAGACCAACCCTTTTTTAAAATTTAAACAAAATGTAGGAAAAGTACTGAATCAGGCACACACTGACAGTTCTGCATTGCAGAATTTTATTCCTAAAGCTGACTTCATCTATTTATGTGCCTTCCTCAAAATGTAAAATACAAAGAAGTAACCCGTCCTTTTCATTCATTGCTTCAATGAACATCCTTTTTTTAATGTATAAAGATGTTTTGCGCAGTTGAGCACATCTTCCTGCAATTGGAGCACGATTTTTATGTCTCTATTTTAGTTTACCAACTTCACAAGTATTTTTCTTTAATTTCAAAACCTTCCAAAGCCTTATTTCAAAGTCTTCTTTCACACATTTTCAACATTTAATTTACTTTTTTATTGAAATGAAAAAAAATTTCCAATGAGGAAATTTCCTGCAGTCTTTTCCACCTTTTCACAACAACAACTCAGTGTGAATCCCGAAACCTAAGCATAAGTAGCTCTGCTTTTGTATTTGCAACCGCCGAGGCACCTTGATTTTGGGATTTGGAAAAAAGACAGATATTAGAACAGAAAAACTGGTTCTGTTAAAGAAGCTTTGGTGGCATGTTGGGATGGTGCAGTAATAAAGTATTCTTAAGGAATAGGCTGGATCCTTGTAGAAATGTACACATACATGCATTTACTTCACAACTCATACTCTCTATTATCGTCTGAAATTACTCCTGTGATGGGAGGGTATAAATGATTGAGTCTGTATTTTATATGTATTATCACTAAGAGAAGAGAGAGAGTTCAGTGCAGGGATCATATACTGTAGCTGAAGGTCATGTTTACAGGGCCATGATGCTGTTCTCTCTGCTGCTGCTTGATAACTTGGTGCTGATTGATTCATTAATATTGCATTGATCTGCTCCTTTTCTTACACACAAGGGCACTCTTTACAAAGCATCATGTGAAAACTAGATAAGGTGGAGGTTTTTCATTCAGCATCAAATTTCACTGTAAGTTTACTGTTATTTGGTACATGGTTCTACATATTTATGTATATTTCCTGTCTGTTGCTATGTATCAGTTTCAGACAGTGTTGGCAGTTAAGAGACAGAAAAACATAAAGAAAGTGGAGGCAGTCATGAAAGATAAAGATTTTCTCATATAAAAAGAGATTATACCAAGTATCAGGTTGGACGTTACATAAGGAGTAATTGGTTTACATTATTGCTGAAAAACTCAGACACAGTGCTCTTTTACATGACATGTCACAATTGGGGTTTGCGGGCAATGTCTGTGAATCACAGTTGACAGTAGACAATTTATCTATAACAACAAACATCTTCTCTGGTGAAGCATAACAGGTCTTTGAAATTCCGCAAGAGACAAAACAAGGTGATCACCAATAGACAGCACGACTGAGGGCAATGGTTTAAGCCTGAGAGTTTTCCTTCAATTTATTTGGGCTGTTAATGATAGGCTATCAGATTCCTATCTTCCTTTCCTGCTCTCCCCTCTTTTGCTCCCTGATGTAGCCTGGAGGACTGTTTTTTTTTTTTTTGGTGAGCATCTGGAGACAGTCTGTTGAATAGGCTTCATTCTTGCAGGGCCCTGTGCTCCAGTGAGCACACTCAGGGAATGGTCGCTCGGCCATGGGCCACAGAGGAGACAGAGTTGTTTGTGGGGGCGGGAGGAGGGTGAAATGAAAGAAAGCCTGCAAGAACACAGCAGCTATGCTAATCATGAATTTTACCTCTGTACATTATTTGCTTACATGCACTATGTTCACACAAAAATGCTGAGGAGTTTGATTCTTTTCTGCTTTATGACAGGACTTTAATTACAGCACTGAACAGTGCTCTGCAGCAGTCCCAGGAAGAGCTTCCATTTGCAGAATTGGTGGAAGGGATGGTTTTGCACTCAATCTGGATGACTGTGGTTGTGGAGCAGTCTATTTTCAGCTGATTTTAGAGGATGCTTGTGGACAACCGTGGTCATTGCCTTTTACCCTTTCATAGCGTCATATATAATTTCCATGGAGTAAAGACAGCAAGAGATAGGTATTTCAGAGCAGTGTTAGGGTTTATAATGTTTACAGCAATTTTAAAAGATTATTTTTGTTATTTGGTCTTTGTAGTTTGAGGATTTAAAAAAAACATCTGCCTGGCATGATACATTTAGAGATTTAGAAAGAGTTTATTCTGTGTCATTCATCTTCATGCACACACTAAATATATTTTGGTAATCTCTTCTTTCCTTTGAAAGCAGTCAATCAAAAGTGAAATCCCCTTTCAATCTGTAACGACAAAATTTGACTGATAAAAGATTTGCTATGAAGACTTTAATAATTCCTTGACTGTTGCTTGTCTGACTGTGGAACTCTGGGAATTCTTGTATCTGCCCTTGCTATTTTATGGTTAAGATGTTGGATCAATGTGTTTGTGTCTATGTTAGGCAGCAGTGGCTTGAGCTGGATCGGATCTGTAGAAGCTAATGGGATTGTAAGTGTCTGGCAGAAAGGTGGAGCAGTAATGAAATGAGGGACCTGGACTGTCAGAGATTTTGACTGACAGCCACCCGCATCAGAGGATACGCTAATCGTGTAGCATGTTGTTTGTGTTTGTTTTTTTGCACATGTTGGAACGCGTGCATATAATTATATGTTTATGCCCACGGAGACACAATGCTTTCACTTGCTGCTCCCACTGACCATCATTGAGACCGGATCACTTGAGTCAGTGTTGCTAACTGTCATTAGCTCAGAAGGTTTGGAGCGCAACAGGAGTGAAGTGATAGACAGAAACCCTAAAGACAACTGCAACATGTTACAGGCGGGAAGGCGTTGCTAACTCCTGCATTTCCTACTCTACTGATAATTCTTATCTCAGAAAGCAGAGAAATTGAGTAATGCTGTCCCTGTAGCTGTCAAAACATCCATTCCCTGTTTACTCGATGCATCTTGTTGGAAGAGCTGAGCAGAGCTGTAGGAACAAGTTTAATAGTACAATTTGTTCAGGAAGCTTGTAAAAACTGGTGACAATTTGGGCTCTCTAAACTGAACCAAAAAAGCATTTCATCTTGTTGTTATATCATATTCCCTCCAAATACTCCCCTGGCCATTCTGTGGATCACCTCCCTGTTTTTTGTGCTTTGAAATTGTCATATCAGTGGATAAGCCCTATATGTATCCAATTGTGATTTTATTTGGAGAGCAGCAATGCCAGATTAGTCTTAAATCCGCCCAAGTAGATTATCCACTCATCTCTCAAGCTCATGCATTGAGGGTTCCTCATAATTGCTGCTTGCGGTTCAGGGGGTAGGAGTGCCCAGCTTGCCCATGGCCAGGAAAAGAGGACCGATCTGTTTTCACAATGCCATCCATGTCTGTTTATTATAAGTGTGGTTGACCCCAGTTTTTCCCCCATGTGCCTCATCCTATTGTGTTCTGTCTGATTGATGTTCACTGGGGTCACCTAAGCCCATGCTGCACAGTGCGCAGGGAGCTAAATGTTTACATGCATTCATTTGACTTTACCCAGGGGTCTGCAGGCCCAATCCAAGGTCGTGGATGGGCGGACTGAGCCATATGTCATGCTTTTCTCCACCACAGGACTGAAGGTCAAACCCACCAGGTTATGGAGAAGAATAAATAGTCTTTGGAGGCGGATCTTAACTTGTGTTCTCGGTCTGAGACACAGCTTTTAACATGAGTCAGTTGAGGAACATGTATGACACTAATGCTGCTTCTTCTCTGAGATTAACGTGACAGACATGACAGGAAAACAAGCCAGTGTATTGCTTTTGGTGTCTCAGTTATGCACTTATCTGGAGCCAAATATGACAGTGAAGAACAGAGATGAACAATTGGTAAATAGTTGAATGGGGAAATTTCAAAACAAAGAGCTCCAGGGTTAAAAGTTAGACTATGAAGCAACACGACTGACACAAGTAAATCTGTTTTCAGCAGTGAGGGCAGAGGTGAAAAGTCGGTAGACAATCCTGCTCAAGTATCTCAACGTGTACAAATACATAAATAAAAGCTAGACAACCAGCACAGCTTTAATGTTTAATTGTTTAATAAATCATATAAATACACAATTATCTTGCATAAAGTTATACAAAGTGACAGTACTGTGGCTTATACACATTTGGACAAACACAATCAAATAAATGCAACAAATGTGTTTTCAAAGTTGTGAAGAATTGTTTTTTCATGGACTTGTTTCTCCTAGAAGCCTTTCTCATTCATTCCTTTGTATTTCATCACCTTCATCAAAGATCACAAAGTGGGGTAAGTGTGGTCTTGCTTTCTAAAAGTGTTAGATTTTAGGCTGTACTCAATATGGACAAAGTGTTAAGAAGCTACTCCTTAAGTATTACAGGGGAACACCGATCCTAGAGATTAGTTTAATAAGTTGCATTCTGTCCACGAGAAGAGTTGGACATTTGTATTCTATAATGTGGTGTTCTGCTGTATTACTATAACAGTATCTGGGTTAAAAGGCATTAAAAATATATATATTATGCTTATGTGAAAGTTGCATTTAGTTTATTAAACTTAATCCACCAGAAGTTTATACCACTGATGGCATAGTTGGTGTTTATTTTGTTGATGCGGTTTTCAGTTTGGGGTCAAGGTCGCATGACTTTGGAGAGTACATCTAAGAGTTTTACAGCAGCAAGTCGGCCTCACACCGGTTATAATTCATTAAATGATTGTCCACCAGCCATTAATCCACTTGGTAAACATTCATGGCTTTCAAACTAATGTTCTACAGGTTTTAGATATCTCTCTCTTCCTCAGTCCCTCATGCTTATGCATTGGAATGTGAGTCTGTGTGGGGTATGTGTTTGAAATAAATGTTAACAGGTGACGGGGGTGGGGTAACTGATTGGAGTCTGAGCGAGCGAGCGTTGGTAGAATGTGGTTAAGGCCAAGAGAAGAATAGGGCCGAGAACAGACAGTGTAGTACTAAGGCATAGAAATGAAGGATTGTCTGCTATTTCTTTCACCCATTAACCAGACAGGCCCATTGTTGTGCTCACTTCCCACTGGCACACTGTTGCTGTGACTGACAGCTCGACAAGCCGCCTCTGTAGGTCTGCCACATGGTGGGCCGATGAATGGGCAATGCAAAACGTCACTGCTTTGTATATAAAGCTTACCTTAGCTCTTTACGTTGCAAAAAGCTTTCACCTGCGCTTTTCTTAACACTTTACTAACTAATAATAATAATAGCTTTTTCTGCACAGCCTGAGGTAAAAAAATATAAGTGCCATCTTTTTGATGCTATCTAGATTATTACATATGCAGTTGATCTTCATTTTATCGATTTCTGAGTTGGTGAATATCATGTTGTGGTCTTGGTGGCTGATGTAGTACTAGAGTATTTTTTGTGGTCACACATACAGCTGCTCTGTTTCTAGTATCGGGTATAGATTTATACACTCGCATTCACGAGTCTTGGCAAGTATTGGGTAAGTATAATTATAAATTTCACCGCACCTCTTGAGAAGCATTGCGTGTACTATCCCAGTATTGCGACAGGGAACACCGGGAGAGAGAGGAGGATGTCTCATGGAATTCCAGAACTGAGGCAGGAGCAGGAGGCAAAGAGGAGGCTGCTGGGGAAACAATACCCAGGGACATCTGTCATGCGTGGCTGAACTCCCGTTGCTTACAATGGGTCTGGGGGACCAGCCAGTGGTGGCTTTCTTTTTTCTCCCCTCCTTTCCAGGGACACTTCTGGCTCGTACAATGGGCCTTTTGTCCCCTCCTCGCTTTTTGCCAACGTTTAACCCTTCCATCCTGCTCCTTTTTCTGCCTCTTCTTTCTGTCTCCACTAGAAAACAAAACGTAGTTGAAACTGCAACTATTCATTCACCTCCCTCTGCCTCTGTTTTTCATTATTTTGACGTTTGCCTCTGTCCTGGCTGTGCACTGTGCTGTTCACATGATTGTCACAAAACCCTCTTTATGTGCTGTGTATGCAAATGAGAGGATAGAATTTGTCTATGTACCACAATCTTTGTTTACATATATAGACTTTATTTTATAGAAATAGAATCCTCAGTCTGTTGCTTCTTAAGTTTATTCACAGATTTCACTTCATCATATGTGAATCACATTGGCATCAGTACAACATGGCAGAGACACTAAAGAGACACCAAAGTGCATCACTCTGCTCCTTACCTCAGTGGTGACTTCTTCCAACCATTTGTTTTTCGGCCAAGAAGCCAAGTTTTCAGGAAGTCAGGCCAGTAAGATTTTGTCATCCCACACTTTCTGCCCATTGATGCAACACAAATACCTTCCCCTGTGTGATACCTGGGAGTGCGTTGGCAGTCTGCGCACATGAATGGCAGGAGTTTAGGTGCTGTGAGTTCCACTCAGTACTATTGATTATCAAACCCATGATGATGTTAGGGCCACAGCTCGGCACTGGCTGGGATGTAATTATACTTGGATCCTTGAAGCTGTCTCTTTCTTAGTGTTTTCAACACTCATCAGCCTGATGTAAATTGCAAATTGATTTTTTTTCCAGCCTCTCATTCTTAAGGACTTAAGGGGTTCAAGCTGGTCTACAATTGATTGGTCTGACTGCAATTTATTATTGCTGTCAGCAACAAGAGTTTTCAAGGGGAAACTTGGACGTCTGCTGGATAAACTGAAGTCATCATCTCTGTTGTTCCAACTTGACATGAGGGTGAAAATGAATATATCAACTTTTGTGCACACCAAATACTCTTCAGCAAGTTTGGATTGATTAAACATATATTTTGTAGCATTATGGGTATAACTAGCCTTAAATGTTTCCAAGTTAGATGTGTTTGATTTGGGAATAGAGTTTTGTGATGTTGTGGGTCATAATTTACAACTTTGGTTCTACCCCATAATGGACTGACTGGCAACCTGGACTGCTGTTTTCTGTCCTGGCAGCTAATGGCTGCCAGCTGCTGGAGGTCAGGGAACAAAGGGTAGTTTGAAAAAGTGATCTGTTGATTGGAGAAGCTGTCCACCCTTTTGAAATGGGATGTGCATCATATGAGATGCAGCATCTGTGTACAGCACTGTGTCATTCTGGCACACATGTCCCCAGGGCTGGGTGCACTGTAACAACACCAGCCCATCTGTGTTTTGTAAGTGGAGAGCCAAATGAACTCAACAAGTATAGAGCAGGACAGTCTGTGCAGGAGAAGTTAATGCAGGTCTCTCACATGGTGTTAAAGAGTGTCTGAGAGGGGTGCTTTAAATTTTATTAAGGATTCCTACACTGACGTTTTATTTGCTATTATATAGCAGATTAAGATCATATTAATATTCACAAAATCCTATGAAAGCAGCCACCACCTTAACTGGCTTCTCAATCTTTCTGCTGGTACACATACACTTTTTAACTAGTTCCAAGGTGGTGGATTGATTTCGGTAAGCAAATGTTTCAGTTTCAGTCTGAGCATGTCTTAATATTCCAAGTCTGCATAAATATTGAAGTAAACCTCTAAATGATTCTCCCTCACTCTCAATTCTCTCTCAGAAAGAGGAGAAAATGAAAGAGAAAATAATGACAAAATAGACGCAGAGGGGAAGAAAAGATAAAGGTCCCTGAGTGACGTCTGTCAACAACACTGACTCTGTGGCTATAGCCAGGACCACTCACATGCCGTCTAGTCCTGTGTTTTTGTCCAACACGTCTTAGAGCTATCTATCTGATCGGACGGCCCTCCAGGCCTACTGTTATGACAGCCCTCTCTCTGCCTTGAGAGACATCATCTGGGGCGTGTTCTGACAGGGTGGCTGCTTGAAATAGCTCTGATGAAAGGCAAGAGCAGACCTCTGTCATTCTGCTGCTGCTTCCTATCACTTTGGATTTCTTTCTTTGTTTCTCTGTGTGCATGTGGGTCTGCTGTTGGTTTGGTTTAGTGTGAGTGTGAATGCATAGCTATATCATAATTACATAGTAGCAATGGTTACATGCACACAAATATATTGAAATAGACTCACAGTAATTGTAATGAAGTAATTAAAGTAAAAAGTAGGAGCTAGTTCAGGTTGACTGAGCAGTTTTAACTATAAGCTTTATCAAAAAGGAAGGTTTTAAGCCTAGTCTTAAAAGTAGAGAGGGTGTCTGCCCCCCGAATCTGGATTCGAAGCTGGTTCCAGAGAAGAGGGGCTTGATAGCTAAAGGCTCTGCCTCCCATTCTACTTTTGCAAATTCTGGGAACCACAAGTAGGCCTGTATTCTGGGATCGAAGTGGTTTAATCGAGCGATGCAGTACTATGAGATCTTTTAAATATGATCAAGCTTGACCATTAAGAGCTTTGTATGTAAGGAGGAGGGTTTTGAATTCTATTCTAGGTTTTATGGGAAGCCAGTGGAAAGAAGGTAATGAAGGAGAAATATGATCTAATATGATGAAATATTATCTTTTACCAGATAATATTCTTTTTTTACCATCTTACCACTTGCAGATTTACAGATTTAAAAAAAAGGGTGTGTTTTATAATCAGTAAATTTGAGTATTCAGAATATCCATTTATTGATGATCTACCTCTTAACATATTAAGGGTCACGGGGGTGTTGTAGCCGAACATAGCTGTCACTGTGCAAAAAGTGAGGTACACACGAGACAGGCCACCAGTCTATCACAGGGATGACACGGAGAGACTCACATTTGCACCATCAGGCAATGTTTCAGACACCATTCAGCAAAACCAGCATGTCTTTGGACTGTGGGAGGAAACTGGAGGAAATCCACGCAAGCATTAGCTGTGAGGTGGGAGTTTTAAAAAATAGTTAATCTTTGTTTTGAACACTTCAGTATATTTTTTTGTGCATCTTTTATGTATTAATTTGTTAATTTGTTAATATTAATTTATTAATTTTACTACATTTCAATTTCAGGAATTTTGTGATGATATGTTTATATTGCTGCTATGACACTATTACTGCTCAGCAAAGAAAATTAAATTAACTGCATATAAAGCATCTTTATATGCCTCTGAAGCAGTAGTTCTGATTGACAGGATGAGAAAAGGAGATCAGAGCAGTAAAAATGTCATTGACAGAGCTTTGGCTTGGCCATAGTAAACAGATTAACCAACGCATCTGTAACAACCCCAGAGTCAATTATCTCATATCACATTCTTGCTGACAATCTCTATTAAAACCACAGCACCTGAGATTAACCCACACTTGCCCTCCTCCTGTCATAATCTTGCTTGTCTGACCTAAGCACTTGCTCTTTTCTCTGTATGGCTGAGCCAGTAGTGTGGGGGCTGTTTCAGGGTCAGCCTATAACTTGTTCTACATATTCAGCCATGCTACTGCTGCAACTGGCCTTGTTCACAGTCATAGCTCTGACTGCCATAAAACACCCTATAGCTGAGAAGGACTGTAAGCCATGCTATTACAGACAGAGGTACAGAAGGGGGTTTGGCTGTAAAAGCACCATCACTGACTTGTCCCTCAAACAGCACCTGAAGGTCAGTGACCAGCTTTGGCTCCAGCTGTGCCATAACCGTCTCTATGAAAGAGCCGCTAGTTGTCTTTAATTGTCTAGTGTTTGATGAACCTCCTTGTTTATAACCACTATGACATTTTACATTTGATTTTAATTTTCAAATCTACCTGCTAAGTGTGGCTTATTTATGTGGAGTTTGCATGTTCTACCTGTGCATGCGTGGGTATTGTTCTGGTACTCCAGTTTCTTTCAACAGTCCAAAGATATGGACGTTAGTTTAATTGATAAATCTAAATTGCCCATAGGTGTGAATGGTGTACACTGTCTCTTGCACAGTAACAGCTGGGATAGGCTCCAGCACCCATGACCCTCAACAGGATAAATGGTTAAAAAAATTGATGTACTGATAGATGGATGATGTGTACATTTTTGTTTTTACATTCCCAGCGCTTAACTTTTTCGCATTTTGTTATGTTACAGCCTTACTCCAAAACTGATCCACTATTTTCCTCAAAATTCTACTAGCAATACTCCATAATGACAACATAAAAGCAGTTTGTTTGAAGTATTTGCAAATTTATTAAGATAAAAAATGAAAAAAATCACATGTATTCATGGCCATGGCATCCAAAATTGACCTGGTTGAGCCTGTTTCTTCTATTCATCCTTGAGATGTTTCTACAACTTAAATGGAGTTCACCAGTGGGAAAATCCGCTGATTGGACATGATTTGGAAAAGCATACACCTGTCTATAAGGTCCCACAGTTAACAGTGTATGTCAGAGCACAAACCAAGCCATGAAGTCCAAGGAATTGTCTGTAGATCTCCGAGACAGAATTGAGCAATCGAGAGAGAAGGGCCTTAGTCAGGGAGATAACCAAGAACCCGATGGTCACTCTGAAAGAGCTCCAGCTGTTCTCTGCAGCACTCCACTAATCGGGCCTTTTTGGTAGAGTGGGCAGACGGAAACCACACCTCAGTAAAAGGCACATGACAGCCCACCTGAAGGCCTGTCAGACCATGAGTAACAAAATTCTCTGGTCTGATGAAACAAAGATTGAACTCTTTGGCCTCAATGCCAAGTGTGTGGAGTGGCTACGGGACAACTCTGTGAATGTCCTTGAGTGACCCAGCCAGACCCCAGACTTGAACCTGATTGAACATCTCTGGAGAGATCTGAATGGCTGTGCACTGACGCTCCCCATCCAACCTGATGGAGCTTGAGAGGTAGTGCAAAAAAGAATGGGAGAAACTGCCTGAAAATAGTTGTGCCAAGCTTGTAGCATCATACTCCAAAAGACTTGAGGCTGTAATTGGTGCTAAAGGTGCTTCAACAAAGTATTAAGCAAAAGCAGTGAATAAAAAGGCAGTAATTTTTTAAATATATAAATTCCCTTTTATTTATAAAGATATTATAGATTTTATATTTATATATTTTTATATTTAAGATTTTAAACAAACTATTGTTTATAGAATTTTGTTATCTCTCGAAGTTCGTGTTAGTCTATTTATAACATTTGAATATAATAGGTGTGCCAAAACTTGAGGCTGTAATCGGCTGTAATTATTTATTTTGTAAAATAAATTTACCAAGATTTCAAACAAACATCTTTCACATTTTCATTATGGGGTGTTGTTTGTAGAAGTTTGGGGAAAATAATGAATTTGATTCATTTTGGAATAAGGCTGTGACAGAACAAAAAAAAGGGCAAAAGTTAAGTGCTGGGGATACTTTCTGGATGCACTGTATACTCTTAGGAGGTCCCAATGATCCAATCACAGTGGCCTTATTGAATAGCCATTTTAAGCCCTTTGTTGTTGGCTGATTTAGGCAAGATGCAGGCAAGATGGTAAAGATCCTACTTAGTTGCATTGATTTGTATGTTTTAAAGGCCCAGGACATGCTAGAGGGGCTACATTTCACATTGACCCAGGAACACATGACTGACTATGGTTGTACTGGGCAGCTTTCTGGTGTGTGTTCCGAAAAAAAAGGGACCCCTCAACAGACCTTCTCTGAATAAAGTCAAGGATTGAGAACTAGCAGTGTGCACATTTGCAATGATGTCCAATTAAAAGGTATTGAAATGGCCCTGACAAAAAGCAGAGCTGCCCTAATGAATAGGGAGATGGAATTGAGTCCAGTTACTTGCACATGGTTTTATAGTGTGAAGTGCTTCTAGCTCTCTGCTGGACAATGCTCAAGGCTACTCTCTTCTTATGTGCTGTTCTTGTGTTTTTGGTTGCAGTCTGTGAAAATTTCATCCAGCTAAGATTGCAGAATGAAAGGAACTCAGATGGAAACCTACCCCTTCCGTAAACAGAACATGCTATCGCACATTGTTTCATTATGACAAGCATGCCCACACAACAGTACTAAAGCTTAGCCTGAATGAATAGGGCATGCAACTCAAGAGATCCCCATCTCTCAGTGCATGTTCTTCTCTGTGCAGGGGCCATTAAGCTATCAAAGATGTGGTCTGTGAAGAAATGAAACATTGTCCAGATCTGGAGAATTCCTCTGAGCTGGAGGAGGATAGGGAGAGAAAGAGGTGGTGGTTTTGTGTGTGTGTGTGTGCAGGTTTAGAGGTTTTGAGGTGGAGGAGAGGGTAGACAATGATGATGGACAGACACGAAGTAGCCCCCCCAGTATCAAAACAGCAGGAATGCAGAGCAGGCGAGTAGGACCTAAAATGTACTTCTAACCTCTGATCTGATGTAAAGTGTAAAGTAGGGGGGTGAGTTAGAGATACAGCACCCGAGAGACAGAGCAGGGCCACAGACATGCAGCTGGTTACCAGACTTGTTTTGGTGTTACACAAGAAGAAGAAGGTGAAAGTAGAGCGTTCATTATTATTTTGCTATGTATACATGTATTGTTATGAGTATTTGTTATACTTTAATGCTTGCCCTCTTTTTGTGTATTTGCAAAAAAGCACAATACACCTTAAGACATCAATAAATCTTTTAACCTTGTGATACCTAGCAAATACAAGTCCCATGTGTATTTGGCTATAAAAAAACACCCATTGTTCATATATTTTCTATGGCCACTAAATTCTTTGTCACTGGTGTTCAGTGGTTAATATGTATGAAGGAATCGGAGCGCTGCTGCTTAACTGACTGGGGCAGCTTTCCATCACCACATGGGGTCATGAGCTGACTGAAGACTCTGTACCATTTTATTTCCCTCTAATAGACAAAGCCCAGCTCTTTCTCCAGTTGTTCCATCACAGAATGTAGAGATCCACATAGAGTGCATTTCTTTGACCTGACTTGTATCTTGTGAGTACATCGGCAGAGAGACAGAAAGAAGAAGTACAGTGGTCTTTGTGGCTATTATAGAGCTGCCCAGAGTTTTTACAGTACCACATTTGCCTCCGCTTATGTCTGCTCACATTTACTTAATGCCCCAACTATTCCCTTGTGTTTTTCACTCTAAATACAATTTTCTCTATCCATCTCTTTTTTAATTTCCCTTCTCCCTCTTCTCTGGCTGAGTGACTCCTTACCCTCTCTCTTCACCTTCCCACTAAACATGTAAGCTGCTTTTCAACATAAGGCTGCAGGGTCATTAGCCCACCGGAAATGTTAGCTTTGTTTCTCTTACTTTTTCCCTTCACCTGGAACAAAAGGAAAAACATTCAATAGTTATTGATTTGGAGACATTCAACTTTTACTGGAGATCCCATTTAATCACAAAAGCTGATTTATTGTAGGCCCTCTGACAATCCCATTAAATTGCTGTCTCGCTAATCAAGTCCATTCTTTCTCCTCGAGGACTAATCTTTTATAGGGCCAGCAGAACAAATCCCGAGAGTAACAGGATTGGCGAGGAACTGGAAGGTTCCAGGCTGCCACACCTTATCATAAATGAAAATAATCTCACAAAATTATTAAAAATATTTATATGGTAATGTTTTCCTTCTAATCTACTGTGCCATTCTGTTTGGGTGAAGACAGTGTTTACTTCTTGCAGTTACGTTTCTTAAAATAACTAAGTTAAGATTCTTAGTGCGATACATGAACAGTGATACATTTGACAGATTGACAGGTTGGTACAAATGATCACCAGTCTTTTATGCTTTTTAAATGTTTTAAAATATAGATTAATTGTATTTTGAGTTCATTAAGTTCATTCCACATCTGCAGTAGTTGTGTCTGTACATGGGTTATGTACTGCATCCGATTTGAAAGAGGTGCGGTCCTAAACACAGCAACCCTAAAACCATCATATTGAAAATGTTCTCTTAAACTAATAAATGTGTTAAATAAATGTTTTTCCCTGCATGTAGTGTGTGTGTGTGACTCTCCACTTTATGGGTCTCTGGTCCATCCACTAAATGAAGTAGACACCCAAAAGAAATGCTCATGGAAAACCTGGAAACACATGGCTTAAATTTATGGTCTGGTGATAAAATTTCACAAGCTTTTGTCTTATTGGATAACTCCAGCACATATACAGGGGATGGTTTTATTTTCTTTCATTTCATTTTGAAACACATAACCCCTTTTTGTTATTTTAGATCATTTTTTACCTTTTAATGTTGCAAGAAAGAAATTGTCAGTCAGGACATTTTGCTCTAATTGTCATTAGAGCAAAATTATGTCATTTAATATTTTTTGTAGTAGAGTAGTAACTGTAATTATTATTTCAGAACTGTCAGTAGACTGCACTTCTGCATCATCCATTATTAGTCTACTGAATAGCTCTTTTTAATTGTCACCTGTAGTAAAATGCAAACTGGGCTCCTGACTTGTGTTTTTAGTAATGCAGCTATTCTTCACTTTCTATCAAGCCTCTACCTTGTTTGCAAGAGCGAGGAAATAGAGATATCTATTCCAAATTGCTTCTCTCAGCCACTTATCGATGCCAAGGTTAAAGAACACTGTGGCTCTTTTGCACAAATTATACTTTGGTCACACTCCAGTTTGAGCCCATATATATGCAATACATTTCTGCAATACGTTTCCAATATGTTTCTGTTGCATGTTACTTTAGGTGTTTTTATATATGGGAACATAAAGTCACCGATGAGCCATTGGCTATAATAATCCTGTGTAGATCGAGGCCAGAGAGACCCAAAACAAACACAGGACAGTGCTTCCTCTGCAAACCACTCTAAAAGTCCAGCTCAGCACCTTTGGACCTCAGTTAAGCAAAAATTGATTTGATCTCCTCACTTATTTCTTCATTGACATAAATAAACTGTGAGCTCCTTGACAGAATAAATCTTAGTCAGTATACACAGGCTTATTGTCAGCAGCCATTTTGAGGTTTTTCCTTTGGTGTTTATGGAGATTTTCAGCTCCTAATTCAATAGGAGAACTGCTTAGTTTTTGATGGCGATTGCATTTCTCCCTTCTTATTTGCATACTAAGAGTGGGTTCCCACTAGAAAGATCAAGGCAATCTATGTGTGGCCAATGCTGGGCTTCTGCCAGGAAAAGGCTGTCGATTCCATTAAAGGTGGGGCCAGATGTTTGTCATTACCTTTATTGATAACCACAGGGTCAATACTGTGATTTATTCTACTGGGATAGGACTTAGCTTTAGTCACAAGTTTCACCAGAGCCTGATCAATAGTACACAATGGACAAGTACAACATGACTACATGTGAACTGGGTGCCTCTGCAAAACTATAAATCTTTTAAAAAATTTTGTGGTCAGATACACATTATTGCACAGATACACATTATTGCAAAGTCACATTAATAAGTATACACGCTGTGCAAAGAAGGTTGCTCTGTGTGTGAGTGTACGTGTGTTTCCTCATTTGTTCTGACACATGGGTTCGGCCTGTTTCATATCCCCACTGCATAGTCCGTCAGTGTTGTCACTCCTTCAAAAAACAAGAAGAAGCAGAAGCCCTTTAAGATTGACCACAACCACTTTACAACCGTTTACATTCAACTATCTCATTATAACATAATTTTCTTTCACGAGACTTATCTGTTTACAACTTGTGAACTCAAATAACTTGAGTAATGGCTTTGTAATATTGTTATTAAAAGGTTGAAAATGTTAATGTAGCTGTTAATGTACAGTACTTTATGTGTCGTTTGAGCTCAGTATTTTGTAATTTTTTACTACTTCATATTTTTAAGTGAAAGAAATAGCCTCTGATATCTAAGCAAAATCGGATAAGTGAAATATTCTGTTACAGGAAAGTCTGCCGACAGATTTTTTTATTTAAACACAAGTACTATAGCCACTAAAGTGTAGTGGTGCAGTCGAGCTGTTTGTCCACAGCAGTGTGTAGAGGCTATACACAGCTGGACATTCCTCTGGTGGTTGTGGTCTATAGGAGGAGGGCATTGACAGCACCCTCTGAATAGACGCTGAGTCGCCGGACTGGACCTAAATGTAATTACCTCTCCTTCACAATGTCACACTGCAGACCAGATTCTGACAGCAGCCTCAAAATGGAACGTGTTGGGATTGAATTAACCTCCAGTTGGGAACAGTGTTGTTATGTGTGTGTGTGTGTTGGTGTGTGGTGTGAACCACACCTAACTCTTTCCTTGCCTACAACTCGCAGAATTTTCTGTACCTCCTGCTATCGCACTATTATGTAGAACAGAATCGGTTTTCTGAAAATGCTTGAGCAAGCAGTGTTATTTTGTGGCATTTTGTGACTTTTGGCCCAAGCAACCAACCACAGGAATCGGTTCAGACCACTGACTAGTGTAATTCATTCTCTCACTGACATACTTGGCTCACTTGTGAAATCTGGTAGCAGTAACAGCAATAATATTCTCTCTCCCTGAGTTTTAAAGACCCATTTCTATGACAAGCCAATAGCTTCAATAGCTCCTGAGCTATTAGAGTCAATCTATCCCTCTAAGTGACAGTAATTTGCTGCTCCCAGCATAAACCTGTGTCATAGTCTTTAACATCAAACAGATTACATACAATCACTTATTGAGATTGATTAATATTTTCATGATGTGACTTATTTTCTGAGGAGTGTACAGTTTGTACGGCCTGAATGGGCTAATGTAATATAATGGGGACTTAAATGAGCCATTAATCGGGCAGACCCAATGGTAAAGGGACAGCACTATAGGGATACAGAGAACATGTAACCAAGGAATGGGGAGCTCCAGGTGATAACATTTTTTTTGAGATTTTTCATATTTAAAAATATTAAGAAATAGTTGTTTTTATCTGAAATAATATTCCTTTAAAGCATAGCTTCTATTGAAAGTCTAATAGCACATAAATATGTGGCAGAGATTTTTTACTAAAAATGTTGAATCAAATCAGTTTATTTACAACACTATGACAGGGGCAAACTCAGACAGAAAAAGATTCCAGGTGTTTCAAGATTTGAAATTGAAAATGATGAAAACGCTGTGGACAGAAAGGGCATCAAGGTGGAGGTTTACAATTCTCTATGTGGGATATATTGGAGATGACCCTGTGAGACCAAAGACGGAGGTGGGAGTTGGCAAACCATTGGGGCTTCCTGGATTCATGATTACATTAAAATGGGGAAGTATGTGGCAAACGTAGGATACATTTTATGTATGAAAAAAAAAAAAAATTAAAAAAAAAAATATATATATATATATATATATATATATATGAGTGTCTTTATGTACTTGCTGTCATTACAAAAGCACTAATAAGGGTGTTTCTTTAAAGTGCTTCTGTATCTCTCTGATGTCTCTTGGGATTTTCTTTGAATCTTTTCCATCATATAACCACACAGCACATTTTTGAAAGGGCTGGATCATTGTGTTATGTTTGTAAAATGTAAATGACTGATTTCTGAACATCTCTGTGTTTGTCTTAACCAATAGTTTCAGCTCTGCAAACCACCCACCACCATGATCCTGTCTGATAAAATAATTCCACATCTGAAGTAGCTTGTGTTTGGGAGGGATAAAAGCCAGAGAGGCTAGTGAGGGATCTTCAGGAAGCAATAGATCTTTCTTCTAAGTCAGAGAAGAATCCTGTCTCCTTCCTACATGCAGAGGGCTGTAGGAGTATGGTCATATCTTCCCTTGTGGAACCAGATGCATTATTGATGGACGGCTTATTGGGAACTCAATTACACAGAGATTACTTGGCTGGCAGACAGTGGACCACCGCTAACCTGTAAGAATGATTGAATTAGAGCACAAGAGAGGAGGGAAAGTGTCCTTCATAGACACTTCTCTCTGCAGAGCTTCTAGGCATGCCAAATCGCCAAAAACTATTTGACAGATGACCCTCCCAACACGTGTAGCTATAGCAGGGCAGCAGCTGACTGGATTGTTCTGCACAGAACAGTGCTGAGAAGCTTATCACAGTTCCTGACAGGGTTGTGGTGTGGTTGTACATTTAACAGCTCTGGTTTGCATTGGATTTAATATTTGCATATGCATTCCTTTAGTATAATTTGATGAATGTAATGACAGCTGCTCTTCTTTTACTTCTGAGTTAGATGGTATAATGAGAAGGCTCAGAATGTGAATGTATAAGCATAAATATTGGCATTTCACCAGATTTCATTCATATAGCATGGCCCACCTGAAAGATATTTTGCCTTGCAGGGATGTATGCTATTACAAGTTTAATGTGAAATCTGGATCGAAGAAGATGAGAGAAGGGGATGGCAGCATCTAAAATGGAAGCATTCATCTTCCTTTTCTGTTGGTCAGCAAATATGCTCAAAGGAAAGGAAAAAGCAAGGTGAGAAAAGCTGATCTCGAAGAACAGAGATCATTTTACACTACACCACACAATGAAACCTATTTCACCCGTCAGTCTGGTACAACTGGCAATTGTAGGCTACTGTTTATTGCATTTATCAGTGAAGCTGTGAAAGACCGAGCCTATGTGCCCGTGACTTCACATTTGTGCTCCTGTAGAATTTTCCCTTGTCATCTCTAAAGAATGCATATCTGATTATGGACATGGCTTTCTTTTACTTAAGTGTAGTTCTCTACTGTTGCCATGTCACTGTCAGTGAAGAGAATCACTCTTGAAAGTTACAATGTTGCGATTTATGTTGTCAACTGAGACGTGCCCATAGCTAGGATTAGGTGGAGAACAGGCAGCTTTCACCAGGCTTCTCCTTTGTCCAGGTCTTCTCCAAAAGCCTGGACACTTGAGAAAAGACACCCCAGTGAGCTTCTTTGTTGCCCCTGTTTCCCTGAACACTGGGCACGAGTTAGACCCTGGAAAAGAGCTTTAATAAGGAGTGGGGAATAGCCATAAGCTTCCTACCAATCTCTGTTGATGGAGGAGAAAATAGAGCAGCTAACAAGAACAATTGGAGTCTGTGACAATCAGCTAAGGGGAAACTAATCCCCTTTCACAAGTTACAGCCTGATTGGCTCACCAGTTGTGAGTAGAGAATATACTTCTTGGCTTAAGTCATTACAGAATTTTAAAAGCCAGAGTTAGAGAAAATTGGAGTGGCAACACATAATCTGATTTATCCTATATGCATGTAATTCTGCAGATGGGTCTTCACTTATTCAGAGATATGTGTTGTAGAGAAATATGTAGCCATATTCTGTAATATAAAAAAGTGTTATAAAATAATACTACTATTCAAACATAGTATATTTTTGGCCACAAGTCCATGCATATATGATCTTTGTGTTTCCTTACAATAAAGTTCTTTGAATTTTGAATCTTAAGTGCACATAGTCATAACAGCCATGCAAACAGTCAGGTGGATGATATGATAGTATGTGTGTCTGATATTATTCATTTAGTAATTTCTGCTAGGCTTTGTGCTCTGGTCCAAGACCCTATACGTTTTTTTATTCCTGCACAAACAGATGCATGTACTCAATTTAGCACTCTCTAATAAAACAAAAATGTCCAATATTTAGGGTGAAATTTCCAGTGAAGTCATGTCACTGGATGCATTTTTTCACACTGTTTTGCATACAGATGACAAATATTGATATCCCTTATATCTGTTCTGCACAATATGAAATTAAATTAAATCAATTTTCAGTCGATTTTAGAAATCTTCTCCATCACAAGCAAATCTATCAATGGCTCTTCGTTGGATAATGATTAAGACATAAGTAAGTGAGATTTTCTTAACACATACATCTACTGCTCTATAGGCCAGATAAAAATATTTGATAAATATGACATAAACAATTTTATGAAAACAACCCAGGGGTTTATCTCAGTTAACTGAGATGCAAAATTGTTCTCAGTGATTTTCATTAAGGCCATTTTGTTTGTAATTGTCAGTATTATCTGTCATTGCATGGCTGCTATTTGGAATACTTGTTACTGTGAACAAACTCGAGGATAAAGTTTCCATCAACCAGCTGAGTAGGAGGAAATGGTGTTCAGAGTCACTGTTCAGCCTAATGCCAACAAGAGATTCCACTGAAAGATATATGAATAAAATAATGAGAACATTAATGCAATTTGTGGCCGACCTATACACAGAGAATAAATGCATGATATTACTTAAGGAAATCATCTTCATTAGGTAAACATTTTTGCAAATTAATGTCAGTGACTTCTAGCATCATGTTACAGCTTGCCTCAGTAAGCAAGGTTCTGTTTTGCATCAGTTATTTTTGATTAAGGTGCCCTCATTTGTTGGACACTAAGACACGTTAGCTTTATGTTGTTAGATATATTCACCCCTGTAGATTCAAGGGTAGTTACACACACGCGCGTGCACACACACACACACACACACACACACACACACACACACACACACACACACACACACACACACACAAGTATTTTGAACTGGATTGAGGGAAGTCTATGTTTAAGTCATGTTTAGTGTTTCATTGATAATAACTACTGTTAGGCTGCAGCTAGTGCATTAGCACACTGTCTTTAATTGTAGATTAAAGTTGGCATGCTAAAGGGATGCACACACACTTTAAAAGGCTTTAATCCACTGTTAGCATTAAGGAATAATCTACCAAGCAGCACTCATTATGTACACTCGGTAATTGTTTTTTCCTTGACTTTTGGTTGTAATTCAACAGAACACAAATTCAGATCTATATTCCAAATGCTAACAAACACTATACTTATCCACATAGCTGATAAATTACGTCTGGAGTTAATGTTTGATTAATTCAGGATTGAGTCTTGTGAGCACCTTCTCTCCTTTGTCTCCCCTGGTTTGTCTGGCACAGAAAACAAGCCTAAGTCACCCATGCAACATTAAATTCCCATGGAGATGTAAACAACTAGCAGGTCATTTATAATCTAAATTCAACTCCCCTACCTCTAAATGTCCAAAAACCTGTCTCCATGCCCTCATACTGCATGCCTGCATGGCATGGACAGTTCAGGTTTCCTAGTTCCCAGTGTCACATATCCTTTGCTATGTTAATAACATGCATGGATGTGACCAGAGACCCTCTGACACTACAGTACATGCTCATGCCAGCAGTGTATGTAACTGAGAAAGTCCATGTGTGCACAAAACATTCAGAGATGGATGACTGTTTTTTGGCATGTTTACAGAGATTGTTTGTCTGGCTTCGGCACAGGTTTCTAAATAACCTATTACTAATTGCTACAAATACAAGAGACTTTAATTTGTGTTTCAGGTTTTGATAGAGGAGTAGGAAGAACAGAACTTACTCTATAAAGTATCAGCAGTCAACAAACAAAGCCTAATGTTTTTCAAACTGTCACCCCTGTCTAAAATGTAAGACTGTTCATAGTCATGTGAAGTCTGTGAGTGCCTTATCCTTTCAAAGCAGTAAATCTGATGTGTCTGTTAAGTTTTGTGAATGACCCCTGTAGTGAGTGTGTTGCGTCAGTATCTGGGAGCGCTGTCAAAATGTGTAGCCATGCCACAGGGTTTAACCCCTCTGCATTGATCCTCGGGTTGCTTGGGGTTGCTGCCTAATTCTCCAATTTTCAGCTGTTAGAGATAGAATTGGAATAATAAACAGCTGAACCTCCCACTAATAATCCCAGTGACCCCCCCACCATCTCCCTTTTATACACATACTTTGTCCCTTCCTCCGCTGCTCTTAGGGCCAACTGGGGCTAGTGTAGAATTTCTCTCTCTGCCCTTATCTCAGCCAAAGGCTCAGCACTTGAATGAAATGATATCAACCAACCTTGGGAGCCTGGAATTAATTATTACTGCCATAAACACATGCATTTTGTAAATACATGAAATCTTTAATATTCCTTAGCACAAGTAAAAGTATGCAAACTCAACTTCCATGAGTGTCATCATGATGGATTCACATCACATTGTTTCCTCAAACACAATCGTCATTGAATTTCGAGATGCTATTGCAAATTACAGGAAAAAGGTAAAATGTGTTTTAAAAAAACTAATTTTGTCTCACCTCTTACCACTTGCAAGCCTACATGTTTGAATTTGGTCGTTTATATTTCTTTCTCTCTAGATTGTAGTGTTGTCTACACAGTCCTGGAAGCAATTAGTGTCTTGAGGTCAGACCTTAAGTCTCATACCTTACGTCTGGTCAACTCAGTCCATTCAGCGCCTCTAAAGTGTCACATCTCCAACCTCAGTGGCTTTTTAAAATGTCAGTTACATTGTTTCTTGTTTCTTGACTTAACATAGATCCATATGTTTTTGTATCAGTCAGCTAAGACCATTATGGCCATTTCAAGTTCCTGCAAACATTTTAAAATATGCAAGTAGCTTTTAAAAATGTTAAAGGGTGCTGGAGAAAAACAGATTTGCCTTAAATTACTTGGTAATTTGCTAAATTACTTGTTTCAGAGTAGATAAAATATTTTGATGCTACATGCTGCAAATGCAGACAGGGCAGACTGGACCATGTGGCCCTCTATCTCTAACTGTAACTTTGTACCAATGAGATTTGAAACACTTCGTGCAACATTGACTCCATGTCCCAACAGCCATTAAGCATGATACTTTGCCTAGCTAATCACCTTGTGTGGGGCTATGCTGCCTGCAGATTTTATTTAATCGAATTAATTATGAGCCTGATACATCATTTTTGCTTGATGAAGCCAGCTTACCCACAACCACACTGGGCAAACAACCTGCTGAATGAAGGTGTTGAGCTGACACGCCCCGCACTATAAGGTCAAACACTAGCATGTTGACCTGTAGTCTCTGCCCGTTCAGCTTGCCATGGCTCCCTTCTCAGTTTGTCAGGTCTCTCCCTTTTCATCCAACCATGTGGCACCTAGCCCAGCCTTTGCAAGCATACCTGCTCTGTCGTATTCAAACTCTCTTTTAGACTTATTTTTCTCTGTTTTTGGCTTGTCTCATGTCCACAGAGCTTGAAAGACTTTGTGCTTTAGTAGTGCTGGGCTCAGCATGTTGCCTGGTTCCACACACTGCTGTCTCAGCACTAATAAGGCAATAGAGTGATAGAGAGAGCACCAGAGTTGTCTGCTTTCAACATCCCTTCTGAGCCATACTCTCACCTAACCCCCCACAGCGACACCATTAGCAAACCTATTGAGGATCCCATATTAGGGAAACATTAAGGAGTCTAATTGTGGTTCTGTGCTGGGATGTACTGGGTAAGTTAGGTTTTGTAACCACTCTAATGAGTTGCAGTGTTTCCTCCTATGGGTTTATTGCCCTACATTCCATTTTGAGCCATGTCACTGACCACTGGGGCATGTCCTAAAATAGTTCCACCCACATGTCATACAAAATACATTTTTCAGAGGCCAAGTGTGTAAAAGGTAATTATGTTCTATTACAACCTCGGTGTTAGTTTTGTTGATTGGGTCATCCATTCTATTTGCTATAACATTTTACTCACTGAACTTACAGTGGACATGCCAACTTTGATGAATGAAAAAGCTAAGGCGAGGAAAATAGAGAAAAACTGTGTTGAGCCTCCCCAAGTCAGAGTTGATCAAAGCTGAACCAGGAGTTTTGTTGGTGAAATAATGCATGCTTTTAATGGACAATGGTTTAATGGTTTGTTTTTTCTGTGCTCTTACATATAAATACATCATGTCAAATCTATCTGGTCCTTTAATTGCTTTTGTTTTTTGCCCTAACTGAGTTCTTATAATTTATGTTGCTGCATCCCCAGATTGCAACAATAATCTGGTAATTACAGGATAATATTAATTCTAAGGCTAATGGCTAACATTAGACCCCAGTACAAAATTATGTTTTTTGCATAGATGATGGAGGGATCAGCATGGCTACGGTACAGGATGACAAATGACTTTCTGTGATACTGTTACACTATAAAGTGCATAGAATACACTAGACACCAAACATAGGATCTCAGTGTCCCTGTCTTTTTTCCGTTGATTCATTCACTGTGTGCTTGTATATTACTATGTGTATACTGTATGAGTCTGTGCACATATATTTGGCTATTTGTGGTAGACTGCGTATCTGTGGGTGGTAAGTCCTGCAGCACAACAGGGAAGCCTTACTGGAGCACCAGCTCCGTATAATAAAAGGAGATGATTGGACCATGTGGCCCTCAGTGTGGCACTATAAACAGCCAGACAGCTGTATGTGAAGAGCGAGTAAATGAAACATGAAAAGCACCTGATCATGAGGTACTGTATATGGACCCCTGAAACATGTCTGGGTGACACAACTTTTGGAGTAGCAGGTTTAGATTTTGGATTGTATTCTATGACTTACAGAAGCCTAATTAGGGAAAAAGGAAGAATACATATACCACCAACTCCAAGGCTGTTTATTTACATTTCCTTACTGATACCTTGAAGTTTTCTTTTGAATCAAAAGAAAGCCCAGTGCTCAAGTGATTGCTGGCTCTGGGAATACTACATTTATGTCCTAAAATTTGTGATGCAATGTATGTTGAATGAATGTTGTAATCTAGCATTCTTCCTGTAATGAATTTCACTATGTAACCCAACTATCCTGGACAAATATCCCGCATAAGACCTAATAAGTCCTGGATTAGGTCTATGTGACGACAGGACTTCTGGAACGCCACCACCAGGTTGCAGTTAACCAATATTATCAACAAACTATAAGCTAGATACTTGTTAAACTACATTCTCTTGTTTTCTCTTTCTAAACATGTTACATACAGATGTGACATTGTAAGTTTCAACTTTGGTATTGTTGAAAGCCATCTTTTACAGATCAGGGCAGCGAACATTTCTAAAACAAGTAATGTAACATGTTTTTCTGCTTTAGTGTAACTTGGTGACTTTTTCTTTTTTTGCCACTCTAGATTATTCCTTGGTGTTTTTTCCACACAATCTGTCCACTGTTCATTCAGCTCTTTCTTAATTAGCCTGGTAATTTCCCTCCAACCAAAATCTCCCCCTTTCCACCGCCCTCTGTGTCCAAGCTTCAGTGTGATCGCTCTCTCTCTCTTTCCTACAAAGCACAATTGGTCAGTCCCCCTCCCTTCCCTCATTCTCTCTCCCTTTTGCTCTCTCTCTCTTTCTCTACTTAAATACTTTTAGCATAAAGAGAGAGAGATAGAGGGAGGGGAGGATGAGGGGGATGGGAGATGGGGGAGGGGAACTGAGTGCTCACTCTGTTGTCACTGGCTGGGGGGGTGGGGGGGTGGGGGGGTGGTAGAGAGAGAGGGAGAGAGAGAGAGAGCGAGAGAGAGAGAGAGAGAAAGCGAGAGAGAGAAAAACAGAAAGGAGTTGTGTCCCATATGTGGAAAAAAGCATAGCTGTGCACACACGGTTTGTTCTGCTCCAGGAATTATCCCACTGCTTTCAGATCTGATGGAGGACATGCAGGCATGAATAGGTAAGGCTGCCTGTCTTCTTTGCATCTGTGTGTTAACCTGCTGTCATAGCCTGCTGCTCTCCCTGCTGTTTGACCAGGCTCTGCTGAAGTTTCAGGAGCATTGGAGCTGAGCGTGTTGTAGCAGCTTTCAGACCTTTCTTCTTCCAGCTTTTGAGACCTTTCCCGGAACCCAGCAAACCTGCAAACTCTTGACTTCTCTGTCTCTCTCTGAACTGTGCAAAGACAAAGCTGTGTTTGCTTTTAGTGGAAGCTGTGGTTTGCTGCTGTAGTGGAGTTAGTTATTTCAGGCTGAGTGTTAAAAGTTGACTGTCAGTCAGCAGAGGAGGGGGGTTATAGTTGGAGTCGGTGTTCAGTAAGCCTGTTGGTGTCCATGGACAGCCGTGTGGTCATTGCGTAATTTCTCTTCCATATGGTACTTAAGTGAATGCAAATTAGTAACTATTGTTGGATTTTTATATAATAAGAAAGACTTTTTTTTACATGTGCAGGAGCAGTAATAGATTTATTATTGCATTAATAAACATTATGAGTATTTATGGCTAAAAGGTTTTTATAGATTCTACAACCACAATTTCTAGATTGTGTCTAAGCTGTTTTAACATGTTCCTAAGCAACATGTTCAGTGAAATTAAAAAATGTAATGTCTACAAATATAAAAATATAAATGTATACACATGGCAGAAAAACTAAATGTTTTAATCTCATCCACAGAGAGAGCTGCTTTTCATCGGATTAAAGCAGTAGAAACTGGAGAAATTGGTCTTAAATCTGTGCAATGTTAAAATTAAAAATGTGAAACCGAACCTTATTTTGAATGGGTTTTTAAATTAACACTAATAATATTTTATTAGTTTTCTGCATCATTTCAAAATTTCTACACGTCACCTATTAGCTCCTTCCTGAAACTTCATTATTACATTAGTGAACATTTTTTTGCCTATGTAGCTCAAAAAGTATTTGGTCTCCTAAGAATGCAATCTTTATTGCCCCAGTGCACAGAGTAGTGGTATGCATGAGTCTTTTTGTAAGGCAGATTTAGAAAGCCCTCTTTAGAGGCTGGATGCAGCTTCACAATCAGCTCAATGCTTGCCTATAATGAATACCCTTGTGTGCATCCGTTTGTGTGTGTAAACTCTGTTTTTGTTACACTGACCATGTTCTCAGGTTCTTCTGTAATTCTATCATACTCTGGGTTAATTCTGGTGTGTTGTGTGTGTATGTGTGTGTGTGTGTGTGTGTGTGTGTGTGTGTGTGTGTGTGTGTGTGTGTGTTAGGTTTGTGTTGCCATGTGAGTTTGTGTTAAAAACTTGGTTGACATGTCAGTGTTTGTCCAGACATTGTGCAGCAGCCTGTAACTGCCTTACCTCTCCCCCTCTCTCTTAGGTCTGTTCTGTTGTCAGCACAAGCTTATGCCAGTGATGGACTACAGCTGGACAGACGCTCACCTTAGCTGGCATTCACAAAACAGCATTCCTCCTTACTGAGACCAGCTCCACAGAATGCTGAGTCCTATTGTCCCCTATAGTGAGTACTCTACACACTTCTGCATATCACACTAAACAGCCCCACTTGACCTAGTTGGACTTTGCCTGAATCAATGAGCCCCCTCTCCAAAAATAAGCAGGAGCGAACACAGCGTTCTTCAGTTAGCTAACAGAACGAAAATATGTGCAGGTAACAGTGCTCTGTGGAAATGCTAAATCCTGGGCACTGGCCTTGTTTGAATGTTTCATCACAAAGTGGAAGACACTGATGGGGGAAGAAAGAGGGACAGAGGTAGACTGGAGAGCTGATAGTTTAAGCAGCAGATCCCCCTCGATTCTGCAAGTGTCATTTTACTAACACAGCCTTCAATGCTGACTTCATAACTGATGTGTCTAGTTTTGTCCTCCCTTCACACCCACCCACCAGGTTTCATTTGAGTCCAGTTCTCTGGCTCTCCAAAACAGCATTGTTTCCTGGCCAGCATGGGGCTGTCTCCGTGGCCTCAGCCTCAGGAGCCCTCTTTTTCCCAGCTCTTTAACCAGCCTCAAAGGAGCATTATTGGCATGACAGTGTGAAGAAAAGAGGAAGAAATCAAACAGAATAGTCCTTTTTTAAATATTACTATTTTTTTTACTTACTATTACTATAATGCTTGCTAAAAACATTGGAATTGTTTTCTTTGGATTGGCAAACATTTGTTTTACAGAGATAGTGTGTGGGTGTGTGAACTCAAACTGGCCAAAAAATGAGTGGATGTTTGTAAGGAACTGTGACACTTGAAATAGTCAATCTTATTATTTTACCACTCATCAGATTAATGGAATTTAGATTTGTTGCCAGCCTGAGAAGAAGTTGTCTTATGTCTTTTTATGTGTGGCTTTTGGTAGGTTTAGTCAGTTCTTCAGAACATGTTTTTTTCAAGATGAAACGATTTTTGTTTGAATGTTTTTTTTAATCCAATTAAGATAGCTTCCTTAAATAACATTGGTAGACCTTTGTTTTGCAAGAGCAAAATATAACACTTGTGTTGCTTCCCACAATAACTTGTTGTTCCATCAGTACCCTGCACCCCGATAGTCCATACAGTTTGTCAGGGCTGCTGTGATGGACGGGAGATTCAAGAATGTCTCAAACTGCTGGTGGAATAGTTAGCATGCCTTCAGAGCCAACACTGAGCTGGTCCTTCATGGGAATATTTCTACTACATTATGCACTAGCCTTTGTGTCTGATTAGCTTTTAGAATCAGGCCACACAATGCTGGTTTTCATCTCTTCTTTCCAGCAGCTTGATGGTTCTCCATGTACAGACTAGCTCTGTTCTGCTTCTCAAACAATCCCAACCCTGCAGAGAAAAGCCTGCTTGTGTGTGTGTGTGTGTGTGTGTGTGTGTGTGTGTGTGTGTGTGTGTGTGTGTGTGTGTGTGTGTGCATGTGTGCATGTGTGTGTGTGTACAGACAGATAGATTGTATGAGTGACACAGAAGTGTTAGGTAGTCACACAGTTTACTCTCAGACCAGTGACACACAAACACACCCCTGCGCCCACTGGTGACTCTGTGGCTCATTGTCTGTCAGTTAAAGACAGTAGTTAAAATGCTGCTTAGCAAAAATCTCACTTTGAGGGACGTTGCCTATGTGCAAAACATGTAAAGAATCTCACCTCCATGTTGGAATTCTCTTTGTGGCAATGTGTAGAATTCCTGCTTCCTAATATTACCTTTGACTACTGCAGCCACATAGTGCGCATTCATATAAAATTGTACCTCAGTGTGTCCAGCTTTGGTCCTTGTCTCTGGCCAATCCAGAGGACTTCAAGCTGGGACAAGCAGCCATGGCCGGACCTTAAAAGAAACCTGAGAGAGATTGCAGGGGCCATGGATACTCCTAGAGGGATTTGGTGCAAAGAATCTGTAATCTGCACTTCAAACACACTCTTAAATCAGTCCCAGGCCGCCAACCCAGGAGTGCCCTAACTCTTGTTGCTGGGGGCCCCGCTGGTGTAGCGATACCTTTTCTTTTTAAACAGTGCACACACACACACACACACACACACACACACACACACACACACACACACACACACACACACACACACACACACACACACAAAGCAACTACACACAGGAGTGCAGACCTGACAGTTTTTATAGCTCTCCTCTGACTGACCCCTCTCCCTTTCCTTTCTCTCTCTGCCTCTCTCTTTTTATGTTTTGTGCAAGTGTCTTTGTGAATTACTTGGCTAAGTCGTGCAGCAGTTTGTATAGAGGAAAAAAGGAGTAGATCTCATGTTGGCTCTTGAATGACCAAGTTGGAGGGCCATGCCAACATCTACCCAGGCAGAGTGGTATGAGTGGTCCAATGGAAGGGCCTATGAGGACCTTGAGTAAACACACAGTCTGCTTAAGTGTGTGTGAATAACAGCTCAGATCATTAGTGCAGGGTGTGAATGGGTTCTAATTAGCCCCCATGATGTGTGTTGTTGTGTGAATTTGTGTGTGTGTACATTTGCATGCGTCAAAGAAGGTTAGGGACCCAGTGCCCTGTGAGTCCAGTGGTCTTTCTCTCAGAGGGTTCATCAGCTCATTAAGGAGACCTCTGCTCCCATTAAGGGCCCAATTAAGAAGCAGGGTGGTGAGGCTCATTTGGATGGCAACACTTCACTGGATTCCTGAGGCAGCAGAATGCAGAGCTTGACAATGAGACACAACACCTTTTACACCAGCCCAGCTAATTAGTAAAATGACTACACCTGAGAAATAACTTACTTTAAATGTTAAGGCATTAGGTGTTTGTACTGCTCTGATCATAAAATGAACTGCCAAAGTGGGGACTGTGGCTGTCAAATATATTGAGCTTTCTCTAATTTGTGTGTGTACTAACAGAAAGCAACAAATCCCAGAGCTGTCCATGTGCTGAGAATGTAGCAGAGAGGGGGCTGGTGGACTTGGACAGAAAAGAGGGAATCCAACATGCTAACTGGAAATGGAAGGAATAAGGGAGGTAGAGAAACACAGAAATAGGAAAGAAGGAGATTGTAAGGAAAGAGGGGGAGCAAGACCGGAGATTGGGGAAGTGAGACAGATGGAGAAGGTGATTGGTCATCACAAGGCTTTAGGACAGCTGTCCTTTGATATATTAGTGGACACAATGGCCTAAAGCCAGCCTGCAGTCACAGAAAATAGGGACCCTGTTTTGCTTGACGGGAAGGTGGGGGTGTACAGGCCTCTGCCATTTGTGGACTTGCGTTAGCAAGCACGGGGGATGGGGGAGTTGTTTCTAAAATTACGAGCATGAAGTGACGCATCCAGCAATTATTCTGGAGGCTTACTAGTTTTGGAGAGTGCTGAGAAAACAGGCTGTAAAATGAGCCAGCTCTCAGATGGGAATTAACTTCTTCTGCATTAGCAATTCTAAACATGTTTGTCAATTTGTAAATTGTTAATAAATTCCATCAAGTACTTGTCTTCAACCACATTAAGTGTTATTTATTGGTATTAACCGATAATTGTTTTTTATTTCAACTACAGAAATGGACGGTATAACTCATTATTCTTCAAAATACACAGTACAATGTTGTCATAGTGTATTTTTATTAAAACTATATAAGCTGCTCACACTGACAAAAAATGTTCTGACAGCTGGCCTGAAACATTTCCACAGGGGGATGAAACAAAAAATAGAATGAGTCAAACTGTCATTTCTGATACACGGAGTACAGATTGCTCTATGCACAGAAAGAGGGAGGTAGGGAGATAGGGACAGACACACACACACAGAAGACATCCCTCAATGCCACTGCAGGAGATGGGCTCCTTCCTCCTGGGAGTGGGTTGGTTAGGATTGTTTGGAAAGAGCTGCATCTGTTGGTGCTCTGGGCAGCAGGTGTGAAAACTCTCCACCAAAGCTCCCGCACTCTTCTGTTATTACATCTTTTTAGGGCCATGAAAGAAGAAGCAAATGAGCTAGAGGAAGTGGGGCTGTGTTTCTTTTGATTAGTAGCAGTTTTGTGACTAATGCATAGATTAATAATAATTTTCACTATCAATGCCTAATTATGCCAGGATGATAAATTCTGATCCCATTAGTCTAGTGTGTGCATTATAATCCCTATCTTAAGGTGGTTTAGAGGGGTGTTGATTATTGACTTTGCATATGTTTCAAAGCGTGGCAATACACACTAAGAGAAGCTGCACTGCATATGTGGGATAAAGCTGTACAGTGCAACTTGACATTGTGAAACATAAGTCACGTAAAGTGCATATATAAATATACTATATATACTTTTTGTTTTTATTTATTCAACAACATTTTTTAGTATGTTAGTAAAAAATGTGGTAGACCAGATAAAATGGATTTCATAGAAAAATGAGAAAACATCCAAAGACAATTTTCCACTGTATCCCCTTGGTGTGAAATGTGGCTGGCCATTGAGATTGGTCTTTTTATGACAGTCCAGGTAGAATGCAGCATAGGACAACCGCAGCCTGAGTCCAGCTCAATATTAGTGTCATAAATCATAGTGAACTTGAGAACAGGGGTCTTAAAGTACTTAAAGTGAATGACAAATCAAGATAAACAAAGCTACAGATGCCCGTTTGTTTCTGTTTTTGTACAAACTCAGCTCAGCACATTTGTAACATTTCTTGTTATATATTTATATAGTTTTATATATATATATATATATATATATATATATATATATATATATATATATATATATATATATATATATATATATATATATATATATATATATATATATATAGTTATATAGTTATATATATATAGTTATATATATATATATATAGTTATATATATATATAGTTATATATATAGTTATATATATATATATAGTTATATATATATAGTTATATATATAGTTATATATATAGTTATATATATAGTTATATAGTTATATATAGTTATATAGTTATATATAGTTATATATTGAATATTGATCTAAAATAAACAGCAGTCTGTCAGTTTGTGGCTGTCATTCTGCCTGTTTGCTTTGTACGTTTAAGCGCTTTTTTTATTTCAAGCTTTCTGAGATGTTGCCTAAACTGACAAACTACCACAACAGCTGAAATGCCATTGCTGTTGAGTAGATACACTGACATTTGCACTGTGGACGTCATTGGTGTCAGCAGTTTAAACTTTAACCTGTTATTTTTTATCTGTATTTCTCCAGAGATATATAGATTCATGTTTCTGTAGGTTTTAGATGTAATTTCTCTATTTGAACTGTGCCTCTGTGTAAAGGTGCATGATGGAGTGGAGGTGCTTGTAGGTTTGTTTGGTTGGTGGGTGGGGGTAAAGCTCAGCCCCAAATAAAGCACTGATTAGATTGATCCACATCAGTCTTGTTTACAAGCTGGCTCCTCACAATCGGCACAGTTTAATAGCGCACTGTCCCAGAAGGCCTGTTGTATCCGTGTCCATTTTGGTCCTTGGGGCATGGAAAACAAAAGTGCTGGGAAGGGAGAAAGGAAAAGCAACCTCAGGGGAGCTGTGAAACAGTGTTGGAGCCCTCCATCTCTGGGCTTTCCGCCAAGATAACGTTTCGCCTCACCCACTGATACATCTTTTATAGGAAACCACAACAGAGTTTGAGCACTACCAGCATTTATGGGCCAAAAGCTACTTCAGTTTAGAGTCAACATCATACAGCGGCTTTACAGAGTTTGCACATTTGAGTGCAGAAATAACTCATGAACATAACACCTTCTCCTTAAGCCATAAGAGGCCTATATTTAATTTTAGGGCCTCCTCAAAGTAAAGCTGGTTTCTCCTGAAAAGAGCCGTGCCACTGTCTTCATCACGCACTCTTACAATAGCCCGCAGAGCACACAGGTCCCTCAATAAATCCCAGGCTGACACAAAAGCTGTCAGTGGACTGCTGCTGAATAGATTAATAAGATTTCCATAATTAGACAGGCTTCTGACAATAGGATCCTTCGGGCTTTGTCTCAGGGCCAACTGGTTTGTCCGAACAGTGCGCGTCTGCTGGACGGTCGTCCACCACAATGGGCGCACAGACAGTAAGGCGGTCAGCAGAGGAACATCTGTCTCTCCTGGGGCTAAGAACACACACATACACACAAACGGTGGGAACATTCATCTGCATATAAAATAAGTTCTTATCAACCTTCACACAGCTAAGTAATACCATAAGTCAACAGAAAAGAAACCTCTACACATATTTAAAACCTGGCCATTCAAACTGATATATTTCCTGTTTTGTGGTATAAATTTAGTAGTGCAATTGATTATGATGAAATGTATGTTAAATAATATTTACTTGTGATTGGATCACAGAGCAGCTTTACCTATTGACAGCGGCAATAAAATCTAAAATATCTTAAATAATAAATCCAGAATTCCAATTTTTAGACATACTAATGTTCCGGTCAATGCTTAAATGTTTATCATGTGTAATCCTTAATATGAGCTGATGGGGAAAAGAAATGTCACAGTAATGTAACTGAAAATGTATTATGATATGGGTTAAACTTGCAAAATGGCTACTTGTATCTGGATAAAAAAACAATCTAGCATCATCTGAAAGCACGTATCAAAATGTATTTAATGATTGCACTGTGACCAACAGTATGCTCACTTTGTCCTGACCTTAGCATTCTTCCTTTTCTTCCAGTGAATTAATCTACCCTATGGCTCTGATTTAAGCAGAAGTGTAGATTAGCGCTTGCTCAGTTTATTGTGGGCCACTACTGTTCTAAAAACCACAATCCAGCAGAAGGCAAGATCTAATTACAACTGCACTGTCACCTCACTGTGCTTGTCACTGGTGAGTGGTGGCCTACCATTTATCTAACTTGCTGTGCATATGCAGAAGAAAATGTAGAGTACAATGAACTTGGTCGGTTCTTCAGGTATTAGCAACTGCTCATTGCATTGGTTGGGGGGTAGTGTGAGCAAAGGCAATATTGTGTTGGTGCTGCTCTGATGATGGAGTGGATAGCAGTTAGCCCGACTCACAGAGTCCTCTAATGTCCGCTCCGGTCTGCTTAGAGAGGACGAAACGCCTGCTGTCCACTCTTTCCCCTCCCTCCCTCCTTCTACCCCCCACCCCACTGCAGGTTTTATGAGCTCCCCTGGGCTCTCATCCATCTCTGTCACACACAGGCCCCATTATTGAGGCTGCTCACAAACTGGTTGGGCTGCAGATGGGAAGGGCCTGCAGGACATATATAGTTTCTGCATCCTGGACAAAGACCTGCAAGTCAGGCCACAAAAATATGTGTTCATCTGGGTGTGGACAAGCCAGTGTCTTCAGCATGTTTGTAAGAATTCAGAAAGTGTGAGAATGTTCTTGTTCGTCTTGCTGTGGTGGGTGTGAGAGTTGGCTGAAGCTTATGGAAGTACTTGAACTGGCTTGGCCATTGGGAACTTGAGGCAGTGGATTTGAATATGAAGGACATGATAATCCAATGGCCATCTGGTGTGCTGGTCTCATCTGACTGAATAAATAACAACCGTAATCTGAAAACACGCATGTGGAGGTTTGGAAAGAGGGTAAAGAAAGAGGCCAAAGTTTAGGACTGAGCGAAGGAGCAGCAGCAGAATCACAGGCTGTGGATATTGAGATTTGATTTAAATGGCAATAAGAAGCCTGGCTCCACATACAGACACTGCCATGAATAATGAATCATAAAGCATCTACTGAAGGGAAGGCAGAGAGGCCAGTAATGAATACTTGCTATATTCCTTTTTAGCTTCCTGTTTGTGGCTGGAGTAGCCCTCACCTCAGGGCAAATTGTGACAGTTCAATAATGCCATGCTATGTGTGGAATGTCAAGCTAATACCACAGCAAGATGTATTGCTAGTGTTCATGAAATAGACAATTTGGTAACTATCAAACCTTGATATATTTGGCTACACATAAACATATAATCTTTAGATGTGAAAATGCCTGATCAGCATACAGAAATGCTATAAAATGGCCATGAGGGTAATCAGAATAGCATACACAGGCTTGAGTTAGGGCTGCAACAATTAATCCATTAGGTGAGGGACAGAAAATTAATCTGCAACAATGTTGGAGGTTCTTTTATCTTTCTGCTGTTCTTTGTCATGCATGATAGTATCCTCAATGTCCGTGGATTTTGAGTTGTTGGTCATAACACATTTGAAGACATCACATCGCCTTGTTCTGTGGGAAATAAAGATTTTGATCGCATTTAAATTTTTTAACAATTTGAATGCAAGCTGACTTATCGATTATCACAAAAATAATAAAGCAGATTAATTAAGTCCTGAAGGAGTTGTTACACTGTTCTGTACTTGCATGTACTACACATTTCAAAAGCAATTAATAGAACATTAGGCCTTTCTTGGAACATAATATATAAATATATATTTTGGTGTCTTGCTCCCCTGTTAATGTGCAAAGTCAGCCTGAGGAAAAGACATTCCACTTTCCCAATGTTCCATGGGAGACTGTGATGTGTGCTGGTGAATAGCATACTATGCTGCAAATCAACCTCCCCTCTTTCTTTCTTTCTTCCCCCTCCTCTCCCTCTTTTTCACCCACTTTCTCACTTTCTATACACCACTGTCGACACACCCTCACTCTCACCCTCCCTCTGTCCAGCCAGCCACTGGTTTGTTGAAGCTCTGGTGTCCAGTGGGTGGGTGGTAGTTAGGGGTGCAGGGCGGAGAGAGCAGGCATTCAGAGCAACATACACATGGAGATAACAATGGCACCTCTGGGAGACCTGCAGATGCTAGCAGAACAGGGAATAGTAGTCGGCTCTTATCGCTGCTCCAGCATAAGCTGGAAAACTGCAAAACAACACATCCAACCTACCAATGTGCTTTCATTCTCTTTCCCTTTGTCCCTACACCTCCCCTTCAACTTCCTCTCCATCTCAAGGAAATCTGAGCCCTTTCTGCGCTCTTTCTGCATGATACCGAAAATTATTTGTTTCCAAACGGTACAAATGCTATTTTGTGTCTCTATGCACAAGGACAACAATCATGAAAGAGTGTCTAAATTTCTACTTAGTTTATTGATGTATTTTATTTTATTTTATTTTTTGGTTTATCTTCACATTCCTGATCATGACAAATCCAGTCAGTCCAAATGTTGCCAATGCTGCAAAGACACTTTTTAACATTATTTAACATTAGATTTAACATTAACAAAGCCTAGGTAACATAATTGTTTTATCTTTTGGAAAGTTTGAAACTAGAGTTACTTTTTGTATTTTATGAAAATTATTTTACTTACCAATCAAAGCAAATGGAAACAGAAAAAGAAACTCTTGTTTTTTACCAGTCATAGGAAAATACCCAAAACCAAAACATTTTCTATAAAAGCTAGACACCTACACCACCAGCATGCTATTTTGAGACATAATTATAATAAGAGGATCAATTTCACATGGTTTCTCTGTGTGTTTATTTTTCCCAGGCTTGTTAAAGATGCACTGGAACCCAGAGCATGCCCAGCCTCTCAGCCAGTGGCCTGAGCAGCACCTGGATGTCTCCTCCACCACCTCCTCTCCTGCTCACAAGTCAGAGTTTTACTCTGGCCGCAGCCGCAGCTCTTACAACTATGCTTGGGCCAATGATGACATCTCTGCCCTGACAGCTTCTAACTTATTGAAGCGCTATGCTGAGAAGTACGCTGGCGTGCTGGACTCACCGTATGACCGGCCACCAGCTGTAGGCGCCTATCCTGAGACAGGGGCCTTTGTGGGCCTCAATGGCCAGAAGACTGAACTGGATCCTTGGCCACTGACACACAGCACAGATGCCTCCTATTCCCTGGTGCCGCCTGGAGGCCATGACAACGTCTCAGGATCCAAGGCTGCAGCCGCATCTGCAGGTCCTCCAGGTGTTAGCAGTGTGTCAGTTGTGAACAGTAACCTCTCAGACTCTGGCTACAGTGGCAGCAGTTCCTGCAGTGGCTCCACTGAGTACCCCTCTAGCTACAATGGCACCTATCTTTCCTCGGGCTACTGTCCCCAACCCAGTGCAGCACTTCCCCCTGCCTCCCTCCACACTCTCCAGTCCACTCCCACTCTGGTGCCCAGCTATAGCCCTACCACACCTGTTTATAACTATCCCCCTAACACATACCCTCCCCAGTCTGGCCTTACCAGTTACAGCCACCCCTCTGCAACATACCTGCCCTCAGGTCTAGCAGCCCCTACTCCTGTTCCCACAAGGCCCACAGTGGTAGGAGGCAGCTATAGTTACACAAACCTGGGGTCATCTGAGTCTGGAGGTACATTAAAAAGAAAAGCATTTGAGATGAATGTTGAAGAGGATGAGGGCGGGGATGGCTCACGTTATAGGAAATATAGCTATGACCCCTTAAAAGCCGGGGGAAACTCACCCTACAGTGCGAATGACAAAACAGAGTGTCGGGGAAATGGCTTCAGCAGTTCAGGCAGCACAGACCCTCAAACCTTCAAGCCCACAAAGCCGTCATCCCAGCCCTTGGTGTCTCCTCAGTATGGGGCAGCAGGCGAATACAGTCCCCCAGCGGGCATGACGGGAGAGAATGGCGTGACAGAGCAGGGTTTCACCCAACAGCAGCAGCAGCAACACCGTTCCCAGGGCCACAAACGCCCTCCATTGTGTGGTCCAACTGTTGAGTCGATGAAAAGCCCAGATGCCCTACTGCAGGACTATGTCAATGGGGAGTTATTGGATTGCAATCCAGCACTGGGCTGGGGAGAGCTGGTTGGTCTCACCCATGTTAAGGCTGCTCTGGAGGAGGACTTACTGTGGCCCGTGTTGAGGCCAAGTCAAGTGGTGCGGCCACCAAGAACCGTTCTGCTGTTTGGCCCCCAGGGAGGGGGTAAGACGACATTGACTCGTTCTTTGGCTTCACAGCTGGGGGCTTCCTTCTACCGGGTGAGTGGAGCCATGCTGGCCTCTAAAGGGAAGGCTGAGGCAGAGCACATTCTGGGGACCCTGTTACAGGTGGCAGGTGTACGGCAGCCATCTGTGGTACTTCTCAACCAAGTGGAAGCCATGGAAGAGGAAGGACTGAGGCAGACTCTGCTGACTAACCTGGAGAAAGTCCAGGTGGGGACCACAGGTCTGGTGATTCTTGTATGTGCCACTGGCAGGCCAGACCTCTTGCAAGACTCAGTTCACCAGAGCTTTGCCAAGCGGTATCACGTTGGCCTGCCCGATGTGGGTATGCGCAGGCAGGTGTTGCTACAGGTGTTGTCTCCCCAGGGCTGTAGCCTGAATGAAAGGGAGTTGAACGCTGTTCTGCAGCGCACTGAGGGCTTCTCAGTGTGGGAACTGCTGCAGCTCGGCCAGCAGGCACTCTCCTCAGCATCCTCCCCCACTGGGGCAATGCATGGCCTCCCCACACCTTCCAAACCCCCAGCCTTCACAGACTTTGACAATGCCTTCTGCAAGGTGCGCCCACACACCACCACAAAAGAACTGGACAGTTGTATAGAGTGGAGCAAGATGTATAGCAACTGAGAGAGCAGCCAGTCACTGTACTCGGACTGCACTATGACCCTGTCTTTGATTTGACATGGCAGACCTTGCGAATGTTTTGTTGGTTTTTTGTAATTACAGATTACGCAGCCAAAAGAGCCAGAGAAGATCAACATCATAGGAGTGCTGACAAAGTTGCTATACTGGCAGAAGCATGCCATGGTGTGCTGTTTTTGTTTTGCTATAAACACAGTATTTTTTCCCAAAGAAAAGAGATCTAAATAGGCCGCGTTGAGTTGAGTAGCCTATTAGTTGTTTGGCCAGTAGGAAAATCTGATAGCTATTTGGATGCTGTCAGAGATCTTGATTAGCCTTGGTCTAGGACGAAATCAATTATTTGTTGCTAGGTGGCGTGGTCCAAGATTATGGATAATCAGGGTTTGCAAAAGGCCCTCTTTTGACTGCTACGCTCAGGATCCTATTTATTGCCAGTCAACATCTGTGTTATCATAATGTTGATTTACTCATTGGATTGGCATGAATCACTCAGCAAGAGCTTGGGATCAACGTTTCAGTTTAGTTAATTTTCAGTTAACCATAGTCTATGACCAAAAACATGTCAAACCAAATACATAATCAGCTGTACTGTTACGTATCTCAAAATTACAGTAGGTTAGTGATTTTGATAGCTTGTTACCAAATCATAACACAACACGTAATCCTTCCTGTTCTGAAAGAAATGGTATAATAAACAAGTCTAAAAGCTTGCAGTCCCGGTCGCTTAGTTGCTGAAACTTGTAGCTTACTTTAACTCACAGATGGTAATGCACTCATGCTTGAAAGTTACAATTTACAGACACCTTTCTTTTATTATTTGTGGATTGTTGTTTTTGACTTTCACATACATCTTTTTATTCAATCTCATATTCCTTATAGACTTCAGTTTCCCTGGAAATACCACATACAGAAAAAGACTTAATTTAGCTTCTCCTACAGCGTGTTTTATATTTCACATACTCCTTTTGTTTATTTTAGTGTGTAGTCTTATTTGAAATGCTCAGGAAGAATTTCTTTACCTCAGAAATATGAAATTAAGAATGTACGTAATCTTAGGGTCTTAGTAGTGAGGAGCAGAGCAAGATAAAGGAGCGAGGAGAAACCTGACAGTCTTGTAATACCCCCTGCAGCTGGGCTTTTATCTCGAGAGAGAAACTTGAATATGCTACAAAGAGTAACATTGAATGTAATTCAGGTATACTTAAAGGATATTTGATGCCATAAATCCATGTATTATTATATATGAATATATAAATAAATTTTCTTTTCTGTTCTTTTACCCTTTATTTTTATTCTAGTTAATGGTGGAGTGACGATTGTCTTCAAGAAAAGATATGTAGTATACAGAAAGTATTCCTTTTTTTGTTGGACAAACTGCTGCAAATCTGTTATTTAGTGTTTACATACATCCATGTTCTTGCATATCTGTTGTTTATAGTTTAACAGTAGCAAAAATATTATTTGAAAATGTAAATGTGTAACAGACACAATCATACATGTGCACTCGCAGTGAACATCTGAGCACAAAAATACCTTCCAAAAAAACGACAAACTAAACGATCGAAGCAAAACAAGATTTTAATAAGTTATTATATGTGACGATTTCAGCAAATCCCAAAGTCTAAAAGTCCATAGTTAACATGTACATATTGTGGTTAAAGCCAACATGTCGACAATCCAGACAAATCTCCAGGTCTATTTAAGCAGTGCTTTGATTCTGCTTTATCTAGCTGGAAAAACCTGGTCACTGCACTGCAGGTATAGAGGTCATTCATATTAGACTGTTGCCATGGTCTGAGGAGGTATACACAGAATGATGTAACATTTTCTACCACCCTTTCCTACCTCTGTCTCCCCCTCCCTTCCTCATCATTCTTTTTCTCTTTTTCTCTCTCCCCAATGCAATCTCATTAGATTGGATTGCCCCCTGGCCACAACCCCGGTGGCCATGTGGCGTTGTGTCCTCTCCCCACCCCCCACCATCTTGCCCTTCCTTTATACCGATTTCAGTGGAGTGTAAGTGGTCTGATTGATGTCCAGCAACCCTATATCACAGTGCAGCCTTCTCTCACCAGCTGGTGGCTTCAGTCATGCCATAAAGCCAAATCAATCAGAGTGACCCACTGTCTGAAACTGAAAACGCATCTATAAATTACACAACACCCCCTGCATCACTGTTGAGATAATGTTAGCGATTGTTTACATTTAATTATAAATGATTACATGGAGGTACATTTTCAATTGTTGTCCCTACAGTATGTCCAACAAAACAAGTTATTGTTTTTTACATGTTTGGATCTAATATCACGGTAACTTTGTTCTTGGTTATTGTACATTTTCTGTAACCATTTCTACCTCATTTTTGCGGCATATTGTACATGAAAGTATTTATTTCATGTCTTTTTTGATGTCTGTTTTAAAAATGAAAATGTTCTTGAACTGTAATGGTCTACCTCAGAAAAGACTGTATTTTAAGAGAAGAGTATCACACAATAATAAACAGAATTTGTCAATATTAAACAGAAGATTGTTATTTTTTTGTTTTTTTTTGTCAAGTAACATATTAAATTAAGGTCTTTGCACCTGGATTAGGGGCCAAACATCAACTAAAAACAAGAGTCTGCAGTTGCTCAGAGTGCAGAAATTACATGGCTGTGTTGGTCAACTTGTGTATCTGTATCTGTAGCCTGGCTTGACCCCTGTGTTAAGGTCAGCTACTTAGCTTAGCTACTTAAACTGAATGCTAATTAATTTAACATTCAAACACAAAAGACTATGTCTGAAAGGTTTGGCTTTACTCTAACATCACCTTGCATTGTATTTGCAGCATTGCATGTGCAGTCAGCAGGTAACATTCTTCTGGAAAAATTAACAGGTACATAATGGTTTACATGGCACTGAGAGTGTAATGAGCATGAATCTATAAGTAAGAGAGCTGGGTGCATGTGTGTGTAATAAAGATAAAATCTACAGAAAATATTGTATATGTTGCTTGTTTACGTGCACAGTTTGCTGTTCTGCATGCTTGTGCGCTTTTGTGTGCATGCTTTGTGTGTTGCCGCATCCAGAACAGTAAGAGAAGCAGTGCTAGCACACCCCCCTGAGGTATCAGGCCTAGCACCGGAGCACAGAGGTCCTCCATCCCTGTCACTGTCTGTAAACAACAGCTCGTCCCAGCGGCCTTCCCTATTCTATTTCTGGCTTTTCCTGACAGTCTTTCAAAGACTGAAAACTAACTGAGAGAAGTAAACCTGAGCAAACGCTGTGCAAAGAACTGAACGTTTAGTCAAAGCCTGAAACAGGATCCATTTCTTCCCAGTTATGGATAATGGTGTCAAAGCAAAGTTTGAAACATCTGTGACTGAATCCCAGTACAACAGTGGTGCTGGTGGTGTTGATGACAGTGTAATTAATTGTCTAATAATGATACATACCTCTGTTGTAAATGCTGCGTTGTCCAGTGAATGCCCTCCATCAAGGATAATCATTTCTGCAGCTGTTTAAAAAATGTATCATGTATTTTCCTGTCACAAAGTCAATAACATAATCCAGAGAACAGCATAACTTTAAAAAGGTAGAACAGACGAAATCGAAATATGACACTGAAATATTAGTGGAGACCTATTTAAACAGTTATGTACCAAATTTACACTACACATATGAAGCCTTTTCACAAGCAAAATAAGTGAAGGCTTTTGTAAAGGCTTTACCTCCACATATTGTGATTGGCCTTCTTTGCACATCTGTAGATTTTTATAGTCTGACTTTCTGTGAGTCACTTCCAATGAGTGACCGAAACACAGTTTGTCCTTTTTGTCCTAAGTGATTCCTGTCCTTCAGGAAGTCAATCATTTTTTTCTCCCTGCTGATTGGAGGTAATTAGGTGAGCAGAGTTTTTAATTGGATAATAAAAGATGCTAATGAGCTGCTGTCCTATTTACTCATACTTTGGCAGTGAATAGCAGGACACAGCTCTGTCACATTTTCTTCCTTGTGATTCAGCTGTAATAAAGAGTGATACAAGTACATTTAAACATATACATATTAATTATCAGCATCTGAATAATCTCATTATGATTAATGTGTGTCATTATAATAAACCTTGAAAAGCTTTTGGTCACAGAATTGTACCGATGGATGCAATTGTGTTATCTACTTGTTTGCTTTGGGCTGATGTCATATGTAGGCACACTTAGTAAAAGCAGCATGTGATTGCAAACTATTGCAGCATGTACTTATCTTTAATAGTGCCACTCTTCAGTGTATTTCATTCAGACGTGCTTTGACAAAAAAAAAAAAAGAATTATTTATAGAAACAACCTTAATAAAAAAAAAAAAAAAAGGTCATTCTCTTAATCTCATTTTACATACAGTCCTCTCTACCTACGCTGTGCTGCTGGCCCACTATGGTCCAGGCCTTGATACTGACAAGGTTGACATCAGAGGAGAGCTCCGACACTGGTTGAGTTAGGACTGCCAGCTGTTAGCAATCAAGTCTATTTTGAAGTCAGGGACACATGGACCCCTAGGGCCAAAGCAACTCCCCCCACCCAACCCCCCAAATACACACACACACACACCCCTCCATACACACCCCCAAACCCAGCCTTAAACCTTCAAGCCCTCTTCGTCCCACATATAGCCACAGCTGTATTGGTTCCAGATGTTACAGCCTGCAGTATAGGCCCTTTACCTAAGAGGACCCCAAAAATAATGACCCAGCTAAGGAGAGTGACAAGAACAACAATTGACAATAGCAAACACCACACTAAATAATATGAAAAAACTTGGATTCATGTTCTCTTCGAAACTGACATTTCTTGTTTGTTGTCATATAATTTTCCAAAACTCACCATCGTCAGGAGAGGAACTGCAGGGAGAGAAAGCATTACCACTGCAGACCACTTTTAGATCAATGCTGTTTAACATCCGATATTGGCACTCGGCTGTCCTAGAAGGTGTACGGTACAGTAGCTGTCATTGCAAATACTGCCCTGAATACTAAAGAGTCTAATCTTTATGGCAACAGGGGACTGGTTCTATCAGGCCTGCAATGTTTAGCAGTTTTTTTTTAGATTTTTGAAATCTAGATCAAGTGAAGGGAAAAGGCGCAATGGAAACTCTCAGGGTCTTTGAAAGGCAATGATCAAATCTTTAAAGCTGCATTGTTCCTGTGTTGGAAAGGTCAATCAAAACTCTCAGGAAATGGGATTTGACAGGTGGAATGCCCTGGTGAAATGTCTTGGCCTGCCCCCTCCGCATGATTACAATGTGATCCCTGAATAAATAAATGATAAACATGAAGGATATTTAGGAGAATACACTATGTAGTAAAGCTTATTTGATGCTGAGGCATTGCTGCGAGAACAACGGTAGAATCTGGTATGAGAAGAAATGTATCAAAGGGTTGAAATTCTACAGGGGACCGAGTCACCTTATGTGGGGTAGTCCGCAGATGATCATGCATGTGTGATCTGGCTATGATGGCACCTTATTTCTAACAGACACGACTGTGTCGAAGAACAGGCAGGTTTGATGCATATTTAGAGCTCCCTCATGTGGCCACTCTAGGAAGATGTAAAACTAGATTATCACTACCACTATATAGTTAATTATCAGGGACCGTGTACAAAAACATTAATCTCATGCAGAAGAATTATCAGAAAAATAACTCTTCTGCCATAAATTTCACCTTTAAAAGAGTGTCAGTTAAATTTGTACATTCGTGTTGTTAACAATTCAGTACTGTTTGAAATACATGGTTTTCTTAGAAGAGTACTTGTACTTTTGTACTTTAGGTACGTTTTAAAACATGCACCTTTGTAGTTTACATTAAGCAAAAAAGTGAAGAAGTACTTCTATTTGTAGTGTAGTATGAAAATAGTTAATAGCAAATAGTTGCACATTTACCGCTTCTAATGTAGGTTAAGATATTCCTTAGGCAGCAGAATGGCTCCTGGCAGAGTTATTTTATGAGATATTATTTTATTGTATTCTGCATATTATAGCAGGGCGACGTTGAGCAAATGTAATCTAGTTGAACGTTGGATTGTGTTTAACGAGCTCACCAGGCCTTCCTGAATTTGATATTTCATCTATAAATGTAAAGTAAAAGTAGTGAGTGTAGTGACAAGAGGAAGATAGGAGTCGTGCAGTAGCCACTGGTTGGACTGGAAGAACGAAAGCTTAGATGCATCTCAGCTGAGAAAATATGAACTTCTGTCAACCCATTGATACTCCAGAGGAATTATCAAAATAGCGGGAGAGTAATATAAACCCTCAACGATTTTATTGACAATTCGAGGCCACAGAAAGGCAAAGAATTCTGCTGCACGCCACTTCTGGCCTGGTGGTTTCCGTCAGTGAGCGCCGTTGGGAAGACGTCCGACGTGAAGACTGCCATCTGCAGATATGGTATCATGTGTCTTACTGGAAGTAGCAGCATCTGGTGAAATGACTCAACATTACTCCGCCTACGTCTCCTTCTGTGGAAGTTTACCAAGCCCAGTAGACCCAGTTGTAGTTTCTGTTTCATAAGCGGTGAATAAATCCTTCAGATATTAATTTTCCTTTTCTTTTTTGGGGCTGTGTTCACACCTGGACACATGAACAGGTGTTTCAGTGCCGTGTTGTCCGTACAGCAGTAACAAGCCCGTAGCGCTGTCCAGACAATAAGACCAAAGCGCTACGTTTCCAGACAGACCGCAGCTGCTGTTACAGCCCCCCGCAGAGATCATATTGCAAAATAGGAACCCAGATAATTGTCCGGCCTACACATAATATGTTGGTCATGTGTGGACTTGAACGTGAGGGCAGGAAATAACGCGCGTTTCCCCGTTTGGTTGCGCATCACGCCTAACAGGGAAGTGAGCCGAACCTACGTTATACGTTGTTAAAAGTTGTCTGCGCCCAGTTGAAGCGCTCGACGCTCAAAGTTATTTTCTCCTCGGTTCGAAACGACTTTCCCCCCCCCCAGTTTTTAAGGGACAACGTCAGCGTGAAGTTTGACGATGGAGTAAAGGGAGGTGTTGAGTTGGATTTTCGGACTGGCGGAGTACTTATGAGACAGAGGAGGAAGAAGAGGCGACGGACCATTTTATTTTTTCAATGTTTGAAATCTCTCTTTAACTGAAGGTAAGAGTACGTGCATTGTGCTTTGCTGTGCGGACATTTAGCTGTGAAACCCAGGGGACTTTGGTTCATGGGGCCTTGGTAGAACCGTGCGTACGTTTTACAAGGCTATTGGCGTCTCTGTCATGTTTTGGTTATAAAAGAACAGGCAGTTGCAGGATGTATGTCGGCCTGAATACAGCCTCATATCCTCCCACAGTTATGCAAAGTGATCGGACTAATTTTTCTCTATCACCAGATAAAAAAGATGTTCCAGCTGTACTTTTATCATTGTCTTATACTTCACAAAAAGTCGAAAGTAGTTATGTAATGATTAAGACAGCAATAATCTTTTTTTCAACGTAGTCCCTCCTTCCGTGCGCTTCGCCCCAATAAGCACGTTTCTGTAATCTACTGTACTGTTCCTAGAAATCCTGTACGGCGTATTGCTGTTTAGGTCGCATTAACCCTACGGTTGATCAGATTTTCCTGTCTTGTCAGATCATTATAGCTCCCTTCCATCGAATGAATGTCAATTCAAGGGAAATACAAAAGTAGCTGCATGCTAGTAAATGCTAATGTTATTTATAAATGTTGTTTTTGTAATTAACTCTGTAAGTCTCCATGCACCTCCATGCAAGTGAGGGATTTGTGCCAACAACATGTCATAAAGGGCAGGCTATGATAGGGATGGCCTGCAATTTGTATGGGCAATCATTCAGTTGCCACGAAACTGACACGAGGAAATAAAGGCACAGATATATGTGCAACTTGATTTAAGCTGGCCCCCAGCAGCGGTGTGTGTGACCAACAAGGTGAGGAGAGTCATGGCCCCGGTACCTCAGTGAGAAAAGCAGCACCATCCTCAGCAAAATCAGACCCATTATCCAGGCTGCATAATGGATGGTACAAAGTACATAAACTACAGTGCTTCCCGTACACACAATTATTGCTCATGCTGAAAAGCCACAGCACATTCCCAAACCTTTCAGTAGTGGAAAGATCTATTCAGACTGCTGTCCAATACTGCCAATACTTTACGTCTTGCACACCATGAAGGCGAGGGAGGAACTTGTTTTCTTTCTCTTTGAAATCACATCAAACAGCTTGATTGACAGCTTGTTTCGGTTAAAATGGCTAAAACTTCAATTATCTCTATATGTAATAAGCGTAAAGTAAAAATATTTGCATGAATGGAAAACAACAAATTATCTATTTATTAGGTTTCCCATAGTTTATTTAAGTAGTATTGTTATTCTGTTTAATGTTGTTATTTCTGTCTTTACGAATAAATGTTTTGCGTTGGAAGAGGATTCTCCCCCGCTGTGGTTGGTCTCAGATGTCTTCCTTTTTTTCTCTTCACATTTGTATTTTGAGCTTTTGTGAGGGGGGTATGGGAGTAGATGTGAACCATGCTCACTAATGTTTGACTTGTAAGATTTGGTCTATTGGTGGTCTTTATAAAGAAGTGACACAGATTACATTGAAGATACAGCCTGTCTTCAGTTGACCATCAGCTTTCGTAAGTGTGGTGCTGTTTATTTAAAGATTTTAAACCACAGAAAAAGTATATTTGTTGTGTTGTGTGTAAGTGTTCTTTGGTCATATGTGATTCTTGAGGAAACACTGGAACATCATAAAAATGTTCTTAACCAATTGGCCAGTGTGGCAGCATGCTGCAGAATTTAGTTCAGCTCTGTTTCGAAATTTAAATCTATATTGACACATAGGGTCCTACTCATTACCGCTACAGATCAGTTACTTAAATAGACTGTAAAGTGATTGTTTCCATTCCTGATAATTATGTTTTTTTTATTTACAGCTAGAATATTCAATGATTGGGCCTCAAGCTATTGGGAGCATAAGACTTTACATCAATCCTTTAGACTTTCCTCTTACTTCAACACAATGCTCTGCTCAGCTCTTCAAGTATTAATGTTGTAGTCAAGCAGAGATAATTAAAGAGATAATTAAAATTCACTGATTGTTAAGAAGGGTTAGCCTTACTAATAAACCTGGATAAGCAAAAATCTCTGTACTGTTGAAAAAGTCTGGGTTAAAAATTTTAAAAATGCTGTAATTTCCAAACCAGTTTTTGTTTATTTTACAGTTAATTTGATGCCAGACGTTTTTCTTCTTCAGCCATGGCTCAAAATTAATTCAGCTCTAAATCAAAACATCCCTTTATACTTTTTTGCAGTATGTGATTGTAATCTTAATACCCTGTGGGTTTGGACTTAGTTTGAGAATCTAAGTCATTTTAAGGCATCTCAGTTGGAGATTGCATTTCTCTTGTTTTTAGATCATATATTGAGATAGTAATTAGAAGATCACGAATACTAATCATTAGTTTAGATGATGTCAGTGAGGAAAGGCTTCTTTTTTCCTGTACAGTGTGACAGGTTGTGTGAAGTTCAGCTGGTAGAAAGCAAACTTTAAACTTTAAAAAGATTTATCACATGTAAAGGTAAAGTTACCCTTTGAAATTATAAATATATAAAACAATGTAATGTAAGATTTCATGACAATCTCACAACTGTCAGATTTCCCCTACATTCATTTCTGAGAATGCCAGTGGAAAACAAAGAGCTTTGGTTTATGTAGTGACATCAATGGCACAACCTAACATGATTTTCCATACCATATCAGATATTATCAAACCTAGTGATATGAACTGAAGGTTTTCGGAATTTTTTTCAAATCTTCAGCCTACCAAAGGCTATAGTCTGAAATATTCTGAAATCCAACTTTTACATCTATATTTACATTTTAGTCATTTAGCAAACTCTTACCCCAAAAAAAGCAAGGTACAAGGCAAGCAAATATCTAAGTCACGCAGAACACATTAAAGCAAAATGCTATTAGAAGAAAGTGTTTCCGACTTATGAGATGCAAGTGCAGGACTGTGCACTGAGTTAGGTAGCTCGTTCCGCCATTGTGTTAAGCTGGTGTTTTGCAGTGATGTATTGTATGGTGATGGGATCACCTGTCACTGTTCGTTGGCAGAGCGCAGACTTTTAAAAGTGAAAACTTTTTGAGTGATAAATCTTCAGTCTACCTGTGTTACATAATATAGTTTAATTTGGCAAATGTACTGCAAATCGGTCATGTTTTGTTAGGTTGCTGCCTAACGGGACCCTAAACAAACTACCTGGGTCATAAATAATTCTCTCCAGCAACGGGAAGAACATGGAATCATGCAACAGATGTCAGAGGCTGATGAATCACTATTCCAAGTATTAAGCTATAAACTATTTACTCCTTTTATTTTTAAAGGCACCCTCACTTTGCTTTTAGGCAAGGCAGGCTGATGTATAAGCCGAATTGGTGTCAAGTTAGAGCAACCAGCAATCTGTCCTGTACCTTTGCTAAGGCTTGTCATCCAGCAGTCCAACTGTGTGGATATAAAGCTGTAAACTGTAACTTTACAGCAAGAGGGAATAATGAATAAATGATACAGTAGTGGGATCATATTGTGTACCACTAGTACAGAATGTGTGTTGGAACATGCTTTTCTGGAAACGATCCAAGTAAAACTAAAAGAGCTTTTTATACATTTGTAAAAAAATCCAGTCTGATCTGCTGCCAGTTTAAACTAAGCTTTCTGTAGCCAACTTACAGTGCATCGAGAAAATATTCCCAGGGCTTAGCTTTTCCCCACATTTTGTTATGTTACAGCCTTATTCCAAAATGGATCAAATTCAATATTTTCCTCAATTCTATAAACAAAACCCCATAACAACAATGTGAAACAAGTTTGTTTGAAATCTTTGCAAATGTATTAAAAAGTGTAAACGAAAAAAATCACACGTACAAAAGTATTCACTGCTTTTGCTTAATACTTTGTTGAAGCACCTTTAGAACCAATTACAGCCTCAAGTCTTTTGGAGTATGATGCTACAAGCTTGGCACACCGCTCATTGGGACCTTCAGTGCTGCAGACATTTTTCTGTACCCTTCCCCAGATCTGTGCCTCGATAAAATTCTGTATCGGAGCTCTACAGACAATTCTTTGAACTTCATGGCTTGGTTTGTGCTCTGACATGCATTGTTAACCGTGGGACCTTTTGTAGAAAGGTGTATGCTTTTCCAAATGATGTCCAATCAGCTGAATTTCCCACAGGTGGAATCCAATCAAGTTTTAGAAACATCTCAAGGATGATCAGTGGAAACAGGATCCACTAGAGCTCAATTTTGAGTGTCATGGCAAAGGCCATGAATACTTATGTACATGTGATTTTAAAAATTTTCAAAGATTTCAAACAAACATCTTTCTTTCATGTTATTTTGGGGTATTGTTCTTAGAATTTTGAGGAAAATAATGAATTTGGTCAATGTTGGAACAAGGCATAACAAAATGTGTGAAAAGCTAAGCACTGGGAATACTTTCTGGATGCACTGTATGTATATTGGATGTGATGTCCAGGGTTTTAATCCATCGGTGAAGTGTAAAGCTAGAGGGAAAAACTGCATTAAATGACAGTGAACTTTACATTTGTCAGCAGTTTCTGCTGCTAATAAATCACAGTGTAATGGCTTTTTCATGTGTAAGGTGCTGCTGGCATGACTTTGCAAGACTTATAAGATTGTTGAATCATGGTCATGTGCCATAAATTTGTATATAAAAGCCGGTATTCAGACAATGGGTAAATAATACTTGTGATCAGATCCCTTTGATTCCCTTATTCAGTCTTTTCAGGGAATGAGGACACCTGTTAAAAATACACTTTTTATTTCACTCAATGCTGAAGTTTTACAAAAGGTACACAAGTCTTACAAAAGCTTTAACATAATCCAGCTTCTTGTAATTGTTATAATAACACCATTACCAATTTCAACTAGGGGCCAATCAGCAGAAAAGCCTGACACAGCCAGAGAATTGGTATATTTTTGTATGTACACTATGTATATGTCATTAGTCATTTTTATTTTTACTGATGCCTGTAATATCGCTTAACCAAGGATGTTAATTTATGACTTGATACACAATTCGTTGGCTAGCAAGTCTTATAAATCTGGGTATTTTATCGATTTGGAACTAGCTTATGGATCCCAACTCCTTCTTTTTAAATATTTTGTTTGCCTTTTCTGCCTTTAGTGAGTTGCAGAGAGGCAGACAGAAAATGGGAGAACAATCAGTGAGCGCACAGCATGCAGCAAAGATCTACAGCTAAAATTGAACCATGAGCATTGGAGTTTTATGGCATGTGCTGTAAACATTTGGCTATGAATGCACTCCCAGTTTGGTTTGCCTCCTGTTAAAATAGTGTTTTCCACAATGGCCACTTCTGTGACAGCCCTTACTGATTAGGGTTAGAGATAAGGTTTGGTCCAGATTTAGGTAAGCAAACAGCAACCTCACTCTAGGGTTTAAATTATTGAGCTTTATTTGTGTTATTAGGTTTAGGGTTAGGCTGGCTATTTTATGCAAGGCTAAGAAAAAAGTTTCCTCTTGCTTTATATTTAGCAAGCAGAAATGTGCGTGCTGCAAATCCTTCATCTCCCATCTTAATCTTTCTGCAGTACAGCGCACAAGCCTGCTAAAGCGCATTAGAGAAACTCGTGTTCTCTTGACTGATCAGATTCTTCTTGGCTAAATATTACTTTATGATAATATCTGCAAGCAAATGGTTTGTCATTTTAAATTCCAGTTATTTATCATTTTGTATTTCTGATAACCACAGAAGTATTCCCCCCCTTACACTTTTTTTGTTTCATTGTTGAATTGATGGTTGACTTTTTTTGGCTAAAAAAATGTTCTCCTCAGATCAACAGGAAAATAGTCTTTTACATTAATGGCATAAGTTCTAAACTAAACACATTTTTTTCTGTTTCAAATCTTCTAAACTAATAAAAAATAACAGAAAATAGGTGATTGTTGTGAAAAATAATAATAATATGGAAGTAGCAAGTAGTTAAGAGTAGCTAAGTGATAGCTTTCAAATTAAATAATGACAATTGCTTGTTTTATACATGGCTTATTCAGTCAATTAAATTCATCCCCATTATGCCCATTCAGTATGACAGAGATGGTATAAGCAGTTTTTGAATGTTGCATAATAGATATCACGTATAATGAATTTCTGGTTTATTTATCTCTCTTCTCACAGTGCTTAAAATTGAGACACTTTATAGCGTATCTGCTGTGTAAAGAAGTCACTATGACCACAGGTCAGATCAGGATGACAGTGATTAGGAGACAGACAGCAGAGAGATATTCGAGCTTTTAGATACAATGAAGGTCAAAAGGATCAACATAAGTGATAGTTACTGGTGGAATTTTTACACATTCAAAGTGTCCAAATTAATGTTTTGACATTTAAATTAAACCACATAATAGTGATTTTACACCATGTGGTTCTGTCCATGTATGATAAAGATATGCTTGTTTGCTTTGAGCAACAACTAAGGTACAAATGACATTTGATGAATTCCGTAACCTTCAAGTTATTTTAACTTCCCCTGAAGTAGGTAGATTTAGGTTTGAAAAAAATCTTCTTATTCCACACTGCCTGACATTGTTGCACACAGTATATTCTTCTGTATATCAGCTTTTTCCAAATTATATACATTTCTTCAAAGTTTGTTCTGAAACATTTTGTATTTTCGGAAAAAGGGTTGTATCTCCACTAAAATGTACAGCAGAAATGCATGGGTTTGACCAAAGTTTGCACTGGGTTGCACTGACCATCTCAGTGGTAGCACAGTGGAGCCATGAGGGTTAACAAAATAAAACTTTGTAAACAATTTTTACATCTTTTTACAATTGTAATGTGTAAGTGGCCGGGTCTTTGGAAAATAGAAAAGACAGACTATTGCATTGTTTTTTTTTGTTTGTTTGTTTTTCATGGGACAATAAGAACACATGTTATTACATGAGCGGCTGTAGCTCAGTTGATAGAGCAGTCATCCCCAAACCACAGGATTAGTGGTTTGACTCCCCGTCCTCCTGGCTACAAGTTGAAGAGTCCCTGTCAAGACACTGAACCCTCAAGTGTTTCCTGCTTAATCTTGTGTCAATTTGGTTAAAAGCTTTTGCTAAATGACTAATTGTAATTTTACAATGCTTGGCTTTAGTGTTGCCAGTGTGATGTTTGACTGAAAATATGCCTATAATATAATTTAAAAAAATTGTAAAATGAAATAATCATACAAAATGTCCTCTCACTTTGACTTTTGCAGCGCTGCTTGATCATGGCCCAGTGGTTACACATGTCCCAGCTGATACCGTGCCTGCCGGATGACACTATTAACAGTCTTTATCCCCCACGTACCTTTCCCATTGAAGTCAGACATTTTTTATCTGAATGGATTGAGGGCCAAAGATGGTATGATGCAAACATGTGTACACACACATATATATGTACACACGTAAATATACATACAGATACATGTTCAAACAAATTGTTTCTCAGACATACTTGCATATGGACAAGCCTGCCATGGCAATCTTGGGCTTTTGTTTTATTTTTCTGATGAATGTAAAACATACATTGGTAGCACTTTACAGCTCAATAGCACAGTAATACGGGTATAATGTAGGTAATAGTATGGTAACAGCGGGACTAATATATTGGTAATTACAAGGTAATGGGGTGTAATATTTTTCTTGTAGCAAGGTAAAAGGGGCTTAACAGGACTACTTGAATTCCAAAAAGTTGGGAGGATGTGTAAACATAAATAAAAACGGAATGCAGTGCAAATCTCATCAACTCTTATTTTATTTATAATAGAACATAAACAACATATCAGATGTTGAAACTGAGACAATTTACCATTTCATGAAAAATATTTTGAATTTGATGGCTGCAACACATTTTAAAAAAGGCGCAGTAACATGACTGGGTATAAAAGTATAAAACATTTGGATATAAAACATTTCAGAGAGAAAATGTAAAGATGGGCAGAGGTTCACCAATCTGTAAAAAACTGCCAAAAAATTGTGGAACAACTTCAGAAAATTTTTCTTCAACATATTGCAAAGAATTTGAAGATCCCACCATCTACAATAAGTAATATCATCAAAACATTCAGAGAATCAGGAGGAATCTCTGTGCACAAGGGACAAGGCCAATGGTCAAAACAGGATGTGTATAATGCAGCACTGCGTTTAAAAACATGCATCATTCTCTACTGGACTTCACTGCATGGGCTCAGGAACACTTCCAAAAGTCACTGTCTGTGAACACAGTTCACTGTGGAATCCACAAATGTAAGTTAAATCTCTATCATGCAAAGAAGAAGCCATGTGAACACTATCCAGCATCGCCACTGTACTCTCTGGCCCAAATCTCATTAAAAATGGTCTGTTGTGTCATTTAAAATGGTCTGAGGCTAAATGGAAAACTGTTTTGTGGTCCATCCAGCCTGTTATCAGCTCAAACAGTTGAAAAGCTTGTATCTCTTATGTAGGGGGTGCATTAGTGCCTATGGCGTTGGCAGCTTACACATCTGGAAAGGCCCCATCAATGCTGACAAGTACATAGAGGTTTTAGAGCAAAATATGCTCCCATCCAGACGTTGTCTCTATCAGGGAAGGCCTTGCATGTTTCAGCAAAACAATGTTAAACCACATACTGCATCCGTCACATCAGCATGGCTTTGCATGAGAAGAGGCCGGGTGCTGAATTGGCCTGCTTGCATTCCAGACCTTTCACCAATAAAAATCATTTGGAGCATCATAAAACAATAAGTGGGGCAACAAAGTCCCAGGACTGTTGAGCAGCTAGAATCCTGCGTCAGACAAGAGTGAGACAACATTCCTTTCCTAAAACTCTAGAAAGTGGTCTCCTCACTTCCCAAACATTTACAGACAGTTGTTAAAAGAAGAGGGGATGTTACACAATAGTAAACATCACCCTCTTCCAACTTTTTTGAGATGTGTTGCATCCATCAAATTCAAAATGGGCTAATATTTTCCATGAAATGTTAAAATGTCTCAGTTTCAATACCTGATATGCTTTTTATGTTCTATTGTAAATAACCAACTTTTATGGAATTGGGGTTGTAGTTCTGACCCTGTAGGTATAATTTCTAGCATGTATGGATATCAGAAATACATTTTAAAATGTATATGTTGGACAATCATCTACCTCAGGAAAAAAAATATTTCAAGCCTGGCATGACAGTATGCAACTGTTTACAGTGTATGCATGCAGAAGATAAGACTTTACAGTGCATCCAGAAAGTATTCCCCGTCCTGAACTTTTTCCACATTTTGTTATATTACAGCCTTATTCCAAAATTGATCAAATGTGAAAGAAGTTTGTTTGAAATCTTTGCACATGTATTTAAAACAAAAATCACATGTACATAAGTATTAACTGCCTTTGCTTAATACTTTGTTGAAGCACCTTTAGCACCAATTACAGCCTCAAGTCTTTTGGAGTATGATGCTACAAGCTTGATAAGCCTATTTTCAGATTCCCTTATTCAGTCTTTTCAGGGAATGAGGACACCTGTTAAAAATACACTTTTTATTTCACTCAATGCTGAAGTTTTACAAAAGCTACACAAGTCTTACAAAAGCTTTAACATAATCCAGCTTCTTGTAATTGTTATAATAACACCATTACCAATTTCAACTAGGGGCCAATCAGCAGAAAAGCTGGCAGTTTCTCCCAGTCTTCTTTGCAGTACCTCTCAAGCTCCATTAGGTTGGATGGGGAGCGTCGGTGCACAGCCATTTTATGATTGGGTCACTCAAGGACATACACAGAGTTGTCACGTAGATACTCCTTTGTTATTTTGGCTGTGTGCTTAGGGTCATTTTCCTGTGGAAAGATGAATCGTCGCACCATTCTTTGGTCCAGAGTTTGAGAGTGACCATCGGGTTCTTGGTCACCTCCCTCTCACGATCCCTCAGTTTGGCCGGTCGGCCTACTCTAGGAGGAGTCCTGGTGGTTCTGAACTTACAGATCATGGAGGCCACTGTGCTCATTAGGATCTTCAATGCTGCATAATTTTTTTTGTACCCTTTCCCAGATCTGTGCCTTCATACAATCCTGTCTCACAAGTCTACAGCCAATTCAATGTTGAGTGTCATGGCATTCACATTTAAATGAATACATATTTAAATGTGAAGTTTCTTTTGTTTGTTTTTTATTTTTAATACATTTGCAAAGATTTCAAACAATCATCTTTCATTTTGTTATATTGGGGTATTGTTTGTTGAAGTTTGAGGAAGATAATGAATTTGGTCAATTTTGGAATAAGACATAAGTAGCTCAGTCAGTAATGCAGTCGTCCACAGACCACAGGGTCAGGGGTTCGATCCCTATTCCCGGCTATATGTCAAAGTGTCTCTGGGCAAGACACAGAACCCCTAACAGCCCATTCCCATCCCCAGCTGTGCAATGCCGAGGAAGAAGTTTGGAAACACCAGGACACCAGGTCCAAGTAGAGATTCGGGAGGGTTGCGTCGGGAAGTGCATCCGGTGTAAAAACTGTGCCAGATCAAACATCTGCCGTTGTGATCCTGACCTCACAGGATAAGAACCAAAAAAAAAAAGAGGAAAAAGCTAAGCACTGGGAATACTTTCTTGATGCATTGTACTTGCACTTGCTCATGAGTAGATGTTTGTGTTTACACACATATAATGTAAACATGTGTATGTGCTCACAGGGATGACTTTGCAATTGAAAACCTGGAGCAACAGACCCAGGCTCAAGCTCTGTTGGATCAGACCATCAACATGCTGCAAACAATTGCTCATCAGAATGCCAGTGTGGTGGACAGGATGAAGCTGATGAACATCAGCAGGAACATGGTATGGAGATTGCATGTATGTGTGTATATATACACACACAAACACACACACATATATATACACACACACACACAGATATACATATACATATATATACATATATATATATATATATATACATATATATATATATATATATATATATATATATATGTATATATATATATATACATACATATGTGTGTGTGTGTATATATATATATATATATATGTATGTGTGTGTGTATATATATATATGTATGTATGTATATATATATGTGTGTGTGTGTGTGTAAATGTGTATTTGTAAAGATTTGTATGTCTCTTTGCTTGGTTGTTATGGTTGAGGTTGCAGTTTCTTCAGATTCATCCGTCATATAATGCTAGCAGGCGCTTTAAGTGACTAAGAAACCAGTGACAGGAAGTTGTTGTGTTTCATGATTAATTCAATCCATTTGTGATGTTTCCTTAACTACCATGAGAAAAGAAGCCTACATTCGTTACATGTCAATGACCACAAAATATCAAAGAAAAATAAACAGAAGTCTTCTATAATAAACAGACAAATTTCCTCAATTCTTGTGTTAATATACTACAACATAATTGCGAGTAGGTTGGTCTATGATGTAATCTGAAAAGAACACTGCATACTAGTAGCTACATGGGGTAATTATGAACTGTTAAGATTAAACAATGTCTTTTTAATTTACAGGCGGGGTTTCAGCAGCAACCTCTACAGTTTGGAGTGATGGTCAGGGACATCCTCAGGAAGGAAAGAGTCCTGCTTTCGGCAGTAAGTACTGTCTGTATAAGTAAGTACTGTCTGTGATCATTTTTGTATGTCCTTGTCAGGCTGACAAGGACATACAAAAATATATTATAGGTGTTCATTTATTAACACACACTTATGTAACAGCAAAATAACTGAGAAATAAATCCTTTTCCCACTTCAGTAATTGTATTTACAATTTAAAATGTTACATTGAGTTTGTTTCTGACATTTTATTCAAATCAGATTTCTTGTCACAGTGTCAGAACAATGCAGTCAAATATATTTGAATAACCAAAGTGCAATTTGAACAGTGATTCATATGTTTTGTTGTAAACAGACAAATATTATAAATAGACTAACATGAACTTTGAGAGATGACATAAATCGAGGCTGTCAAAGCCTTTATGTATATATTACACTACAATTGCATCACAAATCATAATTGACTGGGGCTTTCTCAGAGAGAAATTAAGTTAAATTGTTCTACAATTAGAGTGCATCCAGAAAGTATTCTGGATCAAAATGGATCAAATTCATTATTTTCCTCAAAATTCTATGAACAATAGTTTGTTTTAAATCTTATAAAATGCTGTTAAAAAATTACTGCCTTTTTATTCACTGCTCTTGCTTAATACTTTGTTGAAGCACCTTTAGCACCAATTACAGACTCAAGTCTTTTGGAGTATGATGCTACAAGCTTGGCACAACTATTTTCGGGACATTCATAGAGTTGTCAGGTAGACACTCCTTTGTTATCTTGGCTGTGTGCTCAGGGTCGTTGTCCTGTTGAAAGATGACCTGTTGCCCTAGTCTGCCTGGTTTCCTCCAGACATCACACTTGGCATTAAGACCAAAGATTTCAATCTTTGTTTCATCAGACCAGAGAATTTTGTTTCTCATGGTCTGAGAGTCCTTTAGGTGGGCTGTCATGTGCCTATTACTGAGGAGAGATTTCCATCTGGCCACTCTACATACAAGCCTGATTGGTAGAGTGCTGCAGAGGCGGTTGTTCTTCTGAAAGATTCTCCTCTCTCCACAGAGAAACGATGGAGCTCTTTCAGAGTGACTATCGGGTTTTTGGTCATCTTGGCCCTTGGCCTTCATACGAACTTCTTTTACGTTGTCATTATGGGGTATTGCTTGTAGAATTTTGAGGAAAATAGTGAATTTGATCCATTTTGGAATTACGCTGTAACATAACAAACGTGTTAAGAGCAAAAGTGTGAATACTTTCTGGATTCACTGTAAATTGCTGAACACTAGAAAGAAGTATTCAAAACTGTTTAAACCGGATTACTAATGTTACATGTTTTTAGTCTTCTTCCACGCGCAGCAGCCAACCGTTCCAGCAGTTACCAAATAGAGAATTCTACCAACACCTGCCAGATGTAGACCACCTTGTTCTAAATGTGCTGGAGGTCCAGGATTGCCGACAAAACATTCACCAGTTGCAAGAAGAACTTAACTGGGAGAAGCAGAACTATGAAAGTTTGCAAGGTGAGAGATTTCCATTTTTGTTCAGTTTAGTTTTCTGAGATTTTCAACCATTTTTATTTTTCTATATTTGTTTTTTAATCTTTCAATCATTATTATATCAAAAACCAATTTAGGTCATGCTGAACTTGGGAAAGTGTATTCAGAACGGGGCATGCACTGTTGAAACCATTAGTTGTTTCGTGAAATGGATTAATGAATTTCCAGTTTGCAATCTCTATCTGGGAAATACGTTTTTGCAGCTCTCACTTTTAGGATTAGTATATTAAGAAATGTGACTTGGATTTGATTTGTTTGTATTTAGTTGGAGGAAAGGGCAGCATGGGGGTGGGTAGTGCTGCGGCCTCACAGGTAGAAGGCTGCAGGTTTTTGCCCCTGTCGGCCTTTCTGTGTGGAGTTTGCATGTTCTCCTCGTGCTTGTGTGGGTTTCCTCCAGATACTCCTATTTGCTCCCACAGTCCAAAGACGTGCATGTTAGGTTAATTGGTGAATCTAAAATTGCCCATGGGTGTGAATATGAGTGCGAATGGTTGTTTGTCTGTGTATGTCTCTCTGTGGCCCTGAGATAGACTGGCAACCTTTCCAGGATGTACGCTGCTTCTTGCCTGATGACAGGTGAGATAGGATCCAGCCCCCCATGACCTAAATATGATAAGTGGAGACAGGTAATGGATGGAAACATTGTGGCATCAAAAGGTATTGTTGCGATCAACAGATACAGCTGTCAGTCATTTTAATTAAGAAATCTCGGAAGATGCCTTTTTATGGTACTTGTGTCTTGCATTTATGACATGCTGCCTTGTTCAAACCAGTTTTAAATGTCAAGGTTTCATAAAAGCACTGTGTTTTCTGTCAGCATCTTTCCTACTATAAAATAACACTCAGGACTCTTTGGAATTTGATGTGCTCACATCAGAATAATACGCTTTGCAACCTTACATTCATTGAAAAAAGTTGTCCTCTATAATTTGTTTGTTGTTGTGATAGATTAGGTTTGCTTCATCATTAATCATGTACCAGGAAGAGACAATTTATATTTGTATTTAAACAAATGAAGTAGTATACTGAAGTGCACAATGTTATTTGTTGTTTGAGCAGGGTCTATGCCACCAAATGGATTGGAGCTTCCAAAAGATGTCCAGAAACTCCAGACCCACATCCAAACTCTGGAGTACAAAGTGAAAACAATGACCACGGTGAGTTTATTCCTCCTGTGCAAACAATACTGTCACCTTCATTGAAATTAGCTGGGCATAATTTTGAAGCGATTTGAACAACATTAAACGCAAAAGAAGCATACTTCGTGAAGTACAAGATGAAAAGCTTTTCAAATAATTACATTTATTTCAAAAAATGGCTAAATGTAAATGATGTGAATTTGCAGTTTGTCTTTAGCACTTCTGATATGTCATAAGGATAACCTCTTTAAAAATTCCCAGGCCAAATGAACAATGAGTAGACAGTACAAATTTCAAATTAAAGTAAAGTGCATTTTAAAGATGTTATGGTTATTAAAAAAGTGTTACATGTTAATTTTTAATCTGTTAGGGTATGCTTTTGCACATATGGAGCCATATATTATTTTTGAGTTTTGTGCATGCATGTTCATCCATATAATTAACAATGTGGGGTAATGTAATGTGCTCGAATGTTGTAGAAGCGTTTCAAGCTGCTGAAGGATTGTGTAGATTTTCTGGACCAGTGTCAGACTCGACTGATCAACAGGCTGAAAGAGTGGCGTTGTGAGCAGCACAAGGCTGCCATTGGACATGACTTTGATGACAACCTCAACTCACTGCAGACCTGGTGAGATGCACCTCACTCCACTTGGTACCTTTTGGACATTGTGCACTCTCTATGTTATAAATGCACATCTACTTATGATCATTGCCATGGTTTCAGTCGCCCAACACTTTTAAAATCTGAGAGGTTACCTACTTAACACTGTCCTAACCCAAGTATAAACCTGCTCCTGAAGGCAAAGGAAAGGAAGGTTTGAGCTTGCATATATGTTGCAAAGACAAACAGGTTTGGGGCCCAGAACAGGAGTTCCGGAAAGCTCGTTTAAACTCAGGGCTGTTTAACACCCATCTGAAGAAAACTCAGCTTTTTTTTAGTTCCAGAATCACTCTAAATTAAATATCTTTGTGAAGCTAAAGTCATGTAAGACTAATATATTAATAATAATGATTTATTAGGCTGTAGCCTAATTAGTTGCATTGTCCAAACATTGCTACCCTGGTTACATCATATTGGAACCTATGGTAATATTTCTAATTAAGGAGGATTATAGTGCAGCTGAACTTTTAGTTTCAAAATGACCACAATAGTTCTGCAATGTCCTTAACTTTTACATTTACTCCAACATCATGAAGCTGCTACTGCTTTCATTCACCCCAGATTCTATTTCTATCTAGCTCCAGATTCTAATGAAACTAGATGGACATTTTGTACCCAGGCTTATTGGAATATGAAGGCATACATATTGTACACATTATTCATGTTTGCCACTGGGCTATTTAAACATCCACAATGATTTATGAACAAACCCACGTGTTATGTTTGATTTCATCTTGTTTCCAGCAGCAACAAATAAATGTTACAAAAGTATGTTAAGAAACAATAATTCCAGCTTATTAGCATCCAATAGGAAATACAAAAATGAAACTATGAATGAATATGTAATATTGCATAAAATGTGACAGTGTTCTTTTATTGACTCGTTTCACCAATGACTTTCACTTCTGCAAGTGGGATTTTAGAGATAAATCTGCATTAATATCCCACTCTGCTCAATATTTACCTGTTGCCAAGGTGTATCATAGTTTCTTAGCTCTGAACTAAGGATTACTTCTTATACACCAGCTTGATTAAAATAACCCTGATAAGCTTTTCTGGAGCTCAAAGCTCGTAGTTTCACACCTCAGGGTAAATCAACTCAAAGATTAATGCTAATTATAGAGTTTGTTAAACGTGCTTATTTATGTACAGTTGAGCAATAATGCACTGCAGGTGAGCCAGAGGTGATGGGATGAGTCATGTGAGTGAATACGCAGGAAGAACTGCTACTGCAAAGCAAGAGGAAGTAACCTGAAACTGTAATGACAGGGAGACACTATGTCTATAAAAACAGAGGAAAAACTGTCAGCGTGTATGAGTGTGACACTCACTGGGTTTAAGTGCCACCTTTCTGTTCACCGTTTTAAAATGTACTTATACTTATGCAGACTATTGAAGATTGTATTTTGTTCTTAAACCCATTAGACTTTCTGTTTGATATGTTGTTGCATTGTTGTTTCAACTTCCTTTTTGTGTCATGTGCTGACACTATTTTGTTGTTATCTTACTACTACTCTTACCGTTACTCTTTGATGTTTGTCACATGTTGATCTAGTGTCTTTTTATTATGTTGGTTTCTCTTTTAAGGTCCTGCATTGCAGAGTTCAAAAAAATGTACCCACAGGGACACACAAAGCTTATCTTATTTTATCTTTACAGCTTTCCTCTGCAACACCTCTATAGTAAAACCAAAATAATTAGTTGGATCCCAGTGGATGGGTTTTATCATTTGAAGTCTACATTTTAACAGTTATTTTCAATATTGATTCATCGGATTATTTTGCATTGTTAGTCAGTACATTTATAGCCACGTTAGCCTTGTGGTTTTAATGGAGGAACATTTTGAAATGCCTTGACACTGTGCACAGACATCAACGTTACATCAAAGTTCCACTTGGTCCAATACTTTCGAATATAACCAAATAGCTACAAAACATGTTGACATTTACTTTCGTTATGGCTGTACTTTTATTGTTGATTAGTAAATGCCAGCATCTTTAACTACACTGGATTCATTGTCGCTGGAGTTAATCAGTTATCTAGTTTCTGTGTCTGATAAGCTACAACTTTCATGAGCTCAAACTACAGTACAGCAGGGCGTGAACTGTCATCATAAAGTGGGTTCATTATTATGCATAAACTAGACCAGCACCTTAAACTAATTCTGTATATGTTGTTATCTCAGGTGTCTAAAAACTTCTACAGTGTTGAGTCCTTGTAGCATCATGGTATGAACTTGTGTGTCTGTGTGGTGAAGCTCCTTGATGGACATGGCGTTTGTTAAAGGACCCCTAAAACATCAATATTCATGCATCAGTTGTTTTAACTCCCACTATTATACTTAAATAAGTTCTTCCAGCAAGTGACATGATGTTCTGTACTGTTGAAAGAGGCTTTGTTTCAACACAGAATTTTTCCGTAGTACATTTTCAATACTTTTGAAATGCAAAACCTGGGGGATATTTCAGAAAGCAGGTTTTACAAACTATTAGGTTAAACCTGAACTCTGGGATGACGAACCATGAGAGGGGAAACTCAGAGTTTTCGTTTTGACAAAAGCTGGTCAGCCAGCTCTGTGTCTGTTCACTCTGAGTTAAGCACCTGCACGATGACTATAAAAAGCCAATGGAGCGCAGAAAGTGACTCACCATGTCAATGGTAAACAAGAAAGAGCCCCCATTTCAGGTTAGACCTTGATGCTGCTAATGACATCCCTGTCACAATGGATCAGTTGAGGCACTCGCCCTTCACTGGCTCCTTTGTAAATCTCTTCCTTTTTTCCTGATTACAGTTAAGTTTTCTATACAGTAGTAGTCTGTATACAAGAAGCCAGGGGGAATTCAGGTTGCTATAGCAACTACTATCATAATGGTAATCTACTTCTTAAAAATCTATGGTTTACTGACTTAGGTACTTGTGTTTTCACCTTTCTTCTTTCTCCGTCATATTTCTTACATATTTTCTCTGTTAGGTGTGAACAGCTGCTTGGAGTGAATGGGAAGCTGAGGCAGGAAGTGATGCTAGCCGGGGAACCGATCCCAGAGCTCCAGGAGAGGCTGGGGCAACTATTGAAGGTTCTGATTCAAAGGTAGCATGGTTATATTTATTTCTTTTATATCCTATAGATTTGTATACATTTAAAATTTGAGACCTGTAAAGGAAAGCACATTGATTTAAGTTGAAGTAACTCTTTTCCTTTTTCTTCACTCACATAGATCAGCATCAATACTCATTGTCATTTGCCTTTTAAAGCAGAAAGCATGTTTCCTCACTTATGTAACTGATGTCTCGTTCAGCTCTCTCATAGTGGATAAGCAACCTCCTCAGGTCATTAAGACCCAGTCAAAATTCTCCACTACTGTGCGATATCTGCTAGGGGAGAAAATGGCCCCTGGGAAGCCCGTGGTGCTGAAAGCACAAATTATTAATGAACTTCAAGCCAGGAACCTGGGCAATGTATCTTGGTAAGACATATTTACAGCACATCATGGGGGATTACACACTGTCAGAGAGGAGGACAGGGATAATGTTAATTGCTAATAATGTGTCCGACTGGGCTTGAGGTAAAAACCTTTATCTCAAAACATTTAACACAAAATGCCTTTCAACTTACAAATCTGTAAATTTGAAATAACTACATTTGATCATGATGTGGTCCTTTAAAATGCAAAAATGACTACTTAAGTGGACCATTTTAGCTCTATTATGAGTATATTGCTCACTTTGTGTTGACCTAAGGAGTCTGCTATTTAGTTGTATAATGCTAAATTGGTTTTAGATTTTAGATTGGTTTAGATTGAGATTTATATAAATAAGTGGTGGCTAAGATTTAGTTTCCTGCACTTTTAGGATTATTTCTGGGAAGTTCTATCTTTTAATTAAAAAAATATTGTGGTAAAACTTCACATCGCAAATGACCATCAAACGGGTTAAGATATATACTATACTATGCTAAGATTATATTCTGACACTGAAACTATTATTATTACTGTTATTTTACCAGCAGTGATAATGTTGGCGAGCTAATCAACAATACAGCCATCCTAGAGCACAACACAGCCAGCAAGCACACATGTGCCACCTTCAGGAATATGGTATATACTGGTCTTGCCTGGCCAGCCTGGATTTTTTTCTGTTCAGTCTTGTCAAAAATATTATTATTTAATACCATTATAAATATTATTATTTAATACTATTATTTTGGATCAACAGTCTATTAAAAAGATCAAGAGAGCAGACAGAAAGGGATCAGAGTCTGTGACAGAGGAGAAATTTGCCATTTTGTTCTCAACAGAGATCACTATCACAGGATGCGACACTCCTCACAGGACACAGGTTTGGCCCTTTCCATTATTCTGCCTGCTCTTTAGCACTTTTTACATCCTGTTGCTTTGTGTATTGTAATGATTTGGCATTAATCATCATTAATCAACATTTTTTTCCTACACTTCATTTTCCTACACTCCAAATCTTTCCCAAATACATTATCAGCACACATAAATGAAACACTGAACTGGAAGCTGTGCGCTTATATACAGTGATATACAAGTATTTTATCTCCTTGATCATAGATGATCTCACTGCCGGTAGTTGTCATTGTTCATGGAAGTCAAGACATCAACGCTCTGGCTACCATCGTATGGGACTGTGCTTTTTCTGAACCAGTAAGTATCAGATTTTTATTTTAGGTTGCTGTTAACCTTTTCTATGTCTGCTATTAGTTTTATCTCATGTCACCTTTTATTTGGTATCATCAGTTATTCAGCTTGTTCTCTGTGCTATTGGGAATAAGTACAGAGTTGATGCTCATTACTCCCCATATGGAAACATAGAGCTCAGTGCAGCAGGGAGAGTGGTACATAAGCTTCAACCCTCACAAGTAGATGCTGAAGTGCAGGTGGGGCCTATGAAATGTTACTGTATATGAACTGGAGTAGCACAAGCAGCAAGTTGCAGAGAACCGTAGTGTCCTGGTAAGCACTGTTGCAACAGCATGCAGGCAGCAAGTAGAGCACTTACAGCTTCATACATGACCATATTAACAGTGGTGCATTGGATGGACACTGTGCCTTTTGAGTTCAGGGTAAAACTTAAGGCATTTACCCACTGTGCTCTGTGGCTCATCGCAAATAAAGTAACTTTTACCATGGGATGACACACTATCTAATAATATGTTAGGAATGAAACCCAGAAATCCCCCCCGATACACAGCTGCAACTCAGTGACATGTCAACTGTGCAGCAGATAATATAAGTATAGTCAAGGTAATAAGAAAGTAGCTTCACAATTTTTTAGAATCTGTTCAGCACTTAACGTAGCACTTAAACATGAATACTCATAAACATCTTCTTTCATTAGAGAGCACGCTGTGTGCTGCTTTACTAGTAATGAGTTTCAAGTGAGCCACTGACTTTTAATAATGTGCACCCTAGCTCTGTGGGCCTGGATGAGTTGTGATTTGAGTGAGTGATGAGTGATTTTAATGCAGTTTCCTTCTTTATTTCCTTATTGGTTTTAGTTTTTTTTTACTCTTTCTTGTAAATCATATTAGTGCTTTTGTCTCATCACCCTCTTTGTTGTCGTCATCAGGACCGAGTGCCTTTTGTGGTTCCAGAGCGTGTTCCCTGGAGGTCGATGTACAGCACTCTCAACAGTAAATTCACATCTGAGGTCCAGACAAAGCACAATCTGGACCAATACAACCAGCATTTCTTGGCCCAGAAGATATTTGACAAACCCGATTTTGCTGATGACTTCAGCAACACGATGGTTACCTGGGCCCAGTTTAATAAGGTACAGACGTGAGTATATCCCTTTGTGCAGAAATACAAAGTCTGACAGTCAGATCTCACAGTGTCTTTCACTATTACAGGAGGTCCTCCCAGGTCGACCATTCACTTTTTGGCAGTGGTTTGAGGGCGTAATGGAACTGACAAAGAAGCATCTGAAGACCTACTGGAGTGAAGGGTGAGCAGACTCGTCCAATATGTCAGTCATAAATATTAACACCCTGCCACAGTCTGTCATAATGACTTGCCTTTACAACGGTTTGGTCCATTAGGCTGATATTTGGTTTCATTGGGAAGCAGCATCTACACCTGATTCTCAAAGACAGGCCCAATGGGACATTCTTGCTTCGTTTTAGTGACTCTGAAATTGGAGGAATCACCATTGCTTATGTGTCTGCTAGTGAGAGTAAGTGTTCAACAGCACCCTCCTATCAGAACACCCTGGACTTTTAATGACAAAAAACATGACAGGATCAATAGATACATACTGTGTAACATGTTATTTTTTTGTATAATATCATATCAAATTCCATTTTTAAATTCCTAGACGGGGGACAGAAAATTCAGAACATCCAACCTTTCACCAAGAGAGATCTTGAGATCCGTAGCCTTGGTGACCGAATCCGAGACATCAACCACATAACACATCTGTATCCTGATTTTCCTAAACATGAAGTTTTCAAAAAGTTCTATTCAGGTAATCATCTTTAATCTTCATGCACACTAATTCTTTCATTGAAGATTCAAGTGAAAACAGATTTTAACACAGTCCTTTTTTTTTTTTTTTACTGTCATTTGAAACAGAGCCTCAACCGTCACCGAGCGGGGGCTACATCCCTGTGTCACTGCAAACTACAGTCGGCACGTAAGGAGCAATTTATTAGATATGTTTTTTTAATGCAGTCCAATTAAAATCATTTGAAGCAAAAGGTAAACATTTGGATTTTGTGTGTGTGTTTGTGTATGTGTTCAGGGAAGCTGGCTCAGCTAGACCCCCATCTCCTGCAATGCCAACCATGGCAGATAGTCCTCACAGTTCTGTTAACTTCACTGTGTAGGTGTTTTCACTTTATATCTACCATCACACTTGCTGTCACATACATTGCATGTTGCTATCCATTATCAGGTTGTGATTAAATCTCAGCCCTTAAAATAAACCAGTATGTTACTATTATGAAAGTGCCAGTACACAACTGTATAAGTACACCATTACTAAACCTACTTTCCACTTCATTAGAAGTAGAGAAGTATTCTGATAAAATTACACTTAAAATTTGCATAGTACAAGCAGGAAACTGGCTGCTTTTACACTACTAATTTCATGTTAAAACTGATGATTTAGAGATATCTGAGGGGTTGTGAGATGATTAATAGGGGTTAAAGGAAGAATAGTTCCAGTTTATACACAGTGAGTAGTGCAGGTATAGTTGATATTTAAGCAGGATGGATGGGGGGGCAGTGATGAACAAAACTGCACCAGAATGAGGAACAAAAACAAGAATAAAAGGTTTTTAATAATGGACCTGCAAGTAAGTTCCATTTTTTTAATTTCAGTGATTGTCTTTAATAACTAATAGCCTGCTTGTGCAACTTTCTCCTATTTTCACCTAATTATTTGGACTTGTGCCATATTGTGTACGTTTTAAATGTGTTATCCTCTTGTTACAACATATTCCATGACATCTCAGAGGAAAGGTATTTATTCTTAGGAGCAATGCAAATTTATGTCTTAAATCCGCATGGTGCCACAAAATTATTTTACAGTGACTTCCTGACAATGAAAGGTCACTGGTGGAAAAACGGGCTTATATTGACCATTGTTTATTTTATAGCAAAGCATGCCTATTATGAGTATTTTTAAAAAAGCCCTTACTGGGCATTGCATTCACCAAAGAAAAAAAGAATTGCAAGACATGTTTCTTGTCCACCGAATTATCCATCGACAGTTCTGTCTTACTGTAGAGTTTTGGAAGTATTGAAAACTATCACAAAACTACTGTGATACTGAAGACATCTTAAAACCGGATTAATTAAAAGCAAGTTCTGAAAAGTTCTCTACGTCCCATATCTCGTAATTACAAGAAACATAACTCGTAAATATGAGATATGTTTTCTAATTTTAAAAATGTAAAACTTCTTTGGTGAATGCAATGCGCCGCCATAGTTTAATAATTCCACTGTACTTTTAATTTCCTTCAGGTGTCAGTTCCAGCCACCGTTCAGTCCACAAGAGTCCATGACCCAAGAAATGATGGACACAGCAACTAATCCTGATGAGTTCAGGGCAGCCCCTTCTGTTGTCTTCCCTAATGAGATGGGGTGGGTTTTTTAAATTTAATGTCTTTTTCCAAAAATAGTTTAACACAGTGTTGAACGGCTACTAAAGGGTTGTGTCTTCTTTTTTTAGTTACCCAGGAAACAATACAGAGATAGATTTGGAAAGTATTCTCAAAACTCTGGATGATTAGGAGGATTTTGCATCAAAGCTCATACTGGAGTGCAAGCAGACATCGAACAAAATCCAGTCAAACTTATCTGACTCACCTGCATATGAGAAATAACACAATTTTCTGTGCAGACATTTACCCTTCACTTTCATCATCCACCTACTTTTGATTGAAAACCTGTTGGAGACGACTCGATTTTGTGGGACTCAGTGTGTGAGTTTGAGTTTGTCGTAGAAAACCATTCCAAAGACAGTAAAACTCATAAATCTGAGTAAAACATGCTTCACTTCTGTGACTTGTACGTCACCTTTTTAAACCCTCTTCCTGATGAGAGGTTTGTTAATTTCTTGGTGTGCTTTGCTTGCATTTAGGTGAATTATCTGTATAGATTGCACTGCTTTTCCAAAGATGTGATAGTGGACAGTGTGATACACATGGAATGTGTAGATCACGTGACATTCCCACTCAGTAGAGACTCATTTTAAGGTTATGGAACATACTGAATATTGTTGTGTGCGCTAGTTGCATGTTTTTAGTCCTAGTGAGGCATGTATATTTAAACAGCATCTTCCTTTGGTATATATTACTTACATGTGACAACTTCACTAAGCCTCAGCTATACAATGGTATAAACTCAGTCAGTAATGAACAGTATGCATGGTAAATATTTCATAACTCAGCCACAGGTCCATCAGTGTTGGAGATTGTAAACTGTTCTGTGGTGTAGTGAGGATTGGAAACATGAAATCATTATAACTACTAATCACTTTATAACTTACCACACTCTTACAAAAGAATGCCTGATGTTGGTGGTAGTGGCAGTTGCTTATGTCAAATTAAAGACACAATTATATGTGGTTTTGGGGATGTGTGTATTTTAAAGCTTTTGTTGCTTATTGTCACAAAATTTTTCTGTATTTTTCTCAAGTATCAGCTCAGTGTAACTGAGAATTAAAGTTACACTTTGCATAGTTTAGACTTTTATTTTTTCTGCTTTAGATGCCGTAATGCCTAAAAAAGAAAACCGTCTGCTTCTGTTAGTGATGTGAGCTATGTATAGGATCTTTCCTCAGTCTTTGGAGTGATAAAACTATTAAATGATCAACATGATAGTTCCAAATAATCCTCCCTTAGATTCTTTGATGTAAATTCTCATATGAGATGCTATTTTATGTAGGGAAATTAAGATGTTGTTTTGTATTGTTTATAGTCTTACACAACATGTCAGTGTGCCACATTAATGTTTTGTTCATGAACCCATGTGGTTTTAAATATTGAAATGGCTGCTAGGAATTTTGTTCAAAAAGAAATCGTCAGTGCAAATCAGATTTTAGCAGCTTTCATTCACACCTGGATACCAAACCCAGTCTTTGCCATAAACTCATGTTTGGTTTTATAAAAAGCCTTGCACTACATACCATCATTGTCAATGTTGTGTATGTATTGATATTAATGTGTTTTGGTTGTGCTGTGTCAGACGTACGTTTGTTGGATGGTAACCATTTCTATCTTGTGTATTAACTTTGGGGTAAATCTCTCTAAGGCTACTACTACTACACTCCATTCCATACAATCAATTAACTTTGCAAAAAGTAAATTCTCTGTTTTGTTTTGTTTTTCAAAGTATTGCAAAAACTTTTTGTGGATTTATTTGTTATCCTGCTTAATTAAACGCAGACCTTAATATCACAAGTGCATGTGGAGGAGGAGTATGTCCTGTACAAGCACACAGATGAATTGTAACTTCTACTGCCTTTGTGGTATCAAAGAAATGACCTAATCTCACACAAATGTTTACATAAATTGTTACTAGATTTAGTCATCAGAAATTAAATGTTTCTTATAATTGTTGCATACATCTAATATTTTCTTCTTTGGTATGTACTAATATTATGTCTGTGCTGTAAGGAAATTTTGATTTGAAGTTTTTTTTTTCTTTACTTGATAAAAAAAAACAGACAAAAAAATGATTGGAAACATTGGATTTTCTGGATTTTTTTGACATATAAAAATAATGAATGCATTGTGTGGGAAGGTATGCCTGGTACCAGAAAGGCTGTTCATAAAATGAAAGAATACTGATGTATAACATAATTTCGGTCATTTCCATAATACATCAGCCAAAGAGGAGACATTGCACATATTAGCATATTATATTTCCTATCCATCCAGTTTCATCAATCACTATTTAAAAAAAGAAAAAGAAAACTTTACACTGTACATCACAAAGCTTTTCACAAAACAAATGCTAATTTCAACATGTCACTAAAATGTAAATGTTACTCAGCCATTGCCTTGAAAATCACTCTGGGGAAAAAAAATGTGTTTGGAGCAGGAAGAGAAGCAGCTTACATGTCTGGCTCACTAACTGCTCTGGTGAAAATTTTCAAAATGCTAATTTATTTCAGTGCCCGGTCCCCTTCCCTCCACCCCAGCAGCTTTAGATGCCCCCTCATTAGAGCAAAACATGATGGCTGCCTCGTAAACAAAGGGAGGAGGTAGGGTGAATGAAGGAGGGATGGAAGAGAGAGGGGACTTCAGGCCAAATGCAGAGTTTCGAAGCTCATGCTTTTTTGTGTAGACAGTATGAAGTGTACATTTATCACTCTGTACAAACACACTAAAGATTTCAGTCGCCTCGTAGTGATCTCTCCTCTCCCAAATATCAGAGAGGGGCTTGCCTATTGAAAATCCTACCGAGCCTCCTAGCTGAGCGTGGAAAAGAGAAGGCACAAGGTGTTTGCCAAACATCAGCAAGAAGCCACCACAACCCATGCAATCTTTCACTTCTAACCTCAAGGTTATGCAACAAAGACTCTTCCGTCATGTCAAACAAGACAGTTTAACCAGAAAATGCTTGTTCCTCATGACAGCACATTTAAGGTTCGCACTTTCTGTTTTTCCATGGCTGACATGCAGAAGTAAAAGAAAGCTATCACACACCTGTACATGAATCTGTGATAAGTGCTGCTCCAAAGCTTTGAGGACAAAATTATGTCAGAAAGTCATTTTAAACTATAACCCACCACAAATCCTGTATAACCTAATAATCCTAGCCTAATAATCTCAATGTGGTACAAATCTGCAGAAATATTATTTACTTATAAAGCAATAGATAGTAGAGTTGATAAGAATTTCAAGTGTTTGCAGTTTCATCGAAGACTGAGCTCAGCGAGGACCAAATAGTTTAGTGTTTTGTGTTTATTTTAATATAAATATGAATATGTGTGCTTCACTAGATGAGACACAAAATCTAAACTGAATAAATGTAGATTCACATCTTGACTTAAATGGCATAATTTATGAATATAGCTTTAAAAAGGGGGAAAACTCTACACATGGAATCTTGAACTAGAAATAAACTTGCAGTATCTGTATTGCCAGTTTGTGGTGAAGCAGCATCTTTCTCTATAATAAGCTTGCATGAGAAAAAAAAATATGATACAGAAAAAGGACTGTGGAAACATAAATTGAAAATTAGAATTAAAACAAGCACTCAAGCATTCACATGCACACACGCGCACACACACACACACACACACGCTTGCACACTCACGCTGTGTCTCTCTCTTTCTCACACACACACCTAAAAAAAAATAATGTGAGCCAAATAAATACTGGCAAAGTACAATACATACGTGTAGTTCATGAAACTAAACAAAACAAAGGGCAAGATCACACTGGATCAAAATGGAAAAGCATGCAGAAGTCCACTGCTCTACTGTAGCTTCACTCCTATAGCCAACTACAAAACTGGGAGAAAAACAGGGAGAGAAAAAAAATAAAAGATAGAGAGAGAGGCCCCTGTCCTGAGCAGTTATAGCCACCCGGTCTGTGAGGAGTGAGTGACTCCCTAAACCACAGGGCACAGGGTGCTTTCTTCAGTGGCAAGTCTTCTTCTAACCATCCATCTTTGTTCTGCAGTCCAAGGGGGAGGCAAAGGAGCAGAAGGAGTAGGAAGGATGGGAAGGATAGGGAGGCTGTGAAATCAGGAGAGCTGCTTTGGACTGGGGAAGCCCTTCAAATATAATTCAGTAGATCCAGTCGTGGATGCACAAGAAGTTGGGGATCTGTATTATCATGTGTGAAGGCGGGTAGGAGGTATGTGTGCATAAAAAATAGGTGCACTGAGGTTTGACCAGAAACTGAGGGTGCAGATTGAGACGGGACAGGTGAGGGGAACGGGGTCAGAAAGGCTGTCTTCTCCTCTGCACTTATAGGGCCTGTGTCTTGAGCTCGATGGGCTCTCCCCTGGTCTCCTGCTGGCCTCCAGCCTCTGGAGGCCGGGTGCCCTTCAGTGTGGCGAGTCTCTCAGACAGACCACGCATACGTGGGAACAGCATGAAGTCATACAGCAGAGCACCTATGGCCCCACCAATCATTGGTCCCACCCAGAACACCTGTCATTAAGCAAAAGGCCAAGTATAGAGTGTGTTGGTGAGTACGAATATGTCACATTATTATGGTTTGCGAGAGTTTAAAGAGATGATCACGATTATCTTACCCAGTGGTTGACAAAATTCCTGACCAGGACAGCTGGGGCAAAGGACCTTGCTGGGTTCATCCCTGCTCCAGTGTAGTACATCTATGTCAAAAACAGAAAGGGACTAAAGTCATGTGTGTGTGATGTGATACTATGCTCTCTACTACAAAATGAGTGAGTTGTGAGTGAATTTCTACACCCCAGGTCGATTCTTACTCCAAGAAGATGCCCCATGAGCACAGAGAAGCCAATGGCCAGCGCAGCAGAACCCAGACGTCCATTGCGTCGCTCATCAGTCACAGCAAAGATGCAGACAACAAGCTGCAGGGTGAGGAAGATCTCAATGGTGGTGGCCATGCCCTGACTGATGCCGGTCTGCAGCTGAAACATGGCAGCGAAGAAGAGAGATCAAGTGAGGTACAACCGGTGTTTTAATTTGTTAGAAATGCTGAGATGCAGAGTATTAAAGTTAAAAATATTTTTCATTTCCTTTGGATGACCTTGTGTCATGCTTGTCAGGTTTTACATTTATATTGCTCCTGAAGGGATAATTGGCAAGAATGTTGTGCTTACCTACAAGATTTTAATTGAACATAGTCTAATTTACAGCTAATTATTAACATTTTTGGTTGTATTTGAAAAATTGAAGACAACATTTGAAATGTTTGATTCTGAGCTAGTGTGAGGTAAAGGATGTATTCCACTGACAAATGGGCGATCTTACCGTGTTGAGTGCCAGGTTTCCCCTGATGTTGCTGGGTGTGACCCCGTACAGCACGGCAGCACCAGCCAGCGCTCCGAGACACTGGGCCACAATGTAGAAAAAAGCACGGAACAGGGACATCTGAGAGCCAATCAGGTAGGCAAAGGTAACAGCTGGGTTGATGTGGCCTCCGCTGATGTGGCCAATGGACTGGATCAGGGTGGCGGCCGCCAGCCCAAAGCAAAAGGCAACGTGGAGGACATTTTGAGGCCCAGTGGTCCCGCGGAGGGCTGCCCCCAGCCCAAAGAACACAAAGAACATGGTGCCATAGAACTCGGCAAACACCGCTCGCCAGAAAGACATGGACCGGAACTCCCACATGGTGGCAAAAAGTCAAACAACTTATAAGCAATGGAGGGATGAAAAGTCTACAGAAAAATCAACTAATAGGAGATGCTCTCCCACAATGCAACTGTGAGGCCAAAAAATACAAAGCAAATGACCAAAACCTGCCCTCAAACAAACACTGCCACTCTAAAGCTAAATGCAACAACACACAAATTGCTCGACATGTAACAGTAAATAATCTGCTGCTCTGCCTTGTCAACTCTCCTTTACGTCATAGAGTCATGAAGAGCTCCCGAGTGGAGCAATACGCCAGTCTCTGTGCATCTATGTGTCAACCCTGCTGGTTTTTAGTAGAAGAACATGGATGGACAAACATTAAGCATGTCCTGCAGACATTCAGCTTCTTTACCAGGGCAGGGGGAGCTCGGAGGCCTTTTTATAACTCCCCACAGCAGCCCCCCTGACCTTACGGGAGGGGCGATGGCACAATACTACAAATCAAAACAAAATAATTTAACCCCTCTCCTGCCTTGAACTTTTATCTGCTCAATGTAGAAATCATTTTGAATGTGGACCAACAGGATGCAATTTTAGAAAGCTATGAAATCGAAGAGGTTGTTGACAGCTAATTAAACATTTATGTATGTTTTCAAAATAATGCAATGGGGGGGGGGGGGGTAAACGTAGAAGTAAACAAAAATTTGGTGGGTGTAGCAACACTCCTCTACAAAGAAGGACACAGTAACATCACAGATTTTCACTCTGGGACCTGCAGTGTTACTGGACGAGGTGGAGACTGTCCCTGAATACTACTGGTTGAAGCACTAAATGGAGAAAGTCCTTCAAGTTCCATTCAAAGCAGCACAGACTGGAAAGTCCCCTTAAGAAACAGCATTGACCTTTGAACCTGAAAATAGAAAGCTGTGGGTGGTGCCTGCTTTTCAAAAATATACATTTAATTACAGTGTAAACCTTTGACTCATTTCCCATTGTCTCCTTTCATTGGCTCTGTAATGTATGATCAACAGTTCATTTTCAAACAAAGCTGTGATCACCAAAGCACGAGTAATTTCACAGTTTGTTCCTTCGTGCCCTGGATTGCTACAAATTCGATTTGTGGCAGCAGAACTGATTAGGCAGAGTTTTACATTGTGTGCGCTGCGCGGGTTCAGAGGCTCAGGTCAGATAAAGAGGTGGAAAATCCACGGCCGGGGAGGAAGAGAGGGAGAGCAGGGCCTGGCATTGAGCTTCTGCACTGGAGCATCATGCTGACTGGGGCAGCCATGGGGATGGCCACAGCCCTATGAAAGGATTATGCTGAGCTCACAGCTTTTCTCCTTTCATGCATGGAAACAAAACGCTGGCAGCAACAGTTTCTGCTGGTTTCTATGATCTGTTTGTGTTGCCATCACTGTTGAATCTGAGTTCCCTTTTCCATAGGCCAGAGTTGCTATATATACTGCATACATGTACAGTAGATACTCCAGAATATTATTTTAGAATGATGTCAGATTTACAAATCTAAACAGCAGACATGTCTGTGTCAAAGCTTAAATGTGAATTTTTGGATGTTTGATGATTTTGAAACAGTTTCTTTTTTTTTAATTACATCGATCTCACAAAAGCTTCACGTTTGGATGTTTTTTTTAAAACACTGCGACTCTGCCACTATCACATATTGAATGAACAGCTGTGGTTGTTGCTGGTGAAAATAAAATGTTAAACTGTGTTGATCAAGTTCTGATCCTGACAGTTTATGAGGTTGCTATTTTGATTAGTATCGTCTTATTTGTTACTTCTGAAATCAATCGTAAACCATCTTCCCTGTTCCCTGGATCCAGAATGCTGACATACACAACATCCAACTCCTAAACCCCTCAGGGAAACTCTGGCTTAGTAGATCTACTATTAAGAATCTACATCTTCAAAACTAGTGAGTAAAGCTGTAAATTTATGTAAAGCAGTAAGTGTACAGTATTTTCCAATGAATTGCAGTGGAGTAAAAGTTATAGTAGCCTAAAATAAAAATACTCAAGGTGCAGGTACTGCAAAATTGTACTTATGTACAGTACTTGAGTAAATGTGTTCTGTTACTTATCACCTCTGCTAATAAACATATGGTTTGCACTGACTGATAATTAGTTTTCATAACAGGAAGATAGGGCACCTATAAATTAAGAAATATATTATATTTCCTAATTTTTATTTTTTTCCAAACTACTTCTGTATTTGCTTTTAAAGTATTAACTACAGCTTACGTGTTTTTAGAAATTACACAGAAACAGCATAAGTGATAATGGACATTTTTAACAGATAAATTCAATTTTCCATTTCTTTTTTTTGTTTTAAGTACAAACAATTAAATCAGATGGGAAACCCCTGAAATTCCCTCTAACATAATGGAGAAGTGAGACTACAGCACTGGGCAGCAATAGCACTACATAGTGGTTACAAACCACCATTTCGATTTCTTTGGAATTGGTTTTAGATATATGCTAAACATAATAGTTGCAGATATATTTGTGAGCAGAAACATCTTAGAGAACACTTCCTAAAATATTTTTTAAAAGGCTAATTAGACTAATGGCTCATTGACATTAATGACCTGTGTAGCTCGGGCTGCTGAGGCCTCATACACGCAAATAACTTGAGATTTTAGCACTAAACAATCGTCTACCACTGCTCATGTGGAACTACTGAAATCTTACTGACCAGCAAGGATATGAACATTTACCAAATATTTCAATATATGTATACATTAAATACTTCTCTCACCTACGATATCTTGTTAATCCTCACCTTGTCTTAACGGCAGAGTTAAAAAGCTTGAGTACTAAGGCTTGTTTTCAGTGATCTTAAACGGTTTATTAGAAATGTATACCCAAACTCCCACAGCATAACACAAATGCAAAAGTGTCCAACATATCAAATCAAACACAAGCCTCCAAAGCATAAAGTGTATGTGATTAACATTTATGACCTGTACTGCTGTAAACAAATCGGGAACTCTAGAATATACAGCATTTCTGTCTTTGCAGCAGTATGCATATAAAATAAAATTTAAAGAAAGAAAAATAAAATACATAACTTATGCACCTGCTACAATGTGCAGTGTTATAGAAATTAGTATAGAGAAACAAACTCAACTTTGCATATAGTCATACCATTGCAAAGACTGTACCACTCTACTACTGTGTAATGTCAAAACAAGCCGCAAGTTACACAAGCATGTTTATTTTAAATGCTAAATATGAAATTGTTACATATTTGCAGATGTTGGCATACATTGGAAAATCATTTAAGCACTCCTGCTCTTTAAATTAAACAAAATGTGCAATTTACAATACAAACATTAAAGGGAAAGCTATCAAAAAAACAAAAAAAAAATACTTTTGGAAAATGGGCATTTTTAAATTTTTAATAAGAAATCACAATGTTCAATACATAGCCTTACATTTAAAAACAAAAAACACACACACACACACACGAGCGGGAGAGAAGGTGTAAGACATCAGCACATCCCATTACAGTCAGTTAAGTCAAACATCATTTTCATTTGAACATAATTGTCCATGCAGAACAGAACAGCAAAGCACATCACTGGATGTCACTACGGATCTGTGCACGTCTGTATCGAACAGTCACTCCCTCTCACACCTCTGAGGGGTTTCACTTTGGAAACTGAGTAGAGAGATGAGGATTATTCTCCATGGTGGCTGCCAGCTCATGTCTAGTCTCTTTTCAAACGCATACCTTGCTTTATTTACTACTGAGGTGGCCTCCACATTCAGCTACTCCAAGTCAGGCATTTCTGGAACAGAAACAAAAGTGATGTGAGTGCATGTGCTTTAATTTAACAGAAACTCATCTCTCAACATGACAATTAACACCAATATAGAATTAAAAGGTAGTAAATAAAATGAAATTAAAAAAAAAATATATACACACTTTTACAAATTTAGGTCCAAGAGGCATTTTAGATGGAACACAGTCATGCCCAAATTAATACCCAATATATGCGCTTGTGAATTTAAAGCAAGAGTTAAGAGTCCTTAAAAAACTAATCTACTTTAAATAAGAACTTCTGTGGGGATAAAAAAATAGATTTGAGTCCTTTCTAACACGTCATCACTATAGCCCAAGTAGAATTGTTTTTTTAATGCTATGGTTTTAATAAGATTCTATAATGTGCATGTACTTGGCAGTGTCTAAAATTGTGGCTCTCCTTTTATTTAAGTTAATGCTTTCTGGTGACTAAAATGAAACCTCTTAGAATAGTACTTACTTTCATCATCACTGTCTGCACAGTCATGCTGCAACACAAACCAACAACAATTTCAATTCCTCATACAATACATTACCTAGTAAATTTTACTTTAACTTTCTTCAAACAAATATCCAACTTCAGCAAAAGATACAAAATAGGGCTGGGCTCAAATATTTGCTCTTTAATAGGTATAAGGTTTTCATTTTGGCCTTTTTGAATACAATTTTCCAACCCAATGTAAGTTGTTTTGAGTTGACCTAAATTCTTTGCCATCACTAAACACATCGAGTGTTGGCTTCAGATAGAGGCACACACTGAGCAGTGTTGTGGTCTCAATGTGAAGCCTGCACACAAAGGCAAATGTTAAATTAACTTAAGACAAATTGAGGAACAAACCATCCCAACTACTGTCCAGAGTTGGAGGTACAGTGAAATAGCCAAGCAGCTGTTTGATTAGCATCTTTCACACTATAGTAACAGCTGTCCAAACAAGTTTAAGATAAAGCCATTTTTAGAGTGACCATTAGCATCGAAGACCAGGAGCTGGCTGTTTCTATTCTTGGAAAGTTGTAATACAGACGATAGAAATACACACACCTCTTCATCTGCACCATCTAAATCTGGTAGATCGTCCCCTCCCATGCTGTTCATCATCTGGAGAAACACACAGGGAACAGCAAACATGTCACTGTAGTAATATAGTCATACTATACAGTTGAGGAAAAAGTATGCATCTTCTTAGAAATGGTTAGAAGTGTAAGTTCACTTTTTTCAATTTGGTTATGTTGCAGCCTGTTACTAGAATAGTTACATTTTCCCCTCTACACTCAGTACCCCAAAATGACAAAGTAAAAACAGGCTTTAGTTTTTTAAAAATACATTTAGAGATTTCTAAATTGAAATATCACAAGCATTCAGGCATTTTGCAAAAACACTTGAAATTTAGCTCAGATGCCTCCCTTTCTCTTGATCGTTGGAGATTTTTCTACGTGCTGACTGGAGTCCATCTGTGGTGAATTAATAAATGGGCCTTTCCAGATCATGTCAAAGCCTCTCTATAGAACACCTCACAGCCTCACCATCAATCAAAAAAGTAATCTAAATTATTTTCTCCATTAGGCTTTTTTATTTTTGAACATAATTTAATATAACAATTTACAAAATAAACATTTTAATTCATCAATATTGTATTCTGTCACATTTCTTTATTTAAAGTATGCACTGAAGGGCATTATTCACAATTTTTATTGGCACTGTTTTGTAGACTGATAAAGTCTCTCCACATAATTATAGCAAGAGCTTGTTACATTCAAGTTAAAGGAATATGGTGCAATCTACATTTAGCAGTTAAACAGAAAAGTTGCAAAATTCAATCCCCTTTAGAGAGACAACCACATGTAACCTAAACTCTAGCAGTCCATCAAAAGGTGCTTCAATATTGCTTAAACTATTTCCATACTTTAAACAATGGCTGTAGTTTTTTTCCGCTTGCTCATTAGTGGACTTCTTGCTCTCACTAGACACAGCCATCTTACCTTTTACTTACGCACGAAGGCACTTTACGTAAATCCACGAATTTTCATAATTGATTAGGTCGACAAGTCTCCCCACCCTTGGATTAATGCAAGGCACAGATCTAGGGAGGGCTAGAAAAACCTATTATGCTGAATTGCAGGTTCCTGGAGTCTTCCAAGAGCTGGTTAAACTGCTAAACTGCACAATGGGGAGAGAAGGGCCTTAGTAACAAAGGTGACCAAGAACCCAATGGACACTAAGCTCCAGAAATCATGTGTCAGGTTGGGACAAAGTTCCAGAAGGACAACCATCACTGCATCCCTCAGCAATTTAGGCTTTATGGCAGAGTGGCTAGATTGAAGCCTCCCCTCAGTCCAATTACATAAAAATGCATGGAGCAAAATAGCACCTGAATAACTCACTTTGTAGAACATTATTCTCTGTCTGATTAAACCAAGACTGAACAGCTTGGCCTCAATTCTAAATATTATGTCTGAAGGAAGCCAGGCAACCTCTCATCACCTGCTCAATACCATCCCTAGTATGAAACATGGTGGTGACAGCATCATGCTCTGGGTTTTTTATTTTAGCAGCAAGGACTGGGACACTGGTCAGGGTTGAGGGAAAGTTACATGGATTACAGAGATATTCTCAATGAAAACTGTTTCACAGCACTCAAAACCTCAGACTGGGCGAAGGGTTCACCTTCAAATGTGATAATGATCCACAGCCAAGACAACACAGGAGTTTCTTAGGGACAAAAATTTTGTAGAGTGGCCCATCATCTGAAACATCTCTTAAGTGACCTGAAAATGCCTTACCAAAAGTCCCCAAACAACCTGGCTGAGGTCTAGACGATTTGCAAAGAATAACAGAAAATCGCCAATCCGGGTGTGCAAAGCTTGTTGTGTCATATCCAAAAAGTCTGTAATTACTGCCAAAGGTGTTTTAATAAAGTACTGTTTAAATGGTCTGAATATTTGTGATAATTCTGTTTTTTGGTTTTTAATAAATTTACTAACATTTCTAAAATTCTGTTATCCCTGGGGTAGTGTTCGTAGATTGACCAAAATAAATAAATTTAAATACTGTAGTATCAAGCTGCAATGTAACAAAACTGAAAAGGGTTTATAAACTTTCCAAATTCACTGTATACAAGTTTGAATCTCCCATTTCCATTTAAGGGAATAAAAACTTCAGTCTCACACACTTTCTGATGAAACATCTATACTAGCTCAATGTGCATTAAGTATGTTGATAAAAGTACTGTTTTACATTGACATTTTTAAATAAGGAGATTCAAACTTTAGCACCTAATTGCAGATGGTGTGCATATTTAAAATCCTTACCTCTGAGAATTTGTCAAAACTTGACAGGTCCTCATCTGAGTCATCTTCCCAGTCTTTCCAATTATTGAAATCCACACTCAGCCAGTTGCACTAAGAAAATATGATCCACGTAAGGCAGTATTTATCCAATTGTTTTATAGTTTCAATATTAATATTACCATTTATCTATATTATCACCACATATTTCTGAGGCATTTATGACAGACAGTGGAATGTATGGAGAGACTGGAAACCAGGGCAGAGGTATGTTCTATTAATATGCAAGTTGAATGTGAAGTACATCACATCTGTATGATTTTTATTTAAAAATGAAAGTTACCTTTGACTTGTCTTTGGCAAGTCGTGGCCATGATTTCCCTGTCTCTGCTTTTCGTAAACAACACACGACAGACCTGTCAGTGCGTCTGTGTTTGGATTCCTGTACAGAACAGAGAGATTGGTGATGCTTTATGGATAACACACGCTAGATTGGCAACTATAACAACATCTGACAAACATACTTTAGGATCAATCTCCCCAAACAGGTCAACTGTATTCTGGTGCTTGACATCGTCGGTACCACTGAAACAGCTGTAAGAGAAAATGAAGAGTGGTCATAATATATACATTAGATCTAGTGTTCATGAACTATAGTGCAGATAACCTTCTTTAGAGGAAGAGATGTATTTACAGGAGGGCTTACATTTTTATTACATTAAAGCCAGTACAGAACATTGTTGTCAGCCTCCACTTAGAAATGTATTTTTCTTACTGTTACATGAGTTGAATTCTGATTGACTGCAAATGTGTACACTGATCTCAAAACCAGCCTCGGAGCCAGTGGCCACTATCATATTTATAGTATGAAAACATCTAACATATTGACAGACTTAAATTTTGCTGCATAAATCTTATGACCAGAAAGTAAAAGTTTTGAAACAGACATTTAATTAAGGGTAAAAGTGAAGAAAAAAACCCAGGCATCACTAATTTATTGTTCAATGCATAATTCTTTCCGTTTTCAAAACGATTACTTCAGATGCTTCTTGGGAAAAAAGATTTTGCTCAATTACCCCAAAAGATTTAGTCAGAAATCTTAATGTTATTAATGCAGCTTACCTGAAATTGATTTTGGACTTGTCAAAATTTACTTGCACATCTTTACTGTCCTCTACGCAGAACTCAATAAAAACAGAGTCCCGTCTGTCATACCACTTAGCTGTTGCAGGTTGCCTAATGATTAAGAGTAGAAATAGGGGAAATAGGTAAAGTTAAAACAATACACAATCTATTTTTCGTTCTTCTAAATCCAGAAGTAATTCCTCCAGGATTTCATTGACTGATTGTTGCAGCCTAAATGCCTGATTTTACGAATTCAAGAGGGGGTTTGTTTATTAATACGATCGCACCATTACGAATACCTGGAGTCGATTAGAACAATTCAATCGAAGTGACCGGGACACACCTGATCCAGGTAATCAGTAATGGATTAGGAATAGCTGAAAGTAGAGACTCTCCGGGACTTGACGAATAGTCCCTGTAACTAATCTTAAATAGTAATTGTTCAAGAACGTGCCACTGATAAATTACTAACTATAACAAATATTAAAGTCTTTTTTTTTTTTTAATTCTGCTCTGGTTGTCTACGTGTATAAGGTGCGGCAACATTTCATCTTGGATTGTGGTGAGTCATGTTGAAGTTTCACTCATTCATTCCAGATTATCGTTAGCTTCGATACAGCCGCTGCCGTCACGCAATAAGTCCTTAGGAACAAACTCCAGCCCTAAGATTAAATAAAATTAACGTTACAGATTGTAACGTCACATTTATCGTCGCAAACATTTACTAACGTTGGACTTTAGAGTCGAACAACATTAGCAGTTAATGCTACATTACTAATAAGATATATCGTAGTTATCATTTACATTATCACTAACGCGTGTTAGCGTTAGCTCAAGTTACTTTGGCTAACATTAAACACTGAGCTAGCCATGACTGTTTTTTCCAGTACCAACATTACCCATGTCCTGTTGACTGAAATTAGCCTACGAACTAGCGGCAACTCAGCTAATACAAGGCGCTTAAGCACAACTAGCTAGAAGAGTATCGGTTTAGGGAACATGATACCAGATTATACGACTAAAGGAAAGTGACGATGCACTGTGCCTTTTAATTCTGACAGCACTGCAAGTATGAATTCAGGCTAACGCGTTTGCTAGGTCAGTTGACAGTTAGCAAACCGACTGATTCGCTGTTTGCACCCACACACACTCTACCATGACTACTAGTTGGCTACGACCGTTAGCGACTATTTAACAAACGCAGGACTTACATCTTCAGTTTTAGCAATTAAAATCCCTCGTCGGGCCACAATATAGACAATACTGTTACGTAGATGTTGTGCCCGGCAAAACTGAACACCGAAACCTAAACGGTTAACTCCTAACGTTTATAACACGCACTGACGTTTTATCCAAACATCGCGTGCTCTCCCAGTTCTCCCGCGATGTTACCATTTTATTCGCCTGCTACGAGCATGGGCGCGAGCCCCATCCGCCGGGGACAGTTCTAGAACGTGGTGTGCTCGTGCTCAGTGTTCGAGAACAGAGCCCCACCAACCGTTCAGCCTAATAACAGAGAAACTGCTGAAAGTGTGAAAAGGTGAAGTTGACACTTGACAGCAAAGCTGATTTAAAAAAAAGGAGTTCATAGCTTTATGTCACCGGCTTCTCTTTAACTTAATAGTAGTTTTGTTGAGTCTTCCATCGTGATCTTGTGGCCCCAATATTGTAAGAATTCAGATTTGGGATTGTAACAGATTTAATTAATTTTTAACATTGGTGAAATATTACTGTAACCTTTAGGTAATGGTAAACGTCAATATGGATACTATAGCAAGCTTAAATTATAAATTGCCTATTTTAATAGGTGGTTTATCAAAATAATAAAACTCCAGAAAACAAATTTAAATACATAACTCTGCCAATTGTGTTTTTGATTGCAATAAGTTTTTAATCACATCTTGTTTCCAAAGAAAATTAGGGGCGTTATCACTCAAAATCCTTCATTTCTGGATGTGGTCTGTTCTTATCACAGCTCCCTGAACTATTTCTCTCCTGGTACACTTTGTAACCTACTTGATATAATGTCTCATGAAAGCATCAACTAGTCCTCTTGACATTATTCCAACAAATCACTGAGTACTGGTTATGTCCCTGATTATTTCAAAGTTGCCTGCATAGATCCCATTTTAAAGAAATTTGGTCTTGATTCTAATATCCTGGACCGCTACTGCCCCATTTCCAAATTGCCATTTGTCTCAAATTCTAGCGGGGAAAAAAAAATAAAAATAAAAAAAAAAGTGTCACAGTAGTTGCTGACAGTTCTGGAAACAACAGTTCAGAAAAGTTCCAATCAGGTTTTTGCAAAAACCACAGCACAGAGACAGCTCTTCTACATGTCAGAAATGACCTATTTAATGCTAACTCTGGCTTGTGCTCTATCCTAGTGTTGTTGGATTTAAGTGCTGCATTTGACACAGTAGATCACAATATTCTGTTGGATAGACTGAGGCACTGGGTGGATATAATCAGGCACAGCATTAAACTGGTTTGCTTCATATTTGTCTAATAGGAAATCTTCTGTCTCAATTGACAATTGTGTCATCCGCCTCCCCCTCTGAGTATGCTGTTCCCCAGGATTGATACTTGTCCCAATTCTGTTAATCTACATGCTTCCACTGGATGCTGTTATACGCAGACATAATATTTCATTTTACTGTTATGCCAGTGACACTCAGTTGTAACTCCCCATTACTCCCATGGACCATAGTAGGCTGAGTTCTCTACAAGATTGTATGTCCAATATTAGAAATTCGATGTCCTTAAATTTCTTCAATTAAAATAAAATACAATCGGAAATTCCCATAATTGGACTGCAAAAAAATTTCAGTAATATACTCACATCCTTAGGGCCTTATCAAAATTCGTTAAGTCAGTTGTCAGAAATATTGGTGTTTTATTTGACTGCAACTTGAGCATCACCAAACTAGTTCAGTCCTGTTTTTAATAATTTTAGGAACGTTGCAAAAATCAGATCTATGTTAATTTTAATGATGCTGAGACTATCATTCATGCTTGTATCTCGTCTAGATTATTGCAATAGCCTATTTTCCTTACTTCACCAAAAAGACTTGAAATGCCTACAAATTGTTCAGAACTCAGCAGCTAGGCTCCTGACTAGAACCGGGAAGTTCAGCCGCATTACTCCTCATCTTGCATCCCTACATTGGCTCCCTGTTCATTTTAGGATACATTTTAAGATTTTACTGATTACTTATAGGATGGCGCTAAACCATGCAGTGATTTATATTTCTGATCTTTTGATTCCATGTGCCATTATGAAACTTAAGATCAGACAGTGGATTATTGTCTGTTCCAACTTCCCAGTTAAAAACCAAAGGGGATAGAGCATTTTCCATCATTGCTCCAAAATGTGGAATAACCTGCCTGATGAAGTCAGTGTCATCTTTTAAGTCTCCTCTAAAAATGCATTTTTATAAATTTGCCTTTCCTGATATGTGAGATTCTTGTTCTAATATAAGCCATCTAAACAGCTTTATGCATTTTACCTGGTGCTTTTCTTTGATTTTATACTTAACCTGATTTTATTTAAATATCAATTTTCCTTTTTAAATGTACAGCACTTTGATAAGTGCTTTATAAATAAGCCATTATTAGTGTCAAACTTTAACTTAAGCTAGTTCTAACAGACGAACTTACAACACCGCACCAGCTAGCCTTCTCATAACCTACTCTGCTGTGGTGCTTCAAGGTGACGTTGTCTGCCCAGATCTTCTGTAGTTACAAAATTATGAGAATGCTCCAATGTATAAATCATGCCAGAATAATTTTAATCCTCTTATTTAGAATGGCAAGCCTCACCCAAAAACTTTCAGAAGTGAATTACTAGTTATCAGTTTTTGATCGCACTTAAGGATTTGCAACATCTTTCTAGAAAAATAGAAGTTGAACAAACTTTTATGCAGAATGACGTGAGAATAAAGGGGAGGACATAAGAATAAAAGGCATTGAACAAGTTACCATTACAGTGTTAGAAATCATAAAATCATTTGAGTGGTATAAGTTGCAATCAAAGTAAAATGTATTTTTACAGCATCAGAGGCACAACACAAGACTGGGCACTTGGAACATGGATAGATGGGGTACAAGCCAAAGCTTCTCCATTCACAGTCTGCTTCTCAGCCAGCTATTTAACAGATGCATCTTTAGTACTGTTGCCAGCCATAATATCAGGCTGAAGCTTAGCATTCATCATTTTAGGTCCCTATAGGAATAGAGGCTGTCAGATCCACCTGCTGCCTAAAATGTTCAAGCAGCAGAAAATTACTTTAAAGGCAAATGATGCAACTCTAGCTGATGGCATGTTGGACACAGCTTCAAGCGGTTGGGCTTGAACAAGACAGGCTCAGAGGAAGTGTGACCAGTGTAAGGCTTGGTAGCTGCTAAAGAAGCAAAATGAATAAAAGCCAAAAAGAGTGAGAAGCATTTTCAGATGAGTAACTGCACATTTGACAGCCCCAGAACAGTGTTCAGGTAATGGGTAGACTACGGCTGCCAAACGTTTTGTTTCTACCTGTGATCACCATGCGTTGGCTGTTTGTCTTGTGTGTAAAGCAAACTATCACCATTGAAGTCTGAGCTTTACTGATATCTCTCAGGAATTCATAATTTAAAAAGGGACTCTACATTCTGTACTGGAATTCTGTTCCGGAAGGTTTCACAGACAAGGCTATTGGGCTTTGTGTTTCTGAAGCATGGGTGAGATATCAAATACAGGACTGTACCACATGGTTACTTCTATGGTCCCCACATTAGTACCCTTTTCTTTTTATTTAAAATTACAAGTGTGCTTGTCTGAATTTAAAAAACAAAAAAAAACTTCCAATTGCCTGGAGGGTCAGTGGTAGAGCTCTGGGTTGGGATGCAGAGTGCCCCAGGTTTTGAATCCCACCCCACCAGGTGTGGCCCCACCCAGCCACTAAAGGACAACCTTGGTGTCAGTCTCAGATAATATGGGAGGGGTTGCAGCAGGCATGAAAACTTACACCTAATCAACGAACACATTCCGCTATGGCGACCCCTGAAGGGACAAGCCAAAAGCAGTTGATTCTTATGGTCCCCTTCCTTTAGTCATCACTGGCTGATCAATAAATACATCATTGTGAAACTGCTGTGCAGTGTAAGTTACCAACAAATAATCATGAACAATAATCTGATTAAATGCAGGATAGATGCAAAGGTGCAAAAACCAGCACTGCAATCATTTCATGTGCAGGACGCCAAGGGGAACCTCTGTTTGAGCTGTAGCCATCCTGCCCAGCATTTGCATGATTGAGATGGCTGAGAAAATACAGCAAGGGCTTAAATCAGAGCATGATTAACAGCAACTCTTCTCTCAGCTTCACCCCCAGAAAAATCCTCAAGTGAGACACCAGAGCCACCACCTGCAAGACAGCATGCTCTGGAGATGTGGCAATGAGATTGACCAGGTACCTGATTGACCTAAATAGTTTTGGTTAGCAGAGCTGTTTGATCACCTGAGCATGATGCAGTGAGGGGATTTAGTTCAGGACCCAAACACAGGCTGTGACAAGAGGTCAATTAAGATATTTAATGATTATTTCAGAGAATGTTTGGAGAAGTGGAGTTGGCAGGGTGTCAGCAGCTGAAGATGGAAAAGATAACAAGACTTACAGGGGCGAGGCAGGGTCCAGGAGATACAGGCATGTAAAGACAGATCAATATGCTCAGCATTCCATCAAAAACCACCAAGGCTGGAAAGCCAGTGAGACATGAGGAAACCAAGATCAATCTGGCAAGGTACTGCACTGAGAGCTGGGTTAATATGGGCAGCAGCACAGGTGAAAATGATTAGGAATGATTGCAAAAGTAAAGTGACTGAAATGACCATAGGACAGGAAGTGCAGCTGATGGACTATAAAATTAAAGTTGTAAACCTTAACCGTTGGTGGAGAAGTGCAAAATTAGAGATAAAATCTCTTGCAAATTATTTTGTCCATCCATTTGTCCACCACACAAAACTCTTGACAGTTACTGTGTCAGCGAACACTTTGTCTGTCCATCTAACGCCCAGGTGGAGGCTGGATCTCCACTACAGCTTATAGATTTAAAAGTCCAAGCAGTCAATGGGGGTTCATCAAGAACCCAAGAAGGAGTGTGTGCTGCTTGTTGGGAGCTGACCAGCTCACACTGTTAGCATAGAGGTTAACAGCGAGCTAGCCCCTATGAGTGGGAGACGTGCCTCCCTGAGTAAACACCACTGATTGAGGAAGCACATGCTAAAGCAGTGTGAGACATTGCCAGAGCAGAATGCTCTTGCTTTTGTAAGGGATCCTGTCAGACACGACAGTGTTTACACCTAATATTTTACAAGATAATTGATCCAAATAATAATAGGTCTGATTCACAAATATTATGTTTTGCAGCTTAAAACACTGACATGACATCAGTGAGAGTAATGTCCATTAAACCAATAATATGAGTTTATATTAGATTCTTCTTCCACATTCAGAGTGATCTGTCACTTTTATTGTGAATTTAAAAACTCCTACTACTTGATTGGTTGCATCATTGAATAAAACAAAAGAAACTAGTGTCACTGTCACTAGCAGACACTGAGTAGGAGACTCAGGTCAGCTGGCCTAATGTGCAGAGTTGTTGACAGAAAACCCTACAAAGGTTGGCAATATTGTAAGAAATAGTTGCAGTAGGTGAAGAGGCACAAACAGTGGACTGGAACAGTCTTGTACATTGATTACAAAGTATGAAATGTTTGGATCTATGCAAAATAGCAGGCTATTCACATGTCAGACGCAGATCTCATGATAAGATGAAAGATCAACACCAGCAGTGAGGCATGAAAGTGGAAACATAATGATCTCGGGAAGCTTTGGCAATAGAAGAGTGGCCCTATGTGACCCTAACCCATTCTTCCTGATTGTGTAAGAATTATCTAGAGAAAAAAGTACCTGCTGGAATATTCTTGGTGATTGCTTGGCCAGCTCAATCTCAAGATCTGAACCTCATCAAGCTGGTGTGGGAGAAGGTGGACCTGTCATGGATCCTACTCTGATCTCTGTCACCCACACCATTTGGCCATCCCTGCCCTGATCTCTCCATTCTCACACATCACATCCTCCATCAGTCTTCATACCTTTGCTCTCCCTCTCTCTCTGCCTCTTGCTCTCTCTCCCCTCCCTCTCTTGTACTCTTGCTCTCAGTTTTGCTCTATCCGTGTCACGCTCTCTTTCCCTTTGTCACGGTCTTGAACACTGTCATGCACAGGTGTCCCCTTTTACCGTACTCCATTTAAGTTTCTCTGCGTATGTGCTTTCAGTTTCCTTGAACTGTTGTTTAGTTTCACTAGTAGTCATTTGTTCCCTAGTTAATTTAATTTGTGCCCATGCTCCTGGTTCCTCCAGCCCTGCCCCCACATTAGATGCCTCACTCTAGGTTTTAGGTTCACCATTTCTGTCTGGTGTCTGTTGGTGTCTGTAGATGTCATTCAGAGGCCAGTAATTTGAGGTTAGATTGCATCAGTTAATCTGTAAATCAGAAAATATTTTGTCAAATTAGGTGACTTTGACACAGCAGCTATATCATTTGATTGAAATTCACCTTTTTAGACCTGCATAAGTTATAAAAAGCCTTGGGGATAGGAAATATGTTGATTTTTCCATATTTTATTTAAATACCTTGAATGCATTTGCTTTTACAACAATTTATTGTTTTAATACATTTGCCAGTTTTGTCTCATGAATGTATAATTAATTCTAGCCAGCTAAAGTTAATTGAAAGGTAAATGGTCAGAACAGAACCCTGTCTTTATGATTTTTTTTTTTTATTATAGTGGACATTCACATGAAAACATTTATATAATAATCTGTCGTTTAACCCAAACAATGTATTCTGCCCAAATTTAGCAATACTTTTATTAATGCTGTCAGTAAGTTAGTGTATTCAGACGGCTTAATTTGCATAATAACTAAGTGAGTGGGTATTCCCTCGATTGCGTGTAGGCCGCACTCTAGTGTGTACTTAGCCTGTAAGTGTTTCGTTCTTATTAAAGCTGTTAATCACGACCAAATATGATTCACTCATGGAATCAAAAAACACAAAACCACCATTTTTGTTAGCCAATCATGTCAGGTCAGTGACGAACTTCCTGGTCACATTTTCTCGTAGATCCCAGTCCCTGTTATTAATGGGTATGTTTGCTCTTGCACAGTCAACAGGAAGGACACGGCTTGGGAACGAAGACACGGGCTCAGAGAGAGAAGAAAGCAGAAATTATCTGCTTGGAGAAAGCTGCCACATAGCTAACGTGGTGGGAGCCAGATAAGAAGAGGAAACTCCTAATGCTGTTTACTCTGTGTTACGCCTAGCCCAAGGACGTACGGGGAAGGCAAACACAAGCGAGACTGGGGACGAGGTGGAGGGTTTGGATGGCATTTAACAGGGCCAGGGAAGAGCTACTGAAACCTTAAAGAGATACGTGCTGCGGATACGTTTGGATATCATGTCTTGACTTCAAAGGACTAATTGTCCGCGGATAAACTGCAGCAGCACGTCAGACATTAAGGCCTCCTCAGATGGAGAACAGTGCTCTTTAAACCAGCCAGAAAGCTCTCTGACAGGCGGCGCCGCGCCACAGCAAAGGGTGAGGTATCGAAGCAGTCGGCGGCGCGGGGGACACACACCACTTAGCTTAAACGTTGACGCGAAATGTATGAAAGGCTAAGATAATGCTCCAAAATCGCTGAATTCCCCCTTTGCTGCTGCTTCCGCGGAGAATGGCTCAATCTGAGTATCGCCGAGCAACGGTGATAACGCTTGTTCCAGTCCTTCAGTTTTTCCTCCTCTCCTTTTCTGTTAAACAGGACGCTTTATTCGCAATTAAAGGGATTTATGGGATCACAAGGTAACTTGCAAGCTTATGTTTTTGTGTTTGCATGTGACCGTCTGTGGGATTTCATGTTTTCGCGTATGACGGGTTTTAGTTTCCTTTGTTTACAGTGTGAATTTCAGAACAGCTGATAACGTCCTCGGCAATGCCGCGATACTACCTGTTTTATATTTCACTGATGTCCTGCAGTCACGGCAAAAAGCATCTCGTGTAGAGATATATGTACTTTACATGCATACACTGAAAATAAACAAGCTGAAAGAAAGTACATTTTAATTTGCTGTTATACGTGGAAAAGTAAGCCACCAGATTCAGCAAAAACAAAAACTCATGGCTATGCAAAATACATTATTCTCCATAATGCATTTGAAAATAGCAACATGAACTTGTGCATATCCTAAATGGATGAATTGGATTGTTGTTCACACAAGCAAAAACTGTTGTGTTCTATTTGGCTTTGTTTAAACTCTAAGGCTGTGTGCTTTTCTTTGCAGTTTCCTCTGATGAGATGAGTGTGCGTGCTGGCCAGGGCAGTGATGAGGTGCTGGTTTCACAAGCAGTGTGGGATTACCTGGCTGCAGCTGGGCGGCCCTGGCTCATTGACTTCCAGCACAAGCAGGGGTTGAGTGCTGGTATTGTTAGGCGAGGAGAGAGGGGGGGCTGCTGTGCGGTGAGGCTGCAGCCAGTGGAAGGCTTCAGTAGCACTGGAGCTAGTGTGATGAATGGACCCATATCCAGTGAGACACGAAAAGCCTTTATTGACCTATGCCGTTGTGCCCGCAAAGAAATGAGCAAACAGGAAGGGGGACCCAAAAGGAAGATTCCTGGTGGTATGGGGGTCCTGCAGCCGAATGGAGATGGGAGCCCGCTTCAGCCTCCACCTATCCAGCCCAGGCGCTCCCAAAGACAGCAGCAGAGATTCAAGAAGCCTGCTGATGAGGCCTATGCTATGCTCCACGATGCAACCCAGAGAACAGACAGTCGGTCTGGCATGGCTACACACAGTGAAACAGAGGACATTAATACTTGTTCAATCTGCATGGGAGATATCGTAGAGAAGACTACCCTGGAGAGGTGTGGCCATTCATTCTGTCACTCTTGCTTAGATCAAGCCTTTAAGGTAAAGAAAGCCTGTCCTGTGTGTCGGCTAGTGTATGGCCAGTTGATTGGAAACCAGCCCGCCAATGGTACAATGATTGTGGAGCGAGACCCTGATCTGGAGCTTCCTGGCCATGAAGGCTATGGCTGTATCTGGATCATCTATAGCTTCCCTCCTGGCCTACAGGCGGTGAGTAGCCTGAGAGCATGTGCAGGTGTGCTAGTGAAACTTCTGATAATCATTTATGTCATTATACTCAACTCACAGTTGTCTTGGATGATTAATAGAGATTGTTAACATTATAAATTAGAATTGCAATTAAAATGGGCAATTTAAAAAATTATACATTTAGGTTTGAATGGGCAAACTCAAAATTCATCTTTGTTGTTATCATTATTAGAACAACTACCTGAAACATTTAATATATTTTTTTTTAAATTAGGTATTGTGCCTTTTAAGAAAGTAAGGCAGCTTCAAATAGACTTTAACGTTAAAGGTATACTCTAGTGATTTGATATTTCGCCTTTAACAGATTTTTGTCCTCGGTGAAGAAAAAATGCTGCATTCCACATTACAATGGGGGCATCTTGTCTTTACACATCTTTAAAACACAGTGGCACAAATTTGTATGCCAATTTTCTGATGTGAATACATCTATGTAGCCTAAAAGCCCAAGCTGAGATAACCCCTACTGATGCCCAATAGAGGTTGAGCTCTCCCCCACGTGACATTTTACAGGCTAAGTAATACTTTATATAAACTTATATGTAAAATCAATAGCTGTCCCCCTCCTAGGATAAAGAACATTTGTATGTGTTTCAAAGATGTCAGGAGTAGCCCTTATCTGTTTTAGACTGCAATGTTCAATGTTTTTATTGTTTACCAAAAAGAGGAAATTAACTAGGATAGAAGGAAGTAAATGGAAAAATGGCTTTTCTACCTGTTGGTACCAAAACGCTTTACGCTGCTTCTTATTCAACCATTCGCAATCACAGTCACACAGCGATTCTATGCAGCTGCCTCACACTTGAAGGGAGCAACTAAGTTGGGGTTCAGTGTCTTGCACAAGGACACTTAGACATGTTATGGAAGGAGCCAGGGATCGAACCAACAACTGCAGGATTGATCGACGACTGCTCTACCTCCTGCACCACAGTCTTACACATAAACAGAAATCATGCATAAAACACATCACTCACAGGAATAAACATCACAATCATAAATAATTGTACTATAAATGTATTAATAAAGCGTCACAGCTTTTAAATTGATCCTGTTTTGACAGCCAGAACACCCAAACCCAGGTGTTCGGTACCCAGGAACAGACCGTGTGGCCTACCTCCCTGACAGCCCTGAGGGGAACCGTGTGCTGGGCCTTCTGCGCAGGGCCTTTGAACAGCGCCTTATCTTCACCATCGGTACCTCCATGACTACGGGCATGCAAAATGTCATTACCTGGAATGACATTCACCACAAGACCTCAATATGGGGTGGACCCCGCTGGTATGTGCTTTTAGATGAAAGTGAATGGCTGCTGTGATTTGATTTGGTAATAGCATTTTCTTGTGGTGGTACTGACAAAAGGGCTCAGATTCACAGATACAATTAAAGTTCCTGACAAGGAAATTCTTTCAGTTGGCCTTGGCTTGATGGACCCTATGGCTGTCTGAACTCATACAAATGCACTGATGGCTTTTTTTAATGTCTCCTGACAGTTTTGGATACCCAGACCCCACTTACCTGGTACGAGTGACAGAGGAACTCAGAGAGAAAGGCATAACCACGGACTGACAACATGAAAATGAAACTTTCCCATTATCTTTGTGGTGACCATGACTCAGCTCCAGGTTGTGCTCTGAGACTGCCTGTTCTTTAAATGACGGCTGAGGATGGTCCTCAGCAGACAGGTGTTTAATGCTGTGGCAGAGCCCACACCACTCCACTAGCTGTTCCTCTGTTTGTTCACTTTATTCCAGTGCTACATGTGGAAGAAGGCACTTTGAGTTCAGTGCATTCTTGTATTACACAATCCTCTACCTGTCACAGTTGGCAATAGGACCCATATTTGATGCACTTGAAGCATCATGGCATACTGGAATTCATGATACTTGCATATTATTTAGAAAATCGAATTTCAATGTTATAAAACACTTTATGTTAATGTTTATTTCTACTCTCCGGATTACTTATTTCGTACAAGCACATTCTTGGTTTTATCTGTCCAGAAATGTTTGAGTAAGTCTTTGATTTCACAATTTCTAATTACTTCATTAAGGATTATATGGCAGAATAACCCTGCCAGCATAGACAGCATCTGTTTTTCTTACGTCATTGCAGTCTAAAGCACTCACAGGCACTTTGCTCAGACAGTCTGTTTTCAATTAGGTCGGTGTTACTGTTTTTGCTCAGGCCCACAGGTTTGTGCAGTCATCAGCTTTTAGTCTGGTGACTACAAGATGATGTCAGGTGCTTGGAAGTGTTCTTTTGCTTGTGATTTTAATGTTTTTCATATATTTACTTAAACATGAGGAATGTTAAATGATGTCTCTTTGCAGCACCTTTTGATGACATGCATTTGGACCCTCCCCTGGGTTTTTTTTTCTTTTATCTGCTTTGGTCAATATCGTTATTTTAAGATGTCTCCCAGGTGTTGAGCCCATTATGTTAGTTGTTAGTAATGTGCTCATCTAATTACCAGATTTAAGATGATGTCAAATATAAAGGGCATATAGACCATTAAACCAAATGAAAGGCACAAAAGCTCTTTAAATATCTATGCCTCCTTCCCTGTAAAACTGGAACATTTGCCAGCTAGGGTTGTCATAAAAATGAGGTAATTGTTATAAATTTGTTTATCAGAACCAATGACCTACTATACACAGCAAAAAAATGTGTTGAGAACAATTGATCTGATTCAGGTTGGGTGGGATGCTGATCCAATTTCGTTGTGCCTTTCTTATATTTAAAAAAAATAATAATAATAATCAAGCATGATGTTACTAATGAATGGTAAGCAGTTTGGGCATATTTAAGTCCTACGTTATTTGATATATAAGCAGCATTATGGTTGTAGCTATACTATCTGGCTTTAAGTAAAATAGTTAATGAAAATATGTATACTTATATGTATTAAATTAGTTTCTCATTTATTATTGTAGTCCAAATGCTGAAAAACCCCTCAGAACTGATAAGGCTGTTTGTGTAAAAGTGCTTTGCTAAACGCAGTAACATGCTAATAGCAATTTTTTTCATTAATTTCCATACATCAAATTCGATTTTTATGTTTTCATCACCTTTGCATTTTAGTTAAGGGACCAATTTAAATATTTTGGGACACAGGATTGTCGTTTGCGAAACTACTGTGCAAACATTTCTATGCATTACATGAATACGGGGAAGTGAGAAGATTGGATTGTTGAGAGTACACATATTACAAAATGATTGTTACGGAAATGTTAGGGTTTTGCTTTTCTAATTGTGTTGATTCGTACTTTGTTGATATTCAGAATAATGTGCTTTACATTTTAATACTTGAATAAAAAGTTATGTTTGGGTTTGTGGTGGATATTCAATGTAGGCCCTAAAAATATCAGGTGTACCTTCAGCCACTACAATTAAAACTTGATATCAAACTTTGGTTCATTTGCAACCAGTTCAGGCTATTGCTTTTAATCAAGATGTGATCTGAACCATCACCCTCTTTGGACCGTAAGACTATTGCAACAGCAAGATACTGAATTCTAACAATGCACAATTTGCCATGTAATGGATAACATAATCATAGTTTTAACAGAAGCTTATATTTGGGCTTAGAAACTTTAAATTATTTTGTGTAACAAATTTGTATCATTGTGATCTATATTGTCAATTTTAAAAGCCTAATTGTGGCTGTACATGGTTCCATTTGCCACTTTAATTGTATAATAATTATAAATTGTATTATAACCACCATAATTCTTCTATATGGATCGGTGAATGCCTATGACCGAAGGTGCATATAATGAACAAACCACTATGATCTCTTTAGAATCCAGCCGGGGACCTTTTTTGCTTTCTAACCCCTTCTCACACTGCTCACCATTTCCAGTCTGCCATTCTCTCAGTTAATGGCTAAAATTGATAACTTATTTTAACAACAGTATTACTGCTGATGAGGCAAGAGATCACATTAACTTATAAATAAATAGTAGTGTACATCATCCTGGCACTGGTCTGTATCAGCTTCAAGATGTTTTATCACCTGTAAACCCACGTTGCTTTATCGTATACCACTTTTCTGTATAAGTGTTCAGTTATTCCTTTATTAACATTTTGACCAAGTAACAGTCTTCTTTAGGAAAAGTAAGAGTTACAAGTAGCCTTAATACATGAAGAACCTGTTCTACTCCTCACCCTGGTGTTTTTAGTCCTGCACACAGTTTCAGGCAAATAATGTCAAACTATGAAAACAAAGTCACACTGTGACATTACTCATCTGTCCTAGCGACGATTTGTACATTCAGGATAAAAATTCTGAATTTTATGCAAATAAAGCAGGTCAGTGAACTTACCAGTAATGTGCTATGTTATAACCCACAGTTTGATAAGTATTACTGGTGCATTTATCATGTCAACATTTTAATGTCGTTTTTTGGCTATGGTAGTACGTAGTTCCTACATTTCACCTCGGGGGGGCGAGGGTTTGTTTACATTTGGTTCTCAGCTGATTGACAGGGGCTGTTTTCCATGGATATCATATATACGTCCATGAGTCTTGATAAACTGTCTCTGGCAGCAGTTTTCTCGTCTAAGTTTCCAATAACATAATCAAACCAATCAGAGGCCAGTTTCCACAATTTCCTTCCTTGCACATGGCTGAGTCGGTACTTTCCTTATTTTGACGTCACATAGTCCCTGACGGGAACCAATACATTTTCATCCTCACACGGAGAGCGTAAGATTGTCGTTAATCGTGACCTACGTGTCAAACACCGGAAAATAATGGAAAACAAGCAGTCGTGTGCGGAAGACTGTGCCATCTGCTTGGACAAAATTCAGAAGATGAAAACGCTTAAATGTCTTCACTCTTTTTGCTCTGACTGTATCGACTCGTTGTTCACGTATAAGCCCGCTTGTCCGATTTGCAACACGTACCACGGTGTGTACACTGGGAACCAGCCGGCGGGCACGATGACGGTCACGCGCAGCTCTCAGCGCCTGCCGGTTTTGAGCACTGCGGGTCCATCATCATTCAGTACAGTTTCCCAGCCGGGGTACAAGGGGTGAGCTGTAACTGAAGCCACACACACCATAATAATTGTAACCCTACTTTCTGGGTAATGCGGGGACTCTCCAGTGTCTCTGGGCTGTGGGTAAGAAGGGGCCTAGAGTTTTCTTGGTAATCTTCTTTAATGAAGGCAGTACACAACAACTTCTCCACTCAGTATACGCGCACCTCTCGACTCGTGTCACCGCTACAACCGTTCCCCCGGTAAACCAGGGCAGGTAGGAACTATAGTTACTTCTACTGAAGGTGGTATAATAAAGCAATAAACTGTACTCAGTAATAAAAATAATAAAGCACTTTAGCTAATAAAGAAGTAATTACTGTTAATATAAATCAAACTCAATTCACTATTGCAACATAATATAATGTACTTAAAGTGAATAGATTTACCTCAATCATGTATATGATAACACTATAATATATATTATATATATGTTAGTACAGAAACTTAAACATTCAGCAAAATAATATCCACAGAAATGAGGGTTATATTGTTGTTATTACCATAATTATTATTATTACTGTGGTTAATATTATTACTTATTTGAAGAATTGGTCAAAAATGTAAAAAAGATGGAGGCAAAAGTGTAAGTTAAAGAATTAAACGTAAATTCTTACTAACACCACGATTGCAAGTGTACTTATCTGACAGTGAATCATTTGATTACACCGTCATTTGAATCATCTGCATACATGTACACTCAGAGCAACTTCAGGTGAAAGTAAAGTTACAAGAATATTCCACAAACTCTTAAACCAACGGGACTGTTGACTGTGGAGGCTTAATTGTGGTTAAATTATTTTAAAATGTGACACTTCTAAACTCTCACTAACGCTCACACAGGTCTATTTATGGCTGAGTATGTATAGGTGTTTGTTGTAAACCGTTTCCATGAATGCAGCTGGTGACAGAGGAGCGTGGTGGTAAGTTACTCTGACCCACGCATGTTGTTATTAAAACGCATTGCTTTGTTATGAGGAATTGCTCGGTTAAGACCAGCGCATCGATAGTCGGATGAACTTCCTCGCTCACCACCGTACAAATATGAAATATCTAACTAATTGTGAGAATAAATTTGCTCCTGAATGGGTTTGAAAGAGTACGTGTTACAGGTTGCAAGTCAGCATGACTTTGGAAGAACACATCCAAAATTATCCGGTTAACCTGTAAATCCACGTACGAAGAAATGGGCCCGGTTGCAGTCGTTCACGTCCAGTTCCCCTTTCAGCAGCGTTTAAGCTGATGTTTCTCCACCAGAGTGCAGTGTTGTTTGTTTTTGATCACTGTCCTCTATTGAAAGAAAAAATATCTGGATTAGTAATGATAACATGGTAAGGTCTGTTCGGGACCACCTAATTATTACGGCGATTTCTTCTTTGGTCTTGGAAAGCAAGTATGGTTAAACGCTTAATGTTGCTGTGGGACTGTTGTGGAGATCACTTCAAGGTGCATCCCTCTGTTGCTATAGAAACAGTGGCACTAGAGTAGGAGACAATGTGCTTGATTTTCTGCTTATTTAACATCAACCAGAGATATAGGCTACACCCCTGTCTGAGGGGAACTAGTTCACATTAATGTGAACTAGTTAATTTTTTAATTGAATGTTATAGAGTAATTCGAGCAGTTTTGTGCATAGGTTTGGCACCCCTGGGCAAAATAAGTATATTGATTTTTGAAAATGATCTAAAACATATGTGAAACTCCACTAAGGATTACTTCATGAAACATACATTTAATTTGCTTGAAGAGTGTGTGACAATTTCTAATTCAAGGAAAGACTCAGTTGGCTACAAAAAGCAACCTGTGATATCTGCCAAGGGGTGGGGTTACTAAGTGCTTAATAATGACAGATCTTTTAGGTCTTCTCTGTGATAGTAGTTCTGTTTCTGATTTGATGTTTTAGATTTTTTTATTTACAAGAAACAAAAGAACGGAACATGGGCAGCAGGAAAAACACACACGTTTATGTACAAGGACAAACAAGCTCACCGCCATCTACTTTTCTAAAATTTCTACAGCTTAGAAAATGGAGCCAAGAGAATGAATGAATGGGATATTTATTTTTGGATCTTGGAACACCAAAGGCATCTTAGAGTGTCTGTTGTTTGAGGGGATGCTTTCTGGTCCTCGGAAGTCTTTTAGTGCCAGTCAGCTACAGTGCCAAGGAGAGCCTCTAATGTTACTGGCTCTTTTTCTAATGTGACTGCAGACAGACATTGTTATGTCTTAATTTTTATGATAGTATGCTTATTTGGTTGTTTATAAAGAAAAAACATAAATAGAGCTCCTCTTTTGTTGTGTAATACAGAGATCATACACTCATATCAACCTGAATTCCCACAGTTCCTAAAGGGAACAATGTCAAATAGATTTTAGTGTTACCACAAACATACTGCTTTTGTTGATCCGTATGTTTCATATGTGCTGTTGTTTACCATGTTACAGCCCAAGCACCCAAACCCTGGGGTGGGATACAGGGGCACCTGCCGTATTGTCTTCCTGCCAGCCTGTGAAGAGGGAGAAAAAGTCCTGAAGCTGCTAAGGAAAGCCTTCGACAGGAGACTTATCTTCACTGTTGGACGATATGCCACCACGGCCCAAGACAACGTCATCCCCTGGAATGATATTCACCACAAGACCAGCATGGGAGGAGGTCCACAATGGTATGCATATTACTGCTATAGTGAAGAGTTACTTCATTGACTGGTAATTGAATTAGTTCTGATGACATAATACAGAATTAATGAGACACATTGGATCTGTGACTCAGTGCCAGAGAATCACATTTGTGCAGATATTCAAATAGTGAAGCCAAATGGAGGTTTTAGTCTGATTATCAGGGTGATATCACATAGCCCACTAGTCAGGGGTGATTTTATTAAAGACACACATTAAAAACTCCACTCTCGCTTCCCTTTACAGTTATTCATATTAAGTTTAAGGGTGTAAGTAAGAGTGACAATAATGATCAAATTATAACAAACACACACACAAAAAAATGTCTTTTCAATGCATACAGACTCATACCTTATCCACATGGAATTCAAAATAGCAACAAAGCCCAGAACACTTTTTATCAGCTGCTTTGTATCACTGTTGCTGAAACCTTTAGTATTTGTATACGTATTCGTTGATGGATGAGGATATTCTTTGGTGCTGAATCCCTTTTCAAAAGTAATGCAATTTTAAGAATCAAGCTAAAAAAGAAAAGGAGTTTTTTATTTTATTTCCAGTAAACAGCATATTTACTGCTTGCTTTTGTCTCCCGATGACAGCTTTGGATATCCAGATTTAGAATATTTGTTCAGGGTTCAAGAAGAACTTCGTCTTAAAGGACTGACAGAGGATGATTGATAGGTGAAGACAATGTTCAAATAGATTTAATACTGTGTATTGTTACAGAGTTCTTTACTTCAAGTCTGCATGTTTTGCAGAGCTCAAGCAGGGATTTAGGAGAGCTATTACATATGAAAATGGAGGTTAGTGGCTCAGTTTCCAAAGATTTTTCAGACTTAAGCATATGTGATAATACATAGCATGTACAAAAATAATTTTCATCACACAACATACTGTATTAAAGAAGTGTTAAGCAAAAGAAATATCAAACAAAGGGAGTGGCTGGAGTACTCTGAATTTCCAAGTCGAGTCATGTATCCACCAAGCTATTTAGTCTTAAATATTTTTCCATTCTGCTTTTTAACTGTCTGGTCCACTAGAGGGTGATGCTCTCCTCGAAGAAGGGAGTGTAATGGTGTTTGCTTGGTATGCAGCTGTATCGTCATCACAATCCCCAGTCCCGCAGCACCTCCCAGACCTCCTCGCCCAAAGTCAGTGAGAGGAGCAGAGCTGCTGATATAGATAATGAGTCATGTGTTTCTATGGTGCTCAGGGCAGTTTTAAAAACAGCAGCTTACACTGTGTTTATGAAGGAGAGCAACAAAATCATCTTGTGTTTAACCACACTGAACAGCTCACCTCTGGATTCCTGAAGTACAAATACTGTTAAACATGGTGTGGTGACAGTTAGGTGCACACAGAAACTGATACAGTTAAAGTTTAACAAAGACAAAAGACTCAGCTGCTGCTCTTTTAAATGTAAGTCTTTATGTGTCTGTTCTTTGTAAATGTGTGTCATACAGTAGCCATTATTAACCCAGAACACAAAAATAATGCATTGTATAGCTTTAAATGTCTTTTCATGAAGCAAAACAGAACCATTATTATGTTTCCAGTATTAACAGTAAGATACTGGGAAAAGGAAATATATTTAACCCATATTTAGGAGAGAAATAGTTTACATGTGATACGGTGGAGTTACTGTTTAGTATTCTGGGGTTCTGGGGACATCACTGTGGCCTTGGATCGCAGGACATCTGCTGCTCTCACAAAACAGACCAAGACCCATGTGGTCAAGCATACCACCCACCAACCTCCACCTTTTCCCCTTCTTACCCTTAAATCATCAGTTCAGTCTATCCATGTTTCATAACCACCCTCTATCCTAATTTGACTCTTTGCCAGTGTACTGTTTACTATCCTTTTTTGGTTTCCCGTCTCCGACAACTTCCTGTGCTCTGACAGCACATACAGTACCACCCGTTGAAAATTAGCATTCCATGACATGTTTGCTTTTTCTGTCACAGTAATATATAATAAAGACAGGTGAAGAAATTGTAATTTTTTTATTGTAACATATTGTATGACAGGCAAACACTGAGAAGTACTGTGGAATATGTCTTCCAGTTCAGTGGCTGTAACCTACATTTAATCATAAAATATTCCATGTGAAAGGCTGACAGACTGTGTTTCTCCAGGCATTTTGGTTTAAATGCAAATTATGTTCTCAATTAAACTAAAGCAAAATAACATACTGTGCAGTCTGAAATTTATTTGCACTCTCACTTATAGATGGGTCCAGATTTTATGTTATTATCTACTGACTCTTTGCCCCTCTCTGCACGTATTTCCCTTCCCTGTCAGTGTCCATCTGGACATCTGGGATAAGGGGCAAAGATATATTTATAAATCTGCAATCATGATTATGCACCAAAATATTGTGGGTGGCTTAAACATGCATCAGTATTATGGTTAGTGCCACGTATCCCTTGATGACTTTGAGTGAAATTAGGCTCTTGATGTATGGATTAAAACTGATACATCTGTAGCTACTTCCATTGATTTCCATAAAACACAGCTCTACTCTGTTGTGGCAGGACAACTACAATTCTCTGCTGTCAGGCACTGAAAATAGCTCCAAGACTCTGCTGATTTCATGTTTCTGGGTGTGACTAGACGGCTGCTCAGGAGGGGCTCTCAAAAAGCACACAGACGCACATAACCATTAGGCAAGAGATGTACGGTGTTTTCTGTACTAGAGATGATAAGAAGATCATTATGTGACAATGCAGAACTGTTGTTCTCGCCCCCTCTCCCCACTGCGCTCCTTAATTAGAGTGTCTCTGGCTGTGGGGAGAACCCTGGCACATCGCCTGCCTGCCTGCCTCCTCATCCTCTCATTCTCTGTTCCTGTGGTGCTAAACCCAGCCAATCACAGAAGTACCTGTCTATCTGGGTGCAGTGCACACTACCACGGATTATCTGCTCCAGATGTATACTTTTGCATATCTTTGAAGGCATGTTTTTAGAGTTTCACCCAGTTTCCTCTTTTAATGCAGGAATAAAGAACTTCCCTGCATTAAAAATATTATATTCAGTTAACAAAGCACAAAAAAGGACTATTTAAGGCTGTGTTTGCATGTTAGGTAAATGGACAGGAGGAGGAGGCATCTGTCTCATACACACTCTTTGTGTGACAGAATGTTAGCCCACACCACTGACATGCTCATTCACTGCGCCCAAGGCTGTTTGCTTAAGAGCTGCAAAGTGAAGGTGGGTGTGTGGGCTTGTGCTTCTGTGGCTTTGTCTGCGCCCTTGATTGCATCTGTGCATACAGTATGTAAAATTATGCACTACTGCATACATGAGTGTGTGTGTTTGTCAAGGCAGTTTGTCACATTTTGTTTTCTGATTCATAGCCGGGCTACGTGGCTTTTTGTCTGCCTGATTTAGCAGAACAGACCCTCTGCTTTTCTTAGTAATACCGACAGATTTAGAGACTTACTTTACTATCAGGGGTATTTGGCTTGGTTGTCAGCATCACAGATTGAAGTCTCTGCACAAGCTGTTCTTCATTAGCAACACCCGAGTTTCTCAGTGATATGAGAGTAGAAACTTCATCATCTGTCCTCTCTGAGAGACCAAAACAGTTCCCAGTCATTACCTGTCCAAACATAAACTACATCATATCACATGGAATGTCATGGATTCATAGCCAAACTCGTATCCCTCTCTCAGTCAGTGTAGAGAAAACAAAGGACACTGTGGCTGATTTTGGACAATGTGTGCTCAACACTGTCCCCTGACTATCCATGGCTATGCTGTGGAGATAGTCCTTCCCATCATGACTGTCAAATTGGCCTTTGATGTAAAACAAGGGGGAGACTTAAGCAGAGACTTTTTGACCTTTGTGGACATTTTTTTAAGGACCACAGGCAAAGAGTTATAGGACATCAGCAGCAACAATTCCAAACCTTTCCAAACATAAATCACATCATATCACATGTATCACTTAGCCTCATTCATTCATTCATTCATTCATTCATCAACATGAAAACATTTAACAAAAGCTGAATGACAACTTCTACAAATACATATTACAAACTATTTGCTGCACTGAAGAATGCCAAAGCCTTTGTTGTCCTTCAGCTGCCTCCTCAGCTGCGGCCATCCATTCTCAGACTGCCTCATGTAATATGGCAATTAGTTGTGGCTGTCATGGCAACTAGCATGACCTTTCTATCATTTTACAATTGTGAATCTCATCCAAGGTTTGTCTTTCTTACATCAGCTGTCTGGAGCTTTTTCACAGTAAAGGGGAGAGTGTATTATACAAAGCTGAGTGAGACTGGAACAAATGTGTCTTTGTCTTCAGTCTAGTGTTATTGATTCAGTCAGGTATATTTTACATGTGAAGGTTGTATCCAGTTGCACCTTTACTGTATGTGAGCTACACTAAGAACCTGGAGCAAACAGTTATTTTCCTGCCTGAGTAGCAATGAGTCTTCGTAACCTCTCCCCTTTCATATTGTCTGGAATATTGCAAGTTTCCGGGAGTAGAACGTTTGCTAAGAGTGTGAAACTAAGAGTAAAAATCCGACATATAATGAATCACTTCTGTATGATTCTGTATGATTTTATTCCCATTTATTTAATCATATAGATTGTAGTAGAAAGATTATAGTAGCCAGTTGTTTTTTGTACAGAAATTCCATATTGCAGATGCCACAGAATAAACATTGTGATTATAAAAAGCATTTTAGGGTGTACTCCTGAGTTGAGGTACAGCCTGTGCAACTGTAAAAATACAGTGTAAATATAAATATAAACCTGCTTCTGAAAAACTTGTGGTGCTTGCACAACTGTATGATTTTATATTGCTGTGCCAAGTGAAGGCTGCTGCAGCTGAGTGCACTTGCTGGCAAAGACTGTGGGCCACACAAAGATATTATTTAACAATATGTGATGTAACAATTTTTTGTACACAAAGCCAGGGGACCTGATTCACAGATGATCAGACTAAACCCGAGTCACTTGCTAGTTGACCAAACTGTCAGTTGCTAACCCATGGTTTTTAAATGTTTTAAAGTTATCAAGTGTACAACAGCAGATCTTACAATTAGCAAACGGAACAGCTGCACCTTGTGGCAGCAAACAGCTCACTCAGCAGTTTAGACAGTGAATCATATGAGTAAACAGAAAACGTAATCATGTCAGATAATTATAGCAAGAGAAGAGAATTTTATATAAACAACCTAGAGCATGTCCTTGAACAATAATCCGTATGAGTCATAAGATACATTCTCAGATTCCCTCTCTCAGTCAGTGTAAAGAAAACAAAGGACACGGTGGTTGATTTCAGAGAACGTGTGCTCAACACTGTCATCTGAATATCCATGGCTATGCTGTGGAGATAGTCCTTCTCATCATGACTGTCAAATTGGCCTTTGATGTAAAACAAGGAGGAGAATTAATCAGAGACTTTTAGACCTTCGTGGACATTTATTGAAGCACCACAGGCAAAGAGTTACAGGAGATCAGCAGCAACAACCCCAAACCTAAACCTTCCCTTTAAATACTCTCTTACTGACCAACTGGGGAGGATCAAACCGTCAGTGGCTGAGTTCCATTTTACTAATCAATACAGGTACTTTTGTGGCCAGATTAACATGAAAAAATGATACACTTTACTTACTAACTCAATCAGCAATAGCAATATTTGATATTCTCTAAAATGCTGTTATCAAAAAGCATGATACATAAAAAGACACAATATAGTAGTACGTAAGTATAATTGGTTATGGCTTCCATAGCAGACATGTTAGAACCCAAAGGAAGACATCTACTGCCAATATAAAGTAACATTGACAGGGTGTGGAAATATTGAGCCAAATGAGAAACAAAAAGTATCCATGAGCAGAATAAGAATTGATCAATATAACTTGAAACGCTCACGCTTTATCATTGAGAAGCATCCAAGTGGTTATTATAATGTGTTTCACTTAAAAGACCGTTGGGCTGTTTGTTCTTATGCAGAAAATATGAAGATGATTTAGGGCCCATGCTTAGAGGAATACAGAGAGTAGGGAGATCAGTGTTAAAGACACGATGATGTGGTGGACAGTAAGAAGTCGCTATTTAGTGTCCTGAAATCAACTGGACTGAGTTTAAGAATATACAAGAAATGGACACAGAGTGCAACTTCAATGCAAACTATAAAACTCTACAGAAAACAAATAAGAAGAAGCAGACACCCACCAAAATACATTACATGTGTGTCAGCAGTGCTTAGTGTCCCTTCAAGCAACAGAAAGTTGGCAGTCCAGTCGAAGTTACTGGCCCACAGCTAAGTTCTATTTCATGCTTTTTGTAGGACAGTCTTCCATGGTTTCCAAAAACTGCAGGTCAGTAACTCCTCCTATGTTGCACAAACACAGACATTATTATACTGTACACACAAGATGACAAACACAAGTACAGGGGTGCCACTGCATCACTGTCATACGGCCTGGCAAAAGTATTCACTATTTCACATTTTCACGTTACAACCACAAATGCAAATGTATTTTATTGGGATTGTATGTGATAGACCAACACAATGTAGGAAAGGAACATTATAAATGGTTTTTAAATGTTTTTTGACAAAGTAAAAATCTCTAAATTATCTAGAGAGGGAATTATTTTGCCCAGAAAAATAGCATCTGTGAACAGCAATTTTCAAGTCTTGCCACAGATTCTCAATTGGACTTAGATCTGGACTTTGACTGGGCCTTTGTACCACATGAATATGCTTTGATCTAAACCGTTCCATTTTAGCTCTGGCTGTATGTTTATGGTCATTGTCCTGTTGGAAGGTGAACCTCCTCCCCAGTGTGAAGTCTTCTGCAGAGTCTAACAGGTTTTCTTCTAAGATTGCCCTGTATTTGGCTCCATTCATCTTCCCATCAACTCTGACCAGCTGCTCTTTCCCTGCTGAAGAAAAGCATCCCCACCACATGATGCTGCCACCACCACGTTTCACAGTGGGGTATGGTATGTTCAGGGTGATGTGCAGTGTTAGGTTTCCGCCAAACATAGCACTTTGCATTGAGGCCAGAGACAATTTTTGTCTCATCTGACCAGAGCACCTTCTTCCACATGTTTTCTGTGTCCCGCACATGGCTTGTCACAAACTGCAAACTGGAATTATTGGCTTTCTTTCAATATTGGCTTTCTTCTTGCCACTCTTCCATAAAGGCGAGATTTGTGGTGTGCACAATTAAAAGTTGTCCTGTGGACGGATTCTCCTACCTGAGCTGTGTAACTCTGCAGTTCCTCCAGAGTTACCATGAGCCCACTTCTATGGTTAATGCTCTACTTGTCTGGTCTGTCAGTTAAGGTGGACGGCCATGTCTTGGTAGGTTTGCAGTTGTGCCACACTCTTTCCATTTTTGGATGATGGATTGTACAGTTCTCAGTAAAATGTTCAAAGCTTGGGATTTTTTTTATAACCTAACCCTGTTTTAAACTTCTCCAAACTTCTCCTTCTCCTTTATCCCTGACCTGTCTGGTGTGTTTCCTGGACTTCATGATGCGGTTCATCCACTAATGATCTCTAACAAACCTCTGAGGGCTTCACAGAACAGATTTATTCATACTGAGATTCAATTACACTCAACTGGACTCTATTTATTAATAAGGTGAATTCTGAAGGCAATTGGTTTCACTGGATTTTAGTTAGTGGTATTTTTATTTTATTAAAATAAAAAAAAACATTTATCATTTTCCTTTCACTTCACAATTACCTGCCACTTTGTTTTGGTCTTTCACATAAAATCCCAATAAAATACATTTAGGTTTGTGGTTGTAATGTGACAAAATGTGGAAACATTCAAGGGGTATGAATAATTTTGCCAGGCACTGTATATGGAAACAGCAACCCCTACAGAGGATATTGTCTACAGCAGAAAAATCACTGGTGCCCATGTCTGATCACTGCAAGAATTGATGACCCATTATACCTCCCAAAAACCCAGGAGATTTTAGAGAGGAGCTTGAGAAAAAATGTTTCAGATACAAAATTGACTTCATTGTTGGTGTATGTGTCAATATCTAAGACAATTCAAGCCCCAAATTCTTCCCTTACCCTGCATAATTTGGTATACTGAAATTATAACTGACTATTAAAGTCATTGCTAAAATATGTAAATTATCAAACATTAGATAAAACATTAGTTTAAATGTAGATATGAATATATTGACTCCATTCAAGAGCTCTTCATCAAAAGCTGTCCCACTAATTAGAGAGCGGGAGAGAAGAGGGAGACAGAGAGCATTTAAATAATGCCAGTGTGGCGTACTCATTTCTGTCACAAAGGTGCTTCGAAGCCCTCTATACTCAGTATCAAGGCAGAGAGGATGGCAACTGGGGGAAAAAAAATCATATTTACTCACCAAAGACTCCCTCCAAACAGCTGCAAATCAAAAACCCAGGAATATGTGAGTCTAAGAGAAGCAGAAGAAGGAGGCACAAGTAGAAACTGCTTGGGAGGGAGGACACAGACAGAGGGTGGATGAAAAATGCTCCACAGGAATATCTTTGGAGCTGGTGTGTTGCATAGTAACAGACTGCATCCCAGTATCTAGACCGTGCATTGATTAAAACTTTTCTTTTTATCTCTGCGCACGTTCTTTGTAAAACCTTTTTCGGGAAGTGATACACACCCAAACAAAGAACCTTTTTATTTATAATGATCAGGTCTTGTATGATTGTAGATATCAGATGAGATGCTCTACGTTGCTGAAATGCTGAAATTCACTCTTTGATCTCTTTGAAATATTTATATCAATCATATTTATGAACAATGGATTTGACTGTTGCGTGATACATTTTAGAAGTTGTTCTTTGCATCTTTTCTATGATAAATAAACACGTTGAGACTGCTTTAAGATACAGTTTGATTGTTCAACAGATTAGAAATGTCAGAACCATCTAAAGTTTAGCCAAAAGATAAGAAAAAAAATTCAACGAATTGTTGTATCTTCACTTACTTTTCCTTGAACACAGTGAAATTGACAGAGGATTCATGGACGCTCAGGTTGACAGAAGGCCTAAGGCTGTATTCCTTCAGACTCACGTTCATTATGTCACACAGTTGCCTTGTTTTTGCCTGAATGTGCTGGATGACAATAGTACAGGTAGTCAGTATACTGTAAGGCAGGAAAGAGAAATTTTCTTTGAAAAGATATCTGTGCAGCTCCACCACCTTCTTTAAAAATCCATTGTCCACTTGGTCTGCCTATTTCTTCTATCAAGTATAAAAACATGCTTTTCATAATGTGCGACCTTTTGTTGTCATGACAACAAATCCATGCAATGAACCAGGATAAATGTGTGTGATGGTCACGTCAAATGTAACTTAATTTATATCACAACACAGCCTAAGTAGGTCTCTTGCTTGTGTGTACTAGTCCAGACCTTATTGATTAGCTCTTCCAAACATATCCCAGTGAAAAATAAACCACAATTAACCTTTTCAAAAAAGAAGAATGTGTCTGTAAACAAAAGTATATTTAATGTAATTTTGAGAGTAAATAAATAAATTATAAATAAATTGATTTCACCTTTATGGGCATCAGTGTATATATAATATCACAAATTACAAATTTGCCTAAAGGGGTGGCAGAGCCCTTTTTGATGTTTCCTCAGAGGTTGTCTGTTTGAACTTCCCATCTTCCCCACATCTTAGTTTTCTTAGTTTCCTTTGGATGCTGCCAGCCAGCAAAGACCATTTCCCAATGCTTATGTAATTTACATTGTCATTAAGCTTCACTTCCTTGTTTGAGTATGCACATACTTGAACATGCCTCTAGTGTGTGTACTCTTTGTGCTTCTACAGCTCCCTTGTCACTAAGAATCAATGGGCTTGCTCTTTCTTACATCCGCCCCTCATTCGTTAACTCTATTGTCCATATCTGTTGCAGCAGGACTAGATATAACACTTCTTATTTAAGCTTCACTTCCTTTTGAAGTAAAATAAAGATGAGGTTTTGACTATCATCTCTGCACACTGCCCCTGGGCATTTCCTCATTCCCCTTCTTCTTATTTGTTTCTGCCCAGCCCCCCAAACATGAGGAGGAGCATTATTGCTCAGTGGGAGGGCCCAGTGGTCCTGTGTGCTTGCTTAACTAAGGTGGACACACACCTCACACTCTTTCAAACCACTAAAGGCACATGCTCCCACCCCTATCCATGGTTTCATAAACAGAAGCAGCGACAAAAATGAGCAGAGTGCTGCCTGCAGTAACCTCAGCTTCCCTTTTGTCTGTCTCCAATCCTTCCCCCACTGCTTTGACTTTTCTTCTAGCTGCAGGGACCTTAAGAATAACAGTTGCGCACATGCACACACATGCATGCACACTGATCGGGGATGGGGACATGCACTGTTTGAAGGAATGTATGACTGGTCCTTTGAAAAAATGCTGATGTTTTCCTCCTGTTAACAGGGCAGGTCATCAGTTTGGATTGTCAGATTTCAATTCACTGCTGTCATATGTACATTTAAAGCAATGCTTATGCACATAACCACTGAGTAAAAATTAAAATGCTGGTGGTAAAACACAGCAGAGTCACAATATGGTCTAATTATGCAGTAATTATCACTGCTGTGCACTCAGTTTGCTGCAGCTGACCTAACCTAGCATTTTAATCAGCATGAGGGACAAACCACTGAACCCTGTTTATGGACGCTGTACTTGATGTCTCCATGTTTTTTTAGCTTGTGCAGACACATGTAGGATGTGGAATGTAGCCAAGTCCATTGTGTGTGTTACACTGTGCCTGTTTGAATGTCTAAAGGGTACAGCCCAGTGCTCCTCTTCACCCTCTTGTGCTCAGACAGTGTCACATTGTGCACAGCAGAGCACGCCTCAGCCTTTGTGTGCAGTTGCCCAGCAATCACAAAGAAAGACAGAGAGCACATGCATGTTGTTTGTGTGTTTGTCTACTGTGTTTAGTTTTGGGATGTAAGGTTTAAAATTGTGCAGTGACTGTGGGGAACACATTCTGTATAAAATGTGCACAACATAACAAAGAATCTACCAAACAATCCAAGATATCCAGAGTTTTAAAAAGTGAAAACATCAGCATTGTCATTTGATTACAGTGTGCTACATCAGACTTTTCATCTGCAGTGCTTTATATGAATACATATAGTGTCTAACTTGGTACAGAGCATGTTATGTTATGTTATGTTATGTTGTGTTATGTTATGTTATGTTATGTTATGTTATGTTATGTTATGTTAACAAAATTACATCTCTTATGAGATTAAAATACAAACATTTTTTCCTACAAATACCTACCATTTCATATGAACATGACTGAAGAATTTAGCTCTAGTGGTAAATTAGAGCGAGTAAAAATGCCATAGACAATGCTCATACACACAAATAGTGTATCAAAAATTTTAATAACTTATGATAACTCACCCAGCCTGGATCTGCTTATTTTGCATGGCTTGTACCACTTATGTGTTTCTGGCCCATAATGCGTAAAAATGTGTCCTAAAAAAAAAAAAAAAAGATTTTTGATACCTTAACAAAACATAATTCATGAATAATTAGAGAAACAACTTGTTTATTCCAACTCTGACCACAGGGAACATTGAACAATTGCTCATATTTGACTGGAGTTATCGATGGTGCTGCTGGGAAACACAAGGTCAACATGGAGCTCTATAGGGAAACCATAGGATTAGCCACAGGAGGAAGTTAAGGGTCAGGGGTGACACAGTGTGGTGGGGGTGGTGATTGTACTGCAACAAAATCTAAACATACAGAGCAGATTTCTTCAGGTGGACATGAAGAAGTATATACAAATGCAATATAGTACACTGACTTATACATTGAATTTCTCACAAATCTTCTTTACAAGTTCAGTTTAGCTATTCCCTTTTAGACAGTGTATCTGAAAAGACCATATTTATACAATTACCTACCTAACTAATACTGTAAGCCTTTGTGGGAGCTTGTAAGGATAAAAAACACAAAAAGAACATTTGGGATCATGTCCTGGTAAATCCCGTTAATTTCTGAGTGAAACTGGCCGAATAGAAAATTGATGGGCTTGGATATTCTGGCCCTGCCCTGCACTGCGGCAGAGGCAGAAAATCTGGTGTCTGAGTGTCTGTGAATGAGAGTGAGAGAGGGGGAGCACACACTGCAGGACACGACACCTCATCAGTAATCAAAAATTAGCACATATCAAAACAGACGCCTGTAGATGGGTACGCAGAGTTTTCATTCCAGGATTTAAGAGTGCCGTTGTTTTCAGTATGGCAGATTTGAATCTGTTTGCATGCAAACAGGAGACATAAAGTGATAGGTGACAATTGCTGCGTGTTGTTGTGTCCTTGCAGAGAGTTATCTGACGACCCAGAACATGATGTTAATATTACACACCACTGAACACTGAGGCCTGCCCACTCACTGCTGCATAACGTCCCTGAGACCACACTTTGGACACTAGTGTCCACGCTCAAAGAAAAAAAAATCCAGTCAAACAGACCTTTTTTCCCTTTGGTGGCACATACCTGAACAAGAATATAATCACTATAACTACATACAATAGGAGAATGCCTGTTGATGCATCTTAGAACATCAGTCCAGATTTTAATTAACTGATTTAAATATCATCAGGAAGATAATGATGTTACCAACCTTGTTAAATTGATATTAATTAAAGTTAAATTTGTAAACCAGAAATAATCCACTTTGATTCACAGCCTGTTAAATTGGTTTAGTGTGAGTAAAATACCCTCCTCCTCATGTTTTTGTCCATGGCAACATCGTAATACCTGTTGAGAGTGAGCCACTGTTTATGTAGCTAATGGCAAACTTTCTGTGGTTGCTGTGTATGAGCTTCAACAAAACAGCTGGGTTCATTCTAGAAGTTCACTGCACTGTGCCATGACACCACTTCTCTTTAAATGAGCCACCCAGGTCAAGCCACAGCTGAGTGGGCAATTGAGGTCTCTGTGCCTGTCCAGATGTTGGCCTAATTTAGTATGAATAGCAGCATATGTGGCCCTTTTACATGCCCTTGCACCCACTGTGTTTGCATGCATGTATACAATGTCAAACCCCTACCAGGTCTTCCAGCTTTAACATGCTTCACTTAGAGACTTTTCTTTGATGCTTCATTTTTATTCTCTATTGTTCAATTCACTCTCCCTTGCATGTGTCACTTACTGGACAGTGTCTGTACAGCTGATTAACACTAGTTAGAGTTTGTGTATCAGGAGAAGAGGCAATTAGACACTTGGGCTCCTTGGCCTGCTGGCACCTCTGCCACATTTTGTGGCATCAAGCCAGTTTTAGACACCTTTCCAGCTGGCAGTAACCAGATGTGGTGTGTATGAGAGCAGTAGCCTTTTGCATCTTCTGTGATGATTTCCAACTTCCTGTAAAGATGACTTTGTGCCAAGTGGTGTGTGTGTGTCTCTCTCTCGTTCTCTATCTATCTATTATGCTCTATTGATCCAATATCATATACAAACTTCATTTTTGTAAGCACTAGTTATCAAAACCTTCCCTAACTGTAATCATTATGCTGTTAAGCATTCGTTAAGTGCTTACTCATCTGACTCTGAATTGGTTTTCTCACTGATCATCAGAGAATACGATCTTTGTTAAGGCTTGAAGTAAAGAAAAAGGACACTAATCCTCCATTCATTCTGATTCAAATTTGCTCTAGCATTAATGAGACATGCTCTACATGCATGCAGTGACACAGAGCCAGTAAAGAAACGATTAAGATCGAAAGATAAGCACCTCCCTTCCTGAATTAATACACCATTAGAGACATCTGTTCACTTTCATTGTAAAAATTTCAAGAGAATATGTTCAGAAAAAATGGTAAGATATAAACTAAATGGATTCCGGCTATTTCAGTTTTTTGAAACATGAAAATTTTTTGATCAAACCCATGAGACTGTCTGATAAAAGTGTAAATTGAAAACATTATGATAATGTGCCATGCCAATTACATGTTTTTTAAAGAAGAGGAGAATAACATGTGCAAAAATGACAGTAACTATATAATACTATACTACTACTATGCTATACTACTATATACACTGTATATAGACGATCTGCTGAAATTAAAACCAAACACCAGAAAGGGAAAGAAAAGGGATTTTAGTGACTGTGAACATTGCAGGGTTGTTGGTACCAGAAGGGTTGGTCTGAGTATTTCAGAAACTGACGATCTATTGGGATTTTCTCATCTCTTCTCACGGTTTACAGAGAATGGTTCTAAAAAGAAAAAATACCCAGTGAGTGGCAGTTCTCTTGGCAAAAATGCCTTGTAAAAGTTAGAGGTCAGAGGACAGACTGGTTCAAGCTGAAAGGCAACAGTAACTCAAGTAACCACTGAGGTCTGGAAAAGAGCATCTCTGAATCCACAGCATCTTAAAGCTTGCAACAGATGGGCTACAGCAGCAAAACACTAAACCATTTGCCCCCCCGGTCACTAATTGATCATTGTTTAAATGCCACAGCCTACCTTTTTGTTGCTGACCATCTCTGTCACCTCATGACGATTGTTGCTTTAAACAATGAGTTTACTGTACTGAAATGGCCTCCATAGTAACCTGATCTCAGCCCAATAGAGCACCTTTGGGATTTGATAAAATGGTTGCATCATGGACATGTGGGAATGTTTCCAGCATCTTGTTCTCAATAGAAATAAGGCAGTTCTGAGTGTATCTAATGAAGTGGCCAGTGAGTTTATATGCACCTGTATATACAATATTTTATTGTGATCTAAATTGTGTTATAAATTGTAACAAGATTGCAAATATTTCTTCTTTATAGTTTAAGACTTAAGTAATAAATGACAAAAAAAACTCCAGGGTGTCAGACAGGGCAAGCTTTATTTTACACAGCAAAAAACAAAATAAAATTGTAATCGATTTTAAACAAATGTACGTCAGTCATAAAAAAAGGGCAACCAAATAAATATTTGCATCAATAACATTTTCATCCTTGAAGACTATAAAACAAGGGACGGTATGTACAATCATACAACTTTAATAGGACATGCTTAGGAGTTTGACTGCACCATTGTACCACACACACAGACTACAACACAAAGGCTGCATATTAACTGACATGGTCCATGAGCTATCTATCTCATCATCAGAAAGTCTGGCATCAAAGAAAAATACAAGAAATGTTTTGTTTAACTAGCCTGGCAATAAATACATACCTGACACGGTAATAATAGATGTGGGGATGTCTGCTTGTGAGCCAACCCTCTCTTCACACAACCAATCCAAGAGCCAGTCCCTCTGTTTCCTATGCTGAATTGTTGCTAGGCAATGTCGAGGAATTTGGTGTGTGACCATGAACTGGAAGCCTTGGTGCAAATCACCACTTTGAGTTCCTTGTACTATGAGTGGCAGTCCACAGCTCCATAAAGACGCTACACCCATCTCAGGGAGATGGTTCACAAACAACACTGGGACTCACTTCATGCTATTAAATATAAAAAAAATAAATAAAAAATGAATAATGGAAAAATAGCTTTCTTTGGACAGGGCCAGCCTGTGCATTATGATTACATGTTCTCACATCCTTTCCTTACTTCTAACCATTTTTACAAAGACTTAAGGAGATGATTGTTGCACTTTCAAAGTCTATTTCCAATTCTAAAAGCATGTCACTGTCAACTCACTCTAGTTCTACTGCTTCGATACTTTTTATTGTGATTATATAAACTTGACAGCCAAGTCTAACATGTCCAAATCAAAGACTACTGTTGTCTTGCATTTACACACTTTTTCCATGGATCCTCCCATTGGTTATATTATACACCAGTGGCTACTTACACAGAGGAGGAAAGGCAACCACAGATCATCAGCTTGTTTTTACAGCAGAGATGGTTTCAGTCTATAACATAGGTGTCCATGGAGCGCTTATAGCATGACAGTAATCACAAAGCTGCGTTTTTATTGCCACACAGGTTACTTTGCATCACAAGTACTCAAATCATTATTGCTTTATGGTTAGAAGCACAGAGATCGATGCTGTACAAACACCATGAAGCCAAAGATTTAAGCTAAGAAAAGGGTCAATTTTTGCTGTTGTTGCAACTGAGAAGAAGTGCTGCTTATTGGAGGTCAGTAGACTAACGAGAGTGTAGGAACACAAAAACTAGAGTCATCTTGGAAGAATAGAGTCATGTTGGGAGTGCTACATTGGATTGTTGAAACTGAGAGAAACCCACAGGCATATTACAGTAGTCAAAAATCTCAGTGATCTCTGGGAAAAACTATATGAAAAGGCATTTTTCAAAACTGCATACTGTTGGAGAGGTGTTGAAAAACTGGCAAGAATGCAATGCTACAAATCTTTCCCGAGCAATATTTGAAACTACAAACTGGATTTACCCATTAGCAGTGAGCTTGAATTAGGTAGCTATTATGCTACGCTTTAAAAAAGCCTCATAACACTTTGACTGGCATCAGTAACCAGTCACAGATTCATAAATAACATTTGACAGCTTGGCATTGAACCATCTGTGTTTCTGTTCCTGGTCACCACAACAATAGCTTCTTTTTTCTTTTCTATTAAAACATCACCAAAATATTGTTTCAAAACAGACTCCAGCTCTGAGAGAGAGACATACGAAGCAGCTAAACCTCCTAATACCTTATTTCATGTGTCCTTATTTTAAAGACACAGAGCACTTCCAGACTTCTTGACTTAGTTCACTGAAAGGCTGTGGAACAGCGCTGTCCAGAGCTACACAACCATGCGTCAACAAACCACAGAGGTTGATGTAGTCTAGACTGCTGTCTACACAGCAGGCCGCACTCACAGTTCTTATCCCTGCTCTCATCACCACTGAGACAATGTGAGAACAGCTCACTATATAATAGCTCTCACCGTGGTTTGTCCCACTACGCCCTCTGCATATCTGTGCTTTCACAGGCCTTAGTGGGAACACCAGAGACAAGCTATCTCACACACCTTACTAAGAGGGATGTAAAGGATTTTCCTAATTCCTGACAGTTTCATGCTAGATTTATTTTTGCACTTAGAAAAATATCCATTGATTTGTCTGAGAGGCATTTACATCACAAGATTAAACGTCACATGTTGCACATCTCCAATTTGGACAAAATCAACATGTGTCTAGAGATAGTAAAATCAGACAGATGTAAAACCATTAAAGTTGCATAATGTTTACAGATGAATAAAAATGACAGCTTAATGATCAAACCTTCACTGATATTGTTTTTTTGAAAGCAAGATAAACAGTGGTGGAAAAAGATGAATGTGCGCTAAAAGGTTCAGGAGCAAGTGGACAGCGAGGTGTCCACCTCTTCTGAGGGGTGTTTGGTTTCCGGGGGGGTGAGGGAAGGATTCAGCAGGGAGCCCTGATAAAACCATCGTGCCCACCCCCCCTTCCCCGAGACCAAAGAGCCAGGGGCTGGGGGTCGCATGTGAGAAATCTAACCCAAGAGGTCTCCACTCACATGACCGAGCAGCTCTTGGCCTTCTCCTTCTTGAAAGTGGAGGACAGCAAATCTGACTTGCTGGGAAGGTGGAGAAGTCTTTTGGAGAGACGGCGGGTGGGGCTGGGCTTCGGTAGAGGCTGCAGCTTGTTGATGCAGGCCATCGCTGCGGTGCGGAACACACTGTGGATGCTTTTCTCTGAGGTGAATGCTGAGCACTCCAGATAGGCCTCTGCACCCAGCTGCTTGGCCATAGCAGAACCCTGCAATGAGGCGAGTGAGGACGGGTGGTGCTCTTAAGATTCTAAGAAGACTTTTCTGTTGCGTCAAACCAGGAAGAAGTTCTCTTACTAACTAATATAATAGGGAGCTGGCTTTTCTAGGTTACTAATTATTCCTGGTCACCACAAGCAACAGTAAAACAAGAGTTAAAATTTATTAATAGCTTTAGCTATTTTGCAGTAAAAAGACCTCACCTGCTCATAGGTGATGGGAGTCTGTTTCTGATTGGACAGCTCCATCAGTGTGCAGACATCTGTGCGCAGGTCTGTCTTACAGCCAATGAGCAGGATACGTGTACTCGGACAGAAGTCCAGTATTTCAGTTTTCCACTGTGGACATAAAGTATCAGATGGAAAAAAAAAATCAGGTTGGGTCAATTTTGCAGTGTGCAGAAAATAATAAACTATATGTCTATATAAAGTAGGTTATGTTATCCCATTCTAAAGCATATATACAGCAAAAGAAATAAAAGAATATGTAAAGTACTGTAGCCATTACCTTCTTCAGACTGCTGTCTACAGTGTCAGGGCGGCTGATGTCGAAACACAGCAAAACTGCATCTGAGTCACTGTAACACAGGGGCCTCACGTTATCGTAGTATGGGGAACCTTAGAAGGCAGAAAGGAAGGAATCATCAGATTGAGTTTCTGTTATTGATAATGCAGTCTCTTGACCACAGGTAAAAACTATATGACCAATGTTTCACATCTAAAATGGCTTATTTGTGAGATTAATGTTTTTAGAGGAATCTTGTAGGAACCATTTTGAGATACTAGAAAAGTCTTAGCTGTTTCCTTCACCTTCACTGTAAAATGGTAACACATTTGTAGTCTCTATACTTCTATACTTTTCTATAGTTATGAAAAGTTCCTCTACAAGGTTTTTGTTCCTGAATGTAATATGAAAAAACAACCTAAATACTTTTTAAATTAAAGAAGACTGCATGTAGAAGACTTTTCTACGAGGTAAAAGGTTTACTTTGCATTGTAAATTGTAGAATAATTACCTATATATTTAAATTGTTTTGCTACAAAAAAACAGGCAGCTGGTCAGAGCAGAGGCTGGGCAGCATTATACAGATTCAGGAATTGGGTTCAAGTGGCATCACTTTGCTGTCCCTAAACTACTCTTATCCCTCCTCCTATATCCTTTGCTGGCATTTCAGAGGAGAGAGGATGACTATCAGCACAAAATCCTCATTGATCTTCTTTTGCAGCATATTACGCAAGTGGAACAGTGGGGCTCAGGGCAGGCAGACATTAGCACTCATGCTCAGAAGTAAACCAGCCCCCCAAAAATCCTTCGTTCACCGCGCAATACCTCAAGTCCCTCTGTTACCACAGCAACAGCCTTGGAATTCACCATCTACATCAGGCATTCCTCCCACCTCTCAATAAAGACTCGCCTTAACTGCCAATCAATCATTTTACATCGCAAATTGCCCACCCACCTAGTGCTGGGGACATTCATCCACTCGGGGGACCACAGACATACATCCATCACACAAAACACATTCCAACATGCCAGCTCCACACCTAATGACACGTAGACTCACTATTTAAAATTGGCAGCAGCCAAAGGAGATCCCCATTTGTGATAAGATGAAACAGAAGAGGAGCAGCTCAATGGGATTAACATGTTTACCTTAGGCTCTGTGTGAATCTCAAAAGGGATTCAGTGTTCCTCTTATAGCAACAGATAACAAAAACAGTCTGTGTAATCACTCATTCGACATTACACAACCATCCTGAATCATTTACAGCATAGAAAACAACGCATTGCAAAAAATACGTATGAAAAAGCGTAGACAACATGGATGTGTCCTTAGACTGTAGATCAGTCTCATGAATACTTAATGATTTTTCACATTATCAAAGCGTAAAACTGAATTTGCCAGCTGCCAGGCACTGTGAGTAGAATAATGACAAGCTGATGAAATTCCTCAGGGCTCCCTGTCCTGTAGAAAGTAAACATTGCTGCAATGGAACAAAGGGAGACCGTTGTAGTATTAAAACTCCATCTTTGCCTTCTGAATGAAACATTACTTTGGTCTCCTCTTTAGCTTTTTTTTTTTAACTAACACAAACATGCTGATTAAAGTAAATGATGTACAACAACTGTATTTTCACAAAGAGCACAGATGTTGCTGCCACCTTACGAATGCAAATTGCATTATCGCCCTGACTACATTTTGCACCTTGAGCAAAAGTAGAAAAGCCACACTCATCTGTGGGCCAACTCTTGATTTTGCTGACTGTGAAAACTGACACACATCACAACAATTAAGAGCACAACTGGCATGCGTGTGTCAAATCTCTGAGGAATCTCATAGGAGTGAGAGGGCGCTGTAAATCGTCTCAATCTCCCAGTTAGGGAGCCTAGCTGTGATTCTGCATTAAATGGCCACTCATCTATATGCAGCAATCAATGGAAATCTGCACTGGGGGTCCAAAGCCTTTGCCAATACAGACGAAAAACTGGTTAAACTGCCATGAAGAAAAGGTGGAGGAGGGAACACCTACATCTTATTCATTTATTTGTTTTATTATTATCCACCCGCTGAAATAAATGTAATCTTTTGGACAAAGGATGTATGATTCAGTAGACGTATTTAGCCATATTTAATGGAAATAAATAAATTAGTGACAGGGATATGTAGTAAATATTAAGTGTTTAAAGCTCCTCAACATGCCATTTGGGTATAGTAGCAGCCTTGGCAGCACTCTCCTGACACCACAGGACCCCGTTTCTAATCCTGGAAGAAATAGCTGTAACTATTGTGGCAAGAAAAAGCCAGGAGGAAGAGAGGAGGGAAAGCAGGAGTGTTTCCTACTGAGCCAGATCACAAAGAGTCCTCCTATGCCATTAATCCTTCACCCCCTGCAGTCTAATATCAGAGTACCAGTTTCTGTCTCTTTCCCTCTCTTCCCCTCCTATTCATTCCAACAACACAGAGAGAGGCTTGGATAGACAGATCAATGCACATGCAGAACCTAAGCATGGCCCAAATGTTTCCTTTACCCCCCCTCTTTTCTCATCAGCATGCTTCTACAACAGATGGAGTTTCTGAAGCATGAAACATGGATACTGAAGCTGACTAACTAGGGAATAGAAAGGAAAGAAAAGAGCAAAAACAAATTCTCAACGCTATCCATTTTGATGGTCCGGTGCCCAGAGCTAAGTGTTGAGGTGGAAATTGGGGCAAAGTAGAAGTAGGCTTCACGGGTTGAAACCATGAGCCTTGTGTTGGACTGCACACGTGGGGGAGGGGAGGATGCGCTTTTTTGTGTCTGCATGAGCAAGTGCATGAGTGTATTTCTGTGCATGTGCGCTAAATCAAATGAGTGACACAGGCCGTCTTCATCATTAGCACACTCCTCTCCGACAGTGAGAAAGCAGGGGTCAGACAGATTAATGATCCAGTGATAGGATGACTCACAGATATGAGGATTAGAGCAGCCCTGCCCCTCCACCCACACTCAGTCGGCTGGGAGCTGTGGTGCTGCTGCAGCTGATAACTTCATAGCTCAGCCAAAAAAAAAAAAAAAAACAACACAGAACATTGCATCAGACAGTTGTTCCCTTGTTTCACATTCCAAAGCCAGTCAGAGTCTTTGCTAAAGCCAAGCCCTAGGAAAAAAGACAATGTTTGTTTGTTTCTGATCATCCCTGTGTCTGAACTGTTAACACTGTATAACTGGTCACTGTCAAAGCTGATAAAATTCTGGTCTTCAAAGTTGCATTAAATGACAGACTGTTTAAAACATTTAAACTAAAGTATTAATGTGCACTGACTTAAAATATTAATAGCAGAGAACCATTTTAACTATAAGTAAAAACCAATCATTGTTAAGGTGTTTAAAACATTTTACTCAATCTGGTGAAATTAATTTGCCAAGACTAGTACTATAATTTATCTATATTGTTTTAAATGCTTTCTTCCCCAGGCTGGAAATAAGTAATTTATCAACATTAAATTAGCTGACAAATCATTTATGAAGCATCTGAAAGTTCCAGCTGTGATATCTGCTGTTTTCCTGTGTTTGATCATTGATTATTGTGCAGACTGTTAGTTGGACAAAACAATTTGAAGATGGCATATTCTACTATTTCTCGCACAATTTATAGATTTAACAATTAATCCTAAATAATAATTAATTAATAAACAAATAATTAACTGATTGATGAAATTATTATTAACAATGGCTCTTTTTTTTTTTTTTTTTACATATATACAGTGTTTCATTAGGCATTTATGGATATTGAGTCATTTCAGATCAGTCTAGTTTCACACAAAACATCATAATACAGACACACACACACACACCTTTGAAGCTCAACGGCTTTATCAGCAAGACCATTCAACCTGAAATAAATAACACACTAACACCATAACAAGATTCATTATACACTATTCATGAGTTACAGTCAGTGGATGGTGTTAGCCTCCCCCTCTTTCTCTCTCCCCTCTTTATGTCCAATCAGACCAGGCTGATTAAAAAAAAAAGTGGATTGATTTTGGTCTGTAAATCCAATGACTGTGAGCAGAGAAGGAGCTGCCTGCCATGTGGAGCTGGTGATGAGGTCAGTCCCAATCGATGAGAGGGAGTCGGGATAATGAGGGGACCTTCTTGGTGTGATGGAGCCACAGCAGCAGCTCTACACAATTAGAGCAAATTACAGTAAGAAGAAGAAACTTTACAATGTGACCCACAAATCTCGTGTGTGCCTGTCATCTGTCACCAGCCGCCTGACACATAAGAGTCATCTCTAAAACAATAAGTGGACAGAAATATCTAAAAATCAAACCCAAAGCCTGATGCAAATACAAAGGTTCACCTCACAATGAATTCCATGTTTACCTGCTAATTATTAGATAACTAGCAACTATCTTTGTAAAACATATGTACTGTGCTTTGTACAGTATTTTGACAGTTCTTGTTGTAGGGTGTGTTTTACTGTTCGTGTAAAAGGGCAACGTATGCAAATTAGCTGAAAATGTAGTGCTATAATTTTGCATGGAAAACATGTCAGCAAATTAGAAAGGGGTCAACAAAGAGAACGAGGGAGCTAAAATGAAAGTGGGAACAAGAAAGAAAGCAAGGAAGAATGTAAGAAAGAAAACAAACTTTTTGGGTCGGCTGGAGGGGGAGATGTAGTGGTCCTATTCAAATTCTTAATCCCCTGCATCATGCTGTTTGAGTGTGTGACCAGGGCAGCATATGGAAGTGAATGCAGGTCACCAGAGTTTCTGAGCTGCCTCCTGTCTGCTCCACAAAACCTTTCTGCTCAACAGGATGTCTCTCTGTGTGCCCATCATCCCCCGGCACCAGGCCCACTCCTGTTGGCCAGACCAAAAGTCCACAGTCTGGGATTAAAAAGCAGGATTTGGTCTGGGGAGGGAATTACACTTACTACTTTCCTATTGCTGTTTTTTGGATATTGGACGGAAAGAAAGGAGAACACAGTAAATACTGCATCGCCTCACACAAGTGGGCCTGTTACATAAAGGATTTGATGTGCGCAAACACACATAAGCACAAAAAAATCCAAACTCACGAGCCAACTTGCTCAGCCACTGTGACCTAGTGAGGTTGTAGATTGGTCCAACAGCCGTGTGGATGCAGAGGAATGTGGGCTGGGGTGTGCACTGAGCAGGGAGGGAATCAAACAGGTGCTGTACACCCGTGTTTGAGGTATTCAGGTCAACACACTAAACAACAGACCCCCGAGGAGATCCATACTGACACATTGACCCTATTTTTCACGCTTAGTGTAAATGAACATATGATGCACAGACTCAGCAATAATGACAAGTGAAGCAGAAGAATCACTCCCTTTCTGCCTAGTTTCCAGTGACAAACATTCAGCACACACATATACTACACTGTAGAATGTCTTTCCTTTATCCTCCTACTTGCAAAAAAAAAGGCTTCAGAACAGGAAAACTAATCAATTGTAATGATGTAAAAACAACAATGAAGACTATGCAGTTCAACAAGTGCATGTTCTGTGCGTCCGTGAATAAAAACAAAGAGTGCTGCTCTTAAACCTTTCTCTTCAAACCTTTCTTTTATGTTATTTCCTTCGTTTTGAGATGGAAAGAATTGTGACAATTACATTTCTTGTCCACGAAATGATTAATTTCTTATGAGCACAGATGCAGCTGCCTTTCTGCTGAGACAGATGCTCATTATATTCACATTAACAATTCCAGCCTCCTTCGGCGCTGCAGGCAGAGTGGCAGGCCATGATGGGCCAGACAGACAAGGGAAAGGTGATCAGTTACCTGAAGTGTCCCACAGACTGAGCTCCACTCGCTGCTCCTCCAGCTCCAGACAGGCTGTGTAGTTTTCAAATACCGTGGGCACGTAGGTCTGGGGAGCAATTAGCAACATGGTGCCATTAGTGAGGAGGTGTCAGTCAAAAGTAATGCAATTTCCCTGGTTAATGAGTGCAACACAGAAACATACTGAAAGGTCAAGCAGATAATAGGAGAAACTAAAATTTCCATAATATGCAGGAATTTCAGATCAACCAATCACTTAAATTACTGCAGCAGCAGGACAAACCGTGCACACGCAAGTAACGCGTTCATAAATGCATAGAGAACGCAATTTCAACGATAGTACAATGAAAAGGCTTGTGCATTTAAAAGCCTTTCGGTCATAGGATACAAAATAAGCCAAAAAAAAAAAAAAAAAAAAAAAAAACTAAATCTTGAAAATGCGCACGCAAACTGTGTTCTCTGCAACAGACGCACCCGTTTTTTTTCCTGTCGTGCTCCGTGATTTTATGAGAACTTATCACTTCACGTCTACACATTTTAGCTCATTTTTACAAAAAAAAGGACCCCCCCTTAAAGCATACCTCAGGATAACAATCCTTTGCCAACACTTGCAACATCGCCGTTTTTCCGCATTGAACGTCTCCCACAAGAACCAGTTTACACCTCACCACCAGCGGTTGTGTATTCCTCCTTTCCTTCATGTTTTTAATGATGATAGGGTGTTGCAGAAAATATCAAAAACACGCAGCAGAAAAGCCCCGAAATTGTCCAAATGTGCTGGAGCGCACCAGTTTCTATCACTCGGCGGATGCCCGCAGTTGATCTGATTGAATTTGCCACTGCGGCTCTTTATAGAGGCGAGCAGCAGCCAATAGGAGCCCAGCACTCCACAGGCTTTCTAACATCCCTTTACTACACTCAGGGAGGTGCTCAGACAGCAACAACAAGCGATGTTCTCGCGAATGAGAGGACAACAGCATATACTGGGTTTTGCTTTAGATTTTGCATGGGTTATTCGACTGAATCACTGGATAAATGCACTTACTTATATTTCACTTAAGACTAGAAGAACCTAAAACGATTGGCAAATCTATTTAACTCCTCCGGGCATTTAGTTTTAAACATCATATGTCTAAAGCCACTCACTGCAGACTTGTTTTTTCACCTGAGGCTCGGCTAGCACACTGACTGATTGGATTGAGTTTGCTGGATCAATAGCACATCACTGACTGAGGACAATGGGACTGATTGACCGATCCACAGTTGACTTAGTTAGTTAGTTAGTTAGAGTTAGTTTCAGTAATTTGCAGTGCTTGTGTGTGTGTGTGTGTGTGTGTTGGGGGGGGGGGGGGGGGGGGTATAGTGAGGCCCCCTGATAGGTGATCAGCTTTCTGCTGCCCACAGGGTCATGTCAGAAGTTTTTCTTCACTCACTTTTGCTGGTCGAGACCTTGGAGACACAGGCACTGACTTTCGCACCCTAAAGTTTATCACTGTATGGAAACAGCATCTCATTGTTAGGAGAATTAAAATATAAAAGTCAGTTAATTGTGTCTGGCAGCCTACTGGCTAATTTACTTACTATTTCCTCTCTAAGCCCTTGCAGTGGGTCAGCCAGCTCATATCATTCATCCCCCCATGCTGGGGCCTGTCTGTGTTTTACAGCCCAATATGTCTTGTTGTCATACACATTGTGAGGGTTGCGTCTGCATATTGAGGACAAACCATGTTTCAGTCAGTTTGAAGGAGCTTTCTCTCTTTCCCAGTGATAAGATGACATTTCACACAAATCACTGTTGCTAATTAACGCTGCTCACAATCAGAAGTGCAAGAAACAATACAATTTTGTACTAAGTAAATATTTTGTGCCATGTTGCTACAAACTGGGCTAGTAATGATCTATTTTTCCATTCTCACTCCAGATGGCTTTCCACCTTTGTCGTTTGCCCAATGTATAATAAAGAACTAAGAGCTGAGAGAAATACTAACGTATTGTTCTAAAACCTCATGGTGAAAGCTTCACACAGTAATTAAAGTGTGTTGAGAAAGGAGGGCTGACATATGCTGACATTTCAGACTGTGCAATCTTTCTTAATGCACTAATCCATTAAAAATGCTTCATTACTGATTACGTGTACAGGCATGGCAATGGGTGTATTAAAGATGGAGTGGGGGGCACTCAGGCATCACGTGTACACTGTCAAGATTTTTGCACTATGCTGCTTTTTGGTGACAAACAAATCTTCAACACAGGAATACATAACATCGCTTTGAAGGAAAGTTACAGTCTGTGAACTCTCTCTAACCCCTCCAAAGTGCAGTGAATACATGCATGCATGCTTGTGTAACCAGCACAGAGTTTCTCTGATGCGACAGCAAGAGACAGGTGGCTGTGAATAATCATCAGGCATAAAGTGACACCTTACAATATGGCTGATACTAGAGGAGGAGGACACTGGGGAGGAAACGAGGGGGAGTCTGACTACTGCTCTGACACTTCAGGCCATCACACCTCGATATATTTGGTGACAGTGTTGGTAATTAGCATTAACAAAATAAAGTAAGTGTGACAGAAGTCTACAAAAAAGGTGAGTCAGTATCTCTCTCTCAAGATTGTCAGTCTATCAGAAACATGGACACGGGTTCTGCTTATTTCTATGGCTCAAAATCATCAGCAGATGGTGTTCTAACCTACAATGAATTGCACAGGTGAAGTTCCAAGAGCCCACAACATTAAACATGTTTATTAGTGGGTTTGGGATGACACATAAGGTCTAAACAAGGAGGGAAATAACATTAGGCCACCAATCACTTAAATGTGGCATTACAAGTACAGGTCAGCTGTTTAACTAGTATCGTGTTCAGATAGAGGTGGTACCAAAATGTATTTCTGTGAGGAATAGAGTCTGAGTCTGAATGAGTGGCATACAGGCACAGTTCTGAATTATTTGAAAGAACTGATAATAAAACTTGAACACAGACTGATTTAAGAAACATGGATTATGTCACAGGTTTCTAGTTCTTGCAAATGACTTGTTATGACAGCTCTCATCCCTCCTTACCGCATGTAATTTGACTGAAGGGAGATACTGTAAAAGATACAGACAACACCACATGTCATATTAGCTTTGCTGGAGCCAAAAGTATGTGGACACACTGAACATTACACCAGTGTTATTGCTAAACATTTCATTCCAAACCTACAGTATATGGACATTTTTTTTTTTCAGGGTTCAGGGTCGCCACCAAAACCAAGGTGATGAAAGTAGTTTTATTTTTGGCTCTAGTAACGCTGAAAAATTTTCAATAGCAAAGTGTCTACAAATCATGACCCTTGATGGGGACTTGTTGTCGTAGAAAATAGTTCCATTAGGTAGCAGAAACCTCAGAGGGAGATTTCTCAACACCCGCCCAAATAAAACCAGGACTAGCAGCACCAGAGAAAAGTGGGACCCTATTGTTGCTTTGTTATTAAGATGAATAGTCCTTTTGCCAAAGACTAATATTTTATTTCTGGTTTACAACATGATGATATAAACTCCCACCTCTGCCCTCTGTTGGTGTTATTATGCATTACTGAGAAGAAATAAAACCACCAGACACAGATGTGTTACCTAAAGGTCATTTTTGTTTTATTCACCCCCTATTTTAAATGTGCTATCGACAAAAAAACACACCCGCACACATCATCATCAGACACTGTTGGATATCATTTATCTAGTCAACTTGTCAGAAACCACAGGAAATGCTGACATCATCACGAGACCAGACAGATTGTTCAGTTTTGGAGGTGGGTACAGCATAAAGTTTAGTGCTTTTATTGCATCATAAAGCAGACTTATAAATTATAATAGTGCAATTATGCCCCATCATAACTGAGGAGATATCTTGATAGTCTCAGCTAGTGTCTCTTCAATGCTAGACTTTGTATTGCATACAGAATTTAAGCAAGTGAAACGCAATAGGAAATGATAATTGTAAAAAATTGTGCTTTGGATGTCTAAAGAATAACTTACTTTTGTTAAAAATTTCCTGCAATAATAATTAAGCAAACAGAAGGAGCTGATAATTTCTTTAATTGAAAAAAGGTTCTGTGCTCTCTGTGTTTCATCTGATAGAAGTTATGTATCTCAAACCTGGCCCTTCAGAAATGATTGTGGGTGTTAGTGGAAGCAGTCTTTGCTGTTGTCCTAAATAACTGCAGTGCATCATTCACAAAAACAAAAGAGACGAGTACATATACACACAGCTTTCTGAGGTGCTGAATATAGAATTATATGCTGTGACTAAAACTTTCCTGCTTTCTGTCAGCATTCGTCATCTGTGGAGTTTGATAATAATATCTGCATATTGAATATACAGTATGTACAGTTAAGCCTTTGTAATGCATACATGTGATTAGTTATGTAGGTCTTGTTGATTTACTCTGGGTGAACTGCTCATGTGTAGATGGTCCTAAAAAGCCCCCGAGATGAAACAGAAATACAATATGTCATGCAATACCTTATATTATTTACATATGTAATGTCTTAGCTGAAATTGATACATTTTTATGATTAAACCAGATGAAAGAATATCAGTGCTTGTTGACTTCTTTTTTTATCATATTTGTGAGCTAAACATGAAATGGAGACGGATGATTAAATAAACGTGATAGACAATCTGTGCAAAGTTGGATGAAGCTTTTGGTAACTGCAGCAAGAAAACTGACATGACTTATGATGTGAAAATTGTACATGTTCATAATTATGTGGATGCATGTTTAATGTATATCACGTTTGTTTCTATTGGGCAGAGAAAGCAGTGGATATAATACCTTTACTAACATTAATGCACCACGAGAGGTCGCCCTCCATATTTTATACACCAGTTGTACATGTATACTGATTTTAGCAGCTTATGCAAAAAAACAATGAAATAATGTAGCCTTATTAGCAAGAAACCCTTTGCAATCTATGGATGTGCTCAGAGATCTGTTCATCTTTTTAGGTTAAATAAAGTGTCGTTAGTGTTTTAGTACAGCGCTGCAATGGAGGGAGGGTGCAAGAGTAGGCTGCATAGCTGTTTCTTTGTTAGCAAGTGACTTATTTTGAAGCTCTCAACCAAACATCAAAACATTAACTGGTATTCTATCGCCCACCAACTTCTTTAAATACCACTACATCACTGAGCAGCAATTAAATATGAAGTGTAAATAATGTGTTTTTTAAAAAAGAACAGATTCTTTAAAATTTTGCTGAGGCAACTTAGAATTGTGTTATTACAGTACTCTGAGAACCTGAAGAGTCATTCAAGCTTTTAGTTTCACTTTAAAGTCATTGTTAGGAGCAATTTACATATCAGGTGTATCAGATGATAGTGTGATAGAGTCATCTTGTCTCAGAGAACTGTAAGTGAAATCAAAACACAATTTTGTTAATATCATTTGAGTTATCGGACATGCCACCAACCATCTGCAAAAAAAACACAGATTTTTAAAGAACCCTTCATAAGCTAAAAGACCAACATTTATACAAACTCTGCTGTGAGAAAATGTGCATATCGACTGCTGATGTACAAATCTGGGCTTGTCACGCATGGGTTTTGCATCACCGTTGTGCACAGATATGTGATCAGCTATCATGAAAATCCAAGATATGAATAGATGCAGTGACAAAATACAAAGAATAATTTAAAAAGGCTACTGAGTAAACAAAAACACAAAAAAAGTGATAAAGAAAGAGGTGACACCGTGCTGAATAAACATTTGGTTTCACTGGAATGACAGTTCAGAGAGAACTGTACAAATGGAAGACATACAGAACTGGTTCTGTGTCCCTCTCTGCATTCGTTGGCCACAAAGGGAGGCCAGGTTTACTGAGAGGAAACCCTGGGAACCCTACATTGGGAAGTTAGTCATGTTTTTGTTTTGTGTTACAATACAGTACTGTTGCTAACATACTCTAAAGGTTTAGGTATGTAATTTGTCTACACTGACAGCTGAATCAGCCTATCTGTGTTTGTATGTATGTATCTGTATGGGGTGAACACACATAGGCTGGCTCAGCTTTGCCAGGTGAGGGAAGTGACTTCCAGTGTGACAGCAGATAATTGGGGTGAAGGTCAGGGTAGGAGGAGGAGGGCAGGGGTTGGGGGGTTACAGCAGTACAGTGACTGCACTGCTGTACTGTTTTTTTTCACCAATATGTGTAGAAAGTGGCCCTGAGTTGTTGCGTGACGGTGGGGGCAGGGAGCTCTTGCCAAGGGGGCAGCAGTGAAGTGGAGGCTTCTCTGTTGCAGCGCTGGTCGAATCTTCCTCCTCATTCTGCTCCTCTCAAAGTTTTGGATTCTTCTCAGCCTCCAGCTCCGGGAGGGACTCTGCTTGTGCTCATTTCATCACCCCAGCTGTGGCCTGAGAAGGTGGTTGCTGGCCCTGGAGAGATGTGGTCTGCTGCCCCCTCGTGGTGCCCTGGTCCCTGTGCTCTATGACTTCCTAGTCTGAACCTGGTCGACAGCACAGACTGCTCCTGCAGGGTGCAGCAGAAACATTTTAAGAGCGAAAACAGCACCTGTGACAGAAACTGGCAGCAAAGGAAACAAAGACTAATGCTTATCCAAGTCAGAAAGACAAGGAGAAGCAAATATTTTCTCACCTATGTCTATGATAGAAATCATTCTATCAGCTCCTGTGTCTCAGAAAACTAGTGAGTGGACATAGCAAGCAGAGAAAATTCAATTATTAACACAACCAATGTGTCAATAAATCAAAACTGTGTTGTGATTCTCTTACCTGTTGGCTGGAGTTAGCTGAAGGTGGAGTGATCACACTTTGGTCCAGTAAGGGGTTAACAGGGGCAGAACAGGGGAGATGTGTAGCTCGCCAGTAAATTTCCAGGTACTCTGCAAGGTGTTCACATGCATCATCCAGCTGATTCTCATCCAGGATTACATCAAACATCTCCTAATGATTCAAAGACAGGAAGAAAAATTACTCTCAGCATTCCTCAAGAACCACTGTATGAGTCTCAGCTCTTGTCTGAGCATTCTGATTATGAGTTATAATCCAAGTCACATACAGGCGGACACTGAGCCAACTTGTCCCCTGCCATCATCTGTACATTGAGGTGTTTGCTTTGTGACTTCCCTCGAGATTTGATCAACCGCTGAAGAACCTGTGAGATGAGCCAAGAACAAAGAAAGTTATAAAAAAAATAATAATAATAATGATTACAACAGCAGCAACAATATACACATACTTGTACAATATAACAACAACAACAACAATAATAATGTAAAAAACAAATATTATTATTATTAGATTATATAACATGTATCCTGTAATTATTATCATCAATGTTTTCCTACTCAAGAATCAAATGTTAATTTTCTGAGTAACTTATTTTGCTTTATAATTATATTTAACTATTGTCACTGTCTCAGCTGTATGTTTAATAATATTTAACAACTATACAGGCAATGACTTAGGTCTTAAATTATTTTTAAGTGTGTTTATGTGGATTGTGCTCTACTTTAGGCGAGGACACTTTGACGTAGACAATAATAGGAGCCAGAGAAGTTTTGAGGAGCTGTGCTGGGTGGTTTATGGTGTCTGCATCCAGGACGACCAGCTGGAGAGACTTGGCCAGCTCAAAGATCCTCTCTATCTCACTCTGGACCTCAGCTGTGAATGGACCAAAGAAAGGGCTGTACGATGGATGTTTAACAGAGCAAAATACTTTAGTTTTGGCTTCACATTAAATAAGGGAGAAGCATCTATTTTTTGCAGGTGTTAATCATTGTTCAGCAAAAAAGACCAAAGACACACTTCTCCCAACTCACCCAGACTGGAGCGTGTGTTGGATCTCTCCATTATGGCCTTTTTGTTCAGCACTGAGCGCTTCGCCAGTGACAGATCAGCAGTCACCCGTGTAATTGTGATCCTACAGAAGAAACATCTTATCACATAACATCCACAGATTTTCCCATTCCAAAGGATGAAATGATCTTGCATTTTCTGGGAACTAAAAATAAATCATTGTTATCATGTGTACTATCGACAAGGAAACATAATAGGCTGGGTCCCATGACCAGCTCATAGTTAGACCACACTTAGCTGCTGCTGTAGTGAGTAAGCATGCAGCAGTACCCACCTGCCATCAAATCTGTGCTTTAGGAAGTCAAACAAGGCTTTCTGCATCATGTCTGTTACCTAGACGCCAGAGAGGAGGAAGGTAAAGAGGAGAGAAGTTAGAAAAGATGAGTGTTAGGTAAAATATACATGTGTACGAACACTTTGCCGAACATTACTCATATTTTCACTTACTTTTGTTTAAGATAACCTTTAAAATTTAGCATAAGTCCTTTGGTCTGGCATTCATGTGGTACATATAAAGATTTTTAAAGAGGTTTATAACACACTATAATATAGTTGTGAACAACTATAAGAACAATTGTTAATTAATATACTGCACGTTATTAATTTTTTTTAATTTAAACATTCAATTATAACTATAACTATAAGAGCTATTTTTTACTTTTAAAGCTATTATTATTTGTTATCTGTGTTTACAACAGCCTCCATATATGAATTTTAAATTCTTTAAAATCTTCTTAAAAATTCTTTTTAATCTGCTTAATCCAACTATTTATATAATGTTTCTTCACCCTGGGCAAGACACTAAACCCCTAACAGCCCATCCCCATCCCCAGCCGTGCAGTGCCAGTCCCAATCGGACTAAAGATCCGCTGTGGCAACCCTGAGCTCATGGGTTAAGCCATATATATATATATATATATATATATATATATATATATATATATATATATATATATAATGAAAGAAACAATTACATTAATACATTCACATATAACACGAAACAATAGCAAGAAAATACATTGGAGTGAAATTTATTCTTTCTTTTTTTTTACATTTACATGCTTGTTACAACAGAACAGACAGTCAGTGCAGATAGCAGTGAGAACCATTAAGGATGACATGGATTTGTTTGTGTTGTGGAGGCCTGCGTATGTTTGCATGAAGAGAACAAGTCTATTTTCAAACACTCCCGAAAAATGGATGGACTTTGGAATAGGGAATGAAGCACACAGTGGTGTTTCTCTGTCTTGATGTAACAGAGAGGATGAGAAACAGCGAGAAGTGGATGACAGGATAAGGGAGAGGCTTTCTGAAAGCACAATGGTGACCAATCAGAAATAATACGTACAAGAGAGACAAAGCAGAGAGAAAGATCACAAGAGGGTAAGGCAGAAGGAGGCAGGCTGGCGTTCACCACTGGAGCATCCAGAGTGATGCATAAATATTTCACACACAAAACACGACTTGGCACAGCCGGTGCAGTCACAGATGACAGAGCGAGGCAGAGACATTCTGCTCAATTGTACACTTCCCATTTGACCATATTCATTGGGAAACTTAATCAAGTTTAAATGATGTGTTTTCACACATTGCCTGTAGAGAGATGAGTAGGACACTATCAGAGACAGTATAAAGTAAATGGGCTTTCTGTATCACTCGGGCTGGATCTAAGATTCCTGTTGTAATATAATTTCATCAGGATGTGGCCGTGGTGTTTTTCATCAGTGTTAATGGGCTAATGGCCACTTAAGTGATTCCCTTTACATAAAACAGGCAAGTCCATACTCAGCCAGAATATACAGTCCAGATTAAACTGGAACAAAGATTCCAAACACAATACAGGACCGTTCTATACTCACTGAGGAGCAGCACCCATGGTTGTCTCACCTCGTATCCTTTAAGTGAGGGGCCTACCAGCACCACTGGACGCATAGAAGGGACAACATCATATGGAGGAACGTGTTCAGTCTGCACAGGCCACAAGCACAGACAAAATACACAACATGCTGAAGTAAATGTAATGATTAATGCAGCACATTTAAAAAAAATTACAACTAGTTGCTTTGAATCTCACTGACCATTTACAAAGCATAAATGGCACTGTTAAGTGTGTAAATATACACATCGTGGTGTTTTTTAATAAATGTAAAATGTGGAACATGATACACAGGGGAAGAGGCACCAGCATGAGCGTACCTGTTTCTGCTTCTGTTTGGCTTTCAGAGTAAACAGAACAAACATTGGATAAGGCTGTGGCAATATGTCATATGTTAATTAGAAAATATTTGGGTTTTGGGGCTCGGTCAGAATACATTAACCAAAAACAAAACAAAAACATGAATGTCACATTGGGCTAATGAAACAATTTTCCTTTTAATTTTTCCATAGGCGGGCAGATGCAAATTCAGTGGTTCTATTAAGCATAATTTGATGTTAAAGGAAAAGTATGTTTATAGAATGTTTCCCAACACATATTTCTCTCTGAAGGGATCATTTGAGCCCAGGTGCAGTCCATGACCCAGAGCACACAGTCTCTGTGGAGGTACGGCAGACAGACACAGCACCAGGACTCCTCTGGTCCCACTTACCTGCAGATGGTGGGGTGGACCTCCAGCCTCCGGATGACGCATTCCCTCCTTTCCTGTGGAGCGACATAATGCAGATCTTTTAATATGTGCAAATTCCCTTGGGGAGTAATTTAGAAAGAAGCGCTTCCAAAACAGAGTAACACATGAGCAAGAACTCGTTTTGTCAGACAGAATGACAGAGACACACTGTCGAGTAGAGAACTAACAACAGAGCTCAGAAACCTCTGACCTTGCTGCTGCTTTCTGCTCTTGTTTTATCCTCATTGCTTCCAGTTTTACTGGGCTTGGGATGAAAGTGATGTCTGCCCCTTCCTTCACCAGTCGACCAATCCACCAGTCATTGTTGTATTTCTGCGAATGTGAAACAAACCTTGAATGACCGAGAGGAGACGCAGCAAAATGCACTGACATGGACCACATTTTTATAGGTTAACTGTTACCTGGAAGGCTAATGTGGATTCAAATAAACGCATGACTAATCATGGAAGTGACAGTATAGAGATCAATCTTTGTGCTGCAGGCTGCTCACCTCTTTGATGTGCAGGAAGTCTTTGGTTTCAAAGTTAATAGCAGCACCTTGGACTGGACAATCTTCATCAAGGGCTCCACAGTAACTCACATTAGTTTTTACTGCAAATGCTACAGGTTTAGACTTTTAGAAAACAATAAAAATAATAGAGAAAGAAGATAATAAATATGCACACACTGTAGACACACATGTACCATGTATAAACTATAATATGTATGAAATCAAAACAAACGCATGAGGAATATGAGGGTGTGCACTTTTCGTACAATTCTGCAACTGAAGGTCAATTAAAGGACAAGATTTGACCTTTGACCATTCACCTTGGCTCTTTCCAGCTGCAGCTGAGCCTGGCGCTCGGCTTCACGCCGAGACGCCTCCTGGTCCTCCTCCAGGGACAGGTCGGAATCAGAGGGTCGACTAGTGTAGGAATCGGCTGAACCCTAGAAAGGACAGGAGAAAAAAAAGTGTAGGAGAGGAAAAGGGAGAAATCACTGTTACAACCCTAGCAGAGAGGAAATAAATCCACTGCAACACAACACCTAAAACCTTGTAGCAGCTGTTCACAGTTCAACAACTGTTGACATATAGCAAATGGATGTGATGCATCTCCAAAAGATCACCCACATCGACCTCTGCGTCTCCCATGTCCTTCTCCTTGTTTAACCTCTCTCTGTCTGTTCTGTCTTGAAGCCATGTGATCCAGCCTACAACAACCAGCAGGTCCTGCAGCTTTCCAAAGCAGCCCTCTCAGGGGAACATGTGCATGAGTACTGCAACAACACCAACAACCATAACAGCTTTGCTGTCTATTTATCCACTCAGCCAGGCACACCAGATGTTGGCAAAAGATACAGATTATACATGAAAGTGCTACAAAACCCAAGAATAAAAACAAACCAAAAAAAAGTCGTAAGTCGTTTTTTTATTTAAAAAAAAAGATGTGGCTTGATCTGTGTCTTTAGAAAAATCAGTTTTAATTCCATGTTTAAGTTTGAAGTTCATTTCAATTTTCTAATAGAAAATGTGTTTTCTGTCATATGTTGGTATACATTTGTAGCACACAAGACTTGAACTTTTCAATTCAAAATATATGTCAAATGAACTTGACCTGTAGCATAATACTCACAGCTCAGAACAAATTTAAAAGTCACAAATAACAAGTTTGGGTTTGAACAACACAAACTAACAAACAAATGGCTTCTTTTCTTTGAACAACTGTAATTGAAAATAATACATGTACTACCAACAGAGACCCACACATAATCTCACATCCCTCTTTACACTTACAACGCTCACAAAACCTTGCCATAAACTACATTCATCCTCTGCTCCAAAACAGCCTGCTGTTTCCCGTCGCTGAAGTCCCAGATGGTTGAATGGTTGGGAGACGCCTCACATATAGCACCCACACAAGACAGGCAACATACAGTAGCGCCTTCTCCCTTCTTTCGTCCTTTGTCTCTTCCAACTCTTGCCTCCACCCCTTTGGTTCTATACCTCTCTCTGCTCCCTAAAACGCTGTTTTAGCTGAATCCTGTGCAGAGTTTGAGGATATAATTTAAAATATCAAGGTTCTCCTGTGGGCTTCCAAGATGCAAAATTGTTATATTTCCTTCTCCTGGTTGTTGGTTTTTGAGTCATGCTAAACTTGCAGACATTTCCAGGGCAGATGCAAAGAATCAGCTCCAAAGGATCATGTACTTGAGGATGTTTCGTTACATTTATAGTCTCTTAGTAGCCTCCACTGTTGTTGAGTGTTGGCATAATTAGACAATTGCATTGTACTTCAAGGTGATTACTGTAGAGTCAGCTCATATAATTTGTACAGTGAACTCTGTCACCAGATGCACCGTACTGCCCCACTATCCACCCTAGACACAGTAGGAATCAACATTGATTCATTTGTTATATGAACATTTACTCTTTGAGCTTTTAGAGTGAGAGTGAGGCAACAAACTCTGAGGTCTATTTTAAGTAGTGATATAGTTTTTAAATTTCTTTCAGTGAAGGTTTGGATTAACATCACAATAATAATTGTGGCATCCGTGCTGCTCTGTGTGTTTCCATTGTTTGCCTCCCAGTAGCTATATAATATAGACAATAGTTATGTGTCAATGGTGATTCATTCATAGTCATTCCTGGCTAGAAGAAACAGGCTCTGTTCTGTGTTTCTCTCTGTATTAATGAAGAAGATAAATATATAGATCCAACATTACATTTATTATTGCTATATTAATAGCCTAAATGCACATTCCTTTTCAAAATCTTTACCATTTTAGGCTTACCAACCAATATAAAATTGATATTAACTCACTGATAGCATAATGTAAACCAAGACATATCAGCAAACTCAACACTAATTTTGCCATGGTGTACACAATCTGTGTTCAGACAAACTCACTCTGCCTCACTGCAGAGCTTTAACTTTAAAAACTGCTCACCATGCAACACTATGATCAATAGTGAAACCTGATATAATCACAGCCATGCAGGTTTTTGTGTCAGAATAGCATTGATGTGTCTGGAAAACTCACAGCCCATTGTGTTTTCTGACTCTTTCGAACTTCCGAAACTACTTACGATGCAGTTGCCTTCATAAAAGTGTAAGAATTACAGGACAAGTATGATTACAAAAACTCCCTCACATACCGGATGTCCTATTAGAGACTGAAACATGAGATAATGACACTGCAGCAGGATTGGATTCTCACCAGCAGAGGGAAGCCTGCATATTACACACACCTGCCTTTATCAAAGCAACAACTGTGAGTGACACTTTCCCTTAGACATAATTAAATGACTTCTAACCCTGATAACCCTCATTTTAGAGTTAGAAAGAACAATAGTTATAAAAAAATGCAGTGTCACTGTATATAGAAATACAAATTAATTTTACATTTTTTACTTTCTTTTCCAAAAAGCAGCAGTAGCATTCTTTATTTCAATTTCAAAGTAGAATCGAAATGGCTATTGAGCACCCAAATGAACCAGCTGAGCACAAAAACTTTACGTATGACCTAAAAAAAATTATTTGTAAAAATGCCATTCAACAGATGGACCTCTATGTAATGTACAATTTAATGTGCAAAGTAGTCTAAACTAAGCTGAAACAGAGAGACAATCTATGTGTGTACAGTTCAGGAAGTTCACAGACGATGATCAACACAGGAAGGAGGGAAGACAGGACAAATGGAGAGATGCTGGCAAAGTGAATGGACCAGAGTAGACTTCTGCAGAGACAAGAATGAGAGGTAAGGAAAAAGCAAAAAACAGAGGAGGTCTCACAGCAGGCAGATGGCGGACTCATGGATGAAGAGGCTGGTATGCATGCAGAGTTACTGAACAAAAAGGGGAGGATCAACACTATACCTTGTTACAGATGAGCCCTGTAGCGCTTGAGTCTGAAGCAGACATGATTCTGCTGCCAGCACTCTCTTCCCCCCCATTGCAAAGAAAAGGCGGTACCCCTCTCGCTTCGGCCACGTGGTTACAATGGGTAGAGGGAGAGGGAGGCGCGCTCAGCCTAAGTGCTTCTCATCTGACATTGCTGCGCTGCCTCAACAACCATTTCCTATACAAATTGATGCCCTCACTGCAGCATTGGTGTGTACACACCCGCATACTGGTATTGTACAGTGGGTTTCGACGGCTTCCAGCCAGCCCCTGTACAAGAAAAGGAGCTTCATCTGGTTTCATCTATCCTCCCCTCAGTCTCTTCATCCTCCACGGTGCCACAAATCTCTCGGATGTCTCTCCAGCGAGTGTTTGACTTTACCTCTCTGCAAAAGTGAGGTAAATCAATCACTTCACAGGCAGGCTGCTCTGATTTTTACTCTCACACTGCAGTATCATTATTCATTCTGCATAGGTAGAACTTCTATAAATAAGACAGATAAAAGACTGTGCAGTTATGTAAGCCATGGTAAGTGTAATAATCAAGCAAGCGATGGAAGGCTGAAAGACATTTATTTGTAATTCCAATTCATTGTAATGCCAATTGGTGATGTTTGGTGCACGTTCACTTCCCTAAGCAGGAGACAGAGAATAAGGTATGAATGGAGAGTTACAGGGGAACGTAGGGGGGCATCGCTGTGCCCACCTGCCTGTTTCCCTGCCCTGCACCATCTTCCTGAGAGGAAGGTGATGCATAGCATACAGCACAGAAATGCAGCGGTGAGTCAGCAAGCAGCCATCTAGAGTTCATCAGATGTCTTAATAAACCAGGGGAGAAGCCTCTATTGTTGGAGGCAGCCTCGTTGTTCCTGGCAAGCCAGGGAGGCACGCTTGCTCTCCACATTGCCCCCAGGCTTTGAGGACCTTATTTTGGCAACCATTATGCTAGTAGCATGCATTATCTTACCGTCATTCAACTTTTGCTGCTTAAGTGCACTCCACCAGAGATTTCAGTAAAAAATGTCTAAGGGCTATGTTTCTGTATATCTTTTAAAAATTAAAGGGAGCCAAGAAGGCAAGCATGCAAGCACACATATTATTTTACTTTAAGCCAGTAGCTCTCTCAGGTGCCTCTGGAATAAAAACTAAGGTATGGAAAGGAAAATAAAAGGTAAGAATTTTCCCCATTAGCATTGTGTATGAAGCAGTAACACAGCATTTCAAACAGTGGGTTAAGGATGCAGTGATGGGGGGAATAAAACAAAAGGAAAAAAATGAGAGGTCAAAACAGAAAGAGGAGGGCAAAGAAAAAAATAAGCAATATAGCTAATACATTGATGATGGAGCGAGGCGGAGAACTTACACTCTCGAAAAATCTAGGAAAGTGTTTTTTCTCAAATGTTTATTGAGTTGTGTGCTGATGTCACCTCTGCAAGCCTTTTATACTGAAGAGAGAAAGACAGAATGAGAGTGACAAGAGGGAAAAGGTCAAAGAAAAAAAAACAGCAAGACAAGAAGAAATGAGGAGGAAAAGAAGAGAACACTAAAACAATAGGACCAGAGATCAACAGCAGAATCTTTTTTGTTATGTTTTGCTGTTCAGTCAGTCTAAATATAGATATCCTCTCCTTACACTCCTCCCATCCCATGCTGGGGTTGGCAGTGGGGAGAGGATAGTGGAGGATTGTCAAAGTTCACTGAGGTTTGATGAATTCCCTCAAGAAAGAGCAAAGCAGATTTGAGACTGGCTCAGCTATATTCACTGATGCCAGATAGCCCATCTGAATGTGAACTAAGTGCCTATATACAGGACAAGAACAGACGGCCACTGAGACCTGTCTCTCATCACCTTACAGCTCATACAGTTTATTGTATCTGTTGCAAAGATGAAGTCATGTTTTCTTCTTTCTGAAAGAATAATATTACATCCAGTATTCAATTCCCCTGGTAATGCTACGCAGGTGTACTTCATAATGTTGCTTTTTTTAGCCCTTCCCTTCATACAGACACTTCAGAATCAATGAGAGAAGAAAGGCAAAAACTTAGAGGTGCAAGGTATCAATATAGTATGAAGAAGCCAAGGTATCAGTGTATAATGATATATATATATATTTACAGTAATGCACGTCTATTTATTAAGTACTGTTGATACAGGATCTGAGCTTTGGTGTTGATGAGCAAAACTTGTTTTCGAGTGTTTTTCTGCTTTTTTTATTTAAGGAATGAATCCAGAACACAAACAGTTATACATGTGCTTTTCCCGTTTAAAAAAATATACACAAAGTTAATTACGATCACTGTGATTGAAATGACTAATTGTCTGATTAAACTGCTAAATAACTAAACAACAGTACAAAGTTTAATGCCCACTTGCTCTACTTGATGTTTTTTGATTCTCATTGCCACACGTTTCACGTGAGCATACAAACTGTGTGGGTGTCATAGAGAAACCTAACTTTACATTCATACTTTTCCTACAAAATATATTTGCTGTTGCAGTTTAGTTACATAGCTACTTGTCTGACCATGTCCTGTAAGGCCCTGAGACACCGGCACCAACTGGGAACTATCTGGCTTTATAAACAGGAACTTCACACGACATGCACTTTTCCACCACATCTGAAGAACTAAGCACACAACATTTGCACACACCAGCCCATGTCTCCTTTTGACTTGTAAAGATGCATCATATTACCCTGGTGCAGTGGCAGCTGAAGATTTAGATGCATAGATGGATCATGCAAAGTCAGAGGGAAGATCTCCTGACAGTATGGCAGAGTGGATCAATAAGAGAGCTACCCAGATTGATACTCCATCCTTTCCCAGGCAGCTCCATCCTCGTTCTGCTCTAATGTTACCTTAGGATACTTTCTCCTTGGTTCTAATGACTCTTTGGGAGCCTATAGGCTAAATATGCACTTCCAAGTCATTTTAACACCAGCTACACAACTACTTTTCTCACTAAAGACACTAGTCTGGACAGCAGGGGCTGTCTGTATGGAGAACATGGGATGTCTCGTATTAGCCAACTACAAAGAGAAACAAAAGCAAAGGGGGCAATGTAATGACTAAAATCATCACGGATGGATTGACAGTGGAACTGGCATAGAGTAAAGTGGAGAAAGAAGAGCAAGACGCTGCAAGCCCAGCTAGCAGGGTCTATCTTTTATCCATGTTGTCGAGTTGGCCTTGCCGGTTATGCTGTGCATACTCAGGCTTTCATCCCCCCGGGGATCGCTCAACCTGACTTCACCAAACTGCTTCAAAGTGCAGAGAGGCTAGAGCTAACCCACATACAGTAAAGCTGTGCACCTACAGTGCTGTACAGAATGGCATAGTGCTGCTGCATCGTTCATTAAATCAGATGTGTTTATAAGAAGCTGACCTGATTTAGGCTCTGGGCTTGAGTGAGGCGTAATTGGTGCATCTTGACTAGTATTCTGCACTAACTGAGGGAATGTCAAGCTTATCAATATGTAATGGCGCCCTACATATTTGTGCATTCCAGCTGTTGAAAAACTGTTTTCGTGAGATTCAGTCTTAAACATTTTCAGTCACTAGTTTATAAAAAGAAATCTTTTGTGCCTACAGATTACAGATGTTATAGCCAAGAAAGCCTGATGAATAAATTAGAGACATTTAAAATAGGAGAACAGAGATGTCCTAGATAAGATGAGACAAATATGAAAAAATATGAGGGCTTTGTACTAGTGTAAAAATATTTTAAAAAGGTAGCATTTCTGAACAAGAACTCAAAGCCGGAGCTAGAATCTTTGGCCCTCTCAACATTGCTGGTTCATCAAATTTAATCAAGGCATCGCACACTGATGCGTCAACACAAACATATATACGCACACACACACACGCATACACAGGCACACACACACACACACACACAAAGCACTTCGCTCCTCACGGGACAGGCTTTTAGTGCTCTGTCTCATGCAGTATTTAATTGACCCCACACAGGAAGCCTAGCAGTCCCAAATGCACTCCCCCCCGACCAGCAGAGAAAGCATGAATGCCGAAGAGCGTGCCCACTGCTTCCCACCAGTGTTCCTCTGTCACACAACTACACTAAATGCCATTTTCTGCTTTCATGCAACTCAGACTTTTCACAGAAATGTGAGCACTGAGCTTGAGGAGTTTCAACATAACATCAGATTTCTTCACAAAGCTCAGATTTAGCTGAAAATTGTGCCCAGGCTCACTAAATCCCCTCAGTTTTTTTAAAGTTTTCATTCAAATTACAAGAGCAGAGTTGAATTATGCTCCCGTTTCTATAAAGTCACCCTGCATGAGATCAAGCTCTAGTCCCAATGTTATGTTAGGTTTAGAGTGGCTATTAATGCAATTTACAGTAAAGAGCCTAGAAGCAGAAGAGAAAGCAGCTTACTTACTCAGTTAGAGGTAGGAGAGCACACTCCCTGTCTCTATTGCTTAGTCCCTCTGCTAGTCAGTCATGGTGTGCCCTCTCTCTTGGGTAACACTGAAATGTGCTGGAGCGTGCTTGTAAGCAGTCTATTTCTCTCTCTCTTTCTCTACACGCCCTCCTCTCTTATTCTTCACCACTCTCAGTACACAACCCTTAACTACGTCAGCGAAGCTCTCTCTGCTTCCCACCCTCTCTCCTCCTTTCTCTCTTGCCTTCATCTCTACCTTGCCTATCCAATGGGACTCTGTATTGCAAGCCCAGATTAAGTTAATTCAGGATGCAGCGCGGTAGCCCACTGTAGATATATATTACCTTGTGATGAAATCTTCATGTTGTGTCCTACAGGCATTGTCAGGCTCATTAACGTAATGTCAATTCCCACTTTCAGACACAGACAGACATTTTTACTGACTAAAGAATCTGTCCATAGTTTGATTTCCTTTACCTGGAACCAATTTCCTTTTCCCAAACAATGTAAAATAGCCCCAGAGCAAAGCTAGGGTTGCCAACATACAACCATGCTGTAAACCTCACAAGCACATAGATAAAGTATCAAAGGAGAATCTTGCATTTTTCAGTCACATTACATTGCTTCTCTTGGGCCCTGTGGATTTCAACATGTCAAAATCCAAAAGTTTGGAGATGAGAGGAAGTCTTGTGGTGGTAAGGGGATATGGGAGCAGTGTTACTCTCTGTTTAAAATGTGGAGGAGTCCCCAGAGTAGCCCTCTATTCACTCACGGTAGATGTCATGCCTGGCTGTGCTCTGACAGCTGGTCAGCAGTTGAGTGTGCGTATTACAGATGTGTACAGATGTGAATGTGGAAGATTTAAAAAAAAATAATGAACAAATACCTCAGGAGAAGAAGAATTTACAGCAAGTGTATGTATGTACGTGTTAATTTGTTCAAAGACTGTCTTGCATAAGATTCAGTGTCAAGTAAACAAAAAGTGTTCAAAGATGGACCCGTCTGACACCTTAAAACCATGAATTTTGGTGATGTCCAAATCTCCAGCAAAGTTGAGATTTATTATTCACAGAAAAGGTCACAAGAAACATTGAGGCAGATGAGAAATAAAGAAAATAGAGAGATGGAGGAGGCATCCATTTGAATTCTGCATGAGCTGAAGATGTGAATAAAACATGAATGAATGAAGGAATGCCTGAAAGTTAAACTCCGTGGTGCTGCAGTTTCGGAGCTGCATCCAAGCAGTAAGTGCAGATGTCTGTCAGTCTGTCCCATAAGAAGCACCTCTGTGGGCAGAGCTGCTGCTGGTGCATTATGGATGAGGGGCTATTTTAAGGCACCAGGGATGCTGCGTTTTAATTTTTGAGTTGAGCGAGATGACACCTGGCTGCTGCCAAATCCTTTCATGAGGTTTGTATGGTGCATGATGGGTTCAGACATGCAGGTACAGCATGTGTTCCACACAGACCTGATCCCTGTTTGAAGTATCCATATGAAGAGGAAGAGGTTGATAAAAACAAAACTCTAAGTTACTTTTCCTGAATCCAGTGAAGAGAGTGAAAGTTTCTCCAAAAAGCATTTTATGCAGACAGTATGCAGTGATAAAGCACATAAAGTTATTGTATATACATTACATAATGTCTGGTTCACAGCTCATTCAAGCCGCCTGTGTAAATGTTAAAAATAATGCAATCCAACAAAATATAAGACATTATTACACAGTCATGAAAAAAAATCAGGTTTCTGCTTGATGATATGAGAAAAAAAAAGTGTAATATTTAAATTCATGATAACACAACTACTCCTGGGCAGGCATAACTGCACATGCTGCAAGCTCCAACTGGCAATTTTAAGGGCAATTTATAACCCACATATAACATGAAAGTACTCACCACACTATTCAAATGAAACTATTTGCATATGTATTTTAAAATTAACTTCCAATGTTGTTATTTTTGCCTTTATGCAATTTAAAACTTGACAAAACAATAATTATCTTTTCCAAATGTAGGGAACGCAGCGATGAACGAATGGAAAAAATCTCTGTGTAAAGCAGGTGTCTCATACTTGTCCAAATGTTATGCCACCCAAATAAAAAGGGCAAAATGGCAAATGAAGTGCAGGTTATTTCCCAACAGAGATAATTAACTTGAAGCACCAAACCTGTTTCAATGAGATGCTTTTAGCAGCCCACTGCACAGAATGAATCTAGTGCAGAGAGATGAAATAGGCCCCTTGCAGTTTGCCTACCAGACAGACAGTGAAGCAAATGATGCAATCATCTTACTTCTCTAGAGGAGATTTTCCCAGCTGGAGAAGGTTGGCCGCATGATCAAAATCACGTGTTTTGACTTTTCAACCACCTGTAACACAGTCCATACCCTCTGGGTGGGGAAACAAGCTTGCAGAGATGCAGATGGATGCCCTAATCCCATTCTGGATTGCTGATGATCTATAGCCATTATGAAAAGTCTCTCTCTTTGAAATCCAACTAACAGGAAAAAAGTAACTAAAGAAGTGTGATGGTAACCTCTGACTTTTAAAACTGTCAGGCTTCTCAGGCTGAATCAAGTGAGATGACAAAAATATCAACTCTTGTTGCAAAAAAACATAAAAAAATGAAGATAAAGTGCCTTTTTGGTGAGCTGTTGCATTGTTATTTCATCACATTTTTCTCAATAATAATAGAATGCTCAGTTCTCTATATTCACCAGCCAAGAGTGGATCACATACTGAGGAAAAAATTATTATATTTGTAAACTGTATTAGATTATTATTTTGAGTGATTTAGAGGATATAATAATAAGATTTACAGTTAGTACAAGTTGTTACACATGCACAGGGAACTTTAAACTGTCCTTTAATATGTAGTAGTTTCTATGCTCATTTTGTCACTCTTTATATCCTTACTTTATATCCTTTGTTACAAGGCTTATTGACAAAAAGATTGATATTTCATGTTGTTGTTGTTGTAAACCTTTAGTCTATATCTGGCTTCAGATAGAAGAATATAATCTTAAGTGAATCACACAAATACTGACCGCTTTAAATGTGATAAAATAGTTGTATCACACTCATATGTGACTAAATTGTTTTATATTGAACAATTACTTGAAGAAAAATGCTATATAATTTCTCTTATAACCAATAAAATGGTGAGATGGGGGCATATCAGACCCACAGTGATGGAGACATGTTTCATTTTGGTCCAATTGATTATGAACATTAAAAGCCCACTGCCACACAGCTCATCTGTCCCAACTGCTGCTGCCAGACTGACAGTGCCAACGCCTGCCGAGACTCCTGTATTCAGGAGTGAAAGATCCCCAGTGGGGTCAGACTGTCTGGTTTAATGATCGGACCTGCTGGCTGTGTATGTGTTAAGGCAGTGCAGGCTACACGACGTATGCAGCTTTGGATTCAGACCCCAAATCTCCACCAGTCGTCAAATATCTCGACTGCCCACGGAGAGTTCCCCCCCCAAAAAAACTGAGAATGGACCTACCTCGTTAAGCAGAAAGACGCTGGAATTGGTCAGGGACATCCGCAGTTTACGGTGATCTCGGACAAATCAGCCCAACTTGGGTTAAAAACAAGCAAACAAACAGTCACAGTTTTTACACTAAAGGCTTGAAAAACTAAAAGCAGGCCACCGCACCTCGTCCAAACATTTTCACAGCACCAGAGAAAACGGGTCCAGCGGCTCCTCAAGGCTACAACGGGACGTGAGGCTCCGGTGGCATCCGCGCTGTAAAACCTCTAGTTTCTGGACTGACGGCATGATCTTTGACTGTACACAATGCCATATGCACGGACACACGGATGGATGGATTTCAGCTTTCCTGATGAATTATGCAGGACTTGCACTTTTCACACAGCCCAGTCGCCGAGGATTTCTGCGGCTGTGTTAGGAATTAAATGCATTGGTTTATAGGAACAAAGTAATCCAGTTTTTCTTACCAATGACTGACTCTGCAGTCTATGTTTTTATCCAATTATTAAGATGTTTACAAAAAACAGTTTGACTGCAAGGCTAAGGTTTAGCACGATTTGCTGCTCAGTCTGACATTAAAGTAATGGAATAACCCTTTTACCTATATATCTTGGTACAATTGCATTTCAGTATTTCAAGAACAGGGAAGTGTAATCTAAACACAGCCATCCCATTGTTGAATTACCCCAGCGTAAGATGTCTCATCATCTCTTTTTTCCTACACTTTGTCTATTCTATTCTAGACGATTGTTTCATTTGGATACAGATGTTTGTCAGGAAGGATGGGATGCGGGTCCTCTCAGTTTTCACTGATCCAGCACTTTGGGCCTTCACATACTGTAAATGCCCTTCATTTTTACAGGGTCAATCGAAGGCTCCGGTCAGGTAGTTTACGCTGTCAATGGCAAGAAGACAGAACGGGGGGGGGGCTCAGGGAAGGGGTAGGAAGGGCCACTGCCCCCCTCAGTGAAGCAAAAGCAATAGGATGCCCTCAAAGGAGCCCCACAGCAAACATGGTTCATTTAATAAGTTTCCCTCTTCCCACAATCTGACAGTAGATATAAAAGTGTATATTCTCCAAGACATACAAGTTCTCTTCTCAGAATAATGAATGTTGTCTGATTAGGGTTTCTCTTCAGAATTCTTTACTAGGCCTAGTGTGCCTCTCATTCATTTTCACTAGAAAGTCCAAACACAAGTATCAGTATTTTCTTTCATGATTGTACTGGACACATGATGCCTACTTCACTGTAAAGTCTATTTTCAACACCAAACTAATCGTAATTTCACAAAAGCATAAGGCTAAGCACAGACAAATGCTCCTTCTTCTCTGTGAATGAGAAAAAGTGTCAAACTCACATACATTATTCTGGACCATGAAGGGCAAACATCCAAGTGAAGCAGATGTCCAGTTAAGCAAGACACGTTTTTAAGTGAAGGGGGACTTTAAACATAACACAACAAAATAAAACTTGCCTTAAATAATCTGCTTTAGGTACACCCACATAAGGGACTCTACATTGAGAAAGCTCATCAGTGTCTAATGTACTGTAATTTGAAAATCAGCAATTGGATTTGATAGTTCCAAGGACAAATAATAGTGAGATGGTGGTGAGAACCATGTCTTTAGCTCTGGTACTGCACATAAAGTGTTTCCTCCAACCTCTATACAGAGGAATCATTCAAAATAACAGGCCTTTCTGAAAGTGCTATGTGAGAGAAAAGACGAGCAGTTGCACCCACTACTGGGCAGATTAAAGAAAATGGAATTGTAAAGCACAGAACATGCTCAATCCATATGTAAATCTGCAGTAAAGCTTTTCGGAATTGATAAAACACTGAAGGTCCAAAACACATTAAATAAATAAAGCCTTAGAACAACATAGATCATGTTTTGGTCTTCCTCTCAGTGGCCTCCATAATCCAGATGATCAGAAAGTTGCAGCACAGTGGAGGTATACAGTGGGATTTTTCAGTGCATTGCTCTACTGATAATCTAGAGAAGGGACAGAAAAAAAGGTTTAGAGAAACTTGTTAATAAAGTATGACGGTACCTTTAATATTGTAAAAATACCTCTTTGTAGAGCTGAAAGACAACCATGTCCCATGACCATCCTCATGCCAAGGCAGAATGAAGGACTGCACGTAGCTGTAGATTTACATAAATACAAAAATATGCAAAAAAGTCTGAATCATGAAGGGTTTTTTTTGTTCTGCAGTGCATAGAACAGAATGTTTTACACTTTTTTGTCTAGCGTGTAACGATTGGCTGGCTTTGTGTGTCGTCTGACAAGAGTGTTTGGTTTAAGGCAAAGATAAAATAGTTTTGACTGCATTGTTTGATTTTGCAAGACCAGTCAAATGTTTTGGGGAATGTGGCTTGAAGTTTAACTGATTGACATGTTATCATTGGTAGAATTGGACAAATAGTGCCTGGTAGTAGTGTAGTACCTCTGTATTGTAGGACTTAACTGTACTACCTGTACCTTATATTAAAGTAGCGTGACGCCATACCTAATGTTTAATGTTCCCGGCGGGGTCTATGAGGGTGTGTTGTTGTTTAAAGGGTGAAAAGTCAACAGATTCTCCTGTGTCAACACTAGTGTTGCCTTACTGGTTTACAGATTAAACTAAATCATGTGATCGGCTGATTATTGGCTTGTCGTAGAGCCAACAAACCTGCTACTGATGTTCTTTATAGTTTTACTGTAAAAAGACAAACCAATGTAAACAAAAAAGTTACGCTGTTTCGTTTTTACTGCTTTAGGAGACCGTTTTCAGGCGATCGTGTGTTTGTTCCACCAGATGGTGCCATAGTGTCGTCTAAATAGGATGTTTGAGATCAGTCCTGGAGTTGTATATAGTTTTCTTTCACTTAATAAAACAACAAAAAAAAAAACGTTTGCTTTAATGTGCAAGATGGGCATAACGTGGGTGATACTGTGACCTGAGATGAAAGTGGAATAAAGCAAAAGGAAAATTGTTAACATGAATGTGAACTATGACATACATGTAGAAAGAGACACATTGGCACCTCTAGGGGGACTCGAGTGTGCGCGATTCGGAATGCAGGGTTGTATGACTGTGTGTGTGTGCGCGCGCTTGTGTGTGTGTGTGTGTGCGTGAGAGAGAGAGAGAGAGTCGGGGAGGTCGAGGTGGTGGGAATGTACTGGGAAGAGCGAAGGCAGTCCGGCCAGTCTCGCAGTATTTTTATCGCTTCCCTCCGGATGAAAACCCCTTCCAAACTGAGAGACCCGCATCTGAAGCGTGTGACGGCGGCTGCGTGAAGACTGACGATGTGCTGCTCCGGTGCTGCAGTTTTATAGTTCCTCCTGTAACGAGGATCCTCAATGGTAAGTAAATTGCCTCTCTTAAGCTTTTCCCGCGACTGTGTTGGGCAACTGTTAATTTGTTGCCTGTCGGCTGGACTGAAATGCAGTAAGAGGATACAGCAGTCGGAAAAAACGCCAACAGCTGACATGCGCTACAGTGTTTTTCTGGGATGACTGCGGCGGCGTTGAGGAGCCAGAATTGTGCAGGACCGTACAGACTTTAAGCCCACGTCCTAGGGCAATTAGGCAACTCACTTACAGTTTTTGTTAACATTTACCGCAAACCAAAACTAGATGCCAATGCGTTCTTCTACAATTCTGGCACATATCATTTACCTTTTTTTCCTTGTCCAGTGACCCGTTTGGAGCCCAAACACAGTGACGTACACGTTCCTATTGGGGGAGTCAGGCCCAGTATGTAGCCTATGTAGATCCCGTTATTACCCCTGTAAACTGGACATCAGACACATCTGAGGACCCACTGCCAGGACTGAAGTTGATCGACCGAGTGTGTTACTCGTGATAAGTTGTTAACAGGGGTGACGTGGGTCGAGCTGCACTTTCTCCTGCCGCACACACAGACTCCAGGTTCTCCAGTCTCACGGAGTCTGCATGTGTGGTGTGATCTGGTCAGGCTACATTGGAGCATGAAGAGCCGTCGTCTCGCCTGAAGGCTCCTCGGAGCGTCCAGTTATGTAATGCGCTTCGGCCGACTGCCCGCAACCAAACCGCCTGGGCCTACACGTGTTTGCTAAACATATTTATTTTTTAACATCAGGCCTGTTTTAGCAGTGATGATAGGAGGGCTGCAGGTCAGTGCCATGTGGAGAAAAACGGAAAAGGCAGTTTGTTATACTGAAATTTAAGGGAAAGCATCAGCATCTTCCTCATTAGTGATGCAGGCAGGACCGCCGACCAAAATCAGCTCATGTGTGGTACAGATTTAATTCTTTTCTCTCTTTTATCGGCCGACACATGCAAGTATAGATTATACTATTACATAAGAGCCGCATGCTACATGACCTGTCATACATGTATCAAAGGTGAGTCCTGGACCAAGGTTCTTTCTGCAGGAAGCTTGTAAGGGGAAAGGTGAACTGCACATTTACGTTAACACAGAGTGGGTCCAATGCTCAGTAGATGCTTTCTTAATGAAAATATTATGTTCTGCTATTGTTTTGCTAATAGCTATTACTACATCATTGTTAAGGAAATTAACTAGGGTTTTGAAAATAATAAAAAATAGTGTTAATAAAAATATGTTTTTCTTAATGTACTCTATGAACCATGGGGATTTGCAGCCACCCTTATATTTCATGTGGTGGTTGAGCAACTGATATTGCAAGCTGCTGTTGATTATAAACATATCCATGTGTGTAGTTCATGTGCACTCTTCCCACTGTTTGTCTCAACTCAGTCAGCCTGGCAGAGATTTGCTTATTAAGTTTAGAGGTTAGCAGTGTCCTTGACATGTGCTGCCAGAAGCCAGCCATAGTGAGTCATAAAAGCTAATGGGGGAAACATGGACAATTTAATCTGGACTGGAGAGCTCTTGATCTCTGATGGTGCCCACTCAGTTGGCCTTTGTTGTCAAATAGAGCACACCCATCTCTTCCCACTCAAGATGTCAGGGGCAGATTGCTGTGATAGAGCAAAGCAGCACACCAAGGACAGCCATTAGTCTCTTACAAAAGAGTAAATGTTCAAAAATCAGTAAAGAGTTTGATGAATTGAGATTATGTTCAATGTTATGGTTTGATGACAAAATTGACTAGTGGCACCAGCTGCATGAGGCTATACTTTGACAAGATTTCACTGTCCAGTGTTTTGCAAACAAAACAGCAAACAATTTCCATGGTACTGTCCATGGTACTGTCCCAGGCTGGTGAGCAAAGGTGACGAGGAAAAGTGGAACAGACAATGCAAACTTTATCTCACAGAGATACAGTCAAACAGATGCACATTCAAACCCATTTACAGTAAGTAAGCTCATCATACACTACGGCAAATATGTCTTTTTCTTTATATTTATATCTCCATAAGGATCCTTATCCTCAGGTGACAGTCCAAACACAAATGTTAGACCCTCACCATCATGTGTTTGTGTGTTTTCCCAGGAAAAGAGGTGGTCTAGAGGGACAGGTGCACAGGGCTCACACACTGACGTTTTCTACACTCGAAGTGTGGCTAAAACACAGACGCACCTCTGATGCCTCTGGCCAGTCTGAGCTCATGGTGTATGCTCACTGGGATAAACTAGTGGGTTTGCCAAAGAGCACAGTGTCACTATACACAATCAAGTCCACACAGGTGAGAAAATCCTCTAATACTAATACACAAATTCAGAAACACCTATCACTCTTTCCATATGTAGGTTTTCTGTCTGCACGCTCTGTTTATGCTTTGGTGTTTTCTCTAGGATGTCATGGGCCAGAGGCCTTTTTGTACGCAGAGTGGACGAACGAAAGACAGCATGGGGAGAGCGCAATGGCAAAAAGAGGAAGGACAGCTCATCACTGTGCAACCCACGTTACATGAGCTGCCTGAGAGACCCTGAGGACCTGGGGCCTCCCAATGCGGTCCCTAAGCATTATCAGTGCAGGCCCGGCACCAGTGGGGGCAGCTTTGGCTTACGCTGTGGCTGGCAGGAGGACCACTATGGGACGAGGATGGGTGGTGGTGGGGATATAGGTCTAAAGGCTGTGGATCTGGGGATTGAAGATGGGGAGACAAGGGGCAAGAAAGAGGAGGAATCAGGGGAACTAACAGCGAGCACCTGCAAGACGATGACTGCAGCTGACTGCTGGACGCGGGTGGTGTGGGTTTTCCGATCCAAGAAATTTCAGTCTGCCAAGCTGGAGCGCCTGTACCAGCGCTACTTTTTCAGGCTCAACCAGAGCTCGCTGACCATGCTAATGGGGGTGCTGGTGGTAGTGTGTGGGGTCATGGTGGCCTTCCACTGCATCCCCACAACACCAGATGTGTCTTACATCTCAGTACTCTCTGTGGCCATGGGTCTCTTTCTTGCCATGATGGTGGTGTGTAACCGAAATGGCTTCCACCAGGACTACATGTGGATTGTTAGCTATCTGGTGATTGGAGTCCTCATCGTAGTGCAAATATTGGGGGTGCTAATGGTGTATCCTCGCAGTGCCTCAGATGGCATTTGGTGGACGGTCTTTTTCATCTACATCATCTACACACTGCTGCCAGTCAGAATGAGAGCTGCTGTGCTTAGTGGAATTGTGCTGTCCACTGTTCATGTAGTCACTTCATGGCAGCTCAACCAAGAGGACAAATTCATTTTCAAACAGGTAAGTGAAAATTACATAACATCAATGGTGTGGTTTTTACTCATCTATTACTTTGTTTTAAAAGTAGTGAAATTCTTCTTTTATAATCGAATAATAATTAATAATAATAATAAATAATTTTGTCAGAGAACCTTTACGTCTTTCAGAATAGTAGTGCCGCTCAGTTTTGATGACCAACAACTATTAATTAAATTGATTAATAGCACAAATATTCTCGTAAACAATAATTTAGACCAGTGTTTTAGTGATAGAATAAACACAAAATCTAAGCAAATTTGAAAAGTTTGAAATAAAGTTCAATTAAAAAACATTACAAAATGCTGAAGGCAGCTCAATAACAATTCAAAGGTGACAAAGGTTTAAATTGTTAATTCGTTTGTTTTTTACTTAATATTTCAGTCAGCTTTCAATCATGTATTTGTAAGTAGGAGCTTGAAATGCATTGGTTGTTTTGGTTGTTTGTTTTTTCTTTTTCATTTAATTGGAAAACTGAATGCCTCTGGAGTTTGGACCCTTGGTCTTACAAACAAGCAGTTTGTGTACATCACCTTGGGGCTAGGGTTATTTATTTTACAAATTTCTGATATTTTATAGACAAAAACAGAGCTGCAGCCTTGATGTTAAATATTGTAGAATTACTGGAAATTTAGTTGAGAAAAAGTTTAGAGGTGAAATAACACGTGAAGATGATACGTCTGTTAAATATCGGACCAAACAGCTTAATCACAATGATGCACACAATTCAGCATTCCTTCCTCCTTTTCTCTGAGTCAACATTTACAACATTGCCTACAACTGTGGATTAAGTCCAAAGTACTGGATTTTTTTCCTGCCCGGTTTTGTTTCTTGCAGGAACTTTAGAACATACCACTTGTTCTGTGAAACTCCTTAAGCTTAAGCCTAATATCAGTTCTCTTGACAGTGAATTGTTCTAAAATGCAAAAAGCCTTTTCACGACAAATATCTCAGACGTGGGTTAGTCCGTCCTTAGTATTATCACAATACACTTGCACAGTGTTGTTACTGTATTCACCAGTGGAAGCGTCCTACATTCTTTCCCCCATCAATATAGGACAAACATTGTAGAGTCTCCTCTAACACTTTTCCATGTCAAAGGTGTCGTACTAAAAGTAGATGGTGCTGTAGATCTCAGCAGCTTTTCAAATGAGATTTTTAATGAGCCTATGTTTTGTGCTCTAGGGCAGCTTTTGGCAACTCTGTCGGGGTTTGTGGAAGGTCATCTGGGTTGACTGAGCCCGTTTAGCTGCAGTGTGGAGGAATATCATGATAATGTAGCATGGTGCCATTCCGCCCGCAATGCCTAAAACAACGAGGCTATTGTAGTAAAACGAAACAGGGTGGGGTGGGGTACCGGGATTGTGCAATGAATTCATTGGAAAACAGGATGATTACTTCTTCATATTGGAAGCTGTGGATAAAAATCTAAACAGAATTAGTCATTTGTAATAGCTTCATCTCAAAACACACTAGAATATTTCTTCATTATGTTGGTCTGTTAATTTTTGTCCGTTAACAAGATGTAAACCATATCAGATGGTACTTTTCAACAGTTTTTTAAAATGTTAACCCTATAAATAATAATAATAATAATAATATAATAATAACATATAACATTTGCAGCTTAGGGTCTCCGCTAACAATCGTTTTCATTAATAGCTAATGTGGTTGGTTCAATAATGTACATATAATTTTTTATAATAGTTAAATGTGTCAGAAAATAGTATTAAATGTTCATTCTCAGAGCCTGCTATGACAAGTGTTTGTTTTGCCCTACCAACAGTTGCAGCCCCAGACAGTTTGAGTTACGATGATATAAAATAGAGGAAAGGGGGAAAAAAAACATGTCTGAGATGCTAGAAACAGCAAATGCTAAACATTTTCTCACAGAAAATAATAAAACTATATGCGGGTGAAATTGATTCAGGATCGTGGTGCCGCATGTTGGTTTACCGTTGCAGTATTGCGATCTACTGCCACGTTTAATAGAACAAAACCATCGGTAATGTACTAACACGTTATTGCTAATACATGGACTTTTCCGACTGTCACATCTATGACTCTGAAAAATGACATTTACACATTCACCTTATTCATTAGATTGTATGTACATTATGTATCGTGTAAATTCCCTGCCAATTAATTAGTGATATACTATAGGTGACCCAGCTTTGTGGTGATATTATTCCTAAGAATTAAGTTTGTACATGTTTTTTAAATCTCTAAAGCCTATTACTGGTTTTCTCTACCAACTGTCAATATTAGGCAACCAGATGAATGGAGCCACAATATTGACTCTACTGGTCTAGTGAGCTTGTGTTTTAAGTGCCCATTCCCCAGACTAGACAGGGTGACTGCAGGCCCATTGGTCTTTTGCTCTATTATCTGCTGCCCTGGTTGGTTGCATTGGTCTTCTGATGATAGACTGCTGAAGTGCTGGTCCCCCCAGCACAGTACGTTCCAGTTCTCTGAGCAATCAATGGTGGGACATACGCTTCACACTGTTCTGGCTCGAGGGTTGCTGTCTGTTTTAATAGAGATGGAGGAAAAGAAATCAGCTTTGTTATGGGGCTACTAATGCTGTTAGCCACCACTTCGCACACATCTGTGCATAAATCTTTTCAAACAAGGAGGAAGTTCAGTGTAATTTCTTTGTTTGCTCCATCAAGGAAATAGCCATGCAGTCAGGTCACAGACTCAACAGGTTTTCCTCAGCCCCATGCAGACATGTGACTACAGAAGAGCTCCATTTGGTCTGTCATACCATCTGTATCAGGTCACACAAACTCTCCTCCTGGCATCACATGCCCAAATTACCTGATCTGGGAAAGATGGTTTCTTCTCGTGAGACCTCATGATCCTCCATCCCTGTCTGTAACCCAGCCTCGTTTTTCCCTTGTTTGCATTGTCCCTGTGGAGACATTTGGGCAGAATCTGAGCTGAGAAGATGTGACACTGATGACGGCAATGACAAAAGGGGTCTTTGTGAGGGACCTTCACGATAATGCAGGATGGGTGGGGTAGGGGATAAAGTGGTGACTGGGGACAACCATGGATGGAGAGTGTGAAATACTGCTGGACTGACATACTCTGTAATCTGTAAATGAACTGCTAGTCCCTTCTCTCTTTTTTCCCTTCACTTTTCTTCCTCCTTTTCTCTGAGTCATAATTCCATTCTCACAAAATCCCTCTCAGACGGATTGCCCTTGTATTTTACAACAGGCTGATTTTGAGCTCATGCTACTGGGGGGAGTTGTCTCCCTAGATCTCTCATGTTTCACTGCTGTTCTCTGAGGGGCCAGAAAGATGAATGTATAACGGCACTCAGGAAGTTTCACTGCTGCAATTCACTTGGAAGTGTCTCCAACATCCTACAGGCACAAAGTTCAAAGGCACCTCATAGTTCCATAAAGGCTCATCATTTTGCTGTTCGGTGTGTTTTTGGAGGCCTAACAGGCAATTGTTTAGGGGACGTGTAATTTTGGAAAGAAATATTTTTATAAACCACGTGTTCTTATTTTCAACCAAGTAAAACAGTTTGAGCTTCTTTGTTATGGTGTATAATATACGCAGTAGGGCTGTGTCATATTGAATTGTCTATAAAATGTTGTATATTGTTTATATTGAAAGTTTGTAGGTACATGTCTATGCAAAAGTTAATTCTTAAAAAAAAGTTTAATTTGTTGTTTGGAAATGGTTCAGCAACAAATAATATGTAAAATAAAATGTAAATCAAATCTTTTGATTTCTAACTTGTGTCAGAAACCCAAAGCAGGAAAGGGTGGAAATGTGAATCAATATTTCTTCACCAGAATATAAGGGGGAGGAATTTACAGAAAGGTGTGTCAGTGACAGTAATAACCTGAATTAATTTATCAATATTGACCGATATTCTTATCTTATTTCCCAGCTCCGCTACACAGTTTTATTTCAGGACAGTCCAAACCAGTTCATATGACTATACTGACAAATCTCATAATTATTTTATTTCTGTGAATTACTGTAAAGTGGGTGATGCATCCTGGCTATGAAATGAGTCTAATTGTATTCTTCTTTGGTGTCTCTGGTGCTGTAACTTCTTTACAGATGGGTCAGTTCGTTCTTTCCTGCTCATTATTTCTGCTTACTGGGATTTCGCACGCTCTGTCTCTTTAACTGCATTTGTTTTAAAGAGTCTGCTGATGTTGTTTTGGAAATTATTTTACTTTTAGTTCTTGGTAGTTTTCACTGGAAGAAGCTCCCATTTATTAATTCTTATTTTCCTTTTGATCATCTTAGTGTGTGTTGTTATGTTTTGTTTTCTGACATTTTCACATCATAATATGGGATCCTCATTTCATCACATGATTGCACCACACAGAGCAAAGAACAATTTCGGATTCTAGAGGTCTTGTTAGAAACCTATAAGGATGTGAAAATCCTTATGACCAATTCTCAGATGAGTGTTTTTGGTGCAAATTTGGGAGACCTTACTGCTGAAGACAACACACTTTAGCATTATCCATTCACCTGAGTTCTGATTTCACCTCCTGCCTCTGAGCACTCTGATTATGACTAAGTGAGACACAAGCCAGTGTACGCACGCACGCACACGCACACACACACACATACACGCACGCACACACACACACACACACACACAGATGCCTTCACAAAACCCTCATCACAAGGTTCAAAACTGATTATATCCCTCAGACCACTTCTCTGTGAGAGACCACATGTCCATCAACTTGGGTAGATGAGGCCACAAATACCTTGATCACAACTTATGTATTATGTGAGTTATGTGATTAATCGTACCAAAGGTTTAGTTCTAAGAATTTATATTCAGTCGAACTGCTGTATATAGGTACACAAGGAACTCAACAGAAGTTGTTCTTTTGCTGCTTTTTGCAGCAGGATATATTTGGATCAAATCCCAAATGGAGGCCTTTAAAGAAAAGCTATTGACAGGCAGGTCAGGAAGAAAGTGAAGTCTTGAAAGTACCTGTAGTCCTTTGTTATTATGTGCTGATCTTGCACTAGAGGAAAAACCTGTTCTTGTGGCAGATTGTTGTTGGGTCAACGAATGTGTTACTAGTGGAAACATACTGGTCCCTCTGCTTTACATGGGCAAAAAGATACCAATCAGTGAAATGTCACCGGCATAACTGAGGCATGCACGGTGAATTTGGGCAAGAACTTTGGTGTTGCATTAAAAAAACAAAAACAACCTGAAAGCAGCCAGGCTGCCTTAACCATGTAATATAATTATTTTTGTTTACCTGGGAAGTATGGCAAGAGCTTTGTCTGATACTTACATGTACATTTCTGCAAGCTTCAAATTGAAAGAATACCAAGTGATAAGGTTATAATTTCTCTGTTTTTTAAGTTGAAACTGTCAGAAAGGTGATATTCTACTCTCTGTTTATTGGCCACTGACCACCCTATTTAAAATGAACAAAGAGGCCAAACACCTTGTTCTTATAATGCACTTGACCTCAGTATTAAACAGAAAGTAGAATTTCCACCTTTCTGACAGTTTCAACTTGAAAACTGAGACATTATAACATTGTAAAAGTAGAATTCATGGCAGAGCTGCTGGATTGGATTGGATTAGATTGTACAGGTGTACCTAATAAAGTGGCCAGTGAGTGTATATTGAATATTGTATATCCTTACTTCAATTTTCAATTAAATTTTATTTATGTAGCAGTGATTCACAATGCCATCTTAGGCACTTTACAAAAGAAGGTCAAGGTCTTACTGAAGTATTACAACTCTTACTTTACAAGAAACATTTTAATTTGTAGTTCACAGAAGTATATTTTTGCATGACTTAAAATCATACTAGTGCCAGTCATCTGAGTTTTGGTACATTTAGTACAGCAATACTATGAGGAAAAAGTAAGTGAATTACCAGTAATACTTTACAGTATAAAGGCAGTTGTATTAAATTAAATAGGATTCAAACTTGGTTCATTAAGTTCCTATTTTAGAAACGAGAGGTGTCAGAAAATGATAAGACTTGTATTATCCTCTTGCATTTGACGCCAACTTTGAATGCTTTACAGTGTTTGAGACTTTGTTCCGGTGGACACATAGCAGGTCAGTTTGATATTCAGCCCCACTTAGGTTGAATGAATTCGGTGTTCACTATAACACATTACTGTATGAACACACACATACTCACATGATGAAAGTGTAGTGTGTGATCTGTCTGTCTGTCTGCTGTTCAGAGCTGATCAGAGCAGCTCATTTAGCTGCTATCGAGTGCTGTGAACTTATCATCAGATACTGGGGGTGCCAAACAATACACTGGCTCAGATGTTAGGTCCCCCCACTTAGTCCCAACCCCACCTCTTTTCAGAGAAGGAGAGAGGTTGTGACTCATCTACTTATTATATTACAACTGAAGGATATAATACAGACCTATATAACTTCCACAACTGTGGCTCTGTGTCAAAGGTCACCATCACACTAGCCAACTGTCTTGTTATCCTTTTATCCCACTTTCATGTACATTGTTAAAACAGTGTCAGCATTTGCCGGTGTAAGAATGCACGGCTGCAGAGAAGCTTTAATTAACAACCGCATTCACTATCAGTGTACAAACAGGCAACACCTTCCCACTGTTGAAATCTACACCACCTTTAACAATGCAAATCCTTATTGTAAGAAAAGTAAGAGCCTCCTTAACATGCCTAACCTCCTCAAATCTTACCTGATCTGCTTATTAAACTGCATGTCTTTCTCACATTTTCCGTGAATGATGTGAGATAAAGTAACAGGACCCTGGTCCACGGATGTAATTTCACACACTCAGAGTTAATCCATAGAATTATAATATTATTACACTTGTATCTTGTGCTTTTGCAATACCCAGTCACGTAAGTGTGCTTAAACCTCCTTACACCAAAAAAACTTACCTATTAAGTCACAAAAAGACAATTTACAGTACAACTGCTTTTATTTAGGATGATTAGTCATGTGCACCTCAATTTTAAAAAGAGGAGTTATACTGTAGCTGTTGCACATTTCCATTCAGTAAGTGGGATTCAAACATTGAATAGTCTTTGTTTTGGTGCCTGCAAGGTCAGTGGCAGTTAAGTTCGTAGTTTTCATACCATGTGTTGTTTGTATTCCTGTGAAATGCTGCCGATGTACGTATTACGCGGAACTAACACAGGTCACTCATGACATTTTCCTGATTGTTGGCCTGCAAAGCGGATGTGTTAAATGCACGAGTTAAGGATCATCTCATCCTTGAAATGGTCATGGAAGACCAACTAAGAACTTTATTTAAAGCAGTTGACAGAGTGCTCTTGTGTCTCTACTGTTTAAACTATAACCTGTTATGCTTGTCCCAGTATTGATCTGTATGCTTTATAGTACAAGTCAATATTGTGTATGGTTGAGTAGATAGAACGGGAAGGACAGGTTAAAACTGTAGTGAATGTTATTTATTTAACTGGACAGTGAAACTAAACTTGTGTATGTTTTTATTGGAGCTCTAACATCTGGCCCACATACACTTAGTTTAATTGTCTTTATCTTAATTTTGTTACTCAGTATTGAAATACTAAAAGAAAAAAAACACGTTATAGTGATGAAAACATTTAGAATTAGTCATCAAGCCAAAACAGGCATTTTTCCTTTTTTGAGTTATTTCAAAATATTCATGTTACATAGCTCTCTGTCTAAAATAATTGGTGTCCTTGGGTCATGTTGTGCTTACAGATGGAAGGAATAGCAACTGAAATGGGAATTCCTGGATGTTTAGCTCACAAGTCTGAACTCCCTTCAAATCAGTTCAAATCAGTGAGAGGAGCAACATAGAAATTAATAGGGCTATTTGGCTGGTTTGATAGGTTAATTAACCAAATCTTGTGCTCTTGCAGCCACAATGCTGTAATTCCAGCTGTAGTTGTAAGGATTTGAGTGGGCAGGAAGTGAAGGGTTATAAAGGACACAGCTGGGAGGAGAGCACTGTCTCCAGGCCTGCCCCCTCCCTCTTTTCTTCCCTCTGTCCAGCCTAACACTGACCCCAGACCACTAAGCAGCCAAGACTACTGACAGACACTAGTGTTGTTCTAATCGTAATGCACATTTAATCTTTTATATTTTATATTTTATGCAAATATTTATTTGTTTTTTAATTGTAGCAATTTAATAATAATTCAAATTAGAAAAAATGTAGGAGACACAGACAGGCATACAGTTAATGCTGCTACGAACGCTACCAATTATAGCACTCTTTTTCACAATTTTATAATATTATGTATATTGTTTCTATATAACATATCTGTTGAATACAAATATTCAATTTTATTTTATTTGGTTTTTTTTTTTGTTTGTTTGTTTTTTAACTTTACATGTTACATGTTAAATTAAGAGCAGACAGGATACAGAGAAAAAACAGAATGGACATATGTTAAAGCAGTGGTAAAAGGTCAAGCAATGTGCATTTCAGCCTTGAAAACTTGAGGTTGCACACCCACTTTAAGATTATTTCTGGATGAAACAGACCTAAACCAAACATGCTACATGGTAAAAGTCAATCAATTGCCAATTTAAGTCAAGTCAAGTCATATTTATTTATCAGTACATTTAAAAACAACAGAAGTTGAACAAAGTGCTGTACAACAATTCCATAAAATGATGTGATGTGTAGGGATGTAGAAGTTCTGAGAGGTAGAAGGGTGCTGACCATTGAGTGATTAAAAAACAAACAATAAATCCTTAAAATCAATCCTGTAGCAAACCGGAAGCCAATGAAGACACGTTAGTATGGGCGAGATATGGTCATGTATGGTCATGGGTTGGAAGCGTACTGCAGATGACCCAGGGAGGATCTGGTAATTCCTGCATATGCATTGCACTAGTCACTAAAATCCTTAAAGGACAACTTCACTGCTATTCAATGTGCTTCTTTGGTTCTAGTTTGACTAGTACATGTAAATGAATGCTATTAAAGTTCCCTCTGACTTCCCTATATTAAAATAGCTGAAAAGGCTTGCCCCCAGATGACATCACTTGGAGGAACCTGTAGTTCAGATTATATCATTGTTGCTCACACCATGGGGTTGTAATCATGGTTAAACTGCTTTTCCACTGCTCCTCCAGATGACATCATCTGAACTCCTAATAAGGGAAAACTCTTCTGGCTGATGTTATCTGGAGGAGTTTTATAGGTAATAGCAGACAAATATTTTAATATAGGGAGGTTAGAGGAACGATTAAAAGCGTTAATGTGCATTAACCCCCTTCACCATGTTGAAAACTGGTGAAGTTGCCCTTTAAGCTTGCCCATTTTCTCATCTTCCAGTGAATACAAATGTTTACTTTACGCCTAACATATGGCACCCACCACAAGATGCCATTTTAATTTGATAATCAGTGTTATTCTCTTTGCCTGTCGCTGGTCATAATGTTATGGCTGATACGTGCAAGTTTGTCTAGGTGTATGTATTACAGTACACGGTGCCCTCTATTGATTTTCATGTTTTCTCAGAGGCGCAGTAGCTACTAAGTTGTTATTAGTTCAGTGTAGAATCAATTTGCAAAAACACGATTTTCCATTTTTTATGTTTTTTATTAATCATAATTGTTTGTTATAGAGTACAGGGAATAACAGGCTGGTGATAGGGTGTGTGCCGAAATCGCTTTCCAACTGTGAACAGTCATCGCCACTTTGTGTCCCATGACCTCAGTACTGTGCCCTGGCTTGCTGAATGAATTTATCTGATTTGTTCAAGATCACCACAGGCATTTATCTGTTTTTGTTGTAAAACATCTACTTTTAATAAAATTTAAATGGGTTATGACAGTTTTAAGAAGCTAGTGGATTTAGGATTAAGAATGTGTGTGTGTGTGTTAAATTTATTTTTTTCAGAATGTTGCTTATCTGCTTTTGCATATTAACATTCCTCTTGTTCATGACTGTCTTACTCTTCTACAATTGTTTATAGATATAGTCTCTTCAGAAAAATGATAAAATCAACACTAAAATAATGCATGTTGCCTCCCATAAACCACATAATGTTGCTTCTTAGAATTGAACTTTAGCCAGTCAATTTTAAATAGTTGATGAGAATAATAAATAGTATAAGAAATATGTAATAATAATAAATAATAAATATTCTGATAATCTTTTTACATTCTTTTGATATGAGGAAAATGAAGGGGGGATGTAGTAAGTGGTTACAGTTGGTTTAAGTCAGTAAGTCCAGGATCTCTGAGAGATTTTCCTGATGTTTGGACATTTATGTGTAAGTATTAATTCAGGATCAGTTTTCCTGACAGCTGTGCGGCCTAGGTCCAGCTCCATTTAGCTTTGTGGAATTTGCTTCAGCATTTCACAAAGATTACTTCGTTGCCTCACTGGCCGCCTGAGACCAATTTTGGTTTGGCCCAATCCATGACGAACAAGAGCTCCAGTTCCAGATGTTGGGGGCCAAAGATGGCAAAGCACCCCCACAGTTCTGCAACATCTATCTTTATAAGGAGTGAGTTATATGTTATGTCTGTAATTATAACAGTAACTCCAGTCTCATAGTATTGTCTATTTTTTACCACTTTGGTTTGGTATGTTTTCTTTTCAGGCAATGCCTGGTCTTTGACATTCATCTCCACAAGACTTTAGAAAGCTCCAGATGCCTATCAGAGGTCATGTGCTGGAGAGTAGCCCCCATGTCAATGTCCCCAGAGTCTGTGTGTTGACTTATGGGATGTAACACTACACTCTGGCCTTTTAAAGTTTAAACTTCAGCTTTAGTAGAGGATGGGTTTGGTGGGATCAGGAATTATCTTTCATAGCAGGCCTTTTCCAATACTCCTGGATAAATCAAAACATTGATTACCTATATAACTGATTGATTTAAAAAGTGATAGGGTGGCATATCGGGTTATAGGTTCCTAGTTCATCTTTACCTACTGTCATATGAGTTAATATTAGCTATAAATTCATCAACATGTGACTGATCACAGAAAAAGTCTTAACAGTTGCCTTCAGTGAACTTACTAAAAGATTGAAAGAATACAAGTGGATTTATTGCAGTTGACCAGGCCTTAATGTCGGGAAACATTACTTATTGCTCCATAGATATCAGCTGTGGTGTGATTTTTATCACTAATTGAATAAATGATGACCTTTCTGTGAAGTTCTCTTAACTTTTGTGTGAGGGATTTGTCCAGTGCGATATTATTGAAGACAGAAGGGATTTGCTGTGTGTTTGCCAAACAAAAATCTTTTCCATCCCCGTTCTTCATTTGTTCTTTAACATGCTAACCATCTGCCTTACTTTATAATGCACCTTGCTGGGAGCCACACCTTATAAGCCAATGTTTGGACTTCTTTTAACTTCTCCGCCAAGAGGTTCCTGCGTAAGTAAATGTCGAGTGAGGCTTGTCTTTGAGAGCCAGAAGTGTGCAGGAAGAATAGTCATGAGACATAAGTGAACGATAGTGTAAGTCCTGCACAGTGATTATTGAGAGTGGCACTGTGCTAATAAAGAGAAGCTTCTGTTTCCGCACTCTTATGCCACAACATTGTATAGCTATACAGTAGATGCAACAATAAGGTTCAGCATCAAAGCCGAAAAGGAGTCTCGAGTGTCACGCACGCCCACACACACACCATACACACACACACACACACACACACACACACACACACACAGGATTGTTCACACACTGACTAAGTATATAAGTTTGGATTAAAACAAGCTTTGTTAACTAGGTTTCCCCACACTTTGGTTTCACCTGTTCAATTCATATGTGGCTGTTCTATTGAGCTATCATTCAAGATGGAGTCAGACTATTTTTGTTCAGCTCTGATAATTCAGCTCTGAATGCATTGTACTAGCTGATATTTGGGGTTTCAGTGGAGCTTGCACTTACATCACATTTGCAAATAAATGCATATTCATGTTACCACTGCACTATTGTATGTTGTGTGTTCCCCAAAAATGCATAAAATCCCAAGTGTGTGACCTCCTAAGCTGCATTTAATTTCTCTGCTTGTTTCCTAACATTCAAAATCCATTTCATTGCAGTGACTCTGAAATCTGAGCACGCTCACATGGGAAGCTGAATTATCTGAATGTAAATTGGGTGGATTGCTGAGAGGTGTGGTCCTGGGAACTTCAGGTGGCCCTATATCTCAAACAGGCCCCTTAACTAAATTGTCTGTCTCACTCTGTTTGGAGCCATCTGTTTGGGATTATTGTGAACATGTTGTATTAGAGCCATTCAAAACTGGAGTGTAAGGTCTCCACTGGTGGTCTATAACATTACGATGCAGGGCTTATCAGGAAGCACTGGCCTGTCAATGATTTACCAACACAATAGGCTTATCACTAATTGGGCGACAGAGCAGCACAAATTCAATGTTGCACTTAGAGAGCAATTGCTCAGCCAGTCGTGTAAAGAAATGAGTGGATGTTCTTTGTAGGCCCTCGCACCTGATCTTCAATAGTCTGATGATAAAGTGCCTTACAATTCTTGACAGCTTTGATCTGAATCCCTGAACACTGACTGAAAGTTTTCATCAGCCATTCTCAGGGGTTTAAGATCCTTCCTGAAAACATTTATTTCTGGAACTTGGCTACACACAGATTCTCTCAGAAATAAAAAAGCAAGGATGCATCTTGGATGCACTGTTGTTAGTTCCTGAATAATGTTGTGCTGAAACAACATCAGGGATTGGTATTTACCCAATACATCATGGGCATAATTTTTCTGCACTGCATTTTTCTGCACTGGAAACCACCAGTGTGTGCAAGCGCCTGCGTGTGTAAGTGCCTGCTTACTGTTTTGCTCCTAATCTAGTTTGACCATTTATTTTCAGGTGGCATAGGAAGTTAACATATAAACTCAAATTCACACAGTTAATTGTTAATTGTTAGATTGGTTCCATCTTGTTGCAGCAACAAAGGGCAAATGTTTATGTATACAGTGTAAACCCCATTTAAGAACTATGGTAGAAAGCCTGCCATCGCTCCTATCGCTGTACCAGTTTGAAGCTGTGTAGACATGCTTTCATTGGATTTTTTATTAATATGGGGATGCCCTGGTAGTATTTTAATGCTTGTCTTTATCACATTTTATATATATTTCAAAATGACAATTGCTTGCATAAAAATATGAGATGTATGTGTGCACAGATATCTTCCATCATAGTCCTGCATTTTTCTTCCACTATATGAGAAGCACAAATTACAAATGTGCACTGGTTTGGCTACATAACTAGTGCTGATGACGCAGAGATACTAGTGCTAGTGGCAGTATTTTTCAAGTTATCCAGTTTAGCCATATTTTTGTTAATAAGACCAAATATAATGTAGCCTTTATATGTGTGCTAAGCTTGCATATCTTTTTCTCATTATTAATGATATCATCTTAGGCAGTCGTACACGGACCACAGGGTCAGTGGTTTGATCCCCGGTCCCGGCTATATGTCAAAGTGTCTCTGGGCAAGACACTGAAGCCCCAACAGCCCGTTCCCATCCCCAGCTGTGCAGTGCCGGTCCAAACCTGGTAGAAATTGGGGAGGGTTGCGTCAGGACGGGCATCCGGTGTAAAAACTGTGCCAAATCAACATGCGGACAATGATCCGCTGTGGCAACCCTGAACTCACGAGATAAGCTGAAAGGACACACACACAAAAAAAAAATCTTCAGAGGAAACTCTCTGTGCTTGGGTCATGGGGCAAGTGACTTTCCCATTCTGGAGTGTGTTTCAGAACATGGAGAGAATGTGTGCATGTGTGTGTGCAAGCAAGCTCAAGGCTCCAACTCTAGTGTTGGGTCGTGGCTTTGGACTAGTGAGAAGACAAATCACTAACAGACTCAAACACTGGCTCACCACATGCATCCAGAAACTCACTAGCAAACAGAATGGAGGAATGCTTTTAAGGTTGATGACCCTTAAAAGGAACTGTACATTATATGAATTTAATTTAGTCAAGCAACTTATTAATGGTGTTTTACAGACCTCACTGTGCAACCAGCTTTCCTCACTACACTGGGCACACGAAAGCAAGTTACAGTAATGGTTGTTTCTAGCGTTTGAGTATGTTTCTTAAACATACTCAAGAAGCTCCACTTTGACTAAAACAAGCTGTTTGAAGGGTCGCATCATTTCTGAATCTCAGAAAAAGATACCCTCAGGCACATGTGTGTGACTGAACATTCTTTCAATTTGCATGCATTCTCTACACACTTTAACAGAAGTGTAAACTTTTAACTTAAGTAGAATGAAAACACAAGTCACACAGTCTTTGTGCATCGCTTTTAACCCTCTGGGCTTTCTATCTTCCATTCCGAGTGCGACATGAGGAGAATGTTGTCTTGCAGAGCAACCATGAGGCCATAGCTATCATCTCTAACCAGATCATGTCTAATGGCCCCTCAGACGTTTGAGGAATTTTTTTCTTTGCAGTAAATCCTATGACATAGAATGTTATCAATTTTGTTTATTGACCTCACCCCGGTCAGAGAGAGTTCACTGTATTCTTGTGATGTGACATGTGTATACTCAGAGGGCTTCTGTCATCTTAGTGTGTCTGTTCGTTTTCAGATCAGTGCCAATGTGCTGATCTTCCTGTGCACTAACATGATCGGGATCTGTACCCACTACCCTGCTGAGGTCTCCCAGAGACAAGCTTTCCAGGAGACGAGAGGATACATCCAGGCCAGGCTGCACCTGCAGAGGGAAAACCAGCAGCAGGTACACACATACACAATTACACACACGTGTTCAAGCAAATAAGTCAAGGAAGCAGCCGTGCCTGTGTCCTGTAGGAAAACCAAACACACACACAAATGCAAAAGAGCAACAAATGGGTGTCTCCTTTTTCTAGTGTAATTTGTCTCAAATTTCGAGGTCAACAATATGTTCTGGAGTATAACACATATCTCCACTCCTCTCTATTTGACTAACACGTTCCCACGCACATTATAACAAGGCAGGGTGACTCACTGAGCATAATGTTAGAAACTGGTGAAAATGAATGGGCTCTCTCTGTGTCTTTCTTTCTTAAAATTGTCTCTCTGTCTTCTCTCTCTCTCAGGAGCGCCTACTGCTGTCTGTGCTGCCAAGGCATGTTGCTATGGAGATGAAGGCTGATATCAATGCCAAGAAGGAAGATATGATGTTCCACAAGATCTACATCCAAAAACACGACAATGTTAGGTAAACACAGATAAATACACATACACGCTACTACACAAACACACTCATACACACTAGGAAGGAAGCTGTAGTGAAGGCTTGTCTGCTTCGCTGTCACAGTGGCACCAATGGCTTTGACCTCACTTCACTGACTGATGTGTCAGTTACAGAGTCACTCTAACAACCAATTCCCTTACAGCATGTATTATGCATGTTGTGGTTTATTGACACAGGCACACTGCTGTGCTCTCAGTAGCAAATGATAGGAGACTGAAGTTTGCTGGCCCCCGGTCTCACCTCTCAAAAGTGGATTTCACCTACCAACTGTTCTTGAGTACTGACAGGTGATTGTGACTATCTGTTCTCTGTGTAGCCTACTGTGGAGTCAAGCATTTAGGTTGTATTTGTGATAGTGGAGTTAATGAATTAAGGTCACAGACGAAATGTCATGTTAGTGGTGACCTAAATAGTTACTGCTACTCTTCCAAGTTTTAACCATACAAGGGTAAAACCGGCAGTTATCTAAATTTACCTCAACCATGGCCCAAATGTATGTTGTTGTTCTGTTTTTGTATTTTTATGCTGGTCATAAGTGGTTTACATCACTTATGACAGGCTGTATTTTAAATTGTGGCCGGTGCAGAGACCTTTAAAATGTCATTGTCATTTATGTGAACTAACGCTTCAAAGATGTTACTGAATCATGGCTAAAAAAGTCTTGATTAGGGTGGGAGATGCAGAAAGGCTCTGGACTGCTGTAATTTAGGACCAGGATGACCTCACGGGACTAACAGCGCCATCTGTCGCCTTCAGCTGAAACTGTGAATGTGGTGTTTATCCTCGCCTTTCATTACTATCAAAAGTTAGCAATGAAAGGCATGCAGACAGTGGGGTGGCGGGGCTGTTCTCAGAGGGATGGGTTGGAGGAGGTGACCTACATTGGCCTAGATGATGAGAGCCAGAGCTGAACAAATGCCTGCCTCTCTCTCCTGCTCACATGGCAGCCAGACGACGAGGATGCCATGCTAACTACCGCTGTCCTTGATGTATCTCAAATCTCTGTATTTCTTTTCCTTTCTGTCTGTTTCAAATACCCTCTCCCTCATTCTCTGCCTATCGCCACTATCACCTCTCTTGCAGCATACTGTTTGCAGACATTGAGGGCTTCACTAGCCTGGCGTCTCAGTGCACAGCCCAGGAACTGGTCATGACGCTGAATGAGCTGTTCGCCCGCTTTGACAAGCTGGCCTCGGTGAGCGCTGACACAAAGCAGAACCATTGTTGCCTATGCAACCATACAGTCTGTAGCCTTCACTGTTATTATGACAAAGCCAACTTGTCATTGGGGAAGGGGGAGTTACTCAAGCATTGTGTAACACATCACTTAGACTATGCTGAGACTGATGAGTCATCTAAATTATGTATGGAAAGCTCTGCGTTTGACATGAGCATGCTGTGTATTATCTGTAATTGAGGACCTAATATTGTACGTGTGTGTGTCCTGTACAGGAGAACCACTGCCTCCGTATTAAAATCCTAGGGGACTGTTACTACTGTGTGTCAGGGCTGCCGGAACCCCGGGCTGACCACGCCCACTGCTGTGTGGAAATGGGCGTTGACATGATTGAAGCTATCTCGTGAGTCAAACACAAATTAATCCACTGAAACACCTACACACTTCAGACAGGAACATGCAGCTTACAATCTACCCATGTTTGTATATAATGTAATGGAGTTCAGTGGTTAATACTTTGACAATACTGTGTGCGCGTGTGTGTGTGTACAACTGCAGGCTGGTGAGAGAGGTGACAGGAGTTAATGTAAATATGCGAGTGGGCATCCACAGCGGGCGGGTTCACTGCGGGGTTTTGGGCCTACGCAAGTGGCAATTTGACGTCTGGTCCAATGATGTGACGCTCGCCAACCAAATGGAGGCCGGAGGGAAGGCTGGGTAAGTCCCTCCCACCCCATCTGCTGCCATACTGACATAGGCTCCCATAGGCCACTTATTGTCTGACACACTGTATGTTTGTATGTGTGTGTGTAGGCGTATACACATTACCAAAGCCACACTGCAGTATCTGAACGGGGACTACGAGGTGGAGCCAGGGTTTGGAGGGGAAAGGAATTCTTACCTAAAGGAGAACAACATTGAAACCTTCTTGGTGCTGGACAGCAGCCAGAAGAGGGTCAGTGTCAGGTCAAATGCACAAACACCTCCTAGCTGTGTCCTCCTCAGATCTTCACACTACTGTTATATTTCACACAAACAATATAATGGCTTGTCACTTGGCATAGAAGATCTTGTTTCTCAGTGCATCTACCCTGGTGGGGTTCTTCACTTCCAGAAAGACGAGAAAGCCATGATGGCCAAGATGTCGCGAGCACGTGCAAATTCTGCCGAGGGACTGATGCCACGCTGGGTGCCTGACAGATCCTTCGCCAGAACGAAGGAGTCGAAAGTCTTCAGGCAGATGGTGAGAAACACGCAGGGAGCACTTAGCTCAGTACATAGCACTTGTTCTTCTTGTCTATATCCTGTTCCCTCCGTCATCCTCTCTCCTCCTGAAGTCAAATCATAAATATCCATTCTAATTATGCCCATAAAGCGGATGTTAATATTAGACATTCAAGGTTCAGAAGACTTTTGTCAGGTAGAATTATTACCAGCTTTTTTTCTGTCTTTCGATGCCCTTTATACTCAACATCTTTACAGCTTTCTTAAGACCAAACCATTGAAACCATAGATGTAAAAATATCTAATATCTAATATTGTAGCATGGCTTTAGGCATTTTGACACTAGTTGATAACTTCATTGGTCCAGACTGAACTCAATGATTCTGGTTAATGGAACATTTGTAAGCAAATGAAGATATGTTTTAGAAAATACCCTTACTAGAAAACATTTAAACAATGATTATATAGCTTAAATTAGCATGTTAGCATTATTGCTGTCTGATAGCGTGGCAGTAGGCAGTAGAATACCATTAACCATAATAGTATTTTTTTTTCTCTTGCCTGACCTATGTACAAGAAAATCTAAAGGAGTCAGTGGGAATGGGAGGAGAAATATTGATTTGTTCTGTCAAACCAACAGGAGTTATAACAGGAATCTTAGGGATTCCCAGCCACAATAGAAGCTGAGTATTTCTCACTCACGCTCTCTCCCCATCTCCCTCTCTTTATGCTACATGTCTCATTTCTTTTTCTTTCCTACTTTCTTTCCCTCTCCTCCTCCTTTAGTCCTCACTATCTCAGATGGTTTGAACCCTAGGGGCAAAGAGGGTGTAATTTGAAGCCTCCGAGCATTAATTAAAACATCAGCCTGGCTCTCAGGGATTAGCTGTGCAGATGTCTGAGTCTCTGTCTATTTTTCAGATGTACTGTGGCCACATGAAAATCTCTCCCCGTTCTTTCTTTCTCTTTTCCTCCACTGGCCCTGTTTTTTGCTAATTTTCTCACTATCTCCCTGTTTTTTTCAGGGCATCGATGAAGCATCCAGCAAAGACAAGTGAGTGTTTTGGCCCTACTTTTTGTTATTGCTCATTTTGTTATTATTAGACTGTCACTGTAGTGGTCTGACTTCAGAGCTTACTGTTTGTTTTATATAGTTAGATTGAATCCAGCACTAACTATCATACTAGCTCTGACTCATTCTGTCTGTCACAGCACAGACCAGCTTCCTCAAACAAAAACACACACATACACAAACAGATGCAAACACACACCACACAGTGACCTATTGTTTCATCCACCTAACAGCCGCTGCACTCAGGAGGCCCTGAACCCTGAGGACGAGGTGGATGAGTTTCTTGGGCGGGCCATCGATGCACGCAGCATCGACCAGCTGAGGAAAGATCATGTCAAGAAGTTTCTGCTCACATTTCAGACACCCGATCTGGAGAAAAAGGTGGATGATTTGATAGGAGTTCATTTGTTATTTCCTCATGACCTTAGCTGCTAAAGAAATTGATTTCCTATTGATCCTATTGTTCTATTTTCAGTACTCCAAAAAGATTGATGATCGTTTTGGGGGATATGTGGCCTGCACACTCCTTGTTTTCTGTTGGATATGTTTCATTCAAATTATCATTTTCCCAAAGTAAGTAGTCTATAAGTTGTACTACTCAGTTTCCATGTTATACAGAAATGTAGACAGGAAATGTGGTCTTAATTGGTTTATGATGAGTTAATGACGTCCTAATCAGCCTGTTTTCTTGTCTTCCGCAGAACAACACTTATGCTTGGCCTTTACATCAGTATCTTCATCATCCTTGCCAACATTCTCTTCATCTGTGCCATCTACTCCTGCATCAAAGTAAGAAACAAAGGCCTACACCACTCATACGATTCTGCTTGCAGATATCTTCAGATAAGGTTGATTATCACATGTCTTCAGCCAGCATCACTAATGGTATTAACTTATCTGATCTTCTCCCTGCTGCCTCTATTCAAGCTCTTCCCAGCTGCCTTGCAGACTGTAACCAAGAAAATAGTCCAGTCTCGTGCAAACAGCACACTGGTGGGCGTCTTCACCATCCTCCTCCTCTTCATCTCTTCATTTGCTAATATGGTAGGGACCACAGCTCTTCATTTTGTCACTTGTGCATCATAACATGTTGCATTAACATACTTAAAGGGTAACCAAAGTGTAACCAAAGTGTATTTGCTACCATTGCATCTCTCTTTTCCTATGAATGTGTCATACGATTCATCTCCAAAGAAATTCTGTAGCAGCATGGAGTTGCTTGTGGAAACGTCTATTTTTAACCATAAAATTTTTCCAGGTTTATCAACATTATATAGACCCATTTTCCATTGTGTTTATGCTAAAATATGCTTAAATCCAATGTCATTGTGTGCCACATGACCAATGCCATGGTTGAAAAAGTCTAAACAGTCACAGAAAGATATAAAGAACTGAGAGGTTATAAATATAGAATGTGCTTTTTAAACGAGCCTGTGTTGAAAACCCAAGGAAGCGGTCTGATAAAGATGGTTACTGCTGTATGTACAGTACTGAGCGTTAGCTGTATTGTAAGTCTTTGAAAGATCAGGTTTGACGGTGCAAGATCTCACCATGTGCTCAACGCTTTATAGCTAAGACATTTCGTGATGTGCTCATCAACTTGTTTGGATCCTGACCTGCAGGATTGGCGCAGCCTCTGATTTGCTGCTGTGTCTCACCACTATAACATGAATCTAATTTAAATTTAAATGTAATAATGACATTGTAGTAGGTTTCTGCTCAATTCAGCAGTTGCTTATCCTATTTGATTCAAGATAAAATTTGTATCTTGTATCAGTTTGGAAGCAGGTTTCTTGACATAAACTTTAAAATTTACTGTATGGAAACACCTGCATATAGTGTTTGTTGCCTGTCAAACAGCTGGCCCAAGGGCCGTCTTGATCAAGCCTTCCCCCACATATCTTGTAAGTTTTGAATAACCAAGTGCTCCTCATCAGACACATCTATGCTACGTGCAAATATGTCATGGATATTGCAATGGGCCTTGTAAAATCATTAGCTGGGTTCTAATGTTGTTGGATAAATTTACATGTTATATAATTGGCCTTTCTGTTTTTAGTTTAACATTTGAATATATCTCGTCCTTGCTGACAGACTGTTTCCTGTTTTTGCCCAGTTTACCTGCAGCACAGAGAAACTGGGGGACTGTGTGGAGGGTGAGCTTAACACATCAGCGACTCTTTGCCTCCTACACAACCTGACCAAGACAGCACCGGATGGTTTGACTCTGTGTTCCAGCCAGGCCATGCCCTGCCATTTCCCTGAGGTCAGTCCCATAAAATTTTATTTAGCATAGGTGTAATCTGTTGTCTGTGTTCACACACATTTGCAGGTGTGTGCCAATGTGCTCATGTTCGTGTTTGTTTTGTCTGTCTGCATAAAAAGTGTGGTTGGATATTCACCTAACCCTCCTCCTCCTTCCTCACTGCTTCCTGTCCCATGCAGTATTTCAGCTACAGCGTGCTGCTGACCCTGCTGGCCTGCTCCGTGTTTCTCCACATCAGCAGCATAGGGAAGCTGGCGCTGATGCTGCTCATCCAGCTCACTTTCCTCCTGCTGGTGGAGTGGCCTCAGGTGGCCCTGTTTGACAACGCAGACCTGCTGGTCACTGCCAACACCCTGTGAGTACCCTGCCAGGAACACACACACGCACATTTACAAACACATACACTCTCTGTTTGAGCTTGCATAGCTCAGCTCCTGTGGCATAATACTGTGGTTTAGGTTAGTCATGGGCTACTTTTTACAAAAGGTGTAGATCTTAAATGACCCACTTTCTAATGTGCAGTTTTAGTTTTTTGAATGTGTTCTAATTTTTTTCTTCAGGCAATTAACACCTGTTAATGATTCCCTACGACAGTAAGTTGATTTACTATTTTATATTTTGTAGTGTCAACTTTTGTAGAACTCTTGTAGATGGTTTACATTCTCTTGTCCATTTCTCAGCCCTGGTTTCAATGAAACTGCAGAACAGTGGTAAGCAGCGTTTACTCGTTCCATATGTGCTACATGTTGGGTTTCGTACATATTTTACTCATATTTTTACTCTTTTCCTCTTCAGCCTGAAGAGGGCAACCAAGGTTCCCCTAAAGGTCATGATCCCTGTAATCCTGACGGTTTTTGTTCTGGCTCTCTACTTGCATGGGCAGCAGGTCGAGTCCACCGCACGCCTTGACTTCCTCTGGAAGCTGCAGGTAAAGTAAACTATTTGATGTGTTAAACTGAAATAAAACTGAAGCTGGAACTGTAGTGTAACTTGCCAACAGTGAGAGTGCAGTTCCATGACAGTGAGACTAAGCAACTCCATCTACATGTCTGTCTATTCTCAGGCCACAGAAGAGAAAGAGGACATGGAGAAACTGCAAGCATACAATCGCCGCCTGCTCCACAACATCCTACCCAAGGATGTAGCTGCCCACTTCCTTGCCCGAGAGCGTCGCAATGACGAGTTGTACTACCAGTCATGTGAATGCGTTGCTGTGATGTTTGCCTCCATCAGCAACTTTTCTGAGTTCTACGTGGAGCTCGAGGCTAACAATGAGGGAGTGGAGTGTCTCAGACTACTCAATGAGATCATTGCTGATTTCGATGAGGTGAGAAGACAGGATGAATATACAAGAACATTAAAAGCAAATTAAATACGTATAAAAAGACCTTTATTGGATAAGGTGTTCTACATGCGGAAATGAAAAGTTTGTTGTTGTTTTTTTCTTCCTTTTCTGTGGTGGTCTCCCACTTACTGTACCGTTGACCTGTAGCTAAAGTGCTGCTTTTGTTTGTCTCATTTCCTGTTATACGTGGTTGACGTGGTTCTAGATCATCAGTGAGGAGAGGTTTCGCCAGCTGGAGAAGATCAAAACTATCGGCTCCACCTACATGGCAGCCTCTGGCCTCAACGATTCCACGTACGACAAAGAGGGACGCTCACACATTCTGGCTTTGGCCGACTACGCCATGAGGCTTAGAGAGCAGATGAAATACATAAACGAGCACTCCTTCAACAATTTCCAGATGAAGATAGGTAAGCCTAGAGGTTGGATTTGTTCTATCAATTCGCTTTTTTAGAAAGAACATAATAGTGGAATTAATATGGTGTAACTAATATGATTTGATTTCTTCTCAGGGTTAAACATGGGGCCTGTGGTAGCAGGGGTAATTGGAGCCAGGAAACCCCAGTATGATATATGGGGGAACACAGTCAACGTGGCCAGCCGTATGGACAGTACAGGAGTTCCAGATTACATCCAGGTATCATACATGTCATAGACTTTTTACTATAAATATTTTGCAGTTATGACTTATATTAACTGAATCAGCCAGTGCAGACTGCTAATCGGATTACTTGCAATATTAGTCATCATAAAGTTGTCGGTAGTCATTCCAAGTGTGTCAGTCATGTTTACTCACATCCGATTCTTGCTCAAGTTCTGCATTCTTATGTCTCCTGAAAAAATGTCCACACGACAAACATATTAACTTAGCGATGTTAATCACTCCAAAGTACACAAAGCTGAAAGTATTGTTAGTGGTACTGATACAATCAGTGTACAGTGCATGAGTCCTTCAGCTTGAGCATTTAAGTTCAGAAATCTGGTTTGCAGAAGTGCCCTTGAGCAAGGATCCCTGTCAGCACTGGGCATGCTGGTCTCTAGCATTATGGTGCTCTAATGTCCCAGGCAGGAAGCTTCATTTAAATTTTATATAAACAGTAACAGAAATTCATGACCATAATGATGAGCCATGTGGTGTTCCTCATAGAAGCAGTGCCAAATTAGAATAATATTCCCACAGATTTATTCAGCATCTTGTTTAGATGTATAGTAACTGTTAAAATACATATTTAAAAATGATAATAGCGTCCCAGCTTATTGCTGTAGCTTCTCTGCCCCCAAATCAGGACTCTGCTGCCACCTTTTGTACAATTTCAGTTACTGCAATTCGAAATGCCATCAGCAATAATCAGTACTTCACGTATAAATTTGTTCTTCGATTTGTCAGGCACTTGTCAGGCACTTCAAATTGCATAAAGTCTAACAAAAAGTGCTGATGTAGTATATAAATATTAGGCCTACAATAAGCAGTTTGTTCCATTGTAATTGTTTTTATTTGACTCAGTAATTTTTTTGTGTATGAAATGTCAACAAGGAAAAATGTGTTCTACTATGATACCATAGTCATTTCTATTTTTGTTTGATTAAACAATTATAATGATGAATTGTATTTACTTATTTATTTATTTTTTGAGGCATTGCTAATTTACGGTCTAGTTAATTTAAAATTTAAATAGACAAATACTCAAAAATGGACAAAACAATTGTATGAGCAAATGATAGCACACAATAGCATAACTAACTCAATTCAATTCTTAAAATTGTTTGAATTGGTTGAGACAAGTGTATATTTTTTAACTCTAATAAATAAGTACTAATAATTGGTTGCGCTCTAAATTGAATTTGAAATGAGCTACTTACCTATCCACATTAAATCTTTAAACATGAAACTGACAGTGGTCCTGTGAGTGTTTCCCCTGGACAGGGTTGAGTGTGTCACACTGTGGGTGTCAAATGTCTGTGTCCTCTCTCAGGTGACCACAGACTTGTACCACGTGCTGGCCAGCAACGGATACCAGCTAGACTGTCGAGGTGTGGTCAAGGTGAAAGGAAAGGGAGAGATGACCACTTACTTCCTCACCAGTGGTCCCCCAGGAAGCTAACGACAGACCGGCCGACCGCAGAGTGACTGCACTGACAAGACTGATATATTGACTGCAGAGAGACTGAGTGGTCAGCTTGCTGATGAGCACCGTAGTGCGGTGCTAACACACTGGGGATGGAATGCGGCCTACAGAGGCGACCTCGGCCTGTTCCTATGTGGTCACGTACTCGGATGCACACATGTAGGATGTTGTTCACATCAGAAGGCTTTTTTTATTTTTTTTCCCCTAGCTGCTCGAGAGATCACAAAGCCCAGTTGCCTTAGGATGGAAGTGGCGATGCTTGTGTTTATGAGCAATAGTACAAGTATTTCATCTGGAGTCATTATTTATTTTCATGCAGATGGCTTTTTGTGATGACCTTGTACAAAACAGAAAACTATATGTGTACAAAAAAGCTAAACTATGGTAATTAAAAGAAAATATGCAAGGACAACATAAAGGATGACAATGACCAAAGAACAAAAGTTTTATATGAACCACACACTAATGATTCTGTTTGAAGTATAGAACACGTAAGAAATTTATTCATCTTTTGACAGCAGAGGCCACGGTAATGTCACTGTCATTGATAAAAACTTTTATTTTCTTGTGGACTCATGAAGGAAAACACACACACAGATAGAAGGCACTCACAACAAACCTTGGTTCAGACTTTATTGTTTCTTATGAGGGCGTTCTTTGTTTCTTCCAGCTTGTGATTAGCTGCAGAATGGACACGGGGCTGTTTGTGATTCACTGAAACGTATGGTTGATTACGCGCTCCCTGCAATGTATTATGGTATTATTGAGACAAACAGTAAGTAAGAAACAAAGGATGGACAACTATTTTATTGTGGACCAGATTATGAAGGAATACACACATTAGTATCATGGTACTGAGGAGAGATTGTCATGAAGTGTTTTATATAAGTATGTGTGTGAATAAAGTACGTATGGGTGTGTGAGTGGGTGTGAGCACATGTAAGTGAATGCTGATCTTTCTCTATAAAGGGGCATACTGTAACTCTTGACTGTGAGGTTTTTATGATACTGTATGACAATGCTTTCTTGCCAAACTGGTTGCAAGGCATGTTTTATATTATTCTTTGCAGTTGTGTGTCCATTCATGATTTCTTGTGTCAAATGAAGAGAATTACTCTACCGCGCCTTTTACTGGATTGGAATTTTTGACTGATTTTATTCCGACCTAAAGCAAAAGCCTATAAAATGTAACTTTGTGAAAGTAAACTGGTTTCCTGACAACTTCAGGATTATCTGTAAGCAGGAATTCTCCATCTTCTCACAAGTATTGCCTCGAGATTATGTAGTTCCAAGGTCTGCATACTTCAAGGACCGATACTCAATTCACGTGACAGTATTTGATATTAGTTCATTGTTTTTGGCACATGAAGGCTTGCAGCTCCCCCAAAATTCCTTGTTCTGATACAATAATCATATGAATGTATCTATAATGAATATTTTTTTTCCACAATAAAACTGCTACTGCTACTGTTTGCATTGCCTTTGGTCCTGGAGAAGGAGCTGAGTAACTGTACTAGAGGTCAAACCGATTGAAGTTCTTTCTTGCAGTAAAGTGAAGTAGTATCTTACATTCAGACTTTTCTGTCTGATCCTAAAAATGTTGCCTTTACTGGCTATATAATGAACCTCATTTTTGCTTACCCCTCTGTTTCCTTATCAGTAAACTTCAGAATTCAACACTGTTGAATTTCCATGAGGTTAAAAAATAGTGCAATTTTTGACATTAGTTTCACCTTGGGTAAGAAGACAATAAATGGTTGTTTTTTCCATTTGTGTTTGTGTCATTTCTGCTGCCGTTTCTTCTCAGTAACAGATATAACAGTTCATTTTGATAATAGAGAAGTAGGGCACCAGCTATTTAATCTTCAGTTTGTTACTATGGGGTTATAGGAATACACTGGAAAAAAATGTTTTAGTTGAGCAAAAACGTACATATCTGCTTCTACAAAAAGAGCAAATTTATTTTTAGTTTATTGCACAACATAGTTTGGCCCACTTGCTGGTGCTGTTTTGATTGCTTTTAATTTAGCTCTCATGTCAATCAGCAATGTGCAATCAAGGTTGCACAGTAACCTGAGAGACACCGCCTCCTCCTTTTCCAAATAAATCAGTCTACAGTTTCAAGAGGGTGATACAGGAGAGAGTATTTAATTGCGTGCACATGAATAATGAAATTCTGTTCAGGTGATACCAATGTTCACTTACAGCCCCCTGTGCTGAACATTAATTAAGCAACATAAATTCCTCCTAATCCTTGGTGAAAAAGCCCCAATGCAGTGTCACTGACACAGGAAGCGACCGGGGTGTGAATGAAATACACTTAAGTTTGATTGTACGCTGTGATTTTTCGATTTTCAAAGTGCAGGCTTTGAGATGTTAACAGTATTTTCAAATGCACCCAAATATAGCTTATTTTTTATTTTAATTTTTTGTGCTTTTGTGTTATTTGAGTTGTTTCAGTCATTTTTGTGAGCTACTCTTCCAGCACCTGTAACCGGCTTGTGTGACATTTGAAAATATTAACTGTGTCCGCCAGCAGGGGACTCACTTCAACTAGTTAACTCAACAAATGGCACCTGTTAAAGGAAGAGGCCGGAGGCCACGGGGAGCTGCTGTATCCTGGTTAGTGCAGAACTCAGTTTGTCATCTCCAGGACAGTGGAGAAGACGCAGTATGCTCCTCTGGCTGCTCTCTACAAAAAGTAAAGGCGCAGTAAGTGAAGACAAGCGGGTGATGCCGAGAGCCTGTCGATAAGTTTAGGTAAGTGCATTTGGAAGATATCGAAACCCATTCATTTAGATGTGCAGTCGCGACTCGGTGTCAGACGTGAGACTCGCTATCCGGTCTTTTTCATTTGCCTAACGTGTGATTTTTTTTCTTTCTCTTTTTTTTTTTTTTTTTTGACAGACTAAGTGGTTTCTGTTAGTCTGTTCCTAGAGTTTGTAGGTCCTACACAGACTGACTGACTGAGAGCAGGATATAAGCACCTAGTTCTTTCTCTTTCCGTTGTGTGTAGTGACTTTAGAGTTGTTTCACTTTCCAGCATCTGGTCTTACAGCGACCAGAGTTTGACTGCTTGTGCTGTGACTTTCACCGTATGAAGCTGTTTGGGGGGAAAAGTGTAGATGTATATTATTAGTAAATGAGCTTTTGTATCCGTGTCCCCACCTGAACATATTTGTTAATATAAAGTTAACGTGATGTGACACAATGCTCAATCCAGATTAGCAAGACCATGCAGTGTAAAGCTGACTTTACATGCTCCTCATGCTCCAGTCTGCTACTGTCCTTCCAACACACTTGTCTAACTGGTTGCCCATTAGACGGAGCTACAGGTGTACTGGGGTTGTGTTCTTTTTGTGGAACACCAGAAAGTGTGTCCTCTTAAATCAATTATGAAAGAGGCTGGCTTGAGAATTGAGTAAATAAATTATGACCATGTAAGATTGAGTCTCTAACTGAACAGTGATCACCTAAGGACATGCAGATGACCTACAGTGATCTACTGTTTCACTTGGCAGGAAACTACCGGCTTGTCATATCAAGACCGGGAGAGTTATGGTACCGTCATGTTCCACGTAGCAAACTCACTTCCTGTAGCACATGACAGCTGATTATTAATGGTGAGGTGGCATTGGAGCAGTTTTCCAATATGGGACTGTGCGTCACTTACCTAGCTAGTGTTGGAGTGCCGTGATTCACCTGCTGCCACGTGGGTCCTGAAGCACTGTGGCCGGAGCAGGTGAATTCAGATGTTTACTGAGAGGCAGGGTGTGTTTTTTTACTCTCCTTCTCCCTGTTCTCTCCACCCGTCCTGTGGGATTGTTTCCTTAAGCGACAGACTGGGAGGAGTGAGGCTGGCTAGTACCTGCTGCTATGATACTTGCAGAAAGACACAAACCGGTTTAAGGGATTTTGGTTGCCTTCTTCTCGCGCTGCTAGGAAAAGCTCCCTGAATGCTTAACTATAAGGTCAGGTAAGGGTTATGGAGGAATGAGTTTTGAGAAATGTCTCCTCGTAGGCTTCAATTGAAACCCTGAAGTAACCTGCACAAACATTTTGCTGAAGGTTTTGGGGGAATGAGTTTTGTTTTCTTTCTTTTTCAACAGCCTTTGAAGCCAATCCTAAAACATGCGTATTTTCCTACGCCGGCGTTTATCCCCTCTGAAGCTGGTTCTCCTAGGGGGGACTCTCTTCGTGGTGGCCCTTGTGGTCCTCCAGAAGGATGTTGGCTCTTCACCTGCTGTGGACCCATGGTTTCAGGAGCTGGTTGACAAAAGGGACAAAATGATAGTCATGGTCCGAGAGGCTGTCAACAATATTGGTTTCCAGATTCGAGCCCCACAGCCTCCCTCAGCACATGAGCAGCCCACCCAAGATGTCAACTGCCCCGCTGGATTCTACACACAGGCTGAACTCAAACCTCACCTGGAAAGACCACCGCAGGACCCTTCAAGCCCTGGGGCTGATGGGAAGGCATTTCAAGAACAACAAATCAGTCCAGAGGAGGCAAAGGAGAAGGAGGAAGGCATGACACGGCACTGTTTCAACCAGTTTGCCAGTGACCGTATCTCGCTCAGTCGTAGTCTGGGGGAGGACACGAGGCCTCCAGAGTAAGACCTTGTTCTAGGATATTCTAAGCTAATCACTGTTTTACCAACAACTATGCTGACATGTACACAGCAGGTCTGATAATACCTTGTATCTCAGCTAAGATCTTACTCAGGGTGGTGAGTTATTTACAGTACAAGCATTTTCATATCGAGTTAAGTATCAGGCTGGAAAATCATAACACTCAATTATCAAAGTAATCATAAAAAAATATTTGTAGTATATAAAGCACAAGTCTGTATCCTGGATCATTAAGACTGAGGCATTATGTGCGTTGTTTAATTACCGTCACTCAGTCCACTCTGTTTGACATCTAAATATGTCACGCCTCTGATTGGCTTTGAGATATTTTTTTTTTGTGTAGAGTTTTCAAGTGGCTTTTAAATAAGCAGTTGGTTCCTGTTTCCACCTTACGATGTTTCGAGAGAGTGTGCAGAACTTGAATAGCTGCAAACAGCTGCAAATAACTGTATGTGGTTACACGTGACCTTCTGTGACTTTTATCAGCTATGCGTCTCACACTTGCACGCATTTTTGTCATCCTTTGTATTTTGTATGTGGTTCACCTCATTCAGGTGTGTGGAGAGGAAGTTTCGTCGCTGTCCCCCTCTGCCAACCACCAGTGTTATCATAGTTTTCCATAATGAGGCTTGGTCCACCCTCCTCAGGACAGTCTACAGTGTCCTGCACACGTCTCCAGCTATCCTGCTCAAAGAGATCATCCTGGTCGATGATGCCAGCACTGCAGGTGTGAAAAAAAATAAAAACGCATGCAAATGGTAAAACTTGCTCAAAGACCGTCTCAACAGCAGATTGCAGAAGCTTGTGAGAACTGTATTAAAGTGAGAGGAAGTTAAGAAAGTTAAAGCTGAAGAGGCCCTCTGAGTCCTTGTGTCCCATCCCTCAAATATGTATTGCAGAGTGGAAATCAGAAGGGAAATTCTAAACTGTTAAGTTCCAAGTTATTTATTAATTAAACTGACAGAGCTTTGAGGGCAGCATTCCATTTACTCACAGGCCTGAGCTTTGATAAGATAACATAGAAGAGGTTTGCATAGGACAGTGTTTTACAATTCAAGTAATTTGACTTCACATGCAAAGTCTCAGGACATGCAGTGTGTAATTTGGCATTTTGTATACATTTCTTTTTTTTAATTCTTATCAGATGGGATCATTGTTTTTATTTATTTATTTTCTTGTCAAAATGCAGGCCAGGAAGGGTTACAGCAGTGTTCAAATCATTACTAGTGGAGCTGGCAATTACCATCATCATATCAGTCTCTACATTAGTAAATTACATGAAATGCCTTTTAAAAAATAGTTGAATCACATTAAATGTAAGTTCACCCATTACAAAAACATCTGCCTTCTAATATCTTAATAATAGCTCAGTTTTATATTTACAGGCAGTTCTTCTCATTTCCTATTTAATAGGAGTTTCCAGTGACTTACTGAGGGAGCTTGAGATATTAGTCAGTTATCTGTTCTAAGATAGCCTGCCATTAGTCACCATTATTGTCAGTGTCATTTACACGTTTCTTTCTGTACCAAAACGTCCCTTTCTGCTATCAGAGCAACAGCTTTCAGTCATAACAAGTGCGAAATGTGTGTGGCACGCATTGTGGTCATAAATGCTTTTCAAAGGGAAGTGTGACCCAGTTTTCCCAGCAGTGTTTTCAATTCATTGCTTTTTCTTTTATATATATATGTGTGTGTGTGTGTGTGTGTGTGTATATATATATATATATATATATATATATATATATATATATATATATATATATATATATATATATATATATATATATATATATATATATATATATAAAAATAAAAAGAAAATGTGTGTGTGTGAGAGAGATCTCTCTCTATCTCATACGAGGTTTTTTTTTTAATACATACCAGGCTGTAAATAACAGTTTGCCTGACCACTTCTGGTTGTAATACCTAACAGTTTACGTGGTCATGACCACGTTTTTAAATGTTTTACATATCTGTGTACTCTAACGGCAAGGTAAGAAATTTGTATACTGGAGCTCAAAGATAACATTGTTTTTATTTCTTTCAGAGCACCTGAAGACTCAACTGGAGGAATATGTGAGTGAACTGAAGATTGTCCGCATAGTGCGACAGCTAGAGAGGAAAGGCCTCATCACGGCAAGGCTGCTGGGTGCCGGTATCGCTCAGGGGGAGATTCTGACCTTTCTCGATGCACATTGTGAGAAGATGCCCTCAATACAATTTTAATTGCAGAAGAAAAATGCTGTTCTCTCTTAATGTTAAGTTACTGTTTTAGCCTCAGTTTTTGTTTTTATTTATTTATTTATTTTTTACCTGCATGATATTTCCGTTTCCCCTGATGATTGCTAATGCAAGCAATATACCAAATAATTGTCACTTTTTAGACAAAAACATAAATGTAGAGCAGTCATTAATTCTAGATACACTATAACTCTCTATACACTAACTCTCTGTAGCTACAGAAGATTGTTGTTTCACGTAAAAGTGAAATATGTGGTGATTTCTGCCTTTCGTTCCCTATCAAGGTGAATGTTTCCATGGTTGGCTTGAGCCACTGCTGGTTCGTATTGTCGAAGAACCCACTGCTGTGGTTAGTCCTGAGATCACCACCATTGACCTTAACACCTTTCAGTTCAGCAAGCCTGTGGCCACCAATCATGCTTTCCACCGTGGTAACTTTGACTGGAGCCTGGGTTTTGGCTGGGAGGCGATCCCAGAGGATGCAAAGAAGCTGCGCAAGGATGAAACATACCCTGTGAAGTAAGAAGGATCATGTTGGTTTCACTTAGAAACATGAACCATTTAAGTTAATTAGGCTTTTGTACCTGCTCATTAAAATTTTAGGACCCCTACTTTTGCTGGAGGACTTTTCGCAGTCTCAAAGAAGTACTTTGAACACATCGGAACGTATGATGACCAGATGGAGATTTGGGGCGGTGAGAATGTGGAGATGTCGTTCAGGGTCGGTTTCTTCACTTACACTTCCTAGGTTTCACAAATGAATTTAGCCTTGTTCTAACATAGAGCCTGAATTGCAGGTATGGCAGTGTGGGGGTCAGCTGGAAATCATCCCTTGTTCAGTGGTGGGCCATGTCTTCCGCACCAAAAGCCCCCACACCTTTCCTAAGGGCACTGAGGTCATCACTCGTAACCAGGTGCGCCTGGCTGAGGTGTGGATGGATGACTACAAGAAGATCTACTATCGCCGCAACCAAAAAGCTGCAGTCATGGCCAGTGAGGTCAGTGTGACGTGGTTATGGGAGCAGCTCTGTTCTTGCACAAAGATATCCCTAGAACTATATCTGTTCTTTGAAGAGTATGTCAGGGTAATAACTATCCCACTTTTACTGTTATAGAACAAGTATGGGGACATCTCAGATCGTCTGAAACTGAAAGAGAGGCTACAGTGCAAGAACTTCACTTGGTACCTAAACACAGTCTACCCAGAGGTCTTTATTCCAGATTTAACACCAGAAAAATATGGAGCAGTAAGTCATGTTTGCCTTTGTCTCCATGCGGATCTAAACAACATAACACGCTGTACATGTTACATAACTGCACCTGTATCTTTACTGGGTATCTGTGTTTGCACCAGATAAAAAATTCAGGATCTCAAACCTGTCTGGATGTTGGAGAGAACAACGATGGAGGTAAACCCGTGATCATGTACCAGTGTCACAACATGGGAGGCAACCAGGTACGTTGATTCTGATACACACTAAATAAAACTGACAACTGAAGAAACGTGAAAGTTTTCCTTAGCAGTTTGGTCCCTAATTGGATGATTTTTCCTTCTAGTACTTTGAATACACAAGTCATAAGGAGCTGCGACATAACATTGGAAAGCAGCTGTGTCTTCATGCCAATCCCCTGCCAGAATCTGTCAAGATTGAGCTATGCCATCTGAAGGGGAAGGGCAGCAGTTTGGCACCACAGCAGGAGTGGGTCTTTACAGAGGTGAGGACCACTTGTGCCCAGACTTGAAGTTTGACATTTTTGGGAAGTATACTTATTTCTTTCTTGAAGATCATTAAATGAGAAGTTTGATACATGATTGTATCTCTTTGCTAATAGGTTAATTTACTGCTGGCCCACTTAGCTCAGCATAAACACTGGAAACAAGGGGGAAAAAGTGAGGGTTCTGCATTCTGACTTAGTTGGTCTTTTTGAGGTTAACAAGCCATCGGTAGAGACGCCAGCATGTATACAGATACAGTGATACTCCGTAGCAGTGATTCTAATCTTCTCATTTGATGCTCCCAAAGCAAATACGGGTATTTGGATCTATTTAGTCATGATATGCTTTATATTATGAATTACTTTTGGGCTTCAGCAGTGATTTACTTTTACCTTGATATTACTCTTCAGGAAAATCTTCTAAAGAATCCCAGCAGTGGCAAATGTTTACAGCTGAAAGAAGGGCACATTCAGATGGACCGATGCAACTCTGCTGACCCTTTCCAACACTGGAGCTTCAGCTGACCTTTCAGACTACCCCTTAAGAGCCCACTGGCACCTTCCTCACACTCAGCTTCCAGGAACTAACTCAATATTGATCCAGTGGGACAAACTTAGAGGCTGGGACATTTGGCCACAATGAGTGGACAGAAAAGATGGAGGCCAAAGTGAAACACTTCCCTTCTTGTGAAGAAACTCATAATGACTTTAACATGTTTTGAATATATTTATGGTAGCAACTCAGGAAGAAAGAAGGTGGTTGGGGGATAATGTTGACAAAGAGTGGACGTCATGCAGGAGCTGCAGTTTGACAATAGGAGTGTGGCTGTGAAATGCATTCAGTCTAATTCGGTGAATTTACACTCCAGCTTGAAAAAAAATCTCAATTTAGTGATGTTTTTTTTTTTTATTATTATTATTCTATTTTTGTATAACACTGAATGCAAAAATGTCTTACTGAGGAATAAGATGTCCATTTTTGTTTTTAATTAAAAAAAAATTGTGAGATAAATTACTTGTATAATAGAAAAATGTTTTACAATGACATATACCAATAAGTTTTTTATGACTTTAGTTGTAAAAGTTGACTTTGATCTATCCTGGTTCATTATCTTACTATGCTCTATACTCTTAATCTTGTCATGCATGAATCTTTCTCTTACAGAGTATAGATTTGTTACGAAGTTTGTCACATTCTAACAGCATAATTAACTTACTTTTTTGCTGTTGTCACTGATGCAGCACATAGGCCTACAAAATCATCTAGATTTCTTGCCATGATGTTCCTGGTGTGGAAAGAAATTCATTACCCATTTTACAACCGTGTGAAAACTGCCATGCCACAGGTTTAGTGATTAAAAACTCTTTGTGAAAAGAAGCGATAACACACTCTCAGTAAACTATATTGTGCAACATTTATTGAAGGAGTGGTTTGCAAACGGGAACATTCTAACCTGTTTCAGCCTCATCTGAATAGACCTGTATTGTTTGTAAAGGTGGTTGGGCAGCGCTTTTTAAATTTTTCTTGTCAAACCTGATCTTCTGCATTGTGCACCTTTTGCATTGAATGAGTGGTGCACCATGCACACAACCTGCTGGAGAACTGAAGTTACATTTAAAGCCTTTGCAGGAAGCAGTGACATGGAGGTGTGTCTTTTTTTTTTTTTTCCTCCCTTCTCTTCTTTGCAACAATAGGTGGCAGCATTAACTCAGGTTCTTTTGAAAGGTGAGCACGATCATTGCAATTTCGTCATACTGTCCAACATAGTCCTATAGGGAAATAAAGGTACTGGCAGCAGGAGAAGACAGGGAACAGATGGGCCAAGAAGATGAGCACTGAACCTTTGACTCGCTCTGAGGTGTTTGGACAGATCAGGAAGGAGCTCTATGGAAAGGAGCAGTGGAGTCATACTTGCACACACACATTCATCATCCTAGGAGCTTCCGTGAGTGCAACCTTTGAACTGGTTTCAAAATAAGACGTAAAACCACAGTTTCTTCTGTGGAATGTGTCACAATTTCCTTGTAACCAAAATGAAATAATGTTCAGTCTGTTTAAAAAGCTGTGGTTATCTGAAAACTGAGTCAGGGCAACTGGACTTTTTGTTTTAAAACATTTCATTACTCATTCAAGTAGCTTCTTTAGTCTTGTTTACTGAAGACCCTTAAATTGTTTAGATTTGTATCTTCATAAATAAAAGAATGGGGAAATGTGACACAAAGCCTTGAGCTGGAACAGTTCACTGTAAAACATCAGCATCCGCTTTTTCTCTTTGTCGAGCACTGAAAGAATTGTAAAATGTCGTTGTTAATATCTGTTGCTTTTGTTTTCTTTTTTTAATCTTTTCTCAATATGAAAATGGTCTGTGCTGAGCTCTAAAATAAGGGTTTGTTAAATTTCAAAGTCTCTTTTTAGTTGACAGACATTTACAGTTTGCTTAGTCTTTGGACTCATGATTGATTAGATTTCTTTTTCAAATGTGTCGTCTGCACAGGGCGATCTTGCTAAAAAGAAGATCTATCCAACTCTGTGGTAAGTAAAAAAAAAAAAATCACTGCTCACACAGAGACTGTTACTTTAAGTTGTTTACTGGTATTGTGAAGAGTTTGACCATTAACCAGTGTTCAACTTAATTATTTTTTTTTTTAACTCTGTACCTTCTTCAGGTGGTTATTCAGAGATGGCCTGTTCCCAGACAGTACCTACTTTGTCGGTTTTGCTCGGTCTAATCTGACTGTGGATGACATCAAGAAAGCATGTCTGCCTCATATGAAGGTCATATTACATAGGCTTCTTTTTGGCTATCAGAGGCACAGTTTTTGATTACTCAGGCCCTGTTTTTAGGATTTATTGTTTAATGTTCCTCTCAGGTCCAGGATGATGAGACTGACAGTGTCTCAGCCTTCTTTAGTAAGAACTCCTATGTGAACGGCAGCTATGATAATGGTACCTCCTTTGATCAACTCAACACCCATCTGTCATTTTTGCCTGGGGGAGCTCACTCCAATCGGCTCTTCTACCTGGCTCTGCCACCCACCGTCTACCACCACGTCAGCACAAACCTCCGAACGCACTGCATGAGCAGCAAGTAAGTATCTTCCAGTCCGAATAAACAATGGTTTGGTTGCTGTTTGATAAAATGGTTCTGATCAGTTTTTTTGGAAATAAGAGGGTGGAACCGGGTAATTGTTGAGAAGCCGTTTGGCCGTGACCTCCAGAGCTCACAGGAGCTGTCAGCCCACCTGTCCTCCTTGTTCACAGAGGATCAGATCTATCGCATAGACCACTATCTGGGAAAAGAAATGGTCCAGAACCTCATGGTGCTCAGGTAATAAGCTCCATAAACATAATTAAAACACCGAAAGGCTGTATGTATATGTTTAAATGAATTTCAGGAGTTGTCCGTATCTTTTACCTCCTTCTTATGTTTTATTTTTATAGCATTTAATTTAATCTCCTTTTTAGGTTTGGAAATCGCATCTTTGGGCCTATATGGAACAGGAACAGTGTGGCCTGTGTGGTCCTCACTTTCAAAGAGCCCTTTGGCACACAGGGACGTGGAGGATACTTCGATAACTTTGGTATCATTCGGTGAGCGATAATACTTGTGGAAATAAATATGGAAAATTATGGATATTTCATTCAGTTAATTATTTTTAACTGTTATTCTTTATCTAGTCACATGCCCTAACTCCGGTCCATTCATATTAATGTAGAGATGTGATGCAGAACCATCTCCTCCAGATGCTCTGTTTGGTTGCGATGGACAAACCAGCTTCCACCAGCCCAAATGACGTGAGAGATGAAAAGGTATGACCACTCATTGGATGAAAGCCTTTTGCAACATTGTGCCTTTTTGTATTATCATTATTGTTGTCTTTCAATGCTGTTTAACTGTGTTTTTTGATGGGCTGTAGGTTAATGTGTTGAAGTGTATAGCTCCTGTAGCAGTGGCAGATGTGGTGCTCGGCCAGTATGTGGGGGACCCTGAGGGGGAGGGCCACTCCAAGCTAGGTTACCTTGATGACCCCACTGTACCAAAAGGCTCCTGCACACCAACATTTGCTACTGCAGTGCTATATGTTCAAAACGAGCGATGGGATGGTGAATCTAAACATTTAAAACTTTTTCTTTTCTCTTAATTAAATTGTTTTTAAGTTGTGTTTCTCATGTTAATAGTTTCCCCTTGTCTCTCTTTGTACCATGTGTCAGGAGTTCCTTTCATTCTGCGCTGTGGTAAAGCTCTGAATGAGCGGAAGGCAGAAGTGCGGCTGCAGTTTACAGATGTGCCAGGAGACATTTTCGGGGGACGGTGTCAGAGGAACGAGCTGGTGATGCGGGTGCAGCCAGACGAAGCCATTTACCTGAAGATGATGACGAAGAGGCCTGGGGTTTACTTCAGCCCTGAGGAAACTGAGCTGGACCTTACCTACAAAAGCAGATACAAGGTGTCAAAGGCGTAAAGATATCCACTGTTGTAAATCAATTAGATCTAACTATCAATTTTAAAATGTATTTTAATAAACAATAAATTGAAATAATTAAAACTTTGAATCGATACAATTATAATCCATTTGTAATTTATTAATATATAGAGTGCTTTAATTGTGAGTGAATAGAGTGGATTAAAGGTTATACATTAATGCCACAGTGCATTTATTCTTATTGTACACAGACTTGATGAGACAACCAAGGACATATTACAGTATTTGGATTTTAAAAAAATCTTTGCTTACACTCATGCAGTTTTGCATTTGTGTAATATTGGAAGTTCCCTTGTTGTTTACCCGTCATTTGTATTAAGATACAAATCTGAAATTCAGAATAGCACGAAATTCAGATAAGCATATGCAGTTTTTTTAAACAGCTGTTATCTTCCTATAGAATGTGAAGCTCCCAGATGCTTATGAGAGACTCATACTAGATGTGTTCTGTGGAAATCAGATGCACTTTGTTCGTAGGTGAGTAGCTTTGTTTACTGTACTAAACAAGCACTAAACATGTCTCCTTGCACATAACTTATTATTTAAATAGAGCCAAACAGCTTTTTTCAGGGCTGTGCCTTATCTTTTTATTTTGTGGCAATTTGATACAGTGGTGCCATAGTTCAACATCAGTGTATTTTCTTGTTTTGTCATGAAATGCTGATTTTCCTTTCTCAGTGATGAGTTGCATGAGGCCTGGAGGATTTTCACCCCACTCCTCCACCACATAGAGGGAGAGAAAAAACACCCCATCCCTTACACATACGGCAGGTAAAAATCTGTTTTATGGGACAACAGTTATGTTACATGATGCACATTTTACTTTTGATTCATTATTTTTTGTCCCTCTGTGTTTTATTTGTTGTGTCCATAGCCGTGGTCCAAGTGAGGCAGATGATCTTGTGAAAAGGGTGGGATTTCACTATGAGGGGACATACAAGTGGGTGCAGCCACACAAACCTTGAGGGCCTCTCTTACACACATACTTGTGCACACATTACGATCACATTAAGGCCATTGTATGAAAGTTTACAAGTCCTCCGACCTTTCACATTGAGTGCTTTGTTTGCATTTTTCTTAATGTACAAAAGAAAACCACAACTTTTATCTTTGTTCATACAAGAATGAATGTGTAAACAAACAAAATGTAACTGAATTTGAAACTTCCAAATAAATCTTCCTTCATCCTTTGACTCCAGCTTTTTTTTTTGTTTGACAACAGTGTTCACCCTTAATGTCATTTTTAAGTAATTAAGAAAATAAAGAATCAACATTTAAACACATAATTATTAAGAAAAAAGTTTTTTTTAACCTGTAAGGCCCTGAATGTAATACACACAAAGCGACAATATAAAGGTTATAAAGTACTTGGAGAGCTTGTTGGTCTGGTCTGTAGGAACAGGTTGCTCTCTTCCAACTGCCTACACCAGGTTGTGCATTTCTTGTTTTTTATCACCTTTGTCCAACACTGTGTAGACCAGCTGGAAACATGCACATGCTGAAACTGCTTCTACACTCAGACCTTAAACACTCCATTCAATAAGTCTACCAGTAGTTTGAGGGCAAAGGGGTTTGCCGTTGCTCTTGCTTCTTCACTGGAGCTAGTGTCATTCCACTTTTCTGTTACATTTGCAGCATATAACAATAAGAAGCTGTGTTGACACTTACATTTTTTTTTTAACAATGTCAATCTTGTAAGTGTAGTCTCACTCAAGTACGAAACTGTTTCTACTGCACTTCTGTTTACGTTCAACAAAGAGGAAGTGTTTACTGCTATTATTTCTATTATTTTTAAGATTCACTGCAAAACTAATAGGGACAACAAGAGAACATTACATTGAACCCCTTTATTGTACTAAAATGCTCTTTGCCTTTTAACAACTCTTGATGTTATTCCATGAATTGGAAGCTCAAGTGAACATAAAATGTACTAATCAAAAACATCATACACTCTGGGTAAAGTGGTTGTGTGTTCTAAACCTGCACCACAGGATATATAATATTTTTAATTGTGTTTCTTTGAGCAGAGTTCAACAAATACACAGATTTAAGAATAAATAGTTTTAATTTCTGTTATTGCAAAGAAAGATACCTGAAATAGTACGAACTCTTTAGCCACCACAGATCGTAAGGCTTTGCATTCACAAATTAGCCTCGCTGTAGAAACATTCCCAGCATGTTACTTTTCTGTGATCATCCAAAGTTTAGTTGCGGCTATTTTTGTAGAATGCATATCCTTTCACACTTGTCACATTCCTCACTGCAGCTGTGTAGAGCTTCTCTGTCCTCGATGCCCCTGGCATACAGATGCACCAACTGGCCATGAATCCTGAAAGAGGAAGTCCACATCTTATTTTTGCTGTCTTGACTTAGCTGAAATACAATTGATTTAACCTGACATCTGAAGATAATATAGTTTGAAACTGCACAAAATACAAGAAGGATGGTCTGACTTCCATACCTACTGAAGATATCGGTGAAAGGCAGAATCTCTCCATCACAATTCCACACTGACAAAGCAGGAGATTTACTGCAGCACAGACCGCACAGGAAGGGATTCGCTGTTTTCTCCTCATTTGTCAATTCTCCCCTCGTGCCTGTCTCCGCCAGGTGCTGCTGAGAGCCATTGCTGCTCTCTGTCTCGACACTTTTTGTTTCCCCTTCATCGACCCCACCACTTGACCCTCCAGTCTTTTCATATTGTTCCTCCCCCTTACCAGAGGGGAGACAGAAACGTACGGCCTTCACGCGGTGGACTTCCACAAATGGCAGATCAAACTAAATAAAAGTGGGTCATAGATAATGTCAAGCAGTTTTTAACTTCCTATTTCAAGTTTATTTTGATATGACAGTGCCTATACCTGGTCCTGTGTGCTCGTGTGCCTGTAGAGGAACTTGAGAAAGCCCAGTGGGTTGGTGTCCCACACTAGGATGAGGTCCCCTGTTCCATCTGCCAGGTGAGCAGAAGGTGAGAGGCCAAGTGGACTCCTGGGACACGAGCTGGACATACAAGTGAGGGAAACACACCTGAAATTGCCCTCCACAGTCATCCACTCACCTGGAGAGACAGTGAAAGACAGACATCATGTTACATTAAAAAAAAAAAAAACAACCTTGCACATATTGTGAATGATTCCTAAAGGACTGTGATTTAGCTGGTGCACATCTGAGCCTATCATGCATACTTTGCTATTCACTGTTTTTACCAAAAACAGAATAAAGTACATTAAGATCTGGTTTCCTACCTTTCAGGCAACCAGTGTTTGAGCTAGCAATGTAATTGTTTGCCTTAGCTGCACTGTTGTGTGTTGCATCCAAACATTTTACAACACTACACTTTCAACTGATCTTTCAATATCAGTTGAAGATTACATTAAATGTGATCTTCTTCAGTCAATTTCTGTGCATCTGTAAGCTGGTAATGTCCGAAAATTCATATGTCATACTGGTTCCCGCAAAGGAGTCAGCTGAGAGTACACATATGTATGCCAAACAGACATGCAGAATACAAGCAAAGGTATATATCCGTGTATGTCGATGTACTTACCTTCTGTTTCACTACTGTACTGGCTGAAGTGGGAGCTGTATAGGGAGCTTGAATCAGAGAAGTGGTGGAAAAGTTTTTCTGTGCTTCTGGAGCACACACTGCACCTAAATGCAAACACCCAACACAAACACCTTCAGTCTGTCAAAAAACAAGCCCCTCCACCTTGACCCCATTTGGCTGAGAACCAGAGGCAGCAGCCTGAGACAAAGACTGGGGCACTGTACACTCTAACAGGAGACCAAGGTTCATGTTTCATCTAGATCAAGTTCCTCTTGATCTAGGTTTCTACTGTCGTTTGAGGTACACCCAACACCTGAGTCCCTGCTAAAGGTGGTTGCAATTTCAGTGTCTCAAGCAGTGAATTTGAACCATTTCACTAGTTCTTGAATAATAATGACGCTCTTCCAGGGAAACTTTCTCCCTTTCTTATTTAAAAGGGTTAAGGTTCACAAAGTTAAACTGTCTTCATTAGTAAGATTAGTAACAATGTTTTCTAGCATTTCTTAAAGCTCTTATTTTATGTTTGTGGTATGCTTGTCCATTTTAGAACAAAAAATTAATAAATCGAGGTTAATAAATAAATAAATATAAAACTGTGGGCTTCTTCCCAGTCATCTCTGCAACATACTTACCATGTTCACAGTTACAGTAAATACATATTCAGTGACTGATGTTATGACAAAATACAGTGCCCACACATGCAAAAAGTCTGTGTTTAAAGTCTTGTTTTGGTAATTTTATGTCAGCAGTTGTTGTTTTACCCTGAGAGGCAGCGTGTTTTATCTCTAGGGCTGGAGAGCAATGGGTCTGCTGGTAGGTACTGAACTATGCCTGCATAGCTTCTGTTGCTTAGGTACACCATTGTGCCTAGACAAAGGAGAGCAGTTAGTTTAGCTCAAAACACTTGACAATCGTTTATGCACTACTTTTAAAAAAGAACATACACATGAGTCACATGTCTGATTGTGTTCATATTGGTCACAGCAACAGTATTCGGATGCATTTTTAACTTTGAAGCTAAAAGTAAATACATATATCTGAAACTATGTGATATAACTCAGCATAAAGTAATTTCTGTTCTCATGAATAAATCACCATTACATACCAGAATAGTCATATCTGAGGGGCCCCATCCAGCGGTGTTTTTCACTCTCAGTCAGCACGTCCCCATAAAACCCATAGCCCAACATAGACACTGAGTAGCGCACCAGAGCAGAGGCATGGTGAACTGAGCACACATCCAGAGGCTGAGAGTCTCCTGCAGTGTATTGAGGGGTAATGAGGACGACAACCAAGGGATACTTTGCAAGCTGACAAAATCATTTAGGTGTTCTTTGTTAAGATGCTGATTTACAAAATCAAAAGATGATTGATAATCATAAAAATGCTGCTTATTTGAATGAAAACACTTCCTCACCAATGATAATGTGCAAAGCTGATGTTAAAGGGTCGATCACTCCTACTGTGGCATAACAAACACAGTCTGTAGAGCCTACAGTAGAAACAATAATTCGGGAATGTGTGAATGTCGGCTCTTAATCCAACTCCATCAGTTTATGAATACTTGATATCAGTGTCATCACCTGCAGGGATGATGCCAATGTGGAGCAAACAAGGCTGTAAAGTGACAGAGGGATCATTCTCACAAAGGCCTGCCTCTTGCTGCGTCCGCCCAATCAACCCATGAAGTATTTCACTGAACATGCCATCCCCACCAACACACACCACACTATTATAAACAAACACAAGAGCTTCTGTCATAAGAGCACCTCCCAGCGAGCTTGGCTATTATAATGGTCTTGTACCACAATGTTTACACTCTTACCCATCAAAGCCTGTCAAGTCTTTCTTCAGGAGGTGATCTCTGGCCTGGTTTGCCCGCTCAGTCACTAAACAATAAATGTTATGATTATACACACTGCAAAACCCATTTTGTTAATCATTTTCGAAAGTAGGCCTAGTAGTAGGAGTCTAAAGCCATCTGTCAGACACAAGCCTTCACCTAGAAATGTATTAGATGATTTGTACCTATCACATGGGAGCTGATACCAGCCAGCTCAAACAGAGGTGCAACCACAGAGTGGTAGATCTTTCTTCCTTTCCTCTTTCCTCCAAAAGGGTTAATAAACACCAGCAGTTTGTGTGGACGTAATGGACCTGTAAAATACATGACAGCAGTAAACTTTGACATGCAGCCAGAGGAAGATTTGAAAATAATCATTATGCTAATAGACAAGTCATGACCTATTTAAAAAAAGTGTTAGTCCTGTAATATCAGCTTTGTGCCTTGCCTAATTATCCATCCTTACTGTGTGTTTTGAGAACTGTTCTTAGTTGGTTCGTCCATTGGTCCCTAAGGACCCGACTGAGGCAGCTGAATTGGGTCCGGCCTAGTCTCCATAGCAACCCAGAAGAGCCTCCACTGCTGCTACGCTTCACGTAAAAAACTGGATAAGGATGACACATTAAAAAAATGAAACCAAGCTATAAGACCTCAAAATCAACTGTTAAAACGTTGGTGGTTACAGCCACAAATTTAATTTGTGTTGAGACTAGTGTGTTGTTCATTTAAATGTATGAAAATAATTCACACTGCGTGGGAAACGATGTGCAGGGATTCAGGCTGTCTTATTATTTACATGAGCACCAACTGTGATCCTGGATTTTTTTATACCTGAGCATCTCTTAAGGGAACCCACCTGTGAAGTCTTTGTCTGTCTCCACAACCACCTTCTGGGGCAGGATCTCCACCCGGCCCTCCTCCACTCCAACCACCTCTGCCACAGGTACAGAAACTTCAATCATACGGACAAACAGACGCAGTTAAAACTCCATTTGATGTTTCTTTGCATACTGTTAATGGAATATTTTAATGACTGTGAAAAATGTAGCCTTTACTAATGGAAGCTGGCATGGCAGCTGATGTCGGTATAGCATTTCATAATGGCTTCATGAAAATATACTAGATATGTTATTAGAAAAAACATGTGTTACTGATAATGATTATTACCTATTAAAAGTAATTTCTTGTAGGATAAAAGGTGACTGAGTTTTCAAGATTCTGGTGTGGGTAACTTTCACGATTTACTGGGACACTTCACACGGCTGAGCCATTTCAAGTGTGTGAAAAAGGTCCATTGTGCATGCTGGCTAAGTTAGTTAGTTCTTTTGGCTTATCCTGTGAGTTCAGGGTCACCACAGCAGATCATTGTCCACATGTTGATTTGGCACAGTTTTTACACAGGTTGCCCTTCCTCACAGGTTCATAATAAAAAAGCTTTTAAACTGCAGTTTTGGAGCCATGGTTTTACAGTTACATACGGCTTGTGCAAAGCAAGGTAAAACATCTTCAAAACTTGTTTGTGTCAATATTGAATATTAATGTTTTTGAATACACATTAATGACATCACGTGTACGAAATGCTTTCTTATGCAGGGACAACAGATTGCAGAATACCATTTCCATTTTTTACCAGTTTGAGTTTACAAGTGTGTGTGTATTTGGACAGAGACAGAGAAACATAGCCTTTGTTTTCAGTCAACTGTCTCCGTTTGTTGTGTTTCATGTTTAACTTGTTCTTCACGTTTTCTACCGGCAGTTTGTCTTAATTAAAGCGCTCCTGTTTGTCATCACTCCTGTATGCAGTTTAGCGCAGATAGGAAACAGGTTGTGTTAAATGTCACGCAGCAACAACAGATGCACCCATTTATTTTTGAGCTGTTGTCAGTTTTAAACATGCGATTAAAATCTCATCAACACAATGTACTGTAGTGACACTGGGTATGTTCTTCTTTAAACACTTCAGCAAGCCATACAACGCGCTGCATTACATATAATATAATTTATATCAGAGAGAGCCACCTACTTGTCTTCTTGTCGCGATTCTTTTTATCTACCTCGGTCCAGTTGAAATGCCAGCCTGTCAGGACCGCCCGGCATCTCTTATTCCCGACCCACAAACTTGACTCCAGACGGTCCGTCTCCATTTGGAAAAGTGTCCTCAGCTAATGCGTCGCTCTGTTTTCAGGAAACTTTTATGATCAGATTTTACACCCATAACTTCAAAATGAGTTGGAAATAGCAGCAGATTTGCAATCTGACCACAGTCTCCCAGTCTCCTTATCTGCTATGGGAATGTTTTCATCTTCCTCTCAGTGAACCTGAGCCTCCTTTTGTCTGAAGACACATTTAGTCCATTATTCCTGTGAAATGTTGTGAAGACACCGCCTGACACATGGGTGTTATTCTAAAAATATTCGTTTCGTTTACAGTACCTCCCTAGTTACACCTGCTCAATTTGCATGTTGTACTGCTGATTGGATGCCAGTCATTTACCTGAAGTAACTATAACTACATGGTGAGTGTTAAGATAATTGTTTTGTATTTCAACAAAAATCTTTCTGTGATTGTTTTTGTGATTTGGGATTGACCATATGTCACTGTATATTGTAAACTACAGTGTAAATTTTGATTAGTTAACCTTATTTAAAAAAAAAACATGCAAACTAATTACCTTGAAAAAGAAAAACAAAACAAGTAAACTAAAAGAGGAATTGTATTTATAGTTAAAAATGCTTATTAAGTGTAGTATACTTATACATACGTATACTTATAAATTTACTTTAGGTGTACTTGTAACTCAGTATGGAGTGTTCATTATTTTAAACAACAAAATAATTTCTAGTTAAATGTATTCTGCATGGTATTCCACAAAAAAAACAAACAAAAAAACCCCACACTTATTTAGGTTGGGCCAACTAATGTGACAGTTCCTGCAACTTTGAACATCTGGGTTATAGTTACTTGAACTTCAATTTGATTTACATTCAAACCAATTACCGTTAAAAAAAAAAAAAAAAAAAAAAAAAAAAAAAAAAAAGCGATATACTTACTTGTGTAAAATTAGTATTTTAAACGTCTCTTATACCCAACTCTGTACTTTGGTCACATTGTATTCAGCCATTGACCCCATTAATACTTACCCACTGTACATCTAATACTTGCCTACAAGATTTCCCAGCAGACTATGCACCTTTTTGATATTGCTGCCTCCTACTGGTGTAGTAGTGTCATTGCCTCATTTGTTGGTAAAGTATTTGAGTGTTTAAAGTTAGCTTAACTAAAAAACAATAAGTAAATCAATTTCATTGCCCTTGAAATTACCTTTAACTTGATGAAGACTAGTAAGAAGGAACTATTTTTGATATCTGAACAAAATTAACTAAATAATATAAGTTAGGATAGCTATTAGATTTCACAGTGTATAAAAACTATTACTTACAACAATAGTCAGAAAAAAATGTAAAAGAAACCCACACACAATGTATTTTATTGTGTATTATGGTAATAAATCAATAACAAGGCTTCTTTGAATTAAGCACTTATGTACTACACATGTTAATAGATTTAATTTTAAGTTTAATTTTACTGAAATTATATCCCACAATAGTTTTTTGTTTGTGTTTTTTATTGTTTGTTTGTTTGTTTTTACAGTGACATAGTAGGTAAGAATATCTGAACTATGGTTTAGTGCTGATTTTTATTAAATGACAATAACTAAAATATCTAGTTCTAGACATAAATATAAGAAATACTGCACCAAAATCACTATTTAAGCAACTGATTTGGTGATTTATTACACAGGAATAAAAAGCACCATACATAGTTTGTAAATAATTATTTTTTTACATATGTAATAGCTTTTTACCTCCATCAGTACACACGGGCAGTATAATTACAGCTAATGTACAAAGTATATAGCACCAAACACAGTCAGAGGAACTCACTATGAACAAAAAACAATATGACAATAAAACTAGACTTCAGCATTCAGGAGCAAGCACCACTGTTTTCATGAATCCATTAGGTACCCAGTTAGATTGTGGCCTTTGCTGTCAACGGTACCAACCTTTCTTTGCATTATACACTAAATACCCCATCCCTGCCACTGTTACTTTTACTTTATCCCACCTCTGCCAGCGCTTGTTTTTGTGCTTTAAAGTTCATCATTTAAAGTGTGACGTTCTCCAAAACCTAACATCCGGGTTATTGCCAAGATTGACGCATTCTTCAAAATAAAAGTGTGTTATGACATGCTTGTGAGCCACCTGCAATTGTTTCACTTTTACTTTGAAGCCCCGTCGAACATTGACCGGAAGAGGTATTTTTGTTGCACGCTCCTTCCTCCCTTTCCTTCCCTGCTAGCAAATCGACATAGTTAGCTAGACGAGCTCTTTAAACTTTATTATGAATGTATAGATCGGAGTAGTATAGTTCACTTCTCTTTCCACTGCCGTCACAACACACCAACTACCAAAATGAACATACGGAACGCAAGGGTAAGTGTGCTGAAACCATGTCGACAGCCATGCTGATAGCTAACGTTTGGCTAGTCACTACTACACGTTCACCTAGCTGACTTAGCGTCGCCGATGGAGGAGTTTGCATCGTGTTGTTAACCTTTCTGACCTTTCGTTTTTTTCTGTTACTTCAGCCGGAGGACCTTATGAATATGCAGCACTGTAACCTGCTATGTCTCCCAGAAAACTACCAGATGAAATACTATTTCTACCATGGGTTGTCCTGGCCTCAGGTGATTCCCAGTGTTGTTTCCCGTTTCTAATGTTTGTTCTAACCCAACTGGCGCTAAATCAACTGGATCCTTAGTTTATCTGCTTTTATTGTTGCAGCTCTCATACATTGCAGAGGATGAAAACGGCAAAATTGTTGGATATGTGCTGGCAAAGATGTGAGTATCTGTGTTCGCATTTAATCTAACAGGATAAATGGAAAGCGATACCTAAAGGCCTCTCTAAATGTTTTTAGGGAGGAGGACCCAGATGATGTACCCCATGGCCACATCACATCCCTAGTGAGTCTGGACAAGATACATCTCATAATCATTTTTTCATTTACATTTGCGAGAGAAAAAGTAATGGCACAGTTTACAGTCTTCTGATATTATGCAGACGATGTTATCTGATGTTCTCCAAAGGAAATTCTTCCGTTATTGGGCTGAGGTCTAGGCTCGAGGTTTGCCAACACCTGACTTCAGAAGTCTAGTGTTGCAATTACTTTTTCCATGATCAGTTTGTACATTTATAGGTGTGTTTAATAAAGACATGAAGGATCATGACTGATCAGCTTTGATCTACTGTGTTGATATTTGTGAGTTGTGTGGAATGATCAGATCCCATTTCACACAGTTTATGCAGACAACTAGAAAATTGCAGACACTGCCATTACATTTTCCTGCAACATATATTACGCACTCATTTTGTTGGCTTCTGCAGGGTGACCTTTGTGCGTTTTTTGCAGGCAGTGAAGCGCTCTCACAGACGTCTGGGGCTGGCTCAGAAGCTGATGGACCAGGCCAGCAGGGCCATGATAGAAAACTTCAATGCAAAATATGTCTCGCTTCATGTTCGCAAGAGGTACTACAATGCTGTTGGCTTGCTGTGAACAAAAAAAAAAGTTATTGCATGCTATTTTGTTTACTAAATGTGGTCGTTGCTATGTATATCTAAGACACTTACTGATGGTTTCTTCCCATTGCAGCAACCGAGCAGCCCTGCACCTGTACTCAAACACGCTAAAATTCCAGTAAGTCATTTTCTGTAACAACGATAATTCAATGATGTTACTGCTATATAGTATTGTGAATACCTTTAGGGAATAGTATTGCACAGCTAACAAGGCAATATAGGGTTTTCTACAGAACACGTTATCAGTAAAGCAGTGAACTGATAAGTAACACAAGTATTTCTTGTGATGACAGTGTGGTCAGAAAGTTTGATCAAGATTCTTTGGCTGTAGAAGCTGTGTGTGCGAAGTTTGTGTTGTCATCCACCAGAGTTCTGACAAAGTTTGCCCTGCTGAGTGCGAAAAATGTTTGAATTCACAGGAGCTTTTTCAAAAATATTTGTGTTTATGCAAATAAATCAGTTGATATATGATTTTACGATTTCTTTTTAGAAATTTTTAGAAACTCTTAAATATTATCATTATTATTATTATTATTATTATTATTATTATTATTATTGGCCTTAAAAATTAGGATAGAAATGGGTAGTAGGGCACCCCAACAGTCCCAGCTGTTCAGTTATATTTTCTGTGAATTTTGTATTTCATAGCCCTCTCTTAAGTTCTAGGAATAGAAGTCTGATTTGGAAAGCTTAAAACTAACATGCATATATTTGTTTGGTCAAATTTTAAATAATACATTTTGGAACACTTAAAACATCCTGTAAAATATCCACTGTGTAAATTGTAAATTCTGTTTATCTTTATTACAGAATTTATGAATTCAATGTGAACATGGGCAGAGCTGACAAATATTTTTACTGACTTTGATGTGTATCTTGCTGTTCCTCTGCAGGATTAGTGAGGTAGAGCCAAAATACTATGCAGATGGGGAGGATGCCTACGCTATGAAAAGAGACTTGGCCCACATGGCTGATGAAGTAGCTTTATTCACTTGTCTTTTCACATTTTTGTAGTGCTGTGGCTTAATTCTGATGATGAGTTATAATTTTCTTTGTGTCTGACAGCTGAGAAAGCCTGGAGTCCGTGTGTCAGGTCCAGAGGCACCATCTGGCCCATTGGGATCAGGAGACCCGGAGAGAGAGAGTGAGCGAGACAGTGGAGGAGACAGCAAAGAGCTGAGTGAAGTCAGCGAAGCAACAGAAAGCACAGATGTTAAAGATTCATCTTCTGATTCACAATGACAGTGTAGACCTAGACGTTTTAAAATTCCTCCATCTCTTCCTCTTATCTCAATTTGACAATATCGGTGGCTTTACAAACTGTTACTATCTGTGCATCAAAACTTTGTTTCCATCACTGCTATTTCTTAAATCTTTTACTGCAATGAGTAAACAAAGGTCTTGATTTATAACATTTTATTAGGTCTCCCTAAGCTCTGTGACATTGTCAGAATTGAAAAAACATTTTTCGATTTTTCTCAGCCTGGTCTCCTAAATATTTAACAAAACATCTGCAAATAAATCTTTCAAAAAATGTCTTGTTATTTCACTATTTTCAGTAACTGCCCTTCAGGATGTGTAGCATTTCAAAATATCTAACTATGGAGACTTCTAGTGGTGGTATCAAAACATGCAGCACGATGATTGCCCAGTACCCCAACGCCCCCCCTCCCAGGTTTACCTAGTAGAAAAGTCATGTTAATGAAAACTGCTTTACACAATGAAGGTTTGATCTCTCAAATCCTTTATCACAGCTGAGTTAAAAGAAACACTGGAAAATAATACTGGTGTTTTGCAGGTTATGAAAAAAACCCAGCTTTAATTTTTAGTAATAATGAATAATATAAATAATTCATTGAAAACCACTACTTCTTTCATTGTCCATCATACTGGCTAGAATAATCTTAATCCATCTTTAATCTGATTATGCAACATTATAGTATTGTATGTTAGAGGAAGGAAACAGGAGAGAAAGAGAAGTACAGAAAGATGACAGCCAATAATGCAGACTGACTTTTTCAGAAGTTTGACTTTTATGACTTTGTTACAAGTGAGAAAAATCTCACTTGTACATTTTAACAAACAAGCTAAAGGTGAGAGAAGGCAAACACTGGTGCAATTCACATTGCTTTTAACACTACGTGTGATGAAAGCTATTTGGGACCTTAGTGAGTCGGCAAATGTTTTACTCAACAGTAGTTTTTTTTAGAGGGTTACTAGCCACAGTGTGTGCATTCGTATCTTCTGTCAGAAATGCTTCTTTTATTATTAACACTGAAACCTATAGCAGCTGATTTCACTCAGTAGCCAGTGAATAACCTGCGAGGAGGGACTAATCAGTGAAACCAGCTGTTGTTTGATTGCACTGAAAACATCATGTCGAGTTCAAGAACAGAGAGGAAGGACTTAATTTGTCACATTTGCACAATCAAACACTGATGCCTCAAACTGAACATGTGAGTGAGATGAGTAGTGAGAGAACAGTGTGTGTGTGAGAGAGAGAGCAAGAGAGAGAGAGTAGGAGAGATGAGTTCCACTCCACCCACATCTATCTGTCCAATGGTGAGGGGGTGGTGAAACAGTTGAGAGCTTACAGTTCTATTAACTAGCATTATTTAGTTGCCTCATTCTGGAGAAGAGACTTGTCAAGACTGCTTCTCATCAGGTAGGACATTGTTTTCTGTATAAAACTTGATGAAACATGATTTTCATTTACTCACTTGTTTTACCAAAGCAAGAAGTGTGGTTTGACAGTTTAGGGTCTAATAAACCTGTTTTCGGAACTGTGAAGTGCATGCTGTTATGAAGGATTATTCAGCCCAATTATTTCAGTCATTTTACTGGCTACAGTCAGCCTCAGGCTATAATCGTTTCATAATCCAGGCAGAATCTATGTGTTGGTTCTTGCTGAAACAATTTAAAACATGCAACATTGCTGTAAGAAAACTGAAACCACAGTTGCAGTAAGGTTAAGTCTTGCTTTAATACAATATTGCTGTAGGTTGTGACAACAGAAGGTGGTGATACACTGCTGATCACATACAGAAAGAATGAAATGGCTACTGGAAAACGGTGACTTACTCTGGAAAAATGAGACGCACTGCTTTCAATAGGGAGTATTAGATTTGTTGTAATGGGAGCATTTTAGCAGGTCTACTGGTAAATGTCTTGAGTGGGAAAGGAGGGAGGAGGAGTGTACATTTAAATTGAATAGAAAAATGAGGGTTTTTGAGAAAAGGGGAAGTGAAGGGGGGAAAGAGAGAGAACATGTGTCATATGTACAAAGGGTTATGATCCAGCAAGAAAACACCCTACTCTTCCCCTTTTTGCTGCAATAAATGTCTAAATAAAATTTGACATCACTCACTTAGTAGTTGATTCTTAATTCTTTAACGTCCATCAAATGATTTTTTTTGAGTGTCATCCATGGAGATCCTCTTATTATACATATCTACATGTCTTTATGTATTTCCTTTATATTGTGCTGACAAGCTAATCCTGTCATACAAAAGAAAGTGCAAACAATAAATTATTTGAAATGAGAACTGTTACCTTTTATTTTCCTGTCTAAATCCAAGTATCAGTTGGATGAACCAACTTCTTTAGCCTTAATTGGAATTAAAGAATATTTAGCCATCCAAGTAGTGAGATATCTGCCATAGATATCAACTGCTGGCTTTTGATATTTTTGAATAGCAAAATATGAGTGGAGTGCGCTAAAACCACCCAAACATTCACACAGAGTTCTACGTCTTTGGGTTAACCCTATATTTAGGGCGGCTACTATGTTGCAGGGTCTATTTTTGCACCTCATGTAACTCTCCAGCATGACCGGTGCAGCAGGTAGCTCATGCCAACTGGTTGTCTGCAGTTTAGCAGAGTGCAGCAGAGGGTGATAAGTTGTAGGAGATGTGTTACAGTAAGATGAACACATTCTTCGCTCTTTCTGTGGTTGGAGGAAGTTAGCATTGCCTGTGGGGGTGGAGGCTGGGTGGATGGTGTGTGTGGGGTCTGCACTGAGAGTAAGAGAGTTTACAATTGAGGCATGTTTTGGTTGCAGCAGTGGGTCAAAGGGGGTCACAGACAAACAAAATACCTTTATTTTCACTAATCTTGGCAGAGAGGTAAAGGTAACTGAGGAAAGGATATTTCATTATGTGTTGATTTTTAAAAATATAATTTTTCTTCCTTTATACAGAATTCCACCCTGTCGGAGCAACAATGACTTCTCATGTGAAACTTCGAAGGGAAAGGGGCAGTGTGGTGGACTATGACACACAAGTCAAAGGTAAAAGAAATATTATGTAACAATATAAGTATGTTACAAAATATGAATTGCTTTCATCTGCACTGAAACAAACATTCTAACAACCTCTCCCACCCAATCTTGTTTGTGATAAACATGTATTATTATTTAAGAAAAAAAAATTGTGGGGAAAAAAACATGTAAAATCCGTTTCACACCCCCAGCAAGACTTTCAGATTGAGTCATATTCTGGCATGTTTTTTTTTTCTCCCTTTGCCTTGTCTGTTGTTCTCTCTACCCTTCTATCCTCTTCAGAAGTGCGTTGCCAGCTTGTTGACCAGCTCAAGGTGTTGGACTTGCAAATTGAGCAGAAGAGCCAGCAGCTGCAGGACCTGACAGACTACCTACGGCGACGGGGTGAGATTGAAGGGGAGTACGCCCGCTCTCTGGAAAAACTTGCAGAAAGATTCACTTCCCGGATAAAGAGGTAATGGCAGTTGTGATCTTAACAGCACACATAATCTATTAGCTCGTACATAAACGTAATCTACAGTATTAGTAAGGAGTCTTACGGAGACTGCATTTGGGAAGAATTCTTAGTTCAATTTTACAAAAATTTTACAACTTTCCTGCTTTTCTTCTCTGCATATGCACAGGAAGGACCCCAGCAGTCACACAGTGGCCCAAGTCTGGCTCACTCTGCTGTCCCAGACACGCCAAGAAAGTAAGGATCACAGTGTGCTGAGTGAAAACTGCAGCAACTTCCTCATCCAGCCTCTCACACACTGTCTGGAGTACACACAACGCCTTGCTAAGAAGGTAAAGATTAACCAACCACAAAAACACCAAACATGGCTTTATTATATAGGTGAGAATAGTCTGCATGTGCAATGTAAGTGACTTTGTGTGATCACAGTACTACTACTACTCTGACTATCACTATTGCAGTTTATTTGACGTTGGAATTATTTTGTGGGTTACACTGGTCATCTCACTCTGTGGTATTTTGTCTTTGTACGATGCTCTAGAGTAAAGAGGTTTGTATTCAGCTACAAGACGGACTACTCAAGGTTACCACAGAGCTTCAGACTGTAAGTGAGAAACTAACCACCCAAAACATTTTCCGTTTTCTAACCAGTCAACAAAGATCAGTGATACACGTGTTTGTGTGCAGGCATGGCGGACATATTACCAATACCACTCAGAATATGTGTGTGCAGAGGGGAAGCTGAAGGAAGCAGAGAAACAGGAGGAAAAGCAGAAGCAGAGTGCTGCCAAGAAACAAGAGAGGTTAATAGAAAAGGTAACTAAATGCATTTTTTGTACTGTTATGTGCATGCATTTAATTTATTTACTCTTTAGTCCTGGTGATAAATGTTTATGCATTACAGAGACAACGTAAGGCCCAAGAAATATATCTGAAGTGCAGTAAGGCAAGAAATGATTACCTCCTTAACTTAGCTGCAGCAAATGCCTCCATGAACAAGTACTACCTCCAAGACATCTCCACCCTCATTGATGTGAGTACATCATTTCATATCATGTATAAAACCATAGGATTAGACAAACATTGTGGTGTCTTTTGGAAATCAAACATCAATCTATGCATTTTGCATTGGAAAATGATGTGCTAGTACACTTGTATCACCTAAAATACAGAAAGATCTTAAAGAATCCAAATTAATGTTTGATCCTTTTTAAAATGTCCGTGTATTGTTCAGTGTGCAGATGTAGGGTACCACTTCTCTTTGGGACGGGTCATGCAGGCCTATCTGTCCAGACGATGGTGGTCGCAGCAGAACCTGGGCACAGGGCTGCAGCAGCTTCAAGATGCTGTATCTGGACTGGACCAGAGCCAGGACAGAGACAGGCTCCTGCAGGACCACTATAACACTTTCTCTATGCCTCTTCGCTTCCCTTATCAGCCCCATGAAGGGGACCAGGTGTGTAGTTTGACTTTAATCGACATTCTGATGGTGCCAAACATTCAGGTGTTCCAGACTTTCTTTTTAATTCTCAGGTTTCTGAAGTCAGTGCAGAGCATGAGATGAGATGCGAGCTGGAGACCAGATTTAAACAGATACAGACCAGATTGAAAGCAGTCACCGAGGAAACAGAGGAGGTAAAGTACAGCCAATCACAACAGCCATTTGCAATTCCACTGTACACACCCATGTTGTATTTAAAGTCACCATCTCTAACTCCAAGGCAGACTTTATTTAAGGCTTTAAATTACATGTATTTGTTGCATTTTTAAACATATTGAAGCTCAGGGTAAACATGTATATTTGTCAGGAAATGGTAGAAACATAATTAAATCAATGTTTGACAGCATTTCCAGTCTGAGTCACTAAATGTCATAATCAAATCAAGGTTGACGAACTCTTTGTATCATTCAGACATGGTGAAATGTTAATTTTGGCATAATTGCAGCTACATTGCTAGTTAGTCAGAATACAAATAGAATCTTAATTATAATTTTCTTTAGTATCAGTCAAAATTCAGTTCAAGTCCAAGGCACAACGCAGTTTTATCCGATAAACTGTTGTTAAGGCAATAATAGTAGGGTCATACTGGCATCGCCTTAATTAAGTGCACTATTGTTAAAGCATTATATTCATTTGTTAAGTTTGTCACTGTCATGCAGGCTACTAAAAGCATGTCGGCAGCCCAGTCTTCACTGGTAGATAATATTGGCGATGACGATCTGGACCTCACCAGTGGCAATGGTTCATCTCAGGAGGGAAACACAGAAATCCTGACAGTCAAACCCAGCGTGGCCCGACGAAGGGCCAACCTGCAGGAAACAGAAAACTTCTACTTCATAGTGAGTCTGTTTTTACATTACTATACCAGAAATCTATTCAGCTTGGTTTTGATGACAATGTGTTTACGTTATGCTTTTTGTTTTGTTTGACACCGACCACAAAAAACAGGCAGTAATGGTGAGAGCATTATGACTTTAAGTCATATTTGCTTTGTTTTACAGAAAGTAAAAGAATACCTCGTTGGCAGTTCCCTTGTGTCTAAACTGCAAGCCAAACATGACCTGCTGAAAGTGGCTGTAGAAAAAGGTATCACTTCTGCATTTCTCACAAACCACTGTACCATTGAGGAATAGTTGGGTGGTATTATCCACTAAACTGTTGTTCCTTTATTGTCAGCAAACAAAATATACATTTTCTGTTTAACTCACTCCATTTCTCATTTTTTGTTACTGGCCAGTTCTGGTTCAAGGTTGTTCTAAACCTCTTCTTTTTTTTCTCTCAGCGGAAACATCAAATGGACATCAGCTTAGGTAGGGATACAATTTTGATGAGGTCAAAACATTCTAGGTTTATGTGCTCTTGACATTTATGAAAGCCATCTAATGTTGCTATATTGTTCTGCAGACTCAATGGTAGGTCTGTGCGCATCAGGAAGAATCATTCAAGTGCCAATTTGATGCACAACTACAAACTTTTCAGTGGAGACATGTTATCCTACATACAGGTAATTACTATATTTATTACAGCATTTCACTGTTTTCTTTCAGTATTTGAGTGTTCGCACATTGTTAATTTTTCTCCGACTTGATGGTTGTTGGTTTGATTGTTTAGGCATCAGGACAACAGATTCCATATGTTGTGGAAAGTTGCATTCGTTTTATCAACCTTAATGGTGAGTATTCAGGACAGTATGGTGAACCAGCAGATGTACATTTGCACTTCCGAACATTCATTTTAATACAAATAAATGCACAACATGCTCATATTTGATGGTGCTTTGAAAAGATATTGAAGTGTCTTTTGCATGTTACATCTAGTTTATTGTATTGAAGCATTACAATTATCTGTCCTTCAGGTCTCCACCATGAAGGGATATTTAGAGTGCCGGGTTCACAGGTGGAGATCAACAATCTGCGGGATGCTTTTGAGCGAGGTAGGCTCGTGTTTTTTTGTTCTTGTGTGCGCGCATGTATATGCATGTGCGTGTGCACATGGAGTGGCCTCTGTCAGTGTCGAGCGTTAATGTGGGGCAGTTTGCCATTGGTTTTCCCTGCAGGAGAGGATCCCCTAGCTGAGCGGAGGTATGACCTGGACTCTGTGGCTGGAGTGTTGAAGCTCTATTTTAGAGGTCTGGAGAATCCCTTGTTCCCCATTGACAGCACCAGCTTACTCCTGGAGTTTGCCCGTGAGTGACTGTACGCGTTGATATCTGAAATAATGTTGCTAAGGATGTACTTATCTTTATTTCACGACTTCCTCTCAGAAATAAAGAATGAAGCAGAGAGAGCAACTCAGCTCAAAACAGTCATCTCTTCATACCCCGAGGCTGTCATCATTGTCATGAGATATCTTTTTGCATTCCTTCATCAGTGAGTACTTAACTAGTTGTACTTGTCACTGTTCTGTACTTCAATATGCAAAAAGAATCACATGAATCATTCAAAGAAAACCTTTTTTTTCCCCATAAAAACAGAAAAAGCCCAAATATTTTTATTGGTAAGCTAATGTCTAATTAGATCTGTTGAAAGGAGCACATCACATATTAGATCAGAATGTACACATTTACACAGGGAGTTTCTGATGTTGGTTGTAGGGAAAAATTTTGTAGACAGTATGGCCAACTGGATTATTTATTAAATAAACTTTTTTGCAGAAAATGTACACAGCAGAATAACACAACCAGTCAGGTCAACGTTTAATTTTGCAAAGTGACAACAAATTTAAGTGTTGCTTCAAAGTGATAGTCGATGGTGACAGATAACGATTTGATAAAAATAGACAAAGGAAATACAAGTAAATACGCAAAACATTGAATAGCATAGCAACTGAATGCAAATAAAGATGAATTACACCGAAGCTAAAAAAAAAAACTAAAATTACAGAACAATTAAAATTAAACGGTTTAAATAAAGTTGTTATTTTTGGCTGATGGATAAGTTTTAGAAGACTAAATCATCATTAGGGAATTTTGGTTTAGCTTTGTTTTATTACTTGCATCTTAACCTTTCCATTTGTGGCCTGGTATCTCTTTCACCATATATTTTGTTTCTTCTCTGCCTCCAGTGTGTCTCAGTACAGTGACGAAAACATGATGCAGCCTTACAACCTGGCTGTGTGTTTCGGACCCAGCTTAGTCAGAGGGGCTGAGGATGATGATGTTGTCACTCTGCAGCCTCAGATCAATGCCTTGGTGAAAAACATCATCCTCCAGCATGAAAGCATCTTCCCCAGCCAGAGTGAAATAGAAGGACCAGTGTATGAGATATGCATGTCACTGGAAGACGATGATTGGTAAAACTTGTTATTTACTATTTAAAATAGATGGTGTGTATGGTGGAATGATAATCTGAGGGTGTTTTCTTCACAGTGAACCTCTCGTAGATGAAGGAGATGTAGAGGCAGAATACACACAGAGCAAAGATGGTATATCTACAGCTCAGTTTATAATTTCTCTCCACAGCTATGATTGTGTTTCTGAATAAAATATAATACTGGCTCAATCTGATTGATGTTCAACAGAGTTGGAAACTGGATCCTTAGTGGATATCAGCACAACCTCGTTTGCAGCACCTACACAGAAATTTGATAAACGTCCACGAGCCAACAGCAGTGGCTCAGTTGACCAAAAGAGGTTTACAGCAGTAGGGGGCAGCTTTCCTACATGTGGAAAGGTGATGCTTCAGATCCCTGTTGGGCCACACTCCAGACCACGGAGGGTCCCCTCACCTGGCTACAGGCTTCAGGAAAACTTTTCTGAGGATACTGTCGTTCATGTAGACAAGGTCGGTCTTCAGTTTAAATTAGCTGTAACACAGGATTGGTACATCACTCATACCAGTTCTTTTCATTAATACATTTTCTTGAAATTCATCTGCATATATAAAACTGTATTTATGAAGGGCTTTACCTGCTGTTGTAAATGTTTCTGTTGCTGTTTATTTATGTATATATTTCCTTATAAAAGAAGAAACCTGATTTTTAGACTGGCAATAATGTCAACCAAACTTTTGAAGAGTTGTTTGTTAACAAATGACAGACACTTTGTGCAGAGGTAACTGTTGTCAGTTTTGTTTTTCTCTATATCACTGTTTTGGTCTTATTTTTAGGATGTATGTCGACAGATGGATTCAGTCTTCAGGGAACTACTCACACGGCAAGTTACGCAGGATCCCTCCTCCACCTCTTCTTTCCAAACTAAAGGGAAGAGGGATGGACGTAGGGGGAGAGGAGCAGGGCTCTTCAAGGCAGCAGATCCACTGGAATGAGAGCACTTGAATCAGCATAAGAATATGAGAGAGGTGGTTCAAATTCAAACTAAGGTGTAGGTGAAGTGTTCTGACGGTATCTTTTAGTTTAACTCAGGCAACCTGAAAACTGAGATTGCTAACTTGTGATCACTTCTGAGATCCCTGTTTGGACTTCTTTCCACAGGGTGTCTCTATACTCATTTCTTTCCTTCATGGTCTGTAAAGCACTTCAATATCCAATTGTTACTATGGGCCTGCAGTGCAATGTGAAAGCTTTGGGTTTCTTGAAATACACAGATGTGTTTTGCATTTTGTTGAAGGTGGTTAAACTATTTTGAACTTTATCTGCATTATTATGATTATTAGAATTGAGTTTACAGTACATAAATCCTCATACAATCTACATCAAATGTCTTATTGTCAAATAGGTTGCAGTCATGAAGTTGACAAGACACTGAGAAGCTGTAAGAAATGTGTATATAATGTGTCTCTATATGAAAGCTAGATGCCAAATAAATATTTTCCTTATTCTTGCTGCTGTTCTGTTTTATCCTTGGAATATTAGTAGAAAAGGCAGGGTTTTTGTTTAGTTTAAGCCATAAAATTCATTTAGTAATTAGTGTTGAATACACACAGCAAAATGTGAGCCAACATTTTTACATTGCTTGAAATAAAGTTTGGATTTATTCTGGGTATATTTTTTAAGGCTTTAATTTGTGTTTATGTTAATGCCACATGTCAAGAATAATATAAATACAAAAAATTATTTACACTCCAAAGATATTCTAAACAGGAATTAATGTACTTATTACTACTTTTTAAAACAATTGTAGGATCGTTTAATAAAATAGCCAAGAATTAGGGCTACAACGAACGACTATTTTTCTTAGCCATTATTCTGGCAGTTCGGAAGTTAATTGCTTTGAGGTTTATTGTCAATGAAATGTTTGATAAATGGAATGGATTACTTTAATTTGTAACCAAACGCTTTTATATCGAGCTAATGTAGTACTATCTACCTTTCCACCACTATTCTGCAGTGCTTTATATTAGATGACGTGTCGACGGAGCATTTCCCCTAATGCTTTGCGGCACGACATGGCCACGTCATTCAGGCGCAGCCGCAGTGGTGTCGCAGCGCTGAGCTGAGGTGGACTTCTTCCTTTCAGTCTGTGTAAAACGAACCGTGCAAATCAGGACCTTGACCTCAGGGACAATTTAAAAGTTCCCAAACCACCTCTTAGATACCAAGATGATCCGGTTAGCCGCGTTCCTCGCTTTGCTAGTGGCCGCATGCTTGGGTAAGAGATTTAGCGTGTGGACGTTTATTTAGTTAGCCTGTAATGCTAACTAGACTTAGCTAATAGCTAGCGTTAGTTCATCATATCGCTTACATTTGTATTCTAAGGTAAGTGAAGTATAACTATTAGTGAGGTTTGTATTAATTGTTAATGCAGTGAATATTGGGAGTTTTTAGTGTCTAGGGTTTCGGCTAACCTCACTGTGTTCTCTGCTGACAGGAGAGAGCTGCACAGACCCGGCGATAGCTCCGTCGGCGTACACCACTTCAGATGCAGTGATCTCCTCCGAGTCTGTCTTTATTGTTGAACTAAGCTTGACTTGTGCTAATGGAGCGCAGGTAACTTTCCAACTTCAAATTTTTAAATAAATATTTTAAACACGATGGTAAAGTTATAGATCGACTGATGAGCCATTTTGTTCTCTACAGAGTGTGACTCTGTACGCGGATGTGAATGGAAGACAGTTCCCTGTGACCAGAGGCCAGGATGTTGGCAAGTACCAGGTATGGTGATGTTCATATATATGAAACCAAGGTCTTTTCTGATCAATAGCCACAAGCTTAAACATAGTCGGTACTGCAGTCAACATTTCTTGTTACAGAACTTTACTTCACTTTACATAATGATTGGTCAAGTGTACATTGATGTAGCAGTGAGGATTAAAATTTTAAAAAGGAGTAACAACTTTTCTTAAACTTAAGAAGCTACTTATATGTGATGTGTTATGAAGACTTATTTGCAGTAAAAGTTTTCATTGTTAGCCCGATATAAATGACTGGTCACCCTCCAACCTGAAAAATGCAATAGGTTGCAATGGGAGCATATCCCATCCATAGCCACTCCATTAGATCTAATATAAAATGTAACAGTTTGCCAACATGCAACTTCTTCCCCCAGGTGTCCTGGAGTCTACCTCACAAACAGGCTAGCTCTGGAACATACCAGGTCAAATTCTTCGATGAGGAGTCCTACAGTGCCTTGCGCAAGGTTTGTATTTGATGTTTAGTTGATTAACTCATAGTTTGCTCCCAGTCCACTCCATTTGTTTTGCAGTGTGGTGTTGTTTTTGTTAAGGCTCTTAATACTAATTTATATGTGTGCACCTTCTGTGTTCCAGGCCCAGAGAAACAATGAAGATGTTAATGCCATTCAGCCTCTTTTCTCTGTCAACATTGACCACAGGGTAAGTTTCTTACTGAATGAAACTGAATGAAATTGCATTTGCAGTCACAATCATAACATTCTTACGTTAAAAGCAGCTAAAATCATTATTTTTAGCTATTGTCAGTTGTAACACACAGTTATCAACCAGTTTTATGGAGCTTAATATCATCGTTCAGTTTAGTGTTTGGGCTTTTTATCTTGCTATTTTGTTGTTTGGGTTTAGTTGTTTTGTCTTCTTCTAGCAGGCAAATGTTTTCAGAGAAGCTTTTAAAACCCACTGTTCTCTTCCTACCCAGTAGCTAAGAACACAGAGAACATATCCATATCCAGATATTTCCCTTTAGAAGTTGGTGCAGACTAAAACAAAAAAGTTTCATCAAGTGGCTTGAAATGTGACTTTTGTGAATTTTACTGTTGCTCTGTATCTGCTGGGTGTGTAAATGGCCAACTGTTTGATTATGTGTTCACCATATGTGCAGGTGCTGTGTTTAAGTTTGTTTCCCCTCTGTGCTCAGGAGCCCATAACATACAGTAGTTATTGTAGGTTCAAATTAGTGTATTGCTCCTTGAGTCTAAGCAAAACCTTAAACAATGTGGTATGAAATAATTTTTTAAATGGCACCATTTACCTGTAGGCATGTGTCACTAATTATTATTTGTGCCATCTAGAGACAAATCTGCTACATAGACAGTAAATAAGAATTACCCCTTTACAGCAACAAGCCTCACAATCGTCACTGCCATATCTTACTTTAACAATTTCTTGGAACAACAAAATTTCTTTTCTGTTCAGGGGTTAATTTGGTTTTAAAGTTATTTTATAAATCTTTCCTCAGTAGCTTATATTCTTTTAAAACAAATGTTTTTAAAATTATATCATCGCTCAATTAAATTAACATCATAACTCACTCTCATTTTGTACTTTGTGAGGTGATGTCCACTCTTTTGCTTTCAGACTCAGAATATTCCAAGACCAGGTGAAACTGGAATGCATGGTTGGTAATCATCTTCTCTCTTCCTGTGTAAACTGACTTAATTATTTTGACTCACTACAGGGGGCATGGAACGGCCCATGGGTGTCTACTGAGGTGGTGGCTGCCCTTATTGGTATTCTGGTCTACTACTTGGCCTTCACTGCCAAGAGCACCATTCAAGCATAAATGGATCTACGATCAATTTAGCCACTGGATTGTTAAAGACTGTACTCTGGTGGAGCTCAATAAACTATCCATCATCCAGTGTCTTGAAAAGCAAATAGGAGTTTGCTACTTGATCTGCTTTGGGACATGGAGAAAGAGTAGCAGTCTTTTTATGTTTTTATTCAGACTGTGTCTGTGTTCAGTCAGTCATTTGTCACAGGTTTGTTTTGTCAATATAGATGGTGTTTCGTCAAGTTTTTGATAAACCTTGATAAGATAAATAAACAAAACCAAAATAAATGATGTCCTGTATTCATTCCTGCATAAAAGAAGCTGCTACATTCAGACCGGGTTATGTTTTGTCCTTCTAATAGGATACAATGGCCAGACTGGGAGCTCTACAGTTGTGCTGAGCACAAACAAAAAGGTCAAGCCTTCTATGCATATGAAACATCAATAATGTGGCAGCACTGGCTGGGCTGAACAGGCCAAGTGGATATGTTTCTTCCAGTAAAACAAATAAACGGCTTGTTGAGCTGATGCTTCTGTCCTCTACGCAAACCGATCTGATTAACAGCCTTAGAATTTCAATATAGAATGTTTCATACCACTGATAATGGGGGGGGGGGGGGGGGGTGTTTTTAAGTAATTATTAGGATTTATTGTAGTTTAAAAGAAACAGGAATATTTTGGTGTAAAGATTATGGTTGGGCTGAACTCTCAGTGGGCATGAGAACTATTTTTGACTACAGAAGAGAAACAAGACTGTCCCACGGGCACTGCTCGTCAAGGAGATGAAATGTAGACATTCAAACAGCAGCAGCACGACAGGACCTGACGCACTGTGCTCTTTCCTGTTTATGTGCACAAACAGTAAACATGCTTAGCAAGGTAATTCATTGAAGACTCCTTAGAATAGCTTTTGCTGATCCTTTTTAAAAATATGGTCTTTATGTTTTTCTTCTCTTTCTGACTTGCTGTGGTGTAGTGTCAACAGCTGAACACACTGTGGCAGCACTGTGTTGGTTCTTAGGTCTGAGGTCAGGTATTACCTCTTTCACATGGAATCTTAACACATGATTTTACTGTTTCACTAACAGCTGTTGCTAGTGTAATGCTTTACATTTCATTATTCATTATTGTTGTTTAGTTTACATTTATTGGCACTCAGATCTATGGCATGCTTGTGTTATCTTTTTTGTTGCAGAGATATAAACCTACTATTTTAGTACTTGGTCAGCATGTGCACACACTGTACAGCACATTGACTGGTGCCATTTAATCTTTAAGAACAGCACAACTGGAGCTTATTGCTGACTCCCACGAGACTAATGTAGCCTTTGTATATGAGTAACTTTATCCACTTGCACAAACAGTGCACAGTGTAGAAAGTGCACAACAGGTTTCTCAAATTTCTGCTTTTCTGTAGCTTTGAAGGAGAACACAGACGCTCACACATTTTGTTGGTGTGAGCAGTTTTTGTTGTCTGTCTCCTCTCGCAAACAGACAAGAGACATCAAAATGTGGTTAACGCAGTAAGGACATGAGCTGGAGTGTATCCAGTCACTCCCTCCTGAAGTCAGCTATTACACTGTGGGAAGTCTGGATGGTGGGATATAAATGGAAAGAACAAACAAACGTTCAAAGAAGGCCACTGAGTTGATGACACAAAAGTGCTCCCTCTTTTTGTGATGGAGATCATGACACCAAGCCACCCATCAGTGCAGATAATTGTGGATGTAGAATGAAATATGTTGAGATTGTTGTTTCAGCATGAATACATCTACAGGAATGTACAATATTTATTTACAGTACGATTTAATGTAAAACAAATATGAATCACATTTATTTTGATGTTATTAACCAATACAGCATTTTAGGGGCGGCTATAGCTCAGTTGGTAAAGGCAGTTGCTTACGGACCACAGGGTGAATGGTTCGATCCCCGGCCCTGGCTATATGTTGAAGTGTCCCTGGGCAAGACCCTGAACCCCTAACAGCCCATTCCCCCTCCCCAGCGATGCAGTGCCGGTCCAAGCCCGGTAGAAATTGGGGAGGGTTGCGTCAGGAAGGGCATCCGGCGTAAAAACTGTGCCAAATCAACATGGGGACAATGATCCGCTGTGGCGACCCCGAACTCACGGGATAAGCCGAAAGGAGAGTAGTAGTAACCAATACAGCATTTTAGTAACTTTATTTTTAGATGGACTGTATCCTTGTCATTATTCAACCTAATCATCATTAATTCAATGTTCAATGCATGAAGCAAAACATTTTTTACTCAGCAGTAGGAGATACTGTAAAGCAATCTACTATGCCAGTGTGAGGGAGTGTACGTGCGAGCTGTAAGACAGAGAAAAGCTGCTTTGGGAGATGGGTGTAAAGCAGAATCTCGGGGGGCAGACACTGGTGGGCTATGTGAGATTCAGCCATGTGGAAGATGCCATTGCACAATGATTCTCACATAAAGTCACACTTACTGTTTTTGCAGTGAGTATTGTTTTCACTACTCTTTCATCAAACTTGTTGTAGAACACAACAAGGTCAACACACTGTGGGCAAAATCAGAAGTCACAAAACAGATGGTATCTTTTCATGACAGTTTCCTCTTCCTTAGACTACAATCACAGTGTTTGTTATGGTTGTCTCATGAATGTGTATATACAATAAGGCGTGTTATATCTTCAGTCTCAGCTGTGTTTGCAGTGAATGAGTTTTTGTGCTTCTCTGTTATCTTCCTCTTCCTGTCCTATTTGAGCATCCTCTAATCCTCTTTGCCTGTTGATGCATTTGCCAGTCAAAAACCAGCCATATATGGATTTCTATTGTAAATGTCTTTTCCTCCATCATATCAGACATGCGCTCTGCATTTCTCTCTAAAATACCAACCACTGTAATAAAACATGGTTTTATTGACATGCATGTTCATAGCTGGCTGATAAACTGGAGCACACATTAGCCCTTACATAAATCTTGTGACATGTTGCACGAATTTCCATAAAATGGGTCTACATGCCTGTATGTTTAGAATAGACTTTACATGGTCTTGTTGAGGTGTAAAAACAATTTAATGAAGTAATGAAAACAATTTGTATGAAATTGTCAAATCTAACTTTGATTCCCTGCTTTTCAGGGAATTAACCCATTTAAAAACGGTAAATACTAAACACAATGTCAATATTTGGCAACACATACTCAGCTGTAGTCAAACCGTTATAAACAAAGGCCATGGATTTAGATACCTTTCATGAGAAAGGTATCTACAATTCAGAAATAAGAGAGAAAATAGAGAGAAAAACAAAGAGAGATAAAAGCATGATAAATTGCCCAGCTCTTTTTTTCCTCTTTATGTTTTATAAGATGCTCCATTGCTCTGACACGAGACTATTAGCGGAGGCTGTGTTGTGTAAGTTCATCTGTGTCTGATCTGCCTCCCTGTGTCTTAGAATTAGCTCCATTGAGCACACGCGGCTGCCATCAGCTCTGTGGAGGGGTCTTGAGTTAAACAATGCCGACACATTGCTCAGTGTACTAAAGCTCCTCGCTCCAGGTCTGATTTATATTGACTGTTGTCAAAGATGGGGGGGCTACGTCATTTGTTAGAGCCACTGGATGCCCTCCTTGTTTGACCCTAAATTGATTGAAAAGGGGGAAGTTCACCTATTTTTCTGCCCTTGTGACAGCCAGAAGTCATTTGTTTCTCTTATACCCCATCATAGCCACAGGCCTGCCAAGAAGCACTGCCCCATAATCCAGAAATGACCTTGAATTTATCATTCAGTGCTGCTTTAGCATGGAAACCATGAGCATCAGAATGTTCAACATTAACACACCTAAAGACAGAAACACAGACTCAAAAAACAAAACAAAAAAAACCCAGTTACCTACCATATATAGATCAGCTCTCTTATACCTCAACCAGGAGAGTGATGGTAGTTGGGATAATAATAGATAGTGTAATGTCTCCTGTCCTCAGGAAACAGACAGAGTGACTGGAAAATTGTTTGCAAAGATCTATTTTAGAAGATATTCAGAGCAGTTTGTTCCAGGAAATTATCCATTTATTGGAATACATTCATTATTGAGCGGCTGTAATGCACAATAATGGCTGCACAGATAGAATAATAAAAAACAAAGTGTGTTTAGCCTCTCCCATCAATCTGAAAGGCTGGAAAAGAATCATCCTCTGACCTCTCAACTTCCTGACAGGACAAGGAAAATACATGTCCACCCTGAGGGTTTGGGAGAAGTTCATCTCTTTCCTGATATAACAAAGTGAGACACAGGACGTTGTTGCCGTAGCCGTTCATTTGGCAGAGAATCAAAGTGTCTAGGGAGCTAATGCACAGTGGTGTGCTGAAAGCCCAAACGCCCTGGCTGCACAGAGGAAAAGCTGAGGCCTCTCCTTTAACACAGACAAGTACTCCTGAGACACCTTGAAAGCGTTGCAGTACTGCCCTGCAGAATCACATAACACAGGTATTATAAACAACGCATGTGCTGAACTGGATCAAAGCGAACATTAAAAATACACACTATTATTTTCAGGGACATTTGAAATGGATTGAACTTTGACCTTTGAACTTTTATACACATCATAGCTACTGTACAGAAGTTTACATAATCATACTTTTATAAATCAAAGTCATAACATTACTATCATGCAGTTTAGGGGCATAATATGAATATGACATATAAATTGTACATCAACATAAAGCAGTAATAGGAAGTGAAATGTGTATTTATTTTTCGCCATTTACCTGCAATAAATAAGAATTGCAGCTAGGTAACACATCCAATGATCCCTGCTCTGGTTGGTAGCTTTGGCCAAGAATAACATAGCTGACATCATTTAAAGATGAATCCAGTGAGGGAGGCCCCCCATCTAAAATGTCTACTGACATTACAGGCACTTGGTTTTGACTGGAAGTATTTTCCGTGTTGATGGGAAGTTTTTCTTAAACTGCCATGAGTAAGAAGACAAAGTCATTTGGTCTGAAATAGTTTCTTTTGACTTACTGCATATGTGTAAAGGAAAACTACTGCATGCTGTAATATCTGATTTTATCCCGTTTTGAACTTGCTTACTATGGTTTGAGTTAGGGGAGTACGTGTATAGAAATGGTAGGTTTCAATATCTCCTGTGCCTTCTATATAGCAATATCTTATAATATATAACATTTAAATTAATATCTTTCTGCTTTAAGATAAAACATCTGAACGAGTTCTGGAGAATCAAGTGGACTGAGACATAGTCAAGTATAAGCAACCAGATGACATCTTCTTTTCCACTACAAATATTGGACCAATACAACATATTTTAAACAAAATGTAATTAATTATAAATATACTTTACATTGTTCACTCTGTGCATGGTTCTATTTCCTCCCTGTGTTTCCTGCGTCTAATGTTCAGAACAAATGTGCACTACATATACTGTGTGTTTATACAAAATCCACTGAAATCATTGTGCCCTGCTTGGTAGCTTGGATTGTTCATTTGTTTTCGTCTTGGCCTAACCCTTATTTCTGTTTGCTTGTGAGGGAATGTGTTTCTGACTGTGTTAATCCTCGGTATTTCTCGTGGGGCGGTATCTTGAATCCTCTGCACCTTTCTCAAGAGTTAACTCAACAACAACTCCTCCTGCTAACAAATCTACTTTGTTCCATGGAACTTGATTCCTCCTGAGCAGATATAATTTCAGCCTGAAGCATTAATCTCTAATATAGTTTCTTTGATTTGAATAATTTTTCCCACATTATAACATTTTAACCACAGGTTTCTCAGGACCACTATTGCAGCTGTGACATCCATGTCGTGTCTTGTATGCTCTCAAACTGTCTGTAAGCGTCCCTCTCTGCTCTGAGACTGCTGCTTTGTTGTCTCGCACTTTTAGCTTTATCTGCTGCTTTGTACATTTGGCGTGCCAAAAAGCCATTGATGCAGTGATCCACCCTTTGCATTCTTGCTGCCCTGTTTTGTTAAAGCAGAGCAAGACTGTTCTTCTTTGAATCAGTGCACAAGGTCCTATTGAATATATACTGAGTTATTATTTTCAACGGCTTATTTGCATCACAGATGTTGTCACTGACAACTGTTGTATATTCCACACTAAAATAGTGTTGACATCTTCAATGTCACCCTTCTTCACAGCTGGGATGGAGATGACAGGTTAACATAGATAGACGTCCTGTTGACAGTACAGCTGTCCTCTGTTGTTGGAACATCTGATGGAGTGGTATTGATGGTTCAACAGTAAGTCCTTCCATTAGGTGTGTATGCACCTATTCTTGTCTTTTCAAAAATATCTCTCTGTGGTTATCAATCTCTGTCAGTACAGGCTGTCCCTGGTAGTGGAGGTGTGTGTAGTGGTGGAGTCATCAGGCAGGGAGCCTCGGCGGCCAGGTCGCGAACGACAGTGCAGAAGGTTCTGCAGCTCTCTAGAAATACTGCTTGAGAAAGCTGTGTAGATCCACGGGTTGGTGCACGAGTTCAGACTGGCTAGCAGCATCAGGATTGTGAAGGCCACACCTGCTGAGGTCACAACCACAGACCCACAGACACACACAAGAGGACAAAGACATAAATACATGCAAATGCAAGGACTTTTGTCAAGCATGGGGTGGGGGTGGGGGGATGCAGTGTGTATGTATGTACACATAACAATTGTGAATTTTCGGACTGTGAGCTAGAGGGGAACATTCTTCCACCTGGGAACAAATAATCACAATTAAATATCTCATTGTTCTTATGTTTTAGAAAAAATAATAAATTATTAAGTTTCACTTATTCAGTTATTCAGTTTGTTTTCTTTTTTTCACCAGTAGCTATAACAATTATGGGTTTTGTGTGTGTGTGTGTGTGTGCGCCTGCACGGATGTGTGCACATCTGTTTAGCTGTAACAACTCATTTATGTTTATGCATATTTGTACTTGCATGGGTGAGTACACTTTGTGTATGCATGTCTGGAGTGTGTGTGTTGCAAAATTAGCAGGTTATTTACTTAACTCCGCTGTTTGTGTTTAGATCAGCACCCACACACTCCATACACCACAAATTAAGGCTACACTAGCCTTGCTGCCAGTAAAGGCATCAACAGATGCTGTTTGGAGGCCAACATGTAAAAAGGGCAGAAATTTCATTCAGGGCCTCCTGGTTGTTTTTGACCGTGCTGTTCAGTCACTGATGAATGGGACCATATTCACACTCACTGAGACGCAGCACAACAATGAAACCAGACTCAGATATTTAGTTTTTCTGTCTAAAGTGGAAAACAGGTAAAACTGAAATTAGAGCAGATGGAAAAATTAGGCTGGTAACACACTTTGTTACTGACCTTGCTCTGGAGGGTTGGGATCCCAGGCCGCCCACAGCTGGACGATGAAGAACGGGGACCAGCAAATAGTGTAGACTAGCACAATGACCAGAGTCATTTTCAAAGTTTTGGACATGGCTTTAGTGATGCTGGGAGGTGGAGCAGGTGGAGATTGAGGGTGAACACAATCACGGGAGCAGTGGGGTGAGCCTGAGGCCCCCTTGTTAGTTGTGTGATGCTCCTGGCAATCTGAGCTGTCCAGTGTTTGCTGCTGCGTTGGAGATGTTGTCATTCTTACATCTTCAGCACAGCTGTTGTATTGAATAGTGGATGGCACATAGTTGTAACCCTCTCCCACTTGGGTGTTGTGTGTGCCATTGTGAGGGTTGTTATTCACACTTTTTAAGAGCTGTCCTCCTCTACCATCCCTCTCGGCTCCTGCAGACGTTCTCCTGCCCCTGTCTCTGGTCCGCTCAACTTCTTTTTTAACGCCGGGGAAGCGAAAGAGGATTTGATTCTTCTTCAGCTTCTTCAACTCCATCCTCTCTGACTTCAGGTAGATGTTATTGTGAATCTCCTGAAAGATTCTTACCTGAAAAATGTGTATATTTTTTTTATGAATTGGCACAGTTCAAATATGATTGAACCTAAACACTCCATCACTGTAAGACCTCAGAGGTGCCGTATTAAAATTTACCAGTGGTGCATTCTAGATTCAGCTGCTCGTCTTTGTTCTTTGCAGGCAATCTTTTGCTGTTGTCACGGTGACAGGAAATTTTAAACCAAAGATAGATAATGTGTGTGTTGGCCTTCTGCACCACACAGAACAATAAAAGACGTTTTATGCAGCATTATTAACACCAATATTCCTCAGATTTCTTAATACCACAATAACTACCATAACATTGTTTTGCAGCAAAAGGACTCTTCATGCTCTTCTGAACAACTAAAACAATGATTTCAAAAAAGGGAATAACAGATGAGTCAAACACTTTGCTATTTTTAGTCATTCTAAAGTTTGTTTCTGCCAACTGGTGTTCTTCTGCCAACCAAAGCACAATGAGTGCACAATTAAATTAGATGGTGCTCTCTTTTCCGAACTCCTACTTGTTATACGTGCATAGTATTTCATAGGCTGAATCAATCTTCCTTATTTCCTTCTGTTGAATCTACATCAAACCTATATCAAAGTGTTTAAAGACACCTTTGATTTAAAAATTTGATAATGAAATAAGTTAAAGTATTCTATGTTTGGCAGAGATCGTGAAACTTCAACTTCGAGACAGGAGGTTCTTAGAGGGGCAGATTTTCTCAGTAGGGGTCTTGCACTGCATTAATTAGGGGCAGTAGCTGAACCCCAGAAATATCTTTCCCTAAATAGAGCAGCAGGGCTGATGAGAGACAGCCCAGAATGCCGAACCACCATTTGATGCTACATAATACCAACCACAATCCCCCAATCCCCCCCAGGTTATCAAACAATGCACCCTCAATAAAACTAAACAGTGTTTCATTCATGCCACACGCTTGATTATGGGATACTGTTACCTAAAATATGAGTGTCTAGCACAACCAGTGTTACCTGACAGATGGTAATAATGAGCGCGGGCAGGAGGAGGACGGTTACTGTCATCCAGGTGACGTAGGCCTTTAGGCCCCATGGCTCAGCAAAGTGACCCCAACACTCAAACTCTCCAGGAGCCACCTCTGAGCGGGAGAAAATAAAAACCTGACAGACGGAACACAGTGAGCGCTGTCAGTACACACAGAAATAACTGCTAGCTTCATCTTCTATAATCTGAATTGCAATGACCTGACAGAGCTAAAAATAGACACATTTTGAGTGCGAACGCCTGCTGAGCTCTCATTTGCTATTACACCATGTGTTTTTGGTGTGTGTATGTGTGCGTGACAGGTTTTGGCTGCCTGCGTGTTCACCACTCGCTACCTGTGGTATGCTGAGGACTAGTGCCAGGCCCCAAGCCACCATGACAGGGGTGTTCCAGCGGGACATTGCTCCCCCACGATAGGCCTGCAACGGGCAGCAGATGGCATGGTGCCGGTCTACTGTCATGGCAACTATCATGTAGGAGGACGCAAACATGCCCACAATCTGCAAGTACTTGATGGTTCGGCAAAGCAAGTCAGGCCCCTGAAACCTCTCAGTGATGTCCCAAATTAGTTGGGGAAGAACCTGGACACAGATGAAAAGTAACACTGAGTGAAGCATCTTTCCTACATATGCATGTCTGTTAAGGGACAAGTCTGGAGTTTTTTTATTGTTTTTAAAAACTAGGAAAAGACCCAAAGTATCACATGTTCCAAAGCTGGATTTTAGTGTATTCCTCTGACTAATAGGCCCCCACCTTTGTTTAAACGTTATTGCTTTAAGACATAAAGGAGCCACAGTGATGCATTGGTTGATTTCAACTTATAAACATGGACTCAGTTTAATTTCTTTGTTATACATTCAAGCACAAAAGACTGTAACCCTCTTTTTAAAACAATTTGTATACATGACAAAAGCAAGGAAAATGCCTCAAAGCAACTGGAAGCTGACCTGAAAGAGGGCCACCACCAGGTCAGCCACACAGAGGTTCAACATAAACACGTGCATCGGCGCATTGTGTTTCCTCCTCCTCAGCAGTACCCACAGCACAAAGCTGTTTCCCAGGGTGGCAAGAGCCAGCACCACAGCCAGCACTGCAATCTCTGCCCGGGCCAGGTCCAGGTCCCTCAACCTGGGCTTGGGAGGAGTTTGAGGTGGGGTTGTGGAACCATTCTCATGGAAGAACCCCAAGAAGAGCCCTCCACTGGGGGAAGTGTTGAACGAGTTTAGATCTGACACAAACAAGGATGTGGAAGACAAGTTGTTCTTTCCTGTAGTGACCAGAGAGGAGAGTGCTAACCCATTCCAGCCTTTTTCCACCCTGTTGCTTTCCATTCCTGAAAGACAAACAAAGTGTTAATGTGCAAAATGCACAACAATCTGTTGCTGTTTGTGTTTTTTTAAAATGATGCCCTGTGCAAAACGGAGCCAAAGGAGCCAAACTCATGTGGGGTCATAAGACTTTCACATTCTACGATCAAATTTTACCAAGCACAGACTCTAGCAACAAACAATTTCTTTGTTCCAAAGCATCCTAACATCAGAGCTGAGCAATTTTGTACTCCAAAGCAGAACACTTTGGTCCTATTATGTAAGATACACAATGCAGGGATCATTCATCACATCCCATGTTATAAACAGCCCTTTTATGCAATATTAATACAGTTGACAGTAAAGTAATGAAAGCCACACTCACTGTACCAATCATGCTGCCACACGAATGCACTTTTTTGGTGCTGTCTGCAGTTTTTTAAGAAATTGTGCTTGTTTCTGTTTGTTCATTTTTCAGTGCTTGCAGTTCTGTTTGACGCAAATCCAGCACAGTTTATTTTCTTTTCCTACTTTCTCAACGTTGATGTTGCAGCTTTTTCATCTATCCCACCACTTTAACTTCTTCACCTCCGTTCCCATAATCCCTCTCATCCCATGCCTCTCTCCATACTGTTTGTACCCCTGTTTTTGTTAACTCCCCCACCCACCCACCCTTCAAGTTTATCTCATGAATCCATGTATGCTTTTCTATTCCCTCAGTCACACTTCATCTAGATATCAGTATATTTAGATTTATTTTTCGCAGAAAAAGAACAGAAAGTCGACAGGAATGAGATGATACAGTAGTTTAAGGAACATGGGAGTCATGGGATGCTGGTTGCAGCTCAAAATACTGCACGTAGAACAAAGTCTAAGAGAAAAGGTAGAGAAAAAACTATAATAGGCCCTGTGAAAGATAAAACTTACAGAAAGCAGTCATGTAATAAAAATAATAAGATAAGGAGAAAGTAGGTGGACGAATATAGAACTGAAGAGGGCTACAACCTATTGTCACAGAGGGTGTGGTGTTGACACCTTATATATGTATTTTTTTGACTGAAGTGCAAGGAGTGCTTAAGTAAATGTTATATCATTCAACTGAGTTTGACTAAGAAGACATTATATAGTTGTCATCGATACTCAGCGGAGACCGAATGGAAGGTGGAATCTGAGCGGAAACATGTCATTGAAGTCAGAAAAACAGATTTTTACCATCCAGCCCAACTGTACAGTCTGTATCTTTGTGGCAGACATGTGTGTGACCCATTTTTTGTGGTCACACACCCATTCTATTTAAATGGGTTTTTTTTTTTGTTGTTGTTGTGTACTTTATACACATTCTGACAATGACCACAAGTTGAAAGGTGTTGTTTCCTTTCTCCATGTAACTCATCCTTTAACTTTTTGGAAATTGTTTAAGCAATTGGTCCATTGAATGGTCTACTGGATTAAGCAAGCAATGCTCTTTTATTATTTTACGTACATGTTCTATTAGAAATCTAATTATAACTTATAACTACAAGAGGAATCTCCTGGCCTGTCTTTGTTGAAGTCTGAGGAGCCATGTGCCCTACTCTGTAATTACAGCATAATTCATAAGAAGATTCCTCATACTGCTGCAGCCCTTTGTATTCAGTAATTAATCCCATTATGTCTATTTGCCCATGTGACTAATTTCTTACATGGAATCTCTTCAAGTATGCCTTTGTACAGTACGGTGGAATGAGTGATTTAAAGATGTGCTGTTACTATGCTGTAATTTCACATTTTTATTAATACAATCTGATCCAGACATTAAAAACCTGTGAGAAGAGCTCTCTGTAAAGAGGTATTTATACCCTGTCTCTGAAAATATGATCTGCTTTAATCGCGCTTTAGTAATAAGTGTACAGCAAAGCAAACCCATTTGTCAGATTGACCTAACGTAAAGCAGATATTGTTCCATCAGTCTGCTTTTAGCGGTTAAATCAGTATGTTGCTTCTTCTTCTAACTTTAAAGCTTTCACTCTGATTAATGGTGGGCTCGATCCATCATCTTGCTTTCCTCTCCAGAAGCAAACCAGTGTGCAGCCATCCATTTTCAAGTCCTCTCCACCCCATACTTCCATACACAGGACTAAGGTGCCTCGGGGATAACAGAAACAGGTGTTTAAAACAGAGTAGAGACCAACATTTTCTTTTCTCACTGTTGCTTATTCCTTGTGAAAAATATTGTCATGGCACGGTTACATCATGATACAAAACAGTTTGTGTGAGTCATCATAAAGTATGGTAATGAACTTAAGCATAACCACAACTTTCAGCACTTTAACCTGCATTAAAAATTTTGTTTATCGTTTAAAGATGAAGGCTATTTTTTTTCATATTTTTTTCTTCTATATTTCCCTGTCCCTGTTGTATGGTTTAAAAATGATAAATATAATCTGTATAATGACATGTAAAACCTGTCACTGTGAAAATCATGTCAATCAAAGTGTCAATGTTGCAATATTATTATTATTGTTTAAGCACATATTGACCATATTAATTAATACTCAAAAAAATTGCTGAAAAAAGATTAATATTTTAAAAGGCATAAAATATATTAAAAAGCTGCTCACATGTCCATAATAACATTTTGAAGTTTAAACGGTGTTTCAAGCAGAAAGTAGTTAAGTGCCAAAAAACATATGGAACATGGAAATAATAATAATAATAATAATAATAAAGATTAGGATAACATACTGTGAATGCTTATTGTAGTTACTGTATATGTTTCTTAAGTCAAAATACTCTATCTAGACTATTAACCTTATCGTCACAAATGGTGGGAGAGCATAAAGGACTCAGAAAGGATTCAGAAACAAGACTACAGCAAAATGAAGCTACTCTAACATGTACGTTTGTGATGGTTTAAGGGTGTAATATCCTGCATTTGGACTGCATTTATTGGGCACCTGATGCTGCAAGATGCTTTCTACCTTTGTCAGCACTTCTGGTTGATCGTTTTGGTAAACTTCATCAATTGATTTCCTTAACTCAAACTACTCAAATGTATTGCCTTACCCTAACCATCATCATCATAGGTTCCTTCTTCTGCCAATATTAATGGGTTCTGGCTAATATCGACTAATTCCTGACAAGGTCAGATTTCTGCCATCTTCACCTTTAACCAGGTTTTTTTGTCTCAAAGTGCTCCATGACACAGACAAAAGGGCTTTGAAGTAGTCCAGAAGAGTTCCAGTTATATAGATCATCAGGTAGTATAAAGTCTGACAGTTGATGTGAACTGCAGCAGACAATACAATGTTTAGCATTCCAGCAGTGTGACATGTGAGTGTCTGCAGAAACAGCAGGGGGAGGAGGCATTGTTAGTTATATGATACTGTACTGCAATGTTTACATTGATTGCCACAGGTTACTGTAACCACTGTACAGGTGAGCTTAATTTTGCTCTGAACCGCTGGTCTTTGCTGTCGTTGGAAACAATGGTGTTTTTCAAGTTAGTGTAGAATTTATAGGGAACATTTCTACTTGTTTACAACTGAGCTCTGGAACAAAGAAATGCTTTGAAGCACTACACTAAATTGCCAGACCAAGGTTTGTTATCAGATATTGCCCCCCTCTTTCTCTCTCTAACACACACACATGGAAGTACTGTGGATCCCTCAGTGTATGCAAACTGCAGAGGTGCAGAACTGGAGAGGTTAAACTTCTTCTGAGGGAGCAGAAGTTGGCCAAATGCCTGCTAGGCCTTGTAAAATTGAAATCAGTATCTAATATCAAATGATGGGGCATGGCAGCAAACCAGGTGCAAAAATTCAAACTTCTAATAAAAGTCTCATCAGCTTCTTGCCAGTCTGTTCAGTGAACTCCTCCTCTTTTCCTACTCCTTTCTATTTCCTCCCTCCCTTATTGTTTTCACTAAATTTTCACATCCATCCAACCTAAAACATTCTGTCCTTCTGGACTAATCAATCCACCGCTGTAGAAACATCAGCAGTTTCTAGTATTCTTATTTATTATGTGTGATTTTAATTATCATCATTATTATTAGACTGTGGTAGCAGCAAACAGGATTTAAATGATCTGGCCAAATCAGCATTAAGCACAGTAAAAATAAATCTAAGAATCAAGCATTGGATCACACCATATTCTTTACTTGAGCTTTGATGTTACATGCTGCTTTTTTGGGTACAGCAACACTTTGTTTGCAATCAGAGCAATAGATTCTTACACAGTAAAACTCTCATCTGCATGATAAAGCCATGAACACACTTTGCTCTTTAAGCTCCACATACCCTCTCAAATGCAAAAAATTCACCATATGAATGATATCTTAAATAAAAGGTGGGTGCCCCAGTGCCCCATTTCAGTATTTTGGAGGCACCTGCTTTACTCAATACAAATCTGATTTTGTATCCATGAGCTATACTTCATTTTCTGTACATTACTCAGATTACGGTCTTCACCACAGACTGTACCCATGTACGCATACTTTTGTATTAGCAAACATCACAGTGATTTTTTTATAGTGCACAGATCAGTGCACAGAAGAACGTCCAAGTTCTTTTATCATCACTGATAAAGCCTGCTTATAAGACCACTTACTGTTTTTCTTGGTATGTGTCATTAACCAGCACGATGTCAGCAGTCGTGTGCCCCAAACAAGCCAGCACCTTCCTCATGTCACACAACTGATATAAAATGCACATTATTTCTTCTGAAGAATGATAAACGGGCTAAAACAGGTTTGGGGGATTTGTAGTAGACACGGTCAGATTGATGAAAGGAAAATGTTGATTCTGTGTTAGAGACCAGACTAAATTGACCATGAAAATAATAGGAATGATGATTATAATTATTTTTCCCGATGGGGGTTACAAACACGATATTTTAATCCTACCATAGACTGTTACAAACACACACCATGCTAAAATTAAGTAATGAACTACATTATTAAAATATTATTCATAAAATGAGCTTTGTGTTTAGTATAAACACATAGCTGGTCTTGGAGAGCACACATCATCTTTTTTTTCATCATCTCAGAAACCTTGTTTTTTTATATATATATAGGCAGGACATGCGCATGCACAGGGAAAAAGACGCACAAGTGTGGCCCAAGGTGAGTCCATGTGCCCCTGTCACATCTCACCTTGTTGTCAGTGCATGTTCGGGTTTCTCTTTTTCTCTTGGTGTGTTTTGCTGTCGTCTCAGTGACTATGGGACAAAGCATTAAGAGCTGTCACCATTAGAGTCCATTAGCATTACATGCTAGAGCAGAGCGCATTACCAACCTGACAGTTCCCTTGAGCTTTTAAATCCACAGAAAAACTCACATGCACTTTCAATTAGTCTCTGTCATAAAGTGTTTCCAATCAAGCTGTATGGAAGCACTGTACATGTTGACATATATTACATATGCTGAAATTAGACAAGGTAGGAATTTGTTTAAGATATGTCCATCAAATCAAGTGATTATGACATTTACTAATATAAAACTATTTGTATGCAAAGATCACATATAAATAGAAATGTTGCATAAGTTTACTTGAATTCCAGCAATGTTTTAAATATATTGAATTTAAAATCAAAACAATAATTTACTTCAGCCGTAGATGTTCAATCCAAAATAACTGTACCGTTAAAACAGGTTTAGTTTTACTTTTGATCAATTTAATTAATAATTAAATCACATCAACTTTTTAGCGCAAACATGACTGTGCCACTGTTATGTTTTCAGAATAAAGGTTACATAAAAATTTTAAAACATTTTAATGATAACGATGAGCATACCTCTGAGTAAAAGTGATTAATTTAAAATATAATAGCCAAAATCATAAATTCAATGCTGTTACAGAGCCTGGGTGTTATATTTAATGTGCATATATGAGGTAATGTGGATGTAAAGAGAGACGACGGAGATTAGTCAGTAAACAAATCTTTTCACACGCACATTGTGAACAACTTTGAGTTTCATACCACAGGGCTTCACAGCAGTTGTAATAATGGACAATTACTGGAAAATTGAAAGTACAGTCTTTGTATGACAAGCAGTATAATTATCAGCATTTGTGATCAAATCAAACAGTAACCACAGGGTAAATAAAGGTCACTTACTTATTAAAGATCCACTTGACTGGTGCAGCTGAATAACAAGAAGCTGTCAGAATTTAAGCCCAGATATTCACATTCTAAGTGCTGTCACTCCAAGTTTCTCTGCTAAGAGAATCAGCTGGCTCCTGAATGAATTAGGCGGGATTTTAAAAAAAAACAAAATGTGTTGTCAGCTTATCTATTTTATCCTTTTTCTAAGTCAGACAAACAAGTCCTGTTTACATCCTTTGTATACCTGCTGACTGTATTGCCCTTGCTTAGTTCTCAAAGGTATGTCAGAATAAAATTGATAGCCACGTGTGTCCCGGCTCTTTGCGTGTCATGTTATGCTCTTTCACTCTGCTGTTCGTCCAGCACCACACGCAGAAATGAATTTGAAGTCTGGCTGCTCCTACCACCCACCCCCTCACTATCCCCTCCTCCTGGGTCAACCAGTCTGTCCTCTAGAATGAGGGTGGAGCATGCAGCCAGGAGTGAAGGGAGGAGGTAATACATACTTATCAAGTGCGTGTGTATGTGTGTGTGTGTGTGTGTGTGTGTGTGAGAGAGAGAGAGAGAGAGAGAGAGAGAGAGAGAGAGAGAGAGAGAACGGTGTTTACCTGCATGTTCTGAATTTGTGCACATTTACTGTATATTGAGTGTTTCTATTATTTTGCACATCTTATTTATATCAGTACAGTTAAATTAGTTGCTGAGGAGTTGTTGAGATATTAATGTTAATCTGCAAATGTGGGAGGGTGTGCATATGTGCCCAATAGCATAAGGACAGCAAAACACCTTGACTATGTCTTTCCCTCGCTGGTGTTCAGTATCCTTTGTTGCTGGTATTGGTGGTACACAAGACCCGGTGCACCTCCACCAGCCCAGAGATGACGATTGGCTGAGTCAGCTAGGCCAACAGCAGGTCACTCCCTTGGTGGGTATAGAAAGCTCTGAAAGAAAGTCCAAAAAAAAAACAATCCTCCTTTACTTTCAAGGCTCCAACACACACTTAATAATGCGTGCAGCTAAAGAAATACAAAGAAGCTAAAGAAATAATACATTTTCCCCTGAATGCTGGCGTTAACAAGTATACTGTAGTTCAGATACATTTTACACTTATTATGTACCTCCCATTTAGTGGCCCCCAGCAGCACGCACACCAGCAACATGCCTGTACCCATGAGGCACTCTCCTTCTGTCTGGCTCAAAGCCATGATTCATGGCCAGCAGAGACTAGATTGTCCAGTGATGTCAGAAACCATGGCTGTTTTCTCCAGCTGTGCACTTTAGTTGTCTGCTAGAGTCAATTAATTTAGTTTTGCAGGTGAGGAGGTGGAGCTGTAAGTTACCTAGGAATTACACGGTAATTATCATCTGGGCTTGGAGGACATTTTATAACAAAGCGGCAAAGCAGCTAAAATGAATCCACTTTGTCTAAGTGCTACCCATGACAACCGCTGAACAAGATAAGAGACTGTTGGCACGACTTAGAGAAAAAGCGGTCAAGAAAATCACCTTGAAAGGATGACAGAAAGATAATTAATGGTTTGCTCGCAGCTGGTTTGGATTTCAAGGTTATTAAAACACAACCTTGCAGACGAAGACACCTTGCATCAGATATTTAATTTGGGAACACATAAAAGCACATTATATTACTATTATCTATCATCAGCCAGAACATCTCTTGTGCATGTTGCTCTGCAATTGAACATCGCAGAGCAAGACAAAAGCTTTAAAGGAACGATAAGACCTTTAAATATCTCAATCTACGACAACCTCTTCCTCTGAGATTTCTGGCTGGACATTCTCCCACATGTTGGGGCTTATTTCCAGCTCCTAGTGTTGTGCCAAAAATAAAAAAACGACAGCTGTTTTCCTCTGAGAGGCAGTCTCTTCTGCAAAGACCCTTCGGTGAATCTTCTCAGAGACATCTTTATTCAAACACAGGTGTTGACAATTAAAACATTTTTATTCGCTGAGGTTATAAGAATCAGCTAAATCAATCAGGCACCTTCCTGTGGCTTGAGAAGAGAAAAAAGAACAGTCCTTGAATTCATTATCACTTACTTAATTTGCCTACATTTTTCAGTCCAAAGTGTTTGTGCAGACAAGGCTGCTATCAGCCTCAACAGAAAAAGATGAGGCTTTACTGAATGTTCAACAGAGTGATTTGTCTTCCTGTAGCACATCCTGAAAGAAGCCATTCCTTAAGCTGAGAAGTGCACAGAGCTCAAAACAACACCTGGTCTGACAAAATTGGCACTGCGAGTTAATGAACATGTGAGGGAATCATTGACTGTCATTCCAAAGAGACAGATCAGGAATTTGGAATTCATCCTGAATTACTCCACAGTAACAATGAAAAGATACCATGGGAGATTATTTTGCCAACAAAGTGCAGTTTTATTTCTATCAAAGGTCCTATTACTTTGATTATCTTGAGAAGTATTTTCCATAACATGCTATAAACATTAATCACTTTTGCAAACATAAAAGTACACTTTCCACTTCCATTTGGAGCATTAAGGTAAAACTATTATGCAGAGGCACAGAGGTGAAACATCATTTCTTTAGTAAAAGTATAATTTACTCCGGCCATGTACCTGTGCAAAATTTGAGTTTTATTTGTAAACGTTTGCTATCTAACAATCTTTCTCTAGCTCCAGTCTAATATAATCATGTATGTTTAACAAAAATAGTGGGAGCATCTCTTTCAATAAGCATAAACCTTTTCTCTGCTTTCATTTTTTTTTTCAAAGTAAAAAAATGTTTTTACTTTCAGTGCATCAATTGTTATAAGCTAAACAAATTTTTTGAATGTTACTAAACTTGATTCTATTAAATGACTACAGCTGTAAGACTAATATGGAGAAGTACATACACTTTAATTAATGAAACACTTTGGCAGGACAAGAGAGTTTAGTTTGTGGTCTTTCAGCTACAAGATGAGCTCTTGGAAGTGCAGTGGTTAAGACGGTGGTAAAGGTGGTAAAGACTCCAAAAGAGTAATTTTAATGTTTACTGTTCTCATTAGCTTTTGTTCCATATACAGTCTCTAGGATACAAGACATCTTAGTTCCTTACATTATTTTGTCTTATTAATTATAATATATATTTTCCTCTTTCTATCGTTGTGATTTTGGAAAGTTTGTCAAACTTTGGACCAGACTTTCACATTCATGTTACCAACAGCATCACATATGATGATGTTTTAAAATTTTTTTTTGCCTTAGTAGAGTACTAGACTACTTGAATTGTTTTGTACATTTTAAAGCATATACCTACTTTGCATTCTACTCAAATCTGCAGTGTTACCTCAATGTCTAGCAAATGTAGCCCGGTGCTCGAACTTGCCATTGACTATTGGTGTTGTGTGCTTCTACCACCTCTGATTTCATGTGAGCACAGCAAATATACCAAAGATGCAGATGACAACAACAAAGCAGATATTTTGCAGAACACAAGGAAACAACACTAAAAGACCAAGTAAGACATTCAGAAAAGAAAGGAAACTGAAAACAGGCTGATTAAAAGAATGAGGGGGAACTAGTTTTCTGGTTTTCATTTTGTTTTATATTTTGATCCATTACAGAGAATGTCAATTAGTGATATGCTGTTTGAGCTGTCAATCAAGTCAAGCTGCAACACAAACAAGCTTATTTTACTCTTTCCTCTCCTCTGCGCTGACTATGTTTCCAGGCATCCTTCCACTTCCTGATTCTGATCTGCAGCAAAGTGATTAAGAAAAGAATAGACTGCATAAAAGCTGAACGAAAGGCTTTGGAATTTCTGGTGTCTCCATCCTAGAAGGAAAGAACAACCTACACCATAAGGAAACAAAATTAGAGGTATTAAGTAGAAAGGTAGCAAAAAAGCACGATAAATTAAGAGAGTGGGGAAACTATCTGTCAGTGTTTAGAGAAGACAAAGCAAGAAATGGAAACATCAGTCAATCCACAGTGGAATAAAGTGTACAGTTCAGAAGCACTGTGCATGCGGATCCTTGGATGTGATTGTCCAGTAAAAACAACATGATGGTTGTGGGGGGCAGTGTCATCGTGTGTGTGCAGAGAGCCTGTACATGAGTGACCAGCGCACTCCAGTGCATATTACTATACAAATGGATGTTTGTTTACAGTAGTGTGATAGAATTCAGCTGGAGATGCAGATGTGGTGAATAGTACTCTACACTTTGGGGGTCTCTGGGATAAACTGGCAGTGGCAAGCCATTTTTGATTTCCGAACTTCATCCAACACCTCCTTGTGCATCTGGACTCACACTCTTGCAATGTGTGCATATAAATGTGTTTTCGTTTACTCACATCACACCCCAGCATATGCAGCAAAGAGAAACGACATTTTCGTAATTGGAAAACAGAGTATTGACTTAAATTTAATAAATAAGTTTCGTTTTTTCTTTTTTTTTGCAAAATTTTACTTAACCCCTGAAATATCTAACCACTACAGCAGTTTAGAGGAATCATGGCATGACTCATGGCATGACTCATGGCATGACGATATCCACGTTCCTCTTGAGATGAATTATAATACATTTGGTGATCTCCTGACTTGATCTAGTCCCATCATCATCATATTTTATAGTATCATATTGTCTGACACTCTGGTTTATGTCATATTACTTGGAAAACAACAGACATAGCTGCACAATCTACAGTCTATATGTACTAGCATGAATGTAGACTCTCTTGATTTAATAGAAGTGTGTTATGGTTTGACTGTGTTTTTTTGTTATTGCAGAATAAACCCAACCCAAAACATCTCCACATTCTCCACAGATGATTTGTCGCAAAATATATTTATAAGACCTTTTAGTTAATTTTGTACACACATGCTGCAACTTCCTTTGATCAAATTACCACTAACACATAGCAAATATGGGATCTGGTTGTATTTCAGCAATGGGGTAATAGTTGGTTTCTTGTGCTCTAGGCAAAACATAATTAAACTGCCATGTATAGTCAGCTATGTGCTCTGTACTTGAAATAACTTGGAGAAACAAGGAGGCGTATATACACAATGCACAGAGAGCAGAAGGTTCAATTTGAGCCATTTAGCTTAATTTTGCTGTGAGGTTGTCAATGGCAGGTTACCCTGACCACATTTGCCTGCATGTCTTGATGCAGTACAGATTTTAGCAATCAGTAACAGTGTTGTGTGAAGACAGATTTAAAAGTGGGGTAGAGATAGATAACCACCAGAGCCTCAGCTCTTTGATCAGCTCTCAATACTAGAACATCACAGTGTAATTGCCAAAAGATGGACTGAGTGAGACGGCATTACACAAACTGGAAGAGAGGGATGAAGAGTCGCAGCTGAAGAAGACAAAAATACTGACAATGTTGCCAGTTGAGGTGTATTCATTTCACAAGGAGCAAGGAGTTCAACAAAGTGGCAGCATGTGGCTAAAAGAAAACCATCCACCCAAGTGGTACAACTAAAGGAAACAATATAAACTTTATCAAATAAACAGGCAAAATAAATCCAGGTTAGGAAGATAATTTCTGGACTAACACAAGGGGTCTCAACCCTGATCTTCAAGGTCCAATCCCCTGCTTGTTTTTAACTTAACCATGGCTGATTACATGGGTCAGGTTTGTTCAGTCCATCAGAAGCTGGAAGATAAGATAAGATGAGCAGTGCAGTGGTCCTTGAAGACCAGGGTTAAGAACCCCTGACCTAACAAGGACTAAAGGTGGAGTCAGGATTGCAGCCAAAATGTGAAAACAAACATTTGTTCATGACAAGAAACCAGTGTTCACATGTGAATACTACTCTGTTTAAATCTATGGTGTGTGTTTGCATATGCATTTGGGTCTCTACTTGCATGTACAGTATGCTTTCACCACTGCATGCAGTCTCAGGAAAGCCACTCATCATACACAGTTCTACCTACATGAGAGTGTTTAATGTTTTTGTGTTAATGATGATGTTTTTTTTTTTGTGTAGCAAATGGAAAAAGGTAAATCTGGGTTAAATGTGTGCTGTGCTGCACACAGTGACGCGTGAGAAGAAAAAGTGAGAGAAAAGAGAGATCCTCATCCTACATGCCAGTGTAGTTCTTCGTCTGATTAATCATAACTGCGTCTTTGTGTCTGCATGTCAGTGGTTTCCAAATTAAAATGTTAGGCTTCATTATGCTATAATTTAAGTGGAACCACCACTTCTAATTCCTACTCGCCATGTCGTGATATATTGCTTTGTGTCATTTCGAAACAAGCTGGACATTCTACCTAATGACTGTCCCGGCAAAGTAAAAAACACAGTAGAATAATGCAAATCTAATGTACTCAATGATCATTAAAGGTAACCAAAGGTAACAACTCTACAATTACCCAATTGTGTTTACCTAATTGTGGTACGTTTGTGTGCTTAATTAAAATTTCCCTGAACTGTTAGGACGCTTCAATGCATTCATCCACTGTAATCAATCTGCTTAATTAGATATGTTTAGATATGAGGGCATTATCAGGAAATAAATCATCACCATCAGAAGCATGGTGTTCTTTTTTGAACTATGATTCACATAATTCAGCGATTGCTGTGAGTCTTAAGTGCAGATCTGTGGCTTTCTTTAGTTTACAACCAGTAAGGAGCTGGATGAACCAGTATGATTCCCATTATAAAACAACATACAGGGGGACGAAATGGGGGAGACGTGGAAAAGCTATGACATCGTAAGGTGGCAGGGTGATTAAAAAGAAACACACAGATACACACACCAATGCACAATAAAATGCATTCATAAAAGTATTTGTGTAGACTTACCTTTTATTGCAGTCAATGAAACATTAACATTGTTGCTCAGAGTTAACACCAGATGTGGATCATGGTGTCAGTCTTACCATAGGTGCTAATATGACTTTGTTAAACCATGTCAAGACACATGTTATGTTAATTGCTCATTTAAGAATAGTGGTAACATCATCATGAACTGTTGGCAGATTATACTTCACATAAAAGTCTTCTAACGGTGCAATTGTGGATTATACAATGTTCTGTACTGTAATGTGACTGCGTCCATGGCATTGTTTCCATAGCTTCTCAAGGAGCTTGACCCTATAATTGTCAGGGATAGAAGAGTGAATGGACTGTGGAAACCTTTTGACCATTTAGACCATTAAAAGATCTTGGTGTACCAATTTTATGCTATATTAATCACAAGACCAAAGTGTCACTTAGATGTTGGAACAAACTGTTTTGTGCCTGCTAAGTGGCATAAAAGCCCTTTTACAAGTTGAAGGTCCTGGCAACCTAAAATGGCAGTTCAAACTCTTTCTCCATCTGCTCATGCTCAGTCTGGACTCCTCTGTTAATGATGAGAATGCTGTGGCAGGGCAGTAATGACATTGCATCAACCGGCCAAAAGGGATGGATGACAAGTTTCATTGAGTGACAGTGGATTAGCTATGTTCTCTTCCTTCCTGCTGTTTTGGCCACAGATTCATGTAAAGCAGTGAATGGCAACTCATTCCAGTTTGCCATGTTACACTTTTCATGAGTTACTCAAGAAAATTTTATGAAAACCTATAGAAAAAATAAATCATTCCTGGCTGTTCCCTGAGTACAATAGGTCATGTCACTTAGAGAGTAACGTAAACAGCCCAGCCCAGCTCTAAGGGTCACATGTTAGCCATCAATCATGCAATTAGCCTGAGTAATTCCAAAGTTATAAATATAAACCTTGTCATTTGATGTCAATGTTGAAAAGCTTTCTCAAGTAGAGTGTAATGTCCAAGTAAAACAAATGGTCTTAATTAGCTTTGTTTGTATGCTTATAGCATTGAGAGAGACAACCAGATATATAGATACAGAATGAGGTCTTTGTGAGTCTGCTGTGAGTGGTTTAGTGCAAAATAGTACATGTTATGGTTGATTTATGTATTACACCTTAATGGAAAATGAGGAGTGATGCAGGGAGCTGACAGGGAATAAAAGAGCTTGGGATTTATGTTTGTCCTTACTTGCAGCCATTTTGTGCCATTCCATGCACAGTTTCTGTCCAGTGTCCTCATATCCACCTGCCTTCTTCAAGGACTCCCTCCTGATTTTTACTCAGTAGGATGTGGCCTATACATTCTGAAGGAAAACATGAAGTCGCCAGCAACAGTAAATGAGCATGACAAAATAATACTCTAAATGCTAAACCTTCCCTCTTAGAGTCAATAACAACCATGTGTTTTAAGCTGAAACATGATGGATGTTTGTGTTTTTCAAAATCCAGTTTAAAGGTTTAGAAAAGGCAAGTAGGGAGAACATATTCCACATCCACAGACCCACATGACTCTCCAAGCTGTTCCACAAAAGCAGGATAAAAGTTAAACATAAAATAAGAACTATGATGCTGTTATCAGCTTAAAATTTATTACTGCTTGAATTTATAGCAGAGAAATATGGCCTTAACAATAAAACCTAATGGCAGTACATCACTTGAAACATTAAAGTTAGGGACACAGGACACTGACTGCTTTATTTCGTCTGATTTTATCCAAAGAATCGGTTAACTAGATAAAAGAGAAAATGGAAGCTGAGTATTTGCTAGTCTGTGTTTTCATTTCTACCTCATTTCAGGTGGTTTTGGACGGGTACACGTCAGGTAAGTCACTGATTAGCCTGCCCTGAGGTGTGTGTTCTTGCTACTAGTTAAAATTTCACTGTGCCTCTGTCTACAGAATCCCATGTGATCCACACGGATTAACAAGCCAACAATTCAGACCTGTAGCCACAAGATATAATCCTATGACAGTGAAAGGTCAGTTTAGCTGCTTCTTTTCATATACAGCTTTGTCTTAGCACTACAAAAGTGCAGTTGTTACCTCAGAAACCCACTTCAGGTTTTGTTGGAACGATGGCATTCCCCCCATTCCCCTGTTCATTCAAGAACCAGACGGCCCTAATGAAAATCAAAACAAACAAGAATCCTGTTGAGCGAACACAGTGAAGAAATTAATCAAAGCTGTGTTTTCTGGTGGATTTGCAGAAATCTGTTTTTATCAAAACTCTTTACAAATGCATCACCAGAGGAAAGCAGTATGGACATTCACAGCAAGGGGTCAAAAGAAACAGAAATCAGGAAATTGTGACAGATTACAAGAGACTGAACAAATATAGGACTAGGGATTTAGATTTGGTATAAAATATACTCTCTTGACAGCATGTGTTGGCATAAGGAGATGGTTGGTCACTGTGTGAACACTGTTTAGACAGTGGACATAGATGGGACCCAAGAAATTTTAGATTTAACTATGTGAATTTCTCTTTGAGAACTTTACTTTTGTATGTATCACCACAGAGCTGGACATTGGGGCATTGGTGAGTTGTCAAAGGGCCAACGTACTCCACTTTCAGGGGAGCACAGTTGCAATGACTTCAGGGCAGTGTAATGAAGGTCATCCATATAAACACATGTGCACAAACACACAGCTATTCAGGGTTCCTCAGATTTCTGTCCTAATCATCATGCACACATACAAGACACAAGTTAAGTGCTGAAGTTATTTGCTTGCCTTAATGTAATGTAACTATGATAGTATATCCCGTGAACTCATGGCAAGGGCACAGGTGGTAAAACATTCAGACATAGACAGAGCAATCCCTGGAAATACTGGCCAGAATAGAAGGGTTTCAGAGGGATTAATTGACAAATCACTGCTTTTACATTTCACCCTGCCTTTCCACAAAGTGCTGCACTAACCCTGTTTCAGACGCCTACAATTTATTTATTTATTTATTTATTGTCCTTTTGGCTTTTCCTGTGAGTTCAGGGTCGCCACAGTGGATCATTGTCCGCATGTGTTGATTTGGCACAGTTTTTATGCCGGATGTTCTTCCTGACGCAACCTTCCCCAATGTCTACCACCCCCATAAGACATCTACAAATTTATAGTAAAAATAAAACCAACCAGAAGAAGCTGATAGACCTATCTCACTCTCACATTGCCAAGAGGGTTTCAATCCTAAGAAGAGGAAAATTTGTGTAAGGGAAAGTGAGTTGGACAGACACTTCCTAATTAAAACACTACACACACTTCCTGATCCCCTTCCCATGCAAAATGTATCCACACTGTACTAGTGTACTGTACCACACTGACAGACCAGGACAGGAGGGCAGGGAAAGAGTTGGTGACTGTGCCACAAATGGAATCAGTTTCTTTACTTGGAGCTAAGAACATGGCTGTGCTTAAAGCACCTGCATACATATAAACACATGTGCACAAACACACAGCTATGCAGGGTTCCTCAGATTTCTCTGCTAAACATTATGCACACATACAAGACACAGGTTAAGTGCTGAAGTTATTTTAAACAAACGTGTATTTCAATCCATCTATTGTCTTTATCCGCTTATCCTGGTAAGGGTCAAAGGGGGGCTGGAGCCCCAGCTGTCATTGGGCAAGAGATGGGGTACACCCGGGACAGGTTGCCAGTCTATCTCAAGGCCAACAGAGACTGGCATACACAGACAAATAGCTATTTACACTCACATTCACACCTAAAGGCAATTTAGAGTCACCTGTTATCTTAACATGCATGCCTCTGGACTGTGGAAGGAAACGGGAGCATCCACAGGAAACCCACACAAGCACGGGAAGAACATACAAATTCCACACAGAAAGGTCTCAGCTCACCAGGATTCGAACCATGGACCTTCTAGTTGTGAGATGGTAGTGATAACCACTGTGCTTGTATGTTACTCTACTCATGGATTAGAGCAGTGTCAGGGTGGCCAAGTTAGTCAAGTTAGTCAAGTTAGAAAGATTGTGGTAGTGCATGACCCTGGTTCATGCCCCATGTTGGCCTCCATGTGTTCATTAGCACCTGCCTTACACAGGGTAGTGCAGCAGCTGCATCTGTGCTCTGCAGGTGGACCAGTCAAAACAGAAAATGGAAAAACTGACTTTATTTAAAGGCAGATGCTTAAGCCATCACTTAAAAAGCAAAGATAAGCATGTAAAGATCTTATTAGGGGGTATCCTTATAATAATTATATTAATAATAATAATAATAAGATTATTAGATTTGGTATAAAATATACTCTCTTGACAGCATGTGTTGGCATAAGGAGATGGTTGGTCACTGTGTGAACACTGTTTAGACAGTGGACATAGATGGGACCCAAGAAATTTTAGATTTAACTATGTGAATTTCTCTTTGAGAACTTTACTGACCCTGGTTCATGCCCCATGTTGGCCTCCATGTGTTCATTAGCACCTGCCTTACACAGGGTAGTGCAGCAGCTGCATCTGTGCTCTGCAGGTGGACCAGTCAAAACAGAAAATGGAAAAACTGACTTTATTTAAAGGCAGATGCTTAAGCCATCACTTAAAAAGCAAAGATAAGCATGTAAAGATCTTATTAGGGGGTATCCTTATAATAATTATATTAATAATAATAATAAGATTATTAGATTTGGTATAAAATATACTCTCTTGACAGCATGTGTTGGCATAAGGAGATGGTTGGTCACTGTGTGAACACTGTTTAGACAGTGGACATAGATGGGACCCAAGAAATTTTAGATTTAACTATGTGAATTTCTCTTTGAGAACTTTACTTTTGTATGTATCACCACAGAGCTGGACATTGGGGCATTGGTGAGTTGTCAAAGGGCCAACGTACTCCACTTTCAGGGGAGCACAGTTGCAATGACTTCAGGGCAGTGTAATGAAGGTCATCCATATAAACTTATTAGGGGGTATCCTTATAATAATTATATTAATAATAATAATAACAGCCCTGATAAAGTGGCAGCCAGCACTCTGATGCTTTATTGGCTTCGCTCATCTTTAAAGATAAGGTGGTGATGATGTGTTATGACAACTGCCCAGTGAACTCCCTAGTTATCAAACTATATCAGCGCAGTCTGTTCATCCTCCCACTCCCAACCAGAACGTTCCCATCCTCCCCCATTGGCCCAGATCTATCCCTTATTCCTCAGCCACTTCCAGACTCTCTCCTTCTCATCCCTCAGCTCACCACTCTCCTAGGCCTTTCTCTGTATCCCTTTCTGACAAGCAAACTGAACCAATAGTTACTCTTTTCTGTCGTCACTACTGAGAACCACATTGGAAGTCCCTATAAAGATGGGACACACAGAAAGCCCCAAACACACATAGACAGGTCTACGTAATGGAGAATTGCTTACTGCTGACGTAGTTTATGTTGCCAAGCCATCGGTGTGGGGTGAGGTGAGGTGGGGTGGGGAGGACATTAACACAGAGCAGCTGTGTTAAGCAGAGCCTGTTCAGAGGCAAGTTGATTGATCATGATCACCTTCATAGCACAAAATAGCTGATGTACATGGGAGAGAAAGCATGCGGAGTGAGCTAATAGTGTCTGTTAAAAGGGTGACAGAGAGAGACAGTGGGAAATGGAGGACTCAAATCTTTCAGATAAGAATTTATCTTAGAAACATACTGTCTTTTAGAGATTATATGATAGAATAAATGACCAAAGACTAAAAAGAAATCACATGAAAGCATCCCTTCACCTAAATAGCATGCCAATAAACACTTCACTTATATCTAGGGGCATCTTACAAGCTGAGAGTTATGTTTCTGGCAAAGTTTTGAGACATTAGATGTGTGCTAGCTTTAGTCTCAATAAAATGAAGGTAAATACAATTTTGTTTTTGTTAATATCAATTTAACAGAACTTATACAACTTCTCTTTTCAGAGACAGAATCCCCATGAACAATTTTAGAAACAATATTGTGGAGTATATTGCCAATAACTGTCAAAAGTGAGGTCAGTGTAACCCAGTACATCAAGGGAACTCTAGAATACTGAGCAGATGCTGAGTTCTCCAAGTCTAATGTAATGTAAAAAATACCCAATAATTTGGGCCCCTTCATAATGTGATCAAGTGGCCAGTGGTGTGTTGCAACATGTTCATTTCTTAACAAACTTGAGAATCAGCTCCAGCAGAAGCTCAGGGGAGACGCAAGAGGTGCGTAGCTCTGTGTAGCAATGATGAGAAGTGATGTGAAATGGGGTAGGAAATAGTAATAGAAATAGAACGGGATATAGTAAACAGCATGAATGGGCTTGATGATGGGGGAAAAAATCTGGTTCTGAGCTTGGAAACGCTTTCCGAAAGTACAACAAAAGAAAGATTGATTCTAAATTAAATAGTCTGAGGACATTCAAGAGCCAACTCACTGTCTATGCTGAGTGAATAACTGGCATGCTTAGAGAGAAGCTGAAAGTTAAACATGACCAGTTGTCACAGACAAAAGTATACATATAGTTATCCATTACACATTATACTCTGCACACTGAATGAGGTTTACAGCACTATACACTATATACTATACTGCACTATAGAATTTGAAAGAAAATAATACATTTAATCCATTTTAAAATAAGATTGTAACATAACAAAATGTGGAAAAATTTAAATGCTGTGAATACTTTCTAGATGCACTGTATTGAAAAAAAAGTCTTACCTCAATATGGAAATGTTCAGGGAGAAAATTTTATAACTTCTGTACGCGATTATTTTTTTTATTACAATGAGATGCGCCCCTGTGATTCCAACTACAACCAGAGAAAGCAAGTGGGCTGTGATTAATGGAAGCAGGAGGTCGGTGCTAAATAATAAGCTGTTACATCTATCTGCTCCTCCTGAATCAGCTGGTTCAGAGAACTAGGGCACTTCAGTAGAAGGTTTTCAGTAACAGCAGTAAGAGTTTGGTTTTACCCAGTAAAATTATTAAAAAAAACTGCTCTGGTTAAATATTAAATGATTTACATGAAATGATTTCACATGCATACAATTGACCCCATATTGCTTCACGTTAGTAGCCGTTCTTTTAAAGTTGGAGTTGCCACCTAGTGATGAAATGTAAAATAGCAGCTAGTCTTCCATTGGGGAAAGAAATAGACTGATGGAGCGTGAAATTGTTTAACAAACTGAAGGATCAGTAAGCTTTATCTTATCTGGCTCGAATTGATCTTGATCTTTAGCTGGATGGCAGAACACCTCTAATTTTCTTAGAAGCAGAGGCAAAGAATATATATATTTAAAAAAAAAAATCTGTACAATCAGTTGCAAATTTATATCAGCCTGTTTTAGCTGTATGATCAGTTTGGATGCCATGGGCTGTAGCTGAAGTGGGTGGGAGAGGTTATGTTATTAACCCTAGACAAACACAACCCACTACTACAGCAACACAAACTTCCAAAATGATTATACCTTTCACGTCATTAATGAACAAAGAAAAACATACAAGACTGAAAATGTATTAATTGTAAAACTCAAAAATACATTTCTGTTTCAGGTAGATTTCTTCTTTATTCATAATATTTATGTTTACAGTGTGTGTGTATATTTGCTACCCCAGACACGATAAAACCATTCTTCTAAAAAGAGGTTTTAACAGGTCTTGACAAGTTAGATGTTAACATAACCGTATAGATTCACATTTAAGCGAAGATTTTAGCACAAGTGTAAAGATTTTAACTTTCACACCAGTTACTTGATGTGCACCTCCTTAAATGATACAGTATGAATGTTAAAAAGCAGCATCGAGTACAATTATCATGATGTGAACATAGAGGACAGTACAGAACATGGTACATAGTTTAATGAATTGAAAAAAAAAATTAAGTACTTTGCGTAGGTGAAAAACACAGGTTTTAAATAAATAAAAGGTCTTTTGTAAAGTCAAGTGGTCAGTAAGCTGTGTGAACAAACAAATGTATATAAAAGATGGAACCATTCTTATGTCAGCAATAACATCTTTGAAAATAGCGATTTATTGCCCTCCTCTCTGATACTGTACACGTGTTCCCACTTGCACCGCTCCTGGGTGTGGTTGCCTGTGTGCATGGTTGCCTCTGTAGTTTAGAGGTCTGTTGTTAGCTGGCCTTTACTCTCGATCATCCTCATGATAGACTGGACCACCTCTGATGTGGTACCCTGTCCCCCAATATCAGCAGTGTGTAACTGCAAGGAAAAAAAAAACAAGCTCACAAACATGGTTTAACATTAATCTAAGTCAGTAAATTACCAAATGCCATGAAACTTGAACACAATGGAAAATATAATACATAATAACATAAAATCTCTCAAAGGAGCAACCATTCTGCTGCTGTGGATGATAAATAAATGAGGATTTTAAATGACTTCAAATTACCTTAAATAATCCCAATACCACACCATGTAAACTGAGAGAGCATAATCCACCATACTTACAGGCAGCTTTGTGTCAGTGAAACAATGCTGCTTTGTGTGAATGTATTGTGATGCCCTTTAGGACGCATGCCAGTATGAGCCTACATCACACAACAATAGCCTGTTAAGATTTATGGCAGTGATGTAGTTGAGGAAGAGGTAAAGGAAGACTTACCCTGGTTTCATTCATGGTGGTGAGAACTGCATTTCGGAGCAAAGTGGCATAGTCATAAAGCCTGGAGACATACAGGTGAAATTATTATTTACACTATTATAGCAGTCACAACATTACATCTCAGACAAACCCAGTGCAGGATATGCACTGAAAATGTTTAATTCATAAAAGCTTACTTTAGGTGGTCCAACATCATGCAGCTGGCTAGCAGCATGGCAGTAGGATTAGCAATGTTCCTGTTTGCAATGCTCTTTCCTGTGTTCCTTGTGGCCTGAGCAAGTCAGAAAACAGAAATATCTATGTTACAATATAACTGATAGACACGATCAAGGCGTATTTAATCCTTTAAACACAGAGGGGACAGTGTCCTACTAGCCAGGAATTTTCAAACACTCACCGTTTCAAAAACAGCATAGTCACGACCATAATTGGCCCCAGGTACAAGACCAGGCCCTCCCACCAGGCCGGCACACACGTTGCTCACCACATTACCATATAGATTAGGCATCACCATGACATCAAACTGCTGGGGCTTGGATACCAGCTAAATAATAAACAAACAAGGTGGCATGTGAATAATTTTGATCTACTAAGATTTACTTGATCAAATGTTATCAACTGTTACCTGCATCGTAGTGTTGTCTACAATCATGCTGTCAAACGAAATGTCTGGGTAACCTGAGGCCACTTCTCTGCAACACTGCAAGAACAAGCCATCACCAAGCTTCCTGTTGGGAGTAGGAAGGCCGCAATCAACATTTCAAGCAAGAGGAAAATAACGTATAACTGAGGACACTTAGAGAACTCTAAACTCACATGATGTTGGCCTTGTGCACAGCAGTGACCCTGCGCCGACCTTTCTCCCTGGCCAGTTGAAAGGCATAGTCAGCAATCCTGAGGGAATTGTTCCTAGTGATGATTTTGAGACTCTCCACTACTCCTGATACACTCTAGAATGACAACAAAAGTTACCGTGCAGAACATTGCAAGAGAACAAACTAGACAAGAGAATGTTGGCTTTGTTAGTCAATAAGCTGGAGTAACAGTAAGCTTGTAGGAGGTGTGTGACAGTGCACTGTTGTTGCATTTATGGACAGTGCTGAGCATAGAGCATCTGTGTTTTAGAGGCATTTAAGGCTCAATATGCAATAACTCTGTACATACTGCATGATTAACTATATTTCATATGCTTGAATAAGCCTTGCCAATGTCAGTCTGCTCACTGAGCCCAGTATTCACTACAATACTACACATTGTTTTTTAATTTAGATGCCTGCTACAAATTACGCAGACAAGAAAGTGGAAGAAAGAAGTTCTACACTGCAGTGCTGAATACAAGTGTGTGTTTCAGCAGACAGCAGAATTGATTATGCTCCCCTTCTGTCTGACCTCATGCTCCAGACTGCTGTACTCGCCCTCTGTGTTCTCCCTAATGATCATGATGTCAATGTTCTTGTGGCGAGTCTGGACTCCAGGGAGGGACTGGCAGTGCATCACATTGGCATACAGGTCTAAGCTTGTGCTGTTGATACACATATGGAATAAAATAAGGGGAATAGAAGGTAAAACAATGAATAACAGACTATGAACAACTTGATGGAAGAGAAGTGAGACATATGACAAAGAGTCTTTATAACGGTAAGTGCATATATCACGGTAGCGCTTACCGAAGGAGATTATTTCTTGACTTGACAGATGGTGGCATTGTATGATTGGTTTCAATGTTACCTATCAGAAGAGTTAAACAATGTCACATTTACTTTATAGTATCATGGTCCCATTTATAAACAATATGCTTCTCAATGTTGTGCTCAGATTTTGATGATTTAATGCTACATTTAGGACACAGAAAAAAGTTTTTTTCTTACCCTTGAGGGCAACCCCATTACGGCGGATGGCAGTGATGGCATTGTTGATATCATCCTCAGTCTCTGCAGCAGAGTTGACATGCACCACCTCAAAGTCCACTGGCACACAGCTGAACCTACAGCATGATTACAAAACACATGATGAGGTGGTTCGCTCCTGTCTGCAGTCAAGATTCTTTAACAAGATTTAGTAGAAGTCTAACAAACCTGAAAACTTCTCTGACATGATTAAGCAGCTGTGGACCAATTCCATCTCCTGGTATGAGGGTCACAGTGTGTCTGCCTCCATACTTTGCAGGAGGAGGCTGTAAAATGATAATATTAACTGTATTAACTGCTATGAACTTGATAAATATGGTTCTGCAACTTTTAACCCATAAGTTACAATTCACAAATGATTTCAAACCACTAGCTCATTATAATTATTGTAGTACAACAGTAGTACAAGATAGTTGCGTTTAGGGATCTATTTTTGTCAGTTGTAGTTGTGGTACAGGGTAAAAACACCAAAAAAGATGCACTGGCATCTCGAACCTCAGCATCGTTCTACCAATATAAACTATCTCTCCTCTGAACATGTCCAAACCACCTCAATCTGGCCTCTTTGACTTTATCTCCAAAAATTCTAACATAAGCTGTCCCTCTGATGTCCTCATTCCTGATCCTGTCCATTATTGTCACTCCCAAAGAGAACCTCAACGTCTTAAACTCTGCTTCTTCCATCTCTACCTTCTGTCTTTTCTTTAGTGCCACTGTTTCTAAGCCCAACAAAATCACTGGTCTCAACAAAGTCTTGAACACCTTTCCTTTCATTCTCTCTGATACTCTTATCTTCAACCGTTCCAACCTGCTTGCACTCGCCTCTTCACCTCTTTTCCACACTCTCCGTTGGCCTGAACTATTGACCCTAAGTACTTACAGTCCTGCACCTTCTTCATCCCGCTCCCTGCGACCTCACCGTTTCACTTGGGTCCCCCTCATTCACACACATGTATTCCTGTCTTGCTGGAGCTAACCTTCCTACCTCTGCTTTCCAGAGCAGACGTCAACCTATCTACATTATCTTTCACCTGCTCCCTGCTCTTGCTACATATCACAATGTCATCTGCAAACATCCTAGTCCATGAAGATTCCTCATCTGTCAGCCTGTCCATCACCAGGGCAAACAAGAAGGGGCTCAGAGACAATCTTTGATGCAGACCTACCTCCCCTGTCACACCTCACTACTGTATTGGATTAGATACCGATGCCTTCTGCATGTCAACACGATAGTCTACCCATTGAACAACCAGGCCCCCTACCATGAATGTGTTTATATATTTGTATTTATACTGGATCCCAACTTAATGCTTGAACCATTGAGCCACCATCCCCCCTACTATCACGCATAGGGTTTTCAGCATGTGATATTTAGGCTGCTAACAAGTAAAATCAGTGACACACCTGAATGAAACCTTTCTGATTATTATCATAATATCAACCAACCCTAATATAATTAAAGTACTGTTCGTTTATGTACTTTTTTCAAATGGATACAGTGGAATTTAGAAAAAAGTTTGCTACTTACAATGTTTTCACCCTGTAGTTGAAGATGGACAGTAGGGAAAGGAGAACAAGAGTCAGATTGACAGCTGTGCAGATGATTTGTTAAAAACAAGTAGTGGCATATATTATAATAACCCTTATTACTCCAAGACTGCAGAACAGCAGATATACAAGCTAGAAATCCCATGTTACAACAAAACAAAAAATTACACATGTAATTTTTAACTAAAAGCCAAAAAGCTTGTAAATAAATACACAAATCTAACTTTACATATTTAAACTAATCTACAAAGAAAAACTGATTCACTCACAGTATTAAAGCTCTTATTCCTTTGACTTGTCAGAGTTGTTCCAAATACCTAAAACACAAAATGAATAGGAATAAAAAGGGCCTGTTTGACACAAATTGACGAGGAAACAAACGAACACAAAACACTAAAAAATAAAACATTAATGCAGCCAGCTGAATACTCAGATGTGCTGAAAAAGCTGTGGCAAAATCTGATAACGTTAGCTAGTTTGATTTTTTAGCTACTGAACATATGACCTTGTATTCAAATACAAATAACCGAGTTTAATTACCAGCCACACAACAACGATCACAACCGCTAAGACAAAACACTATGTTTTCTCTCACTTTGAAGGAATCTCCAATGCGTTTACCCCAGAAAGGATTTGTGATTTTGAAGGCAGACAGTGCTGCACTGCGCGCAGCCATCTTGATAATAAAGCAAGGAAGTGATTCTCTGTTGCGCCACTATTCTCTTATTTATTAATTGTTTTATTTTCTGTTCTTACTGTTGCTGTTTTTTAAAGGGTGTGTGTTTGTGGTGGGGTTGTCAATATTAGTTAATTCATGTATTATATAAGAAAAAATGTCGTGATTTAATACACTTATCTTTCCGTTGATGGCGCATTCACGTGGAAGCGCTAAGTGGGAAAACGTTAAATGTCAGCACTCCAGTTGTGAGATATTTGACACAGCTGACACCCACACAATTTGCAACTCGTGCAGTGAAAACGTTAACAATCTACGATGCGCATGATAGCTGCAGAAGTAACACCATTGGTTGTTACATCAAAATATACCCGATATTAACAGTTAAATAGTCAATTCAGAGCTTTGACCCGAGATATACACTGCTTGCATTAGGTTTCATACTTAGATATAAGATTGAGTTCAGATATACGTTTATAACATAAATAACTAGTTAACTTAAGTTTCAACCCCCAAAGAACCAAATCGGGATAAAATGTTTCTCTTTTCTTCCCAAAGTGTTGACGCTAAATGAACGCACTTGGGTCACGTGAACAGCCTCGCGCGCAGTCTCCGTAGCTTCGGGTTTATAACCGGAAGACGGTTTGGAGACTGAACCATAGGTTCCCCATGATTGTCCAGTATTTTGTAAACTTCCACTGAGCATATTGATCCTAGTCTGTCTTCTCATTGAAAGCGGACTTAACCTCAGAAACGACTCAATGAGGAAGCAGCGCAAGAATTAGTCCAAATCCCGAGTGGCAGGCGCAACAGCTCTTTTTTATCGTCACCGTTCATTGGCAGCAAAGGTGAGAAGACGGGAGAAACAGGCAGTGGCGTTGAAATTTACCGTTATATTAGGTGAGAAGTGTCGCTTCTTATTGTTTAATGAACTGGTTATAACAATTTAGTGATGTTGTCAACGTAATAATCGTTTGTTCAAACGTAATCTCTTGAGAGCCATCTCACATGGCCGTTGTAAAACATTAAAGCTTTCTTTGTACTTGTACTTTGTACTATTTGACTTTTTTACTTAAAGATAAGACAAAACAAAAAATAGAATTTTAAGTTTGGCGAATAGAAGTTATTGTCAAAATGCTCATGTTTACATGGTGCACATCGAAAACAGACAGTGGTTAGAAAGTGTACAGAGGATGCGAATGTATGGAGGTTGGGCAGATGTCTTATCAATAAATATGAAAACGCATTTTGACTAAACATTTTTGTTTTGTCCAGGTCTATGAGACATTATGAGATTAACAGGTGAGTTACAATTTGCATCACATTTCACACCAGTGGAAACTGGTGGGTTGGAGGTATTTCCCTGTGTCTTGAACTGGTGTGTCCTGTTTCCCTTAACAGGTCCTCTGAGGGTTGTGGCTGTGCTGCTGTTAGTGGGGCTCACATGGCTGCTGGCAAGCACATTATTTGGAGGAGAGAGTGGTTCATCTGTGCGGCATTTCTTCAGTGGTAAGCGATGAGTGCTGAGATTATTATTTAAGGGATCGAAAAAAAATTGCTACCATTGGCTGGTTTTAGTTACTTAAAGGCAACTATTTTCTCACTTTTTACAGACTAGAGTCAATTATAGACATTAGAATGTAATGAGTTAAAGTGTATTTGAAAAAATAAAGGTGTGTATAAAATTATCACACAACTATTTTCTTATACAAGCTTTGTTAATATGATTGGGAAACAATTTTTTTTCAGGGGCAAGTGAGGAAACAACACCTGGTAAGTAAAAAAAAATGCATATACAACTGTTCAAGTATCATGTTGTTAATGTCAACATTATCAACACAATACTTGGCCTAATCTTACATTACCTAACCTTTATAACAGATTTGTCTTCTTCCCTATTACCACTGACCTATGTGTCATATTTTAGCAGAACCCCGTCCTCGAAAATATAAATGTGGACTTTCAGCCCCCTGTCCCTCAAAACATTTGGCTTTCCGTTTGGTGTCTGGTGCTGCCAATGTCATCGGCCCCAAAATCTGCCTGGAGGATAAGATGTGAGATTGAGTACTTACAAGTTCCTCACTGTTCATGTGTGTCTTTGTCTCCCCTGCTGTGTCTTTTGGTTTTTTCTTTGTTTTTTCACACTCTGTTCTTTTTTCCTCTGGGCTATCATAACCAGGCCTCCAAGTCTGTCTGGGGAGCTGAATGCAAGTATGCTTTCAGTCTGTCTGTTCCTCATCTCTTTGGTTTCGTCTGTAATGTTTTTGTAATTGTTGTTGCCTCTTAAGTTGCAGGATTAATATGTATGCACGAGGCAAAATTTGTCTTCTCCCAACAAGAAACCTCTTGTGCTTGTGTCTGACAGGTTAGTGAGCAGTGTAAAGAACAATGTTGGCAGAGGACTAAACATAGCTTTGGTGAATGGTAAGAGGGTCACCTTGACCTTCATAACAGGCTGTTTTGTGTCAATATTTTAAATTCCAGTTAATTGTGGTATTTTAACATTTGACTAATGTTCGGTGCTTAGGGGTGACAGGAGAGCTCTTGGACACTAAAACCTTTGATATGTGGGCAGGAGGTAAGAAAAAACTGAAAAATAGATACTACTGTATAGTTTATATTTCACATCTTAGCAACTAAAACCCATAAACCACAGTTTTTAAACTGTTCTGATCTTCCTGCTCAGATGTTTCAGATCTGTTGAAGTTCCTCAGACCACTCCATGAGGGAACACTTGTGTTTGTGGCCTCCTTTGATGATCCAGCTACAAAGTAAGAATCCATTATGTGCTGTCCGTTCCACTTGAATACCTCTTTTCCTCTTAGAAGTAACTCTTAAGCAGTTAAACAGAGACATGTCATATAATTTCGTTATGACTTCTAATTCTCTTTTGTAAAATAAAATAATTCTGCATTAAAAAAATAGTTAAACAACAGAAGGACTCATATCAAACCAGTTTTATAGACCATCAGCTTTTCATCTGCTTTTATCTTCACAACCAAATCCAATACTATACATTGAACATGTATTATAACAAACTCATGTATTTATCTATGTACAATTACAGTATAAAATAGATATACTAGCCATTAGTTAATAATGCTAAAAAGATTTACTTAATTTGGAATAAAGAAAGATGTCACCAGGACAATTTGCATTTACCTTAAAATGTTACGTCACTTATGTTGACCTGTAAATATAGCTTTCAACAAGAACAACTAACGTATGTACTAAATCTCAACCTACTGTCTTATCATCATTTCTGGTGATAGGCTGAACGACGAAGCCCGGCGACTGTTTGAGGAGCTTGGTAGCACAGCTATAAAGGAACTAGCCTTTAGAGACAGCTGGGTGTTTGTTGGAGCCAAGGGCATTGAGAATAAGAGTCCATTTGAGCAGGTATGTTACTGTAACTACTAAAATTCAATAAATCATGATAATTTGCTTACAGGTACAAACATGCCTATGTTATTTTATAAAGTAGAGTAAAATATAGTATAGTATAATATAGTGATGATACTAATTGAAGCATATGCTTAGAATTAGTAAATCATACACCAATGTACCAATATCACAAGAGAAGGTACTGTAATATTAGTGGACATCTATACTGTAGAAAATACAACGATAGACTAAATCCAGCTTGTTTAAATCCAACATGTTATATTAAATGTTCATACCACATCCAAAGCTTCTGTTATAGGAGTCAATGGTGATGCTACCTATTTCACATTATTGGCTTAGCCAGCATCATTTTAAATATCTATCTAAAAAAAAATTATGTCTTTTAAAAGGTCAGTTTAAAAGTCCTTTGAGACAATTTGTATTGACCATTTCTCAAATCTGACACTCTTTTATGATATATGATTTTTTTTTTTTTACTCTCTAACAGGTGGCAATATTTTTCATACTTTTTATATTTGCAGTGACATAGTAATGCAGCAAAATACAGACTTTTTATTATCTTTCACACTCACAAATGGATGGCAGCAAACTACAATTCAGGCTAGTATGGCCAGCTGCAATTTGGGGTTAGCTGGTGAATATATAAAGTGTAAAGTCATCATTTAGAAAGGCCAAATTACAAATGATCAGCATTTGCTCAGCACCTTATATGTGATCAAATATCACCCAGCAGTGAGAGCCTAATCCTGCTCTGTTTTGTTGACACCAGTTCTGTTGGCCTATGTTTTTTTCCATCAGCGCATGAAAAACAGTAAAAGCAACAACAAGTACGAAGGTTGGCCTGAATCTCTGGAGATGGATGGATGTATTCCTCTGCGACCTCCCCTGGAATGATAACTCGGCCCATTTCTCCTTTACATACACCCGGAGGAGCAACAGTGGATCCAAAGGATCTAAACAGAAAAGCCATGGAGTTGCTCACTCCCTGAAACCATCCAAGGCTCCAAAAGAGACATGGGTTAACTACAGAAATTGTATTGGTGTATTAAAATGGCTGGAACCTGCTGTGGAGGATTTGTGCACTAAGCTTTATGAGAAAATTGTGAACTAAAAAAAAGTTGTAATACAAGAAAAATGTTTGTGACTGACTTAATAGGCCAAATCTTTAAGGACCAAAGTATGACGGGTGAATAAGTACAACTGGTTTCGGGCTTCCAAAGCCAATATAGCGGATGGAATTACTTCCTCTTTTCTAGCCTGCCTATAGAATATAAATATTTTAACTATATCCAATATAACACACATGTGAATTGCTACATTTCAGAGAAATTGATGTTCAACTTGCTATCTACAAAGTAAGGCATTGGAAAACCTGACGAGTTACACCTATAGTTTAGAATGTTCTAAGCACAAGTTCTGTCGGCAGATTTTATATTTTAATATATTTTCATCCTGTGATGGTTTTTAGTCATTAGTATTATAAATTATAGTAGCTGCCATTATTTTCCTAAAAACTTGATGCACAGCAGTTTGCTTGCCACAATGTTTACAGATTTCTTTAGCCAAATTGGGCTTCTGTAGGTTTCCTTTGACATAAATATTTATTTTAATACTTTATTAAAAACTGTGAATTCATTTTGTGAGTTCATCATAACACTACCCATCATCTTATCTTGGGTTTGAAGGCAGTTATGTCAGCTGTGGGCTTTCATTAAGGTTTGAATCTAAATGTGTGGTTGTATAAGTTGTACTTAAAAATGTTGAATATATCCATTGGGCATCTTGCAAACTTGTCATAGGAAATGTTTGATATATACAAATAAAGTTTTTTGAATGTATGATTAGAAGTTTATTTTAACTGCTTTTGTCTGCATAATGTTACCTCTAAATGTCATGGATTTTCTATAAAGCATCACTATTTGAGTTTTTATTGTGGCAATGTTTAATAAAAAAATTTATTAATATTTTGTGGCGATATTTTCATTTGTGGAAGGTGTGGAAGCACACACTAAGACGGCGAAAACGTTTCCAATCTTCTGGGCCACTGGATGTAGAGTAGTTATAGCTTGACAGTAAATTCTGTTACGACAGAGAAATGTGTTGCTAGTCTAATTATGTTGTAACATCATAATAAGAAAACCATAAACACGATCAATTTCATTGTTTCATTGAAACTTGCAATATGGCTTCACTTGTCGTCAGGAAACCAGTACCACTATAACTTAAGCAGAATGAATATGTACCGAATTAACTAATTGTGTAAAATGCAGCATCCATATTAATGATTAGACATAATAATCAAATACATGAAACTGTATAAAAGCATGACTGGAGTTAATGTATGCATTAGTCTAAAGACTTTTACTTTCAATATTCTTGTTGGAGTGTTTTTAGAAATTGATTATTCAGAGTTGAGCTAATTGCTAATATTAGGTACAATAATAATAGCTGCACATGTATGTGTTTATCCACACGTGTTTATCTGGCTTTCCAATAAGCAACTCATAACAGATAATAACAAAGAAAATATAAATAAAAGAAATCCAGGCCTATTTGCAAATAAAATTAAAAAATGTGGGGAAATAACATTTAAAAAAGAAAGTGCATAGCTGCATAATTAACACACATATACGAAAATGGTGTTCCAGGATTGGGAATTGAGACCAAACCCCATAAAAACGTCCTTTGGTTCCTAATTTTGTATTTAATTGTTTATTTATATAGGGGTGTGCTGGCAGTTACGAGGAGCCCGCAAACGCAGCAAGAAGTTCCCAGACGCGGCCGTTGGCGTAAAGACGTAGCAGCGCTGCCCTCTGGTGGTGGAGCAAGCGAACACAGCGTTCAGGATGGAGAGCAGCGCTTTGGCAAGTGTGAACGGGCAGACAGAGCGCCCTCATTACACACGGGAACCTGCTGAAGGCCGTCGGAGCCGTGCGTTGGAAATTGTGTACATAACTTACAGATATCATTAGGGCACATGTGAATGGACGCTGGCACAATTTAGAGACTACGAACCGGATCAGCGAGTGCGGAGATGCGTGAATGCTCGGCCAGCTTTGTCTGAAGTGGAACACGTAGCCAGACCAAGTACTCTGTCATACACACACCGAAAAGCTCGACGACTCTGGGGATTTTGAAGCCGACAACAACGCGACAAGCCTATTAAATGTAAAGAGAGAAACAAACGGACCGGCGAATCTTTGATCTGGAAATGTGTTTTTTCTGGACTGTAAAATTATTTTGTAGCTAGAAAGCCCAATGTATACCTCGCGTAACAACAAATACCTTTGACGTTAGGAATAATATAAATACAGTTGTTAGTGAGGTAGCTAGCAATCCAGGCTGGACTGCTGCTTCACTCTAAATCCACCGCTGCTGCGAATGACTGCGATGTCAAATTAGGGTGAGTGGCGTTTTATTATGTTCTATTTGTGGTTAAACACTATATTGGTGTCATTTCAGGACCGTGACACCCAGCGTGACATTATGCTGTTCTGTTTGGTAAAACACTGCGAAACTGCTAATTAACTAGATATTTAACGCCTTTAATTGCAGTTTATTATTCCGAAATAAATGATGCAAAGTAAAAACACTCAAGTGAAGTGCAGACCTGCGGGCAGAGTCACTGACAGGCCCTCAGACGCCAACAGTTTAGCCTATTATTTAAATGATTTACTGCACTCAGGATTTTGTCATTTGGCGGTGACAGTTGTTTTAATCGCTAAGGTTATTATACTTTGTGTCTTTCAGCATTTCTGCACGGCGTCTCTGAAGTCAGCCGAATAGCTGTACTTCACGGTGCTCGCACATCAAGGCTTCCCTGTGTATATGCTGTATACTATAAATAACATATAGACGGGTGACGATTAAAGGGAAAATGCTCAACAAATAATTAGAGAAACGTCACGCACGCAGGTGCGTCGTGTGGTACAATTGAGCAGTCAAATAGAAATGCTGAGCAGGCTTAGTTGATTTAGATTTTGGATCAAGGTGGCAAGAGGAAACAATGTAAGTGACTTGGAAAGAGAGCTTCATTCTAGTGGCACGGATGGCAGGAGCTTTACTTACAAAGACTGCCCAGCTGGCGAGTGTTCCAGTGGGTAAAGTAACCAACAATGAAGGACTAAGTAAGTAAAGCCAGAAGAAGAACAGAAGTGTCCCTTTTTCCTCACGTGATTGCGAATGTCTGTGCAGGACGATGTGATCGGACTGGGTCACCATGATCAGCTTGTTGACAGTTTCAGTGTTTAGTTCTCATTACAATGACATATGCCCTTCAGTTAAGTGATGCAAAAGCTAGAAGCACTGAAAAAAAGAAATGCAATCAGAAAGGTCATTATTTACTATATTAGTGGGTAAGTACATATGTGGTGTACATCAAGTGAACAGGACTTGTCTGAATGCTGGACCCCGCTGAGAAGGGATCCAGTACCTCTGTTTTTGTAGTCATAGTTTGGGTTTGTACTTCTGCCCTTAGAGGACTTTGTAAAATTTGTAACATTGTACTTGGTGTCTCCTATGGGTAGCAGAAGTACATCCATTATTGACATATAGTTCCGCTGAGAGTTGTGGTTCACTCAAAACATTAGGATGGATTCTCTTTCTCTGAAAAATAGCTGACAGCTGCTAAACTACATAATTGAACCTTTTGCTGATGCCTGAGTTTGCCATCATCCATAAGTCCATAATTTCCATCCATACATAAGTTCAGACACAATTTGCAAGAATAAAAAGGGACTCGGTTGTTGATATGAGCTCCATGAGTAGTAAGCCACTTTACTAACAAGTAATCCCGATTTATCATTGGCTGATTAGGGAGCATTTCACTCACCTGGATTAGAGAAATCCTCTGGTATGGGACATTTCTGCTTTTAGTGACAAATAAAAGAGGACAGAAAGGGGGTTAGATAACACATTATTTCTATCTCTCTCTCTCACACACACACACTTTCTTTCTCTCTCTCTTTCTCTCTCTCTCTCTCTCTCAGTGAACAGTACTCTGTGTGTGCTACCTACACTTCACTTTCCCATGCTTGACCTGGATTGGACAAAAGTCCTTGTTGTGGTTTCAGCCTTGAGTTTCCCTAATGGGAAAAGAACAGTGATGTGCGTTTGATCTTAATAGTCTAGCTGGCCTTTGATATTTTTTATCGGATTTCAAAAAGCCATGTAGATGTAAGATGCACAGTGAAGCAACATGTGCTATACAAACGTGTGTAGACACTGAGTAAAAGGATTAGTCAAAGCAGTTCTAACTTTATTGTCTTGCAGAATTGCACTCTATTCAGAAGAACAATGCTTTTCAGACTGATCCTTATGATCTGTGCATGTACAGTTTAACCGTCAGTTTCTCTTCCCCAGCTGTGCATGTCCTGAGCAATGTAATTAATTGTAATTGTACCACATGATTACAGTCTGCAGCCTGCGCTGCAGCAGCACAGACAAAGTCAACCTCTTGAAGGTTTACACCTGCCATTTACACTAAAGTATACTGTTAGATGTGGTCTCACTGAACAAATCTGGTTTTTGTTTTCCCTGCCATTGTGGTCAACAGATGGAGACCTGTGATCTTTAAGGTAGTTGCTGACACTGGGGCCATTTGAATTTTGGCCAGCAGTTCTCAGACTTGCGCTTCTTCTGCCCTGTCTTCCAATATACCTCAGTCTCTGTCTCCTCTTTAAATCTCTGTGGATAATGCTGAATTTGGGAAATACTGTATTAATGTAGGCGTGGCTGAAATCAGCAATTTTTGATATTGATAATGATATTTTTATATATAGTTTTTATAATTGGCTCCCCAGTTAAATCTATCTGCTGGACCTTTGAGCTCATTTGTGACTCTCTACTTTAACAAAGCCCATTCAGCAAAGGAGTGATATGCAAAATCGCTGGCAGTTGATGAAGGAACCTTGTTAAAAGACTGCAACACATGCATACTTAATGATATCGTGCTGTCATAACATCACATTCAAATTTAAACTAACAATATGATGTATATGCAGAGTTTATTATATAACATTAATAGTAGTTTAAGTGTTTAAGTAAAAGTTTATGTAAAAAGTTGATACTGGGCAAAGTCTTGCTGTGATACTGCACATAACAGAATCTTTTCTTATGCCCTCTCCTCTTGTCTCCTCTCGTCTCCTTTCTGTTCCTCCCTGTCCCTCTCCTCTCCTCTCCTCTCCTCTCCTCTCCTCTCCATGCACAACTGTAGCTGCTTTTGTTCAGGCAGAAATTTAGCTATAGTCACTGCTTTCATGCACACAAACATTGGCACATATTTTATCAGGCAAAATCCCCCCAGCCCTCCTTTTGTCTGTACTAGCCCCCCTCTCTTTATCTCTCTCTCGTTCTCTTTCACACACGCATTTTTCCCACCCCTCCTGCTAGCTGCCCCACCCTCACTCCATCTCTCCTTCCCCTTTCTGTTTGAAACTCTGCTGTCCACCTGCTCCCACCAACTACGATCCCTTCCTGTACCCCTCACCATCCTCTATTCAGTTCTTTTATCTACATGTCTCTCACAATTGCAAAATATTGCTGAGAGTGGCCCTGGGCCTTACTTTGGCTGCCTAACTAACTTTCCAGTAGTAGTTTGGTTTCAGGGGATTATTCTGTATTTCCCTATGAAATAAGCGAGGAAATAGTTCAACAGTATTGCAAAGTAGTTGTTGTGTATAAAGTTACAGATTGTGTAAGAGATGTGAGCTTTATGTGTGTGTGTACAGTTTGTGAAAGATTAGGTGTATATCATCTAGAGCTTCTTCTTTTATTATTAATAAAAATTTTAGCATAACCAAACAGCCTTCAGCAGAACTAGAGAAAAGAATAGAAATCACTTCTTTTCCTGTCATGAAGCAAAGGTGTCAATGCTGCACATTCAAAAATTATAAATAGGCAGCTGCAAGTGTTCCCCCTGTGTAGGACCCTCACAGAAGCCTGAAGGATAAGAAGAGTGCAGCACATCAGGTGTCTAGTTCCCAAGCACCCCAGCACTGATAACAAATGAACACAGTGATTTGGACATGTGAACTTGATCAATGCTACACACTGGAGTCATTTGCTGCTGAAGCAAGATGCCACTGTTTACAGCTGCAGTGTGGGTTTGTTATCTTCAACTTTGGTTAATCACTTTTGCTCACATGGGCAGTAGCTTGGTCGTTTGGCTGGTGTCAGGAAATTCCTTTCAGCATTCTTTCATTGAAATGGTACATGTGGCCTGGGTGTGAGTGAGGGTTTGTTTTTGATGTGCGAGTGTCTGCCTGTGTGTTTTTGTCTGCACATTAAAGACAGAGAGATTGTTAGAAGGACAGAGGAGAAAGCTAATATGAGTGTGATAACTTTGTGTGTGTTTGTCTTTTTGTGCGTGGTTGGAAGCAATACTGGATGGGTGTGAGAAACAGTGATGGTTTTGAATGTGTTTGATATACTGTGATAACTCTGTCCGGTATGTGGCTTTCATGGGAACTCCTTGCCCTGGGGACATAGGCAAATACATTTCTGTTTAAAGGACAACTTCCGTCTCTTTACTCCCTGTTATTTTTTCCCTCTTTATGCTCCCTACTTCCTGTTAGCCTTTACCTTTTTGATCTCAATGTACATTACTGCCATTTGTCCTCTCCAGGTCACCCTAATGCAGATGATGTACCTTTAGTTATAGATAATATTCATAAGGTGTTAAATCAGTATTCTATGTTTTTTAGGTTTATTGTACTGCTGAAATTAGTTGGTAGCCAATAAAGACAGACTTCATAATTCAACATTTAATTAATTTTTTTATTTGTGTGATAACCCACATTATCTGGCTAATTTTCTTTAGCTTGATGAATTCCTGCTTTTGTTATTTTTATCAATTGTCTTGAAATTTGTTAATATAATTTTGGATTCAATTCCATTAATCACTTAATCACAGCCCTGTTGTTGTGTTAGGTGGCTATACCTTTTTTGTTATTATTTTATTTATAAATGGTTTCTCATTTAAAATTGCAGAAAGTTCTGCATATTTATTATAACAAATAATTTAATGTAACAGATGACATATATTGGTCAGATTGGTCATATATTGACCACCCACAAACTGCATCAATGATTTCACAAGGTCTGTTGCATTATGGTGATAAATGTGGAATGCGTTATGGGAGGCTACAACCCTGTTGGTAATTGCAGGTTTTCTCTGAGCATGTGTCTATGTCTTGCAAATGTTGCTTAGCTGGAATTCTTTGTTGTTCTCCAGGAACTGGTTTGGCTTCATCCTATTGTTCTAGAATTTTGACTGACAGCTTTTAGCATTGCATGTCATACTCTTTTGCTGTAGTCTCAGAGATGACAGGCTTGAAGTGAGTTTTAATGACTATAGTATAAAGGAGATAATAGCCGCTGTGCACTACTAGATGATCCCCCCTGTGGTCATGGTGGGCTTAGCTCATTAAAATTAAAGAAAAGGTCTAGACTTGCAGCTGTGATTTAGAGTCTATCTAGCACGAACAACACGTCAGGGGGCAACACTGACTGTACATTTGCCATCCTTGTGGACACCTTCATAGCTAAGAGACACAGAACCATGACAGTCTGTCATTTTTAGCTGTAAAGTAATATTTGTTACGATGTAAATGAATATAGCCAGTTACTATGACCCAGACTTTGCTCCTTACTTTCTATTTGCTGCACATTTAGCTCCCAGGATAGCCACATTCTTTCATTACAGCTTTTGTTGTTGGTGTACATCAGTGCACACTCCTCCCATAAGATCAGATCAGAGATGCAAAAATGGTGACTTTAGGCTTTATTGTATCAGTACTTGGCATTTCAACTGTCTCTTAGATATTGGCTCTAGAGTAACATCAGGCTGGCTGCTGTCTAATGAGACAGCTCTGATGCAACCATTGAGAGATCACTGGCTATCAGAAGATAGTGAAGATATGAATCATAAGGGCAGATGTGGACGGATATAAAAGAGAGAAGGTAAAAAAGTTTAAAAAAAATTCCTAGTGTACACATGCTATCTTAAACACAAATACACAGAAATCCAAAGAGCAAATGAGACTTCCAGCTCAGAGGAAGCCTATTGTGTTTAATTTCACCTTTTGCTGGCAGAGAATAATACTGAGGGCCAATTTGAAACTGTGTTTTGTCACCTTGCCTGAATGCTTGGCTGAATATACAGTGAGAAATACTGCCGGCTGATCCCTGTGCTCATGATGATCACAATCACAGTTTTGTATATTTATGAGCCCTTTGTTGCAATTTAACAATTCCTCTGTGTATGAATTATTAACACTCAGCTGGCCAATAGTTCATCATCCATATTTAATGATAGGGATTGCATACTTCTAACTGCAGCTTTTTGTTGACTAGTGGAGCCACTGAACGCATTTTAAATCACAAGGTGCTAATTAACTTGCACTTTATGATTGATAAAGGTAATTCTTGACCAGGGTCACTGGTTATTCTCAAGTGTTCAAAATGTCAAAGTTTAGCCTGTAATAATGTTTGAAAAGAAATGTTTGACAGGTTGAAGCGACAATAAGCAGGAATTAGCATTTAGTTTGGTTTGTCTTCTCACACTATTGTTACGTCTGATTCACTTTTACGCCACTGTAAATACCAGTCACTATTTGAGTCATCCTCGTGTGTACGTGTGTGTCCACATATACTGCAGCTGTTACTGAACTGACCTCTGACACTGAAAGTGTCAGAAGCCAAACAATAGTGCTGATTAAAATGTTACAGTAATGTTAGAGGGTTTATTATCTGCATGGTTTTATTTATTGTCAATTGAAAAGTAACACTGACAGCATTGCGACATTGACAATATGATATAATTCCAGGTTTCTGTGACAAGCTTGTCCGATGTCATGTGAGCGCTAACATAAACAAAACTCGGCAGCATTACAAGTTGTATTGTGAAGTAATTATCAGTTTTCTTCGTGTGGACAATTCAAAGTTTCCATGAACAAAAACATATTAGCTGTAAACTAAAATACCCTTACAAACTTGGATTATTTTACAAAAATTGAAAATTGGCTAGTGAGCTAAACAACATAGCTAAAGTTGTACAGAAACCAATGTAAGGGCATATATTACCATTTCCAATATCCTGTGAATGTGTTATTTAAAAAACTTTACTACATAAGCCAAACCTCCGTCAAAGTTTGGATGTTGACTTCTTACTGCATTTTTGATGTTTATTAGCCACAGTAAGAATAGGATCTATTGTATGGATGCATGGGTGTTTCCTGTGTTGAGAGATTATAGAGCTGCATGCTTCAGTAAAGAGTAACACACTATGAGACTCCCGAGTTCCATGCTGCACTATTTGAGGATCCTAGCTTGTTTTTGTGACAACAGAGATGCCATTTGCCTGATTAGAAGTCAATAACAAGCTTTGTTACATATTAAAGCTTTAAGAAGATTCATTGATTGCTTTGCTGTATTGGTTTTAAAAATATTTCCCTTTAAATGGGTACTAGTCAGGCTGTTGAGAAGTCACTGCTGTTTGAATTACAATCGTTTACATCTTAAGTCATGGCTGTGTAAAATTAATGTTTATGCTCATTTGTACATTCTCATTCACGATGAGGCATTAGGAATCTGTTTTTTTTACCACACTGGGTTTTTTTGTCTTATCCAATTCACACATACTTTTACCCAGACAGATAACTACTGTAGCAATCCACTTCTCTATAAAGGTGCTGGGAATATTTTTCTGTGATGTTATGTCTTTGATGTTGGTTCATTTTGTCTCTGTGAAGTACAGAGGACCCTCTGACCTAAACACTGTTCCACTATCATTCCTCTGTACAAACCTAAAACTTTCAACATGATGAAACTAATTCTTTCCTCAAAATATCTAAATATTAATGCAATGTTGCTTTTGTCTTGCAGGATTTGCTTGAAGATATTCACAAACTTCTGGAAATTAAAGGAAATTAAAATAAGCTATCCTTCGGCGGTGGTCTCCTGTGTAACTTTAAATCATCAAAGAAAAGGAGACAGAGATCAAGGAAGGACTTTAGTCATCTCGAGCATTATAAGCTGTAACAGCCTGACAGAAGTGTGTGACCACAGAAGCATAGAGAGACGGGGACAGACACAGAACGAAAGGTTTGGAGGAGGAGGAGGAGGACTAGGAGGGCTGGGAAAGACCATTCCCTATGGCTACTGACCCAGGAGAGCCCACGGGCACTGAGGACTCTTCAGAAAAACCTGATGGACAGAGGGAGGAGGACACAGATCGGGGAGATACAGGTGACCAACAGAGGGAGAAGACACAAAACACGCCCTCAGATTTCCTGTCCTCCCAGACTCAGGAGAGAGGACCAACAGGAGAAGAGGACAGAGGAATCAGAGGAGGTGGAGGGGAAGCAAGCCAGGAAGGTCAGGAGGTCACCATCAGGCCGATATCATTCTCCACACCCTCTTTACCAGTCGACACTGGTCAGAAACGACTGAGAAGGGAGAAGCGATTTTTCAGGAAGAGCGTGGAGATTTGTGAGGAGGACAACGAGGCAGATGTATTCCCTGAGGCATCCCACAGTGCCCCCCATTTGGAGCTGCCCTCCTCAGACTCTGTTTTCACCAGCAGTGCCCACCAGCAAGGGGCTGATTCCTCTTGTGCTGCCCTGGGCCATGACCCATCAAGTCCAAGCTCCAGCCAGGAGCCTGGTAAGGATGCTTCTACCTCTGCACCCACCCAGAGGGGGAAGGAGAGGGATCGTGAGCAGGAGGAGGAAGCGGAGATGAAGGCTGTAGCTACCTCTCCTGGAGGCAGATTCCTCAAATTTGACATCGAACTTGGCAGAGGTGCCTTCAAGACTGTTTATAAAGGCCTGGACACAGAGACTTGGGTGGAGGTGGCTTGGTGTGAACTTCAGGTCAGAACAAATTTATTACCCATTTCCAGTGGCAACACCTGTGACACCTGCATTAATAGTCAAGTATGAGCAAACCTTACATTGCAGGAAATACTTAAATGCAGTTCTGACACTAGAAAAGCTATTAAGTGTAGAAATTAAATAGGAGCTGTTATCAGCTGACTGGTCACAGGTTAAAATGACATTGACTGTAGCTATTCCATTGATGACAGGCCGGTTGTTGGACTTGACTACACTGCTGCATGTAAATAAAAGATTGCTTAGGGATAAGAGGCATCATGCTTTCACAGCTCTAAATTGAATGGTTTAGCTGAGCTTATCTCAGATCAGTTTCAGCACCAAGAACCTTTCTGATAAAATGTTTTTATATCAACAAATAAATCAAAATGAACTGTTTTGACTGAGAACCTTCAATATTTAAATCTGCTAGCTACTGGAAAAATGTGCTAAAGTCTGTAGATATCAAGATCTGATCTGATATTCAATCCGTGCAGTTTGGCTATAGAGGGTGACACTAAAACCTTGATTCTAAACCAACAGACTTTATAGGTTTTGATGGATAAATTTAGTACCTTTTAAATATAAAATAAATAAGACTACAAGGATTCAATAAGAAAATTCAATACTTACTCAGTCCCCTTAATAACTTTGTTTTTCTTGAGTAATGTTAATGTATTAGGGTATTTCCTGGAAGCCCAGGTGCTTTGTAATGCCTGTTTTCATCTTTTTCGGGCAAGAAAAACCTTCTTGGAACTTTATCAGTTAGCACGTCTGTGCTTGTTAGTCAGTTCAGTGCATACTGGGATAAAAAGGAGGAGGTTTGCTTGGAGTTGAATGACAGCACAAAGTGAAAGTGGAGGCTTTGTCACTAAACAAACATTTAAGCTGCATCACAAGGTTTACAATGAAAATATGATATTCTAATTGTAAGATAAATGTGCTGATATGTATGATAGTTTTAACATACATCCTAGGGCTGCTCAAATATGGTAACAATCATAATCATGATTAGTTGCTATCAATATTGACATGAAGTTATTATAATTAATTTTCGTTATTTTGTGATCACAATGATTTGACTTGAATGCTCATGCCTTTGGAAACATCATACATTTATTTAAAGAATGTCTTTTTATTAGTGAATTGTTTGAAAATTCAAATAGACATGAGCCACAGAAAAACACTTAAATTACTTAAATACGTATTACAGCCTAGGCGAGTGCAGTACTCTTTTATGCAATTTTGTTTTTTTCTGACGCACCCGTCACACCTTAAGGTGCAGAATTTTCATCTTATATAACTTTTTACAGTCATAGCAGAGCATTTTAACAGTGCTTGGCATTGTGTTGGGTGAATAAAGGCATGCTTGTGTGCCCACTCACCTTTGAAAACTGTTTCACCATTTTTAAAAAACACCTGTTTCTGTTACTCCCTCTAATGTTCTTTACGGTTAGTGATAGATCCCAAGACTCAGGGGTAAATTCTGGGGAAAGTAAACTTTCCGTAGATATACATTTCCCCTTACTTTAATTCTGATCCTGATTTATAACACTAAAAAAGAGCATCACCAAGAAATAAGAGGGGCACATGTTGTTTGCACATAATTGCAATTTTTTTTAATCCCTCAAGTTGCAATTGATGTATTGCTTCTCTTCCATTCCACATGCAGGAGCAGCCACACAAGCATTCCACATGTTGTCTTAGCTTCTCTTTGTGTTTAATCTTATACTATGCTAGTAAGGTTATTATGCTACTTTGGGGAAAAACATGACAGCTACTGTGGTACTTCTGGTACCACTGGCTGACCACATTTTTTAATCCAACATTTTCACTAATTGCACAGCCCTAACAAATTCCTCCATTGCTGGAGGTTAAGTACAGTACATGTCACTGCCTTCTCTTGTCTATTGTGTAATATAATTAGGTAGGAAATGAAAAAAGTAATGTGAAGCATAACCTCCCTCATTTTGAGCACAGAACAAATGGGAATAGTGTAGGAAATGTATATGTAACTATAAGAAACTCTTTGTCATGGGGTGGGAGGAAAATAATGAAAATATGGTAAATATTTATTGCCAGAGCAGTATCATAATCTTTACATGCTGTAGCCAACTGGATTTATTAGGCTGAGACGTAATAGGAAACATTGTTAGATAGCATGTATTCAACATGTGGTGGGAGAAAGACTTGTGGAGGAGAGAAGAAATGCATCCCTTGACTTTTGGCCTTACAATAGCGAGCAGTGTTATGGTAAGCCATCTGATTTGACTGCCGGCTCTGTGTGAGAAAAGTCAGTCATGTGTTTGGTTTGGAGCTTATTCCAAAACAAGAGCCTTAACTAAGCATTGAGATCAGAGACTGTCTGTGTGTCTAGCAAGCATCAGACATTTTTCCATCACCTTATCTGGTATTACTCCAACATCTAATGAATGAACTTCATGTGCAGCTGGACTCTTCTGCTTGGAAAATTACACTGACACAGCTCCTCCTCTTTCAAAAAATGTTATCAAGATAATGGATCAGTGAATGAATGGATGGATTTTTATGAAGTATTAGGACCTTAACATAAAAACATACATATCCATAGGGCATCAATAAGAAAATACTGGAAAAATTAGATACAGTCTATGCATATTTATTCTTAATATATCCCTTAGAGAGTAGTTGTGTAGCTAATGCTAAGGTACTATGTGCATTTAGACACACAAACACACACACACATGCGAATACACTCAGACAATGAACAGTGGCCTTGTCACATGCCTGTATATGGATCCAGTGGCACATTCTAGTAACTCAGATCACATGATCTGTACTATTTACTCCACCTTACTAAAGTTTGTAACCTGCTTAAAATCAAAATGGCATTAATCTGGACAGTACCAATCAGAATATGTTCAGGTTGCTGTATTAATGATATAACTTAATGCAAGAATTAACTTGTCGTGCGGGTGTTGGATGCAGTGATACTGTATATTGTTTCCAAAATAAGATACAAAATAGGCAACAAATTCTTGTCTAAAATGTATTAATTGTGGTATAAGACAGCAACTGTATTATAATTAGGTTTTGTAGGTAATTAAGATTTTCACAGAAGCAGTTGTTTGAAAATTTTTCCATTCATCTGATACAGTGTTCACTGTGCTATGAAACTGCAGCCTGTGAGCACCTAGCTCCTCTCCTCCTATGTCCCCAAACAAAGGGTAGCCAGGAGATTAGCTGTCTCAATGCTGCTTCAAAGAGTAGGTAATTAAAGTTCACAGTGTGGACACCATCTTTCTTCTTTTTATTTCCTTACTCTGGCTACACCTAAAAGGTTATGGGGGTTATGCTTTATCTTCCGTTCTATCGCTTCCATTGTATACATTCATTATCTGTTGGTATGTGTCCATACATGTATTACATTTTGACATTTCGAAGTGAGAGCTGTTGCTGTCTTGTTTTTCAGTGCCAACATATGCCACCATATGTGTCTATTCCTCTCTCACCCTACCTCCCTCCCTCCATCCATGACTTTTTGTCTGTGTGAGTGAGCATGCAGAGTGATCCAGGGAGTTAATTACAGTGGATGCCTGTCAGGCTGGAACAAAAACCCTGCACAGACAGCATAACTCTGGCGGCAGAAACTAGACTGGTTCAACCCAGCCACCCAGACTGGTCCAACTTGGCTTAGCTCAGTCCAGCCATAGTCATAGGACTACAAACACTAGTCTGAATAACAACAGTGTCAAAGTTGTTCATAATGATTATCACCTCTTTTTTGTGCTAGTTTTGGATTTTTGTAGTCTAGTAAATGTCTAGAAGAACAACATGCCATGTTTCTTAGTAAAAAGATTAATTATTGGATTTGAGAAATTAATTTTTGACATTATGGAGGGTGAAGTTTTTATTATAGGAGCTCAGTGCACCCCCAGTGAAACAGAGTTTAGACCCCTTCTTGACCCATTGTTCAGCAGTTAAAGGATACCTTTGGTCATCTAAATGAATTTAGTTCACAATCACAGGACAGATGGTAAATCCAGCATCGAATTTTCTTTAATTTTGTTTGATTAGTTGTCAGCCTGCAGCCTGTACTCACTCACTGCAGACTCTGTGGAAGGTATAGAAGATAATATAATAACTAATTTTGATTATTTGAAAAAAAATTTCAAATTTTGTTTGACAATGTAAGAAAAAACAATAGCAATTGGTGATTTTTGGTGGTTGTTTCCCATGGTGAAAGATCATTTGGGTTTAGCCAAGTAAAGCGGAGACAGACTATTTAGGAGAGACTAAAATAAATAGAAGCCAAATGAAATGCATTACAGCTGAACTGACCAGACCTGAATGAAATCATTCTAACCAAACTGACCAGATGCATAACCAATGCACTGACAGCACGTACTGTATCCCTCAGGATGTGTAATATTCATTGTGTAGCAATCAACAGTGATTTAATTACTATTAAGCATTTGAGATATAAACCAAATTACAATAGGAGTAATTATATTTAAAAAAATAGCTACATAGATAGATAAATAACCTATATAATATACCTTAATCAGAATAATAAAGGACTTTATCAAATGTTTTCACTGAAACTTTTTGTATTGAACGAGATCAGTAATCTTAGTCCACCACTAAGTTCTAATTCACTGTGTGGGCCAGAACTTAGACACCTCAGATTTTTACTGACATGCATACTCCCACGTGGTAGAGTAGTAATTACATACAGTATGGTACACCCTCATAAATCTCAGCATATAGCTAGAATAATGCTCCCTCTCTTGGTATTGCCCAAAACCAACCCTATCTATCCCAATGCAGCTGAGGCACACAATTTTAGACAAGAATGTAACTATGCAAGCTAATTAACCCTTTGTAGTCTATGTAATTGTATGACAGTAATCCAGTAGATGTTTTGAGGCTCACATGCTTATAGGCTCACATTCATGACTGTGGCATCTTACCATCTGTCAACTGTGTGTTGTATCCATGACCTGTTCCCTTTCCCCTGTATTTTATGAGGCCACTTAACTTACAACTTGACCTTCTGTTCTACCAGATGTCTGATCCAAAAAAATCTTAATTCCCAACAAGGTCTTACACTGTTTACCAAGCTAGAGTTCTTAGGCTCTTGCCACCGTATAAGGCATAGGATACTGAGAGTACACTATATAGTCTCCAATAAATCCTACATATGTAAAACTTCTAATGAAAAGTAGTTAGTGTCAAACGGGTGTTCTTATTGTATTTTAATTTTATTGTATTGCTTTCTGTCTGTCACACAGCCTCACTAACTGAACTTTCAATGACCTTTGCTGACCCTAAGGCGATAAGACACTTAGAGGGACACACAGTAGTTGCTGAGAAGGCAGCAGACAGGAGCACAAGGCAAGCACTCTGTCTCACACTGTGCCAGACAGTGATGCAGAGTGATACTCAGGCTGTGAAGTGAGAAAGACTGTAGAATCATTCAAGAAGGGGCAGTACTCCCTGAGAAGATGAAGTTCACTAGAAAGAAGACACATGTAGATATGGGTGGATGTAGATACAGTTTTCATTGAAACTTAGACTTGGACAGACACATCTGCTAATAAACACATGGATTACAACACATGCAATCAAATAAGTAATACGTAATACAAATAGTAGCATGAGGTACACTAGTTGGTGTTAAACCATATAAATGTATTAGGTTAGGTCATGCAATTTATTGTTAGCTTTAATCATGCAAAGAGAAGCAGTCTATTTGTTGATGCCACCTCCCTACTGAGAGAGGAGGGGTGGAGCATTTGCTCCACCAGTTCTTCCAGAAAAGGACACTGAACGAGTATACACACAAAGAGCAGAAGATCTCTTAAGAGATGAAACAGACTCAGGGAGAATGAGAAGCACAAACACAAAAAAGAAAGGTGGAGACCTGAGAAAAACAAATCCAGTGACAGACAGGCATTACATGATAGCTGTTTATTAGCACCCAAACATCTGCTGTAGACTGCCTCCCTTTGGGGAGCTTTAGGATAATCAAAAAAAGATCAAGATCAATGGTATCGATCAGTGGAAAGCCAGTGTTATGAAGATTTCTATTTATAGTAGGTCTGTCTGTGACAGTGTTTTGTTTTATCTGTCTGTATAGCTTGTGTTATAACGGCTGCTTCAGAGAAGTTTGGAAATTTTCAGTGAATTAGTGAAGCCAGTCAGAAATTTCTCAAATCCTGGGGGCTTAAATATGCATATGCATTTTATTCACCAGACTTATAAAGGCACAGATATAGCTGGTTCTGACTAGATCTAAATCATGGTTAAAATGAGTGCACATGCACAAGCTTCATTTTCACTCCTAGAATTCAACATCAATGGAAAATGATCAGTTGACATATTGACAATTGTACCAACTCCATTGTTAAAAAAGAAGATGGAGAAAAGAGATTTGCTAATAGTAATGTGTTAGGGAGGTTTTATCCCAAATGAAGTTACACATGGCTGTGGCCTTTACCACCAATTTGCTTAAACCGACATTACAAAGTGGCACTTTGGACAAGGATAACATTAAAAGAAAAATAGAGGGGGAAACATTTTTTGTAGATAAACAGAAAGATAATGTCTAAAAAATGTCCATCAAACAATAATTTTAAATTCAACTTTTAAGTGTGCATTTGATTGTAATATACATTTCAAAGTAATGACATAATCAAGAATAGTGATAAAACAACTAAAAAAACAATTGTTCTAATATTGGATTGTATCAATTTGCATGCAGTGCACACTCCCCCCACACTTTCTGCATTTACAAATATCAGTCTATATGTGGGAAAAGGCAAAATCACATTTTCTATGCATGAACATCATTTATACATCTGGCCTCTGGTCCTTTGATTAGTTGATTTTAATGTTATGTCACCACATCACTTGCATATTTAAAAATACTATTTTCTAGGAGTAGCCTAATTTTATTTTGTCATTTTGAGACACTTTTTTGTCTGAATGACAATTCAGACAAAAAATGATTGTTTTTTGAGCTTAGAGCTTTAAAGGTTTCTTCTACAGCATGCATGTCTTCTAGGTCTTATAAACATTCTATGCACCACTGTGAAGATTAGTCAGTGGTTGTGTCTACTACTGTAGGATCGCACTTGTGCCAGTAAATTAGATGCCTGACTCATTCATTCTGTCTGCCATACTGGGGATATTTGTCAAATGCAGTAGAAATATGTTTTATAAAGCTAAGAGTTGGGTGTTGTCTCAGCATTGCCGCAACTCTATATTGCCAGCCGCTAGTACCATCTAGTGGCAGCATGTGTTAGTTCACAGTCATGGGTATGCCTTTGCTAGTATTTTATGATGTTTTGTTGGCATGTTCACATTCGTACCATGTGACTTTGTATGTACCTTTTACTTCAGGACCGCAAGCTCACCAAGGCAGAGCAGCAGCGCTTCAAGGAAGAGGCTGAGATGCTGAAGGGACTCCAGCACCCCAACATTGTCCGCTTCTATGATTCCTGGGAGTCTGTTCTTCGTGGCAAGAAGTGCATCGTACTGGTCACAGAACTGATGACTTCAGGAACTCTCAAAACGTTAGCACAGCCTCCTCATATGTAGTTGACATCAAAATCTCACATTTTATAATTTTTTTTTCTTTTTCTTTTCCTTTTCTTTGATCCCGGTTTGAATAGCAACACAGAGGCCATCTTTTATAAATGATTAAGGACTGATCGCTGATTGAAGAATTTTTTGTAGAGGGTTGCAAACATATACATTAGGGATTTATAATTTTGCAAGTAATGTATATGAGCTAATAACATGTTTTTCTTTTGTTATACAACAAAGATTTGGGTCATTGAATGGCATCTGTGTTAACTGTTTTAAAAAGGATGTAAAAAATGTGTAAACCTAATTGAAATTTATTAACACATTTACAAGAGAAGATTTCTGATGTGCTAGTAATGTGATGATCAAGATTAAGAGGATCCCAGTTTCATTTAACACATCTTAGCAATTCAGCAAGGAGGTTCTGGTGCCATATTTTCTTTTTCTTTTACTAAGTTATATTGTATATACTTCAAAGAACAAACTTTCTAAAAGAAATTAGGATAACAGCAAAACACTTCTGACTTTTATATCTAAAATAATACATAAAATGTATCCACTCAGATTGTAAATTGTCTAAATGACAATTTAAATGTGTAAAGTGTAATGAACAATTAATTTTAATTAATAGGTATTCATAATGTTGTTTTATCTGTCTACAGTTACCTTAAGCGCTTTAAGGTCATGAAACCCAAGGTACTGAGAAGCTGGTGTAGGCAAATCCTTAAGGGCCTGCATTTCCTTCACACCAGAACTCCTCCAATCGTCCACCGCGATCTCAAATGTGACAACATCTTCATAACAGGCCCAACAGGATCTGTAAAGATAGGCGACCTTGGACTGGCAACACTTATGAGGACTTCCTTTGCTAAGAGTGTTATAGGTAGGCTAAATAAATAGAGCAACTTATTCCAAAAAATAAGTTTATTTATTTGTTTTGTATACCAGAAGAACAATAAAAGAAAGGTAGATACATAAGCAGACCGAGAAGCGACCTATAAATATATTTGACTTTTCTTTGCATTTAGTATTGGTCAGGCTTTTGCAAAAGGACTTTCATGTGGTTGGAGATTCACGCCCGACTCTCCCCGACCACATGTCATGTTCCTGGGCAAAACACTGAACCCTAAATGACCCTTCCCCATCTCCACTCTGCAGTGCTGGTCCCAAACCCGGTAAACATTAGGGAGGGTTGCGTCACAAATACGCAACTGGTCTAAAAATGTCCCAAATCAACATGCCGACCAATGATCCACTGTGATGACCCTGAACTTACTGGATGAGATGGAAGAAGAAAAAAAAACTTAGCTGACCATATTGCAAACACAGTGATATTAGTGAAGTGGCATGTAGTAGTTCTGCTTGTTATTAACTGTGAACAACTTTTGTTTTTTTTTGTTTTTTAGGAACACCAGAGTTTATGGCTCCAGAGATGTATGAGGAGCACTATGATGAGTCTGTGGATGTTTATGCCTTTGGGATGTGCATGCTGGAGATGGCTACTTCAGAATACCCCTACTCTGAATGCCAAAATGCAGCTCAGATCTATCGCAAAGTCACAAGCGTGGGTTTTCCTAAATAACTCTCAGAAACTGCCATTTTGTGATGATTAGATGTGCAGACCTAATACATTTTAATTAGTTTAAATGTAACCCCACTATGTGGCTCCATAATGAAATTGTCTTTACACACAATATCCCAGAAATTAATTTTATAAATTTCTGTTAACTAGAAATACTTTGAAATTTCTGTCTGTAAAGGGTATAAAGCCAGCCAGCTTTGATAAAGTGAATGATCCAGAGGTCAAAGAGATCATTGAAGGCTGCATTCGTCAGAACAAGAGCCAGAGGTAAGTAGGTTTTACTTTTGTAACATGACATAAAAGACATAAAATATCCTATAGTGTCTTGTATTTCTCTTCCTTTTGTTGTCTTTCTTTTAACAGGCTCTCCATCAAAGACCTCCTGAACCATGCATTTTTTGGGGAAGACACAGGGGTTCGGGTGGAGCTGGCAGAGGAGGACATAGGAACACAAGACTGCTTAGCTCTCAGGATTTGGGTTGAAGACCCAAAGAAACTGAAAGGGAAGCACAAAGACAATGAAGCCATTGAATTCAGCTATGACCTGGAGAATGATAGTGCTGAGGAGGTTGCTCTAGAAATGGTGAGAGAAAAGGACAGTTTATGCATAGTGAGTGAAAAATATATGGAACAGGGTAGACTGGGAATAAGTTTTAATGCTTTGAATCTTGAAGCTTGAAGGAGTTCCTTCAGCTAATGTCTCAGACACTTAGAGGTACATCTTTCTGACCTAGATTCCCTCAGTGTCCTTGTACTCTCACTGTCTCACTTGTATACTTCTCTTTTATCACAGGTGAAGTCAGGGTTCTTCCATGAGAGTGATGCCAAACTGGTTGGGAAATCCATCCGGGACAGAGTAAATCTTATCAAAAAGTCAAGGGAGCGTCGACAACAGCAGCTCCTCCAGCAGCAGCAGCAGGGCTTGGAAAAAAGAAGAGACTCCACTCTCACCTCCTACAGCTTTTGTCATCCATCCTGCCCATCGTCACTGGGGCCAGAGCTAGCTGGCCAGACAGTGGGAGGAGGACAGGAACCCGATGAGCTGCCTGAAGTGGACCAACATGTCAGACAGCAACATATTTTCAGTGGGACAAAACCTAATTTACCAGGTAAAGTATGTAGCGCATTATGTTGTGTTTTAAACACTTGGTGATTTTCCGGAAAGTACATTGTAAGCTAATAGGAAATACCTGACATTGGGAAAGCTGAAAAAAAATGTTAATGCTTATTGAAAATTATGACTTTGATAAGCATATTTTAAAATTTTCACGTTCCCTCTTATTTTTAAATCGTCTTTCACGCAGAAGGTGAGAGTATTGGGTCTGCCAACTGTGAATCTTATTCAAGTGGACAGAGCCAGGCATACTCTCAGCACGGAGACTCATTCAGCCAAACTCAGACTACTCTCCCCTCTATAGCATCTGTACGTCTATACATTGTTTTCACCTCTTCATAAGTGATACTAAAAAGAATAATTAATTATTGCTCAAAGTCATATTATTTAATTATTATTCTTTATAAATCACACTTTTCATAACCTGTTCTCTTGCACTACAGGGAATTGGAGCATTGGCTCATCCTCAAATGTGCCCCATTGGCGAGAGTGGAAGTGTTCCATATGCGCCTCTTGCTCAGAGCGTTAGTTTGTCCAGCATGTCCACAGGCCAAAGTGGAGGGCGATCTGTTGCTCAGACATTTCTTCAACCCAGTACCATGGTTCCACAGGTATCATCATGTATGCTGTATTTGCAAGTGAATGGGGTACAGTACTAACGTCTATTAAATTGTCACATTTCAGGTCAAATAACCACAACCACATGTAATTCATACTTTACTGATTTACCATCTGATTGTACACTTTACAGGGTTTCCCCCAGGGAAAGTTGTAAACAGAGGTTGTGAGAGGTGTAAAGTAGTAATTCTGCAGAATTTTCCTAAAGGTTATTTTTGTAATTTTAGGTGACACAGTCAACCTCCACTATAAGCTGTGGCAAACCCTGTTTTCTGAAATTGAATGTTTTGATGATATATGCTCTTTGCCAAAGCTTATTCTTACCTATTTTTACTACTTTCTTTTCTTTCTTTTTTCCCACAACAATCATCATTCATCATTATCACTGAGTAGTCGCAAACATTCCCATCCGATGCACATCAAACCGCTATACCCCATGGGTCATACATACCCCCTGTTTCCCCACAAGCACCCATTAATGTCCTCTCTACATCTATGTCTGTCACTGATCCTGCTGGACTTTCAGGAACCACTGTGCCCCTTTCTCAGCACACCCAACCCCCCACCAGTCCAATGCAGTTCACTGACATCATTCCCCAAGCAGCACCCCAGCAAACACCGCCTGTACTGATCCCTCAGCCAACTATAGTACAACAGCAGCAGATAGGGATGGATTTTCAGACCACCACCCTTCAGCAGCAACCACAACAGCAGATGGAGGCCCAGGCCACCCTGGTTAAAAAGCAATTGTGCGCCACTCAGCTACCAATGGAGCAGCTTTCCACTGCAGCTGTCCAGCCTGACCATCAGCAGCAGATCTATGTCCCACAGCCTGTTCCGCCTGTCCAACCAACTCCTCAGCAGCAAGTGTTAACTACACAGACAGGTATGGAGCAGCAGGCTTTGTCAGTACCACAGTCAGGGGAGCAACCTCAGACTTATAAACAGCAGCCAACAGGAGATCCTCATGAGCAGACCGCAATACAACCGCAACAGCTTCAGCAACAGCAAACCCTGTTTCAGCAGCAGCAACAGCTAGGAAAGCAGCAGGCCCAAGCGTTTCTGCTTGAGCAGCATCAGATGTATGTGCAGCAGCAGCTTGATCAGCAACAACAAAAAGCATTGCTTCAAAAGCAGCAACAACAGGCCCAACTCAAACAGCATCAACTGGAGCAGCAGCAAACCCTTATACACAAGCAATTGTTGGATCAACAACAGCAGCAAGCTCTTATTCAACAGCAACAAGAGCAGCAGCAACAGCAACTAGAACTTTTACAACAGCGCTTGGAGCAACAACAACAGCCGAATCAGTTACTTCAACAACTTGGACAGCACCAAGCTGGAACACAAAATGAACCAGAGAAGCATCAGCAGCAACAAACTGTAATGCAGCAGACACAGCAGCAGACTTTTCAGCACATGGAACAACAGTTGCAGCAACACGTCTTACTCAGACAAATGGAACAACAGCAGCAACAAGCACTTATGCAACAGCATTTACAACAGCAAGCTATTTTACAACAACAGCAGCTGCAACAGAAAGCTAAGCTACAGCAACAAGAGCGGCAACAAGTGCAACTCAAGCAGCAGATAGAGCAGCAGCAGAAAGCTTTGTTGCAACAACAGTTAGAACAACAATGTCAGCAGCAAATGGTCTTACAAAAACAATCAGAAAGATTAGAGCAACAGGTACTGATAAAACAACAGATTCAAGAGCAACAGCAACAAGCAGCCATTGTTCATCTTCAACAAACTGGAAAACAAGATGCTGTCCTGGTTCCACAAAGTAACAGTGAGCAGCAGATTCAGCAGCAACCAACTGATATACAGCATGTGTGTGCATCACCGCTAAACGCGCCTCTTACAACTCATACCAGTTTGACACAGCAGCAGATAGAACAACAACAGAACGTAACATCATACCAGCAGCAGCAAGCATTTGTTTCCCAGGGACAGGATCACATCTCTTTTATGGATTCTCGTGTCCCAGTTCGAGTTCCGGCTGGCAATGAGATGGTTCAGCATCAGACCATTCAGATTACACAGATCCCTCTTCAGACATCTGCTGCTGTCCCAGCTCAAGTCCTTACACAGCAAGGACAAATTGATTCTCATCTTCAGAACCAGGGCCAGGTCCCAGTCCAATTTATAACCCAGCCCATACCCCAGGGAACTCGTTCTGATGTAACTCCTCCAGGGGCAGCACAGACTCATGTCACCCAGACCCAGCAAATTCTTTTGCACACAACTTATCCAGGAGCTGTCATTCCTACTCAGAGTCAGGTAACTGCTCAGTCAGCAATTCACCCTCTGCATTCAGAAACTAATCAGTCCGGGCCATTACATGGCCAGGGCCCAACCACTGACACTCGCATGATGAGCCAACAAAGCCAAGCGCCTGTTCAGCCCCCCACTGCAATTGTCCCAATTCCTGCTCAGATTCAGCATGAATCTTGTGTTCAACAAAATACTCAGATGCTCATGCAGCCCCAGCTACAGCAGCAAGCACTAATACAAAACCAATTGTTGGATCAACAACAGCAGCAAACTCTTATTCAACAGCAACAGGAACAGCAGCAACTACAACCAACACTTTTACAACAATCTCAAGCTCCACCTCCTAGTCAGGTCCATGCTCAGGCTGCCGCTAACCTGATGACCTCTCAGTATGTCCCTCAATCTACCCAACAGGCCATACCAACTGTACAACAGAATATAACTCATGTCCCAGAACAACAGCAGGTGCAACTGCAGCCAGTGCTGCAGTGTCAGAACATGATTCAGTCTCCTGGCTCAGATGAGAGTGTTGGAAATAAAACAGATATTCTCAGTTCAGTAGCTGATCCTCATGTGCAACTGGCTGGACAAGCCTATGCTCCAGGCCAAACAACACAACATCCAGTTCTTCAGCCCCAGCAGCAGCCCACAGGAAGCCCCGCTGACCTTTCAGTCCTTCAGTCCATTTCCTGGCCTACTATGGCTCAGTCTAAAGAGCAATACCAGCAACACCTGCAGAAGCTTTCTCAAATGCAGCAAACGCTAGCTCCACCTCCTGTGCAGACACAGTTACTGGCACAGCCTATCCCAACTCCCATTCAGCAAACACTCGCTTTAAAACCACGTGATGAAAGTCAGCTGCCCCCCCAGTGTCCACATCTGGTTACCCACCCTCTTGCACAGATAGTGTCCAATAATGTGGCTCAAGAGTCTCAGAACAGCAACTTGTCCCTCTGTAGTCATCTACTGGCAGACAACCCTCCATCTCCCCAGCATCAGTCCAAACAAATTCCGTCAGCTCGCACACAAAGCAGCATTCAGGCCCAAACACACATCCAAAGGCAAACACATGTTCAGACACAGGCTCATTCTCATACAAATGCTGAAACACCAATTGAACAATCTGTTCTGACCCATGCTGTCTTTCCTCCAAAACAAAGTCCTTCTCATACCTCTTGTCCACCAACATCATTACCATCTTTCCCATCCCAACATCCTGCTATTGCCCCTGCACCAGAGCTGCCTTCATCTCCACCAGCTGCCCACATAACCTTACCAGGGCAGGTCGACTATATACCCACCTCTCCCCCACCTGTAACTACCATCCCGCTGCTTGAGTCTAATGCCCCCAAACTACCCCAAGCTTCGCTGCAAGACTGTGACCTTTCCCTGCTGGGCATTGCTCAGGTACAGGTAGACTGAAAGTTTGCTGTATTCCAGTATTTAGAAAATAATTTTAAATATTGGCACAATGAATAAGAATACTACTATCCAGTGATCTGAAAAAGTATTGAGCTTACCTTTTTGATTCAAACTGACAAGTTTAGATTTTTTGTTCATAGAACAGTATACACTGCTTGTTAGAAATTTCATATTATGCCGCATTATGTGCATCTGCTATGTTTTTAGTGTATATGTTTCTGGGCATTTTTCTGTATACTTACATACTACTTTTTTGTATGTATTCATGTTACTCTTTAGGATGATCCCCACATGTCAATTACAGAACATCATTCTTCTTCAGGGTATGTCTGAAATCAGTACTATGCAAACTTAGCTTCATTTACCAGTAATTGGCAGCATATTATAGCAGTTGTGCAATATGTTCCTAAGTCATGACCAAGACTAAAAATGTAGACATTAAGCATAACTTAATTTGTCTAAACACCTTGTCCATATGGTCCTTAATTACAGAATGGTTGAAGTCCATTCAAATATAATGTCTATATACAAAGTATACATAAGTATTTGTATTATTATAAAATAATCAAATATATAGCATTTTGTAAATAAGCATATATAATACATATACATGTTTGGATTTTAGGCAGTGTTTTCTCATTTTCGTGACAAATGCAGTGACAATATTTTAGTTGCTCCTACTTCACAAACCTACTACTTTACCATCCGCAGGTCTGTTCCAGTTAATGGAGAAGAAACTCTTCAGCTCTTTGCTAATGGGAAAATAGAAAAATTAAAACCTCAAAGAAGAGCTTCCTGTCAAAAGCCTGAGAAGGTTTCTCACCAGTTTCAACTGAGCATGCTCCAGGTGATGAATCACAAATGAGCAACAAATAGCTAAATATATAGCTAAATCCATGTATCCCAAAACATAATGGAAGGGAAAAGGTCATAATTTGAGTTTGTCCTATCCTCCCCAGGTGTCTCCCAGTGGGGACAATATGGTTGAATGCCAGTTGGAAACACACAGCAATAAGATGGTGACATTTAAGTTTGACATTGATGGAGATGCCCCTGAGGACATAGCAGATTACATGGTAAGGTACTTACAGTAGCTACAGCCATAGTCAGTTTTGACTTAGGAAAAGTATCACTCCATTACGTAATAATCTTTTATGTTTGTTTGAATTTTGTTTGTAGGTTGAGGAAGACTTTGTACTTGATGTGGAGAAAGAGAAATTCATTGAGGAGCTAAGATCAATAATTAAGAGAGCCCATGAAATTCTTCAAACACAATCACAGGTTTGGTGATTTCTTTAAATACATCTATCACTTTCTGTTCTTTGTTATTTTTTTAATTTTCATTATAAATCAAGACATTTTAATCTTTGTTTTTATTCCTCTGATAGACTGGATCAACTGAACAGTTACATGTGAGCACTCCCACTAGCTCAACAAGTGAGTTTAGGAAGCTTTCTTTCCCCCCCCGCCCTCTCTCTCTGTCTTCATTAATGAAAAAGTAATCATTTGATGGAAAAATCTGGTCATTCAATATATTCAGGTAGTCAGCTACTTGTTACATCAGTTAAGGTTGAATAACATGTTGCCAGCTGAGACATATCACTGCACTAATTATCCAGTGAAAGACAGTTACCTATTTGCTTAGTTAAATGTAGGTGACTATTTTTTTTACCAGGTCTTTTTTTCCCCTGCTCTACACAGTATAACTTAACTTGATATAACTAGTCAACTGTCTTATTGAATCTCAGCCGATTCAGTTCCCCATTCATCCCCAGTGGGACGTTGGCGCTTTTTTATCAACCAGACCATCCGCCACAGAGATTCTCTTTCAAGCCAGGGAGCAGGTACACCATCACCGACTGCAGAGATGAGGATACCCCAAGCTCCTAAAACAGAGAAAGGTTAGCTCTGCCCACATCGTTTTTAATGCTGTGGCTTTTTAACCTGTGTGAGTTGGCTGCACAACAGAAACTAAACTGTGTGTTCCTCTCTGTGGCTGTAGAAAGTGAAGGATCCCAGATTCTGGAGTCCTTGACTGATATGGCCTCCCCTCCCTGCTGCACTCTTTCTGCCACCTCAACTTCAGTCTCCACTGTTCCAGCTAATGCTTCAATGGCCTCCACAGCGCCTACTGCCACTGCTCTTCATATTATTGCCTCTGATACCATCTCTGCAACAGCTTCCAGTCTTGAAACCGCTGTCCCTGTCACTGCTTCAGTTGCTCTTGAACCATCCACTGTCACTTCAGCTACTCCTGACCAAAAGCTTAACAACCCCACCTTGTCCTTTGCTGCTACTGTTGTTTCTCCCAAACCCACCACCATTCCTTCTGATACCCTCAAATCTCCTGGAACCAGCGATTCCTCTACTGTAGCTCAAAGGATAGAGGATACAGTGATTACTGTTCCAAGGCCATATGTATCTGCAGGAGAGCAGTCTTCAAATTCTTTTCATTCCCCTTCTTCTGCTACTGCAGTAACCTCTTCTGCTGTAATCCAACATGGCATGGAGCTGCAGCAGACACTCACCCAGGTGGCCAAACTTGCCCCACAGCAACCACAGCTACAGGTTGCATTACAGCAGCAGGTACCAGCAGCTCAGCAGCAACAGCTTGAACAGCAGACTCCACAGGCAACACCACAACAGCAAGCACAACATCAAGTTTACCAAGAACAATTTCAGCTCCTGCAAGAACAAGCACCACAACTGTCTCTGCAGCAGTTACAACCACAGCAGCTAATGCAGAAGCAAATACCAGGTCAACAGCTGACTGAGGTGAAGGTGCTGCCCCAGCCAGGTCATACAGAGTCGGTATCACAGTCTGTACCTCCTCAGCAGTTTCTTCCAGCAGTGCCCCTACAACAGACCCAGCAACCCCTTCTTCAACAGCAAACAAAACAGCATACCCCACAATTGCTGCAACAGCCACAGTTACAAAACTTACCGCAGCAGGTTATAGCATCTGAAGTTGCTGTAGTGGCTCAACCACAGGCCCACACTGATCACCAGCAGCAACAACAGGTAAACTTGCAGTCAGTACAATTACAACAACAACAAATGATGCAGCAGCAGCTGCTCATGGGTGCTGTCGCTATAAAGCCAGATCAGAGCCTACTGCCCCTGTCAATTAGTCAACACTTTCTCCAACAGCAAAGTGTTTGCACTGTACCACAACACCAGATTCCACAGCAAACCCAAATCCCTGCTGAACTTGCAGCACAACATGTACAGTCACAGAAGCAGCTGGAACCCACTGAGCAGCAACAAGAGGTGGTTAAAACTATGGACACACCCCAGAAACAGCAGCTGTTTCCACTGCAGAAGCAATCCTCTTTACAGATGTCAGAGTCAGAGGTGTCCACAGGAGAAGTAAATGTAACAGAGGACACGGGCAGTCACTCTGCCACTTTTCACCCTTCTTCTGACTCTTCTCTTCCTCCTTTCCATCCTGGGACTGCTGAAGCCCCTTTACCCATGCTCTCCCTTACAATGACACCATCCCCTGCTCAGCCTTCATCTGTGGCTGAGTCAGACAGTGAAGGCCCCCCAAAAATTGAATTTGTTGACAACAGGATAAAGACTTTGGATGAAAAGCTGCGGAACTTGTTGTATCAGGAATACAGCAGTGGGACACCACTAGCTGGTGGAATTTCCTCTGGTCCTACACCGATTGCCTCCACAACAGTAGGAGGGGATGAATCATCTGAACCACAGCCCCTCCACTCTTTGTCTTTCCCCCCACCTGCCTCCTCCTCAGATACTTCCCCCCAGTCCTCATCCTCCACTACCTCTTCCACCACCTCCCGTTCCTCTTCCACCTCCCCTGACCTAGAGAGGGAGGAATGGAAGGAGGAAGCTTCCTCAGAAGTGCCCAGTTCTGCAGAACTTGGTCCAGTGGATCAGCAGCCTGGCCTGACTATCCCCTCTGTTTCAGCATCATCTACTCCACCTATGTCAATACCGAATCTTCCACCGAATCTAGATGACTCTGCTGGACCCCAGCGCCCACCTGTACCCGGAGAACCAACCATTCTTGTGAGTGAATGCCAGAGATTTTGAGCAAATTCACTGTTTTGTCTTTCTGGGCATTTAATTTACATAGTTCTACTCTTAATATTTCAGTGTGAAAATAATTGTCAACTTAATTTTTTAGCTTCCTGTGATACTTGTTATGTTTAAATGTCTGACTCTCTCTCCATTTTTAACGTCTCAGCTCCATGCAGCCATTCTTAATTGTTTTAACTGTTCTAGGCTGTTTCCACACACTCTGACACCAGTACCACTGGAGATGCATCGTGGCCCCCCAATCAGCATCTGATCCCCCTCCGGCATGGACAGCACCAGCACAATGCAGGAGGTGGATATTTTGGCCTAAACCTGACATGTCCTAGTATCAGAAACCCTGTTAGCAAGAAATCCTGGACTCGCAAATTCAAAAACTGGGCATGCAAACTGCGCCACTCCGCCAGCTTGTTCAAGAAGCCCAGAGTCCAGCAAGGTAGCGTCCCCTTAGGGAGCAAACAAGCGAGAGAGAGAGCGAGAGCGAGAGCGAGAGAATGGGATGTTGAGGCATGGACCTGAATCTAATAACTACTACTAGTGTTAACATAGTAAAATTACATTCTTAACCACCAGGTGTTAATAACCATTAATGTGAAATGATGCTATTTTTCAGCTAAAAAAAAATGTTCTTGTACTTTGTTTTGTGATGATAGTTCCCATGTACTGTCTGTGTTGGCATCACTACATACATAATTGTTATTTATTTATTTATTTCTCTGAATTATTTTTTACCTGATTTAATGTCTTGGAAATCTTTTCGTTTTGCATGGGTTATTCAACCAGGGCGAGAACAGAGGAAGGTAGAGGAGGGTGGGAGATTGGCACAGTGTAGGAAGTCATTGGCATCAAATATCTGATGCCCATTCCAGTGCAGATGAGCTCTGAAGCAAAGCCCAGCTGTGCCTGTGCCGAGGACCTATCCCTTCATATGTCAAACCCCTTCCTTGCCCCAAATCCACAGGCACTGCCAGCAGCATCCATCTCACCTTCTTACTTCCACTTGATGCCTCAGTGTAGACAGCATCACATCATATATGTTCTTGTCTATATATATATATATATAGATATAGATAGATAGATAGATAGATAGATAGATATAGACATAGATATAGATATAGATATATCTATATATATATATAGATAGATAGATATAGATATTGTAATGTTCTGGTGGACATGGATCAACAAAGGAACAAAATTCAACGATGGCCATGATCACCACATTGCAGAACTACAGTGCATCGCAGCTTGCTCTGTATGGGGCTGCATTGACTAAAACTGATCAGAATGCCCCTGTCCACTAACAACATTAGGACCACTAGATAGTAATAATGTTGTCTGTTTAGTGAATGTGTAATATGGGAAGTAGCTTAGATCCCTTGCTTTAGGTGCATATGCATGAGCATGTACGTTTTTTTCCATTCGAACGAGTAATAATACATTGCTTTTTTGTAACACCCATATCACTCCTGCATATTTGTATGCTTGTCCTAAATTATGCAGCAATTATCCAGGTACAATCCCAATTCCAAAAAAAGTGGGGAAGTGAAAATGTAAATAAAAACAGGTTTGATCATTTCATTCACAGTAGAACATAAACAACATATCAGATGCTGAAACTGAGAAATTTAAACATTTCATGGAAAATATTAGCTCATTTTGAATTTGATGTCAGCAACACATCTCAAATAAGCTGAGAGGGGACAACAAAAGGCGGGAAAGTAATTACCACAAATCAAAAACAAGTGGAGGAGCATTTGACAACTAATTAGATTAATTGGCAACATCATAAAACAAAGCATTTTCCAGGCGATGTTAGAATTTCTTAGTTTCATCATCTGATATGTTGTTTTTGATGTATTGTGAATAAAATATGGGTTGATGAGATTTGCATTCTGTTTTATTTACATTTTACACATCTTTACAACTTCTTTTGAACTGTGGTTGTACACACAATACTAATGTAGTTATCCATTACATCAAACACTCTGATCAATATTACTGTGGATCTGAGCACAGATCTTAAATGTGATATTGTGTTTTGTTGGCTGGTATATGAATGACACAGTGGTTTAGTGGTCACTGAGAATGAAAGAGTGGATGGGTACACTTTTATAAGCATTCAATTGCTATTTCATGATATATATGTTTTACTTAATGTTCCTTATGATTTTGTTTTTTAATGAAACGCATTTTCCAGCCCTTCACACACACACACAAAGTATCTTAACATGTATGAGTACATTGATCAGCCCAAACATTATTACCACCAAGTGGTTTTGGTGGGGTCAGCATGAGCACTCTGACCAACCTGTAGCTATGCAAACCTGTACACAGCAAGCTGTGATGCACTGTATGGGCTTACACCCGTCAATCATGGCCAGCATTCAAGTGTTCCCATGCTAACCCTGGTCCACTACAACATTAAAACCAGTATTTAGTGTTAAGGTTGTAACTGATCAGAGTACTTCTACATCCTAATTTTTACACTCTTCAGTTTGTTTATTGTAATATAGAGAAACGGTCACAGATGTCAGCATATGTTTACACATTTCACAGACCTGCATGCAAATCATAAGTCACAGAGTTGATGGTGTGTTCCATTGGTTGGTGACAGTTTTAATACTGTTCTTCTGTGCTTGTGCCCCCTGTCTGTGTGCGTATCTATGTCTTTCTGTCATGTAAATTTCTCTGTCTGTTGCTTTTGTATGTGTATTTCTTGCTATTTATGTTGACTTTACACCCATGTTTCTACGTTTTTGTCTTTGCCTTCCCTTTTTTGTTTTTCATCCCTGTCTTTTTATCAGACGAACATTTCAGCAGTCAGGTGGTCAGAGAGGAGAAGGTGGCACCACCCCTAAACCTTCCTCACTCACTCAAAGGACGATTTCAGGTACGAGGAGTATTGCTGATTTTGTCTTTGCAACTTATTAGTCTTAAGCCTCAGTGTAGCCTAAAAAGTAATTTCCACATCCTCTGTCATCAGGTGACTCCAGTGCCCCAAATCGCTCCCCAAAATGAAGTGTCAAGAGGCCATGGTGGCACTCATAGGAAAGTGGGACGCTTCTCTGTAACTCAAGCTGAGACTAAGAGAGAGAACAGGCAGACTGACAGCTCCCCAGCATCTCCTGACTTGAACAGGGAGAGGAGGAGATCTCGGACAAAGGAAGGGGAAAAAGTTGAAAGTAAGAGGACCCCAGCATTGGCCCACCTGGCTAGAGGTCATGGGCTCAGCCACTCACCCCTGGGCAGCAGTGAGAATAATGATGATGATGATGATGATGAGAGTGAGCTGGAGGATGAAGGCCTGAGAAGAGAACTACACAAGCTCAGAGAGAAGTAAGTCAGTGAGGGGATAAGTTTGACTCCATTATTTTAGAATTTAAAAGCTGTTTGACTCTCAGATGATTAGTTTTTCATTTTCCTATGTTTATTGTTGTTTGTCATCTTCATAGCTTAATACATGGTTTTATGATTTCTATAGGCACATTAAAGAGGTGGTATCTCTTCAGGCCCAGCAGAACAGAGAGCTGCAGGAGCTGTACAGACAGCTTCGTTCCCTCAAAGACCAAAGGCAGAGTCTGCCGGTTTCCTTGTCCCGAACCCCCCCTTTTCCTATGGCACCCCTTGCCCTCTCTCCCCGCAGGTCCAGGCCGGCCAAAATCAAGCTCCGGCCCCGGCCTCACTCTCATATTGATAACAATGGAGTTACCCACTTTGGTAAAGCCAATCATTAGTTCTTTAGTTTTTTTCTCACACTTTTTTTGTTTATTTGTTTGCTCTCTTTGTAACTACTTATTCTGTCTCTCGCTTAGGGATTCAGCAGTCAAGTAGGGTCTCAGGCAGTGAACAGAGTAGACTGCCAGTATACTACAACTCAGAGCACTGCACTTCACTGCTTGATAAAAGAGGTACAGTTTGTCACAAAAGTAATAAATTGAAACAACAGATAATTTGTCTAACAACAGGTAGTAGTGTGATGTGTTCACTTATTTTTCCACAGGCCATAGTCCTTTAAGAAAAAGCACATTTACAGATGAACTGCACAAACTTGTTGACAATTGGACAAAGGAACCAGTGGACCTTGCTCCACAGAAGCCTTCGCTGAACCAGATCAAGCAAATTCAGCAGGTGCAGGAGTTTGGTGGCTGGAGCCAGGCGACCGAGGTAGGACTACAAACTAGTTAATAAAAACCTATTTATCAAGTTTACATCAGAAGGTGAAGTATTCACCTCTTCTAAAGTAACTCACTGAAATCATCACTGGTGCAGCCAATTCGTTTTAGTGGTCAAGCAGTTACCTACATGGTGACCAGCTGAGTGCAGTAAATGTGTGGGTGTGATTATTGTATATTTAAGTGTGTATCTGGAAGGTCCATTTATTAGTGATTCAGCCTGACTGAGCTTGAGAGGATCTACAATGAAGAACAGCAGAAAATCCCCCTATCTAGGTGTGCAAAGCATGTTGCGTCATACCCAAAAAACACTGGAGGCTGAAATTGCTGCCAATGGTGCAAGCACTGAGTAAATGGTCTGAATACTTAAGTGCATGTGATATTTCAGTTTTTCCTTATTAAGAAATTTACAGACACTTCTAAAATTCTATTTATACTTGTTGTCATTATTGGAGTCAGTGTAGATTATTAAGACAAAAATTTATTTTAACGATTGTAGTGTCAGGCTGCAAAATTGAAAAAGTAAAGAGGGGTCTCAATAATTTATGAATGCACTGTACAAGGGCTCAAAAACAACCTATTTTGTCCTCTTTTCTTCATGTTTCCTTTCTTTATGCAACACAAAATCAAAATTTGCTTTATTATGCGAGTGGTATCCAGCCAACAGATAGACAAAATGTCTATCTATTGCTCTAGTGTATGGCCAGATTTTGTTTTATCATAACTGCATAGGGTTATGTTTTTATGTTACAGCACTTTCCAATAGATTTGAGATTTGTCTATCATGAAAAAAAGCAGCAGCATATCGTTTATTTAAGGTCTTGAAACATTTTTAAGCAGAAGTGTTCTGGATATTTTTTTAAAAAACAAAAAAGAGCCAAATCATTTTTAAATTACAATATTGTTTACACCATGTGTACTTTGTACCATATTCCATACAGGCAGCTCCACCAGATTGGTTTCCAGTGGTTCCACTGAACCCCCAGGCATCCACAACCCCTGCCAGCTTGGCTGGGTCAGCATCTTCCCATTACACAGGTGGAGGGAACCTGCACTCTCCAGGACCCACTCCACAAGCCCACGTGGCTCAAGTGCCACAGATTCAGCAAAGTTTACACCTCCATCAGTCTCTTCCCCTACAGTCGATGACCTATCAGCAGTCCCTACTCTGCCAACAGATACTGCAGCCCCAGATGCAAACTCCCATACAGCCTCAGTCACTACCACAAACACAACCCATTGCCCAGCTGCCCCATACACAACCTCAAAACCAACTGCTGCTATCTTCCCAAATGTCTTCATCTTCTCTGTCCATGGCTGTGTCTCTGCTGCCTGGCAGTGGCAGCACTGCACCCACAGATAGCCTTGCTCCTGCAGGGGGTGCATTGAGTTCCGGTTCCTCATCATCATCCACCTGTTCCTCCTCTTGTTCTACTGCTGTTTTACCTTCCTGTGCCAAAATTCATCCAACAGCCCCCACCTCTACTCTTCCTCTGGGACAGAAATAAAACCAAGGTGAAGTGTAAGGTCAATATGAACGTACAAGAGATGGAAATACTAAGTTGATCAGGAGGTAAAGTAGATTAGGGGTGTTAGTTCTGTGTATGCATGGGTGAGTTGTGACTGCAATCTATATATAGCTGGGTTGGAGAGAGTAAAACCAAGATAATAGACTCTACTACAGTTTGTACAGTCAGAGGGTAACACAGCAGCTGTAGTTATAATGAATCATGATATGTTTGGGAGATGAGATGTATAAATTCTTCAGTGTATGAGTGTGTGCATTTATGAGTGTGGGTGAGTGTTAAGAATGATCCGACTACATATCCCTTATGTCATCTGACACAAATAGCGTTCATGTTTGTGTTTTCAAACCAACTCAGTTGAACCTGAACTCTCCCAAAGCAGTGACAAGAAAGACAAAATATTTGACAGTATGTTAATATTTGAAGTTCAGTTTGTCAATGCTTACAGTGAAAGGGTTATCAATTTTAAAAGTGCAATTAGTAATGGTCATGTAAATTGATCAGCATGTATTGTATTGATTTGTCTGTAAGGCATATGATATTTTTCTAGAAGCACTGATTAAAACCAGAAAAATAGTGGGTTTTTTTAATGATCTTTACATGATCTTTTAAAACTCTAGGGCTACGGCACAAGGCTTTTAATAGGCAGAGAAAACAACAGCATGCTACATATTAGAGCACAAGAAGTTATCTGGCTACCATCATGATTGCCATACAAAACAGCTGCAATATTTTGCAAAGTACATGAATTATTTTATGTTCGGAACAAATGTCTGAATTACCGAAAATTATATGATATAAATTCAGAGTAATTCTTAATATGATGGTACATTGAAATACTGTATGACATCTGTGTTCGGTGGGCGTGGATACACTCAGCCCAAGACTGCATGACCTTACAACAAACTTGACCTGCCTGAGTGAAAGCTGCTTGCACTTGCTGTATATTCATGAATCTCACAATTACTATTTGCAGCCTATTGAGATACTATATGAGTCATGCCTGCATTTGCTTTCAGTAGAACATGTTTTCACATTTGAAAGCATGTCATAAGTATATCATGGCGTCGTGCTGGGGAGGAACATGAAATCGAAAAATAATGGCAAGGATGCTAGAGATCAGGAGACCATATGAGCTTTTTCTTATATTGCCTTTTAAAATATTTGCATTTGTGTGTGTGCATGTGTGTGTGAAGGTATCATTTTTCTGTGTGACAACGCTTTATGACAGCCTCATGGTATATTGTATTATAAATTAAATTCTTGTTTATTTGAGTCAAAGTAGCCTCGGAAATGTCACTGTTACTCTGCCTCGGTCTTTGGGTTGGTTTCCTCAAGAAACAAAATAGGCAAGAGCCAAGACTGTAGTTGTAAGCTCATTGTCTAACTCCAGATTTGTAACCTTTGTTAGTGTTGTACAAATTCCTTATTCCATTATGAATTACTTAGTCTTGGACCACAGGCTGTCTGTATGAATGCATCTGTCAGGAACTTAACTGCAGCCCATGATTTTGGCTTTTTTATACTATAAAAGGTTTGCGCAAGTAAGAAATATTCAATTTCTCAATTTTTAAACCTACTTTGTAGTTGCAAAGATCCACAGAGTTATACAGTGGCAAGCAAGTAAATTAAGAATTTGCTGTCACTTCTTTTTCTGCATAAATTGGTCATTCACTGTGATCTGATCTTAAAAAATATAAACAAACACAATATTTCTGATTTAATTAAACACGGTCTTGTGTGTTTTTTGGGAGAGGGCGTGGCTTTATTTATAGACATTATCTGTAACTGTGGTGTGATGAAGATGTCTTCAAGATTACTTTTAATCCTCTCTTCATTGTAGGTCTGATAAGATCTCCTATAAAAACATGTCTCAAAGCAGCTGATTGTGAATAGCACACTGATACAGTTTGGGTGTCTTTGTAAGTCAAGGTAGTTCTAAACCACAACTCCATTCTCGTTTCATTGATTGGACTCCAGTGAATGTTTAGTGACATCAGAAGCCAAGTGTTGTCATTACTTTCGCCACCATCTCTGGGTTTTGTCAATAGGTGTGTTCAAAAAGATATGAAATCATAACTGTTCGTGTTTTATCAGCTTAGCAATATTGTTATGTCTATGATTGTGAATTTAATAAAAATCAGATCACATTTCCTGACCACTTTATGTAGAAAAGTAAGAAAATATTTTCTTCTGGCCACTGTATATCAGCAGAAAATATATAACTTTAGTTTTTATTGGGTTATCAGTGTGCCACAGAAATCAATCAGGAGATTGTACTGGTTGTTTAAAGGCTGCTAAGTGTGAGTCAAAGAAATTTAAAACATTAATGGTTGTTTAAGAATAGTTTATCCTAAAGGGTATGGCTCTTCATAAGCTCCAATTACATAATCTAGAGTGTTTCACATGTATTCTGTTTTCTGTAACAACCCAACTTTTCACAGAGATGTAGTTTATTATTATTAAAGGTGAGATAATGTGCCATCGTGTCTGATACTAACATGTTGACCGCAAGCTACAGCTTCATGATTATGACTCATTATGTGGAGCTAGCTTTGTCCTTGAAGTGTTACCAAAATGTTATTTAGAAGATAAAGACTTTTGTATTCTGAGATGGCGTTGTACAAATTGTAATATTTTCTCCTCATCATTATAAATCAGAGGTTATTTGAAACAAGAAAACTCTGATTTTTATCTCTGTTTACATGGGACTCCCTTGCCTTGATATACCTCTCTGAATCTGGACATGCCTGGGTCATTTAAGATTCTATTCAGATCAATTTTCAAATTTTTTTGACAAAATATTTCAGTTTTAAATCATGAAAACGTGAAAATATGTAATTGGTTAACATAAGCCTTTTTGTTGGGCTGCAAGTCATATAAAATTAATGTACAAATTAATACAACAAATTTCTGGGGAGTCCTAAAATAGTGTGAGTGAGAACCAATGAGAAAAGGATATATTGGCAAAAAAATTTAAAGAAATAAAGTATATTGTTGGTGACTTAACCTCTGTAAATTGTAACTAATTCAATTGTTGATTTTATTTATGTTTTGTAACTAATAAAAATAAATTATGTTAAACATTGAACTAGACTATAGTGTTGTCGTTTTGTTTTGTTCTGACTGAGTTCCTGTGCATATGAAATATGGAGTTTGGACCTGGTAGTTTGACTTTCATACAAGACTAGAATTAGGCCCAAGCAGTGCCTTTTTGTTGTGATATATTTTAACATAGTTAAGTTAAATGTGTAGATCCTCAAATTTAACACAATATCTGCATTTGCTTTGGTTGAAGTTATTATTGCGAAGCAAAGCAAATATGGCTCTACCAAATGCATAAATTGTACAGATTTACAAAGACTACACTGTGTTTATAGGCTTACTGAACAATAATTATAACAATTAAATTTGATATTGTAATTTCCAATTATAATTTCTAATTCAATTAATTACCAAGCAAGGTGTCAGCTAGTTGATAATAATTACTTTCAAAATCTAAAAACCTTTGCTGTCTATTAAGCAAACAAACATTTGGAAACACATGAATGAGTTTCAAATGAAAGCATGCATAAGACTAACACATAAGGCACAATGTATAATGTTCAGTCTGAGATGATATACACTTAATTATTAGTTTGTAATTTGTTTTATCTCAGGCTAGCCTGTTTTCTTATATCTATTACTTTTATTACACTACTAACTTTTTATTTTACTAACTTTATTCCCTATTTTTAAAGCAGTAGCTTATTTGTTCAGAAGTTAATACATAAACTGTCGCACACTAAAAAATGTATTGTTACGATCATGTTATGAAATACAAAATACTTTTGAATGTGGAATGTATTGCATATAAATATAATAATAGGTGGATAATAATTGGGTTCTTGTCTTGTGTGATGCCACATTGTGTATTGGACATTCAGTCTGCTGCAAAAATCAACTTTATTAAAAGTAACCAAAATGTGCATTTATTTATGTATCTATATACTTACAATTACATTTGTGTATATATTAATTATAATTATGTTTGCATCTGGTTCTTACAAACCAAGAAGAAAAATGTTTGCAGGCTTCAAACTACTAGCATTCAGCAACGTTTTGTTCTGAATGCAGCTCCTTATTTGAGCTTCTGCAACTTTATTGTTCTTTCAAGGCAAACAGCGAAACGGTCTGACGCTACTGCTTTGAAATGGCGTCGATGCAGTTAAATACGCTGTTATTTGTAGTTATTATGTTCGTTTAGGTCGTTTGTGGTTTATGTTTTTGGTCCAGTATAAAATTCCGGATCTAGTATCCACATCTGGGCATTATAGAGTTGATAACCAAACATTTAGTTAAGAAAATTGTTAAGAATTTACGTAGCATAATAAGGCCGCGGCTGTCCCCAAGCTTGTGTACAGATTACAGCTGCTTTTGAATGCTCGGCCCTGCCGCAGCCCGTCCTCGGTGAGTTGCTATGGATCGACAACTCTGTTTTGCTAAAGTTAGCCAACAGTGTCTGATGCATGTCATGTTTTTAAGTGCGTGAGCTAAATGTATTACACGAACTGCTTTCCTCCAGAAGTTTAAGTTAACATCATTGTAGATGCTAAGGTTAGCTACGTGGCTAACATTAGCTTACGTGCTAAACACTTTAGCATCAGTTCAGTGTTTACAAACAGCGAGCTAACTTTAGTTCGCTATCGTTATTAGCTGGATGCAATAACAAATTCCTTGTAGTATCCAAGAAGAACATACAATAACATTTAGCTATCTAATTATGCATGTTAGCAATATTAAATATGCATGGTATACTAAGCAAACGATAAATAAACGCTAACTTAACGTTAGTTTAGTCATGGATGTAGTTGACTGAGCCTACTTTTAAGTAAATAAGAGTTCATCAGTAGTTATTTAAGTTACACGATAATGGGCTTGTACGTACATCACTTGATAGGTAAATGTTGTGACCAGCCATTAATTTTTGTCTCCCTTTTACAATCCTACAGGTTTCCTTGTGAATTCCAGGGAACGTGTATGATAAAACCGGACTCTGCATATGAGGTGTCGGACTAAAAGTTCGATTCAGTCATAATATTACTCCACGAGAGGTTGAACCTTGTTAAATTTTCTCTACCAATACCAACTAGCATCCAAATTCGGATTTGACATCTTCACATTAATAACATAACAAGTCACCCTCCACACACACAGTATGGCATCAGTGCCGGTGTACTGCTTGTGCCGCCTGCCATATGATGTGACCCGTTTCATGATCGAATGTGACATTTGTCAAGACTGGTTCCATGGGAGGTAAGTCATTTTCAGATTTAACACTTTGTTGATTGTTCTGTTGTCTGAGTGCAGTGAGATTTAAATATTTTATATATATATATATATATATATATATATATATATATATATATATATATATATATATATATATATATATATATATATATAGTAATAATGTTTGATATTTAATTACATATATTTTTATTTGTGTGTCTTTGTAGCTGTGTTGGAGTAGAAGAAGACAAAGCAGCTGAGATTGATCTGTATCACTGTCCTAACTGTCAGGTCACCCATGGGCCATCTGTCAGTAAGTTACTATTTCTTAATTTACCTTTTCTGAAATTATTTCCATATTGATTTGCATGATAATACACTTGTTGTTCTTGGTTTTCTGTCTTTCTTTCTTCTTAGTGCGCAAACGCAGAGGAGGCAATAAGCAGACAGATGGTGTTGCTGGAGGAAGAGATCCCAGTCGGCCTGTTAGGACAGGCAGTGCACAGTTTGTCAGGGAACTACGGAGCCGCACCTTCCCAAGGTAAAAGCCAATTCATGCTTTCAGTGTCCTCAAGGGTCCATAGGATATATGTTTCATCATCTGCCTAAGTTCATGAGGAATCTTTAATGCTGTCATTCTAACTGTCCACTATATAAGCGTACGTTCTGCATGGTTTTGCTCTGTACACAAAAACCTATTGCATGTCTGTTAATCCTGGATGAGAAAGCCTTTTTGTTGCTCTTTCTGAGTTTCCTTCCATTTATTTGTCGTGTTAAAGTTTTTTGGGGGGGAGGAGCTTTTCCTTATCTGATTTGTGGGTCCAAGGGAAAAGAAAAACCTTTGATATTTGGCTATATATATATAAAACACTTGATTACATTTAGTAGTGTCAGGAAGTTGCTGTTGTGTTTTCTAATGGTAATGTGTGTGATGTATTCACATAAGCCTGATGGTTGAATGAACAGAAGCGTGCCTGTACTCAGTGTTCACTTTAGGGCAACTATAACCCAGGAATGAGCCTTTAGTCTCTCCTAGCATACGACAAAAAATATTATGAAGGGAAAAAAACATGATTCCTCTTAATTTATGATCTAGTTATAGTGTGCATCACATATTGCTCAAACAACTTAGTTGTGAATGTTGTTTATATATATATATATATATATATATTATATATATATATATTATATTATATATATATGACATTCTGTCTGGTTTGTTGAAGAAGCTATCTCTAGTTTGTTTTAATTATAAATTATTCTGTGCATATGTCTGTTTTTATTACAGTGCGGATGAAGTCTTACTTAAGCCATCTGGGGCCCAGCTGACAGTGGAGTTTCTTGAAGAGCATTCATTTAGTGTTCCTGTCATGGTGCTGAGGCGGGATGGCCTAGGCATGACTCTTCCTCCATCGTCATTCGGCGTCAGTGATGTAGAACACTACATTGGTAAAGTTTTGAAACATTTAAAAAAATAAATTAAGATATACAGATTTGCGTTGTTACATGTCTGTAATGCCACTCCGGACAATGTCCAAGGCTGAATTCTTCTAACGTTGTCCGGAGTTCGTATGTGAAACAGGCTTAGGAATAGTTCAGTTGACTGTTCACTTAAAAAAAGTGCACATTCAATAAACAACCCTCATGTAGAGTGTCCATGCAAAGCAATGGCTTTAAAGGTAGCCAACATATAAGAAGATGAGTACAGTGACTACTATTCTTATGTCATTTTAGAGGGAAAAGTAAATTAGGTAGATTAATACTCATCGTGAAGGTGCTCCTGACAACTTTGTTTAGCCAAAAACTAGGGTTGACAAGTGCTTAATTGCAGGCTGTTTGTAGTTTTTTGTGATTAATTACACGTTTTATCCATGGAAAAATTGTCATAAAGGGACATTTTGCTCTAATTACAGGTGCAGACAAAGAGATTGATGTGATTGATGTGTCTCGCCAATGTGATCTGAAGATGCGGTTGGGTGACTTTGTTGAATACTACAACAGCCCCAGCAGAGACAGAGTGCTCAATGTGATCAGTCTGGAGTTCTCTGAGACCAGGTACATACAGTCATTTCACTGGTATTGAAAGATCAATGGCTTTCAGCTCGTCCTCCGCAACCCTTACTGGCGCAACCCTCCCCATTTTTGACTGGGCTCGGGACAGGCACCAAGCCCTTGATGGCTGGGCGGGGACGCACCTGGTGGGGTGGGATATGGTCCCGCAGCCTTCTGTAACCCAACCCGATGCTCTACCCATTGAGCCACCAGTCCCCCAAATAGTCACTTTGCTGGGATTGTAGTTGAGTAAAAAAAGTTTTCCTTGCCTTATGTTGAAATGGCAAAAAGTGTAAAAAATTTCATCCACATAATACTTTATCCACATTCAGCAAGTACAAATGTTCCTTCATCATTAGAGGTAACAAAAAATTTCAAGGAGTGTAAAAAGAAAAAAGTAGTATACTATAATAATGAGTACAGTAAAATAATTAAAAAAAAATCTCAGTGCAAACATTTGCATCCCCCATAGTAGGTAATAATTTACTTTAATATGTAAAAGTAGGTGCCTCATCTTGAAAAAGGCTACCAGTGCTTGATGATTGGCACCAGATGTGTGAAATTAAACTTGCATGTTAAATTTGTTGGGTTGATCTCCAGGGGCAGTCTCAAGCAGTTTATTGTGAGCAACAAAAAAAAAATGGGAACAGGAAAATAGCTTTCAGAAGACCTCAAAATGAAATTGGTTAACCTCATAAAGCTGGAGATAGATATAAAAATATTTCAGTGTTTAGGGATACCAGCACTAACTGTAAAGATTTTTATTCGGAATTGGAAGAGACAAATAATCTTCTAAGAAGTGTATGACCAATAAAAATAACTGAAAGAGGCACTAGGGAAATTGATTGAGAGCTACATAAAGATCCAAAAAGAAACCAGCAGGAGAGAAGTTCTGTCTTCCATGACAGGAACGTGAGGGGAACCTAGTCCCGTGGCGCAAATGGGGGCTACCCCACGGCCCGAAAGACCAGAGAAAGATCCCAGGGGAGGGCCAGAGGACGTGATAGAGGATGCTAGAGGATGCTCACACCCCTTCAGGAGGTGATGGCTAAAAAAGGATCCGTCTGCAAATCCTTTATGGTATGAGGAGATTGTGGCAGTGTACTACTAAACTGCTAAAGGATAAGCCCCTGTCCATGAGGAACTGAAGCAAAGACAGATCCCGAGGAAGAGGTCATGAAGAGTCAGAAACATCCCTATCCAAGCATAATCACTAAAAGGATGACCACTTGACAACATAAGAGGCAGTGGTGAAAGTCGCTCTTGCGGACTCAATGGTGGCCCCCACTCATGACGAAAAACCCTGGTCAGCTAGGCGCTCCCTCTCAGGGGCCAGAACCACTGGCACTGGAGCAGAACTGGGGGGCTGTGGATCTTCCCATTGGCTTGAGACACCGTGTCCGCATGCCATGGGAGCTGTAAGGGCTGTCTTGCCAGCATCTGGCAGAGAGCTGGAAACCATGGTGCCCCCAATCGTCTTGGAGATACCAGGTTGACAGTGTAACCCTCTTCTCCAGCAACTGGGAAATCAGAGGAACAGGCAGAAATGCATAGAGGAGCCGTCTGGGTTAAAGGTCCATGGGAGAATGCATCCACTCCTAGGGCAGGAAAATCCCAAGCGCTGATGAAAAACTTAAGGGCCAATGGGCATTGCCTGAGACTGCAAAGAATTCCACCTCAGCTCTACTGAACCTGCACCAAATCTCTTTGACTTGTTCTGTGTGCAGCACCTATATGGAAACCCAGATTTGGACCCACTCACGGTGGGATCATGAACAATCTTGCAGGTGAGAAAACCAGCACTGAAGTTGTTTCATGTGCAGAAGAGCATGGAGAACCACTGTGTGAGCTGCAGCCATCATGCCCAGTATCCCCAAGACCGAGTGAGCTGTGACAGTTAATGGTGAATCCCAGACTCGATAAAGGAGCGAACAGATCCACCATCTGCAGGACAGCTTGCTCACGAGACGGAACGAGAAGAACGGCACTCTCTCACGAGCGCCTTGCACCGGAGCCAGTGCTGTCTTCAGACATTTGGAGAGAGTGCGTGGGGCGAGAGAATAGCCGAATGGTAGGCAGTTGCAATGGCACTGTACTCTCAGAGTTAAGAATCACAGGAACTTCCTGTGCTGCATGGGGATCAGAATGTGAAAATAAGTGTCTTTTTGATCCACGGAGGACAGCAAGTTGCCTGGGCGCACACTCCGGAGGACCGCAGTGCTCGTTAACATATGGAAGCAGCAGACAACCGTGAACTGATTTAACAGTGAGAGATCCAAAATTGGTCATTTTGGGGACCAGGAAGTAGCAGGAGTAAAAATCCTGGTTTCCTCTTCCGGCAAGACAACTCTGGATGCTCGTTCCGCCAGGAGACAAGACAGCGCTGTCACTCGGTCCGGAGTTGAAAGAAGAGTTTCCAGGATCCCCGTGAAGCTCGGCGGGCGGTTGTGAACCAGAGACACCAAGTGTGACAGCGAACATTGTCCGTCTGCTGTTCGGGCGGGTAGCCAACGTTTGGCACTCATTGTGAGTGGGGGCCCTCCACGAAAGGGACGTGGAGACGACGGAGGGAACGACTCTCCTTCGGGAGAGCTCCTGCTTCATCCGAAAAGGTAAGTGGGCGTTCCTCCGAAGGCTCATGAACTGGAGAAAGAAACATACCACCACAGCTAGAAGCATGTTAACAGGGAGGGACGTTACAGGGAGCGCAGTGTGTGATGTTAGAGTGACCTAGCCAGCTCGTAGAGTTAGCACGGCAGCTAACAACGACCGGGCTGTCATCGGTGGGTCACATTTCGGAAATAGACACCACTTAGCCTGCGGTGCCTTTTAATTAAAGGAACATTTGTATTAGCTGAATGTACATTAAATACCATGTTGATGAAAGAAAAAAATCTTATTTCAACGTAAGGAAATGCAACGCTTAAATTCAATTTATCTAAAAGCAAGTATTTGAGAACTTTATTTGAGTGAAGCTTTGTTCTTTTTTAGAGGCTAATTACAAATGTTGGACCCTTTTTAGGCTGTCAAACTTGGTGGAGACTCCAAAAATTGTGAGGAAACTGTCTTGGGTGGAAAACCTCTGGCCTGAAGAATCTGTTTTTGAACGTCCCAATGTGCAGAAGTATTGTCTTATGGGAGTGAAGGATAGCTACACAGATTTTCACATTGACTTTGGAGGCACCTCCGTATGGTATCATGTCCTCAAGGTAGGAGGAAATATAACTTCAGTCATGTTTGGAAAATGTATCTGTCCACTATCCACAAAACCTTTTTAAATACATGGCATTTATGTAAGTGTTTTTTTTCTCAATTCAGGGTGAAAAAATCTTCTACCTAATTTCCCCCACCCCAGCCAATCTTGCACTTTTTGAGAGGTGGAGTTCCTCATCTAACCAAAATGAAATGTTTTTTGGAGACCAGGTTGACATGTGTTACAAGTGCTCTGTCAAACAAGGAAACACTTTATTCATACCAACAGGCAAGTTGACCTGTTTCCGTTTGATTTGTTTGTTACAGAAAAAATACATAGTTATGGTAGTTACAAAAGTGCAAATCAAATACTTTTTCCTTTTTTGTAATTCAGGGTGGATTCATGCTGTGCTGACTCCAGTGGATTGCCTGGCCTTTGGAGGAAACTTCTTGCATAGTCTCAACATTGACATGCAGCTGCGGTTAGTTTTAGCACTGATCATGTAATTTTATTGTTGTAATTTACCTCGCTAATCATTACACTATATCAATTACAAAAAACAAGACACTTTGCACACCTGTGCTACTTTAGAGACATTTTCCTTTTGCTCTATACTGTACTGTTTACTCCAAAATAGCTAGACATCTCTTACAAAGTCTTTCATATAATTTTGGCAATATTCATTAATATCTGACTTCCTGTGCTGTGTTGTCTTATTAGGGCATATGAAATTGAAAAGAGATTAAGCACAGCGGACTTGTTTCGATTTCCCAATTTTGAAACCGTCTGCTGGTATGTTGGAAAGCATCTACTCGATACTTTCAGAGGTAAGGGATTTGATTAAACGTTATATAATTAATGTTATGTCTTTATGTGAACTAATGTAGTGGTCTATGTATACTTTTTGTCATGGTGATATTTATAGCTTCTTTCTGTCACAGGTTTGAGAGAAAATCGCAGACACCCCGCAACTTATCTGGTTCATGGTGCTAAAGCTCTCAACAATGCCTTCCGTAGTTGGACCCGAAAAGAGGTAGGCAAAATATCAATTACTTTATCTTTACCTTTTGTATATCAGTCTTTTTTTTTTCTTTTTTTTTGTTTCATTAATTGCTTTGTTTTACTTTTGTGACCAACTGAGGCATCTCAAATTGACATTGTGCACCAGACAGAATGCAAGATTAAACTTAAACCGAGATGCAACTGCAAAGATCTTATTTTGCAGCTGTTTCGTTGATTCAGACAGCTTGTCTAAATCAATTGTGATGTATGTTGTAGTAATATTAATGTAATAAAGGTGATAAATTAACAGGGGGATTTCTTTAATTGTTGCAATCACAACTGACTGATAATTACATTTAAAGGCTAAATAATATATAGATGTTAGATACAGTGACAGTAATCTAATACTCAATATTAAAGGGATTAAAGGCAGTTTTACATTTACAGTTTTTCATATTTTCTATTCTAGTGTCAAACACCCTTATACTCATATCTTAATATTGTATTATTAATATTGTATAAAAAAAATAACGTACATCACCAGCAACCCACAAATGTGCAACTGGGTCACCTTACATGAAATTAGCAAAAAAAAATATGAAACCCACATTAAATTACCTATAAGAAACTAGTAATTCAGTTGACTACAAAAAGACAAGTTGTGAACAAAACAATCAGGAAGGTTTTGTTAATTTTTTTTACAAGATTGTGGTAGATATTTTCTTGTTTCTGGTCAATCCATTGGTGACCAAAACGTCATATTTAATGGATAGATGATAGTGACATCAATGTTTTTAGGTAATTCTTTGGTAAGGAATTTCATCTTTTTCCCAAAACCTTAAACCATTCCTTTCGAGTTTTGAAAACAGAAAATGATGAATTCAAAGTACATTGTTTTGAATGCCAATATAGTATATTCATCTCTGAAAAATATTGTGTGAGATGGTTGATGGTTATCTCTCTACATTCAGGCTTTAGCAGAACATGAAGTGGAGATTCCAGAAACCATCAATACTCAGACACTAGTGAAGGACTTGGCCAAGGAAATTCGTCTGGTTGAGGTACATTGTAAAGTCACTGAAAAATTAAGATTTGTAACCATGTTCTAGTATGCATCCTTCCTGCTTTACTGATTGATAATTAGTCTCTCTGTTCGACAGGACATTTTTCAGCAAAACATTGGCCGCACTGGACCACAGTTTTCTGCGTCACCACTCTCTAAAGCTACCCTGACAACCTCTCAAAATTCAGGACGTCCCCCTGGAAAAAAGAAAGGACCTAAGCCCAAAGAAATGATAGGGGGGCTTGGGCCCCCAGGAACCAAGAAAAAAAGTCAAAAGGGGCTACTTAAGGCAGAAGCAGGAGAACTTGATCTTATTGAGATCCACACTAAACATACACTCAAGAAATTTCAACCTGGCAAATCCAAAGGCAAGAACAAGGTATGAGGTTTGCAAACATTTGTAATTACTGAAATGCTTATTCAGCAATTTCTGTGTATGAATGTGTCATCCTCATATGTGATTGCAGTTAAATTTGTATCTCTCTTCCCAGCTGGAGTTGCCATTAGAGGAAATTGAAGGAAAGTTAAATAAAAGCAAACTAAAACTTGTGCTGACCAATGGGAAAGTCCAGGGGTAGGTTTTGCAGCTATTTGGCATGTTGCTCTTAGTTTTGTGATCTTGGTCCTTTCTATGAGATGTTAGGGTTGATGTTTATTTCTGCCTTTAGTAAGAAGAACGGCAGCAGTAATGGTTCAGGAACTCCGGGAAATTACAAACATCTTGCCATGGAGGGATCTAGTCTGTCTGACTTGGAGTCAGAGGATGAGCTGCAGATTGATGAGACCCCCCCCCCTCGACGCAAAACTGCAGGACCAAGCAAGAAAAAGAAACTAAGCGGTTAGAATTTGAGTAAAGAACAGAACTATGTTAAATAAATATATTTATTCATGCTGTATATATATTTTTTTAAATTCTTTTCCCTTCCCTGCAAACTTAATGAGTCACACCCACCTTGATGCCCTGACCTGACTTTGTTGAAATTTGCTTTTAGGTCTTCCTAGGAAGCTGCCCAGAGCCAAGCCCTGCTCTGACCCCAATCGCATCAGGGAGCCTGGAGAGGTAGACTTTGACATTGAGGTGAGATTGTGGATACATCAATCAACCTTTCTTGAGACAGTTCTGAATATTTAAGCTCTAGTAGCCAATCCAAGTCATTACATGAGCCTAAAGGTTAAAGTTAATTTCGTGTCTTTGCTGGAAAAGGCTGCAAAAATGTTATGATGGTGACTACATTAAGCTATTATGTTTATCTTTTCCATACTAAACATACTATGTTCTACTTACAGGTATAGCTGGTCACTGCTAATTACAAATTATGTTGTTGCATTATTGTTGCTTGCTTATACTGTTGCACTTTAGAATATTCAACCCCCATTAAAATTTGGTGTATAAGCAAAATTCATAAAACTTTAGCTGTTTTCAATGAACAAATCAAGCAAGAATAATTGCTATTTCTTAACACAAATTCAACACAATGCAGCTTTAAATGAGTACTGCAATCTTACAGTTATTCCACCCTCTGAATGCAATCCCTCATAATACTACACATTCTCAAATCAGGTATTGTCTCAAGCATCAGGTGTATTTGGGATAGAACACATAAAATACCTGTACTAGGGGTTTGTTGAGTGTCATATTGGATTGCATGTTAGAAATATAACCAGGTCAGAAGAGTCATAGAAAGTTTAAGAGAATAGCTAATAATTGCTTTTCACAAAAAGGGAGAAGCATATAAAAAGAAGCGAAGACACTAAATGTTCTTAGTGGCTGTTGGAAGCATAGTGCACAAATTCAAAGTTAAAGGAACAGTGGCTACATTAACTTGATATGGTGATAAAGGTAGCTATCTAGGGCTGAAACAAGATGTCTGAAGAGACAAGTGGCGAAAAAACCTCAAGTGATTAATAAAGACCTGCAACAGGCAGTAAGGTTTAATTTTGCACAGTAAGGTACATACTAAACACTGAAGGTTTCCGTGACAGAACACCGAAATGTATATTATTAATGACACAGTAGTTCAACAAACATCAGCGCTGATATCCTCCGTGGAGCAACAAAACTGAAACTATGCATCAGCTGGAGGGAAGTGGAATGAAGCGCATACCGAAAAGAACTCTGGGTCTGATTTTCCTCCTCTGGCATGGGAAATCTGCAATGTGTGGAAGGCAGGGTTGTTTTATTTTAATTTCATGACATCCTGGGAGAAAACATCTTGCTTTCTCAGTGTTTCCCTGAAAAACTTTTAAGGTGGCAAGAAGATTATAGACATTGTGTGCACACACACAAAAATCTTTGGTTAATTTCTTGTGCAGTACTTTTGGTTGGTAAGTTTCATGTAAGGTTCATGTAAAACAAATTATTACATGCCAGAGTAATCTTCTAATCGGCTGCAAACAATAGGCTGCACGCAACTGAGTGAAGGGCTGAATGAAAGAAACTGTTAACAAGTTGATGGGGGCAATGCTGCCTCATTTTTAAAAAGAAATGTCAGCTAGAGGTCTAACAGAAAATTTAGAACAAAGATCCTCTTAGATGTCTAAATAAGTCACTTTCCCCCATGGACATTTAAAATTTAGACTGTTGTGGATCAGCTGCGTGTGGCTTTACGTTCTTTTCCCCTGCATGGTCACTCTGCTGCGACACAAACACATACACAGGCACACGCGGCTTTTTTTAAGAGCAGCTTTTTACATCACTATACACTATATGGTGTGGGTTAGGCTTCTAAAACATGTCTGCGGTGAAATCGGGTTACTCTTTTGCTGCATGTATACACAGATTTCCCGTAACCAGGTTTCTAAAGTGCATATAAACACCATTCCCTGATTACCAGAGAAAGCTGATTTCTTTGAGTACTCCCATTACTTAAGTGCATGTAAACACAGTCACAGTCTTTAAATTCTCTGTTTGATTTGTTCATTGGCAGCAGCTGAAAGTTTAAAAATTTTGCCAGTTTGTTTCTGCACAGACTTAATTTATTTTTAGTTTAGTGGTTTACTGGTCCACAAAATATCACAATCTACAGACCTGTTGCACACTATGAACTACCAATCACTGATTACATTGCCTGCTTCAGTTGTGAATTTTGAAATGGTGGGGCCTATCTGACAGTAATAACTTTTTTTTGTTTTGTTTTTGGGTGACAACGTAGGTAATGCCTTTTTGTCTAGTGGAACTGCTCTGGATTTCATCCCTTCATTTCCAAATCGGTTCATATACTTGGATGTGTCAGGCATTCTCCTACCAAATTTTATAATGGCACTGTTTCAGTAGTAACAATAGCATGTTTGTTTATGTGGCATCAGGAGGATTACACCACAGATGAAGAGGCACTAGCGGCCCTCGGAGTGAAGGGTGGTGCGGGAGGCATTCTGGATTTATTGAAGGCCAGCAAGCAAGTGGCAGGCTTGGACTCTGCAACACTCAGGTTGGACTTATTTGATCATCTGTGATACTTAATTTAAGATTTACATTCCAGTAGAGTATGTGTTGGTATTATAAAATGTGTATTTAAGTATTTATGACAGTTAATTGTCATTCTAGTTAACCTATTTGAAACATGCTGATCTTTTGATACTGTTATCTAAAGCAACAGTGTAGAGCACTGGTGGAGAGAGATTTACTACTACTGCAAGAATCCAGTAATTTTTGTAACTTGCATATTTCACATATTTGCAATGGCTCTAACCTATGTTTAAGAGGTTAGTTTTGAGATGATGAGTGATTGCATAACTTTGTTTGTTTTTTTTTTTTAGTGAGGAAGCCCCAGCCTCTCCCAGTACTCGTGATGCCATTCAGGGTATGCTCTCCATGGCCAACCCCCCTTCTTCCTCCTCATCTTCATCCTCTTCATCTCCCTTATCAATCTCTGGAGGCCTGACAGAAGGATTAGGGGTGGTTAAGGAAAAGGGTGGTAGGGCTGTCTGGGTGACTGAAGGGGTCAAAAAGACAGGAGGTTCTGAGAAGAAATCTGTCATCCAGCGACCTGGAAAGCGGCCAATTAAGAGGCCAGCCCGTCACCTTAGTGATGAGGAGAGTCCAGATGATCAAGAGACTTTGGGGACCTGTTTTAAAGATTCAGACTATGGTGAGTAATACACTTAGTATTGTATGGCTTCTGCTGTAAAGATAAATTAATGTTTATAGCCTTTGTTGACAAAGCTGGTGTTCAATTACAGTAATAATATTTTTGTCTAAGTTTACCCATCACTGGAGTCTGATGAGGAGGACCATGCTAGCAAGGGTAAGATGAAGCGGAAGAAAAACTGGGATGACACATCTTGGAGCCCAAAAGGTACCTGAATTAAACATAGGAGCAAGAAGAATTAAATTTTTTATTTTGCTTTATAATGGTTTATCTATTTATAATTTGTTTTAATTCATAGCCAAGGTAATGCCCACCCTTCCCAAACAAGATCGACCAGCTAGGGAAGGGGCAAGAGTTGCGTCTGTGGAAACTGGACTTGCAGCAGCGGCTGCTAAGCTAGCACAACAAGTAAGTTGGGGACCAAATGTAAACTGGTTTTGGATAGGAATGTTCCGATACCAGTCCAGTATCTGGTCCGATATGGCCCTTTTGTACTTGTACAAGTACTTCGATACCCCACCCAAAAGTGAGTTAACCTCACCTTGGTTGAGCAGGTAGGCGGAGGTAGAAAAATTTCTGGTTTGGAAGTGCTTTAATATATAAATAACAACGACAAAAGTAAAGCCATCTGAACTCTTTTAATGATCCAGTTGCTAGTAGTCATTCTAAAATTTCTCAAGATTTTACGGTCTTACGAACAATGCCAACAACCTAGTAAGCACTGCACTAAGTAGAACTTTAACTACTTTTTTTTTTTACCTTTTTATTATTTTATCTGTATATTTCTGTGTAGACTCTACAGTCTTTGTTGTCTATAACTCTCCATCTACAAGCTTATTCTTTAAAGGCAACTTCACCAATTTTTAGCTTGCTTTCTATGACGCTTAATTTAGGGTGCAAATGTACATTCCCTATATTAAAATATTTTTCTGCTCCTAGCTGAAAAACTCCTCCAGATGACATCACCCAGAAGGGTTTTTCATCATTAGAAGTTCAGATAATGTCATCTGGGTGAGCTCTGGAAAAGCAGGTTGACCATGATTACAACCTTCATAGTAAGAGCAACGGGATAATCACACATGAAGGTTCCTCCAAGTGATGTCATCTTTGAAGCGTGTTTCGGCTAGAAGTAGAGAGATACTTTGCTATAGGGAGGTTTAATGGCATTTATGTTCATTTACTACCCAAACTAGATCCAAAATTGGCAAGTTCACAATTAGTGAAGGCGTCCTTTAATCTGTGCATTGCTTGTCATATTTTCTTTTCTCTTTCTTTACAACAACATTTGCTCCATTTATGAAACACTGTTCACTGCCATATTTCTTTTGGCACATGAAAATACCATTTTTGCAGGATTTAAAGTTTTTTTATTTATTTATTTTTTTTCTCTATGTCAGAACTGCCATTTGTCAGCTGTGTGCTCCTTCCAGAGTGTCAAAGACTATAGGTAGTGACAGTTGGTGGACAGTTGGTTAAGTGTGAACTCACCAGCTTTTAAAGTCTTAGTCTTTAGATGTGTCCCCAGTAGTGCTTTGGACCATCACTGTCTGAAGCAGATCAGTGAGAGTTTTACTGTCCAACAAGTCATACATTAGCACAACAGTTTAGTGCTCTTATCGGTACTATCAACAAGTAGCCAAATCCAAATACTTGTAAAAAAGTGGTATTAGGACATCCCTAGTTTTGGAAGCAAGTACTTGGTGAATAATATGTATTTATTTATCTACAACTTAGGAGCAGCAAAAACCTGCTAAAAGAAAATACACCAAAAAGCAGCGTCCCCCTGTTCCTTTAGTCACTCCTCCCCCTGTTCAGACTGAACCAGCCCCACCCTCTCCACCAGCTGCCCCAGAGTCTGCAGCAGATGTCAGCCCAGACAGAAGGATGGATTACTACTCTGCTAGTCTCTTGGACCATGAATACACAGCGGGACCAGGACCTTTTGGCCCTGGAGGCCCTAGAGGTGGTGGCGCCATGGCCCCTGGCGTATTTCTCACTTCACGTCGACCTTCCATGTCCCCGCAGAATAGCAGCTCTCACTCTAGTGCATCCCCTGCTGGTTTAGCCAGTCAAGGCACAACAGGGGTTGGTCATGGTATGTATACATTAAAAATGTTGACAGCATAATTTTATATCTTGATGTGATACGATTTGTGTAAAGAATTTTCCCTTATGTTTTTCATTTAGGAAAACGGCCAAAGAAAGGACTTGCAACTGCAAAACAGAGACTTGGAAAAATTCTGAAAATTCACCGCAACGGCAAACTTCTTTTGTGAGAGCTGTTGTGATTGTGGCTGAAGACTGAAATAGAAATAAAGAAAAGGGCTTTTGTGAAACTAGGTCTGAAGGAAAAAGAAAATTATCTATATTTTCTACTCTAGATACATTTGTTTACCATTTTCATTTAATGAACCTGACTATATCTTGTCTTGCAAAAGTTATTCTACTCGACTTTTTAGCAGACTGCTTTGGCTTCACTTATCCACATCTGTGTAAAGGTATTTTCAGAGGCACATCTGTGACTTTAAAGAAATCACTGTAATGTTCTAGATAAATACCTGATGTGTGACAATATACATTGGCAATAGAAAATTTCCAAAAGCATTTTAAAATGGATGGGTATTGATTTTACTAGCAAGACAAACTATAGTAATAAATTGGTAAAGCCTTATGGTTTCTTTTGTTTAGTCTATTTTAGTGGCAGTTTATACAAAAATATTGGACTGCTATTTTTTTTTTTAAGGGAAAGACAACACATTTTCTAGTCACGTAATTTGAAATGCCTGTGCAGCCTTTAACCCCATTCATAGACACACATTTGCAAACCCTGATACACCTCATCATGCACTACTAGTATTGTATTTTTGTTGTCTTTTTACCTCATTTTTTTTACCTCATAAAAAGCATTTTGGTATGATACGGTGAGTACAGGACACCAATCCGTACACAGTTTTTAAAATACTTAGTGTATGCACATCATCAGCACCTAGTATGCTACATGTATTCGTTTTGGGGACTTGCATTGTTGTTGAATAAGTCAATTCCCTCCAACAAGCTCAACAAACAAAATACAAATTTCTAACTTGATGCCAAGAGTAACATCATGCAGTTCTATTTATTCTCATCATATTTATTTTACAAGGCACAATTTTATCATTTTTTGGCTGTTTTAATTTAGTGTTATACCACCTCATTTTGATTATTCTTTCAACCACTTAATAACTGTACAAAGATTTTATCAATGTCTTTTGAGGTATTTTTTTTTTGTTTTTTTGTTTTTTTTTTTACAGCTTACATTGTCATTGTAAATATATGTAAAATTTGTAATTTATATATTAACATTAGGAAAGCAGAACAAAATTATGAGTTAAAGAGACTAGATTCCTGCAGGTTGGCATTCGTGGGCCTGAACTAGAGAGATGCTTTTTTTTTTCCACAGAATGTACCAGTGATAAAATGTCAGCGGAAATGTAGATTTTAATTTTTCAAAACATTGAAGGAGCAGGCTATGACTTGACATGTAAATATATGTTGTAATTTAAGTTCTTTTATAGTACAAAAACTTTGAAATCTTTCTAACATAATTGTACATGATACTTTGATGTATTGGGAAAATATCTGAAATAGTTCTTTTTTATATTTGTATGCCATTATTGTCATGCTTAGTTTGTCATGTCTTGTTAGTACATTATTGAACTTGTGCTGGAAAAACGCCCTTGTTAATTTTCTTACTTTTAGTTTTATATTAATTATTGTTGATATTCACTCTTGTGTTGTGTACTGTGTTTTAAATATGATGTGTTTAAATACAACTTGGAAAGATAAAATACACATTGGGCAATTTTTTTTTCTTCACTGAATTTATTTTGGGACCATCAAGACAACAAAATTGCAATGTGTGGGCCGATATCTTGTCATATGTTTACTATACTTATTGTAGTCTAGATATTTTTTACTGTCAGTATGGCTAGATTTAGGCTAACTTCCCTGTATTGCAAAGTTATTACAGATTAAAGTTATTACAACATGGAATGTTGTATTAAACACATCGACCAGTAATAATTTTCTCAAATGAAAATACAATTTGATGCTCTGGTGAATAAGCCACTTTAGTAACACTTATTTAGAACAATTGGCATCTATAGTTTAACTCAGGGTGTTGTCAATTTCTGTATGATTCTTTTCAAATCTAATTTTTTTTTTCCTTTACTCAATTTTAAATATAACTTCCCACCTCCAAATAGAGGTTAAATGCATTTATTAAAATTGTTAGGTGTCTATTTCATAATTGTTCACGAGTTTGAATTAACTTTGAAACAAAACTGAATTAAAATATTTTTATAAAGCCTGGAGAATCCTGCTGTGTGCACATCTAATCACAAGTTCGAGGCTGGGAATATAAATTAATAAGTTGTATGCACTCAGCTTTGTTTTTTCTGTAACAATTACAGGGCTAAGGGAGTGCCCTGGATAAACGCAGCAGTAGGTATTCTCGCGAGAACCAAACTACCCTACTAGTCGCTAGTGCAAGATGGAGAAGCAATTTTAACACGCATTCGAGGTAAGCATAAACATTTATTCCAGAGTACTGACTGAGTTGTAGCTAATTTGTGGTATACATATGTCTTCTATAACATCTACTATTGATGATTCAAGGCCGTCACTAGGATACAAGATTATAAAACTAGTGTCTTTTCGGGGGGGCAATGTACGGATCTTCTACTTAGTAAACCGCCATTTTTAATTTAGCCATGATCCCAATGATAGAGCATTGTGCGGAGCTCTCGCTGCTAGCTGGTTAGCTCGCGCGAAACCAGCAAACACACGCTGCATAGAAACACACACAGTCGTCTTCGCCGTGTGTGGGTATGTACTGCCCAACTATAGCTCAAGGCAGTATCCTTGTTCAGTGGCTAACTTCCTCACGTTGTTTGGGAATTATAAGACAAATATTAAGAGTCAAAATGTCTGTCAGTTTGCAGATGTGACTTCTAGCAATCTGCTAACGTTAGCCGTCAATGCTGAAGTAACAAACGTTAGCTTGAACTGCTAGCGAACCTAGCTAACGTCATCTAACTAGTTAGCTCCCAACTTTGCTAGCTTAACGTTAGCACCACCATTGACTTCACCTTAACTGCGTAGGTAGCTACTTCAGTAATATGTGAGCTGATTTTACACGGTTACAACTAATCTATCTGCCTTTGAAGTTATAAACGAGTTAGTAAGTGTGGTAAGTTAAGTTATTGTTACACTAACCAAATATTTGTAATGCAGATGATCTGGGAAGGTAGCGTTAGTTCAGAATATCAGTAAGTTAACATTTACGTTAGTTAAAATTAACGTTTGTAGTTTACAGTTCTATGTGTGTCTAATTATCCATGGAGGTATGGTAAATGAAGGAATTAATAGAGAGCATTACATTGTCACATCGGCTTACAACCACTAATGCTAATACAAATACAAATGGAGTCCAGCATCCTCTCTGGTGCTTGACATTTCCTCAATCAGTGACTGCTGTAATGACATGACACGAGGGGGAGCGATTTCATTATGTATAATCCCTAATAAAACAGTAACTACATTGTAGGCACAGGTAACAGAAATCAGACCTGCAAATCTAAGGTCTGAAAATATATGAGCATGAACACCAGCTTTGACTTAATGCTGTTAATTGTACGCAATAGTGTAAGTGTTGTCAATATTAAGTCCTTTTGATGTGTGAAATTCAGAAATCATGTTATTTCCATCGAAGTACTGCTGAAATTTCTGCAGTATTGGAAATGAGATTTGCAAACAGTTCTAATCAATTTATTTTATTTAATCAGGGCATACAAAGGTCACAGTGCAACTCGGAATTGAGGAGCCTAGTTATGTGGCATATAAATAAGCTGAAATTCTTACTATAAAAGTTTTGCATTTCTAGTCTGTGTCTCTGTTAAGAAAGAAACATCAGCACATTAATGATGTTTATTGGTCCCAATTGCACACAAGATATACAAGGAGGACAGGCTGTTATTGAAAAATATATTTAAAAATGCATGCTGACCAAAAGACTGTACACATTTTCTAAGAAATTGGTGAGAAGTGTGATATGAATTGTATAGCAGCAGTGGTCCAGCAGAGTATGTACATACCCGATGAAAACCATGCAGTGCCAACAGATTAAAGATAAAGTAGAACTTTCAGTTAAAGTATTTTAGCAATAATGGAACTGTCAAAACGTTGTCATCCTATCATATCTAATTTCAATATGTTTTATATGTTTTCAGATAGTTTAACGAAACTGCAAAGCAAGCCAAGGAGAATGGTGGAGCTATTGAACCAAAGTAGTTTCTGGTATGTACTGTTAACCTTTTTACTACATTTAGTGAAACAGTTTTGTTGCATATCATTTATTTACAAAGGTCTCTGGAGATTCACAGTCATACAGGGCATAGTTATTTATTCAATTCTGAGAACTGGTGAAGACTTCTCAGAATTGAAAAAGGCTTTATGTTCGTGTTCATAAAAATTTATTTCGAGACATTTAAACGAACATTCTCATCCATATTATTAAATCTTTGTACAATTTACACTGTCCTACTATATGATACTTAATGTCCTCTCAAATGAGACACAAGAGGAGTAGGCTGAAGCCAAACCTTATTTATAACCCTGCCCCTTTGTAATCACCTACACGTTTGTCATTTTAATTCCCTCAAAATCCCCAGTAAGACAAAAATATAAATAATAGTCAAAGAAACAAACATATATAATGTGGTATAACACAACAAAATCTTGTCACTAAACAATTTATTGACCCTAGATACAGAGTCGTATTATACCTCTTTCTTTTACTTGCTCAACACATTAATTTTAAACATATTCTTAAAACTAATGAGAGTTTCGCATATTTTAATAGGAGACAGACCACTTCAGGAACATCAACATGTCAATTAGTTACATTTTTTTGCTAAAGTCACAGTTTTATATGCTAAATGGGTTCTCCATTAAGTATACACATCTGCAAAAGAGTTATAAATCCATCCAGATAGTTTTTGTAAGATTTACTGTGATTTTCATTTTTCTGCTGTGGGCCTGGATGTCAGCACCAATCTCCTTGTGGGAGTTGTGATAACTCTGTTAACTGTGAATTGTTGTGATAGAAATGTTGTGTAACATGCTTCTCTGAAATTATACTGGAAAAATTTTTTTCCCAAATTGATCACATGAGGAACATTGTTGTTTCCTTGAATATAAAATTGGGTAAAGTGTACATTACTGGACAAATTGTGTGTGTGGGGCCAATTTATTAGGTACACCTGTACAATCTACTAGATCGTATAGTAGTAGATAATTCTACTTTCTGTTTATTATTGAGGCTGAAGTGGTTGGTGTAGTCACTGGACTTCATTTTAACAAAAGGGGGTTCCAATGTTTTGGGCACCTCATTCATTTTAAATAAGGTTAAATATAAAACATCTTCATATAGCACACAACACATCCAGGGCTTAACATTAACACCCAGATCTGCATTGCATCACAATCACACTGCATTTAGTCACCGTCCCTCAAACTAAAGAATTCTCTGAACTGCTGTTGCGTTTTAAAAAGGTCCTACATTTTGAGGTGACTTAAAACTCCTGAGCTCACAATGGCTCAAAGTATTTGCTAAATCTATAAATCGGTTCATCATTGTCGACTCAGTATAGTGTAACTTTAAAGTCAGGTAGCCTTACAAACTTTAAAGGCAAAATGTCAGTGATGATGTCATCAAAGCAATCATTTTTAAAAGTATAAAAGATATTTAAAAAGCCATAAATATGCATTAATGTCCTTTTTATAAGGACAGCTGAAAGTATGGCAAAGTAGTTAGGCACCAAATACGGAAGACAGAAGTTGTTGTTATTATTATTGTTGTTGTTGTTGTTGTTGTACTCATTGTTGTATTGAGTGTTACTCTACCCTTTTATTACATGTACATCAAATGAAGCCTACACTGTGAATACTTGAGGAAAAAGTTATTTTAACCAGAAATATTAACCAAAAATTGCATCAATCAGCCCTACACGATCAGCAAAATTAGAAGCTACTTAATAAATATTTTCTACACTTTAACAACACAGATAACTTTACATATTCATGTCTGTAAAAGTTGTTGGGCGCAATGATTATTCAGAAAGTTGATATAAGTTAAAATAATATGACAAAGCATTTGTAGCACAAATCCACATTATTAATGCTTCATGAAGTTATGACGCAGTTTATAAATGGGTAGTATGGCATCAAATAAAATGACCCGGTCTCTGGTTCACCTGAAGTCAGAGATTGTGGACACTTTATGATCAAATATGCTCTATGCATCCATACAATGAAATAAGAATTTAACCAATTTGTAGCAGGGCAACACACATAAGTCAACGATTGGGAAACACTGCATATTATCATAGTTATTTTTCCCTTGACTGATCGGCCACCTGCGTGATGCATTCCACTCAAGCGTTACTGTTGTGCCCTAAACTGGGGAAGCAGATGTAAGGTTACATTACATTTTACATTTACATTACATTTAGTCATTTAGAAGATGCTTTTATCCAAAGCGACTTACAAGTGAGGTACAAGGCAGCGAAAATCTAAGTCAAAGAGAAAACATCAAAGCAAAGTCCTATCAGAAAAGTGTTCACATTTCACGAGATGCAAGAAAGAGAAGAAAGGAAGGGTTTTTTTTTTTTTTGGTAATAGATTTATGTGCATAGGAAGATGCGGAAGAGTTCTGTCTTTAACTTTTTTTTGAATATTGGGAGTGAGTTTGCTTCCACCATCGTGGGATCATTGTGCTGTAGAGTTTTGCTTGGTGTCTTCTGTGCGGTGCTGGGACCACCAGACGTTGTTCATTGGCAAACCGCAGCGGACGGGAAGGATTGTAGACCTGAATCAGGGAGTTGAGGTAAGCAGGAGCATTTGAGGTGATCACTCCGTAGGCAAGAGACAAATCTTTGAACCTGATGCGAGCAACTACAGGAAGCCAGTGTAGAGATCTGAAGAGTGGTGTGACATTAGTCCTTTTTGGCTGATTAAAAATGAGGCGTGGTGTCGCGTTTTGGATCATCTGCAAGGGTTTGTTTGGATACCAGTAACCCCATTAAGGTGATGGTTTCATAAGAAATACTCAAATAGTTTTTGTTAACCCACACAAACTAGGTCCTGGTGCTATAGCCAGTTTGGAGCTGGTTAACTTGCAAACCTGTTAAGAACAGCTTTCCTTTTCCACAGGCTAGAGAGCTACTGTAGTGCCAAGTCATTACATCTCTGTACAGGTCATTGCTTCCACATCAATGGTAAAGCCAAGCACAATATAACACCCCTTTTACAAATGTTGCTTGTGGCATTGTGAACATATATTAGCATCCAAACACAGCAGATCAACAACATTTGTGTGGACTGTCATGATAGCTATTTGCTGCAATTATGTTTTACAGAAACAGTAATTAATGCTAACAACACTTCGCTTAAAATAGTAATATTAGCTATTATTAGCATTGAGCTATCTAACTAGCATCAACTGGGCTGGTATCAGTCACATTATAGTTATACAAATGTAATAAATGATAGATTTACAACAAAAATTTTTTGGTCTTGTTGGTCACGATAACCCCACCAATGACAAAAGCGGTTCTCGGTTCTAGACCAGCAAAGAATTTGTGCTATTCTGAACTAATTTTCCTAGCCCAGAAGCAGTTGCTTTGCTGTCAAAATACAAAGACCAGATTCTAAAGTAGACAATGGTTTTGAACCAGGCCTGGAACTGGCTCACTGGAAAAGGGGTAGAAGTGATACCTGTTGTCTCATAGACAGTCTTTGGCTCTACACAGCAGTGTTGCGTTAAGGCCTGTTTACCCAAGGGATTGCAGAGAGCACACAAAACAGTGTTTCATTTTGGCTTGTCAGAGTTTAAGTTGTGGAATAGGGGTTATTAGTGACAGGGGATTTGACCAGATGTGTTAGTTTTACCGGAAACAGAGGATCAGCAAGGTAGAAAAAAACTCAAAAGAATACAGTTGGCACAGTAGAAGAGCTGTGATAAAAGCTAGGGTTAAACCTGCATATTACCTGAACTTTAAAGAGAGATGGAGTAGACGTAGACTGTCTTCTCATCTTTGGATGAGAAAGTACACCCTTCTTCTCTATTTCTTAACAGAAAGATATGACTTATGTTAAGCAGACCTAAAACTTTTCCTTCATGTCTGAGGATTTTGAGGTAACATTGTCAATGTTGGCATCACTGGCATTGCTGTCTGTGCTACTCCTTTTGGTTGATGATGTTTTTTTATTAGTGCCTTCCACTTCAGTTGGTGTTGATGCATTTTAGGCATCTGTTTATGTTTCCACTTTTTCACATTCATATTATTGAAACCAGTGGTGGGCTTGGGCTATCTGAGTTCAGGGGGGGAGAGAATTAAAGGCACCTGATGCTTTCTGCAAGGATTGCATCGTCCTCATTTGGTCTGGTGGGGGCACCTTAGATGGCACTTTATTTCATTTGCCCCTCCTGCTCCCTACTTTCATGATTGAATCTAAATGTATATGCAGTGAGGGACACTGCAGCAGCAAAGAGCAGAGAGAATAAAGATTGTCTCTGGAATTTACTGCATTTTAAGTACTAGATTTGCGGAAATCATTATAATTATGCGCAATTCCCGAAAGTAATCCAGGCCTTAATAATGCGTGGCAAAGTTGATAGATGTGCACCTGGTAGATTTTCTTTTGGGGGGGGGGCTTTGTTGTCATATTCATTAATCCACTATTTTCTGTTGTATTCTGTAGGTTTTGTCAGTTTGAGACCTTTTAGCATTTTGAGGTAATGCAATGCACAGAGGGTCAGTTGTTCTGTTTTAATATGCATCGATGAATAGTGACCACTCTGTTACAGCGTAACATACTTTTTGCACGCTACCCAGAGTCATGATGACTGAGCCAACAGCTAGCGTTAGCGTTCATGTACTATGGAAACGAGCGCGGATACTCTGAAATACAACGTTACAAAAAACGGATTAACAACTTTTTGCCTAGTCGATAGCCCTCAGTGATAGCCCAAATCTGAAAATAAAACCGGCATTGTCATAGCATACTCGTCCGACAATGAATCAGCGAGTTAGCGTTATTGTGAGATTCTCTTGGCACCTAAAGTAACGGAGGCTAGCCTGCAAGCTAGCGCGTGCTACGGTTGTGTAGCTGTGGAACCAGGGTAAGACTCCGAGCCTTAGGAAAGTATCCTTACCTGGTTCTTATATAATCTGACAAATCACTCCGATTGTCGTGGATTAGCGAGGAGTGTTTATCGTTACAGTTTCGTTTTCGCGGGGATGGTAACGAATGCGGGCTTATTTTGCGGCCTGCGCAGCCCCGACCTAAATTAGTCAAGAGTCATATCAGGACAGCATGGTAAATCGGTGAGACCTGAATAGACAGTAGGACTTTTGGTTAGCGGCAATGTAAAGGTTTACTGTTGATTGCATGCTTGTTTGTGACTTGGCTGACTTTTATAGGGTCTTTTGGCATTCGATTACTTTAAAGGATGCTAAGAGAATATATTTTTCTAATGTTACCGGTGACGTTGGCTCACTGTTAGCTGGTCAGGGGCTAACAAACCCCGCAGCAGACGTTACCGATTGATTTCTTCGGTACGTTGAGCTTCCCAACATATTGTTTTTTTTGCCAGATGTGTTGTTACAGCATCCACCCATTAAAGCAGAGTTGTGTGTAATTAGCAAATGCTTTCCTATATCTGTACATCGACTTATTAACACTAGATAAATAACGTAGGCTGTTAGCCTTGGAGAGGTTAGCTTGTTAGCTAGGTAGTTGTAACCTGTCAGCGTCAAGTCACTGAAGTTGATGACGAGAAAGCAAACAGTGAGGTGCTTGTCTATAGTTTGCATTGAAGCAAAAGTGTAAGCTAAGTCTCTATTGTGTGGAAAACACGATCAATACTGTAGGTCCTTAAATAGGTCTCAATCTAAATCAGTTAACCGTCGTTGTGTCGTGTGTAGCTAGCTAGCCACCAGCTAATTCTTGTGCCTCGGACTGCAGTGTGATTAGATGGTTTTTGCAGCAGCATTTATTAACTATTTTAGATTTTCAGGGAAATTACTCATGTTCACCAGCCTTATTGAGGTATTTTAAGGTAAGGTTAATAAGTATTAGTAAGTGAATTTTGTATGTAGCTACAGTTTATGTGCTCATATATATAATATATTGTGGGTACTTGGAGCACAACCTTTGCATTGCTCTGTAATCAATATGCAGTGCAACAAATAGGTTGCTGTTCAAGTCATACACACCTTTACACACAGTTCTCTAATAATCCATTGTTCCTGAATAATAATGGTGTATGTCTTTTTATTTTATTATTTTATTATTGTTTTTACTTAATTTTTATTGTGCCATTTGGGTCACTGTTGCTGATTTGTTTTTTACTTGTCATTATTTTCCAGGTAATCTGACTGGAACATGCTGTTAAGTGGGTATTGCCAAATTATTTTCTGTAAGTACATTTATGTTTAGATTTAAATACTTAGCTTAGTTAAATTAGAAGTATAAGTTGTTTTTATCATAAAATGAATTTCTGCAATACATGCTGTTTTCTGATTTACATGGAAATTTCTTAATAGGAGCAACACACAGAGATTATCAACAATGAAGGTTGACAGAAGCAAGTTAAAGAAAACGCCTACGGAAGCTGTGAGTATGCATAATTTCCCCTGTTTGAGGACTTAGTTTTATTAATGCAACTTGGGCACCCATTAATATGATCAGTTAAGAGCCCATAATGGGGCAGCAGGTCAATTTAATTTTACTACTATACTATATACTATACCATGGCAGCGCATAAAGTCGTTAAAAAAATCAGCTCTTTTTATGCTAGCTGAAACAGTGGTCTACGCATTATCACAACTAATTTTAAATTGCAATAATATAATATTCTGAAATAGAACATTCTACAATAATAAGTAATAATGAGTGCTTTTGGTAGAGTAATTTAGGTGCATTTGGATGCCAATACCTTTTGTATTGTAAACATTCCAATTCAGGACTTTCCTGTCTAACTATTCTTTTTATTTTTGTGATGATCATATTAAGAAGATGTGAGTACTTCTCCCACTGCTAGTGTTTTGCAAATTAAAGAGTCAATGTTTACACAAAACACCAAAAGCCAAATACACAAAACAAGATTTTTCTTTTTCTTTGTTGAAGGAGCCTTGTGTCTCAACCTGCTGCTTACATTAGTTCTGTAGTCAGTATTGTTTGACACTAACATGCTCTAGTACAAGAAATAGTATTAGCCTATGTTAGCTTTGGTTATTTCCTTTGACCAGGAGAGTTATCAGCTGAATGTAGCTGTTAACAATTTTACTTTACTCGCCTTTCTGCTATCATTAATCCTTGTAAACTTGATGCCACAACTGCATGTTTTGCACAATGTTGGATCTACAAGAATCTCTTCACGGTTTTTGCATTTTCCATAAAACTTCTAGGTTTTGTTGTTAGCTGGTTTTAGTTCAGGGGTGTTAAAATGGCTATAATACAGTTTTTGAGTACGTACCATCAGGAGATGATGTATCACACATACATGTATCCTCACCCACAGATACGTACCAGAGAAGTGTAGAAAGGGTTGACATGAGAAAGAAGTGTAACAAGAAACATACATATTGTGTGGTTATATGGTTTTTGACAACTTTTTGCCTAAATGCATTTTTACATTCATTTGGCTTAAAGTGCGGCTTGCTGCCTTGTACTGTAAAAAAACAAAACAAAAAAAACAGCTAGTTAGTTTGACAGGTTGGAAGTGTGAGATTTTCACAAATCACTACATGCCTGTGACCTGTACGTCTACAATAAACAATTCACTATTTTCATTGTTCTTCCATACCAGTGATACACTGACAAATATAAGAAGTAAGTATGTTTCTTGGTAACAGTAAGGTCAAATGTCCTATAAATGTTTTACAATCAAAGCCACAGCTGTGGCTAGTATTTAAGGGGCAGGTGGGCATCTTCAGTTTTAATAGAAATGCAACAATTGCGTCTAAATGTAATTTAATGTACACAATATTTTAATGAGAACAAATCACTAAACTTAAGAAATGATTTGTCAGTTAAACTGCCAGTGTTCTTTCAGCTGTTTGTGGGATGGTCAGCTATGTACACTAGTCATGCCAGTGCTGTGATACATCCCAGTATAGGGCAGAGATGGTCATGGTTTGGCCCTGCTCCAAAGCAGGACCAAAACATTGCAGTGTATTTACCTTTTAAGGTGAGAATGCAAATTTTTATAGTCTTTTCAGCATGTCACTGCTACTAAACCATGCTTTTCTATGATGTAGCTGCTGCTATTATTAGAAAAGAGGTATAGGTGGTCTGTGTACTCTGTGCCTGACTAACCATTTTGTGCTCATTCTTAACCAACAGCCTGCTGACTGCAGGATACTTATAGAGAAGCTCAAGGCATGCAGTGATGAACAACTGCTGGTTGAACTGCAGCACATCAAGACCTGGAATATTGGCAAGGTAAGGGAAGAGGTGCCTCCTGTAATCTTTTCTTAGGAAACATTGTCATAATATATAATGTTATGATGAAGGTTCTTCCTGGTCGAGTATTGTTTGGAACATCATACACATAAGCGGTATATTCCAAGAATTTGACAGACACTTGCTGGGTCTTGGGCTATGTCTACATTACACTCTCTCATTCAGTCTATCCATATTCATAAATTAGTTCTCAGTTGAAGGTTTTTCTGTTGCCACACCAGGGCTTGACATTAAGCTTTTTCAACCTCTTGCCCTTTGGGTAAGTAGCTGATTTGTTTTAAAATAGAAAATGTATGCTTTCCTATTAAAAGACGTCCAAAGTCCTATTTATTTTGTTTAACTATTAACATACAAAACATAAAATTGAGCGCTATTAATAATTTCTAATCTTTACTTTTACATTTAATTTGATGATGTTTAGTGTTATTAGTGGTTATGCCCTACAGGTGGGATGTGAGTTAGAAGAGAAGAAGAAATTCTTGAGTGAGTTAGATGAAGTGATGCAGAGCATCCCCTAAGGTGAGAGATTAGTGATTGGTGCAGATTTCCATGAACATGTAGGGGAAGGGAACAGAGGTGATGAGAATGTGATGGTCAGGTTTGGTTTTCAGGACAGGAACACAGAAGGAGAGATGGTGGTAGCATTTGCAAAAAGGATGGAAATGGCTGTATTGAACACTTTCTTCCAGAAGAGGCACAAACATAGGGTGACAAGAGTGGAGGTAGAAGCACTCAGGTGGACTACATCTTGTGTAGACGTTCTAATCTGAAAGAGACCCGTGGCTGTAAAGTATTGGTAGGGAAGAGTGTAGCCAGACAACACAGGATGGTGGTGTGTAAAATGACTCTGGTGGTGAGGAAGATGAAGAGGACTAAGGCAGAGCAGAGGACGAAGTGGTGGAAGTTGTTTATTAATGAAAAATGTTGTGTAGTTTTCAGGGAGGAGTTTAGTAGGGGTCTAGGTGTTCAGGACAATCTTCCAGATGACTGGATAACCTGCTTATGTAATCAGGGAGACAGGTAGGAGGGTACTTGGTGTCTCATTGGGAAAAAGAAAAGTGGACAAGGAGACTTGTTGGTGGAACGAGGAAGTTCAGGAGTGTATACAGAGAAAGAGGTTAGCTAAGAAGAAGTGGGACACTGAGGGGACTGAAGAGAGTAGACAGGAGTACAGGGAGATGCAGCGTAAGAATATAGAGGTGGCAGAGGCAAAACAAAGAGCATACGATGACTTGCTTTCTAGGTTGGGGAGTAAGAAGGGAGAGGTGGATTTGTACAGGTTGACAAGGCAGAGAAATAGACATGGGGAAGGATGGGCAGCAGGTAAGGGTGACTAAAGATAAGGATAGAAATTTATTAACAGGAGTGTGATGGGAAGATGGAAGGAGTACTCGAATGAGTTGATGAATGAGGAAAATAAAAAGGGAATGAAGAGGTGACTGGTGTGAAGAAGGAAGTAGCAAAGAGTAATAAGGGTGAAGTGAGGAGGATGAAGAGTGGAAAGGCATTGGTCCTGATGACATACCTGTGGAGGCATGGACGTGTCTAGGATAGGTGGCAGTAGAGTTTCTGACTAGTTTGGTTAACAAGATCTTGGAGAGTGAGTGGATGCCCGAGGAATGAAGGAGAAGTGTACTGGTGCCCATTTTTAAGAACAAGGGAGATGTGCAGCTCTATGGCAATTACAAATGTAATAGATAAGAGTATCAGCAAGAATGAAAGGAAAGGTGTTCAAGACGGTGGTGAGACCAGTTATGTTATATGGCTTAAAGGCAGTGGCACT